>NC_091630.1:43452645-44702645 GCF_027580195.1 Bos mutus
GGAGCCTGGTTGGCTACAGTCCAAGGGGTTGCAAAAGAGTTAGACACAACTTAAAAGACTGAACAAGAACAGACAGAAATATACTTCGAATTCAATTTATTAGAGTCAATAGCTAGTATGTATGAAGTATTCTAAGAAAAAAGAGAAAAGTGATTAGAGGTAAAAAGCCAAAGCCAATCAACTAGTATAGGATTCAACAGAGATTTATATTTCCTGTGAGAACCAAGGAAGGGATGGCAATTGAAGAGTGTGGTTGGTAGACAGCATCTAAGTTGGCTCCCAAAGATCCCTGACTCCCAATACATTCACATCCTTATGTTATCCTTTGAGACACTAAATTCATGGAGAGAATACTACAAAGGTGACCAGACGTCACTTCTGAGGTGACATGACAAAGCTATCCTGGTTTCCATCTGCCTTGGTCTCTGTGTTCTCTTTCCTACTCAGGTGAAGCAAATGCCCACACGGGGAGCTGCACTGTGCAGTGGCAAAGGATTGAGGGCAGCCTGTAATCACAAGCGGGGAACAGCTTCAGTCAGTAATCTACAATAATCACAAGCCAGGAACAGCTTCAGTCAGTAATCTGCAATGGGCTGTATCTTGCCAGAAGCCATACAGATGAGTCTAGAAGTAGACTCTCTTCCTGGTCAAGCCTTAAGATAACTGCAGCCCTGACTGACACTTGATTGAAACTTAGGGAAAGAGTGAGATGGAGGCATCTAGCCAAATTATACTCAGACTCCTGAAGCAAAGAAATTATGAGATAATAAATGTTAGTTGTTTTAAACCACTAAATTTTGGAGCACAACCATAATTGACTATTGCCACAAGGAGAGCCATGAAAGAGAAGAAAATTTCAGGTAGTAGACTTAAATAGAAATGCGTGCTTAGTCGTGTCTGACTCTTTGCAATCCCATGGACTGTAGCCTGTCAGGCTCCTCTGTCGATGGAATTTTCCAGGCAAGAATATTGGAGTGGGTGGCCATTTATTCCTCCTGGGGATCTTCCCAACTCAGGGATTGAATCTGAGTTTCTTGAGTTTCTTGCATTGGCAGGCAGATTCTTTACTACTATGTCACCTGGAAAGCCATAATAAACGGAAGAAAGGAGGTTAAAGTACATTCTTAGTTGAAGGAAGAGCCTAAAAAATATACAGAGCTAGGAAATGTCATGGTATATTTGTGGAAAAGCAATTAGTTGACTTTTCTGGAGTATAATGTACATGAATATTTTGTAGAGGTTAGAATTTAAAATAGTACACTAAAAGTTTAACATAGGTGGTCTGGAAAGTCAAGTTTGGGATTTATATCTTATTTAGTTGAATTAGGTACATAAAGTAAGCAAAGCAGTACTTTTTCATTTGCTGAATGCAATGTAGACGATTAATTGAAAGAGAAGACATACAGTGCACTGCTGGAAGACTATGTAATAGTTACAGTGCTGTGCTGCGCTCCGTCATGTCCAACTCTGCAATCCCATGGACTGGAGCCTGCCAGACTCCTCTGTCCATGGAACCTTCCAGGCAAGAATACTGGAGTGGGTTGCCATTTCCTCCTCCAGGGCATCTTCCTGACCCACGGATCAACCTGGGTCTTCTGCATCTCCTGCACTGGCAGGCAAATTCTTTACCAACTGTACCACCTGGGAAGCCCAACAGTAATGGTGCAGGAGGAAAATGAGTCAATGTGATAGAATAAAGATGTGAAAGATGAAGGTAAAGAAAGTACTGATGGGATTTATTTTTTTTTAAGCAACCGACTTTATTTGAGAGTCTTGAGGAGAGAGATAAGATGTGTATAAGGATTCAGTTTAAGACTACTGGGAAAACAGTAAAACAGTATAAGAAATATGGAATTCAAGAGAAGCACAATTAGGAATGGGGGAAAAAAGGCTTGTTTTTTGACCTTTCAAGGCAAAGTAACAATAAAAACATTGCGGTGACAAATAAAAGCTACTGGTGACATTTTAGGATACAATTTGTATGTGAGTTATATTTAAAGATGTGTGAAATGATCTAAGTTAGAGTCCAGACAGAACTTTGGAAAAGGTCCACATTTAGGACTTGAATGAAAATGTACAAAGAACCAGAGAAAACATAGTATTAGCAGAAGAAAGTAGTTGGTAGAAATAGATGCAGATACACTCTTATACAAATAGAAGATCAAAAGCCAGTGTTTTGGGCCAAAAACTGTAATCAAACTTACTTCTAGCTATTCAAAAAGAAAATTAACAAAAGCTGCCATATGATCCCATTTTGACATAGATCTGCATGTGTGTTATACCTAATTTTTATTTTGCTTTCTAAAACAAACCAATTATTAATGAACCTTAGTAGGGCTAATGCTGAAGCTCCAATTTAGTTTGGCCACCTGATGCAAAGAGCCAACTCACTGAAAAAGACCCTGATGCTGGGCCAGATTGAAGGCAAAAGGAGAAGGGGACAGCAGAGTATGAGATGATCAGACAGCATCACCAACTCAATGGACATGAATTTGAGCAAACTCCGGGACAGTGAAGGACAGGGAAGCCCGGCATGCTGCAGTCCATGGAGTGGCAAAGAGTCAGACATGACTTAGTGACTGAATAACAACAAAAACTTGTTACATGGCATTTTCAAAAAGGAAGTATCTTTGCAAGACAGTTCCATAGATTTTACAGTCCTTCTTCGTGGTAAACAGATATAAATGTCAGCTATAGATTTACTCACTTGCTTAAATCTGTATTTCTCACCTTCTTCATGCAAAGCAAAGCTCCAGATATTGAGAGCATAACAATAAATAAGACAATTACCATTCTTACTTACATTTCAAAAAGTCATTTCAAGTCTAACCTAATTATGACACTTCCATAAAAGGGAATGCTTAATTGTAATATTCACTTGTGAAGAAAGCCATGGGGCTAGTGGTAGCAAATATAATATCAGGGCTTACTACTATACGAGAGCCACTTTAATGTACTATTTTGTGTGGGGGGGGGAGATGGGGGAGAGTAGTTTGAAATCCAGTTTGGTATTATTCACTTGATAATTTATCAGTGGGTAATTCCTCTAAAAATTCCTCTAAGGTATCAGCACTGCCTATTCCACTGTTTTCTTTACTCATTGGTATTTAATTCGTGTTTCTACATGTATGACTGAAGTTGAAAAATATATGACAATGGTAGTTGTAGTGGAAGTCACTCAGTTGAGTCCAACTCTTTGTGACCCCATGGACTATAAGTCCATGAAATTCTCCTGGCAAGAATACTGGAATGGGTAGCCTATCCCTCCTCCAGCAGATCTTCCCAACCCAGGGATTGAACCCAGGTCCCCCACATTGCAGGGGGATTCTTTACCAGCTGAGCCACTGGGGAAGCCCAGTTGTAGTGAGTTGTAGTGAGGTAGGGGGTTAGTCAGAGAGAGAGGCCTGATCCGAGCAGGCCAAATCAGGGTAGCCTTGCAAATTTAAGAACTGTCTAGGTTTGTTATTGACACTCTTGTAAGCGTAAACAATTGAAGTGTGATACAAATAAGCTATAATATAAATGAAGATTGAAAGTCAGTGTAATACCAGTTAAGATCTTCCCATCAATATATAAGAAAAACAGAACAGATACATGTATATGTATGATTGAATTCCTTTGCAGTCCTCCTGAGACTGTCACAACATCATTAATCAGCTTTATTTAAATATAAAATAAAAAGTTTGAGATATATATATATATGCAAAACAAAATCTTAGATATTTATATGCTTAGTGACATAGCCAATCATTTAAAGCAATATGTAGCACAAGTGAACAATAAATATTATAAATAAATGTATGGGTATGTAAGGTATCAGTTCAGTTCAGTTCAGTCACTCAGTCGTGTCCGATTCTATGTGACACCATGAATCGCAGCACACCGGGCCTCCCTGTCCATCACCAACTCCTGGAGTTCACTCAAACTCATGTCCATCAAGTCGGTGATGCCATCCAGCTATCTCATCCACTGTCGTCCCCTTCTCCTCCTGCCCCCAATCCCTCCCAGCATCAGAGTCTTTTCCAATGAGTCAACTCTTCGCATGAGGTGGCCAAAGTATTGGAGTTTCAGCTTTAGCATCAGACCTTCCAATGAACACCCAGGACTGATCTCCTTTAGAATGGACTGGTTGTATCTCCTTGCAGTCCAAGGGACTCTCAAGAGTCTTCTCCAACACCACAGTTCAAAAGCATCAGTTCTTAAGTACTCAGCTTTCTTCACAGTCCAACTCTCACATCCATAACATGACCACTGGAATAACCACAGCTTGACTAAACAGACCTTTGTTGACAAAGTAATGTCTCTGCTTTTGAATATGCTGTCTAGGTTGGTCATAACTTTCCTTCCAAGGATTAAGTGTCTTTTAATTTCATGGCTGCAATCACCATCTGCAGTGATTTTGGAGCCCCCAAAAATAAAGTCTGACACTGTTTCCACTGTATAGTTATGTTCAGTTTTTCAAAACACCTATGCATATCCTCTTGGGCTTCCCTGATAGCTCAGTTGGTAAAAAAAAAAAAAAAAGAGCCTGCAATGCAGGAGACCCTGATTCGATTCCTAAGTTGTGAAGATCCCTTGGAGAAAGAAAAGGCTACTCACTCCAGTATTCTGGCCTGGAGAAATCCATGGACTGTATAATCCATGGGGTCGCAAAGAGTTGGACACAACTGAGCAACTTTCACTTTTTTCACTTTTCATAAATATTCCTGTTAGTTCTCTTTGTTAAACACACACATGTTGTTGTTCTTTTTCTAAGTTATGTCTGATTCTTTGTGACCCCATGGACTGCAGCACACCAGGCTCCTCTGTCCTCCACTATCTCCCGGAGTTTGCTCAAGTTCATTTCAATTGAGTTGGTGATGCCATCCAATCATTTCATCCTCTGCCACCCCCATCTCCTTTTGCCCACAATCTTTCCAGCATCAGGCCTTTTCCAGTGAGTTGGCTCTTCGCATCAGGAGTCCAAACTACTGGAGCTTCAGCTTCAGCATCCATCTTTCCAATGAGTATTCAGGGTTGATTTCCTTTAGGATTGACTGGTTTGATCTTCCTGCAGTCCAAGGGACTCACACACACTAAAGCCATTGACTACCTTAATTTTCAGACATAGCATAGAAATCAATAAGAAGAAAGAGAAATATTTTCGTGTTTTATTAAATATAGTTTAAAAGAATATTTCTTTTTGTGATGAATTCCATATTTGTATTACGCAGCACAATGGTACTTTTTTCCTAATAAAATTTTACACTAAATTTCACCTTTCTTTTAAAAGATGACTCTGGGAAAAAGCAGTATCTTGTTAGGCTCATGGTATAGAGTGGGGTTCTCTGAAGACCTACAAGACCCTTTAGAACTAACGCCCCAAAAAGATGTCCTTTTCACTATAGGGGACTGGAATGCAAAAGTAGGAAGTCAAGAAACACCTGGAGTAACAGGCAAATTTGGTCTTGGAGTACAGAATGAAGCAGGGCAAAGGCTAATAGAGTTTCGCCAAGAAAACACACTGGTCATAGAAAACACCCTCTTTTACCAACAGAAGAGAAGACTCTACACATAGACATCACCAGATGCTCAACACCAAAATCAGATTGATTATATTCTTTGCAGCCAAAGATGGAGAAGCTCTATACAGTCAGCAAAAACAAGACTGGGAACTGACTGTGGCTCAGATCATGAACTCCTTATTGCCAAATTCAGACTTAAATTGAAGAAAGTAGGGAAAACCACTAGAACATTCAGGTATGACTTAAATCAAATCCCTTATGATTATACAGTGGAAGTGAGAAATAGATTTAAGGGACTAGATCTGACAGATAGAGTGCCTGATGAACTATGGACAGAGGATCGTGACATTCTACAGGAGACAGGGATCAAGACCATCTCCATGAAAAAGAAATGCAAAAAAGCAAAATGGCTGTCTGAAAAGGCCTTAAAAATAGCTGTGGAAAGAAGAGAAGTGAAAAGCAAAGGAGAAAAGGAAAGATATAAGCATCTGAATGCAGTGTTCCAAAGAATAGCAAGGAGAGAGAAGAAAGCCTTCTTCAGCAATCAATGCAAAGAAACAGAGGAAAACAACAGAATGGGAAAGACTGGAGATCTCTTCAAGAAAATTAGAGATACCAAGGAAACATTTCATGCAAAGATGGGCTCAATAAAGGACAGAAATGGTATGGACCTAACAGAAGCAGAAGATATTAAGAAGCAGCAGCAAGAATACACAGAAGAACTGTACAAAAAAGAGCTTCACGACCCAGATAATCATGATGGTGTGATCACTCATCTAGAGCAGACATCCTGGAATGTGAAGTCAAGTGGGCCTTAGAAAGCATCACTACGAACAAAGCTAGTGGAGGTGATGGAATTCCAGTTGAGCTTTTTCAAATCCTGAAGGATGATGCTGTGAAAGTGCTGCACTCAATATGTCACCAAATTTGGAAAACTCAGCAGTGGCCACAGGACTGGAAAAGGTCAGTTTTCCTTTCAATCCCAAAGAAAAGCAATGCCAAAAAATGCTCAAACTACCGCACAACTGCACTCATCCACTTTCACACAATTTCACACGCTAGTAAAGTAATGCTCAAAATTCTCCAAGCCAGGCTTCAGCAATATGTGAACTGTGAACTTCATGATGTTCAAGCTGGTTTTAGAAAAGGCAGAGGAATCAGCGATCAAATTGCCAACATCCGTTGGATCATGGAAAAAGCAAGAGAGTTCCAGAAAAACATCTATTTCTGCTTTATTGACTATGCCAAAGCCTTAGACTGTGTGGATCACAATAAACTGTGGAACATTCTGCAAGAGATAGGAATACCAGACCACCTGATCTGCTCCTTGAGAAATTTGTATGCAAGTCAGGAAGCAACAGTTAGAACTGGACATGAAACAACAGACTGGTTCCAAATAGGAAAAGGAATATGTCAAGGCTGTATATTGACACCCTGCTTATTTAATTTATATGCAGAATACATCATAAGAAACGCTGGACTGGAAGAAGCACAAGCTGGAATCAAGACTGCTGAGAGAAATATCAATAACCTCAGATATGCAGATGACACCACCTTTATGGCAGAAAGTGAAGAGGTACTAAAAAGCCTCTTGATGAAAGTGAAAGAGGAGAGTGAAAAAATTGGCTTAAAGCTCAACATTCAGAAAAGGAAGATCATGGTTCTGGTCCCATCACTTCATGGGAAATAGATGGGGAAACAGTGATAGACTTTATTTTGGGGGGCTCTAAAATCACTGCAGATGGTGATTGCAGCCATGAAATGAAAAGACACTTACTCCTTGGAAGGAAAATTATGACCAACCTAGATAGCATATTAAAAAGCAGAGATATTACTTTGCCAACAAAGGTCCATCTAGTCAAGACTATGGTTTTTGCGGTGGTCATGTATGGATGTGAGAGTTGGACTGTGAAGAAAGCTGAGAGTTGAAGAATTGATGGTTTTGAAGTGTGGTGTTGGAGAAGACTCTTGAGAGTCCCTTGGACTGCAAGGAGATCCAACCACTCCATTCTAAAGGAGATCAGTCCTGGGTGTTCTTTGGAAGGACTGATGCTAAAGCTGAAACTCCAATACTTTCGCCACCTCATGCAAAGAGTTGACTTATTGGTAAAGACCCTGATGCTGGGAGGGATTGGGGGCAGGGGAAGGGGACGACAGTGGATGAGATGGCTGGATGGCATCACTGACTCATTGGACATGAGTTTGAGTGAGCTCCAGGATTTGGTGATGGACAGGGAGGACTGGCTTACTGTGATTCATGGGGTCACAAAGAGTCAGACATGACTGAGGGACTGAACTGAACTGAACTGATAAAGTGTTTTTTCCAGAAAACATCTGCCCTAAATAATGAATTTTATCCCTGCTCAAGAGTATCTCATAATCTTCTCAACACCAAACTGAATGTCTGTGTCTCATACCCACCCCAAATCCAGAGGTTGAAGCCCTAATCCCCCATATGATGTTATTTCATGGTGGGGCTTTTGGGAGATAATTAGGTTTAGATGAGGTGATGAGAGTGGAGCCCCCATAAGGGGATTAGTGCCTTTAAAAAGAAGAAAGGGGTACTTCCCTGGTGGTCCAGTGGTTAGGACTCTGCGTTTAAGAAGCAGAGGGCATGGGTTCATCCCTGGTTGAGGAACTAGGATCCTGCAGGCCCCATGGAGTGGCTGATAAGTAAACACATAAAAATAAAAAGAAGAAGCCAGTACTTTCTCTTTCTCTCTGCCAAGTCCTCACCAGACATGGAGGCTGCCTGTACCTTGATCTTAGACATGTCAGCCTCCAGAACTGTGAGAAATAAGTGTTCGCTGTTCAAGCTATGATTAACCATCTATGACTCTTTTTAGAATCCCAAGCTCACAAGTGCAATGGTATAGATATTCTATTTACTTAAATATATCTGAACATTATTGTTGCTTGGATGATACATATGTTTACATGTTTTTGCTATTCTATATTATATATTTGGTAAAAGAGGCCAGATGGAATTGTGCTTTTAGAAATATATATCTTTCTCTTGTGAAAAATATATCTTTTCCTTATGAATGTCACTGCGTCTATATATTTGTGATAATCAAGTAGCATTTCTATGGAAATTGATGATATTTAAAAATTCCATTAGTGTCATAAACAAATAGAACAATACCTGAATACTAACAATATTACAATTGCTTGAATGAACAGAACCAACTGATGCTTAGTATGTGAGTGTGAGTGATAGTCACTCAGTCATGTCTGACTCCCTGCAACCCCATGGACTGGAGCTTGACAGGCTCCTCTATCCATGGAATTCTCCAGGCAAGAATACTGGAGTGGGTGATATTTAGCATATTTAACAATAAAGTATATAACATTTTGTGTTCTTTGGTTTTGAACATCTTACAGGAAGTTGAAGACATAAAATAGAGAATATCTGAATGACATTAATGAACACCCCCAAGAATTATTTCTTTCACTGTTATGGGAATTCTTTATTACTTTCACATGACAATATAGTTGAATATCAAGGAAAGAGCTTTATTAATCTAGTCATTTCCTTTGTTCTGTGAATGTACAGAGTTACAGATGGTGACTGCAGCCATGAAATTAAAAGACGATTACTCCTTGGAAGGAAAGTTATGACCAACCTAGATAGCATATTCAAAAGCAGAGACATTACTTTGCCAACAAAGGTCCGTCTTGTCAAGGCTATGGTTTTCCCAGTGGTCATGTATGGATGTGAGAGTTGGACTGTGAAGAAAGCTGAGTGATGAAGAATTGGTGCTTTTGAACTGTGGTGTTGGAGAAGACTCTTAAGAGTCCCTTGGACTGCAAGGAGATCCAACCAGTCCATTCTAAAGGAGATCAGCCCTGGGATTTCTTTGGAAGGAATGATGCTGAAGCTGAAACTCCAGTACTTTGGCCACCTCATGCGAAGTGTTGACTCATTGGAAAAGACTCTGATGCTGGGAGGGATTGGGGGCAGGAGGAGAAGGGGATGACAGAGGATGAGATGGCTGGATGGCATCACGGACTCGATGGACGTGAGTCTGAGTGAACTCCGGGAGTTGGTGATGGACAGGGAGGCCTGGCGTGTTGCGATTCATGGGGTCGCAAAGAGTCGGACACGACTGAGCGACTGATCTGATCTGATCTGACAGAGTTACAGAACATGCTAACTCACATTTCTAAAAAAATCCGTGGACAAAGATGAGCTAATATTATCAGTGCCATCTATCCCAAGTACAGTATTGCTTGTCCTATGAATTTACAGTGCAGATACCTGACTCTGATTTCAATTAGAAATATTACAGGTTAATTTATACTTCCTTGTATTAGACCATATGAGCTTAGAGGCTGTATAAAGTGTAGTTAACACACTCAATAAATTTATTAATGAAATTGTTTAGTAGGCTTTGTTTTTTCTGAACTCTCTTAATTTACGTTTGTCTGTTGTCTGGTTAACTTGGTTCATTAGAAAATGATACCACAGAATAGGTACTAAGTTTTTCCCATCAGGACTGATTGCTTTGCTTTGTTCAGTTAACCACACCTCAACTGTGGTCAGCAATATTAACAGTTAACCAATCAATGAACAGAGTCTTACTGAAAACCTACTATCCTGTATTCAAAATTGAAGCTTCTGTAGTTCTGAGCAGATGACACTTCTTAATGGAGCCACACTAGGAGAAACAAAAACGATAGGGAGTAGAGCAAAAGAGCTGACTGAGCAAAATTAGTACTTCACTACATGGAGGAAAAATCAAGTTAGTGAGTTGGAAGTTCCATTTTTACAAAATGACAGATTGTTATCTTTTACAGCTAATTCTACCTAAGTGGTTAACATATGAACTTCATAATGATCAACAATAATTGAAGCAGAGCATTGGAAAACTTCCAGCAAGTTGGGAAATTAGGAAGGATGGGCAGCACATTTTGATCTACTTTGGTTAAATTAAGAAATTTTCCTTTTGCATGCCCACTATGTTTCTTCCACATATAAGCAAAAGCTGCTGTAGAGTAATAACCTTGCACAGAAACAATGTCATTAATATTTACTCTTGCCACTACCATCTGTTACTCATTTCTGAAAAAATTAACAGTGATGATAGTAAAGAAACCTATGAGTTCCTCTCTCTGTCTCTTTCTCTATGGTTCATACCTAATCACCTTTCCCCATCTGGAACAAATTAACTCCTGGGATGGAGATATTCCTAGAACTTTCAGATAGCTGTTTCCCAGGAAACATTTTTTTTTTTCCATATACATCCTGCAGTTCAGACAGTAGATTGCTTTGTATCATGAGACAAGAGTCTAGAGTAGCTAATTTATATATACGGTAGAGTATTAAAATCAAATTAAAAATCTCACTGTCATCAGTTTTGGATCACCATTTAAAAAGTCTCCAGGGCTTCCCTGGTGGCTCAGTGATAAAGAATCAGCCTGCTAAACACAAGAGACACGGGTTTGATCCCTGATCTGGGAAGATCCCACATGGCACAGAACAACGAAGCCCACGCACCACAACTATTGAGCCTGTGCTCTGGAGCCCAGGGGCCGCAACCTCCAAAGCCCACATGCTCCAGAGCCCATGCTGTGCAATAAGAGAAGCCACTGCAATGAGAAACCCAGAGCACTGCAACAGAGTAGGCTCCACTCACGGCAACTAGAGAAAAGGCCATGCAACACAGACGACCCCAAAATAAATAAATAAAAATTAAAGAGTCCATCTACTGAAGGGAGTTGTGGAAAATGCTATGGGTGGTGTTTCAAAATACCATTTACTATGTTGGGTTTTTAAGATGGCTTCTCAAGAGAAACCCTCTCACGTCTGTGGAATATAATATCCTTCAGTCCTGTGGAGCCCTCTACTGGAAGGCTCTGTGTACCAAACTCAGAAACAAGACATTTGTTTTCCAAAATCTATCAACAGTGTGACTTGTAGTATTCGTGAATATTATGTAACTCCTTCATATAAACAATCTTGATTTCAATAAATATCTAGTTACTTCATCTAGACAGTTGTTCTTATTTCCTGTTGTTTCTTGTTTGGACAAAACAGTGTTGTTATAGGGACTTAATCTAATTCTCCATGTTGACATACACCATCCTTCTAATTTAATCCCTTTAATGTGAAGCATTGAGTAAGCTTTTTATGACTGTGAAGGCTTCAAAACAAGCAAAATCAAAGTCTTTATATGTTTAATCATGTTATTAATTATTCTGCTCTACACTTTACAAAACCCTTTTATCAATATCATTTTAAAATATATGAAAAGGACAGAATAAGAAAAAGGATAATAGCATCTTTAACATGACATGATAAAACTTCAAGTATTACAAGGTTAGAATTGTATTGCCTTAGGCAAGAGAAATTACAATATTCACCATACGGAGAATAGTACCAAGGGAAATTTCAAAATTCAGTGGAAAGATAAAGTCAAACAAAGTAATTTTCTGACCGAAAAAAAAATTATTTTATAACATGTATCACTGGGACAGGTTACCCCACGTGACAGGCAGATTCTTTACCGCTATGCCACCTGGGAAACCCAGGTTAGCACAGGTAATTCCATATTAACTATGTAGTAAAAAATTAATGGTAATGACATTTAGAATGGTAAAGATATTATATTTAAATGATATCTATATAATAATATAGGGATATGAATCAATGTTCCTTATAATTTATGGTTACTACTATTTTTCCAGTTAAAATTAGCCTAAGTACCTATTAAAAGTGTTGAAGAATATAGGGAGCATTTTATAAATGCATATCATATTCAGAGGACAGATACTCACTTTGAGACTGAACTGAATGCATGAGTAGAAGCAGAAGCAATGGTAGTATCGCACCTACAGTATCTCACTGTAGGTTTAGTGAGGAACACCAAAGTGGGTATACATACACTTCACTGTCCAAACTAGGAAACTTTTGAGAGTTAAAAGATAATACTTAAAAGATTACATCATGGCAATATTACAAATCAAACTGTCTTGGGCCACCTAGTTCCTATATAAGGAAAGGAAGAGTGAGGAAAATAAGTAACTAATTAGTTTAGATGTACAACTAGACTAAAATTTTTTCAAAGATGTTTGAGTATTTAAACTCATCTTTGAAGAAGAGATTATCAGTTCAGTTCAGTTGCTCAGTTGTGTCCGACTCTTTGCGACCCCATGAATTGCAGCACGCCAGGCCTCCCTGTCCATCACCAACACCCAGAGTTCACCCAGACTCATGTCCATCGAGTCCGTGATGCCATCCATCCATCTCATCCTCTGCCATCCCCTTCTCCTCCTGCCCCCAATCCCTCCCAGCATCAGAGTCTTTTCCAATGAGTCAACTCTTCGCATGAGGTGGCCAAAGTACTGGAGTTTCAGCTTTAGCATCATTCCTTCCAAAGAAATCCCAGGGCTATCTCCTTCAGAATGGACTGGTTGGATCTCCTTGCAGTCCAAGGGATGATCAAGAGTCTTCTCCAACACCACAGTTCAAAAGCATCAATTCTTCAGCGCTCAGCCTTCTTCACAGTCCAACTCTCACATCCATACATGACCACAGGAAAAACCATAGCCTTGACAAGACGGACCTTTGTTGGCAAAGTAATGTCTCTGCTTTTGAATATGCTATCTAGGTTTGTCATAACTTTCCTTCCAAGGAGTAACCGTCTTTTAATTTCATGAATGCAGTCACCATCTGCAGTGATTTTGGAGCCCAGAAAAATAAAGTCTGACACTGTTTCCACTGTTTCCCCATCTATTCCCCATGAAGTGATGGGACCAGATGCCATGATCTTCGTTTTCTTAATGCTGGGCTTTAAGCCAACTTTTTCACTCTCCACTTCACTTTCATCAAGAGGCTTTTTAGTTCCTCTTCACTTTCTGCCATAAGGGTGGTGTCATCTGCATATCTGAGGTTACTGATATTTCTCCCGGCAATCTTGATTCCAGCTTGTTCTTCCAGTCCAGCGTTTCTCATGATGTACTCTTCATATAAGTTAAATAAGCAGGGTGACAATATACAGCCTTGACGTACTCCTTTTCCTATTTGGAACCAGTCTGTTGTTCCATGTCCAGTTCTAACCGCTGCTTCCTGACCTGCATACAAATTTCTCAAGAGGCAGATCAGGTGGTCTGGTATTCCCATCTCTTTCAGAATTGTCCACAGTTTATTGTGATCCACACAGTCAAAGGCTTTGGCATAGTCAATAAAGCAGAAATAGATGTTTTTCTGGAACTCTCTTGCTTTTTCTATGATCCAGCAGATGTCGGCAACTTGATCTCTGGTTCCTCTGCCTTTTCTAAAACCAGCTTGAACATCTGGAAGTTCATGGTTCACATATTGCTGAAGCCTGGCTTGGAGAATTTTGAGCATTACTTTACTAGCGTGTGAGATGAGTGCAATTGTGCGGTAGTTTGAGCATTCTTTGGCATTGCCTTTCTTTGGGATTGGAATGAAAACTGACCTTTTCCAGTCCTGTGGCCACTGCTGAGTTTTCCAAATTTGCTGGCATATTGAGTGCATCACTTTCACAACATCATCTTTCAAGATTTGGAATAGCTCAACTGGAATTCCATCACCTTCACTAGCTTTGTTCGTAGTGATGCTTTCTAAGGCCCACTTGACTTCACATTCCAGGATGTCTGGCTCTAGGTGAGTGATCACTCCATTGTGATTATCTGGGTCGTGAAGATCTTTTTTGTACAGTTCTTTTGTGTATTCTTGCCATCTCTTCTTAATATCTTCTGCTTCTGTTAGGTCCATACCATTTCTGTCCTTTACCAAGCTCATCTTTGCATGAAATGTTCCTTTGGTATCTCTGATTTTCTTGAAGAGATCTCTAGTCTTTCCCATTCTGTTGTTTTCCTCTATTTCTTTGCATTGATCACTGAAGAAGGCTTTCTTATCTCTTCTTGCTAGTCTTTGGAACTCTGCATTCAGATGTTTATATCTTTCCTTTTCTCCTTTGCTTTTCGCTTCTCTTCTTTTTGCGACCCCATGGACTGTAGCCTGCCATGCTCCTCTGTCCATGGAATTTCCAGTCAAGAAAACTGGAGTGGGTTGTCATTTTCTCCTCCAGGGGATTGTACCAACCCAGGGATCAAACTCACATCCTGCCTGGCAGGTAGATTCTTTACCACTGAGCCACCTGGGAAACCCATTGTAATCTGTACTACTGGCCAAAATGGAGATTTCAGTCTTCCTTTCACTTCCAAAAACTGAGTTCTTAAACTTATAATCATCTTCTCTTTCCTAACCTTCATATTTCCATCATTATAACATAATGGTGAAGAGTATGCCCAGGTATCAGACCTGGCTTGAAACACTGGTTTTACCTCTCTCTACCTAAAGAGCTTACATAGGTTGCTTAAGCCTTTGATCCTCTATTAATGGAGAAATAGGCAAAATAATACATATCTGCTGAGTTCTTGTGATGATTAAAAATGAGATAACATTACATATAAGATGCTTGGAAGTGTCCGAATCAAGGGAGGATCCAAAAATACTAATTTTAATTATTATTTTTATACTCTTTTCACCTTCCAATAATTTACTGATATGATCCCATTGCACCTGAGCCAGATAATTCACTTCCATGGTAAAGAAACCTCTGACTAATCTAAACCTTCAGTCTCTTATTAAGGTCAAAACCCAGTTCTCTGAAGAATTCTGTTTCTTTTCTTATGCCTTTAAATGGAGATTGCTTATTGTCCAAAATTCCATACTTTGCGGGCTAAGAAGAAAGAGTGTTAGATTCCACTTCTTTGCCTCCTAACACATTTTTCCACCTCACTCAAATAAAAAAGTCTTTTTTAGATTGTATTGTTATGCTATTCCACCTTTCAATGATGGTATCTAATAGCTTCATGGTCAGACACTGTTTACCGCATCTGGCTTGCAGGCTTCCCACTCATAAATCCCACTAGCGTCCTACATGGCTTCAGTATCCATATTGATGTATCAATAACTGTGTATCACAATTTGTTGCCTTTCTTAATGCCACCAACTTACATTTCAATTCTAATTCAGCCAATCACACCCACAGCCATCCCCTGGAATTGATCATTACTAATAATTACCCAACATTCTTAAACATAATCTCTAATGTTCCACTCCCTAATGCAAATTTATCCCCATGAAGATCCTTCATATCTTCACGTTTACACTTCTTTTCCTTTGACCTCTTGGGGACATTTAGCTCACAGTTCTCCTCTCTCTACTCCATTCTTCTCTCTCTCCCTCTCTTTCTCAGTATCCTAAAAACCTTATTACTTAAACTACTAGATTGCTAATATGCCATTGCTTTGTCTATGAGTTTTTCTACATAAACTTAAAATTCTATAGTACCCCCTAAAAACATTGTAACACGGAATTAGTCCACTTATTAAGGCTTTTTCTTACAGCCTGTCTGCCAAGAATTCAGGTAATGATTTGGACTGGCACCAAAATAGATTCATGCCCTATACTCTCAGCCAGAAACCTAATGCTATCTTACCGAAGTATCTGAAGATGACATAGAGAGCCAGCTACCATTTCTCAAAACAACCACTTTTAACCTTCTTTACTTTCATTACAATTCTTCTTTTATGTAACATTGCCACAGTCTCAGGCTTGTGGCACTCTTTCCGGGTGGCTCAGTGGTAAAGAATCTGCCTGCCAATGCAAGAGATGCAGGAGACCCAGGTTTGATCCCTGAGTGGGGAAGATCCCCTGGAGGAGGAAATGGCAACCCACTCCAGCATTCTTGCCAGGAAAACCCCATGAACAGAGGGGCTTGGTGGGCTACAGTCCATAGTGCTCCAAAGAGTCAGGCACGGCTGAACACACATGCATGCACATGCCACAGTCACAGTCAGCAAAAACCTTTCTTCCTAACTCCATAACTAAACAGAGGGTATTCAGCAAGAATTCTTTCAATTCTTGTCCCCCTCTCACTAACAAATTCACCTACATTGTAACACATTACTTAAGCAAGGGATGAAGTTTCAGATATTTACCTGCACAGATGTGTTCTTTGTTGCTGAAATTTAATAACAGGCCCCTTACTGTTCCCCAGACCACAGATGACTGTATTAGCATAACTACTCAAGTTGGGATAATTAGATTAACTCTTTTGAGCATTTAATATTTGCTTTCAAAAGTAGTCACAGGCAGTCTTTGATGACGGCTTAAACTGCCTTATGTAAATTCAGGAGCCACGTGTGCATGGAAAAGCAGAGAAGGTAACACTGAAGTGACGATTCCAAGGAAAGCAGGGATGGGAGACCCACAGCTCTGCCCTGGAGAGAGTAATTTTGGATCTTGATGAGGTTCTGGTTCCTGTTTCTACTCCTAGTAAGGTGGATCTCCTGCTTTGAGATCCCAGCAGATACTTCTAAAGCTTATATCCTCTACCCACTTGCTTAAATCTATTCAAATGAGTTGTAGTAACTTGCAACACTCTCCTCCCCCAGCTAAAAAATCCACTTAGGCAAGTTGTTTACAATCATTCTTTCTCCTTCTCTCCAGTTTCAGTAAAATACTTTCTCTTCTATCTCTGCTCTTTTATTACATCTCCCTTTGTTTATGTGCTCTGGATCCAGTCTTCTTTTGTGCTATTGATCATCAATACTCTTCCCTTTTCTTTGGCCTCACTTTCTATCCCTTTCCACTTGGAATATAAACACCCTGAGGGGTTCCCTGGTAGCTCAGATGGTAAAGAGTTTGCCTGCAATGTAGGAGACACAGGTTTGATCCCTGGGTTGGGAAGATCCCCTGGAGAAGGAAATGGCAACCCACTCTGGTATTCTTGTCTGGAAAATCCCATGGACGGAGAAGCCTGGTGGGCTACCGTCCATGGGGTAGCAAAGACTCGAACATGATTGAGTGTCTAACCTGCACCACTCCAAGCTTGAAAAACAATACATCTTCCTTGAACTTGTGCTTCTCACAAACATTGCTATATTGTCACAATTATGCTCAGCAGATAACCTTTTCCCTCTATGGTCAAACTTCTGAGAAAGACAGTTTAATCTCACAGTCTCCAATTATCTATCTCTTACTTATGACTCAGTCACTGCAATTTGCTTCTTTGCTCTCAGTACCTTTCATTCATAATTTTCAACTCTTAATTTTTTTTGGTATATCTCAGCATTCGACATACTCTGACTTCTTCTCTTTTAAAACTAGCTCTTTCCTATGTTTCTGACATACCACACTGTATACTATACACATTCTTCCTTATGAAACTGATTCTTATTCATCTTAATGACCCACAATTATAAATGTAGAGCTCAGACCATTGTTTTAAACTCCAGTCCCACATATTAATATGCACACACACATATGTGTATACTATACATCATATATATATATGCATATTTTTGGTATACAAGCCGGAAATCTCAAAGTCATACATGAGCTTCAGTTCAGTTCAGTCACTCAGTCGTGTCCGACTCTTTGCAACACCATGAATTGCAGCACACCAGGCCTCCCTGTCCACCACCAACTCCCGGAGTTCACTCAAACTCACGTCCATCGAGTCAGTGATGCCACCCAGCCATCTCATCCTCTGTTGTCCCCTTCTCCTCCTGTCCCCGATCACTCCCAGCATCAGAGTCTTTTCCAATGAGTCAACTCTTCGCATGAGGTGGCCAAAGTACTGGAGTTTCAGCTTTGGCATCATTCTTTCCAAAGAACACCCAGAGCTGATCTCCTTTAGAATGGACTGGTTAGGGTTGCTAAAAAATTTAACTGATCTCTGTGTTTTTACTACCATTCCTTCAATCTAGGATTTACACTGTTTGCAAATGATCTTTCCAAAATGTATATTTAACCACCTCTGCCCAGGCCTGCTGACAAAAGTAGCGGGCTTGGAACAAGAGTGCAAATAGGTTCTCACATACAGTATGTCTAATATTTTAAAACTATATGTGAATGTAACAAGCTGTTAAATAAAATCAATTATATACTTCTACCTTAAATATATTTTTATAATAACAAAATCATAACACACAGCTACATTTTATGTAACTAATATTTGACAGATTATCAGATAAATGAATAAATCATTTTTACCACTCAACTAGATTTTCTGTTGTTGGGATAATAATATTTACATACGTAATCAAATAAAGGTATTTTATAGTTTTCAATAAATTTTATGCTTCTTGACTTTATTTTAGAAAAATCATAAATTATACTATTAAAACTTTCTTATAATTCAAGTTTTATTCCTAGCAATACCAAGTTAGAAAGTTTTCCTTAAATTGCTGTAGTTCTTAAACAGCTTTCTGTTAATGGCAATTTGGAGAAACTTTTCTACTGCCAAAGCAGTAGCAATTGAATTGTCAATAAAAGTCTTCAAGAAATACTTAAATGAGAGACGAGCAATAAATTTTATATATATAATATTCAAACTGTGAAATGGGGCTGCACATGATAAAGTATTATTATTTTAGTAAATATTACAAATTATTTTAATTTTGTTATATAAACTAAACATATCACTGTTTTAGTCTTCTCTTAAAGCAATATCTAAATCCACTTATTAATATAAAGCCTTGGTATCACATTTATACTGTACCTCTTTTATAATATGCTTACTTCTCATATAATTTTTAGAGCTATAAATTCCTTAATAACAGAAAATACTTCCCATTGCCATATGTAATACTGGATGTACCATATTATTTTATGAGCACCTCCATACTTTGAACTGAAATACAGTAAGGACCAAGAAAATGGATGCTTGGCCCAACTGAAAAACAACAAAATAATTTTAAATATCCATTATCTTTATGATAGCGTAAGGGAAGTATTTGACAAGTTGAAAAAAAATTTCTTTTTTTCTTACCTCAATATTTCTGTACCATAAATTCTGCCCATAATTCAAAATGCTGTTTATTGGCAATATCCATAGTGGTACAACCTACAATCCTGCATGACTTTTAGGTGTGGTCATCTCTTGTTTTGAGAAAGTGTGGGAAAAATATGTGAAGAAGCATTTCTCTGGAACCTGAATGGGTTCAGTCATGAGAGTGGGTTTTTAGGCTAGATTACAAATAACAGAAGTGAACATCCTTTCTGGTTTGCATGGGACTGAGGACTTCTGTGGGATGCAAAATTTTCAGTGTTAAAACTGAGAAAGTCCCAGGCAAATTCAAACATGTTGATCGTTCTAAAATTCATATTAAAAAAAATTGTGTGTACATTTTTGATATGTGTGGCTCCAGGGCTCAGGGATCCCTCCTCCCCATGTCTAAGAGTGGTACTGTCTATGCCACTCCTTTGTTTAAATTACTTTACCTTCTATCATTGATATCATGACAAAATCCAAACAGCTGAGACATTAGATGCGGCTGTTCTTGTTCCTTCCTTTTTTTCTAGAGTTATCTGTTATTGCTTCTTTAATCTACACCTTTGCTCTGTGCTAAATTTCTTATATTTCCCAAACCAGTTATATACTCTAATACTCCTCCATTTCTACATGTGGTCTTTGGAGATTGCTGTCTCCCCAGTTCATTGCCTGAGTCATTCTAATTACTCTTGAAATCTCATTTCAAATATCATCTCTCCAGGAAGCAATATATAATCCACCCCCGCCCCGCCTCCTTGTCTCAGTATAGCAGAGCACTTAAGAGCACAGGTTCTGAAATCAGCCTATCTGATTCAAGTGTGTACCTTGGCAAGGAATTTAACTTCTCTTTGCCTCAGTTTCCATCTGTAAAATGAAAATTGGAATATTACCTATTCACAAGGTTGTTGTGAGGGTAAAGGAAACAATGAGAACAACTCGAATACACAGCACATATTAATGTTAGCTCATTATAATTCTACCCAGACACATAGTGGATGATTGATACATGTTTTTGAATGCCTGGGAGGGATGTCTGCTTTCTAGGAATTTACAAATCAAAATGAAAAGAGATAAGTTAATTCATCTGGCTTTAAATTTTTATTTCATAGTTTCCAGTGCCTAGGCCATTGGTGTCCAGATGACTTGAAATTCTAAACTAGGACTCTGAAAATGGTAAGATCCAGATATTTCCATTTGGAGTGCAACTTCAGGGAATTTAAAACAGTTGTCAAATGATGCCTGTCATTTAAAGGATACATCTTGTAAGTTAGGAACGCAGATTCCAATTTATGAGGGAAAACAGTCAGTCTCAGAGAGGAGGACAGGAAGGGGAGGAAGAGAAAAACAGAGGGTCCCGTTATTGTTCACAAAGTGTTTGTTGCCTACCGAATTCCAAAGACTATTCCAGAAATGACCAGAACTCCAGACCTGCATGGGAACTATACTACTCACTCAGGAGAGTTTGGGCTTGATAAAACTATGGCTCAACCCACATGCCCTGGGTATCCTAAGAGTAATCTTGCTTCCTGGACCTTATTCGTGAGGAGGTAGACAAACTGAATAACGAGGAGCCCAGCACACATCTAAGAGTCACTGGAGCTGGGGGGTACTACAGTCTTCGGCTGTTAGAATGCTCTAGACCTCAACCTAGAGACAATCTCTTAGCTTTAGGCTAAGGTGGAAGAGAGTTAGTGAGTCCAGATACATGGAGCGAGGCATGACCACGTTCCTGGAAATGAAGCAGAGATCTTTGAAGTAGCTGTGGCAGAACTTCAATCCCAGTTCTGAAGTTTGAATCTTGTGCTTTTACCATTTTAAAATATACCAGGCATCACTATTTGATGGAATAAATGTGTTCCAAGAGAGTAAAAGTGGAGTGTATTATTTTTCTTCTAAATCCGTTTTCAGCAATTTTTTTTCTTATAAATATGGCAATGTATTTCTACCACAACAGAAGGGAAGGGCATTTCAACATCACATGTCAAAATAGAAAGTAAACAATTAGTTATTTCATTTGAACCTTACAAAATCCTGCAAGGTAGGGCAGGAAGCTATATATTATTACTTCCACATTCCCTGTGTAGAAAGGAAAATGAAGCACATTGGGGTCAAGTAATTTGTCAAAGGTCACATAGCAAGTTGGTGAGACAAATACTCTTCCAATACCCTTTCCACCAGACCATGTTAGCCCCAAAGGTCATGACTACACACTTGTTTCCAAGTCTGAATTGCATTTTGGAGTGCAGAACCAGGTGACTAATGGAGAAACAGTGTCTGGATACCACGTTGTTAAGCTTGGAAGAAACAGTCCTGTTTAAGCCAATGACTGAAGCTGAGGGAATAACCTGATGGAAGACTGAATGTTCCAAAGCCAAGTGCTGCCTGCCTGTGTCAAGATACATGCAGTTTTGCCTCAACACTAAGGAGGGAAACATCTGTTAAAATGGAGCTACTCCAACGCAAGAGAGATGAGAAAAAAGCTTGATTATAACACTAACAATATCCACCTAACTTCATAAGAATGCGCTATTGCACAAGAACAATTTGCTGGGTTATAAAAACTGCTGGGTTAACCAGGTGGCATTGTTGGGTGTGAATCTTGCTTTCCACTTTGCCAAGTAGATATTTAAATGTCAACAGGTGAGTCCTCCAAGTGCCGTTCAGTTATATGGTTAGTGGAAATGTTTAATTAACTTTATCAACACTATAATCCAACTTGCAAAAAGTGGAACTTGAAACATAATAAATTTACTGGGTGATACTATATATATATATTGGAGAAGGAAATGGCAGCCCACTCCAGTACTCTTGCCTGGGAAATCCAACCGACACAGGAGCCTGGTGGGCTAAAGTCCATGCGGTCACAAAAGAGTCAGATATGACTGAGCAACTAAATAGCAACATTATATATGTACATATACACATACATATGTACATATAATAATATAAATTATATATAATAATAATATATATAATAGCTATATGAAGAATTATAATGGATATGCTCTTTCTATTTTTTCTTTTGATTCAAGTATATTTTCCCATTGCTGTTTGCTTGAATCAGCAGATAAATAACTGATCTACATAAAGGGAGAGAGGTCATGAGAATGTCACAGCTCTTTCCCGGTTTGGTGTCCTGCTCCTCATTCACGCCCGCACCATTGTCTGCCTCAAGACACCAGGGTGGTAAACACTATGACAACTCTGGTTTAATATGTCTTTTTGCTACATTCCTCCCCACAACAAGATACTACATACTGTCAGGGAACCTGATCCTTGTCCCAGTGTCAGATTGCCACACTTGAGCTCTAGCAAAGAGTAAGAAGTAGCATGAATCCTGAGTTTCTAGAGCTTCACAGTTATTGTTTGTTAATAAGTTGGAAATAAAGTACGATGACATCTCAGTTTTTTAAAAAGTGTATGTTTGCACATTAAATAAAGGAAATGCATTCCAAACTAAACAGAAATTACTCCTGTGTTTTTATATCATTATCTACCTCCATCAGAGAATTGAGAGATAATTTAGGGGTTAGCATGTATTTGGGAGAAGGCAATGGCACCCCACTCCAGTACCCCTGCCTGGAAAATCCCATGGGTGGAGGAGTCTGGTAGGCTGCAGTCCATGGGGTCGCTGAGGGTGGGACATGACTGAGCAACTTCACTTTCACTTTTCACTTTCATGCATTGGAGAAGGAAATGGCAACCCACTCCAGTGTTCTTGCCTGGAGAATCCCAGGGACGGGGGAGCCTGGTGAGCTGCCGTCTATGGGGTCGCACAGAGTCGGACACAACTGAAGTGACTTAGCAGCAGCAGCAGCATGTATTTGTGGTCTAATCTAGTAAGTCGTGCTTTTTACTGATCCTCAAGTCAACTATTAGGATCCATCAAAATAGATTACATGTGTAAATAGGAAGGAAATGAGATTAGATGAAAATGATTTTACTAATGCTCACAGTGACAGTGACACATTCTGACATGCCATTAAGGTAATGTATACACAGACTTCACAAACAAATATTTGCATGAGCATATGCAGGTATGAATACAAATACATACTGGGGAAGACAGGCTGGGAAACTGGAAGGAGACATAGTGTTCAAGATTAGTTGGGCCTGATTCTTAATCCCCTTCCCATCTCATTAGAACAAGACCGTTTTGATGCTGTGCTTGTTTCAAAACCTAAAAGAGTTCAGAATAAATGTTTCCCTAAACAGAAACACTCAATTTATTACATGCATTCTTTCACAATAATGGGATAAGCTCACAGTGTGATGAAAGAACAATATAGGGGCATGTGCTGACCTTTCCAGATGTGGTGTGACCTTGCCTCTCCATGAATAGTGCGGACAATGGAATGACCCATTAAGGACTCGAGGGCCTAAGGGAGGCTCTGATGATTTTAGATTCTGTTTTCCTGGCTATATGAATCTTAACCTCAACCTGATACTCTTCAGTCAAACTTGAGATGCATGGATCATATCTGCAGGTAGGTTGCTTATAGCAGTCAATGAGGCGGCACAAAAGAATCTCACCTCATACTTAGCACAATCAAGTTTCTTCCACTAACTCACATTCAAACTCTAAAAAGCTGAGTGCACACATGTGCTTCTAGTTATCACTGAACACTAAAAGGACAATCATACTAGTTTTTCATATCTTTATCACCTTATCCAGGCAAGAATACTGGAGTGGGGTGCCATTTCCTACTCCGGGGGATCCTCCCAACCCAGGGACTGAACCTGCATCACTCGCACTTGCAAATGGACTCACCACCACTGGGCCACCCGGGAAGCCCAATACCAAACAACCATCCCCCAGATACCGTCAGTTCTTAGACCATCAACAAGATACACACCTTCAGTATAGAGCTAACATAAATGTAGAGAATCTGTGCTTTAACTCAGCTGTTTACTTATTTATATATTCAAGATAAGCAGGGCTTCTCTGGTGGCTCAGACAGTATAGAGTCAGTCGCAGTGCAGGAGACCTGGGTTCGATCCCTAGGTCAGGAAGATTCCCTGTAGGAGGGCATGGCAACCCACTCCAGTACTCTTGCTTGAAGAATCCCATGAACAGAGGAGCCTGGTGGGCCTACAGTGCATGGGGTCTCAGAGTTGAACACAACTGTATGACTAACACTTAACTTAAAGATAGGCATATAACTATAACTTGCTTAAGTGAAGTCGCTCAGTCGTGTCTGACTCTTTGCAACCCCATGGACAGTAGTCAACCAGGCTCCTCCATCCATGGGATTTTCCAGGCAAGAATACTGGAGTGGGTTGCCACTTCTTTCTCCAAAAGGTCAGCCCGCTGTGCTGGCTGGGAATTGAACCCGGGTCAACTTCTTGGAAGGCAGCTATGCTCACCACTATACCACCAATGCTAGAATGTCTACAGTTGGATTCACCTTATAAAACATTTTCATTCCCATCAAAATTGTGCAATCACTTTTAATATCATCATTTTTTACAGATGAGAAAACCAAAGCTCTGAAAGTTCACTGATTTGCCATAAGTAAATAACTATTGAAAATGACAAGAGTGGGACTTTAACTTGGGTACACAGATGTTACATTCCATATGCTATCCACCTTGCCACATTCATTCTTCTATCTCTACTCTCAGCTACAAAAGATGTGCTTATAATGTATATTAGGGTGTTATCATTTCTGCTCAGAGACAGAGACACTCAAATCAGACTGGAGAAAAATTAGGTGCATCACCACACGAGACTGCAAAACAAGTTCAGAAATAATGGCTTTCATTCTGGGGACCATGTGCCGTGGTCAATAACATGGTAATCAGTTCAGTTCAGTTCAGTCGCTCAGTCATGTCCGACCCTTTGCAACACCATGATTTGCAGCATGCCAGGCCTCCCTGTCCATCACCAACTCCCGGAGTTCAACCAAACTCATGACCATCGAGTCCGTGATGCCATCCAGCCATCTCATCCTCCGTCGTCCCTTTCTCCTCCTGCCCGCTATCCCTTCCAGCATCAGAGTCTTTTCCAGTGAGTCAACTCTTCACATGAGGTGGCCAAAGTATTGCAGTTTCAGCTTTAGCATCAGTCCTTCCAAAGAACACCCAAGACTGATCTCCTTTAGAATGGACTGGTTGGATCTCCTTGCAGTCCAAGGGATGATCAAGAGTCTTCTCCAACACCACAGTTCAAAAGCATCAGTTCTTCGGTGCTCAGCTTTCTTCACAGTCCAACTCTCTCATCCATACATGACCACTGGAAAAACCATAGACTAAACGGACCTTTGTTGGCAAAGTAATGTCTCCGCTTTTTAATATGTTATCTAGGTTGCTCATAACTTTCCTTCCAAGGAGTAAGCATCTTTTAATTTCATGGCTGCAATCACCATCTGCAGTGATTTTGGAACCCAAAAAAGTAAAATCTGACACTGTTTCCACTGTTTTCCCATCTATTTCTCATGAAGTGATGGGACCAGATGCCATGATCTTCATTTTCTGAAGGTTGAGCTTTAAGCCAACTTTTTCACTCTCCTCTTTCACTTTCATCAGGAGGCTTTTTAGTTGCTCTTCACTTTCTGCCATAAGGGTGGTGTCATCTGCATATCTGAGGTTATTGATATTTCTCTTAGCAATCTTGATTCCAGCTTGTGCTTCTTCCAGTCCAGCGTTTCTCATGATGTACTCTTCATATAAGTTAAATAAGCAAGGTGACAATATACAGCCTTGACCTACTCCTTTTCCTATTTGGAACCAGTCTGTTGTTCCATGTCCAGTTCTAACTGTTGCTTCCTGACCTGCATACAAATTTCTCAAGAGGCAGGTCAGGTGGTCTGGTATTCCTATCTCTTTCAGAATTTTCCAGTTTATTGTGATCCACACAGTCAAAGGCTTTGGCATAGTCAATAAAGCAGAAATAGATGTTTTTCTGGAACTCTCTTGCTTTTTCCATGATCCAGCAGATGTCGGCAACTTGATCTCTGGTTCCTCTGCCTTTTCTAAAACCAGCTTGAACATCAGGAAGTTCACTGTTCATGTATTGCTGAAGCCTGGCTTGGAGAATTTTGAGCATTACTTTACTAGCGTGCGAGATGAGTGCAATTGTGCGGTAGTTTGAGCATTCTTTGGCATTGCCTTTCTTTGGGATTGGAATGAAAACTGACCTTTTCCAGTCCTGTGGCCACTGCTGAGTTTTCCAAATTTGCTGGCATATTGAGTGCAGCACTTTCACAGCATCATCTTTCAGGATTTAAAATAGCTCAACTGGAATTCCATCACCTCCACTAGCTTTGTTTGTAGTGATGCTTTCTAAGGCCCACTTGACTTCACATTCCAGGATGTCTGGTGAGTGATCACACCATCGTGATTATCTGGGTCGTGAAGATATTTTTTGTACAGTTCTTCTGTGTATTCTTGCCCCCTCTTCTTAATATCTTCTGCTTCTGTTAGGTCCATAACATGGTAATTAAAAAGAAAAAAAAGAACAATATATTCTTTGATATACAATGGAAAATAATTTTAGATTCTCTGATTCTTTAATAGTTCCCATTTATGTATTTAATACTATTTCCAATAAATGGTCTAAAACCTAAGAAAGAAAGAAAATAGAATCTTCAAATTCTAATAAGAATTAAATTATTTTAAGCAATAATTTCAACACAGGCTACTTTTAGTCCCTTGAGTATACTGCAAGATAATAGCCGTCTAATGTATAGAGGGTTATTTATAACATCTGTATTAACTTTTTACCCAGTGTTTAGTTGAAACTCATGAGTAGTTGAAATTAAAGCAAATAACTTTAGTTCTGTTTATGTTTTGGCCAAAAATAATGATGGAAATTTTGTATTCTGTAATTGCATTGATAAACTGATATCAGAAAAAATAGTGAAGATGGATCTTTGTTCATTTACCTTGAATATCTAAATAGGTTGTGCTCTTTAAATATCTCTCAACCATCAGGGAAAAAACTATGGTTAGAAAGAAAAGCCTTACCAAAGGGCCATAATCAGGTTAACTGGACATGCATTCCTTCTGAATTCCTACATTTTTCTCTTCAATGAAAATATAGAGAGACAGAATATCATTTTGATGCCAAAATGTAAGACGTTTTATATTTCTCCATCTCAAATCTCTTTACATGAGGTAAGTTAGAAAGTGGGTGAATTTTCAGGTAATAAATTCCTGTGAACCACATATTTTTCATCTTCCATTTACTATGTAAGTCAGCTTTCTGTGTATATGTACTTTTTTTTCAATCGGTGTCAGTCCTCCTACATTTTGCTTTTAAGTAGCACTTTAACATGAAACCACAGGCACAGGCCATGGGTGACAGTCTCAGGGAGTAACTTTCTTAGAGTTCAGGATTAATGTTAAGGTTAAATCAAGTTTATTTCAGTTTCAGTTTGCCCCTCTTACACATTAGCAATTATTACAATTGCATCAGAATCTCTCTCTCTCTCTATATATATATATACATACATATTATTTTCCTCTCACAATTCTTACGCTTTTCAATGTATGTGATTCATTTATGGTAAAGTGATGCTAGATATAATTGTCACATGGATTGAAAATTGTAGAGGGGATGTAGACTGGACTTCAAATTTAGGGAATATGAAATATTTTATTTTAACATATGTTTATTTGAGGCCATGTGTACTTTTTCAGGTCTACTAAAGTTCTAGAAGAAGACTCTTGAGAATCCGTTTGATTGCAATGAGATCAAACCAGTCAAGCATAAAAGAAATAAACCCTAAATATTCATTGGAAAGACATGCTGCAGCTCCAATAGTTTGCCCATCTGATGCGAAGAGTAGATTCATTGGACAAGACGTTAATACTGGGAAAGATTATGGGCAGGAGAACAGGGGGTGACAGAGGATGGATGGCATCACCAACTCAATGGACATGAGTTTGAGTGAACTCCAGGAGACGGTGAAGGACAGGGAAGCCTGGCGTGCTGCAGTCCATGCGGTTGCAAAGAGTCAGACACAACTTAGCAACTGAACAACAAAAAGCTCTAGAGGAGTTAAGGTGAGAGGGAAGGCATAGCCTGGCTTCATCTGATTTCTAGTTGGATCGAATAGGGAAAAAGGAACTGGTGTTTTACAACTGTCTAGTTACATTTTTAGCCACTACATGAATGTCTATGTTATTGAACATACTAATACTTAAACGTAAACAAAAAACTGAATTATAAATCCACTCCTCCCTCTCTAGTCTATCCTCAATGCATTGAAGAGAATCTTTCTAAAATTTAACTCTACAGCAACTTCCCACTTTATTCAGCTAAAAAGCAAACATCAGTATAATGGTAAGAGCATTCTCTCCCTCTCTCACATTTGCCTCTGCTATTTTGTGAACACACCAGGCACCTTTCCATCTTCAGGTCTTTGTTTTAGCTCATCTCACCCTAAAAAAGTTTTCCCACCAGATATATATCTGCTTATTTCACTTTTCATACTCTCCAAATTTTTCTTCAATCATCACCGTTATAATGAGACCTTCCTTACCTACCGATTCAATTTACTCTCCATTCAAACCCCTGGCAACCTTTTTACCTTCCTTTGTTTTTCTTACATAACACATACTTTCTTTGAAGATACTATAAAATTTACTTATTTCTTATATTCATTGTTTATTGCCTGTTTCCTTCCTGAAATGTAAGCTCCATGTGAACAGGGATCTTTGGTTTCTCCTATGCATCAAAAGGGCCTAAATGGTGCCTGACACTTTGTCGGCATTCAATATTAATGGGTTGAGTGAATGAATGTCACCAACCTTAGACTCCTAAATACCCAGCTCATTTTCTCTATCTCCATTCTTTATTTCTGTTCTTTCTTTCTCACACATGTACACTTATATATGTGTGTGTGTGTGTGTGTGTGTGTGTGTGTGTGCAAAGTCACTTCAGTAGTGTCCAACTCTTTGCGACCCTATGGACTGTAGCCTGCCAGGCTCCTCTGCTCACGGGATACTCTAAGGTAAGAAAATGGGGTAGGTTGCCATGGCATTTTCCAGGGGATCTTCCCAACCCAGGGACTGAACCCAAATCTCATATGTCTCCTGCATTGGCAGGAGGGTTCTTTACCACTAGCACCATCTGGGAAACCCACACTTTATGCATAGTAGCTATAAAACATTGTAACCCATCCATTCACTATCTCAGATCCTAGTGAACAGGATAGGTAGCTAGAGGTAAAGAAGCAGCTCTACAACAGAACTGTCTATGACAGACAGCCTGTTGTGGAAGTAAGTGAAGACCAACCAAATGCAAGGAAGCAAAGGTTACCTATTCAGAGTTTGTTAGAGCAAGGAATTTAGCCATCATCATTTATGGGCTTCACAGATTCAAAGGCTGGCAAAGAGTGGAATGAAAGAAAGGTTTCAGGTTATACTCTGAGTGGAGTCTGTTGGCAGAGAGAAGCTGTGGACAGGCTAACTAGAAGCAGGGCATCTTATGTAATTGGCCCAGGATACATATTTCCTTTCTCTGGTTGGTAATAAGCTGGAAACTAGGAAAAAAATTTGGAAGCTTTTAGTTATTAATCAAATTTTATCTTTTGGTTCTGACTGTTAGTAGTTGGCTCTTGGATTGTTACTAGAGATCACAATGACTTCCTACAAATTTGACTTATCAATAGCAGGCTAGATTTGTAGGCTGGTTACTGCAGATAATGGACTGGCTTCCTGGGATGTTTACTGCAGGTTGTAGTTCAAAGTTCTATATTATATATAGTCTGGCCATTATCCATTTGTATATCGAGTCTCACAGTACATAAAATGAACACACAGAGGAACTTTTAAAAGGAGATAAATAGTACATATCTACACATCTATTACTGAAATCAAATTAATGAACTCTAAATAATCTTTTTAAACAACTATTATCACTTCCTCAAATTCTATTGACTTCTAGAATCTCAGTGAATTGCTCATAGGCTGATTTTTTTTTTTTTTTTTTTATCTCAAATGCAGTCCTTTCTGGTCCCCACTGAGATTCTTCTCACCTGGTTATAAAAGTCTGGGATAGTGAACCTTTTAAATGTATTTGGGGATGAAACAGTGACAGACTTTATTTTCCTGAGCTCCAAAATCACTGAATATGGTGACTGCAGCCATGAAATTAAAAGATGCTTGTTCCTTGGAAGAAAAGCTATGACCAACCTAGACAGCATATTAAAAAGCAGAGACATTACTTTGCCAACAAAAGTCCGTCTAGTCAAAGGTATGGTTTTTCCAGTAGTCATGTATGGATGTGAGAGTTGGACTATAAAGAAAGCTGAGCACCGAAGAATCAATGCTTTTGAACTGTGGTGTTGGAGAAGAATCTTGAGAGTCCCTGGGACTGCAAGGACATCAAACCAGTCCATCCTAAAGGAAATCAGTCCTGAATATTCATTGGAAGGACTGATGCTGATGCTGAAACTCCAATACTTTGGCCACCTGATGCAAAGAACTAGCTCATTGGAAAAGACCTTGAGGCTGGGAAAGATTGAAGGCAGGAGAAGAAGGGGTAGACAGAGGAGGAGATGGTTGGATGGCACCACCGACTCAATGGGCATGAGTTTAAGTAGGCTCTGGGAGTTGGCAATAGACAGGGAGGCCTGGCGTGCTGCAGTCCATGGGGGTCACAAAGAAATTGGACATGACTGAGTGACTGAATTGAACTAACTGGCTGCTGCTGCTGCTGCAAGTCGCTTCAGTCGTGTCCGACTCTATGTGACCCCATAGACGGCAGCCCGCCAGGCTCCCCCGTCCCTGGGATTCTCCAGGCAAGAACACTGGAGTGGGTTGCCATTTCCTTCGCCAACGCATGAAAGGGAAAAGTGAAAGTGAAGTCGCTCAGTCGTGTCCCACTCTTAGCGACCCCATGGACTTCAGCCCACCAGGCTCCTCCATCCATGGGATTTTCCAAGCAAGAGTACTGAAGTGGGGTGCCATTGCCTTCTCCGGAACTAACTGGCTATGATGTAACAATTCATTGATCACATAAGCACTGGTTTAAGATCAGTATTCCTTGACTTCCACCATTTAGTCATATTTGGCTCCAATCTTGTTTTTGCAATACGACTATCAACACATGGAAAATCCAGAGTGAAGGCAGATCTTATTAAAATATTGCCTCCTTCAGTCACTTCACTGATTTATTAATGCTCTGAGGGAAAAGTAGGAAATTGTCAACAAGAATAAGAACTTTAAATGGCTTAGCCTTAATCTCCTCTTCAGTTTCACTTCATGCCTAAATCTTGATTTTGTGCTCTAATTACTCTGAGAAGAACCACTTGGACTGACCATGTTCCTCACATCACATGGCATTTTCTTATGCTTTCTCTCTCAACCCTAAAACTTTCCCCCATCTCACTCCTGCCATAATTTTGACTAGTTAACTTCTTCTCTGCTATGGTGAGCTCAGGCTTCAACCCTTTTACTAGCTTTAAGTGTTCCTGCTTATCACTATCAGAGCATCATGTATATTTTCATGTTAATGCTTATCAGTTATTATGAAGAACCAAACAAAAAAAAATGTTATCTCTCTCTTCTCTACTAGACTAAAGCTTTGGAAAGAAGCCAATCATTATGTTTTCAACCTATTTTGTTCTCAGTGCCTAGCACAGTGTCTCTCATATAACAAATACTCAATAAAAATGTTTGTTGAATGAAAGAATCAATGAGTATTAAGAATACACACACATGTGATATAGGGCCAGTGACCTGACAAAGCTCACAGTCTAGACAGGAGTTAAAATAAATCAGACATAAATAGTAAAAGTGATCTAGAAAGTATTATGAAAGAATCCTAGAGGAAGGAACAATTAATTGCAAGAATAAGGTCAACTTCTCAAACAAGGTGCTCTTTGAGTGGTGTTTAGGGTAGAAGTTTTTTTCTACCCTAAATGAGATGTTGAGAAAGAAGTGAAAATCATGACACACTCTTATCTATGCTCCCTATAACACACACCTTGTACATTAAATATTTACTTGTAATATTATTTGTATTATAATATTTGGATCAGTGACTATCCTTGATCATCCATAATAGTGTTCCTCTGTTCATTGGGCATGATGATTTATAGTTGAGTCATAAACTATATAAAATATTTTGAAAAGAAATGATGACATTTCTTTTGAAAAGGCTGAAGCAGCTATTTCTTTTACTAGTCTTCGTGTAAATTTAAAAGGAGGAAAAGGAAAAAAATAATCTTTTCATAATGCTAATAAATCAAGTTATTCAAGGCTATTCTTTGATGGATAAAGAAATATTGAACTAGGCAAACTGAGATCTGAAAACTAAGAAAAAGTTTGGTTATGAGACAGGGCTTTATTTGGAGGATTTTCCTACAGTACTCAGTCACCTTTGCTGTTCTCCGTTCAAGAGGAAAAAAAAACACCCTGTAAGTCACTGTGGAAAATATAAAATTTCCTTACTTCCAAAATGCTTCTTTGAAGACTGTAGATTTAAAAGCCAACAGTCTCATACCCTTAAACAATCTTACATTTTCAAACAGTAACATTTATAACAAAGATTTACTTGCCCTAAATGTTAATTATGTCTAAAGCTCTTAGGAACCCATAGATTTCAGGTAACTCAGTCCTCACATACAAGCCTTTATCAATGGGCTGAGATGTATATTTAAGAAAAGACAACGTATGTCTTTTTTTATAAGATACGGATGTCCGTGTGTGTATGCATGGTCACTCTTGTCTGACTCTTTGTGACCCCACAGACTGTAGCCCACCAGACATCTCTGTCCATGGGATTTTCCAGGCAAGAATACTGGAGTGGGTTGCCATTCTCTGTTCCAGCAGATCTTCCCGACCCAGGGATTGAACCCGTGCCTTCTGTGTCTCCTGTATTGGCAGGCAAATTCTATACTACAGAAATACCTGGGAAGCCCTTTTATAAGATACAAGCATATAAAAGTAGTGATGTTTCCTGATTTAGAGATTTGCTTCTGAGAAACAACCATAACAAAATCCTTAACTTGGCAATGATGGTCTATTCCCAATTCCTGTATTTTAGAAGATACTGAAAGAGAAATACAATGTAATGAGTTCCCTTTAAATCTTTACTTACACGCAAAGTATAATGCCTTCTTAATCATGCCTGAATATTGAACAATTTTTCCAATAGTTCCTCCTGATTTGATTTCAGCTGAGTCTGCCACAGAGAACAGAATCTGCAACCTAACAGGAAAAATTGGGGCAGATGTTACAGTTAGACTGAACAGAACTGACATTTGAAGGCTTTTCATAATTTTCCATCCCTAATATTATTGTCATGGAAATGAGAGAAGAAATGGTGACAATGCCTTTCAGTAAGAGACAATGCCTTTCAGTAAGAGAGCCCAGCAGTCCTCTATCTGATATGCTAATCATGAAGACATAGAAATATCTTAAGCCCAATGGGTTTGTGCTTACTTTCCCCCACTGTAATGCCTACTCAAATACCCATAACTGGCTTTTTATGTGCTGATAAATGTCATTTTATTTGAAGCAAGTAAAAAAGCTTTGCCATTTAATTGCAATATAAGTTAGTTTTGGCTATGAACAAAAGACAATAGAGTGCAAAGGCTTCCTATAGGGACACGTATTTGAATGGAAACTTAATGCCCCTGGTCTTGCTTTTAGCTCCATCTCAGAGACAACATAACAGGCAGTGTGTGGACTCCCCCATCCCCTGTGAAAAGGATCTATTGATATATTGTAAGGAAGATATATCTGTAGTAGTAGTGGTGGTGGTAGTCGCTCAGTCGTGTCCCACTCTTTGCAACCCCATGGACTGTAGCCCACCAGGCTCCTCTGTCCATGGGATTCTCCTGGCAAGAATACTAGAGTGGGTTGCCACTCCCTTCTCCAGAGGATCATCCCAACCCAGGGATCAAACCCAGGTCTCCTGCATAGCATGCAGATTCTTTACTGTTTGAGCTATTTTAAGAAAGATATATCTGTTCTGTTCTGTTCAGTTCACTCACTCAGTCGTGCATGACTCTTGGTGACCCAATGGACTGCAGCAGGCCAGGTTTCCCTCTCCATCAAACTCCCAGAGCCTACCCAAACTCATGCCCATTGAGGTGGTGATGCCATCCAACCATCTCATCCTCTGCCATCTCCTTCTCCTCCCGCCTTCAATGTTTCACAGCATCAGGGTCTTTTCCAAGGAGTCAGTTCTTCGCATCAGGTGGCCAAAGTATTAGAGTTTCAGCTTCAGCATCAGTCTTTCCAATGAATATTCAGGACTGATTTCCTTTAGGATGGACTGGTTGGATCTCCTTGCAGTCCAAGGGATGATCAAGAGTCTTCTCCAACACCACAGTTCAAAAGCATCAATTCTTCAGTGCTCAGCTTTCTTTATAGTCCAACTCTCACATCCATACATGACTACTGGAAAAACCATACCTTTGACTAGACAGACCTTTATTGGTAAAATAATGTCTCTGCTTTTTAAAATGCTGTCTAGGTTCATCATAGCCTTTCTTCCAAGGAGCCAGCATCTTTTAATTTCATGGCTGCAATCACCACCTGTAGTGATTTTGGAGGCCCCCCCCCCCGCCCCGCCACCTAAATAAAGTCTCTCATTGTTTCCATTGTTTCCCCATCTATTTGCCATGAAGTGATGGGACTAGATGCCATGATCTTAGTTTTCTGAATGTTGAGCTTTAAGCCAACTTTTCACTCTCCTCTTTCACTTTCTTCAAGAGGCTCTTTAGTTCTTCTTCGCTTTCTGCCATAAGGGTTGTATCATCTGCATATCTGAAGTTATTGATATTTCTCCCGGAAATCTTGATTCGAGCTTGTGCTTCATCCAGCCCGGCATTTCGCATGATGCACTCTCCATATAAGTTAAATAAGCAAGGTGACAATATACAGCCTTGACATAATCCTCTCCCTATTTGGAACCAGTCTGTTGTTCCATGTTCAGTTCTAACTGTTGTTTCTTGACCTGCATACAGATTTCTCAGGAGACAGGTCAGGTGTTTTGGTATTCCCCTCTTTAAAAATTTTCCACAGTTTTTTGTGATCCACACAATCAAAGGTTTGCTGTAGTCAATAAAGCAAAAGTAGATGTTTTTCTGGAACTCTCTTGCTTTTTTGATGATCCAGTGGATGCTGGCAATTTGATCTCTCGTTCCTCTGCCTTTTCTAAAACCAGCTTGAACATCTGGAAGTTCATGATTCACGTTCTGTTGAAGCCAGGCTTGGAGAATTTTGAGCATTACTTTGCTAGCCAGTGAGATGAGTGCAATTGTGCGGTAGTTTGAGCATTCTTTGGCATTGCCTTTCTTTGGGATTGGAAGGAAAACTGACCTTTTCAAGTTCTGTGGCCACTGCTGGGTTTTCCACATTTGCTGGCATATTGAGTGCAGCACTTTCACAGCATCATCTTTCAGGATTTGAAATAGCTCAACTGGAATTCCATCACCTCCACTAGCTTTGTTTGAAGTGATGCTTCCTAAGGCCCACTTGACTTCACATTCCAGGATGTCTGGCTCTATGTGAATGATCACACCATCATGGTTATTTGGGTCATGAAGATCTTTTTTATATAGTTCTTCTGGATATTCTTGCCACATTCTTTTAGTATCGCTTGCTCTGTCAGGCCCATACCATTTCTGTCCTTTCTTGTGCCCATCTTTGCATGAAATGTTCCCTTGGTATCTCTAATTTTCTTAAAGAGATCTCTAGTCTTTCCCAGTCTATTGTTTTCCTCTATTTCTTTTCAATGTTAGACATTATTTATTAAATTTCCATAATTAAAAAAAAGGATTTAATTCTTTCCCATTCCTTCCTCTACTGTACCCCATCTCTCTATTTTCTCTCAATTATAATTACTCCTGAATCACAATTTATAGTTGGGCCATACTTACTCTCTATATTTAGTTTTTTCAGATCTAAAATTCTGTTGTCCCTAGAAGTAATGAGTGCCTCGTTTTTATTTCTTCGTTTCCTCAGCTCTATGTCACTATTACCATATAATCTCCAAATTCTAGTGTTTTGTATGTGTGTGTGTGGGGGGGTGTGGTTGGAGTGGTATGTATACACAGGAAATTTTTTTAAAGTTTATTGATATATGTTCACATACCATACATTTCACCAATTTAGTGCACAATTCAATAGCTTTTAGAATATTTACAGATGTGTGTTTCCATCACCATATTCTATTTTTGAAGTTTTTAATCAGTCCAAAAAGAAACGTGACACACCTTAGCCATTAGCCTCCAACCTCCAGAGCTCCCAGCCCTAGCAACTGCTAATCTATATCTATCTCTATAGATCTGCCAGGTGGCTCAGATGGTAAAGAATCCATTTTCAATGCAGGAGACCTGGGTTAGATCCCTGGGTTGGGAAGATCCCCTGGAGGAGGGCATGGCAACCCACTCCAGTATTCTTGCCTGGAAAATCCCCATGGATGGAGGAGCCTGGCGGGCTACAGTCCATGGCATCAGAGAGTGCGACACAACTGAGTGACTAAGCACACACATAGATTTGCCTATTCTGGACATTTCAGATAAATGGAATAATACAATATGTGGTCCTTTGTGGTGGCTAAGTCTTAGAAAGTTATTAGGGTCACAAAGAGTTGGACACAACTCAGTGACTAACACTGACCTTTTTTCAAAGTTATTAGCAATGCCTTCATTTTAATTTCTGATTTGTATGTGTGTGTCTCCTCTCTCTCCATTCCCCCCCACCCACCCACCCACCTGCACACACACACTTACTTATCTGTTGGTTACTTAAATGTTTGTCAATATCGTTGCTCTTTTTAAAAAACCAACTTTTGGTTTTCTATATTCTGGTACAATTTCAATTGATCCCACTCTGCAGTCAAGCAGCACGCCTCAGTATTCTGGATCAGGTGAGAAAAAATTGGGTTTCCTGCAAGTCTCTTAGACAGCTGGGAAGCCACATGCTCACTCACATGCTTTCAATTTCCCATAGTGGACAGATCAGCCCGAGGGAGCTTCTCTTGGCTCTAGGCTGTGCTACTTAGGGGAGTGGTAATGCAGGTAGAGTATAACTGATCTTTAGCATCTTCATTGCATCTAATCTGGACTTTTTTTTTGTTCTTGCTTTAATAGTATGCTGGAACTTCTCCGCTGGACCTCTGGGTTTGCAAAGAGGTATTCCCATACATGGGTGATTGTCAAAATCAGTGCCATTGGGGGAAAGATGGTAGAAAACTCCTGTTGATCCAGTTGATCCTTCACTTCTTGTCTTCATTGTTGCTTAAAGATCAGCCGGAGGTGAAAGCACATGCTCTTCTCAGGTGTTTTCTGAGCATGCATCCTGCTCTGTGCATGCACATGGGCTTTCCAGATTCCCCAGAACATGTGGATGAGTTTAAAGTCTTTATGCCCCCAAACTCTCCAGCTTTTCCATCCAGGCTTTTAGCATGTCTATTGCTTTCCACTACTATTGTGGTGGCAAGTTGCTCACTTGCCTTTAAGTGTTTTTGATGAACATACTCCATATAGGCACTTCTTTACACTTAGTCTCTGCTGGCTCAGACAGTAAAGAACCTTACTGCAGTGCAAGAAACCCAGGTTTGATTCCTGGGTTGAGAAGATGCCCTGGAGAAGGAAATGGCAACCCACTCCAGTTTTCGGAGAATTCCATGGACAGAGGAGCCTGAAGGGCTTTAGTCCATGGGGTCACTAAGAGTCGGACATGACTGACTGACTAGCACTTTCATTTTCTTTCACTGAGTTAGGTGAAACAAAGATTAGTCCCTTGCATCAGTCCTTCAGGGGACCCACTGCTACTGCTAAGTTGCTTCAGTCGTGTCCGACTCTGTGCGACCCCATAGACGGCAGCCCATCAGGCTCCCCCGTCCCCAGGATTCTCCAGGCAAGAACACTGGAGTGGGTTGCCATTTCCTTCTCCAATGCATGAAAGTGAAAAGTGAAAGTGAAGTTGCTCAGTTGTGTTTGACTTAGCAACCCCGTGGACTGCAGCCTACCAGGCTCCTCCATCCATGGGGTTTTCCAGGCAAGAGTACTGGAGTGGGGTGCCATTGCCTTCTCCGTAGGGAACCCACAGATGGGTCAAAACAAAAAAAAAGATCCTTGAAGCAAGGTCTATTCTGTTCCTTATGGAACCAGGTGCCATGTAAGGAACATGGGCTGAAGTTTGTAGGACCGCCAATATCCCAGAGAATAGGGTGAAGCAAAGGTAAGTTAAAAATGCCAAAAACTTTTATCATGTTTTATGATACCATGAATCCCAGGGGTACCTTGCAAAAGCAAAAAAAACTACTGGAGTATTTTATTCTGTACACTGTCCACTCTAGCTGCACAGAATTACTCCACATCAAGTCCCACTGAACAGTGACACACACTTGAAACTAATAATAAATAAACACATGAAAGGAAATCCACCAAAAATAAGATTTAGAAGACTCAACTACAATAAGATTAGACAATGATAGTCTTCAAAAACCAGAAATACTGTTTGAGAATGTTTTAAAATTTGATTTATATGGTTATGCTAATTATACACAACCAGATGATTAACATGGAGAAGGAAATGGCAACCCACTCCAGTGTTCTTACCTGGAGAATCCCATGGACAGAGGAGCCTGGTGGGCTGCCGTCTATGGAGTCGCACAGAGTCGGACACAACTGAAGCGACTTAGCAGCAGCAGCAGATGATTAACAGGACGCTGGAGACTCCACAAGTTATACTCAAGTAATGTTTGGTGGTGTAGTTCAGTTGCTCAGTCATGTCTGACTCTTTGCAACCCCGGGGCCTGTAAGTTTTAAATAAAGCTAAAGGGCTTCCCTGGTGGCTCAGCAGTAAGGAATTCATCTGCAATGCAGAAGACACAGGTTCAATCCCTGGGTTGAGAAGATTTCCTGGAAGAGGAAATGGCAACCCACTTCAGTGTTCTTATCTGGGAAATCCTATGGACAGAGGAGCCTGGCAGGCTACAGTCCATGGAGTCACAAAAGAGCTGGACATGGCAAATAAACAACAACAACAAATAATAATAATATACAGCAGCAGAAACAAAGTGTAGACACATTTTGGAGAGGTCTGAGACTTAGCAGTGCAGTTCCCAGCATCCTTTCTCAGTCAGACAGGGGACAGCAGGATACATTTTGGTAGCTCTTCATTGCATTGCTTACATGATTCTGTTGCTGCTCATCTTCTGTAACCCAAAAGTCACTCCCAAAGAACAAATGTGGGTACAGTTGGGGCTGCTGACACTTCTATCACTTGAGCATGTGACCCCAAAAGTATCCCTTGGGTAATGGCCCCAATATAGGCTCCTGTTGTTCAGTTGCTATTGTTTTTCAGTTGCTAAGTTGTGTCCCACTCTTTTCTGACACCCTGGAACGTAGCCTGCCAAACTCATTTGTCTATGGGATTTCCCAGGCAAGAATACTGGAATAGGTTGCCATTTCCTTTTTCAGGAGATCTTTCTCACCCAGGGATTGAACCTGAGTCTCCAGCATTGGCAGGCAGATTCTTTATGGCTGAGCCACCAGGAAGCTCCCTGTTGTTCAGAGCCTCATTCAAATTCAGCACTTTTTTTTCTTTGTAACATTGTTAGTGGGGGCTCAAATTATAAAATAAAACAAACCAATTAATTTTTGTTTCAGTTTTTGAGCTGACAGAAACCATAGCTTATGTGTGGCTGTTTGAAGAATGTTGTTAATGTCTCTACACTAAGTCAGAGAAGGCGATGGCACCCCATTCCAGTACTCTTGCCGGGAAAATCCCATGGACGGAGGAGCCTGGTAGGCTGCAGTCCATGGGGTCGCGAAGACTCAGACACGACTGAGAGACTTCCCTTTCACTTTCTCTTTCATGCATTGGAGAAGGAAATGGCAACCTACTCCAGTGTTCTTGCCTTGAGAATCCCAGGGACGGGGAGCCTGGTGGGCTGCTGTCTATGGGATCACACACAGTCGGACATGACTGAAGTGACTTAGCAACAACTACACTAAGTAATTCCTATGAATGTTACCAGGTATCCTTGAACCTCTATTTTAGCTGGTTAATTAGCCATTCCCTGGCAGTGACATGATTAATCAAAATTTCTAATCATCTTAACTTGATCTTTGAGATTGCTATTATATCATCAGTATATGTAATGCATAATAGTACATTTCAGCTGAATCATATTAAAACCTCTTCTCAACAGTGAAATAAGCAAGTGGATTTAAATAACCTTGTGGAAGCTTAGTAAACCTGTGTCAGATTCTGTCCAACACAAAGGCACAATGGTTTTGGCTTACTTCCATAACTGAAATTAAAAAAGAAACCACTTGATAAGCCAATGAATTAACCATAGAATACCAATCATCCTTAGCTTATTGCAAGGTTGAATCACTAACATCCTATCAGCCTGGCTGATACTATTGGAAGAACCATTTTATCCAGTCTTACACAGTCTACAATTAACCTCCAGGACTCACCAACTTTTCCTGCAAGCAATAATGGGTTTTTAAAGAGGGTATTTTGGGGATGATAATATACTTGTTCTAATATACCCTTAATCAAATAAGGAATTTATTGATGACCAGCAGGTGTGCTATGTCATCTTAAATTAACCAGCTGAGTGGGTAAGGTCAGTGTCAGGATTTGCACTTAGCATGCCCAATTATAACAAAACTTATAGCAGATTTCTACAACATCCCTTTCCCCATTTGTTTGAGTAAGCCAAGAACTTTACCTCCTTCTTACTCAAGAAATCACATAATATATTCTGGTAGAGTTGATACACAATCATAAATACCTTCTGTTCACAAATTTCTACCTTAGGTCATAGTTTCAGTTTTAAGTTATTGATAATTTATCACATCTCCGTAACTTATGTTGCTTTTTTATAACAGGTTTAGATATGACAGTACATTATGAGCAGGTTTAGATCTGACAATACATTATGAGTCAGTGTAGAAGATTCCAATACAATTTCTTCATCTGTGACAATTTACCTACAACCAATGCAAATGGCCTCTGATACCTGGAGATACCACCACCATATCCACCCTGGGCACAACCTGGTACTCTGGTATATCTTTTCTAACTCACGTTATTCTAATCAGTGCTGGTTATGAGGATCCTTTTTTTTTTAATGTAGTATCACCATACGATTTTTGAAAATTCATCATGGTTAAGATAAGTTGAACAAATCTCTATAGTTTTTGGAGTTACTGGAGTAGCTGGACCTTGTAATCTCTCTAGTAATCTATTAAATTTTAGTACTTATTCCATCTATCACTTCATTTTTCATGACTTTTTAAGTTAAAATTCTGAACTGTTCCACTCTGTTTAATTATATTAAGGTTTGTTTGTTTCTTTTTTTAATCCCTTCTAATCCTAACATTCCTTTTGCCTCACTGAATATTTCTAATCTTTTTTCCTATCACTAACCCCTTAAAGTAATGCTCCAAATTTTCCAAGCCAGGCTTCAGCAATATGTGAATCGTGAACTTCCAGATGTTTAAGCTGGTTTTAGAAAAGGCAGAGGAACCAGAGATCAAATTGCCAACATCTGCTGGATCATCAAAAAAGCAAGAGAGTTCCAGAAAAACATCTATTTTTGCTTTATTGACTATGCCAAAGCCTTTGACTTTGTGGATCACAATAAACTGGAAAATTCTTAAAGAGATGGGAATACCAGGCCATCTGACCTCTCTCTTGAGAAGCCTGTATGCAGGTCAGGAAGCAACAGTTAGAACTGGACATGAAACAACAGACAGTTCCAAATAGGAAAAGGAGTACGTCAAGGCTGTATAATGTCACCCTGCTTATTTAACTTATATGCAGAGTACATCATGAGAAACGCTGGACTGGAAGAAGCACAAGCTGGAATCAAGATTGCCAAGAGAAATATCAATAACCTCAGATATGCAGATGACACCACCCTTATGGCAGAAAGTGCAGAGGAACTAAGAAGCTTCTTGATGAAAGTGAAAGAGGAGAGTGAAAAAGTTGGCTTAAAGCTCAATATTCAGAAAACTAAGATCATGGCATCTGGTCCCATCACTTCATGGGAAATCGATGGGAAAACAGTGGAAACAGTGATAGACTTTATTTTTGGGGGCTCCAAAATCACTGCAGATGGTGACTGCAGCCATGAAATTAAAAGATGCTTACTCCTTGGAAGAAAAGTTATGACCAACCTAGATAGCCTATTAAAAAGCAGAGACATTACTTTTCCAACAAAGGTCCATCTAGTCAAGGCTATGGTTTTTCCTGTGGTCATGTATGGATGTGAGAGTTGGACTGTGAAGAAGGCTGAGCACCGAAGAATTGATGCTTTTGAACTGTGGTGTTGGAGAAGACTCTTGAGAGTCCCTTGGACTGCAAGGAGATCCAACCAGTCCATTCTGAAGGAGATCAGCCCTGGGATTTCTTTGGAAGGAATGATGCTAAAGCTGAAACTCCAGTACTTTGGCCACCTCATGCGAAGAGTTGACTCATTGGAAAAGACTGATGCTGGGAGGGATTGGGGGTAGGGGGAGAAGGGGACGACAGGATGAGATGGCTGGATGGCATCACCGACTCATTGGACATGAGTTTGAGTGAACTCTGGGAGTTGGTGATGGACAGGGAGGCCTGGTGTGCTGCGATTCATGGGGTCACAAAGAGTTAGACACGACTGAGCAACTGAATTGAACTGTACTGCCCCTTTAAAGTCCCATGGACAAAGGAGCCTGGTGGACTAAAATCCACAGGGTCCCAAAGTTAGACACAACTGAGGACACATGTGTGCGCACACACACACCTTGAAAAAGAGTTGAGCCAGTGATAGCTTCCCTCATGGGTTTTTCCTTCCAACAGGAGGGTCCACACAAAAATGTCAAGCATTTAAGCTCCATTTATCAAATCAGTCATTTCTTGGGTATAAGGTCTAAAATTGGAGCATACTTCGTCATTATATAATCAATCTGAAAGTGCTTGCATTTTCAAGATTTCAGCACCTCAGGATTACTCAATATGTAAATGATGGTGAAGCTGGAATATTCCCTCTCTTAAGGTATTTTTGCATGACTCTGCATTTCACCAACTCAACATATTAGGAGACCCACATTTCTACAAAAATACACTGCATGAACATTTTGAATGTTTCCATGTTTAGGGGATCTCTTAATCCCCACCTTCCCCTTCACCACACCCAAAGTCTGAATAGTCTTTTTAATGATTATCTGTTATGCAACTGATGAAAAAAAGATTTGAACATTAGACTCCCTGCTTTCATCATGTCCTTTCTCATTACAGACATAATCGATGGTGGTAAGTTGGCAGATGAGAAGTCTTGTGTTTTTTCTTAGTCTCACTTTTGCCAAAGCAGCCTAAAGCAGCCAAGGCACAGAATTCCTGACTGGCTTTCCTTCTGTCTCAATTTCTTTTTTCATCCATTTAGGTATTTCCCTCAGCTCCAGGCCTAGCCACTTCCAAGCTGTCTATGTTTACCCTGCTGTCAATGGTCAAATGTTGGCTAGCATAGGGGAGCTAGCCTGGCATCAAGGTCCTTCATATGCCATTTCTTCATCTTCCTTTCTTTCAAACAAAGCCTTATCCATCATTTAATGACACAGCCAAGGGCCACTTCTTGTAACCTGCTCAGAGGACCAGCTGCAGCAATTATCTGATGATTACCAGATGGTGCAATTATCTGATGATTACACAGCATTAGATAATTGAAAGAACTCACAAAATGCCATGGGATACACTCATAAAGCTTCAATGAAAGTAAAAGATATGACACAGCAGAAGATAAAGTGCACAGACAAACATGAGAGAAAAACGGAAATTTTTAGATACAGCCTCCAGACTCTTTCCTCAGACACAGGACATGCTTCATGTCTGGATCATGACACCAAGATAAGTGTGGGAAATCATGTTTCAGCAGAGACGAGACAGAAGCTCACTAGATGAGTCTTTTATACTTCACTGGTCATAGAGCTAAGACCAGACTGGCCTTAAACAGGTGAAATAGATCCAAACCATTAAGCTATACATTTTCAATAAACAAAGTAAACAAACTGGTACAGAGTGCCTCCAGTCAAGTTATAAACTTGACATGAAAGTGAAAGTGTCAGTCACTCAGTCATGTCTTCTGACTCTTTGTGACCCCATCAACTATAGCCCTCCAGGTTCCTCTCCATGGAATTCCCCAGGCAAGAACACTGGAGTGGGTTGCCATTCCCTTCCTCAGGGGATCTTCCTGACCCAGGGATCGAACCAAGGTCCCCTGCATTGTAGACAGGTTCTTTACTGTCTGAGCCACCAGGGAAGACTTTACATGACATATTATAAATTACAAGCTTTGCTTTGCTTTGTATGAATGCTCAATCGTGTCAGACTCTTTGTGACCTCATGGTCGGTGGCCTGCCAGGTTTCTCTGTCCATGGAATTCTCCAGGCAAGAATACTGGAGAGAGTTGCCATTTTCTACTCCAGAGGATCCTCCTGACCCACAGACTGAACCTGCATTTCCTGCGACTCTTGCAATAGCAGGCAGATTCTTTGCCACTGCGCCATCTGGGAAGCTTCAAATTACAAGCTAGTATCTGTTATATGTATCTTGGTCAAGTGTCAGTTTAATAGCCTCCTTGGACATATGAATAGAGATACCACAGATCATTTTCAAGAACTTTCAAAAATTATACATTAAAGAATTTCTAGTGCTATGTATCAAAAATAGAAAAGTATAAACTTCTGGGTTTCTGATTCATGTGATGCTTAGAAATCATATTAAACGGTTATTAATATACCACAGGCATACCTTATAAATATATGCTTTATCAGTGGTTTCAAAACAAATGATTGATTAACTAGATACCACTAGAAACCCTTTTGGTGATCTTTGTAGAGTCAAAATCATTTCTTAAGTGCTAAACCATTTAAATGATAGAGAAAACATAAGTAAACACAAATATAAACTGCTTTGAGGTAAAAATATATATTCCTTAATCATTTAAAAAATACAAATGTCAAAACTGAAGAGAAACAAAAAAAGAAATGAACTATCAAGGCATGCAAAGACACAGAGCAAACTTAAATGTGCATTACTAAGGAAAACAGGCCAATCTGAAAAGGCTACATACTGTATTGTTTCAAATACAACATTCTGGAAAAGGCAAAACTGTAAAAGAGAATAAAATGATGAGTGGTTGCTAGGATTTAGGGAAGGCAGAAATGAGTAGACACAGAGGACAGAGGAATTTTTAAATGAAATGGTAGTATATGATGCGATTTCAGTGAACACATATCATTATACACTTATAGAACCCAAGAGTGAATCTTAATATAAACTCTGGATTGGGGAGGAAGGATGTTTCAGTGTAGGTTCATCAATTGTCACAAACGTACCACAGTAGTGGAGGCTGCTGACTGCAGGGGATGTTGTGCATGGATGGAGAGACAAGGGGTATTTAGGAATTCTCCGTACTTATCTGTGAGCCTAAAACTGCTCTCAAAAAGTTTGTTTAAAAAAAAAAAAGATGGAAAACATATAAGATGGAAAACATATATATCAGACACATAAATGTAAGTAGGCTGTTTTTACCAGAAAAAAAAAACAGTGATACTAGGATGTTTACTCAGGATAAGGAATTTACTGAGCACCGAAGAATTGATGCTTTTGAACTGTGGTGTTGGAGAAGACTCTTGAGAGTCCCTTGGACAGCAAGGAGATCAAACCAGTCCACCCTAAAGGAAATCAGTCCTGAATGTTCATTGGAAGGGCTGATGTTGAAGCTGAAACTCCAATAGTTTGAGTACTTGATGTGAAGAGCTGACTCATTTGAAAAGATCCTGATGATGGGAAAGATTGAAGGCAGGAGGAGAAGGGGACAACAGAGGATGAGATGGTTGGATGGCATCACCGACTCAATGGACATGAGTTTGAGTAAACTCTGGGAGTTGGTGATGGACAGGGAGGCCTGGTGTGCTGCAGTCCGTGGGGTCACAGAGTCGGACGTGACTGAGCGACTGAACTGAATTGAACTAACATTTGAAAAAGAGGAATTTTGTCAGATAGTTGTATCATTTATCAACTTTAGGGACTCCGCTGGAGGTCCAGTTGTTAAGAACCTGCCTGCCAATGCAGGTTCACAGCTTCAATCCCTGGTCCAGAAAGATTCCTTGTGCCGCAGGCAACTAAGCCTGTGTACCACAGTTACTGAGCCTGCGTGCCTACGGCCTCTGCCTTACAGTATGAGGAGCCACCGCAATGAGAAGCCTGTGAACCTCAACGAAGAGTGATCCCCACTCACTGCAACTAGAGAAAGCCCAGACACAGCAATGAAGACCCAACACAACTAAAAATAAATAAACAAAAATATTTTTAATATGGTCTTTACCTTTCAAGCATCCAGAGGCTGCCTATATTCATTAGCTCATGATTCCTTTTCTCCATTTTCCAAACCAGCAATGTTGCATCTCTCTGTCACTCCTTCTCTCTTTCTATTAAAAAGAAGATAGAAAAACAGAGAAAGAGAAATACATTAATACAATATCACTTATGTGTCAAATCTTAAAAAAAAAAATGGTACAAATGAACTTATTTACAAAACGGAAATGGAAAACAAACTTATGGTTACCAGAGGTAAAAGGAGGGGGAAAGGATAAATTGGGACATTGGGACTGACATATACACATTTCTGTATAATAGATACTAATAACTAATAAGGACCTAGTGTACAGCATAGGAAATTCTACTCAGTACACTAATGATCTATCTAGGAAAAGAATCTAAAACAGAATGGATACATGTATATGTATAACTGATTCACTTTGCTGTACAGCAGAAACACAAGATTGTAAATCAACTATCCTCCAATAAAACTTGCTTTAAAAGTTAGGAAAAGGTAGTAAAAATCCTCTGTTCTTAAAATCACCTATCACTAGCTTGGCTCTACCTAGATAATCCATTATGGTCTTTCCATCCTAAGATTCTTTCAGTTCAGTTGCTCAGTTGTGTCGGAATCTTTGCAACCCCATGGACTGCAGCACAGCAGGCCTCCATGTCCATCACCAACTCCTGGAGTTTACTCAAACTCACTTCCATCAAGGCAGTGATGCCATCCAACCATCTCATCCTCTGTCATCCCCTTCTCCTCCTGCCTTCGATCATTCCCAACATCGGGGTCTTTTCCAGTGAGTCAGTTATTCACATCAGGTGGCCAAAGTATTGGAGTTTCAGCTTCAGCATCAGTCCTTCCAGGGAATATTCAGGACTGATTTCCTTTAGGATGGATTGGTTTGATCTCCTTGCAGTACAATGGACTCTCAAGAGTCTTCTCCAACACCACAGTTCAAAAGCATCAATTCTTCGATGCTCAGCTTTCTTTATAATCCAACTCTCACATCCATATATGACTAAAGGAAAAAACATACCTTTGACTACATGGACCTTTTCTGGCAAAGTAAAGTCTCTGCTTTTTAATATGCTGTCTACGTTGGTCATAGCTTTTCTTCCAAGGATCAAGCGTCTTTTAATTTCATGGCTGCAGTCATCATCTGCAGTGATTTTGAAGCCCCCAAGAATAAAGTCTCTCACTATTTCCATTGTTTCCCCATCTATTTCCCATGAAGTGATGGGACTGGATGCCATGGTCTTAGTTTTCTGAATGGTGAGTTTTAAGTCAACTTTTTCACTCTCCTCTTTCACTTTCATCAATAGGCTCTCTATTGCTTTCTCCCATAAGGGTGGCATCATCTGCATATCTGAGGTTACTGATATTTCTCCTGGCAATCTTGATTCCAGCTTGGGCTTCATCCAGCCTGGCATTTCACATGATGCACTCTCCATATAAGTTAAATAAGCAGCGTGACAATATACAGCCTTTACATATTCCTTTCCTGATTTGAAACCAGTCTGTTTTTCCATGTCCAGTTCTAACTGTTGCTTCTTGACCTGCATACAGATTGCTCAAGAGGCAGGTAAGGCGGTCTAGTATTCCCATGTCTTGAAGAATTTTCCACAGTTTGTTGTTATCTACACAGTCAAAGGCTTTGGCGTAGTTAAGAAAGCAGAAGTAGATGTTTTTCTGGAATTCTCTTGCTTCTTAGATGATCCAATGGATGTTGGCAATTTGACCTCTGGTTCCTCTGCCTTTTCTAAATCCAGCTTGAACATCTGGAAGTTCACGGTTCACATAATGTTGAAGCATGGCTTGGAGAATTTTGAGCATTACTTTGCTAGCATCTGAGATGAATGCAATTGTGTGGTACTTTGAACATTCTTTGGCATTGCCTTTCTTTGGGATTGGAATGAAAACTGACCTTTTCCAGTCCTGTGGCCACTGCTGAGTTTTCCAGATTTGCTGGCGTATTGAATGCAGCACTTTCACAGCATCATCTTCCAGGATTTGAAAGAGCTCAACTGGAGTTCTATCACCTCTGCTAGCTTTGTTTGTAGTATGCTTCCTAAGGCCCACTTGGCTTTGCATTCCAGGATGTCTGGCTCTATGTGAGTGATCACACCATCGTGGTTATCTGGGTCATGAAGATGTTTTTTTGTATAGTTCTTCTGTGTATTCTTGCCACCTCTTCTTAATATCATCTGCTTCTGTTAGGTCCATACCATTTCTGTCCTTTATCGAGCCCATCTTTGCATGAAATATTCCTTTGGTATCTCTAATTTTTTGAAGAGATCTCCAGTCTTTCCCATTCTATTGTTTTCCTCTATTTCTTTGCATTGATCACTGAGGAAGGCTTTCTTATCTCTCCTTGCTCTTCTTTGCAACTCTGCATTCAAATGGGTATATCTTTCCTTTTCTCCTTTGCCTTTAGCTTCTCTTCTTTTCTCAGCTATTTGTAAGGCCCCTTCAGACAACCATTTTTCCTTTTTTCATTTCTTTTTCTTGGGGATGGTTTTGATCACTGCTTCCTGTACAATGTCATTAACCTCCATCCATAGTTCTTCCGGCACTCTATCAGATCTAATCCCTTGAATCCTTTTGTCACTTCCACTATATAATCATAAGGGATTTGATTTAGGTCATTTGTGAATGGTCTAGTGGTTTTCCCTACTTTTCCCTACGGGAGGAGAAAGGGATGACATAGGATGAGACGGTTGGAAGGCATCACTGTCTCGATATACATGAATTTGAGTAATCTCTGGGAGTTGGTCATGGACATGGAAGCCTGGTGTGCTGAGGTCTATGGGGTTTGCAAAGAGTTGGACACAATTGAGCGACTAGACTGAACTGAGCGACTAACACTTTCATACACATATATACTCTATGCAATCCTATGGACTGCAGCCCACCAGGCTCCTCTGTCCATGGGGATTCTCCAGGCAAGAATACTACAGTGGGTTGCCATTCCCTTCTCCAGGGGATCTTCCTGACCCAGTGATCAAACCCATGTCTCCTGCACTGCAGGCAGATTCTTTACCATCTGAGCCATCTGGAAGCCCCAAGTAATATATATAACCAATAAATATATAACCCATGTGTGTGTGTGTCTCCTATTGGGGTATATATATATATATATATATATCCTATTGGTTCTCTTTCTCAGTAGAACTTTGACTAGTACAGCAGCTTGACATCCAGATGTTATTCTTTGGGTTCATACTAGCAGAACATAATGGGTAATATTAACTATATAAATGGTTTTGAAATAATTTAATCTCCAGCTTTTTTTTTTTCATTGGATGTGGGCCTTACTGGGTTACCTTTACAAAATTCCTGGGGTTTGAAACTGGATTTCTCTAGGGAGCATATAGGATATGTTTTTCTCTCCATACAGAGAGGTTGAAATTTGAGTTTGAACCACTGAAGTCAAGATGAAGTCAGATTTAATGAAATATTTAGAATGTGATGTTAGTTAAATTAATATGTGTGACATGTAAAATTCATTCTTGACAAAGTCACAGAAACTTATGGCAAGATGTAAATATGCATGTTTGTGGCCACTAGAGGGCATGCAACATCTGCCACTTTTTTTAACCAAGGACTTCCGATTGTAGAAGAAAGTAGTTGTATTTCATCTAAGAAATAAGGAAATGGAGTCCAGTCTATAACTTAAACCATTTTCACTGAAATATAAATATCTAAAGCTTAATTAACAAGTTAGTTCACTCAAAAGTCACTTCTCTGTAAATTTTCAGTATATAGGACCTTTTTCCCCCAAGATAAGATTTTTAAATATAGCAATGCAATGGACTCTGAATAAATGAGTAAATAAGTAAAATTAGAATTTAAGTTTCTTCAAGGTAGACATAACACTCATTTATCCTTGAATCCTGATATATTTCCTGACTAAATTTATGAGCATAGATTTTTTTTTAATTATAAAATTCAGATTTGTATTAAAGCAACATTAGGCACTGTAATAGGTATATAATGCAATTCCACAGATGTCACTTTGCTAGCTATATTAAAGGTGACAGCATCAGTCAAATCGTGTTCTCTAGGAATTCAGGATCAGGTGACAGTCTGTCGTATGTCAGAGGTAAGGCCCATCTGCCTCAGGCATTTCCTCCATCTGTGTGCTGCTTTTTGGGGGAATCTTCTTAGGGTTTTCTACCAGTTAAACCTCAGGCCCATTTCTTCTTTCAAGCATTGGATCCTTTACCCCATATTCTTTCTTTTCCAAACCCCAAATTTTCCTTTTCACAGATTATTACCTATTCCCTTCCCTGAAAATATTACCTAAGACACACCTAAATGCCATTTCCCCAAACCATCTCTTTTCTTTTATGATTTTTCATTTAACTCAGAGAACCCTTGAGTTTTTCTCTTTAGACACTGACATGCACAGACTGTATTCATTACTAGGTCTGATGTGATTTCATGCCCCATGTGTTGTAAATATAGAGTCATGGTTATTTATTTTGTTTCTTTAGGTCAAAGAGTTGTGAAGGCCTGTAAATATTTCCTTTAAAAATTATTTGTATTCATTTCTTTTCCACTGTTTTTACTGCCAACTCTTTGGTCAGTCTCTGGCTTTGCATCTGAATTACTACAACATTTTCTTAATTGGCATCTCTTACTCTGCTTCCTTTTTTGAATCTCCTATAAAGCTATCAGATCAATCTTGCTTAAATAATGATTTCATTATGGTACTGTTAAGCAAATACATCTACAGTGATTTTGTTGCTGTTGTTTTGCCACTAACACATGTCCAGCTCTTTTGCAACCCCATGGACTGCAATCCTCCAGGCTCTTCTGTCCATGGGACTTCCCAGGCACGAAAACTGGAGTGGGTAGCCATTTCCTTCTCCAGGGTCCTTTTTGACCCAGGGATCAAACTTGCATCACCTCCATTGGCAGGTGAGTTCCTTCTACCATACAAATATGAAAATCCTCTCATAAGTAAGCTCTTCCAGAATATGACCCCATCCCAAACGTCAGAAATTATTTCCCTGCCTCTCCAGTATGCAGCCTTACCTAATGAGTCAAGTCTTTCATCATGACAGAAAGGTGACCTTTCACATCATAGCAACTTTAGACTTTCTAATGTTCATAAATTCCATATTTAGCTTCTCTAGAGCAGACATTCCTTATTAGTTTTGTGTTTTTAATGTTTCCTTAAAGCTAGCTCTAAGAAGAAATGCAATAATTGTTGACTGAATGTATAAATCTGTAAAACGGCACCCAGGCTTTTGGATAGAATGTTCTCTCTATACATATCTATTAAGTTCATCTGGTCTAATGGGTCATTTAAGACCAGGGCTTCCTTATTGATTATCTGTCTGGATGATCTGCCCATTGATGTAAGCGGCTATTATTTTAAGCTGATCATCTCTTATGTTCAAATATATTCTGCTGCTGCTGCTGCTGCTAAGTTGCCTCAGTCGTGTTCGACTCTGTGCGGCCCCAGAGACGGCAGCCCACCAGGCTCCCCCGTCCCTGGGATTCTCCAGGCAAGAATACTGGAGTGGGTTGCCATTTCCTTCTCCAATGCATGAAAGTGAAAAGTCAAAGTGAAGTTACTCAGTCGTGTCTGACTCTTTGTGACCCCATGGACTGCAGCCTACCAGGCTCCTCTGTCCATGGGATTTTCTAGGTAAGAGGACTGGAGTGGGGTGCAACCCTTAATTTTTACTATCCCCATCATGTTTATTATTTTTGACATCATGTTCTGCACCGTTTTGCTTTGCGTATCCCTTAACTACTTATTGCAGATATACATTATCTTATGACTTGTCTTTTAACCTTCCTACTAGCTTTGTAAATGGCTAATCTACTGCCTTTACTGTATTTTTGCCCTTACTCCCCTATATACTTTTTTATTTCTAGGCACGGTCTCTTCTTTTCTGCTCAGAGAAGTCCCTTTGACATTTCTTATAAAGCAATTTAGTGGTGCTAAACTCTTTTGGCTTTTGTTTGTCTATAAAAGTATATCTCCTTCAAATCTGAATGATAACTATGCTGTATATAGTATTCTTGGTTGTAGGTTTTTTTCCCTTTTATTACTTTTTTTTCACAGTTTCAATTTAAGAAGAAAAAAATAACCATCTTAATAAATGCAGAAAAACCATTTGACAAATTCAACATGCTATTATATTAATATTTATGTATTTTAATTGGAGGCTAATTACTTTACAATATTGTAGTGGTTTTTGCCATACATTGACATAAGTCAGCCATGGGTATACATGTGTTCCCCATCCTGAACCCCCTTCCCACCTCCCTCCCCATCCCATCCCTCAGGCTCATCCCAGTGCACCAGCCCTGAGCACCCTGTCTCATGCATCGAACCTGGACTGGAGATCTATTTCACATATGATAATATACATGGTTCAGTGCTATTCTCTCAAATCACCCCACCCTCACTTTCTCCCAGAGTCCTCTATTACTTTAAAAACAGTTGACCCTTGAACAACATGGATTTGAACAGCTGGAGTCCATTTACACCCAGATTACTTTTTTCAATAAATATACACTATAGTACTACATGATCACTGGGCTTCCCTGGTGACTCAGTGGTAGAGAATCCACCTGCCAGTGTGGAAGACATGGGTTTGATCCCTGGCTCAAGAAGATCCCCTTGAGAAGGAAATCCCCTGGGTAGAGCAGCCTGATGGGCTACAGTCCATGGGGTTGCAAAGAGTCAGACACAACTTAGCAACTAAAATAACAAGAACTATATGATCCGTGGTTGGGTGAATGGGCAGACATGGAGCCATAGATACAGTAGGCCAATTATAAAGTTACATGGAATTTTTGACTATGTGGGGATTGGTGCCCCAATCCTTGTGTTGTTCAAGGGTCAACTGGATAACACTTCTGTCCTGCAAAGTATGCAACCCCAGTAGCCTTCAAACCCAGATGTTCTTGGGGCTCATCTCGCCTGTGCAGGACCTCTGGACGGGGGAACTGGATGTCAGTCTCGGAATCTTTGCTCTTTAGGGAGAACCTCTGCAATTGTGATTATCCTCATTTGGCTTTGTGGGTTTGTGGATTGCCTACTTGGTGTGTTGGCTTGACTGTACCATGTCTTTAACCCTCCTGTCTTCTGTGGTTCCCTTTTTATATAGTTAGTTGTGAAAATCTCTTTTGCTAGTCTTCAGGTCGTTTTCATTGATAGTTGCTCTGTAAATAGCTGTAATACTGATATGTCCATGGAAGGAGATGAGCTCAACATCTTCCTACTTTGCCATCTTGGCCACACATCCTCAGGAGTGCATTACTTTCTGGAATTTTCAGGGAATAATTTGTTTTTTGTTTTTTATTTTCCAGCTCCTAGAGGTTGTCTGCATTTCTTAGATACTTATTCTCCCTCATCTTCAACAGTGGCCAGCTGATTCTTTCTTATAGTGCATCTCTATGACACTGACACTTCTGCCTCCTTTTCCAGCATTTGAAGGTCCCTTGTAATTACATTACTGGGTAATTTTAGATAATCCATGACAATTTCTTTATCATAAGGTCAGCTGACTATCAAACTTAATTATATCTGCCACTTTAATGCCCCTTTGCCATGTAATATATACTTATTTTCAAGTTCTGGGGATTGGAACATGAATGCCATTCAAGTGAGGGCATCATTGGCCTTTCACAGTCTACCCTCTAGCACTGAAACAGTCATGTCTGTCTCATATTCAAAATATATTCATCACATTTTAATACATTCCAAAGTCTCAGCCAATTGGAGCATTGAGTCAAAGTTCAATACTTCATCTAAATATCATCAGCTTAAAAGTCTCAGATATTACTATCTAAATCAAGTATGGTTAAGGCTCTGGTTATAATTCATCCTAAATTACAATTCATCTCCAGTTGTGAACCAGTAAAATTCAAGAAACAGGCAATTTGTGGCCAAAATGCAATGGTGGATAGACATCAGATAGTATTACATAAACAGTATTCCCTAAAAAAGGAAAAAAAAAACTTTTTTAAAAATGTCACTGGTCCCAAGTAATTTAGATATCATCTGAAAGAGCCCCATTTGATTTTAAGCCTTACAAATAATCCTTTCTGGTTTGTGATTCCACTTTTTGGGCTCCTAACTCTGGCCTAGGATTTCTCTTCAAAGACAGTATGTGTTTTCATTTGATTCATTTTATCAACCTGTTGGAAATATGGCAGTCAGTACTAACTCACTCCATGCCTTTTGGACCAAGCTGGAGCTTTTCTCCTGGTATAACATTACCAAGAACTTTGTGTGTATGTTATAAGAAATCACTTCATTAGACAAGAGTGCTCTTCACAAACTTCTCTTGGAAAACCACATCTTGTGGGCAACCTTATACCGTCTATGGCTTCCTTGAATTTCTAGGTAAACAACTAAGTCCCAAACTTTTATATCAGAATCTGTTTTCTGAATTCTAGCCCTATGTATCTAGCCACCTACTACATGTATACACCTGAGATCTTACAGTCCCTAAGTAGCAACATTTCCGAATGAAGTCTCATCTCCAAATATATTTTTCATCTGGTATTTCTCAGCTCATTAAATAGTACTACAACCCTTTCGGTACTGAACCCAGAAAACTTGCAGTCATTTCTGATACTTTCTTCTCCAGCCCCCATATTGCATTAACTACCAACTGTGTAGATAATACCACCAGAATATTTCACAACCCACTGAGTACTATCTTACTACATCTGCTGTTGTCTAAGGAATCATCATCTATTTTCCAATCTAGTACAGCAGTAATATTCTATCAGTTCTCCAAGCATCTATTCTTGTTTGTTGTAATCCATGCAGTGCAAAGTGCAACCATATCAACCTTCTGGGAAAAGCAAATCTGGTTATATCACTTCCTTCTTGAAAGTCTTTCATTCTAGGATAAGGACCAAAGTACATCACTTAGCTTATGAGTCCTAACAGAATCTACATTATGACTACCTCTCTCTTTTCATTACCTACCACTTGTCCTTTCAGGTTAGGACTATCTCAAATATTCTTTCTTGTCTTATAATCTTTGCACATATTCCTTCCTCTGCCAGCAGCAGTTTCCAATTTCTTTCCACTACAGCAAATGCTTTTGCCGACATACAGCCTGGTCCTCTTCAGGTTTCATTCTAAATTAATGTCTTCAATACACATTCTCAGGCCACTTAAAGAATGTTAGATCATTTGCACTAGGCATCCATAGCACACAGTACAGCTCTTTTACCATACGTAATACACTTGAGACAACTTGTTCAATGTCATTTCCTCTAGTGTTTAAGTTCCTTGAGTGAAGGTTTGTTGCTTGTTCTTCTAACATAGATACTGGTGGAAGTAAAAATTAAATCAATATTTGACAATTTATCAAAAACTTATAAAATGAAAATCATATATATATATATATATATAGAGAGAGAGAGATACAAATAGATGTTTCTCTGAAAAGATGTTATCATTTATTACAAAATATTATAGCAGACCTACAGTGAGTGAAAAGAAGAAATACAGGTTACCGAGCATAATATAGTCACGGTAGAGATGAAATTAAACGGACTGTACTTTGGCTCTTTTATTAAAGGACTCACAACAGCATAGACAAAATAAATCAGCAGTGGTAATCATCTTCTAACATTGTCTTTCCTCTTTCTGCTAGTTTCTAATTTCTTTAATGTCTCACTTGCTTAGCATTTTGTACCTAGAGCTAACAAAAGAACAATCTGAAAATATTTTTAATGAATTAGTGAGTGAATAAATGTGCTACTTTTCCCAAACTACATATTTCCCTATTTATATCAACAAATTTTACTTTATGAACACCATTAAAATATTATTTATGACCTCTGCATTATTATTACTATTGCACGTGCAAGCTGTTCTAACTTACAGTGTATGCAGGGGTACTTGTTCCATAAAGTATGCGCAGTTGTTTAGGAAAACTAAAATCTCGAAAATGTTAATTATCATAAGTAAACATTTCTGAAAATATGACAAAAGAACACAATGCTCTCCAAATTCTGCTTAATAATTGATTTTTAATAAAATTCTAGACATAAGCATACTTATGGGTCTACTTTAAAGTATTTGAAAATTCTAGTTGAGCCCACACAATGTATCAATTTTCCCAGAAATTTTCTCAGTAATAACATTTCAAATTCTGAATAACATCTATTAAGGATTAGTCAGTGAGGAAACAATAGTGTGTAGACAGATGGTAACATGTAACTATGAACTCCTGTTGTTCAACATGTTTAATGCTTTTTGCTACTTGGAAAATAAAGCTTAGTTTATTTCATAATATTACCATTTTTAAAGATTAAATTTCCTTTTCTGCTTAAGAGAACAATTCCTAAGTGTTAAGGGAGAATGTTACTTGTTAACTGAAAGATTTGTAACTATCAAAATTAAAGGGAGAAAGGAGATTCACAACATGCTTATAAGACCCCATTTTTTAGTTGAATGGGGTTTTAGCAACAACCTGCCATCTGTTGCAGGTTTGATCCCTGAGTCAGGAAAATGCCCTGAGGTAGGAAATAGCAACCCACTCCAGTCTTCTTGCCTGGAAAATCCCATGGACAGAGGAGCCTGGCAGACTACAGTCCGTGGAGTTGCAAAAAGCTGGACACAACTGAGCACAAGAGCAAGAAAGTGCTAAAAGGCTTGTTAGCAGTCTTTATTAACCCTCTTCATGGAAGATATTATAAAAGCTGTAAACAGTTCTTTATGATGTCACAGTGGATATTACAAGTAAGGCACTCTAGAACAGTTCATGTTAACACATACAAGCCATGTTGCTGCTTGGTGCCCATTTCAACCCCAAGTGGCTACTGTTTCTCTCTGTGGATAAAGAACAAACTATGCTAAGAAGAAAATGATTCATTAAAATCAACCATGCAATGATTACTTCATAGAATGTTAACTTTTCCTATATGCCCTTGGAAAATAATCCACAGTAACATTTTATAGCCTTTGCAACTTTACTAAGTTTATATTCACACAATGTATATATTACAGGTATATCAGAATATTTATTTGAGAAATATTAAATTTCTTTTTTGCTCTTAAGGCCCAATAAACTTAAGGTTTTAATATTTTTAAAAAAAATTTTATTGTCAATTTATAATGTGTTAGTTTCTGCTGTACAGCAAACTGAAGAGTTTCATCATTTGATAGCATACATAAAGATAACCTTTTATGAATTATGTTTTGGGAGCTTTCTGTGTTACATGAAAATTCCTCAGATTCATTTTCCTGGGCTCATTCCTTTCCTTGTTTGGCACAGTCTCCCTGGGTGCTTTCTGTCATTCCCAAGTTTCCACTTAAAGGTTAGCTATATCCCTAGCCTGACCCTTTCTTCCAAAGTCAGTATCTGTATTTCAGCTTCCCAGTGAATATTTTCAGTCTAGATAAACTTGAAAGGTCCAACTTTAATTAATGACACCTTTTTGTGGGGAGGAACTTTTTTTCTTAATATTTTATCAGGACAACTTTATATTAGCCATTGTTGCTGTTATTTACTTGCTAAGTTGTGACCAACTCTTTTGTGACAACATGGACTGTAGCTTGCCAGGCTCCTCTTCCATGGGATTTTCCAGGAAAGAATATTGGAGGGGATTGCCATTTCTTTCTCCAGGAGATCTTCCCAGATCAGGGATCGAACCCACGTCTCCTGCATTTCCAGGTAGATTCTTTACACTTAGCCACCAGGGAAGCTCCCATATTTAGGCTTAGTAAGTATGTATTTTATTGCTATAACATTCTTGCATTCATACACTGATAATATGTAGAGAGATGGAATGTCAAAAGAAGCTATATGTAACAATTTAGCACTGAGATAGTACCATCTCATCATTCCATTAATTGAGAGGGGTGTTCAGGGAGAACAGAGGATATATGAACCTTGCAGGTTGCAACATGAACTTTGAGGCCAACCAATCTGTGATATCATTATGTTTGAGTCCACAATGTGACATAACAATGAATCATAAATCAAAAAATGAAAAAGAAAAGCAAATGAAACTTATTTTAGAAGTATTTCCACTTCATTTTCATAGACAGTTCCTGTCTATGTAGCCTGAAATTATCAACTGCTATAAATGCTATACTTGGAAGTCTTGTCAACTTTCTTCCACCTTCATCAGGTTGATCAGAAGAGAATTTTCTCTATTTTCATTTTCAGATTTACTTAACTTTCCCTTAAAATTTTCTCTTTCAGTGCTCTTGATCCAAATTAGAGGAATCATAAACTGGTACTTTTATAAGGAAAAAAATTCCTTTTTAAAATCACTGACTTCTCTCTTGCATACTCATGCATTTTTCAAATGCTGTTTTGTTGGACTCAGAAATGATTCTTACCTCAAGCTTCTCTCTTTATCATGTCAATTACATAGTGCACAAGCTTGTCATCATTTTTATAGAACAGGGTTTTTCTGTCTCAGCACTACTGACATTTGAGCTGTAAGATTCTTTATTTAGGTAGGAGAAGCTTTCCTGTGATTGTAAGATGTTTAAGGGCAGCACTTTCCTCTACCCACTAGATGCCAGAAGCAACCCGCCACCACCACCACCATCACCAAATAGTGAAAATTTTACAATGTTTCCAGATATTACCAAATATACATTGGACAACAAAATCACCCTAATAGAGAACCACTGCTGCTGCTGATGCTAAGTCGCTTCTGTTGTGTCCAACTCTGTGCGACCCCATAGACGGCAGCCCACCAGGCTCCCCTGTCCCTGGGATTCTCCAGGCAAGAACACTGGAGTGGGTTGCCGTTGCCTTCTCCAATGCATGAAAGTGAAAAGTGAAAGTGGAACCACTAACCTAGACTAAACACTACTCTGGCCCTGAAGAATAAACTTTCAAGCAAGACCCCAAAGAACCACGTGACTTCCAAGTGACTGTATTCCAAAACAAAGTACAAGAATATTTATAGAAATATAAACACAAATAGTACCAAACAAAGTAAAAATAGCAATATCTGGCATCCAATCAAAAATAGAGCCCATTATGACCTGAAAATTTAATTAATTGAAACCTACCTAAAAGTGATAACAGATGATGGAATAAATAGACAAAGACACAAAAAGAGTTATTACAGTTGTATTATATATGTTTAAGAAGCTAGAGGAAATATGTGATGGGAAAGCAGAGACATCAGTGTTATCAACACTTCTAAAGGTAAAAATTTAAATATTTGAGAATAAAAATACATTAAAGAGTATTAATGTATATGAAATATTGCTGAAAAAAGACTGTTGAATTGAAACATACAGCAATAGAAACCAACCAAATATGCACCACGTGGAAGAAAAAAGGCTGAAATAACTGGACAGATCTGGGAAACTTGATACTCAAATATATATGCAATTACAGTTCCTGAAGGAGAAGAAGGAACAGAGAACAAAGATATTTGAAGAAATAAATACCAAATTTTTAAAATTTGATGAAAGGTATAAGTCCACAGAACCAAGATAAAGAACCCCAAGCACAAGAAACAGAGAACTACATTAAGGTATATCATAACCAAATTAATTTAAAAGAGTCATAAATATTATTAAAAGCATTTACAAGAAAATGATATATGACATACAGAGCAACAGAGATAACAACAGCAGTAGGCTCTTCACTAGAAACAAAGCAAATGAGACTGCAGGGGAATGGTATTTTTATGGCATTCTCAGCCTCGAATTCTCTAACCAGCCAAATCATCTTTGAAAAATGAAAGATAAATAGGCTTTGCTAGATACACAAAAGCTGAAATATTTCATAACCAGTAGAGCTGTAACCTAAGAAATGTTAAAGAAAACCCTCAGGCAGAAGAAAAGTTATACCAGATGGAGATTCAGAGCACTGGAAATAGTAACCATCTCTGCAATTGAGGCATTTCTTCTAACTGCATTGAAATCTTCAAAAATGATTACTAACTGTTCAGAAGAAAAATAATAAAATACTGTGATATTTATATAGAATTAAAATGCATGACAACAATACAGAGGTCAAGGTGGCAGAAATAAAAATACACTCTCGTCAGTTTTTGTATACTCTCTGTGACGTGGTATAACATCAAAGTGAAGGTAGAAAGTAAAAATGAAGGAGGTGTACCACAACCTCTGGAGCAAACGCTAAAACAACAGCAGCTGAGTTATATCTAATTAGGCAGCAAAGGAAATAAAAAGAAATCATGAAAATATTCAAATAATTTAAAAAAGCAGAAGACAAAGAAAAGTGAACAAAGAACAGATGGTATACATAAAAACCTGTAGCCAGGAGCCAGATGAAAGACTTAATTCCAACCTTATCAACAGGATATATAAATGGCCTAAATTCCACAGTAAAAGTAAGATTGTTGGTTAGAATGAAGAAAAGAAAGACCCAAGCCTATAAAACCTCTTTAAACAAAAGACACAAGCATATTAAAAGTAATAACATGAATAAAGGTATACCACACCAACTAATCAAAAAGCTGGAGTGGCTAAATTAATATCAGAAAGTAGAGATTTTAGAGAAAAAATATTACCAAGAATAAACTAGGCTATTTCATAATGACAGGTCAGTTCTTCAAGAGACATAATAACTGTAAATGTTTATATACTGGTGGCTCAATGATACAGTGATAAAGAATCTGCCTGGCAATGCAGGAGACACAGGTTCAATCCCTGGATTAGGAAGATCCTCTGGAGCAGGAAATGGCAACCCACTCCAGTAACTTGACTGGGAAATCCCATGGAGAGAGGAGCCTGGCCGCCTATAGTCCATGGGGTCACAAAAGAGTTGGACATACTTAGCAACTAAACATGGAGAAGGCAATGGCAACCCACTCCAGTACTCTTGCCTGGAAAATCCCATAGACGTAGGAGCCTGGTGGGCTGCAGTCCATGGGGTCTCTAAGAGTCGGGCACGACAGAGTGACTTCACTTTAAGTTTTCACTTTCCTGCATTGGAGAAGGAAATGGCAACCCACTCCAGTGTTCTTGCCTGGAGAATCCCAGGGACGGGGGAGCCTGGTGGGCTGCCATCTATGGGGTCGCACAGAGTTGGACATGACTGAAGCGACTTAGCAGCAACTAAACAACAACAGAAATGTACTGATAACAGGGTTTGAAAAATATAAATAAAAATTGATTGACTATAAAACTCTTAGAGGAAAAAATAGGCAAAACACTCTCTGACATAACTCACAGCAAGATCCTCTATGACCCACCTCCCAGAGTAATGCAAATAAAAGCAAAATTAAAAAATGGGACCTAATTAAACTTAAAAGCTTTTGCACAATGAAGGAAACTATAAGCAAGGTGAAAAGACAACCTTCAGAACTGGAGAAAATAACAAATGAAGCAACTGACAAAGAATTAATCTCAAAAATATACAAGCAGTTCATGCAGCTCAATACCAGAAAAATAAATGACCCAATCAGAAAACGGGCCAAAGAACTAAACAAACATTTCTCCAAAGAAGACATACAAGTGGCTAACAAACACATGAAAAGATGCTTAACATCACTCATTATCAGAGAAATGCAAATCAAAACCAAATGAAGCACCGTCTCATGTGGGTCAAAATGGCTGCTGTCAAAAAGTCTACAAACAATAAGTGCTGGAGAGGGTATGGAGAAAGGGGAACCCTCTTACATTGTTGGTGAGAATGCAAATTAGTACAGCCACTAAGGAGAACAATGTGGAGGTTCCTTTAAAAATTGGAAATAGAACTGCCATACAACCCAGCAACCCCACAGCTGGGCATACACACCACGGAAACCAGAATTGAAAGAGACACATGTACCCCAATGTTCATCGAAGCACTGTTTACAATAGCCAGGACATGGAAGCAACCTAGATGTCCATCAGCAGATGAATCGATAAGAAAGCTGTGGTACATATACACAATGGAATATTACTCAGCAATGAAAAAGAACACATTTGAATCAGTTCTAATGAGGTGGATGAAACTGGAACCTATTATACAGAATGAAGTAAGTCAGAAAGAAAAACACCAATACAGTATACTAACGCATATATATGGAATTTAGAAAGATGGTAACAATGACCCTATACATGAGACAGCAAAAGAGACACAGATATAAAGAATAGACTTTTGGACTCTGTAGGAGAAGGCAAGGGTGGGATGATTTGAGAGAATAGCATTGAAACATGTATATTACCATATGTGAAACAGATGGCCAGTCCAGGTTCAATGCATGAGACACGACACTCAAAGCCAGTGCACTGGGACAACGCTGAGGGATGGGATGGGGAGGGAGGTGAGAGGAGGGTTCAGGATGGGGGACACATGTGCACCCGTGGCTGATTCATGTCAATGTATGGCAAAAACCACTACAATATTGTAAAGTAATTAGCCTCCAATTATTAATTTTTTAAAAAATTTATTGAACTGTAAGGAGAAACAGACAAATCCAGTTACAGTCCTATCTTTTAACATCCCTTCCACAATAATCGATAGAACACATGTACAGAAAATGAATACGTTTAGTTTCAAGTACATATAAAATATTTAACAATATGTCCATATTCTGAACTATAAAATACATCTCAATAAATATTGAGGCATTCTTGTTATAGAAAGTATCTTACCACCCTGGAAATAAATTATCAATAGACAGTAGTAACAGAAATATTGTACAAGGAAAACTGCCTAATCCTGGAAACTAAATAACAATTTATACATTCAATTCAGTGTTACAAGTCAACAAAAAGCATCTGAATTGGAAAGGAAATACTAAAATTGTATTTGCAGACCACATAATTGTATACAAGAATCACAAAGAATCTCTGAAAAGATTCTAGAATTAATAATTTATAAAACTTTTTGAGACCATTTAAAAAAGACATAAATAAATGGAAATATAAATATAAATTCAGCTCATGAGTAAGGAGACCTAAACTTTTTAAGGTAACAATTCTCTCATACTGATCTACAGATAGTGCAATCCCAATCAAAATACCAGCAGACTTTTTACAGAAATTGGCAAGTGTTTCTAAAATATACATGAGCAAAGGGCCTAGAAAAGACATACATGTGTGAAAGTGAAGAGTGAAGCTGGAGGATTTTCACTGTCTGACTTCAAGAATTATTATAATGCTATATAATCAGGACAATTTGGTACTGGCATAAAGATAAACAGATCAATGAAACAGAGAAGAACACCAAGAAATAGGCCAACCGATATATGACTAAGTCATTTTTCCCCAAAGTTGCTTTAGCAAACAGTGATCTTTTCAACAAAATTGATTGAAACAATCAGGTATCTATACCCTTCCCAGCCCTCCACCAAAAAAAAAAGGAAAGAAAAAAAAGACAGCAAGAGAGTAACTCCGTCTTTAAAAATGTCCAAATGATTTAAACAAACAGTTCACCAAAGAAGATATATCTATACACTGAGAAGCTGAGAAGATGCTCAACAGTATCAGTCAACACAGGAAAAGTGCTCAACATCATTAGCCGTTACCGAAACACAAATTACACCCTCAGGGTGATAGTGCACATTACCCCCTATCTAAAGCAGGTTTTCTCAGCATCACTGGCATTATGGTCAGGAAAGTCTTTGTTGTTGGGGACTGTGTTAACTGTGTTTTGTATTGTAGGTTCAGCAGCATCCTTGGCCTCTAAACTCCAGAGTACTTTCCCTGCCACTTTCTCCAAGGACTGACTAGTGTTTCTTGCAGGACAAACCGCCTCAGTTTCAGAATCACTGGTCTATTTACGGAACTACTATCAGTGTGTTCTTGCTGTTCTTAGTCTTGTTACACCATGCCTTGGCTCACATTACCATCCAGTTGCTCTTCTAAAAATCAAATCTGGGGACTTCCCTGGTGGTCCAGTGGTTAAGACCTTACCTTCCAGTGTAAGGGGTGTGGGTTCGATCCCTGGTCAGCACATGGGAGCTAAGATCCCATGTGCCTTGTGGCCAAATAGACAAAGACACAGAAAACAGAAACAATATTGTAACCAATTCAATAAGATTTCAAAAATAGTCCATATCAAAAAATTTTAAAAAAAAAAAAAATCTGATTATGTCCATATGATCCTTTAAAGACCTCCCAGTTCTCCATAGCCTTTTAAAGAAGGCTATTTCCCACAAATAAAAAAAGCCCTATTTCCCACAAATGTCATGAATTTTTTGTTTGTTTGCTTATTTATTTACCTGTCTTCGTCCCCCTATATTTATATATCCTGGGCTGCAGCAAGTCAGAGCTCCTTGCTGAATACACCTCATCTTCTTGTGCTTTTGCAGGTCAGAGCATTTGGGCCTAGTGCTTCTTCCACAAGGAAATACCCTCCAGTCACTTAATCTATTCTCACTGAACAGAATTATGTTCACCTGAAATCTTACAATACATAAAGGACATCATCTTTGTGAAAACTTTACTGATACCACAAAGCAGTATTATGTTCAGGTTCTTAGAGTACAATTGCCAGAAAAGAATAAAAGCTTTATTTGCTATTACCATGAGGGTCTATCTGAAAAGTGTGAATCTGTGAGCTCTTTGGCAGTAAGCAGAGTTTTATATGTTACACGCATATAGGGGTGCTAAGATTAGTTCATTTTTCTCAGGACTCATAAAAAGATGTCCTCTGAGAGTAAGCAAGTATGGGAAAAGTACCTGGGTGGATTTTGGATTTTTCAACAACATAGAAATTTAAACCCTTGTTATATATGAAATGCAGAAATGTGTTAACTCTGTAAGTTACTAGTTTCATATGATGCGTTTCCATAGCACATAGTTTTCATACTTTGATTATAGACAGTATTTTTAATACTACATTTTTTCGTGCATTCTTATCTGCGCAATTCAGTTATGAATTCCTGAAAAGCAAAGCCTGTATCTAATTTTATCTGTTTTATTCTCAGCCTACATTGGGCTGTGTAGGATGTGTGCTGCTCTAGGGAAGGTGGTCGATAATAATAATAGTCCAAATTAATAAACTTCCTTCTGTTGAATATTCACTGTTAATAAAATGAAAAGAAACAAACACATCTGACTGCAAAAGTTCAGTATAAAGAGCTTAGTACAAAGAACTTAGACTTAGTATGAAATGCTTTCATAGTAACACAGTGACAATGTAAAACAACCTATAAAAAGAAAAAAAATTTTAACATTTATTTTTTCACTTAAAGATATGAATAATGTAAAGATAAAATAGATATGAAATTTTTCATCTAACCCCAACCTTTAAAAAGGAAATAATACAGGTTTAGACCAAATGTATGTTTTGGCAAAGTTCAAATTTTTGTGAAATCTGATAAAAGCCAAGTATTTTATGTATTTGCTAAGCCAACTGACTGAGAATCAAAATAAATTTTCATGATTCATCTGATATTTGGTTTGCACACATTATTACCTGGGTCATCTTTAATGGCTCTCTGACCTCTCAGTCATCGTCTCTCATGGACATTGAGGTTTTTTCTTTTTTACCTAACTTTATAGCATGTAAACGGAGAAAGCAATGGCACCCCATTCCAGTACTCTTGTCTGGAAAATCCCATGGACGGAGGAGCCTGGTAGGCTGCAGTCCATGGGGTTGCGAAGAGTCGGACATGACTGAACGACCTCACTTTCACGCATTGGAGAAGGAAATGGCAACCCACTCCAGTGTTCTTGCCTGAAGAATCCCAGGGACGTGGGAGCCTGGTGGGCTGCCAGCTATAGGGTCGCACAGAGTTGGACACGACTGAAGAGACTTAGCAGCAGCAGCAGCAGCATAGCATGTAAAACAAGTTTTAAATGAATACAGAAATGGGGATATTATTAAGCTGTAGTAAACTTTCACAAATTCTTTTAAAGCTTTCATTTTTGCCTTGTCCTTCAAAATTAGAAATACCTCTGATATTGTACTAAATTCAGGACCTTGTGTTGCAAATAGTTTGTATCCACCAGCATCTATTTCAATATATTAATCTCAAGTTTTTGTGAATCTTAGTGGCATAGAAACCTCAGCCACTGACGCCTGTATATGCTGTCTTTCAGAGTCTCTCACTGTTGGTGCCAAGGACAGAAGCAGTTGTCTTACGTGTAGAGTCTTCATGCCAACATGAAAAATGTTACCTTCTCCCCAGTTACTGGAGAGATGAAGAGAAAAACGATGCAAGATATTTACTGAAAAGAGCAACTTAAATTTACTTCAATCTTGCATAAGTAATGCAAGGTGAATCAGTCCGGCTAGTTTTCTTGCATAGCTTTAATCTAGTTGGTTACAAGGTTTTGTAAGTCTGAAGCTATACACACGCATCAAAGTAGTACTAGCAGCTCAGTTGTATCTGACTCTGCAACCCCATGGACTGTAGCCCACCAGGCTCCTCTATCCGTGGAATTCTCCAGGCCAGAATACTGGAGTGGGTAGCCATTCCCTTCTCCAGGGAATCTTCCCAACCCAGAGATTGAACCACGGTCTCCTGCATTGCAGGCAGATTCTTTACCATCTGAGTGTATCTCCTTTTATTATCTTTGTTGTACTTCACAGATATTCTATTTTTTTTTTACAAATTGAAGGCTTGTTGCAACCCCATTGGAGCCATTTTTTCAACAGCATTTACTCACTTAATGTCTCTGTCACATTTTGTTAATACTTGCAATATTCCAAACTTTTTAATTACTGTTATATTCATAATATTAATCTGTGATCAGTGATTTTTGATGTTACCACTATGATGTGCTGAAAGCTCAGATGACAGCATTTTTTTAATAAAGTATTTTTTAAATTAAGACAGGTTTGTTGTCTCTTTTATGGTGTTTCACACTTAAAAGACTGCAGTATAGTAGAACATAATGTTTTACATGCACTTGGAAGCCTAAAATTTCATATGACTTACTTTATTGAAATATTTGTTTTACTGCAGTGGCCTGAAACCAAACCCTCAATATCTCTAGAGTGTGTCTTTATTCAGGATACCACCCATCACTAGTTAGTACTGACAATGTCATCATGTTGACTTTTAGTTCCAAGTGGTCTCATCCAAAACTTTTTTTTTTTTTTTGTAGAATGGCAAACATAGCTGCTACAGGACTCACCACAATAATTCAGTTCAGCTCAGTCACTCAGTCCTGTCTGACTCTTTGTGACCCCATGAACCACAGCACGCCAGGCCTCCCTGTCCATCACCAACTCCCATTCATTCATTCATTTCAGTCGCTCAGTCATGTCCGACTCTTTGCAACCCCATGAATCTCAGCACACCAGGCCACCCCGTCCATCACCAACTCCCAGAGTTCACTCAGACTCATGTCCATCGAGTCAGTGATGCCATCCAGCCATCTCATCCTCTGTCATCCCATTCTCCTCCTGCACCCAATCCCTCCCAGCATCAGAGTCTTTTCCAATGACTCAACTCTTCGCATGAGGTGGCCAAAGTACTGGAGTTTCAGCTTTAGCATCATTCCTTCCAAAGAAATCCCAGGGCTGATCTCCTTCAGAATGGACTGGTTGGATCTCCTTGCAGTCCAAGGGATGATCAAGAGTCTTCTCCAACACCACAGTTCAAAAGCATCAATTCTTCGGCACTCACCCTTCTTCACAGTCCAACTCTCACATCCATACATGACCACAGGAAAAACCATAGCCTTGACTAGACGGACCTTTGTTGGCAAAATAATGTCTCTGCTTTTCAATATGCTATCTAGGTTGGTCATAACTTTCCTTCCAAGGAGTAAGCGTCTTTTAATTTCATGGCTGTAGTCACCATCTGTAGTGATTTTGGAGCCCAGAAAAATAAAGTCTGACACTGTTTCCACTGTTTCCCCATCTATTTCCCATGAAGTGATGGGACCGGATGCCATGATCTTTGTTTTCTGAATGTTGAGTTTTAAGCCAATTCTTTCACTCTCCTCTTTCACTTTCATCAAGAGGCTTTTTAGTTCCTCTTCACTTTCTGCCATAAGAGTGGTGTCATCTGCATATCTGAGGTTATTGATATTTCTTCCGGCCATCTTGATTCCAGCTTGTGCTTCTTCCAGCCCAGCCTTTCTCATGATGTACTCTGCATATAAGTTAAATAAGTAGGGTGACAATATACAGCCTTGACGTACTCCTTTTCCTATTTGGAACCAGTCTGTTGTTCCATGTCCAGTTCTAACTGTTGCTTCCTGACCTGCATACAGAGGCAGATCAGGTGGTCTGGTATTCCCATCTCTTTCAGAATTTTCCACAGTTTATTGTGATCCCACAGTCAAAGGCTTTGGCATAGTCAATAAAGCAGAAAAAATGTTTTTCTGGAACTCTCTTGCTTGTTTCATGATCCAGCGGGTGTTGGCAATTTGATCTCTGGTTCCTCTGACTTTTCTAAAACCAGCTTGAACATCAGGAAGTTCACAGTTCATGTATTGCTGAAGCCTGGCTTGGAGAATTTTGAGCATTACTTTACTGGTGTGTGAGATGAGTGCAATTGTGCGGTAGTTTGAGCATTCTTTGGCATTGCCTTTCTTTGGGATTGGAATGAAAACTGACCTTTTCCAGTCCTGTGGCCACTGCTGAGTTTTCCAAATTTGCTGGCAGAGTTTACCCACACTCATATCTTATAAGTCGGTGATGCCATCTAATTATCTCATCTTCTGTCGTCCCCTTCTCTTCCTGCCTTCAATCTTTCCCAACATCAGGGTCTTTTCAAACAAGTCAGCTCTTTGCATCAGGTGGCCAAAATATTGGAGTTTCAGCTGCTACATCAGTCCTTCCAATGAACACCCAGGACTGATTTCCTTTATGATGGACTGGTTGGATCTCCTTGCAGTCCAAGGGACTCACAAGAGTCTTCTCCGACACCACAGTTCAAAAGCATCAATTCTTCTATGCTCAGCTTGCTTTATAGCCCAACTCTCACAATAGTAATATATCAAATATGAACTTTAAAAATTTTTATAGGTTATAATTTAAGACAAATACCCAAAGTTTGAATAAAGTAATATATGTGTGGTACCATATAGGAAAATGCACTCAGGATGGACTAATCAAACTTGGATTATGTGTTCTACATTATCCATCAAGGGCCATTCTCTCCCATAAGGACAGGGTATAGAAATTCTAAATGGAAACTGGCATTGGCATTGCTCAATGTTAGAACCCCTACAGTCTTACTTAAGATGGCTTTTTGACTTGATGCCATATTGTCAAGCAGTCTCTTAGAGTAACTCCATGGTAAATCCCTGCACAGCTGTTTCAACAGTGTTCAAAGATGGGACAATAACAACAAAAAAAATGAACCTTACCCTCAAGACTTAGTCATAATAGATTTTTAAAGAGATATCAGAGTTAACAAGTTTAGCAGTAACAATATGCCTTTATTAGGTTTATTTAATTTCTTAAGAATATATAATTCAGGTCCCAGCTTCTTGTGGTCTAATTATGTAAAATTACAGGTAATATTTAAGCACTGAGCTGAAATATGTTGTTTCTTTAAGTGAAATAGTGGATTGAAAATCAGTATTAATAAATACCTCCCTTCACTTTATTGATCATTTTCTACCAAATACATTTACAAAGAGACTTCAAATTTGAAGATTTTCATGAATATAAAAGTGGAATTTTTATAAATTATTCCAAGTAAATACATAAGCATTTATATTATGTTTTCATTTATTTAATCTCACACTGAGAAATCTCTGCACTATTTGCCATCAATTTTCTATAGGTTTTTGACAACCCAGAAGGTATGACTTATATATTCATGGAGCCTTATATTTGATTAAAAAAAAAATAGACATCTATTAACATAAAATAACCATAAGGAAGAAGGATGTGGTTTCGGGCTAGTAGACTATTCTGTCTTCCATTGTTCACATAAAAGAGAAAAAAAAACAAACACAAACTTGAACATCTCACTGTCTTCGTATTTCTACTCTTACTGACAGACCAGAAGAAGCCTTAATCAAGCTCCTGAAATCTAACCAGTTGAGAAACAAAGAAGTATGAAATCATGAGTAATAACAACAGAGTCTGGATTCATTTTGAAGAATTAATGAGTTATGAAAAAAGTTATAAATTTTCTTAGAATATTAGTTTGGGATTTATAATAATTATTCAGTAAATTAATAAATGGCTTTTTGCAAATTCAATACATAAAAAAATCCACCTGAACTTCCCTGGTGGTCAGTGGTTAAGAATTCACCTTTCAATGAAGAGGACACAGGTTCAATCGCTGATCAGGGATGATACCACATGGCCTGGGGCAACTAGGCCCATGGGCCAGAGCTACTGAGCCTGTGCTCTAGAGCCCATGCTCTGCAATAAGAGAAGCCACCATAGTGAGCAGCCTGCACACTCAACTAGAAAGCAGCCCCCAACTCACAGCAATGGGAGAAAGCCCACCCGCAGCAAGGACGAGCCAGTGCCAAAAACCTCCAACCTACATCAGTGCTAATGTTCATAAAATCATTGTTTTAACTGTTCCTTTTTATCTGTTCCCTTAAGAAAAATTAGAGAATATAAGACGCCTCCATTCTAAAAGGATATCTAACAAATTTATAAACATAAAACAACAAACAATAACAAACCATAATTATTATATGGGAAATTACTGACTTCCCTGATGGCTCAGATGGTAAAGAATCCGCCTGCAATGTGGGAGACCCAGGTTCGATCCCTGGGTTGGGAAGATCCCCTGGAGAAGGGAATGGCAAGCCACTCCAGTATTCTTGCCTGGAGAATCCCATGGACAGAAGAGCTTGGCGAGCTACAGTCCATGGGGTTGCAAAGAGTTGGACATGACTGAGCAACTAACACTTCACTTCATTTCATGGCTTTCTAGATTGGTATTAAAATGTCTGCTATTACCACAATATTGAATAGGAAACATATTACGATCATGAGTATTCTAGGAATGTGCCTATATAGGAATTCAATTCTTTTGTTCATGGTCTATGTTTTCATCTCCTTTCGCATTATGATTTAACTGGATTTCATTTAGTTTTTGTTTGAGGATGGGAGAGGATTTTTTTTACATTAAAACATGATTTAATTTTTATTCAAGGGAGCAGAAAATATTTTTGTACACTAAACATGTTATCTAAGTTTATATAAAAGTTTATACTTGTTAATTTTATATTGTGGTTTCTGTAATTTTACTTCTCAAATTCTTTAGTACTAAGACTTTACTTATAACTTATAAATCAACACAAAAAAATTCATATACTCTTTATTTTGATGACCGGGTTGTAAAAAAAAAAGAAAAAAAGACATTCAGTGCTCATTTTTATTATGGCCTTAAATATAAAATCTACTTCAGAAAAAGGTGAAGAACTATTATGGAGAAACTTGCCTAGGCATCCCAATCACCTCTCTGAAAATTCTGTGTTCAGTGATTAAAGGCATTAAAGAAAGGATTCCTGAGAAAGGAAGTGTTAGTCACTCAGTCATGTCTGACTGTTTACAACCGCATGGACTGTAGCTTGCCAGGCTCCTGTGTCTATAGAATTCTCCAGGCAAGAATACTGGAGTGGGTTGTCATTCCCTTCTCCAGGGGATCTTCCCAACCCAGGGATCAAACCTGGGTCACTTGCATTTCAGGCAGATTCTTTACCATCTGAGCCATCAGGAAAGCAAAAAAAAAAAAAAAAAAGTCCCATTGAGCCCACACCTTAGGATAGGGCTATCAAAAAAAGCACAGATTTTGTACATGTTGTGAATATGTAGCCTACTGAGCATCCAAATGGGGATGTTAATCATTTGACTAACATGAATTAATCAAAAGGTTGTTAAGCCTGCATATGTAAATTGAGAGTTGTCTCCTGAGTTCTTGACCTCCAAGTGTAACACAATTGACTAAAGATGGTAATTAAAGTCATGGGAGTATATTAGTTTGCCATGGGAGAATATGCAGAGTCAGATGAAAAGAGAGCCTAAGACAACATTTAAAAATAGGGCAGCTAAGGATATACATCTGTCGATATGAATTAAGAGTTATATAAACATTTACATACTTTAATCACTTTAGGAATTTACCTACAAAACTAATCTCTAATTCAGAAAAAACCCAATGCTTGAAAATGTGCATCATTACAAACTGAAAAAAAATAATAAAAATAGGGAATGGCAATAAATAATGTTATATCCATTTAAAAATATATAGTCATTGAATTTTTACAAGTGTTTTTAGACAACTAGTTCTATTTAACAGTAAATGGAAAAATAGGCTACAAATTTACTCATCCAATTTGAGCATAACTTGTTAAAATATACACACATCAGCAAAGAGACCTGTAAAATTTGTCCTAGTGTTTCTCAGAATAAGATTCCCCTGGTTATATTCTAATCCACTGCAAATATTCTACAAAAATTCCTATTTTTGTCAAAAACATTTAACATTTTTCAATAGAGGTCCTCTCTCCCCAGCTCTCATCCTATGACATCAGAGAGAACATCTGCATTGTGGGAGATTAGCAGGGCTGAAATCTGGAAAGAGCCTTCAGTTTGCTCCATTTACACCCTGTTTATTGAGATGATGCCTGATACTTATATTAACACCAGTATTCTCTGTCCACACCACCTTCTACATCAACCTGAAAACAAGAGACTGAAGAGGACACCAATGAAGTCAAATCAGCACCTACAAGGAGTAACTAATGATGTATACAGATAGTGATCTCTATCCTGAGATTATTCTAATTAAGTACCAGGAGTCAGAGATAGGATAAGTGATGGGTGTGCATGGCTCTCATTATTTCTCTGCTGTGCTTTATGTGTAGCAGTCTATTTACATCTTTTTTGTTTGTTTTTAATAAGTAAGTTACTAGCATTCATTTTGACTAAGTTCTAATTGTAGTGAAAGTAGTGGTGATTTTTTATAAGAAATCCTCTGCACCCAAATTCCTAGATCCAACTCAGAGACTACTTGAGCAACAACATCACAAAAAAGCAAAAATAAAGCAAATAAAATAAAGACAGAAAGAGAAAAAAGTGAAGCAATGAAAGGTTATCTGGGCAGTTACTAGAACTCCGAACTAAGGAGACACTGTGATTAAATAAAAAGTGAACTTTCTGTCTAAACAAAACATTGGACAATACTTTATCTCATGAAACGTGGTTTACTTTCCAAGTGTGATTTATATTATCACAGGTAAGGTATTTCTTTTCAGTATTTACTATCCTAATGTCTATGACTTTTCAGTACTTTTGACAGTCCTTATTGCTTTACTTAAACTGCATATGACTCTTACTGACTTGTATGGATTTTTTTAAAGCATTAAATATTTTGGCACCTACTTGCCAGTGGGAAACTTGGGAAAGTTACTAAATTATTGAAAATGTTTTATAATCCCAATATGCTGAAGATAAAAGTTGTTAATAATATAATCAAATTATTTTAAAATTCAATTAACAATCAATATAATACAGATAAGATTATAGTCATATATAAATATGCATTAAGGGGTAATAAATGAATCAGATTCAAAACATATAACTTAATGGTGTTAAGTCATATATGCTGTTTACTTGACAAGCTAATCCATATGGTTAGAAGAACTAAATATACACTAGTAATAATGCTGAATTTAATGAATCTGATTAAGAAGGGATGCATAGGTAATTTTAGGGGAACTATAACAGTACTAATATAAGTCACTAGTATCTTCCCTGAGAAATTTTAAAATTAAATGAACACAAAAGGCTGTTTCTTCTAAGTCTACTTTCTAATAGTGAATGCACTTTGAAAAACAAATAACCAGAGCTCTCTTACTCTGTTTAAGTTGTGGGTATTTATTATTCAAAAGTAGAAAGATTTCATTTATTTTTCAGTCCAGGAAAAAGAATCACACCCTGAGTGTCAATCATCAAAATTTATGCAGTTTTCAAAATACTGAAAAACAAACCCAGCCTCTTAGTTGAATTAAGTTTGGCGTATACTCTATAAATACTCTGCGGCCAACAAGAGTGTTTATAAAGTAGTGGAAAGCTTAAAGAGCATAGTAGTACTAGTTTAGAATTCTGGAGAAAAATTTATAACAAACTCAGTGATTTCATAAAATGGACATGTTTCCCAGGAACATATTTTTAAGGTAATTAGATTGCAATTAGTAGTTACTTTACTAAGTAGAAATACATTTTCTATCAAATGTTAAAAAGAAAAGTTAGTGGATGAGATTTAAACATTTGAATTTTCATGAGAGAAAAAAGTCTTTAGAAGACATCTCCACAATTTTTCCTCTCAATATAAAAATACTGTTAAATATATATGTGTGCATGCTTAGTTGGTCAGTCATGTCTGACTTTCTGCGACCCCATGGACTACAGTCCACCAAGCTCCTCTGTCCATGGAATTTTCCAGGCAAAAAAGTACTGGAGTGGGATTCTATTTCCTACTCCAGGGGATCTGCCTGACCCAGGGATTGAGTCCACAGCTCCAGCATCTCCTGTACTGGCAGATGGATTCTTCACCACAGAGCCACCTGGGAAGCCCACAGGTAGATATAGTGGGCTTATTTACAGATATAATCCTAAAGATAGGCCCCTCATCTGCCTTTCTTAGCCACCTCGAAAGAGTATGCAGACTTCTCCCTGTTATGTCCAATATGGTTTTATGAAGAATGTCACCATCCAGTCAGTTTATGCACCAGTGTGTTCTGGTTCTGTTTAAGTCACCTGGTCCACCATTTCAATGAGCAAATGTGATGCAGAGAAAGTAGGAATTAGTCAGATGGGCATGGTTTCTATCTTCTGTTAGTTGGATAATCTAGGAAAAGTTAGTCTTCATGAAACTCTAGTTGAGTCATTTGTAAACTGGATATAATACCATCTATGCTTGACTGTTGGGAAGATAAAGGGACTTATCTGAGTGCAGCACTTTCATCATACTGGACACCTAGGAAGACCTCAACAAAGAAGATTATCTTTTGCCCTTGAAATGCCATTTCCTCTGCCATCAACCTATTAGCTGGAACTAATCACTTGCTTTTCTCAAAATATATCTCAAACATCATTTGGAGCTTCTATACCTGTCACAGAAACTAAGAGACTATTACACTTTACACTAAATCTAAAAGATGAGAAAAAGTCAACAATGTTAAAATTATAAAGCAAAGCCCAAAATTAAGGTTTTAAGAAAGGTTAAAATTAGATGTAATTTTTTAATCAGAAAAATATTAAGACAGAAGTATTAAAATGCATAATTATGACAAAGCAATAAAATAAAAACAGTAAAATAAAAACAATAAAATGAGTAAGACAAAAATGAAAGACTACTAAAGCTGAGACTGCAAAAAGGCTACAATAAAAGAGATAACACAGAAATAAAATAATAGTTTTTTAAATTTGTAGCTTTTAAAGAGTTTTAATAAATTAAAATAGATAATAGTTTATAAATCTAAAGAAAAAATATTTGCAACTATGTAGATGAATCTAGAGAGTATTATGCATAGTGAAATAAGTTAGAGGAAGACAAATACTGTATATTGTCATTTATACATAGAATCTAAAAGATAAAACAAAGTACATAGTAAAACAGAAGAGACTCATAGATACAAAAACCAAACTGGATACCAGTGGGGAGGTGGGAAAGGGGAGAGTTAAGATAGTACCAGGAGCTTCCCCAGTGGCTCAGCAGTAAAGAATCTGCCTGCAGCACAGGAGACTCGGGAAATACAGGTTTGATCCCTAGTTTAGGAAGATCCCCTTGAGGAGGGCATGGCAACCCACTCCAGTATTCTTGCCTGGAGAATCCCATGGACAGAGGAGACTGGTGGGCTGTATTCCATGGGGTCACAAAGAGTCAGACACGACTGAGACAACTAAGCACAAGCACACAAGCAGAGGAGATTAAGAGATATAAACTACTACGCAAACTACTGAAGAGATAAGCACAAGTTATACTGCACAGCACAGAGAACTATAACCATTATTATGTAATAACTTAAAATTGCGTATAACCTACAAAACTACTGAATCACTATGCTTTATACCTGAAATATTGTAATATTTGTAAATATTGTAAATATTTGTAAATATTGTAAATCAACTATATTTCAATAAAAAAGGAATTAATCTTAATAGAAACAATTTAACTCTTAACTGAATTAGTATTATATAGTCAAATAAATGTGCTGTTACTTTTCATTAAAAAATAATGAATATTAAAATAAATAAAAACTACTAAAGCATATGTTAAGGAACTAAAAGAATCATCTAAAATATTAAAAAGTTAAAGGAGTACAAGAAAACAAAGAAAACAAAATATTCATTTCAAATCAAAGTAATACAAATTGAATATGAATGATATGCAATGTTAAAATGATACGACTTAAATACTAAAACCAGGAAGCCTAAATTATGAGAAATGTAACACAGTCCAAAGGAGAAAATGATTTAAAATACCACCACACAATATTTTTCAATATACCAAAATATTACCCTGCTGCTGCTGCTGCTGCTGCTAAGTCACTTCAGTCATGTCCGACTCTGTGCGACCCCATAGACAGCAGCCCACTAGGCTCCCCTGCCCCTGGGATTCTCCAGGCAAGAACACTGGAGTGGGTTGCCATTTCCTTCTCCAGTGCATGAAAGGAAAAGTGAAAGTGAAGTCGCTCAGTCGTGTCTGACCCTCAGCGACACCATGGACTGCAGCCCACCAGGCTCCTCCATCCATGGGATTTTCCAGGCAAGAGTGCTGGAGTGGGGGTGCCATTGCCTTCTCCTAGTACACAGCAAACAGGAGGAGGAAATGGCAACCAACTCCAGTACTCTTGCTTAGATAATTCCATGGAAAGAGGAGCCCATGGAGTTGCAAAGAGTTGGATAAGACTGAGCAACTGGGCACACATGCACACAGCAAACAATCAGGAGTAGAATGAAGAAAAACTCCCAGCACATTTTTGCCCCATCCTCCAGGCTATGGGCTCAATTATGAAGAATCTTTAAAGAGAAGGACAGATTTAAACAACTCTCCTAAATATTTTGAACCCATGATTCTTCTGTATTCTGCAAGGCAAAAGAGTCAGCAAAACAAGGTAAGGACACTGGGTGTTCTGAATGAATAATGCACTGAGACTGTGCTCGTGAATGGACACTGTTGTTAGGCAGGGAAAATGGAGAGAGAAATGGAAGAAACTGAAACTCTTGAGTGGCTGTTGACAGCTTTTTCTCCATGCTGGTGAAAGTTGTTGTTGATTCACGCGAAGACACTGGGATTCTTGGCCCCCAGAGGAGAAGAATTCAATCCGGGGCCAGAGACGAGGCTTGATCACTCAGAGCTTTTGTGTAATAAAGTTTTATTAAAGTATAAAGGAGATAGAGAAAGCTTCTGACATAGGCATCAGAAGGGGGCAGAAAGAGTACCCGCTTGCTAGTGTTAGCAGTGAAGTTATATACTCTCCAATGAATCCAAAGAATGTCTAGAGGTTGTAAAGACCCCCATAATTTACATTTTAAGGTAACAGAATTAGCCAGAAGGTTTAATCCAGAGACCGTCCTCAGGTAGGACACATTATTATTATATAATCCTAAGGAATGTAGAGAAGGGAAAAAGGTTTGTCCTTTCTTCCTCCTTGAGAATTCCAGACCCCTCTGTCCCTGGGGACCCCTAGACTCCTTATCAACCTGCCTAGGAAATGACTCTCTCACTGGTGAATAAGAAGATCTGAAGAGCATGACTGTGGGAGGGAACCAAGAAAGAGATAGAAGTGCTTATGAATCACATGGTTTAGGGAAAAATCCAGAAGGGTAATCACAACCAAAAAAGCAAAATGGCTGTCTGAGGAGGCCTTACAAATAGCTGTGAAAAGAAGAGAAGCGAAAAGTAAAGGAGAAACGGAAAGATACACCCATTTGAATGCAGAGTTCCAAGCAATAGCAAGGAGAGAGAAGAAAGCCTTCCTCAGTGATCAGTGAAAAGAAACAGAGGAAAACAATAGAATAGGGAAGATTAGCGATCTCGTCAAGAAAATTAGAGATACCAAGGGAACATTTCATGCAAAGATGGGCTCAGTGAAGGACAGAAATGGTAGGGACCTAACGGAAGCAGAAGGTATTAAGAAAAGGAGGCAAGAATACAAAGAAGAACTATACAAAAAAGAGTTTCATGACCTAGATAATCACGATGGTGTGATCACTCACTAGAGCCAGACATCCTACAATGTGAAGTCAAGTGGGCCTTAGGAAGAATCACTACAAACAAAGCTGGTGGAGGTGATAGAATTCCAGATGAGTTATTTCAAATCCTAAAAAATGATGCTATGAAAGTGCTGCACTCAATATGTCAGCAAATTTGGAAAACTCAGCCATGGAAAAGGACTGGAAAAGGCCACTTTTCATTCCAATCCCAAAGAAAGGAGGTGCCAAAGAATGCTCAAATTACTGCACAATTGCCCTCATCTCACACGCTAGTGAAGTAATGCTCAAAATTCTCCAAGCCAGGCTTCAGCAATACGTAAACCGTGAACTTCGATACGTTCAAGCTGGTTTTAGAAAAGGCAGAGGAACCAGAGATCAAATTGCCAACATCCGCTGGATCATGGAACAAGCAAGAGAGTTCCAGAAAAACATCTATTTCTGCTTTATTGACTATGCCAAAGCCTTTGACTGTGTGGATCACAATAAACTGTGGAAAATTCTGAAAGAGATGGGAATACCAGACCACCTGACCTGCCTCTTGAGAAACCTATATGCAGGTCAGGAAGCAACAGTTAGAACTGGACATGGAACAACAGACTGGTTCCAAATAGGAAAAGGAGTATGTCAAGGCTGTATATTGTCACCCTGCTTGCCTTATATGTTTAACTTATATGCAGAGTACATCATCACAAATGCTGGGCTGGAGGAAGCACAGACTGGAATCAAGATTGCCAGGAGGAATATCAATAACCTCAGATATGCAGATGACACCACTCTTATGGCAGAAAGTGAAGAGGAACTAAGAAGCTTCTTGATGAAGGTGAAAGAGGAGAGTGAAAGAGTTGGCTTAAAGCTCAACATTCAGAAAACTAAGATCATGGCATCTGGTCCCATCACTTCATGGCAAACAGATGCGGAAACAGTGGAAACAGTGTCAGACTTTATTTTTGGGGGCTCCCAAATCACATGGTGATTGCAGCCATGAAATTAAAAGATGCTTACTCCTTGGAAGGAAAGTTATGACCAACCTAGACAGCATGTTGAAAAGCAGAGACATTACTTTGTCAACAAAGACCCGTCTAGTCAAGGCTATGGTTTTTCCAGTGGTCATGTATGGTATTCATGTGAGAGTTGGGAAGAGGGCTGAGCACAGAAGAATTGATGCTTTTGAACTGTGGTGTTGGAGAAGACTCTTTAGAGGCCCTTGGACTCCAACCAGTCCATCCTAAGGGAAATAGTTCTGGGTGTTCATTGGAAGGACTGATTGTAAAGCTGAAACTCCAATATTTTGGCCACCATGTGAATAGCTGACTCATTTGAAAAGACCCTGATGTTGGGAAAGATTGAATGCAGGAGGAGATTGAAGGCAGGGGACGACAGAGAATGAGATGGTTAGACGGCATCACCAACTCAGTGGGCATGAGTTTGGGTAAACTCTGGGAGTTCATGATGGGAAGCCTGGCATGCTGCGATTCATGGGGTCACAAAGAGTTGGACACGACTGAGCAACTGAACTGACTGACTGACAAATCACAACCAGGGATAAACTTGTGATGTCAGAGAAGGCTGTGTGCTTAGTCGTTCAGTTGTATTTGACACTTTGTGGCCCCATGGACTGCAGCCCACCAGACTCTTCTGCCCATGAAATTTTCCAGGCCAGAATTCAGTTCAGTTCAGTTGCTCAGTCATGTCTGACTCTTTCTGAACCCATGAACCGCAGCATGCCAGGACTCCCTGTCCATCACCAACTCCCGGAGTTCACCCAAACCCATGTCCATTGATTCGGTGATGCCATCCAGCCATCTCATCCTCTGTCATCCCCTTCTCCTCCTGCCCTCAATCTTCCCAGCTCAGGGTCTTTTCAATGAGTCAGCTCTTCGCATAAGGTGGCCTAAGTATTGGAGTTTCAGCTTCAGCATCAGTCCTTCCAGTGAATATTCAGGACTGATTTCCTTTAGGATGGACTGGTTGGATCTCCTTGCAGTCCAAGAGACTCTAAAGAATCTTCTCCAACACCACAGTTCAAAGGCATCAATTCTTCTGCACTCAGCCCTCTTTATAGTCCAACTCTCACATCCATACATGACCACTGGAAAAACCATAGCCTTGACTAGATGGATCTTTGTTGACAAAGTAATGTCTCTGGTTTTCAACATGCTGTCTAGGTTGGTCATAACTTACCTTCCAAGGAGTAAGCATCTTTTAATTTCATGGCTGCAATCACCATGTGATTTGGGAGCCCCAAAAAATAAAGTCTGACACTGTTTCCACTGTTTCCGCATCTGTTTGCCATGAAGTGATGGGACCAGATGCCATGATCTTAGTTTTCTGAATGTTGAGCTTTAAGCCAATTCTTTCACTCTCCTCTTTCACCTTCATCAAGAAGCTTCTTAGTTCCTCTTCACTTTCTGCCATAAGAGTGGTATCATCTGCATATCTTAGGTTATTGATATTTCTTCCAGCAATCTTGATTTCAGCTTGTGCTTCCTCCAGCCCAGGGTTTCTCATGATGTACTCTGCATATAAGTTAGATAAGCAGGGTGACATTATACAGCCTTGACGTACTCCTTTTCCTATTGGAACCAGTCAGTTGTTCCATGTCCAGTTCTAACTGTTGCTTCCTGACCTGCATATAGGTTTCTCAAGAGGCAGGTCAGATGGTCTGGTATTCCCATCTCTTTCAGAATTTTCCACAGTTTATTGTGATCCACACAGTCAAAGGCTTTGGCATAGTCAATAAAGCAGAAATAGATGTTTTTCTGGAACTCTCTTGCTTGTTCCATGATCCAGCAGATGTTGGCAATTTGTCTCTGGTTCCTCTGCGTTTTCTAAAACCAGCTTGAACATCTCGAAGTTCACAGTTCACATATTGCTGAAGCCTGGCTTGGAGAATTTTGAGCATTACTTCACTAGTGTGTGAGATGAGTGCAATTGTGCGGTAGTTTGAGCATTCTTTGGCACTGCCTTTCTTTGGGATTGGAATGAAAAGTGACCTGTTCCAGTCCTGTGGCCACTGCTGAGTTTTCCAAATTTGCTGGCATATTGAGTGCAGCACTTTCACAGCATAATCTTTCAGGATTTGAAATAACTCAACTGGAATTCCATCACCTCCACTAGCTTTGTTCATAGTGATGCGTCCTAACACCCACTTGACTTCACATTGCAGGATGTGTGGTTCTAGGTGAGTGATCACACCATCATGATTATCTGGGTTGTGAAGCTCTTTTTTGTATAGTTCTTCTCTGTATTCTTGCCACCTCTTCTTAATATCTTCTGCTTCCGTTAGGTCCCTACCATTTCTGTCCTTCATTGAGCCCATCTTTGCATGAAATGTTTCCTTGGTATCTCTAATTTTCTGGAAGAGATTTCCAGTCTTTCCCATTCTATTGTTTTCCTCTATTTCTTTGCATTGATTGCTGAAGGCTTTCTTATCTCTCGTTGCTCTTCTTTGGAATTCTGCATTCAAATCCAGGCAAGAATCCTGGAGTGGAATTCCAGCTCATACTCCACAGGATCTTCCTAATCCAGGGATCAAACCCACATCTCCTGCCCTGGCAGGCAGATTCTCTACCACTAGCACTATCTGGGAACCCCCCATGGAAGGCTGAGGTAGGCTTAAGGTAAAGGATGACTATGTTTTTTAATTTGATGCTTTTCTGTTATACTCTTTTGACTCTCCTCATTTTGAATAAAAGTCTGATATACAACGTTTTATAATATTTGTGGTTACTAGAAGTAGATAAATGAATTTTATGATATGTTTGAGGCAAAGTAGAAAGAGAGTCACAGGGCGTAGGATATGTAATATAGACAGAATTGACAGGAGACAGGATATAAGTATCAGATCACTAAGAGGCATAATAGTTACTTACAAATCTTGAGAGATGTAAAGCAAAAAGGGGGACCTGTATTTCTCAGTTTCGGGGACTGGGACCTATAGTCAGTTATTTTAAAAGTTCAGTCGTGAGGATAACTTCAGGGAATTGTAAGATTTAGGAACACATGGGTTTGTGACCCTTGGATTATATATTATTAAACCTACTTTCTAAGTATTTTCTTAAAATACCTATTTTACTTCATTTCTATTCTTACCACCAAGACTGAAATGTTCTCTGAACTTTTCTTGACCTTTATGCTTTTTCTCCTTTCCAATCCATCTTCAACTCCCATAATTTGTCTTTCCTTGGTAAAGTTAGCCAAATCTAACACTTCAAAAGTAATATTATCTGAGATTTTCAGTTTCTTAGTAAGCAAGAATAATATTCATGGGGCTTATGATATGTTTGAACCTAATTCCACCATATTATTAAGGTTTTATATTTACCATGCTTATTCCTCATCTTTTTTGTTCTTTACTAACTACAGATTGATAAACAAAAAAAAATAGTTCTTATATTTTTATTTCAACTTTATTCTATGTTAGGGGTAGCCCTTAAATTTTTAACATGAATGTCCAAATTTTCTTCCTTCTAACCAAGTCTGAAGTTAACTTGAGTTTCCATCTGTATTTGCAGGACTGCAGGAGGACACATTTCTGTTGTTTTAGTTCACCCAGTGTGTGGTACTTTGCTCCAGCAGCACTAAGAAACCAATACACACCATTCTCCTATTGTAGTCTCAGGGTGCACTTTTCTCTACAGAAACTGCACCTAGAGCTTTTCACTAATGTAGTTAAGTCAATCTTTAAATTTCATTTCAGCTTACTGTTACTTTCTCTTTGCCCTTCTTTACCAGTTTGTATTATTTTACATACTCTCATGAGCTCTGCATTTATTCTTTTATACAGCATTTCCCACGTTACTAAGCTTTAATGTAACTGTTGAGTATTGTTTATCTCCTCCACTAGAATGGAAGTAAGTTCCATGCACAGATGTATGTTTACCATGATACCCTTATCAACTAAGACCATATCTAGTCCATGGTAGATTTTGAAGAAATATATATTAAATGAAGGGGCCTCTCAGGTGGCGCTAGTGGTAAAGAACCTGTCTGCCAATGCAGGACAAGACTGAAGCACCTTAAAGTGTGCATGCATGCATAAAATGAAATCATTAATACATTTGATAGGAAAGCTAATTTCAGGGTACAGACGTTCCTAATTTTGAAGATATAACTACTTAGGGATAATAAGCTGTTATATTTTTAACTTTAGAAGATCCTCAAATGCTACATATATATACCATTGTCAGGTTAATAAGTATAACATGTATTTCTTATTATAGTGCTTTCCTTGAAGGGATTTAATTATAGTTTCCAACAATGGCAACCATTCACCAGAACCACCACAGTCATAGCTTAAACAACATTTGATATAGCTGCCTGAATCCTTTTTCCTTCATTGAAAGAAATTTCATTTTTGTTCAACATTTACCTGAGCATTTCTTCATAGACATTTGATGAAGCTATTTGATATATATATATATATATATATATATATATATATATATAAATAACCCAGAACTCAGAAGTTCCTCAGGTGTTAGGAAAAGGAGGTACATGTAAGGGTTTGAAGCAAATAATCACACTAGGTATCAAAAGGTTTCCCAGTTTCAGGGAAATGACCTGAAGATGGTTGCTACCCATCAGGAAGCATAGAGAATGTCATAAACTGAAAGCATGATATCAATGAGCTTGGCAATGATTCTGTAGAATGGGGTTGAAGGAAGAATCACAGAAATTTATGAGCCAGGATACTACAAATAGACAAAACTCGGTCAGATGAACAACCACCAGAAAGGCTTGTGGTTTGCAAACAGAACTTTGGAAAAAAGTTTTCTGCCACTGCTACAAAATTGCCTTCACGGTGAGGAGAATTCATTAATCTTGGCAATCCTTACTTGCTCGATGGAGACTGATCATAGCAACCATATCCAAGCATGTCCTTTCCCTAAAGCATGGAGTTTCAACCTTGGATTCCTCCAAATAAGAATACACAGATGTGGAGATCCTTGGCAAAACAATAAGAGGTTTGACGTAGAACAGGTGGTATGGAAAACTTGATCTTTGAAAGTTTAAAATCAGTAAACCTCAAATGTTTTTGGTGACCATAAACATGAAGAATTTCTCCTTAAATCTGAAATGTTCTAATATTCATCACCAAAATCCTTCCCACTACTTCTTGTCTACGTAAAATAACACGTGCATTTAGACACAATCTGCTAAAGTAAGTGCATCTTGCAGTGTCACACCATTCTCGTAAGCACCGATGTGAAATGGCAGTGTTGAACTCTTTAGTGAATGAGTTGTTCTACAGAGACGCATATTGCTATTACTTATAACCTAAATCAAATTTTTTTCTAGGATTTTTAATTTGTCAATTTTCATTAAATGATTTAATTATTTTTCAGTGAATGGTTAATATGTAACTCTAGGGAAATGAGTTATTCTCGGCCTGTTTTCTAAAGAATTGATCTTTTCATGCATCAAAAGTTTTGTTATTTTTACTTTATGACCACATTTTAAAAATTTACAGGTGATTAAAGTAAATAAGCTTCTGAGAAGGGCATTTAGGAGATCCACTATGAGTAAAAGACCTGGACATTAGTAAAATGTAAATCTGTGATAATCATTTTAATCATAAGTATACAGAATTAATAAGACAGTCTCTGTAATAAGATGTCACAAACAGAAAAAAAGCACATTTTTTTTTCATAAATCTCCAAACCATTCTTGTATCTGATCGAAAATTAGTTAGGCAACCTCACTAATAGCTGAGCTTTCTTGTGAGTCTGTGTTTCAGCTGAGGATCAGCTGGGATAGGCTGAATCTATGCTTCACATAGACCTTTAGATCTGCCATGGAGCTCTCCCCCAAGGATATCCGGTCTCCTTGGACTAGAGGGCTACTTGGCTGCATGTTCTTCCCTAGATGGCAGAAATTCCAGGGAGCAAGCCCATTCATGCTTCACTTTGTTTCCTTTTTTGCCATGTGCATTCACTTATATCCACCAGGCAAACCTGAAGGGCAAACCTGAAGGAGTGAAAAGTAGAGCCCACTTTTTCGGAAAGGACTTGCAAAATTAGGTGACAAAAGTTATGAATTCAGAGAGTGGTGAAAAATTAATACATAATAATTCAATCAACCAGTCCATTCTGAAGGAGATCAGCCCTGGGATTTCTTTGGAGGAAATGATGCTGAAGCTGAAACTCCAGTACTTTGGCCACCTCATGCGAAGAGTTGACTCATTGGAAAAGACTCTGATGCTGGGAGGGATTGGGAGCAGGAGGAGAAGGGGACGACAGAGGAATAGATGGCTGGATGGCATCACTGACTCGATGGACGTGAGTCTGAGTGAACTCCGGGAATTGGTGATGGACAGGGAGGCCTGGCGTGCTGCAATTCATGGGGTTGCAAAGAGTCGGACACGACTGAGCGACTGAACTGAACTGAACTGAATTCAATCTGCCACAGGCATCCTCTCAATTTTACTGGCAATTTGATTCTCAATTGTTCTTCAGTAAGAGATAGTGTGTTGGTTACGACTGAAGAAGAGTTCTATATCTTTCGTTTGTTCTACTGTTACTGTTCTTCTAAAGTAGATCATTGTTGTGCATGAGAAATAGGAGAATCTAATATTGGAAATTATAATAATCATTAACATATTGGACAGATAAGAATGATTTCTAGTGTTCCCGAACGCATAGGCGAACGGAAAACTAAGGTTTGGCTTAACACAGAAAAGCAGATTCAAAGATCTGCATTTCCCTAGGAAAACTACAGTCCTTATAACTCAAGGGTTGAAAGATTTATTTCCCCGTGGACCAAGGTTTCAGCAGATCAATTAATAGAGCATGTTCTTCTCTTCTGCTGCCATGTGCAGAAAGAAAAATGTGTTGATTATGCCATTTCGGAGCACTGTATACACAAAGTCAACTTTATGGGCTGGGCTAACCTACAGTGCAGGACTTAGAAACTGGGACCCAGAAAATAATCAGTCTCTGTCCACCTGGCAGCGTGAACCATCATGAAGTCCAGTGGTTGGCAGACAGGGGCTGGAGCCCGAGTGGCTCTCGCTTCACAGCTTCTGATCAAAGGCATGAAGCTCCCTAAACTCAGTAAAGTCTGAGAATCAAATTACTATATAACATATGCTCTAAAATTTACAAAAGGTTTAGAGTAATGCAATCTTTCCCCTCCAGGCAAGGAAATGAGCACCATTAAAATGTTTAGGTTTTACAATACTGAAAAGGAAGGAAAATGCCATTAATATCATCAAATCACCCATAATAGGTTCTCTTTCAGCATGGGGCTAGTTTTCTTTTTGGCCTCCTCCACTGCAGAATGATTTTTCTGTGTGGAGCCTCTGTTAGGTTAATGGTAGGCTTCTTGTGTAGTAGAGCAATAAATCAGCCCTTATGATTAACCTAGGTTCTTTTTAATTTTGTGATTTTTAGAATAGTATATATTAGATGTAATATCCTTTGAATAATTTTGATGTATTCAAAGGACCCATTAGTTCTAGAATACAGAATTAAGTAAAAACAATAGCTCCTTTCCAATGAGATGTGATAAGCTTGCAAAGTATATCTTTGTCCATTAGAGTTGAAAGTGACCTTGGAGATATTAAATCTAACTTTTCATTAGGGTAAGAATCTCTTCTAACATATCTCTGAAAGAATGCCATCCGCTTTCTGATGTAGCACTTTCAGCGAATAGGACTCCTTCCAAGATACACAGACAAAATGCGTCAAGAAACCTGACAATACCCATAAAATAAACTGCAAAACAAGACAAAAACAGCAAGAAAAAATAGAAATGGATAAAGTATTTATTAAGCCCCTGAATAAGAAGTTGAAAGTATTTTTCACTTCAATCTTCAATTTTAATTTAATTTCACTGTGTATTTGTATTTCTGCCTCTAGATTGTCATTTTGAAGAAAGGAGGGATGGTATGAAAAATAGTCAGCTGTATTTATGGTGTTGAAGAAAGAATTTGGTGTTCTGGAACACAGCCTGTGATAGCAGAACAACGTCTGGCAAGAAACACATTATGTTTGGCTGGAAAGTTACTGGCACTATCAAGAAATATTAAAGTGGATATTTGAGAGAGGATGAAGAGCCAAGCAAAATTGCAAACCAGGTGGGATCAAGAGAGCCACGGGACAATGGTTGTGCCTCATGTCAGTTACTAGAGCGTTAACACACAATTCTATGCCTCTTACGAGGCATATGAGGTCACAGAACTCATATTAGCAATCTTCACATTTCCTTTAAGTTAAGGAATTAGGAATCCCAATTAGGAAAAATTCTCAAGATTTGCAGGTAGACATACTTGCTTCTTCCTTTCAAAATGCAAGATATAACAACTTTCCAACAAGGGTCCAACTTTGATACGTCACAAACATAAGAAGGAAGCCGACACTTTCCTACGCTTTTCTCCTTTAGAAAGAAATAGATTGTTAACTGGCATGGAGAGATGACTTCCTAAAACCTGACTTTCCCATAAATACTAGCCATACACCTAGACAATAAACAACAACAACAAAAAATACCTGAAGGCTCTGGAGACTGAATGAAAGCAGGCAATTTGTAGAGAGGGGCTTCTTCCTCCTTGATTTCTTTGTCTCGGGCTCTGCCTTTTGTGTCATCTTGTCTCTGTGCCTCAGCTTATGTTTAGACTCCACCTCTGGCATCATCTTCCTCCTTCCTTCTGTGCCCACCTATGCCTTCTTTATATGCTCGTGCTAATTCTCTCACCAAACTTCCCTTTTTCTCTGAAACTCTTCCCACTCCCTTTTCTTCTATATTGTTCAGAACCTGTCCCTCTAAAATTCAGTCTTCTGAGTATCTAGAGGCTACACTCTTAGTTTCTTATATTCCCCAGACTAAAGCTGAACTGTGGGCCATAGTCAAAGATTTTCTTGAAGGAACCAAAGATCCTCACAAATCTTCTGAGGAAGGTAATATAGTGATTCAAATGTATCAATCTCATTTCTCTGAGTTATATCAGCTAGTTAATTTTTTTTGTCAGCGAAGGCCAGGCCCAGTGTTCAACAAAAACCACTAATAGGAAAAATCCTGAAAGGTCTCTAGAATTACAACTGGGAGACCAGCCCACTTATTTATTAAAAGATCAGGTCTGAGTAATCCTTAGGGGACTTCAGTAGGCAATTTTTAGGGATTTTTCAACCCTGTTCAATAGAGCAAAATTGAGGCCTGCACACCAAAATCTGATGAATCTGTTCTGGTCTTCCTTCAGATGTTGATTCCACCAGGGTAGTTTTTTTTTTTTTAATTTATTTATTTTTTAAATTTTATTTTATTTTTAAACTTTACATAATTGTATTAGTTTTGCCAAATATTTTAACTCTGTTTATTAATGGGCTTCCCAAGTGGCATAGCTGGTAAAGAATCCCACTGCCGGTGCTAGAGACACAAGAGATGCGGATTTGATCCCTGGGTCAGGAAGATCTCCTGGAGTAGCAAATCGCAACCCAATCCAGTAGTCTTGCCTGGAAAACTCCACACACAGAGGAGCCTGGTGGGCTACTGTCCATGGGGTCGCAAATAGTAGGACACAACTGAGCACGTGAACATGCGCACACACACACACACACACACACACATTTATTAATGGGCTGAACCAGGAGTTTTCCCTTCAATAAAAAGAACCGGGATAGAATGGGAAACTACATCGTCTCTGAATTTAGTTAATACAGCAAACCAGCCCTCTCACACTCTACGTGAGTCACCTAAAAGGAAAAGTGATAAATTCTTAACCTTCATCTCTAGCTGTTAAATGTTCCTAAATTAAACCAAAACCCTCCAAGTTTCTCCTATTATTGCAAAGAGCCAGGACATTAGAAAAAAGAGATAGTTATAAATTTAAGTAACTTTGGTGGGGGCACAATTTCAGCCCCTAAATTCACCCTTTCTCTGTCCTCCCAGGAGCTCAGACAGTAAAGAATTTGCCTGCAATGTAGAGACCCAGGCTTGATCCCTGGGTCAGGAAGATCCCCTGGAGCAGGGAATGACAACCTGCTCCAGTATTCTTGCCTGGAGAATTCCATGGACAGAGGAGCTTGGCAAGCTATAGTCCAGGGGTCTCAAAGAGTCAGACACGACTGAGCAACTTTCACTTCTTCACTTTTCTAAGGAACTACAGGGCGCTCTTCCCAATCTTCACTCTTAATCAGACTGGAAAAACATTTCTCCAGATTGGGGATGCATTTCTTCCAATCCGAACACTGGAACCATACTATCAGTGTTCAACTTATTATAAAGCAGCCCCAACATCAGAGTACTAAAACAGTTCAACAATGGGAATCACTAATGCATTTCAAGGCATTCCTGCCTCTGAATCTATTTCCTTTTATTTAGGCCCTTTGAGAGATACATACACTTTTCTCTTTAGTTCCCATGCAACATCCATTTATTAGTTTGAGGCTCCATAGAAAAGTATCATGCTGAAATTCTCTACCCCAAAGGGGAAAAAACTCCTGGAATTTGACAGTAGTCACTAAATAACCAAACAGGTGGATTGAATAACCTTTTGACATTTTTTTTTGTTTTGTCTCTGACGCTACAAGTGTGGATTCTTGAAACACTGATCATTTGTCCTTATTGAATCAGCTACCATCTTCCTCAAAGGCAAAATATCTGATATTGGTGAAATTCATAGTGCACGTCCCATTAATATAAAGATTCAAATAGATCCTCTAGAACCTCTTCCCTGAATTAATCAATGTTTTATTCCACAAGTATAGAAGCCCTTCAAGGCATAAGGCTGATAATAGATTACAAGACTTAAGACCTAATTATCCTTTGCATCAGTCACTGTAATACTCCTATTTTTGTTGTTGTTTGGTTGCTAAGCCATGTCTAACTCTTGCAACACCATGAACTGTACCCTGCCAGGCTCCTCTGTCCATGCAATTTCCCAGGCAAGAATACTAGAGTGGATTGTCATTTCCTTCTCCAGGGGATCTTCCCGACCCATTGAATGAACCTGTGTCTCCTACTTGGCAGGTGGATTCTTTATCACTGAGCCATTTGGAAAGCCTGCTTCTATTTTACTGGTGAGAAATCCTAAGGGCTAAGGGTAGAGGGCTGTGTTTAAGACCTCCAAGTGATAAACAACATTCTTAATTCTCCACACCCTGTTGTCCCAACCTTCATAGTTGTTAACATCCATTCTCATCAAAAGTATATTCTTCACTGTAATTGAGATACACAATGCATTCTTTAGTATTCCTGTTGATAAAGCTAGCCAGTGCCTTTTGCCTTCACTTAGGAAGAAAAACAATTCCCCTGAGCAATAATGTGTCATGGTTTTACTGAGAGTCTTTCTTATTTCTTACAAGTTCTAAAGACTGATCTGGATGATGTGAAGTTCGCTAAGGGTGTACTTCGCTGCAATATGTGAACTATTTGCTTCTCTGCTTTTTTCTCAGGCCTCTTCACAGGACGACAACATCCATTTGCTAAAGATTTTAGCCCTAAAGGGAAGTAAAGTCACCCAAGAAAAATTAGTTTGTTCAAACCCAGGTTCAATATTTAGGGCATCTGATAGCAGAACAATGGTCACACCTAGATCCAGCTGGACGTCATCGTGTCCTTAGTTCCCCAAAACCCAAAACTAAGCGCCAAGTGCGAGGTTTTCCTGGGCTGGTTGGGTACTGCTAAAACTGGATTCCAAATTTCTCTCTTATGGCCAAACCTCTGTATGCTTTACTAAACAACAACCCTGACCCAATTTTGTGGGAACAACCAGACGGCATGGTTTTCAAGGCCCTAAAGTAGAGTTTATAAACACTTCTCCCCTTGAGCCCTTCAATTATTAGATTCCCTTTTTCCTTTTTGTATATGAAAAGAAAAAAGTGCCCTTGGGGCACTTGCCCCAAAACACAGAAGCCACCATTAGGGTATGATAGACACACTTTAGCTATTATGAAGATTCAGGGCATTATAAACTTGACTTTCTGGAAGCTAAAGGAAATCATCTTGCTGACACTTTTGCAAGGAATGCTGCCCTTAATGGGGCCAGTAGCAGCCAAACCTCTGCTAAAGTACAAAAGGTTATTTCCCCAAATGATAACTCAGAAAAACTGGCTACACAGGCCAAACAATTGGCCTCTAAAAGGGAAAAACAAGATTGGAAATTCAGTAATTGTTGGTTTGCTTAAAAAAAAAAAAAAAAAAAGAAAGCTCTACTTTGAACCTTCCAACCTAAATGTAAATACATAAATGAATTTATTCTTAAATATTTTGTTACCCAGAGATAATTTTTGGTAAAAGAATCCAAGTATAATGTCTGACTCTCATACCTTGTAAGTCACCTTGCTTTCTAGAGCAGATTTGATTCTACTGTGGACAACATTTTGGTGAACATAATATATAGAGAATAGAGCAATGAAAGTGCTGTAAGAAAACATTATATTTCCTCAACTATCAATGGTTATTCCCTTTGGGATAAGATTTTCCTCTCAAATTTTTATATAGTGCCATTTATGGCTATTATGTGTGCATACAAATGAATTTCATCCTGAGCTCTCTTTTCAAGTTTTTTAGCTACCCTCCTTCTACCTCTTTTCTCAAGAAACTCACTTAAGTAGTAAAAATATTACTTTGCCATTTAAGTGCCACCTCACTCTTCCAGTCTCCTCCCAAATGAGTTGTATCAAAATTTTGCTTACATTATTATGACCATACCATGTATTTCACAGCTAAGTCATAAATACTACTATGATAATTTCTCCTTTTCTGTGCTTCATTTTGTTTGCTTTGGTATTAATGATTGATTTCTTTCCCTTCTTCCTTTCTCTTTCTCCCTTTCTCTTTCTCCCTTTCTCTCTCTTCTTAATTTATATTCTCCATGATAGAACCAATCTTTTCTTCTTAAAGAAAAATCTAGAACTTTATGAACTTAAACCCTTAACATGACTTCCAAGGCCCTAAATGATCTTGCTCCTGTTTTTACCATTTGGATTACCATTTTGGATCCTGGATCCCTCCATCCCAGCAGTCCTGACTCCACCTCCCTGCCAGCCCCCTGCCCTGGCAGCTCCTGAATTCAGTTCCAAGTTTCTTTCTCTTCAGATCTTTGGCATATGATATTCTCTCCACCTCTGCTGCTTAATATTTCTCATCCTTGAAGATCAATACAAGTTACATATTTCTTAGAAAAGCCCTTGATTTTCATATTAGATTAGGTTCCTCTCTTTTATGTACTCAAATCTTTATTTCAGATGGAGATAGAAGTGAATTTGGATAGATTCAATAAAATGTAACTAAAACTCATCTTAACGCTTTGACAGATCTGATGTTATTGGTTTAGTTACTACAGAGTACTCACAATAGAGCACAGAAAGCCCATACTGGCAACAGTATTTCAAAAAACTACTCATTTGTTTCTAATATAACTTTTACTTTTATCCAGGTGATCCATGAACATAATTTAGAGAATCAAATAATTTTATAAGTCTTGTAAAGAAAAGAGCAGTGTACTACCTACCCCTCCAATATTCACTCTCAAAGGGCAGTTCATTTCAATCCTTTTGCCATTTCTTTTGGTAATTCCCTCTACATCTCTAACAACAAAGAATAGATTTGTATTGCCATGCCTTGCTATTTTAATGTCTGTATTGCCCTTCACTATGGAAGATGAGGATTTAAATTCTTTCACCCCTCAGCAGCCTGCTAAATGTCTGGCAGCTTCTTAGCATCTGTGAGTTAGCTGTCAACTTAGCACTCTCTAGTTTCCATGCTTTATTTAAAATTTTTTCAGTTGATTCATTAAAAATTATTTTATTGTCATTGTATAGACATTTTGGCAGAGAACAGACATAAATGCATTAGCTCACCTTGCTAACATGAAACAATTGTATACTCACTTGTTTCTAAGCACAAAATAATTACATAATTAAAAATATTTCTATATTCCCAATAATTAGAATGAAATAATCTCACTTAATCAGTAATATTAGTCACTACTTTTTTCATTTGTAGGTTCATAAATAATAGTTTAAGCATATATTAGAATATATTTCTTTACACTTATGTAACAAACTGCATTGGATAGGTATGAACTGGAGTCTTGCTACTGGTGAGAAGTGAGGCAAAACCTTCTTCTGTTGTATTATTTTTCATTCACTGATTTACATCAGGTGTGGAAGACTTGCTGATCAAAAAGTAATTTGGCTTTCCCACTACTGATATTCAGAAATACACCAGGAAGCCCAACAGAGGTCATATTTTAAAGACAATGGATTTTGGAGAGAAAACTCATCGTCAACTAAAACCAATAATATCCTTGCACACCGCTAGTAAGTGGTGGGTCTGACTGACACCTGAACCCATCCTGACCAGACAGCCTGTGGTATTTATGCTATGTGAGATAAATAACTGTGGGTCAGGTATAAAGGCAGTATCATGGCCTTCTTCAGCATATTGAAACATGGTTTGAACGGACATGACACAGAAGGAATAGTCCCTTTATTCTCAGGAGTGATAAGGCTGATGTTTACTACTGGAAAAGTTCAGATACTGTGTACAGTGATTTTAATTTGTATCAATGAGTCAAAGCAGAGTCATACTACTGCATAGAGGGATGGTAAGGCTGATTCTCTAATTCTTGCTTAGAATAACTTTTATATGCAACATAGACATGGAGGCAAATGAATAGAGTGGCTGAAACACAGACTTGTCAAAACAGCGTTGGGTTTGAGACACAACTCTCCAAGTGGTAACTGCGGGTGGCCTTAGGCCAATTATATATATTTTATAAGATACTTTCTCATTTGGTACATTAAGGATCATATTAGCATGATGTTATAAAGATATTGTTAATAAAGTACTAGCATAATAAATGCTGAGGAAATTTCCATTATTATTATTATAATTGTTGCTATTGTTTTGCTATTATTATTGTTATAGCATATTTTATAAGGGAAAGGTATAGTATTCTGTGAAATCAGGAGACCTTCCTGTGCAGGATTTTCTGTATATATTTTTCAGAGCTAAAACTAACCAGAATATTATATTTGTATACAAAAGCCACTTCTCTCTCCATTATGGCAAATCTACAATGGACCAGAAAAATTCAGGTGAATGCAATGGGAAAATACAGCCTGGTCCTGTCCTTCCTATGTGTGCCTGGCACCCAGATCTGGATTAAACATTCCTAGTACCGAAGGCTTTTAGGAATCTGGAGGCCCCTTAAGCTAACTGTGAGAAAATTCCCTTGATAAATTGAGTCTGTGGATTTTTTTTTTCTTTGGTAACGCCTTTATAATCCTAAAACATTTACAACAGAACTGGTCTTTAAGCAAGCTAATGCCATGCTTGTCAAAAAGGTTCAGGAGAGTCTATAAAACAAAGCTCATGGGAAGAGATGGATCTCTGTGGGAAGAGAGCTAAAGCAAAACAGAAAATTATAGCAAAAACTTAGGGATCAGAAGCAGCAAATGTTTTACTGGGCAGATCTGTAACTCAAAGTCTTGAAGTCTAAAAATGAGTGTAGCAACCTTGGGCCACACTGGAAGTGGAGGAACTTTTTCTGTGAAGGAACAAGTGGGAGGTACTTAAGGCACTGCAGGCTGAGAGGCAAAATCAAGAGACGTAACATAGGCAGTTTTATAAAAAGAAAACAAATTTCACAAAACCATTATTTTGTATGGCAAAACCCACTACAATATTGTAAAGTAATTAGCCTCCAATTAAAATAATACATAAATTTTAAAAATTCAAAATATAAAAATAATAATTGAGCATGGTTTCCCAGGTGGCTCTGGAGTAGGAAATGCCAACCCACTCCAGTGTTCTTGCCTGGAAAACCCCATGGAGAGAGAAGCCCGACGGGCTGCAGTCCATGGGGTCACAGAGTCGGACACAACTGAAGCGACTGAGCATCCCAGTTAGCCCAGTGGTAAAGAATTCGCCTGCCAATGCCAGAAATACAGGAGACCAGGGTCAGGAAGATCCCCTGGAGAATATGATATACCCAACTCTCCTCCACCTCACTACAGTCAAACACTTTTTCAAAATTGAAGTCTCCTGCATTGGCAGGCAGATAATCTTTACCACTGAGCCACCAGTGGAGCCCAAAATGTTCTGCACAGCAGGGGAAATACAAGCATTAATGAACTATAGGACTCAAAAATCTCCTTGAGCCAACTTTCAAGTCGTGCACAGTCTGTGGAAGAGAGGATGGAGTACTAATCTCAAAGGCCATGGAGTTATCATCGGGAGCGAAAAAAAGACTAAAACACATGAAAATGGTTCACACTCAACAAGCCCTATTTATCACTGTCCCAAAAGACCATTCATTAGAGGCCTCACTGACAGAGCTCAATGCAATTTTGTATAGCTAAACAGAAGTATAGATAAATTTTTTTCTGGAAACTGATTGTTTTTTTACGTCTTGAGTTTTTATCCTATTCAAGAGTGAATTTTCACAAATGTTATCTTTCTCTCATAAAACAGGATATTTTCCTTAACAAAACAAGCACATAGCTTTATAAGAACTCCTCTCATTGAATGCATAATTTATCTGCTAAATTACTTATTAAGTATTTTACCTATGATTTTATAAATTGCATTTCATCAATTATATTTTATCCATAATGTTTAGTTTATCTGATGCATGCAAAAACTTTTTAAATAGATTACTAAAAATAACAAATATTTGTGAAAAATCTCTCTACCTTAACATTTAATTCAGAATTTAGCTTCTTTCCTGAATGATTTTTAATTATATAAATAACCATTTCTTTTAATAAGTTTTAGAAATAACTGTGTTCTTCTTAAATATAGTTAAATGTTTTACACTGTATGATTTTATTTTATTTTGAAGTAATTTTACATTTATTAAAAAACTGCAAGAATAATACAAAACAATTACTTTCTGAATCTTTTGAGGGTAAATTACCAATATAATGTCCTAATACTCCAAAGACTTCCATGTGTACTTCTTAACAAGTATATTCTCTCATGTAGCCACATTACAACCAACACTGAAATCACTAACCTGCAGAGAACATTCAATTTTGCCAATAATGTCCTGGAATTAATTTGCCTAAGACCACTTTTCCCTTCAGTTGCCATTTTTCTTTTAGCCTCTTTCAATTCAAAGCAAGTTCCCAGTTTTCCTTGACTTTCATGATTTTGACCTGAGACAATTACAGATCAGTTATTTTTTAGAAGTATTCTCAAGTTTGATCTATGTGCTCTCATGATTAGATTCAGACTTTACATGTTTTGGTGGCATTTTTACTAAAGTGAGCTGTGGCCTTTGCTTGGTATATTATCAGACAATGTGCAACCTACTCAGTATACACAAGGGGGCAATTTTGTTTTCTCCCTTTACACATTTGGTATTTTCATCTTCAACAGTAAACTCCTGGATGCTATTTCAGTGTGGGATCTTACAAGTACAAAGGATCAATCTGTGAGTTTCTTAGGTCTTGAATTTAAGTAAAAAAATCTGTCTCCAATCATCTTCAATATTTTAAAAATTTGATCAATTTCCTCTTAATGTAAACAATTTTATGTCAGTTTCACTGCTGCTCGTTGTGGGTGCTTCTCTTCATCCCTCTTCAGATCCTACATACTTGGCTGGATGCCTGCTGCATTCACACCTCCTGAAGATGCTCTCCTTACTCACTTGGGCTCTGATGTCCCAAACCAGGCACCCCTCAGCATAGCAATTCCCATTCCTGAATGGCTGACCTTCCCAATCTGCTTGGATAACACCACCATACACTGGGCTCTTATTCTACTTGCAGGAAAGCCTGCCTTACTCAGTACTAGTGAGTAGACCTTGAATTGGTTTATTCAAGAATGAAGGAAGGAAGGAAAAATAGAAGTACTGACAGAGTATATAAAATTATATTTCTTATTTTTCTGTTGAAACTTTGAAAGTATATACACTGCGACTTCAATTTATTTCAAATTATATATAAATAATATGATTCACATATTTTCTTTTATAAATAATGTATTTAAGGTCCCAAGAAAAAGTTTCTTATAGAAAATAATTTAATTCATAAGAATATGAAGTGCTAAAAGACAGAGACCCATATCTCAAAGAATATTCAAACAATACAAAATAATTATGCCAATCCACTCCAGTACTATTGCCTGGAAAATCCCATGGACAGAGGAGCCTGGCAGGCTACAATCCATGGGGTCGCAAAGAGTCGGACACGACTGAGCGACTTCACTTTCCTTTTCCTACTTGCCCTACAGAAACTTTAGTCACAAGTAACAAAAATGACAATACTTCCCAAATGGGAGTGATTGGAGAAGTTCCAAAAATAATCTTCCATGATTTAGTAAAACTATTATCTTGCAATTGCTGGAGCAAAATTCTCCCTTGCTCCTGATCTGTAAGTCACTGACTTAGAGATGCTCCTTCTGTTCTGATAAGAACAATTATAAAAGGAAAATTTGTGGCCCCATGGACTGTACCCCGCCAGGCTCTTCTGTCCATGGAATTTTCCAGGCAATAATACTCAAGTGGGTTGCCATTTCCTCCTCCAGGGGATCTTCCCGACCCAAGGATGGAACCAACGTCTCCTGCATTGACAGGTGGATTCTTTTGCCCCTATGCCACCTGGGAAGCTTCCTTTATAACCACACAAGGCATCTGAAAGGAAGATGAAACACTTAAAACCCCTTCTTTTTTGTAACATTAGAAATTATTTTCAGTCCATCACAGGTATCCTGGAATGGATCCTCAGCTACATGGTCCTGGATCTGAAACAGTAGAAGAATGTTTGAGAATTGACCTGATGAGGATTAAATGTTGTGCAGGTTTGGCATTTTAGGAACAGTGGGCTTGTCAGAGGACTGGAGAGAAATGGAGAAAACAGAGTATGTCAAACTTTCCAGATACAAATTTTACATCCTTTGGACCAGAGTCTTCATTAGCAGTGCTTTGAACTTTCTAACGTGCAGCTGCTCAGTCATTAACTACACTTCTATCGTGTTTATTTCATCAGAGAAGTTCAGCCCTTCAGTCAATTTCATAATTCCCATCCATTTGTCACTAAGGTTAACTTATCTCCCAAGTGTTCCTGAAAATTTTCCAAAATAAATGGAAGAATACTCAGAAAGAACAGGAAAAAAAGGCTTTGTATCAAGATTTTGAAAATTCTGCTTCCAATGTAACTATTTTTCTTGCAATTTATTTGATCTTATTTGTAGTGTATTTGAGAATTATTTTTCTTTATTTTTGAAGTCTAATAGTTTACTACATATTTCTCAAGACTGATGATTCCACATAATTTTCCCAGTTTCTCATTTGGCCTTTTAAATTTATAGACCCAGATTTTCTACTTCAGGACATTTTTGTTCAATCACAAGTATAAATATTAATTTTGTATATTCTTAAAAATTTAGTCTTTACTAACTCCAATTATTCCCAGGTGGCACTAGTGGTAAAGAACCCACTGCGAATGCAGGAGACATAAGAGCTGGGGGCTCGATCCCTCAGTTGGGAAGATCCCCTCGAGGAGGGCATGCCAACCCACTCCATTATTTTTGCCTGGAGAATCCCATGGACAGAGGAGCCTGGTGGGCTATAGTCCCTAGGGTCTCAAAGAGTTGGACATGACTGAAGTGACTTCGCACACGTACACATGGAACTCCAATTATACAAACATTATTCCTTCTTTTCTTATCTTCTATTTTGACTATTGTTCATACTGGCTCTTTTCACTTCTTTAATATTTGTACCTTTGGTTGTTCTCGTGTTTTTCCTAATTATAATGTGGTTTTATTTATTTTATTTTCTCTAGAGCATCATGCATTTATTTTTATTTCTGAGATAATTTCTTCAATGACGTCCATTTCTATGCTGGATCTAATCCACCTTCTTTCATTTCCTTCTCTCTCTTTCTGCTCCTTTCTGAATTTTGAAATTTACAATTCAAGGGATTTTTCCATATATCTAAATACTTTTTGTGTGTATATTTAACTAGGTGTTGCCTTACAGATGAGTTTTGCTATGTTTTTCTTTTTTTTAATTTTTGGATAGATGGAGAGTTTCATCACTTAAAGTTCATTAAGGTTTATTTTCTGATTTTAGAATAATTCTGTATAAATTCAGAGTTTTTTTTTTGGTTTGTTTTGCTCATTGTTGTGAGCGTTGGGTATTTAACAGAATTTCTAGTTCAGTGGCATCCTCTTTTATTAATAGCAATGAAACAAAATAGATAAAAATCCAGACCTTTAGGGGGCATTGTTACTTCCTTTTTAATGGTTGGGAAAGAGGTTGTGTGTCTACAATATTTGGTTTCTTTTGACTGCTAAGACTCTAATTTTTTCCCTTTATTACCTAATTGTCTCACAAATTTCTTTCTTCTCTTTTCTCTTCTGCTTTTCTGGGTCTGTCCTTGCTCACCACAAGACTGGCAGTGGTGTACCTGTGAAGACTGTTTCCTGGGACTTGGTTGTTTTTTTTTTTTTAATTTACTGTTGTTTTGAAGTTTGGCCATTTTTCATCTTTATGTCATGTTTGAGGCATACTTTTACTATGAATTGGCTATTATTGTTGTTTTCTTTTTATATTTTTGAATCGTTTGGAGATGATATATTGAAAGATGCAAACTTAGACAGCCATTATTACCTTCAGCTCCCTGGAAGAATTTTATCTTTTAACCTTTTATTTCTACTTGGCCTATGTTCCTTGACCCATGTTATTTGAATGAATTGTGTGTAATGAGCAAGTTATTATTTACTACTCTTATTTCTATTTTGCTTAATAATCAAATGCATACATTATGATAACTAGAATGAAATTTGCATTGTTATCAATGCTCTATAACAATAAAGTGAAAAAAATAATATCCAATCCTAAAGTTGGAGATTTCCATTCCATCAAACACAAGGTGGAGGTGCTATGTGATCAAGAAGAGCATTTTATATTACCGAATTATATCCCTGCTATACCTGTATATTTAAAGACAAAGGAGTTCAGTCTTGTGAATGTCAACTGAGTACTTTTTTAATAGTAATAAACTAAGTTTGAATACATTAAAATCTTTAAATGAAACACCACTATATTACCCAAAAGGAGGTAGGTGTAGGTCATTGGAGCATAAATTATTACCCATTTTAAAAATTGCTAGTTTCTGGTTTTCTGGCAAGAAAACAGTGAGCCATTTTAGCTCACTGGCAAAGCCAAGTGTATTTTAGCACAGTTTCAAGATAAAAACAACTTGTCGTGTCAATAGCTGAGGCAAAGAGGTTAGTGAGATGTAGTTTAGTACCAACATATCCTATTTTGCCATGAAACTTAAGAAAAAAAAGTACTGAAAGGTTTGACTCCACATTTCACTTTACCGGTGACAAATTATAGTGATTACTGGAAATAATCCTTATCTAAAGAATAAACAATGTTCTATTTTAAAATTTGTTCTCAGTTGCTTCTTTCTAGTATCCTTATCAAGAAAAACAAAAATCATTTTCTCTTCCAAATGTCTATAAGATGATAATGTTATTTGGTACAAAGCCCTTTTACATTCATTGTCCCAGGGTCCATCTTCAAACCCATCACAGTCACCCCTCTTTCTTTTTTTTTTTAATATCTACTTTGCCAAAGGGACTAATTTTTCTCTATTTCTACACTGGTTGTTTTCAACCAACTAATCTCTCCTTTGGGGATTTTTCTTCCCTCAAGCTTGTAGTGAAATTGGGATGCTGTCTCCTTTATTCCTTCTTTTCTTTGTTTTCACTAAAAACAATCAAGCCAGTACAGTAGATTTTACTGCTAATCATCAAGATGAAAAAAAAAAAAAAAAAAAAGATTTTACAAAATCAAACACAACTGAGTTGCTAATGTTATAAATTTCCTAATTCATGATTCATGGAAAATGATTAATTCTCCTTTCTGAAATGGGAGGCTCCTGCACAATTTTGTCTGGCTATTAGTTTCCATCCCTGAGTTAGGGCTCATCAAACAGAACATTCCTTGTATTTTTGTCTTTAAGCAATGGACTGTTTGAAACATTCCTATAAAATAGTCTACCTCCCAATCAGAAAAATAACCAAAAGTCTGAGTAATAAGCTCCTCTTTTATTCCTCTCAAACGGACAATTTGCATGTCATTAAGCTTCAGACTAGGCCAAGAATTCTTTTTCTTCTGGGTAGCTTCTTAATGTCAGTCACTTCTTTGAGTTTCAGTTTGAGTTTCACTTTGTTTCTTTTTTCTTTTTAGTAGACTTTATTTTTTTAGAGCAGTTTTTGGTTCAAAGAAAATTCAAGTGGAAAGTTCCCATATACCTCCTGCCTGCACACATGCACAGCCTTCCCCATTATCAGTATTCCCCACCAGAGAAGTACATTTGTTACAATTAGCTCTTGGTGTTGTACATTCTATGGGAATTGGATCAATGTATAATGACATGTATCCTCCATTAGAGTATCATACAGAATAATTTCATTGCCCTAGAAATCATCTGTGCTTTGATAATTCATCCCTCCTTCTTTGCTAATCCCTGGTGACCATGGATCCTTTGACGGCCGCCATGGGCTTCCCTGATGGTTCAGCGGGTCAAAGGTTCACCTGCAATGCAGGCGACACAGGAGACTCAGGTTCAGTGCTTGGGTTGGAAAGACCCCATGGAGGAGGAAATGGCAATTTCCCATTTCTGCTTGAGAAATCCCTGGTGGGGTACAGTCCAAAGGGTTGCAAAGAGTCGGACATAACTGAGCACATGAACACACATACAAACTGCCTCCAAGTTGTGCCTTTTACAGAAGAGCATGTCATTGGAATCTTCTGGTGCACAGGCTTTCCAAACTAGCTTTTTTCACATAACAATATGCATTTAAGTTTATTCCATGTCTTTTCATGACTTAAAAAAAACAACTGTTTCTAGAGCATTTTTAAGTTCACAGTATTATTAAACACAAGGCACAGGGATGTCCCATACCTCCCCAGCACAGCTAACCACTCCCCTGCTCAACCCCACAAGTGATACCCCCCACTAGAGTGGTACATTTTTTACAAGTGATGACTCTACATTGACACATCATAATTACTCCATGTTTATAGTTCATATTAGGGTTGATGCTTCTTTTTGTACGTCTGATGGGTTTGGACAAATATATAATGAAATGATCCGCCAATGTAGTATTATACAGAATAGTATCTAAGCCCTAAAAATCCTCTGCACTCTATTTATACATGTTTGTCTCCTATCCAGGAACATATCTTTTCTACCTCTGAAAAAATAATGCTGTGAAATATCCCAAACTCAGTTATTTGATAATGGAGCTGTCATTTTTGCAATTTCTTAGAGCATTAATTTTTTCCTCTTTTGTTTAAATTTATAGAAATAACCAGATCATGGCAAAACCAGACTTGCTTTTCCTACTTTAAGGTCCCAACTATTTTTGAAATGAAAAAGATCTTTTGAAGTAAGAGGGCTTAATGTGAAAACTAGTTTCTTCTAACTTTTCTTCCTGAATAAGAAATAATAAAAAGAAAGGTGCATATGATATTTATCCAAGGAAACTATATGCAAGCATTTTAAAAAGTGAATCCTTGTCCACTGCTGGTTGAAATCATCTCTTAGCACTGAACGATCAGATACCAGAAGGTCACATCAGTTCAGTTCAGTTCAGTTCAGTCACTCAGTCGTGTCTAACTCTTTGTGACCCCATGAATCACAGCACGCCAGGCCTCCTTGTCCATCACCAACTCCTGGAGTTCACTCAGACTCACGTCCATCGAGTCAGTGATGCCATCCAGCCATCTCATCCTCTGTCGTCCCCTTCTCCTCCTGCCCCCAATCCCTCCCAGCATCAGAGTCTTTTCCAATGAGTCAACTCTTCACATGAGGTGGCCAAAGTACTGGAGTTTCAGCTTTAGCATCATTCCTTCCAAAGAAATCCCAGGGCTGATCTTCTTCAGAATGGACTGGCTGGATCTCCTTGCAGTCCAAGGGATGATCAAGAGTCTTCTCCAACACCACAGTTCAAAAGCATCAATTCTTCGGTGCTCAGCCTTCTTCACAGTCCAACTCTCACATCCGTACATGACCACAGGAAAAACCATAGCCTTGACTAGATGGACCTTTGTTGGCAAAGTAATGTCTCTGCTTTTGAATATGCTGTCTAGGTTCATCATAACTTTCCTTCCAAGGAGTAAGCGTCTTTTAATTTCATGGCTGCAATCACCATATGCAGTGATTTTGGGTCTGACACTGTTTCTACTGTTTCCCCATCTATTTCCCAGGAAGTGATGGGACCAGATGCCATGATCTTCGTTTTCTGAATGCTGAGCTTTAAGCCAACTTTTTCACTCTCCACTTTCACTTTCATCAAGAGGCTTTTGAGTTCCTCTTCACTTTCTGCCATAAGGGTGGTGTCACCTGCATATCTGAGGTTATTGATATTACTCCTTTCCAAAAGATCTGCATCTTTCAAGATATCATGTGTTAATTACCCATCCATTGAGATGATCAAAATATTTCCTGAGGCTTCATGCCTAAAGACTGGAACACTTTGGGAGTCAATATTTTGACAGACAGTTCCAGGAAAATGCTCACATAGAAATGAGACATATATACACTATTGATACTATGTTTAAAATAGATAATTACTGAGAACCTACTGTAGAGCTCACGAAACTCTATTCAGTGCTCTGTGGTGAACCAAATGGGAAGGAAATCCAAAAAAGAAGGAGTATATGTATACATATTGGAATAGGAAATGGCAACCTATTCCAGTATTCTTGCCTGGGAAATCCCATGGATAGAGCAACCTGGTGGGCTACAGCCCATAGCGTCACAAAGAGTCAGACACAACCAAGCATAAGCACGATGCATATATATATCTGGTTCCCTTTGCTGTATAGCAGATGCTAATACAATACTGTAAAGCAACGATACTTCATTGCTTTACATTAAATAAATAAAAATTCATTAAAAAAATAAAAGTGCATCTCTTTAAAGTGGAACAGTAGAAGAATGTTCTTTCTTCTTCTATACTGATATTTTAAATACAGTGCATTTTTCTATCATTTTATCCCTTTTCTCAAGCCATGGATGGGAGATAGGAATCTTGCCTCGTTTCCAATTGGGTGGCAAGTGCTTGCTTCTTGCCATATTCTGATCAGTGTATTTTCTTGGTCCAATACCAGAAAAATGTTGCTAAACTTTGTCTGCTTCTTCCCAGATGGTTTCTCTGCTCTGTATCTCAGAGACAGATACAATCTGTTACACTGAAGAATTCTTTGAATGTTTCCCTGTTAATATAGTTTAGTGAAACAATATGGACTAAAACAAATACCAATACAAAAACGAAGACTACTATATCTAGTGAGTTTGCAATGAAAGAAAAATTAACCTTATGAAGAAACTCAGAGAGGACATGAATAATATATGAAATACATTCACAGGAATTTGAGTATCTGTGTTGCAAACATCAGTATATACAATTATAGAAAGCTTCATAACTAGGTTTTTGACCTGTGTATATAAGCAATGTTACAATTAGACCTACTTTGTCCTCAGTGATTATAGCAGACAAACATCAGAATGCCTACAAGGTACTTCTATGAGGTTCCTAAATCACAATGAACAGTAGGTTTTCTTTTACTACATATGTAAGTTCCCAATGGTTTACTCATCTGCCTCTGAAGTAGTTGAGATTAAAGCAAATAATTCTGAGATCTTGGAAAGAATTATTGAAGCTGACAAATGCCATATGGAATTTCACAAGCTGCCCTTTCTAGCAGAGAAAGCTGAGTGTGCAGTACTTGAGGAATCAGGAAATAAAGACACCTGGTTACAATTTATCACCATTTTCTTTGGCCGGACTGACCTTCTTGTCTTGTGATCTTTTATTGCTCTTGACTTCCTTCATTAACTCTTTCAAATACATTACTGCATTATGCTTTCAAAGTTCACAAGCATCTAGTAGATATGGGATTTAAAAACACTGGGTAGAGTATATAGATCAGAAGGTTTGTGTTGCCGTATGCCTTGCATTAAGCTTCAACAGTTACCTTACGGGAATTTAGATATGTTTGCTCACTTCCCTCTCCTACCAAATTGTTGCTTTGTAAGGTTTCAGAGGAGGGCATGTCAGGAATTGACTCTGTTTAGTACAAACCATGTGGCCTATTGGCCTTGCTTTTAAAACATCATTGGTAAAGGAGATCTTCGCATCTATAACTGTCCTAGTTGGTTGACCAGAAAATCTGGCCTCAAGCTACACCTACCCACAAACTGTTTGAAGCTTTCTTTCCAAGCCCAACATCCCCAGAGTTTCTGTTGAAATGAATAGATTCATTGAAATGCATCTGTATATATAATATTATTAAGAAACTTTTCTTTCAGCATTTGTCCATCTTCCCTTCTACAATGCCATTTTTAGTAACTATGATTACTGCATGTCCACAATTTACTCAAGAAAACTCATCCTACTCTGTTTTAAAGCTGTTTAATCATTAACTGTAGTCTCTTAGGAATCAGATTCATATATGCAACTAGTTATTGAACCTCCAACTTAGGGTCCTGTAGTCATCTAAAACTCAACATTTCAAAATTCAACTTATCTCTTTCCACCTTTTCATACGAAGCCATTGTTATGACTCTACATACATTTGAACTAAACAAAAACCTTGAGTTTGTCTTGGACTATTCCACATTACTCACATCCATATTCATTCATTTCTAAATCATGTTGCTTTTACCTTCCAAATATGTCTTAAATTTATTTACTTCTCTCACAAAAACTAATTCCTTGGAAGAAACCACCATCATCATATTTCAGTATGTTGTCTCCTTTTTTAATGCTTTTATATGTTTCTAATCTATTATTCACATTACAATCAGAGTATCTGTCACATCAATTATTAAAAGCCTACAAACACTCTTTTCTTCTCTTTAGGAATAAGTCCAAATTAAGTGAATATCTTACAAGGTCTTAAATGTAAGTGGCTAGTATTTCCCTGGCTTTATTACCATTTTAAGTAAAGAAGCTCACATAGTTTGTCAGCATGAATTTATTAGCATCGTGCTATTTAGATCCATAAACTTCTCTTAAATTAAAAAAATTTTTGATAATATATAATGAAAAATTACTAATTTTAACAGTAGACACTAATTTTAGTGGTAGACACATATATCCCCAAAATGATCCCACAATTATTATCAATGGCAAATCAACTATTACTATCAACTACTAAAAGGAAGGTGGAAAATGGTGATATATTGATGATATATCATTATTGATATATCATATATCATTGATATATCATTATTGATGATAATTTTCAAATAGTTAATAGCTAAAATGAAAAAACTTCAGCAAAAATAAGGTGACACTGATTAACATAAAGTGACAATTTAACCAGTGCAAAATAAAATACTGGTGGATCCTTCTTTAACTTGCATGTAGGAAAATACTTTCTAATTATGACTAAAAATCTGGAGGCAATAAAATAAAAGAATGATTAGCTGGCTATATAATTTTTAACTGACATGACAAAATATAGTAAAATATTTTAAAATAAATAAATTTATTTATAAAATAAATAAAATAAAACTCACAAACTTAAAGAAAATATTTGCAACATATCACAGAAACAGGGCTAAACCTTTCTACTATAGAAGGATTTCTTAAAAACTGAGAGAAAAATTACAAAAGCCTAAAACAGACAAAAAAATACAGATAATTTTCAGACAAAAAATGAAAATATTATCCTTAAACATACAAAATTAGGTTAGAATTCATACATAATTAGAAGAAGGCAATTTAAAACAGAGCTGAGATAGTATTTTCACTTACCAAATTGGAAAATATTAAACTGCAAAATAGTACATCTATTGGTGGGACTAGAGAAATAGACTCTCCTATATTGACGGTGGGAACACACATTTATACAAACCTTGTGAAGGAGAATTTGGTAAAACTCACCAAAAAACATATAGTAAACCCAATTTTAGGAGTTTATCTAAAAATACATCTCCAGCAACACTAAAATACATGATATGCTCAATATTTACTCCAACATACTTACCACAAAATACTGGCCATAATATAATGGACATACATAGGGAAGTAACTGTATAAACTCTGGTATCCCTATGTCTATCTAATATAACCACATCCAATAGAGTGTTATGAAAGTGTAAAAATGAAAGAGGAAGAATTTATATGGACTAATTTCTAGAATACATATTGTTATGTAAAAAAGGATACGTATAGAAGAGTAACGGGTATAAAAAAGTTGTTGTTTTATATAGTTGCTCAGTTGTGTCTGACTCTTTTGCAACCCCAAGGACTGTAGACTGCCAGGCTCTTCTGTCCATGGGATACACCAGGCAAGAATACTGGAGCAGCTTGCCATTTCCTTCTCCAGGGGGATCTTTCAGATCCAGGGATTGATCCCACATCTCCTCTCCTGCATTGGCAGGAGGATTCTTTACCACTGAGCCACCAGGGAAGCCTGGTGTTAAAAAAGAGGGAAAGTAAAATACATGTATGTATTAAACTTGCTTAAACCCAAAGAAACAAGAAAGGCTAAACTAGATACTAATGATACTGGTTAATATCAAAGAATGGGTAGAAAGGGTCTATTGGTATATTCTCTGAATATACCTTTCTATACACATCTTTCATAGTTGTGTTAAAGTTTCATATTTTCAGGAAAAGATAAGTAAAATCTACAAACCCCTAAAACTGAATACAACAGAAACATATTAACTTACCTGTTTTCAAATGAATGATGTTACAACTTAAAGGGAGGATGGTTGAGATAAAAACTGAGTTACTGTCAGCACAGTGGTCAGTCTACATGCCCCAGCCTAAAGACAAAAGGAAAAATACCTTCTAAAAGCACTCATAACACATTCAAATCCAAGTTAAAGGCTGCTTTTATGATAAAAATGAATAAGCAGTTCTAAAGTCATGGTCTATACTCTCTGTAACTGAACACACAAAAATTTATGGAAATGGGAGACAGAGAAGGGAGAAACAAATATGGAAATCAAGAAGACAGAATGAGGCCTGTAGATTTGGATGAGGCTTGGAAATATTCGTGTGAAAACTACCTGTTTCTGAACTGTAAAAATGTGCAAAAGCAATGGCTGCCCAGAAGCAATAAACACATCTAACACCTACATTTTGTTCTCCAAATACCACTTTTCTCTTAAAGGAATCAGAAACCCTTGGGAAAAAGTGGCTAATTCCAGAACTGGGGTGGGCAAATTACAAGATAATCCTGGAAGAGTTCTGAGCCAAAATGTCAAGAAATGAACAAGAATGATGGAGGAATTATGAGACGGACCCAGACTCAACTCGAAGGAGCTCTCACAGGCATTACTGTGAGATATGAACCAGTATCTCACAGTATTAACTTGAATATCAAAATAAATAATTACAGTAAGAGATTATATTCAATAAAGCAGTATTTAGTAATTCATACCGATATAAATGAATATATAACTAGGGAGAAATTACTTTGTTTCAGTAACATGCTAACAGAAAATTTGCAAGAATTATGGCATTTGAAATCACCATTTGCCAAATATCATAATGATTTAATCAGTCAGCAACATCAGTAAGTGCTAATAATTAAAATATTTACAATATTTTAGCACATTTTCTCACAAGATACTCAATATTTTAAAATGCAAAATAATGACACAGCACTAAATTAAAGGAAACTAAAATGATATGACAGGCTTTCCTGATAGTTCAGTTGGTAAGGAATCTGCCTGCAATGCAGGAGACCCCGGTTCGATTCCTGAGTCAGGATGATCCACTGGAGAAGGGGTAGGCTACCCACTCCAGTATTCTTGGGCTTCCATTGTGTCTCAGCTGGTAAAGAATCCACCTGCAGTGCAGGAGACCTGGGTTTGATCCCTGGGTTGGGATGATCCCCTGGAGTCAGGAAAGGCTACCCACTCCAGTATTCTGGCCTAGAGAATTCCATTGACAGTCCATGGAAATGGACTTTTTTCACAAAATGTCAGATACAACTGAGCAACTTTCACTTTCTCTTTCAAAGTGATATGACAACTGAACACACATAATTTTGGCTTTTCTTTTGCACAAAGTTCATTAATATAGACACTGGAGAAATCACAGTAAAGCCTTGCATCAATATTAATTGCCTTTTTTGAAAACTGTACCATGGTTACCTCCTTGGGAAATTAATACTAAAGTGTTTATGGCAAAGGCACTTCCTTGTTGCAATTTACTTTTGAATGGTTTAGAGAAAAATCTACCCTTCACCTAAAAAAAATGATTAAGCAAATATTGTAACATAGTAACTTTGGGGGATCTAGGTGAAAGGTGTCTAGAAATTCTGTGCCGTATTTGTTCAACTTTTCTGTAAATCAGAAATTTTGAAAAAAAAATGGCAAAACCAATACAATATTGTAAAGCAATTAGCCTCCAATTAAAATAAATAACTTTAAATTAAAAAAAGAGAAAACATTATATAATGAGTTAAAGTAGCTCATAAATACTTTCTCAGAACTACTGTTGTTTCTTTTTTTACTAATAATTATCTGCAGTTCTTCAAAGTTTATTTTTATTTTTTTTCTTCCCTTCTTGATTTTGTTCAGTAGAAAATGTCAACTAATAATAATTGACCAAAAAACAGCAAACATTATCTATACTAAATAGAATGAGAAAGTACTTAATTCCAATATTTAAAAAAGAAAGGAAAGCTACTCAAAATTAAGAGGCATGTGCAGTTATAAACAATTTAACACAATTCACATTTAAGGTGGTATAATATTTTTACTCATATCCACTATTATAGATGGAGAAGGAAATGGCAACTCACTCCAGTATTCTTGCCTAGAGAATCCCATGGACAGAGGAGCCTGGCGGGTTGCAAGAGTCGGACATGACTTAACGACTAAACCACCTTTATTATAGAATGTTTGTACTATAAAGGACCCATTTCATTTTACACAAAAGAAATCTAAATTGTCAAGGAGTTGAGTATTTAGTTCACACAATTAGGGAATGGCAAAGTGGGAAAGAAAAACTGTATTTCTTGCTGTGCTGCTATAGTAACTAGGATTTGGCACATCCCTTAATGGTGAAGTTGAAACTCCAATACTTTGTCCACCTGATGCAAAGATCCAACTCATTGAAAAAGACCCTGATGCTGGGAAAGATTGAAGGCAGGAGGAGGGAACTACAGAGGACAAGAAGGTTGGATGGCATCACTGACTCAATGGACATGAGTCTGAGCAAGTTCCAGGAGATAGTGAAGGACAGGGAAGCCTGGCAGGCTGCAGTCCATGGGGTCACAAAGAGTTGGCCACGAATGAGTGACTGAACAACAGCAACTGTTACTGGGTGGGTAGAGTCTGACACAACCGAGCACAACCCACAAATGAGTCTATGACAGGGAAACTCTTGAAGGCATGTGGTACAGTGGTTTAGAGAACACAACAAGGACTAAGGAGACTTGTGTTCTAGAACCAGTTCTGTTGCTTACTGACTATGTGACCAGCTCTCATACTGAGTGGAAAGACATTATCTCCTACTTGTACTTATTAAAACAAAAATGATTAAAAATTAATACTAAAGCATAACTTATAAAATAAAAACATACACACCTATCCCATAAATACAGTTTAGACAAGTGCTCTATTTTTCAAAATCAATTTGTAATTGGCAAATTTGAAGATATGCAGACAATACTGATAGGAAGGTAAGTTAGTATACACTTTCTGAAAGATGATATAAAATATACCTTAAAGCTATAGTTAATCGTATCAGTTCAGTTCAGTCATTCAGTCGTGTCTGACTCCTTGCGACCCCATGAATCGCAGCATGCCAGGCCTCCCTGTCCATCACCAACTCCCGGAGTAATCGTATACACTGTCTCTAACAAGCCTACCAAAAGAAAAGCCCCATAAGAAAATAATCAAATAAGTGCTAAACTTTATAATTATAAGGCTAGTCTACTTTAACTCTATGTAAATAAAAAATGAAACATTCCAGTAATCGTGAATTGGCTAAATACACTATATCTACAGACTGTAATAAAATATATATATTAAAACAAAGTAATTTTTATTTCCCAAACTTGTGTTAAAATGCTAGCCCCTGAAATGCATTCAATGAAACAATAAATATTCAGAATCTGTAACATTATATAAATTTAGGCATCATTACTTTTCAGATATGTTAATATTATAACATCATTTTGTTTCACCACATAGAAGAATGCATGAGATACTGTAGAGAATGCTTCTAAATTTAATTTGACCTTAGAACCTTATTTTTATAAATAATTCATTAGTATTTCATGGGGCAAGGGTTAGCAGAATAATGTGCCATAAATACTGCTGAAGGATATTTAATGCAGCAAATATGAAAAATATGTAAAACATATTATAGAAACCTTACAGTTTATATAAAACTATATTGATATATGAAGTATCTATGCCAAAAATTAACAATTTTGGCTTGAGAAATCAGAAGTAAATAATTTTTTTCTCATTCTTAATTTTTAAATTTTCTACAGAATAAAAAATTACCTACTTTACTCAGAATATTTTTCCTTATGGTACCAAATGTTGGTATTTATATCTTTCTACCCCCTAGTTCTTTACTCTTCCATCCCTAAGTTTTTTCTTAAGACGCCACATCCTAAAATCAACCATTTAGTAGTATTTTGGCCCCAAACTGAAAAACACCCTGTCAGTGTTCCTTCCTTCATAACACACTTTTCTGTTTCCCCAGCAGCATCATACGCAGCTGGCTCATTCCATCTCACCTCCCCAGCTTCCACATACGCAGCCTTACCTCTGGTGCACATTTTTGTGTTTCTGTAACATGCTGCCAGACACTGCTGCCAAAATCATCTCTCAAATGTGTGGCTTTGCCCACACTTCTTCCTTCTTCAAACCCTTCAAAGCCAGTATTTCTCTGCATATGAATTTCAAATTATTCATATACATTTTCAAATAGCCTTTTCTGCATAAAAGCCTAATCCATGAAATCTCTCATCTAAACGACTTAGGAGACTAAACAACAACAAATAACCCTCTTCTGCATGCTGCTATTTGTTGCTTAATAAAGCCAAACACTTCAAATAGTCATGTTCATGATAATTTCACTTAAAGATGCTTTTTAAAACATTTTTTTCTTTTCTTCCTACCAAAGGATTTGAGTTTTAGGTTTCTTGGATTTTAAGAAGGAAGGAAATAACTAACATTTAGCAAATGTCTGTTATATACAGGACATTGATCAAGTAATACACACTATCTATTGCAATTTAGTTTAAAATTAAATAACTCAGTCAAAGTGCAAAAATTTAATGAGCTATAAATTGAGTGGTCTGATAATTCCCTTACACCATTTTCTTCCTTGCTGAGAAGTATTTGACTACCATTTTACTCCCAATATATTTTTTTTCTCATTTTGTTCCTTAGAAGTGCGCTAAACAGTAGAGAATTGTATTTCTCTTTTTTATTTCCCCAATGAATCTACTATGTTTTATTGCTTTTTTTCCCTTCTACAACCAACTTCTGTAAAGAATTTAGTTCTTATTTCCTAGGTGGTTAAATTTTTCTTACCAGTTCTGACAGATGGGTATAAACATTATTTTATTAAGCAAAGGAAATTAACACCAATGAAAGAACAAAAGGTATATAATCTAAATCAACAAAATATCACAAAATAGCTGGCATATTAATATAAAAAAGTAGAAAGGACTTAATTCCCTAAATAGAAGCCTGATCTTTCCTGAAAAGGAGAACTGGCCACTATATACAGACATATTTAAGAATCAAAAGCTAGAAAAAAATTTTTATCATATTACATTTACTTAATTGCTTTCTTGACATATCTGCAAGTTTTGAATCCCTACTCTTTATCAGACAGAAAGAGCAATTTGAATATCACTTATTCCAGGATCTTATTAGTCATTGAAAACCTGATGTATTAGTTTCCTTGGCTGTCATAACAAAGACTACAGGCTGGGTGGTTTAAACAGCAGAAATGTATTTTTTCAGAATTCTGGAGGCTAGAAGTCCCAGATCAACTTGGTGGCAGAGTTGCTTTATCCTAAAGACTCTCTATGGCTTGCTGATGGCTGTTGTGTCCTCACAATGTCCTTCCTCTGTGTAAATTCATCCCTAGTGTATCTGCATGTCCAAATTTCCTCTTATAGGGACACCAGTCAAACTGAATGAGGGTCCACACTAAAAGCCCCATTTTACCTTGATCACCACTTTAAAGTCCCTGTCTCTAAATACAGTCACATTCTGAAGTCCTGGGGATTAGGCTTTCAACATGAATTTTAGGGAGGTACTTCCCTGGTGGCCCACAGGATATGACTCTGTGCTCCCAAGGCAGGGTCTCAGGATTGATCCCTGCTTGGGGAACTAGTTCCCGCATACCACAGCTAGTAGGCATGCCACAGTGAAGATCCCAGGAGCCACAACTAAGCCTCAGTGCAGCCTAAATTAATTATTAATTGATTAATTAATAATTAAACATTAAAAAAAAAAAAGAATTTTAGGGAGATACAATTCAGCCCATGACAACAGCGACACCACACAAATTGGAACATCAGCTTATCTATGATTTGCCCTTTCGCTGAGATTAAATACAAATGAAATTAAGTCTGAAAAATTTAGAGACTTATACATCTTAGCTACGAACTCTAAGGAATAAAAGATGTTTAGTTTTCCAGGAACTATTATATTTTTAGTAACTAAATGATAAATTAAAAATTCTTCTGATATTGAGAAATTAATATGTTTTTTTCTATTTTTTTTTAATTTTAAGGAATTATGCTATTTAGTGGGTTTCCAGCTCTAGCTATGACATCCAAGTGACAAGATCAGCTCAATACTTTCCCCTTCACATCCATCTCATATCATGAATGTAACCTGGGAAATTTGAAGGTTATTAAGCATAGAGAAATGAGAACAAAATTTTTTTAATGTAGTTACATTCCTAGTGATGAGTGAATTCATATTTGTGCATTGAATTAAAATTTTTATACCAGTTGTAACACCTGTTTGTTTAACCACAGATATACTATGTACCCAAGATTCTATTTCAAAGCAACATTTTTACTTTTCTCTACCTTTTTTTTCCAAAAATGTGCAGAAATAGCCATAATTTTTAAAATATATATATGTTTATATATATTACAGTAATATATATGTATTACTGTTTATACATATTATAGTAATATATGTATATTACTGTTTAGGGGGTTTCATTCATGTTGAATTTTAATCAATTAGACTTTGTGGTTGAAAGCAACAGATAGCAACTCTGGGTCATTTTAACAGAAAAGTTATTCAGTTAGCTCACATAATTGCAAAGTACTTGATTCATAAACAGGACCATCCAAGGACTTGCTGTTACTGGCACTATGCAGCCAACTTTTGCTGCAGCTGCAGGCTTTACTGAAAATTTTGCTGCTACCGAAAGTGTACACTGAACCTTCCACAATGTTCTTACCCTTTCATTGACCCTACACGGAGCCACATGTTCAATATTCAAAGTCCGTGGCACTTTGGTGGAGCTAATTATTGGTGGAGCTTCAGACATGTGCTAGCATCTGAGCCAAAGGATATAACCTCTTCATCTTCCATGCCAGTGGCCGGGAGTGGAAATCACCTTTTAAAACAAGGACTGTGCTCCAGGAGCTGGGGAATAGGAAGGCATTATATTTGTAACAATGACTGAAAGCTCTCCATGTGCACCTTTAGAACACAGAAGGGCGACACTTCATGTGTCTTAAATTTCAATTAGCTTCAAATCAAAATTTGGGGAAAACTCCAAATATCATATTACAGACAAAAACACAAATGGTTAAATACTATAGGCATCTCAAAACAGTAATAGCTATTTTGGTGATTTCTGAAAAAATAACATGTTTCCTCAAACAGTAAGTTGGACTTGATATAGAACAGTGTATTTGTATAAGGAGAAGGCTTATAATATTATCTTACTTCAGTCAACATTTCAAATAATTTGGGGATCTACCTTTGGCTTCACCACTAAACTCAGTACCCTCATTAATGAATTCAGATCTAGAAGTCTTGGATAAAGGCTTAAAACTGCTGTGATCCTGAACACATATAAGCTAGAAAATCAGCTTCAAATCCCTTTCAACGTCCAAGGAGCGGTGGCTGCGTGGGCACAGGAGGGTCGAGAGGAGCCACTCCACGTTCGGGGTCAGGAGGGGTGGTGGTGAGGAGATACCCCTTGTCCAAGGTAAGGAGCAGCAGCTTCACTTTGCTGGAGCAGCCATGAAGAGATACCCCATGTCCAAGGTAAGAGAAACCCAAGTAAGACAGTGGGTGTTGAGAGAGGGCATCAGAGGGCAGACACACTGAAACCATAATCACAGAAAACTAGTCAATCTAATCACACGAACCACAGTCTAACGCAATGAAACTAAGCCATGCCCTGTGGGGCCACCCAAGACAGGCAGGTCATAATGGACAGGTCTGACAGAATGTGGTCCACTGGAGAAGGGAATGGCAAACCACTTTAGTATTCTTGCCTTGAGAACCCCATGAACAGTATGAAAAGGCAAAATGATAGGATACTGAAAGAGGAACTCCCCAGGTCAGTAGGTGCCCAATATGCTACTGGAGATCAGTGGAGAAATAACTCCAGAAAGAATGAAGGGATGGAGCCAAAGCAAAAACAATACCCAGTTGTGAATGTGACTGGTGATAGAAGCAAGGTCCAATGCTGTAAAGAGCAATATTGCATAGGAACCTGGAATGTTAGGTCCATGAATCAAGGCAAATTGGAAGTGGTTGAAAAGGAGATGGCAAGAGTGAACATTGACATTCTAGGAATCAGCGAACTGAAATGGACTGGAATGGGTGAATTTAACTCAGATGACCATTATATTTACTACTGTGGGCAGGAATCCCTTAAAAGAAATGGAGTACCCATTATGGTCACAAAAGAGTCCGAAATGCAGTACTTGGATGCAATCTCAAAAAGGACAGAATGATCTCTGTTCGTTTCCAAGACAAACCATTCAATATCACAGTAATCCAAGTCTATGCCCCAACCAGTAACGCTGAAGAAGCTGAAGTTGAAGACCTACAAGACCTCTTAGAACTAACACCCAAAAAGATGTCCTTTTCATTATAGGGGACTGGAATGAAAAGTAGGAAGTCAAGAAACACCTGGAGTAACAGGCAAATTTGGCCTTGGAATATGGAATGAAGCAGGGCAAAGACTAATAGAGTTTTGCCAAGAAAATGCACTGGTCATAACAAACACCCTCTTCCAACAACACAAGAGAAGACTCTACACATGGACATCACCAGATGGCCAACACCGAAATCGACTGATTATATTCTTTGCAGCCAAAGATGGAGAAGCTCTATACAGTTAGCAAAAACAAGACCGGGAGCTCACTGTGGCTCAGATCATGAACTCCTTATTGCCAAATTCAGACTGAAATTGAAGAAAGTAGGGAAAACCACTAGACCATTCAGGTATGACCTAAATCAAATCCTACAGTGGAAGTGAGAAATAGATTTAAGGGACCAGATCTGATAGATAGACTGCCTGATGAACTATGGATGGAGGTTTGTGACATTGTACAGGAGACAGGGATCAAGACCATCCCCATGGAAAAGAAATGCAAAAAAGCAAAATGGCTGTCTGGGGAGGCCTTACAAATAGCTGTGAAAAGAAGAGAAGCAAAAAGCAAATGAGAAAAGGAAAGATAAAAGCATCTGAATGCAGAGTTCCAAAGAATAGCAAGAAGAGATAAGAAAGCCTTCCTCAGGGATCAATGCAAAGAAATAGAGGAAAACAACAGAATGGGAAAGACTAGAGATCTCTTCAAGAAAATTAGAGATACCAAGGGAATATCTCATGCAAAGATGGGCTCGATAAAGGACAGAAATAGTATGGATCTAACAGAAGCAGAAATTAAGAAGAGGTGGCAAGAATACAGAGAAGAACTATACAAAAAATATCTTTACAACCCAGATAATCACAATGGTGTGATCACTCACCTAGAACCAGATCCTGGAATGTGAAGTCAAGTGGGCCATGGAAGCATCACTATTAACAAAGCTAGTGGAGGTGATGAAATTCCAGTGGAGCTATTTCAAATCCTGAAAGATGATGCTGTGAAAGTGTTGCACTCAATATGCCAGCAAATTTGGACTGAAAAAGGTCAGTTTTCATCCCAATCTCAAAGAAAGGCAATGCCCGAGAATGCTCAAACTACCGCACAATTGCACTCATCTCACACACTAGTAAAGTAATGTTAAAAATTCTCCAAGCCAGGCTTCAGCAATATGTGAACCGTGAACTTCCAGATGTTCAAGCTGGTTTTAGAAAAGGCAGAGGAACAAGAAATCAAATTGCCAACACCCGCTGGATCATCGAAAAAGCAAGAGAGTTCCAGAAAAACATCTATTTCTGCTTTATTGACTATGCCAAAGCCTTTGACTATGTGAATCACAATAAATTGTGGAGAATTCTGAAAGAGATGGGAATACCAGACCACCTGACCTGCCTCTTGAGAAACCTATATGCAGGTCAGGAAGCAACAGTTAGAACCGGACATGGAACAACAGACTGGTTCCAAACAGGAAAAGGAGTACGTCAAGGCTGTATATTGTCACCCTGCTTATTTAACTTATATGCAGAGTACATCATGAGAAACGCTGGGCTGGAAGAAACACAAGCTGGAATCAAGACTGCTGAGAGAAATATCAATAACCTCTGATATGCAGATGACACCACCCTTATGGCAGAAAGTGAAGAGGAACTAAAAAGCCTCTTGATGAAAGTGACAGAGGAGAGTGAAAGAATTGGTTTAAAGCTCAACATTCAGAAAACTAAGATCATGGTATCTGTTACCATCGCTTCATGGGAAATAGATGGGGAAACAGTGGAAACAGTATCAGACTTTATTTTTGGGGGCTCCAAGATCACTGCAGATGGTGACTGCAGCCATGAAATTAAAAGACGCTTACTCCTTGGAAGGAAAGTTATGACCAACCTAGAGAGCATATTCAAAAGCAGAGATGTTACTTTGCCAACAAAAGTCCGTCTATTTAAGGTTATGGTTTTTCTAGTAGTCATGTATGGATGTGAGAGTTGGACTGTGAAGAAAGCTGAGCGCTGAAGAATTGATGCTTTTGAACTGTGGTGTTGGAGAAGACTCTTGAGAGTCCCTTGGACTGCAAGGAGATCCAACCAGTCCATTCTAAAGGAGATCAGCCCTGGGTGTTCTTTGGAAGGAATGATGCTAAAGCTGAAACTCCAGTACTTTGGCCACCTCATGCGAAGAGCTGACTCATTGGAAAAGACTCTGATGCTGCGAGGGATTGGGGGCAGGAGGAGAAGGGGACGACAGATGATGAGATGCCTGGATGGCATCATCAACTCGATGGACGTGAGTTTGAGTGAACTCCGGGAGTTGGTGATGGATAGGGAGGCCCAGCATGCTGCAATTCATGGGGTCGCAAAGAGTCGGACACAACTAAGTGACTGAACTGAACTAATATCAAATACATCAAATAACCAACAGAAGGGATGATTATCTTTATTTCAGTAACTAAAATTTTACTAAATGTATTTCCTGGGTTTGCTTGTGATTATAGTCAAGAAATTCCAAAACAAAGAAATATTTGCAGAAAGTATAATGCATAATCATTTACCCACCAACCATAAATTTTATAATTTATAATTTGTTATGCTGCTGCTTCTGCTAAGTCACTTCAGTCGTGTCCGACTCTGTGTGACCCCATAGATGGCAGCCCATCAGGCTCCCCCGTCCCTGGGATTCTCCAGGCAAGAACACTGGAGTGGGTTGCCATTTCCTTCTCCAATGCATGAAAGCGAAAAGTGAAATTGAAGTCGCTCAGTGGTCTCCAACTCTTTGCAACCCCATAGACTTCAGCCTACCAGGCTCCTCCACCCATGGGATTTTCCAGGCAAGAATACTGGAGTAGGTTGCCATTGTCTTCTCCATAATTTGTTATAACTTGCTTTATATGTTTTTATATAATCATTAACACATATTATAGACACATTTGAAGTCTCTCCCTCCATAACTAGTCATTTATGTCTTGAGATAAATACTATCACAAACTTAGTATACATGTTTTTAGTCTTTTGAACATATTTCATGTACATTTATATGTATTCTTGAATATTATGTAGTATTTTTGTGTTTTGTTGTAAAGCATACATAGTACCATACATTTTGCATTATCTTCTCATTTTGTAATTATGTTATCATCATAATTTGAGATTTATTCTTCATGTATTAATTTTAGTTCATTCAGTTTAACACATATGCTATATCCTATCATACAAATATAACATATTTAATCTACCTCCTCTTGGTTGACTTTTAATTTTTAACTATTATTTTGTTTCTATCAGTCATTTTGCAATAAATATTTTTGTATGTATCTTTTTGTGCATATACCTCAGAGTTTTTCTAGAAATGTAAATTCTGGGATACAAGGCATGAAATTTCTTTATTGTGCTAGACAACTACAAATTGTTTTCCATCCTGTATTATTTTTTTTAATTAAAAATTCTCAGAGGAACTATATTTTTACTGATCCCTACAATTTTAAGACATATCTTCCTCTTATGTTTTTAAATCACAAAATCAAATCTTTCTAATAACATAATGAGATAAAATGGTTAATGAAGTAAAACTGCTTTCTCAGCCTTATTGGTTTGTGAAATGACTTAATTTGCCAGTGTATTCATTTTTTCTTGCAAAGTAATTTTGTTGTATGACTGGAGTCCTTTTTCAAATCCTGGGAAATGCTTACTCATAAAAATCAAAGACAGATTTTCTTTTGGAAAAAGAATCTCCAAACTTACCAGCACAAATTGGCAGAGCCGGAAACATTTCTGTAAAGGTTCAGAAAAACAAAACCTAATTAAAACTACTCAAATTAGACAAACAACACTCTCTCAGCCAAAATTTTAAAATATATTTTTGAGTTTTTAATAGGACAGAGTACTTGATTAAAAAAAAATCATTAATTTGATTTGAAACAGAATTTTTCACAATGGCCACAATAGCTATTATGAATATACACACACACACACACACACACACACGTGTGTGTGTGTGTGTGTATGTATTCACTTTCATCCATTCAAGTAAAGAGTTTCTGTTTAATCCCACTTTCTGATCAAGAACTGAGGATAAATAGCAATTTGTCTTTAACTGCATTTCTTCAGATTGAAAATAAAATGTAATGTATTTCTACAACATGGGTGACTTGGTGAGCTTGATTTATCTAGTAAAAGATGTTGGGAGCATTCCTTATCATGGGAAAACATGTTATTTATTAGGATTCATTTTCCATCTTTTTATTATTTCTCCAAAAATGATTTTGTAAGTACACATATTATAGGAGTAAAGTGAGTATGTTAATTCCTACATCCCTCCTCACAACTTGGACTGGGTTTGCAAAGATAAAGGCAGGGGAGTATGTTTAAGGGTGTGTGTGGTGTGTGCAGTGTGTGTGTGGTGTGTGTATGTGTAGTGTGTATGTGTGTGTGATGTGTGGTATGTGTGTGCAGTGTGTGTGTGGTGTGTGTGTGTAGTGTATATGTGTGTGAAATGTGTGTGTGTGGTGTGTGTGTGTGTGTATGTGGTGTGTGCACGGTGTGTATGTGGTGTGTGTGAAGTGTGTGTGTCGTGTATGTGTATGTGTGTGTCTGTGTGTGGTGTGTGCATGTAAGGTAGATGCCCTTCTTCTCTCACTGCTCCCATACTGACGGACAGGAAATGCCTCTTCACAGAGCAAAGATCCTATCTGCTTACCAGCCAAATATATTCTGCATTTTCAGACAAGGGGTATATTCGAGGTCTAGAAGTAGACATTCTCTGGGGAGAGTAAAGTGGTTTTGTTAATACAAAGAAAAATATATTTGACTTTAATATTTGCAAGTTTCCATTTATGCAGTGTACTGACTTTCTTTTCAGCTCTGTAACAGAATTTGGGTAACTTGAATGTGAGGTTCTTAATAGTTGGGCTTTTGAGAGACTAAAATGAAATTTGTCCTAATTTTCTAAACTTGTCAATGCCAGTGTTTAAGCAGGATCCAACTCTGTCTCAGAGGTGGTTGGATGGATAACTATTTTAATGGTTACGTTTGCTTATGTTACTTTGTAAGACATTTACAGTATTAATATATTCAGTTCAGTCGTTCAGTCGTGTCCGACTCCTTGCGACCCCAGGGACTGCAGCATGCCAGGCCTCCCTGTCCATCACCAACTCCCGGAGCTTACCTAAACTCATGTCCATTGAGTCGGTGATGCCATCCAACCATCTCATCCTCTGTCGTCCCCTTCTCCTCCCGTCTTCAATCTTTCCCAGAATCAGGGTCTTTTCCAATGAGTTGGTTCTTCCCATCAGGTGGCCAAAATACTGGAGTTTCAGCTTCAGCATCAGTCCTTCCAATAAATACTTAGGACTGATTTCCTTCAGGATTGACTGGTTGGATCTCCTTGCAGTCCAAGGTGATAACATATTATGGTTCTACCAATTTGTAAAAGAGAGAGAGAGATGAGTTTGGGCCAGAAGCTGGAAAAAGCATCCATGGGGAACAGGTTCTGAAAGACAAAGATGGGTAGAATTGTCCTGTGTGATGTCAGATGTGAAAGGCAGTTCAGACAGTGAACCTGGACAAAGATGGTCATGGTGATGGTGCTCCTGATGTATGAAATGCTCTAAGTCAACAGCCGCACCTGTAATTAAGAGGACCCTAAGGGGCCTTCCTGGAACCCTCTACTTTCTGAAGAACCTATTGAATAACAGTATTTGATGCACATTTCCTGCGTTGTTTTACAGTTGTGAAACAACCTCCCACCAAATGGAAGATGTTAACTAATTGTTGACCATGAACACATAGCCCCAGGCCTCCTGGAGCCTAAGGACTGTTAAAGGTCACCCCTGTGACACCATCTCAGCATCCATGAATCAGAGAATTGTGACCCAACTGATCATATCCCCTGTGACTGCTCATTCCTCACCTGGCTTTTAAAAATGCTTTGCAGAAACCCTCAGGGAAGCTGAGGCTTTTTAGGGCATGAGTCACCTGTCTTCCTTGCAAGGCCCTGCAATAAACCTTTCTCTGCTCCAAACTCAGAGGTTTCAGTTTGTTGGGCCTCACTGTGCATTGTGCACACAAACTTACACTAACACTCTGAAGCAAAACTGAGATTAGCAACCCAAATTTCCCCACTTCTAAGTGCTCCTCCCACTTTGTCAGCTGAGTGGCATTCACACAATTTTGGACAAGTTACCTATATTTTATAAAAAACTACATACATTTACATTTACAAAATATACTACATGTATATACAGAGAGTATGCAAACCATATTAAATGTGAATGAGAGGATTTTCTAAAGAATTGATAACAGCATTGTTGTGGAATCCAGAGTTGCAAAACACACCTCGGAGGACACTCAAGACAGTCGAGTACAGTTTATTACGCCAGCGGGCCCAAGCTGGATCAGTTCCCAACAAGGACCCGGATGTTTCTGAGAGGCCCAGTTTTATACCCCCAACTACGTGACTGGTTACATGTTAGCAACCTCTTTGTTGTAGATGATTGAGTTTTACAACAAGTAGGTGCTAGGAGAACAAACAATTAATTAAGGTTAAAGAGGGGGAACGATGATTATACATCAAGGGGGGATGTCTCCACAGTTAATCCAACAGGGGCAGCCTGATCTCAACTACAATCTCTGTTTGCAAACTGTAAGCAGGGAATTCTCCAGGAGACCTGGTTTTTACTCGCAACGGTTTCCTCACTCGTGGGCAGGGTTCAGGCCCAGGTCACATCCTGTCTTTAAGATGGATGACAGGCTTCAAGATGGAGTCTCTCTTGCTTTCCTCACACTGGCCCCAACAGCATAAATAAAACAGAAAATCTGATTTTTATGCTGACATCTTAAAAAGTAAATAAATACCAGAGGATACGTCATCAAACTGTGTTATCTATCTGACTGACAAGGGCTAACTCATGTTATCATTTCAATATAGGGATATAACTTCTGTATGAAACCATCACTATGCTCCAGATCCTCATTATCTCTGTAAAAATATATGCATAAGGTACTTACTGTAAAGTAACAATTTGCTTAAAGTTTAAATATAAATACCTTAACCAGATTATGATTAACCATATTATTATTTGAGTCAGTAGTAAGTTAACAGTTACCTTTAATTTCCAGAAACAAAGATTTAGACATTCAAACACACACACAAATACATGCACACACACACACCCTGTTACTGAAAAGCTACGATTTCACTTCCCAAGCAAGTCTGCTGTTAATGTACTTTTATATCCTTCTAACTGTGATCCAGTTGGGCCCCACTTCTCCTAAAGTAAACCAACTCTTCTAACCAAAATTGAGCAACACATTCATTCAATTTCATGGTGTTTCAACGTGTACCTTTGAGAAATGATGAAGTAAGGGAAACTAACTCCAAATCAACAACTGAAGCCCATTAAAGTAGGGTTGTTTGGATATTTTGGCTTTATGTGGATAACAGTCTCCAGAGAGCTGCAGAACAAAAGCAAGACAAACTTCTGGGCTGAATGAGATGCAGGGTTGTGGCCGCTGTTCTTTTGTATAGCCCTTTCAGAACTCACATGGTAGCTAAAACCTTGTTAGTGGGTCTGTCACAGATCAGTACTTCCTGGACATCTGAATGGACAAAGAGGTTCTGAAGTACTGAATCTGAAATCTGAGGCCAACTGAAATGTGCCATTTAGAAAAATGCATTTTATGTAGGTTTGAATTCTTGATATTTAATTAGCACTCTTGAGATTTCACTTCTGCATGACATGATCCACCATTCTGATATAAAAGCAGGAGACTTATAAAATAAATATTGACCATTTATTCAGTGTAGGATTTCAGCTTTTGAGTGCTAACTCAGAGCCAAACAACCCAGAAGCAGGGGATTTTGGCACAGAAAAGTGAAGCAGGGAGGGCTGCTGATTGATTGACAGGTCATATTACGAGGGAAAAAAGTTACTCCAGCTATTTTTAAGCTATTTTTAATATTCATAGGTACAGATAATAATGTACTTATGAATATTCAAATTCATCCTGTTATTTTAAAGTGTAAACTGAGTAAAATAACAAAACTAAACTTAAAATTACAATTCAAGCCCAGATAATCAGGTAGGGTTTTTTTAAATAAGAAAAATTACAATTCTACACTATCAAGGTTGTATTTTCTACTTGAAAATTTTCAAAGCTCTATGGTATACAATCCAAGGTGAAAAACTTTTGACCAAGTTTTGAACACAAGGATCATGCATAGTGCTCTTTAGTTTATGTATGTTTGAGTACAGTGCAGTTAACACTGGAGAATTTCTATAACCTGATGAATGAAAAGTTAAAGAAAATCTGTTATGTTTACCAGTATAAGAAAAGAAATTTTATGGAACATATCTTTTTTTAGACAACGTAATTTTAATGCTATACATAAAAGAATAATTGACATGCTTACTTGGCCAAAATGTAAAATAACTGCACATTTTTCTATGCATTAGACCTAATTGTACAACACAATTATTTATAAAACACAAATTCTACAAGTCACTTAATCATTAGAAATTTGGGAGAAATACTTATTTGTAAAAATAAGCAATTAAAAATTGAAAATACTTTAACCTTACCCTGCAATTCCCATACCCACTAAAGAGTCTATAGTTCTTTCTTGCTTACTTACATAACAAAGACTTGCATAGTACTTACTATGTGAAGACCCTGTGAGATTATAGAAAATACATTTATTGGTGTCTATCCCCAATTACGGGCAAAAGCCCCCAAACTCTTGTAATTTCCCAAGTGATAGGAGATACGAGCATCTTTTGTTCTAATATTTGGTCTGACCCTGGTCTGCATATGTCTAAAAAGTAATCATCACTTCAGTGTCATAATAACCTCCCTCCAATAGCTTTTGATGCATCTGTGAAAAAACTACCATAGTTTTCTTTATATATATTTAAAATTTTCAAGAGGTAAAAACAAAAAGATAGCTCATCCGGCTGTCAGTGATCCTAAGTGTTCACATGGGCTTCTAGGTGGTGCAGTGGTAAAGTATCCATGCAGGAGATGCAAGAGACGCAGGTTTGCTCCCTGGGTTGGGAAGATCCCCTGGAGTAGGAAACAGCACTCCAGTATTCCTGAAAAATCCCATGGACAGAGGAGCCTGGCAGGTTACAGGTCATGGGGTTGCAAAGAGGTGGACAAGACTGAGCGACTGAGCACAAGCATTCACATGCAAAAGTAAAGGATGTGTGAGAGAGGAAAATTTCATAGTATTGTCACCTGATTAGTAATATTTAACACGTTGGGGTACATTTAACTGCAAAAAAATTGTATTTGGGAAGAGGTCTCTTTTTTTTAATCCCTCCCAATCATACTCATTGATGGAGACTGAAGTTAGAAGAAGTTAAACTTTACCCTCTGGAAATAAACCTACAATGTTTTAGTAAAAGCGCTCACACCCATGCAGGGACAATCAGTGCAAAAAGTCAAGCTTTCAGACTTGAGTTTATCATGCTGCTTTGCTGAACAAAGAAGATATAACTGATCCCCACTCAATAGTGACTCCTAACAAAGGAAAATCTGCCACTTAGTCCTGGAAGACACAACACAGGTAGATTAATAAGCAGTAGGTAACAACTGAGATTTAGTTAAAACTATTTTTGTTGAGTTTTTAATTATTTTAAAACTAGGACATTTGAGTCTAATTATGTTTTCCTATATTAAATAGTACAGTGCTTCCCTGATGGCTCAGTGGTAAAGAATCCACCTGCCAATGCAGGAGATGCAGGTTTGATCCCTGGGTCAGGAAAATCTCCTGGAGAAGCAAATGTCAACCCACTCCAGTATTCTCGTCTGGAAAACCCCATGGACAGAGAAGCCTTGCGGGATACAGTTCACGGGGTCGCAAAGAGTCTGACACAACTTAGTGATTAAAACAACAAACATATGTTTTCCTAGAAATTTTTCTGAGAATTCTGTTAGTTGCTACCAGATAAATGCTAGTATCTGTGGAAAAATCCCTGGGACAATATGGACTAATGAGACTTGCAAGGTAAAAGAGACATTCTAGTTACGGTTTCTCCTTCCACAAATATTATCCTTTCTTTTAAAAACCTACAAACATTAAACTATACAATACACTGGGTGTGCTAAGTCGCTTCAGTCATGTCCTACTCGTTGCGACCCTATGGATGGTAGCTGGCCAGGTCTAACTGTCCATAGGATTCTCCAGGCAAGAATACTGGAGTGGGTGACCATTTCCTTCTCCAGGGTATCTTCCTGACCCAGGGATTGAACCCATGTCTCTTAACTCTCCTGCATTGGCAGGAGGGTTCTTTACCACTACAGCCACCTGAGAAGCCCTAGCGATACATTATGATACACTACTGAAGGATTACAGGAGCAAGGTTCAAAGAAATATGTTCCATAGATACACATCATACACCTTTCTAACCAAAGATCTGTTTTTGTTTGTTTATTTTTGGCTGCGCTTGTCTTCACTGATGCACGGGCTTTTCTCAAGTTGTAGCAAGCAAGGGCTGCCCTTCATTGTACTGTGTAGTGTTCTCATCTGTGGTGGCTTCTCTTGTTGCAGAGCACAGGCTATCTAGGGCAGGCAGGATTCAGCAGTGGCAGCGTGTGAGCTCAGGAGGTGCAGCTCCCAGGATCTAGAGCACAGGCTCGACAGTTGTGGCACCAGGGCTTAGTTGCTCCACAGCACGTGGGATCTTCCTGGACCAACTCTCAAGCCCCTTGCAATGCTGTAAATTCTATGATTCTATAGTCATCAAGTATATATACTGATAAAGTTAAAACAGACTTTCAAAAGTAACTTCATGCTTTTTGGAAAATCCATTTTTGTTCTTTAACGCTTGTGTATTTTTGGGAGCTTTTCTAGAATGAGGTCTTTATTGATTTGGATTTTCATTTGGGGAAGCTAAACAAAGGGACAAGACCAAGAGAGCGTTAGTGACAGAAGGGGTTAATTTAGTGCGGCGTTTTATTCTCCAAAGTGGGAGGACCAAACAGTAGTAATGGATACATATGTTTTGTTTTGTTTTTTTTTTAATTTCAATTTTCTTTAATTTTCAAAATCAAGTTATGGAATATTTCTCAACATCCATGTATTTATTTTATATTATAAATTTAACTATTATTTGTGAAACATTCTTGGACTGTGTACTGAAATCAATATGTTCAAAGCGTATTTCTTTTAAACTTTCTAAACTTCTTCCTGAGTTACAAATTAAAAAATTCCCCAAATTAATCTACATATTTACCTATAATAAAATAGATGTGAATATTTAATTTACTTTCTATCACATTCTATAAAATTAATTAAATCTTAGATCTTGGAACCACAGATTTCTGCATTTTGATTACATTTATTACTTAACAGTGTATTACTCATATATATGAAAATAAAAAATAAAATACTGTTTGTATGACATACACTGTGTAAGATAAGAAAGCTTTAAACAGAGTTTAATATATTCCTCCATCCTCAAATAATAGTATGTAAGTAAAGTTATGAAGTAAAAACATAATATGTCACGTTAAAAACGCTCTAAGACTACTCTTGTTGCTTGTGACTCCATGGCCTGCAGCACACCAGGCTTCCCTGTCCTTGACTATCTCCTGGAGTTTGTACAAACTCATGTCCATTGAGTTGCTGATGCCATCCAACCATCTCACTCTTACTTTGTCAAAAATACATTATATTTTAGAAATTTTTCTCATATGACTTATTTGGTTAGTTATAATTTCTATTATATTTTATTTTATATTTCACATTTTAATAACTAATTGGTAAGAAAAAGACCTCTGGAGGAACAGTATGGATTTCAATACTTCTTCTTGCTCGTTAAAGTGATCCAACAATGCATTTATAACTTACTTATTATTAGAAAAATAAATGTTCTTTCTAGTTAACAGAGGATCTAATGTTTAATGTCTCCAAAAAGCCTAAGACAGTTATGTATTGTGACTGGAATACGGACATGTTAATTGATTTTCTTCTGTTTGGACTGTCAGGAAAAGGTTTTGAAATGAGGGGAAAAGAGCCTATGTTTTTTCTTGCCTCAGCAAATTTTTCATCTAAAATAGAAAAGAACATCTACAGTTCAACTTGAAAACACACTCAGAAGAAAATAAAAATAGATTTGTCTTAAAGAGAAACACATATCCATGGAAAATTGTAGATTGCATTTATCCTTTTTTCAGAGTTAACAAAATTTATCATGAATTAACTCTTCTCTCTCATGACTCATTTAAAATTAATAATATTTTACTAAATATAAAATCCAAGTTACATTTTGGTCTCTAGAATGACCAGTTAACATTTGTAGCACATATGTGTTTATGTAATCTATAACCTAATTAATATATTCATTCATTCATTCATTTATCCATTCAGCATACACTTACTCCTTGGAAGGAAAGTTATGACCAACGTAGATAGCATATTCAAAAGCAGAGACATTACTTTGCCAACAAAGGTCCGTCTAGTCAAGGCTATGGTTTTTCCAGTGGTCATGTATGGATGTGAGAGTTGGACTGTGAAGAAAGCTGAGCACCGAAGAATCGATGCTTTTGAACTGTGGTGCTGGAGAAGACTCTTGAGAGTCCCTTGGACTGCAAGGAGATCCAACAAGTCCATCCTAAAGGAGATCAGTCCTGGGTGTTCATTTGAAGGACTGATGCTGAAGCTGAAACTCCAATATTTGGCCACCTCATGTGAGGAGTTGACTCATTGGAAAAGACCCTGATGCTGGGAGGGATTGGGGGCAAGAGGAGAAGGGGACAACAGAGGATGAGATGACTGGACGGCATCACCGACTCATTGGACATGAGTTTGGGTAAACTCCAGGAGTTGGTGATGGACAGGGAGGCCTGGCATGCAGTGATTCATGGGGTCGCAAAGAGTTGGACACAACTGAGTGACTGAACTGAACTGATACATTTGCTGAACTTCCGTATGCTTGAAATTATGCAAGGCATTGCTGAACATATATACAGTAACCAATTCTGCAACTTTTTCAAAGTTAGATTAGTCAAAGTAAACATTATTTGAAAGTAGAAATGTCAGTTACTATGATACAGGCAAGATTTACTATTTCTACTTCTCCCTATATAGGTATTATCTATAGGTATCTCATTCTCCATTCTCTTAGGATGCTCTATTGTAATTTTTTTTTTAAATTTAGTTGCCTGGTCATTCATTACAATAACATGTTTAGGGGATATTTTTCACAGACTTAAATTAAAAATGACTTAAGATATAGTTGTTTTTATGCCCCAAATCATCACACATATGCCATGAACAAAATTATGGTGAAATAAGTATTGCTATATTTTCCACATTCTACACTTCTTTTTTGTCCGTTCACGTATCCCCAGAGATTGGTACTGTCATAGAGCTTCTGCCTGCTCTTATACCCAGATGTCTTCTCTTGACATTTCTCCTGATCAACCTCCCCCTTATTCTTCTTGGTTCTCATCAGAACTCACGTATTCTGAAATCAATGACAAATTCCTATCTAATTTCTATGGCAGTTAATTTTTAATTGTTTTCAATTTTATTATTTTTTATTAGATTCAGGTATACTATGTAGTGATTTTATATTTTCATACATTATGAAAGGACCACTACTACAAATCTAGTAATCATCTGTCCCAAAGTTATTACAATATTACTGAGCATATTTCTTATGCTGTATATTATATTGCCATGGCTTATTTCATAACTGAAGTTTGTACTTCTTAATCCCCTTTAACATTTAACTCCCACTCCAGCTTCTCTTCCTTCAGGCAACTATCTGTTCTGTATATATGAGTCGGTTTTCATACTGCTTTGTTGTGTCTTAGATTTCACATATGCGTGAGCTCATACAGTATTTGTCTTTCTCTGACTTATGTCAGGCTTCCCTTGTGGCTCAGCTAGTAAAGAATCTGCCTGCAATGCCGGAGACCTGGGTCACTTAGCATAATATCCTCTAGATCCATCTATTTTGTAACAAATGCCAAGATGTCATTCTTTCATATGGTTGAGAAATATTTCATTGTGTATGTGTTCCCTTTTCTCTGTATCTTTGCCAACACTTGCTATTTGTTTTCTTTTTGCTAGCAGCCATTCTGACAGGTGTGAAGTGATATCTCATTGTGAATGTGCTTTGTCTTTTCCCAATGATTATTGATGTTGACCATCTTTTCATATGTCTGTTGGCCATCTGTCTGTCCTCTTTGGATAAATGTCTATTCAGGTACTCTGCCAATTTTCTACACAGGTTTTTGTGTCTCTGACACCGAGTTGTACGCCTTATTTGTATATTTTGAATATTAGTGCCTAAAAAGATATATCACTGGTGAATATCTTCTCCCATTCAGTAGGCTGCCTTTTCATTTTTTTGATAGTGTCCCTCACAGTGAAAAAGCTTCTTAATTTGATATAGTCTTATTTATTCTTTTGTTTCCCTTGACTGAGGAGACAGATCTCTCCAAATATTAGTAAGATCAATGTCAAGTAGTGTACTGCCTAGGTTTTCTTCTAGGAGTTTTATGGTTTCAGATTTACATTTATTCATTTAATCCACTTTAAGTTTACTTTTACACATGGTATGAGAAACTAGTTTAATTCTTCCACATGTGGCTGTCCAGTTTTCCCAACACTTTCATTGAAGAAGCTGTCTTTCTCCATTGTATACTTTTGACTTCTATATCATGTATTAACTGACCATATAAATGTGGGTTTATTATTGAGCCCTCTATTTATCAATGAGTTCCATTAATTGATGAGTCTGTATTGCACCAGTACCATGCTGTTTTGACTACTGTAGCTTTGTAGTATAGTTTGAAATCGGGGAATATGATACCTCCAGCTTTGTTCTTCTTTCTCAAGATTGTTAGGCCAACAGGGAAAAATAATCACTGCAAAGCTAATTCTTCTTGAACCTTACTTGAAGAAAGAAGACCTTCCCAGATAGGCATCTTAGCTTAGGTTTTAGAAGTATAATTAAAACTGATATATAGTAGCCTTTCAACATGAAAGAAAATGAGAAACTTTAGTGGTAAATGTCATAGTAGCTTCACAGTCTGTGTGTGCCCTGAGTATGTTTTAGATGCATATTCTACTTCTGTTGGTATATCACAAAAGCAATGCTATACTGTCAGGAGTTCATACAAAATACAGTTGATTAAAGGTTTAAACTTTGGCCTCAATTTGTTGAAAAACAATGAAATGTGTAATTGTGTTTATTTAAGTAAGGATACAAGAGTGGCATCTAGTGTTCAAATTACTTAAACTGTAGCTACATGGCCCTAAGAAACTCAGTAAAAGCTAGAGCAGGCATGTACTACTCATACAAAGTATACAAAGTAAGAGAGAACAGGACAAATTTTCATTTTATATGATTTTCTTACGGAGTATAATCTGATGTTCACTCTGATCCTCTAATTAAAAATTTTTAATTTGATGGACTGTATTCTTGGTTTAGTCCCATTAGTTTTTTGTGAGATTATGTTTCATGTATTATAATAAAACATCATCAATATCTGTTGAAAGCTGGGTAAACTGCAGGTAAAATTCTAATACTAATTACAAGAAAAAAGAACTTGTACACTGAATAATAATAACTAATATTTTGTATACTTTAAGTAAATGTGATTTCTTCATTACCTTTATTATCTCTAATAGGAATTCTATGAGTGAGGTGTTACATCCAGTTTATAAATATGACATTTGTCTACTTGTGTCCTAATGACTAAAACCACCTGAAATGCCTATGTCATATAGTTGTAGTTTAAACAGAAATTAATATTAAAATCAGACAATCAGGTTATCTAGAGATATGTTCTAGATAACATTTTTTTATTTTTTTAAAAATTAGCTTATTAAGTAATAAAAAAGATGTTGAAATCTCTTTTACTCTAGACAAGAATTTATCAACTACCAGCACTGGCACAGAGTCAGACACGACTGAAGCGACTTGGCAGCAACAGCAGCATTGGCACTATCAACAGTTTGGGCCAGATATTCTTTTATTTTAGGATGTATACTTTTGAACTATAGGATGAATATGGTCCCCAACCACCCACGTCCAGGATTAGAGTGATGAAATTTGTATGGTGGTCCTTGAGGAAGGCCCTCTGCTAGCAATCATCACCTCTTTAATTTTAAATAGACTCATTTCAAAATAATGTTAAAATATTGGACTCTTTTGGTAGTGGAGCAGAGTAATTTTAAGTAAGGCCAATTTCTGTTTTATCACGCTTCATGTTTAATGGGAGCGGAATATTATTTTTAGTCAAAGTTTAAGAATTAGGTCATGGCAGAAATTAACTTCAAAATTGTATCTCTGGTAGATACAGACTCTGGTAGTCTTTTCCACAAACAAGTGACACCAAGACCAAGACTCTTCTTTTCAAAGCTAATCTGCAAACACTTGACCCCAAGACTCCCCTTTTCAAAGCTAATCATTGTGTATCAGAGAAATATAGATATCCTATAATTTCTCATTTTATCTTAAATTATGTTGCTTTTAGAAAACTGATTATCTAATTCAAGGTATGACATTTTAATAAACTGACAACAAAAATAAAAACAAGTAGTTCCTTACCACCTCAGTATAAGGCAATTTTCTTTCTTTCTCTCTTAATCTTGTTAGGTGGTAGAAAGAAGTTGGAAGTAGACCAAAAGGACTGAAGAATGAGCAAAGATAATCTATATGGCTAAAAAAAGGAAGCAATTTGGCATAGTGAGGGTGACTTTGTTGACATTTCAGAGATAATTTCAGGGTAACTTCTGACTAATTGTGTGACTATGAGTAGGGCTTCAAAAATATTTTTTGGAAAAAACATGAAAAACTGAGTAATTGCATGAACCGTGACAGTCTTGTTTTTCTTCTATAGAAAGAAAAAGTATATATACTCTCTGTGTCACTCAGGAAACTTACAAAGATCAAGTGAACTAATGAATTTAGCAGCAATTTATTTGCAAAGATCATATAAAGTGTGTATTATATAAATTCTCCAAGATTACCATTAAAATAACCATAAATTTACAAAAAGAAAGCTATTATTAATAGCAGTGTAAGAAAACATTAGGCTATACCCTGGGAAAAATTTCAACTAAATGTCTAGTTATTCCTTTTTACGTTTTTCAAATTATCTAAATAAAACTTACTAAATAAGGTGTTTAATGCTTCTTTTTACAGATTCCTTTACCAGCATAATTTTTGTCTTTCTATTTAACCTCATCTTAGTAATGTCAACAATAGTTCCAGGATTCAAGTACTTTTTAGTGGCTAGAAATTATCAGTATCTTTCAACTTTCTTTTAATAAATTAATAGTTCTTTTACATTTATATTTGTGACTTTTCTTCATCTTTGTGAGTAATAAAACAAGTCAACACAAAGGAAACAATCCACTTGTTCGGAGAATTAATTTGGCAGACACATATAATATTGCCTGCAGATAGCTGACTCAATGTTAAATTATTAGAAGTCAGTTACGTGATGTGATATATTATAGAGTTGTAGAAAGCAATGCATAAACTCAAATTCATGAAGTTTAACACAATTTCCCCAAGTAATAGCAGAGTCCTTCATGATGAAGTCATGAAAGCAACAGAAAGGTGTATATACGTTGACTTTAAGATACTTTGTGATTGTATATATACAGGTGACAAACTGTATGATATTTATTCTTAGTTGAATTTTGGGGGGAAAATCATATCCAAGCATAAAAAAAATGTATTCTAAGTCTTAAACACCTAAATAATAGAATAGGTATAGATGCATTTTATAAAAGCTTTTAAGTGCACAAGGGTGAACCAATTATCAAGATGAAAGCAGTGGAGAGTTCTTTTAGAAAATGAAGTTTCTTTTCTGTCAAGTAAAACTTCACCTTATTTCAATGACTTTGTGTGTTTGTGTTTTGGCATACTGGATTTTCTACAAGAGAAGCACTAATTTACTTTGTAGTATGGAGAAACTTTCTATTAGTATTTACAAGCTCAATGCTACCTTGTCTGGTGAAACATGTTATTAACTGTTAATCCACACAACACCCCTTGTTAAATAGGTCATTATTATTATCTTCACTTTCCAGCTGAAGAAACACACCAAGAGAGGTCACGGAGTGAGTCAAGGCCAGGATTAGCCATGAAAAGCACCCAGTTGTCAGTGCTTTCCTTGGTCTACCCAGCCACGCTAAATAGGTGAGATGGCTTGCCTGGATAGCCACAGAGAATGGGAGCTGGCCCAGAGCTCATATAACCCAACTCCTAATAAAGACAGCCTGTGTAGTCCCTGCCTCTCGATTTCATGCAAGTTACCCTAAATTTGAATTGGTGGGGCCCTCACTAATATTCTTGACCTAGATCCTGAACGTTGCCCTTACTATTCCTCACCTCATGTCAGCATCACTACTGAAACTCTCTGAGTTTACCTGTGGTTTGCTCTACTCTGAACCCATTTCTAAGGAGAGAAAGGTAAATAGTGCTGAGGAGATTTTACAACTTTGGATGATATTTCTGGAGGAACTGGAATCTGTATTAATTCTCTTAAAAAACTAAACCGAATTTATGATCTTTCTGAAAATCTAAATGGTTGAGAAAAAATAAATGAACAGGTAATAAAAACTACCTGAAATTCTAGACAGAGATAGCTGCTTTGATATAGACAATAAAGTACAGTACATTTTATGAAACAGTGATAGACAATGAGATCACAAATTTTATAAATAATTCAACTTCCAATCATTAAGAAGCCTTTCAAAGTAGCAAGCACTTTAACTGGAAAAAGAAGAATGATTAAGGAAACAGAAAACAACTCTTAAGAACATCTAATTGCAAACAAAATACTAAGCTTTGTAGGAACAATGTAGCTTTCATAATCATTGAAATGTGGAGGATATGGGATACCAATCATATTTTTAAAAACATATAATTATTGTAATTAATCTAAACTTATTGGGAAATAAACAATTAGCTCAAAATAAAATTAATGTTTACCTATTGATAAAATAGCCTATCGATATTTCATAGCATTTAATATATCTGATGTAATTGATAAAATGCGCATTTTTTGCTTTGTATAATAAAATAGGGTCCCAATTATTTTTCTTTCAGTTGAATGAAATGGAAAACCATTTCCCAGGGGGAAAATAATAATAAACTATACCAAAGCTGGCAGCAAAAAAGAAAGAGAAATTCAGATAATTGCATTGTTTACACAAGCAGTTGAATATGTTATTAAAACTCTCATACTGAAAAAAAAATCCTATTCCAGATGGTGGCACTACGGAATTCTCCCACACCTTTAGGAAGAAATAATAATTAATTCTACACAACACTTTCAGAGAAAAGAAAAACAGGAAAAGTCCCCAGCTAACCTTATGGGATCAGCACAGCTTTTACTCTAAAATTTTAAGAGGATATCATGAGAGGATATCATGAGGAAGGAAAATTACAGACAAACTTCTTTCAGAAACATAGTAGAAAATTCTTAATGAGATGTGAACAAATCAAATCAAAAGACATATAACACAACAGTAAGCAGAGTTGATTTTAAGCCTGTAAAAGAAGTTTAACATTTAGAAAGCAATCAATCTAATTCATATCATTGGCAGAATAAAGGGGAAAATGTCATAATTATTTGAATAGATGCAGGAAAAGCTTTCAATAAAATTCAATATATGTTCATGGTAAAAAACTTTCAGAAAACTAGGGAACAGAAGCAAATCTTCTTCATCTGATAAACTAAATGTATAAAAAAGTCCATAGCAAAAATTATATTTAATAAAAACATTTTAAAATTTCCTGTAAAGACTGGGAACAAGATAAGGAAATTTTATATTATCAATTCTATTCAACTTTGTACCAGATGCACTAGCCAGTACAATAATACAAAATGGAAGAAATCACAAAGGTTTGTAAAGGAACAAATCAGTGGACACATTTTGCAAAAGACATGATTATGAACACAGAAAAATCCAAAAGCATTTGATAGAATCAATAAATAAATTTAACATGGCTGCTAGATAAAAACAATTAGAAAATAAAATGTTAAAAGAAAGCATTAATTTTACCATCAAAGACATCAAATCTCTAACATATATATCTAGGGCAAATTGTGCAACATCCTTGTATATAAAATTTTAAAATATCGCTGAGAAAAACTGAAGAGCTAGGTAAAGAGAAGAATACACTAAGGATTGTAAAAATATCAATTCCTCTTCAAAATATATATTCTTTTTGAATATTTTATATCGAATCAATATATATTGATTCAATGCAATCCCAATTAAAGTCATAGCATTATTTTTATACACATTGATAAGTTTATTTTAAAATTCATATGTAAATGAAAAAAGGCCAAGATGAGGCAAGTTGATCTTGAATAAGAAGAAAGTCAGAGTATCTACATTACTAGATACCAACAGTTAAAAAAAAACCACAATAATCAATACCTTATTATATTGTTAACAAGAATAAAAAACAGACCAATGGCATACAATAAAGAGTATAGAAACAGAGTCATATATATTATGTTTATATATGACTTAGGTAACATTACATGGCAGTGCAAGAAAAAGCTATGTTAATGAATCTTAATTTTTATATCCTGAATACACCAAACTTGACTCCAGTCAGAACTAAATGTGAACCATAATACAACAATAAGGTTGTAGAAAATAATGTATGTGAATATATTTATGAAAGTGTTGGTCACTCAGTCATCTCCAACTCTTTGTGACCCCATGGACCATAGCCTGCTAGGCTCCTCTGTCCTTGGAAGTCTCCAATTTATAAATTTTCTTAAAAAGGAAACAAAAAGCACAAGCCTTAGATAACACTAATTATTCATACTCATAGAAATTAAGATCTCCTGTTTATCAAGATATTCCATCAAGATAGTTTAAAAGGTAGAGAGGGAAAAACATTTTCTATATGTAGGAAAAATAAACAGACTATATAAAAAACTTCTACAACTCAATAAAAAGATAGATGAATCAACAAAGTAGGCAAAACCTTTTTCTCAGATATTTCACAAAAAAGATATTTGAGTGGCTAATAAACATATGCAAAAGTGATCACTACAATTATCCATCAAGCACATGCAAATTAAAATTGGGATGCAACAAATATGTACAAGATCTATATGAGGGCAGACTATAAATCTCCCATGAATGAAATCCAAGAAGAGTGAAATACATGGGGAGATAGTCCATGTTCATGGATAGGGAAGCAATATTGCCAAAAGGTCAGTTCTTTCCAACATTGTATAGAATCAATACAATCCCAATCAAAATCTCAGGAAGCTTTTGTAGACATTGACAACCTGATTCAAAAGTTTAGCTGAAGAGTCAAAAAACCCAGAGTTGCCAACCTAACGTTGAAGGAAAAGAACAAAGTCAAGGACTCAGAGTATCTGACCTGGAGGCTTGATGTAAAGCTATGATAATCAAGGAAGAATAAAACAAAGGAACAGAGTAAGAAACCCAGAAACAGACCAACATAATATAGTCCACTTATTTTTGACAAAAGAGCAAAGGCAATACTATGCAGCAAATATAGTCTTTTCAATAAATGTTGCTGAAACAACTGGACATCTGTATTTTGATAAATGATGAATCTAGATTCATAAAATCATACCTTAAATCCTTCACAAAAATTAACTTAAACTGGATTATAAACCTAAACATAAAACTACAAAATTCCTAGAGGGTAACATAGGAGAAAACCCAGATAGTCTTGAGTACGGTGATGAAATTTTAGGTTCAACGCCAAAGACACAATCCAGGAAAGAAAAATTGATAAGCTGGACTTAATTAAAACTTCTGTGAAAAACAGTGTCAAGAGAATTAGAATACAAGTCACAGACTGGGAGAAAATATTTGCAAAAGACACATCTGTAAAGGACTGTTATCTAAAATATACAAAGAGATCTTAAAACCCAACAGTAAGAAAATGAACCACTGATTTAAAAGGCCAAAGATCTGAACAGACACCTCTCCAATAAGACAGATGATGAACAAGCATATGAAAAGAAGCTCGACATCATATGTCATCTGAAAAATGTAAATTAAAATGACAGTGAGATACCACTATACACCTATTAGAATAGCCCAAATCTGGAATATTGACAACACCAAACAAGTATACGGTACAACAGAAACTCTCTTTCATTGCTGGTGGGGAAGCAAAAATGGTACACTTGGAAAGACAGTTTTGTGGTCTCACACAACACCAGCATACTCTAACTATAAAATCCAACAATTACTTACTCTCTTTGGTAATTACTCAAAGGAGTTGAGAACTTATGTCCACACAAAACCCTGTACACAGTTGTTTACAGCTGCTTTATCCAGAATTGCCAAAATTTGGAAGCAACCAATATGTCCTTCAGTAAGGGAATGGATTAATAAACTGTGATACAGCCAAATAACAAACTATTATCCAGCACTAACAAGAAACAAACTATCAAGCCAGGAAAAGACAGGGAAGAACTTTAAATGCATATTATTAAGTGAAAGAAACCAATCTGGAAAGGTTACATACTGTGTGATTCCAACCATGGCATTCTGGATGAAGTAAAACTACAGAAACAATAAAAAGAACATTGGTTACCAAAGATAGGGGATAAGGATAAATAGGCAGAGCACAGAGGATTTTTAGGGCAGTGAAAATATTCTGCATCATATTATAATGATGGATACATGTTATCACACATTCATCCAAACCCACAGAATGTACAATACCAAGAGTGAGCCTCTGGGTCATTATGATATGAGGATATAGGTGTTTAATAGTAACAAATGTGCTACTGCAGTAGAGCATCTTGATAATTAGGGAGGGCTTTCTAGATAGCTCAGTGGTAAAAAAAAAAAAAAAAAAAAAAACCTCCCTACCAATGCAAAAGACCTGGGTTCGATCCCTGGGTTGGAAAGATCCCCTGGAGAAGTAAATAGCAACCCACTCAATTCTTGCCTGGATAATCCTATGGACAGAGGAGTCTGGCAGGCTACAGTCCATGGGGCTGCAAAGAGTCACACACAACTGAGCATGTACGTGAGTTTACATACGTGTGTGGGTCGGGGATGTATGCGAAATCTCTGTGCCTTCCTCTTGGTTTACTGTGAACTTAAAACTGCTCTCAAAACTAAAATTTAAAAAAGAGATTAAATGAAACACAACGCATGCACATACATACAATGACATCACTGTACACCTACCAGAAATCCTGGGGACAAGTACTGCCAAAGGGAATATAAATTTGTACAATCTCTCTGGAAAGCTGTCTGACAGGATCTCTTAAAACAAAAAACATAAAAACCTTATTACACAGAAAATACGATAGAAATTGAAAATATGTATATATGTGCACTGAAAGACATGCATAAAAATTAACAATATCATTATTAAACATAGTGAAAAACTGGAAACAATACAAATATTCATGAATATAAGAATGTAAATAATTTTAGAATATTGACATGGTGAAATGATGGCAATGAACATTAGTAATCTACTTACACAAGCAACATGTATTGTTTCACAGATACAGCACCGAGCAAAAGAATCCACATGCAAAAATATGTACTATATGATTACATTTATAAAAACGTCCTAAATAGGAAGAAAAACCTATGTTACGAACGTCAAAATAGTTCTCTTTGGAGAAGTTGGGGGAAGGTAATATCTAGGAGAATACAAAGAAAGTTTCTAGTAATATTGTACATCTTGATCTGGGTGCTGGCTACAAAGGTCTGATTAATATATAAAGACAATTGAGCTGAATATAGATTTTATAATCATAAAAATTCATTACTCATTACACATTGATTAAAAAAAAGCAAACTCAGACATAACTTCAAAGACAACATGCAACATTTTCTCTTTTACATGATTGGATAACAATGACTAAATTAAATTAGTAAACCAATCTAATAGATCAAGGTGAAGATAAAAGGAAGAATCACTGCCGAAGTGTTCAATAAAAACTGAACAATTTCTGTTACTTGCCAACAGATATTTTCTTATTAAGCAGTCATTGTTCATGAATGCCAACTGCTTTCAGTTTTAGATAACTTTCTTCTGTAGTTATATATTGCTTTTTTTAAATCCAGGCACTGCTTCACAAATAAATCCCCAAGTCATAAAGGGGACTCAACTCAGCCAACGTAACACCACTATTAAAAAGTAAATCCAAAATACACATTTCTCCTGCCATGAACCAAATTCAAAATGTTCAGGTTATCTGAGTAAAGCCTGAGTGAGTTTTATTCTCCTCTTGATTCAAAACACCAGAGAGACCCTTCGTGCCAGCTGGTTGCAGCAGAAGCCAAACACAGAAATGAAACAGCAAATTATAAAGCCACCAAGGCTGAGTCCCACTTAAACAACCTGCCCTGTTATCAAATGTCACACTGTCCCTCATTTCAGCACTCTCCCCTTGGACTGGCGACCTAGCAATTTATTTTCATGCTTTCTGTCCCATAATAATAACAAAATGAACCAAGTTTTCTAAGTCTACTCCCTAGATGCGGGCACAGAGAGTCAAAAGCTTTTCCCACTGTAACCCATGTTCTGAGCTAACTTTATTATGGTCACTCTGATTATTAATACTTTCCTGGCTAATCAGTGTCTTTGAGGCCCCTCTGCAGAAATTTCCAAGCCTAAGCACATTTAGCCACAGCCATTCTGTTTGAGTTTCTCACCCATGCCATTCCTTTAGCAAATTTAGGATCAAAGGCAGACAGTGTCCTGGGGGCATCATCACTGTTCAATGTTGCTCTGGACAACCTGGGACCTGGGTCACAGACTGCACAACAGTTTCATTATTTTGAGTTAAAGAGGTTGTATTTATTCCTAAAGAAATGCGGGTTCATTCATTCACTTGGCGGGTTGAACATAAGAAATATCCCTTTTTATTTAATATTTCATGTTGATGACACATAATGTGAAGCAGGTCTTGCTATGATCTAAAGATTGCTGGAATCTATCCAAAAAAATACAATAAATATAATCCCAAATTTTAGTAGCAATTGAGAAAATGACACAATCTTAGTCATGAACAGAATATATACCACATTATGAAAGACATTTATAGATGAGGATATGAAAACTAAAATAAACCCATGACTTGCTCAAGATCAGACCATTATTCAGTTGGTATTAGGCAATCTGCTCTATTTTATTAATTTATAAAAGAAGTAAACAGAAAAAGAAATGGAATTATTTTCTACCCTTTGGAATCTAGGGATAAGAATATTCTCAAAAATGTTTTACTGATGTCAGTACATAGTAACAGGTTTTGAGACAACTAACAGGCTACATTTCTTTGCCAGCATGGTATTTAGTAGGATCTATTTTATATATCTATAAATACATATGTGTATGAAAACTTTGGCCATCTCATGCAAAGAGTTGACTCACTGAAAAAGACCCTGATGCTGGGAGGGATTGGGGGCAGGAGGAGAAGGGGACAACAGAGGATGAGATGGCTGGATGGCATCACTGACTCGATGGACGTGAGTCTGAGTGAACTCTGGGAGTTGGTGATGGACAGGGAGGCCTGGCTTGCTGCGATTCATGGGGTCGCAAAGAGTCGGACACGACTGAGCGACTGAACTGAACTGAACTGATGAAAACTCAAAGTGTTAGTCTCTCAGTCATGTTCGACCCTTTGTGTCCCCAGGGACTGTTACCTGCCAGACCCCTCTGTCCATGGGATTTCCCAGGCAAGAATACTGGAGTGGGTTGGCATTTCCTCTAGGGAATCTTCCCGACCCAGGGATCAAACCTGAATCTCCTGTATTACAGGCAGATTCTTTACTGTCTGAGATATAAATAACTATATATGTACATGCATTTTACAGGTACATACATACATATTATATATTGTACATGTACTTATGTGGTATGTATGTTCATGTATATCATATACATGTATCATGCTTGTATATATATTATCACTTTTGAGAACTGAAAACACAAAATCCTCAGAAATTTCAGAGAGCATGCCACTCTAGGCAGGACCTTCTTAAGCCAAGGCCCAAGAACTTTAGGAGATCTCAATCAGATGATATTTGTGAAGTGTTTTGTATATGTATGAATGTGTGTGTGTGTGTGTGTCAATTCCTGTGTTTCTGGAATGTGATGAATTCATAGCTTTTACAAGATCCTCAAAAGGGTCTTTCACCAGAAACAGCTTAACTATCAGTGTTGTATACACAATTTTATACTACTTACTCAGGTTTACCTAGCAAGAACTTTTTTCATTATTTATTATTAGTTTGTTCAAAATAGGCTTCCCTGGTAGTTCATTGGTAAAGAATCCCCCTGCAACAAAGATCCAAGTTGGATCCCTGCATCAGGAAGATCCCCCTGGAGGAAGAAATGGCAACCCACTCAAGTATTCTTGCCTGGAAAATCCCATGGAGAGACAGCCTGGCAGGCTACAGTCCATGGGGTTGCAAAACAGTCAGACATGACTTAGCAGCTAAACAACAAACAACATAAACTTCTTGGACAGAATAATCTAAATTTTGTATTCTTCAGTCTTGACCTTTTCACATCTAAAATTTGGAGAAATGTGAGTTAAGTAAAGCTCTAATCAAGTTTAATTTCCATAGCACAAATTTCTCAAATTTAATTAATCAGTTTTGCTGAGTCCAATAAAATTCTTGCAAAGGTGTTAGCACATGTCTAAACTTGAAGATTACCCTACAAGGCCCAATCATAGAACCACTGTCAAGCGGTATATTTCAATTAACTGTATCACAATGGCACCTTTATAAGAATTACCATGAGGTATGAATTACATTGACTTCTGCCAAACTTAAAACCTTTTTTCTTTTTTTTTTTACATTTTTTTCATTTTTAAATCTTATTAAGATTAAGATAAATTAAGATCTAAATGTTATTGATCTTCTAATAACATTATCTAAGAGTGTTATGAAGTTGTCATATCTATTTGCTTATATTTTTACTTACATTTTGTCTAAAACATAAGCCTGGTGAAAGCAAACAGTCTGTGGTAGATACAATAGTCAGGCTTAAACTTCATGGGTCCCAATTTTCTTCTGGAATCACTTCTTACACTGTAAAAGCCAGAAAGCTAAAACAAAAACAACAAAATTAAAAAAAAAAAAAAAAAACCCACACCTTTTCTAGGACACATTCCAGGTAAGTTTCCAGATGTGACTCAGGCTCTTGAATCATATGCCTACATCTATTTGAAATTGGACAGGGAACCCTGGTGTGCTGCACTCCATGGGGTTGCAGAGTCAGACGACTTAGAGACCGAACAACAACATTTGAAACTGAAATTATGTGAGATGGTGAAAGAAGCAGAGAATGAGCAGGGTTTCCAAATATCACTGGTGCAGATCTAGTAGCTCTGATGTGATTTTGGAGGCAATAGTTCTAGTAGTTGTTTTTTATCTTTAAATTACATTTGACTAAGGTTCTGAGATCTGCACTCATCAATTAGAGATGTTTTCCTGATTCTCCAACTTTAAAAAAAATTTAAATAAAAATTCTACATATTTGAGATGTGCAACATGATTTGATTGTCATATTTTTGACTGCAGCAGAGATGGTGGTTGGTCATGGGGACTCAGCCATTCCAACATTTTGGAAAGAACCGATTCCTTGTACTAAATCCATTTCTGCTGAAAATAGAGTGGATTCTGTCATTCACAATTCATTTCTTACTGAGTGTGTGGGCGCTCAATTTTTGCTGACTGAATGAATACAGTTATAAGGAAACATAAAGTACATTAAGAAAGACTGTATCCTTTTGGCAAATCTTTCCTTTCAGTATGATAATAGCTATGAAGACATGCAGTGTATTTATTTTAGGTCCAAGAGATATTCACGGATTAAGATTTAAAGATGAATTCTTTCCCTTTCTTCTCGTCTCCATACCTTCCTTCCATTTTCTCATCGTTTATTTTGCTGTCTGTTGTGATACTGTGTAGGTAACATAACTCACTTTTTGACTGAATTACTGCCAACTGTCAAAGATACATACAGTAGATAGAAACAGCAGTTAACAAGACTATAGGTTACACACACAACTTGCCATTTTATACTAAAATACTTTAAATCATGTTCATCACATCAAAATAAAACTAATATATTTTAAAATAAAAATTTTAATTCCTTTTTGTTTCTTTTGTGACTATAATAATACATAAAATACTGAAAACATATATTAAAGAAGGAACCACGCTACAAGGGAAGTTCACTTGTTGGGTTCCCCAGGAAGTAGACCCTAAGACAGAAATTGTACAGTTCATAGGCAGGTGCTCTCAGGATCAACACCTGGATTGGGCAGTGATGGGGGCTGAAATGGGATGTATCTGCAACAAAAGCATCAGCAAATCATAACAGGGAAGCTCCAGGACTAGAATGCTTCTTGAGTTATCTAGAACTAGGGAGCATGACAGGCTTTTCTGCTGTTATACAAACTGGTAACTCTTGTATCAATTAGTAACTGGACGTGGGTTGACACCCTCCCAAGGGGTGTGATTATGGGATAGGCTGTGCTCTACATGGACGGAAGCAAATTTCAAAGACAACCTCGCTGACTCAGGTGACAGGTGTCAGCCATCAACATTTCAAGCAGTTGGGGAATGGGTTATCAGTTAAGGAAAGAGGTAGGAGTGGACTGGGCCAAGAACTATGGCATCCATCTCACAAAGACAGTACACAGGAAAGAAAGCCCTGTGACTTTGAACCAGCAAGCCTGGATTTGGGCACCATTTCTTCCACTTAATAGCTGTAGGAATCTGAACAAGTCATTTAACTCTCTGAATTTGTTTCCTCATCAACAGAAAGGTAATAGTGACCTATAAATATCTAATAATGGGCTGCCCTGGTGGCTCAGTGGTAAAGGGTTTACCTGCCAATGCAGGAGATGGGGGTTCAATCCCTGGGTTGGGAAGATCCCCTGGAGAACAGAATGGCAATCCACTCCAGTATTCTTGCCTGGAAAATCCCATGGACAGAGGAGTCTGGCAGGCTGCTGTCCACGGGTCGCCATGAGTCAGACATGACTTAGCAACTACACAACAACAAATAATATCTAACAATAATAATAGCACCTTTTAAAGTTCATTGTAATATATGCAAAAGAGTACTGCAATCTGCAGGTCATACTATTAAAATTTCAGTTATGATTTTACAGAAAGTATAGCTCAAAATATTATTTGTTTTTAAGACAGTGCTCACTTTAGGCATGCATATACTAAAAAATAGAACAGCAAGAATAATATAGAGAAAATTACAGAGAAAGTACATCAGAGAAAGAAAGTAAATCAGAGAAAGGTACATTTCATTTATTCTTACATTTATGAATTTATCAAATGGCACGTGATTGTGAACATACTCTGTGAAAAGACTCCCCTATTATTAGGACATGCATGTCATGCAAAGTTTGAACACGGGCAGGCTCTGACCTACTTTGACTTTAGAAGAAAATAAACTATCCAAACTTTTTTTCCCAGTTCCCATGTTACTATCCAATGGCAGGCCTAGAAGGGTTATCAGGAGTTTGGTTCTCAAAACTAACCCACACCCACTAAACTCTCATCATTGTTATATAGCATATAATTTTCTTTTTAAAAAAAGACATTAAATTAAAATCACGCTGCCCTGTAAACTTTTCAACACACAATCTTCCATGGATTTACATATGTCTTAGGACTCAGTGCGGCTCCTATGATGTATGTGCCAAAGACCGCATGACAGGGGTATAGGCGGTGATATTTCATACCACCTACACGCTTTCCTTTATATTTCTGAGACAGCTCTTACTGGCAAGAGAATTGATGGCCACAGAATAGCCACATAATTTTTACTCTCTGTCTATAAAACTTAAGAACCAGTTTGGTTGACTCGTCTTCAAGTTGGCAAACAAATAAATAACTACCCTCAGGCTATAACCGTGGCGTACCTCTTAAAAAGTGGCCAACTAATGGTTTAGTGAATATTGTGCTAAAATCTCTTTTTCTCATTACCTTCTAGGTGAACTTATTTCTCTTTTGTGATATAAAATATACATGTAAAAAAAGTATACATATTGGGAATGTGTACAGCTCAATGAATAAAGCAAACAATTTTAAGATATGTATTAACTCTCTTGGGCTTCCCTCATAGTTCAGTAGGTAAAGAATCTGCCTGCAGTGCAGGAGACCCAGGTTTGATTCCTGGGTCAGGAAGATCCCCTGGAGAAGGAAATGGCAACCCACTTCAGTATTCTCGCCTAGAGAATCCCAGGGACAGAAGAGTCTGGCAGGCTACAGTCCATGGGGGTCGCAAGAGTCAGACATGACTGAGCGACTAAACCACCACCATTAACTCTCTTATAGCTATTAACTTAACAAGCTGTAGGAAGATTTCAAGCAAATAAGAAAACAAATAATGAAATTCAAGGTATTGAACTCAGAGAAAAGATGGGAATGCTATAGAGAATTAGACAGAAATTTTATCAATAGATTACCATATCTGAAAGTCATAGAAAACTAGCCAGATTAAATGAAAATATACCACAATCACCTCAAAATGAAATCTGTATCACTTATGCTTTGCTGTGAATCAAATCACCCCAAAACTCAGTGATTTAAAAGAACAATCTTTATTTCCCAATGAGTTGGGCTAGGATCAGTTTGCTTGTTCAGTGACTGGTCTTACCTGTGGTCACTCATGTGGCTACAACCAGTTGGTGGGTAAGCTTGAAAGTCTCAACTGGGAACGCTCATTGGCCTCACATGGTTTTATCCTCAGGTGAGCTGGTCCAGGCTTCTACATGGTGTCAGTGTTGCCAAGAGTAAGACATCCCAAGCCCCAGTTCAGAAGGGCTTTTCACATATCTATTGGCATCACATTTGCTAATGTCCATCCATCGTTAAAGTCACATAGACAAGCCAGGACCATTGAGACAGGGATTATACAAGTGCAAGCATTACCCACCGGGGGCCACCATAGCAACAGTCTACCATACTAGCCAACTAAATACGCCCAGGTGGCATGATTACTGAGGACAGAAAAGAAAAACTGAGCCGGTCATATGTGAGTGTCAAACCTCTGGCTCTACTACTATTAATAACTTGCTGTGTGACTTCAGAAAGACCACGCTGTGCATCTCAGATCTCTCTCAGGTAAATGATACAGAGATCATGAGAATAAGGGTAACACACACACACACACACAAGTTAATGTTTATAAATTCTTAATTGTAAAGTAACAATAAAAATAAATAATTAAATTTTTGTGTTTTATGTTAAAAATCCCACTGAACTATCCAACTATTTTATTATTGTTTAGAATTGTAAAATGTGCACATTTTTACCACCACCTAATATATATAGAAGAAATCTAAAGTACAATCTTTAAAAGTGCGTGTTGTACTCAGATCAGATCAGATCAGATCAGTCACTCAGTCGTGTCTGACTCTTTGTGACCCCATGAATCGCAGCATGCCAGGCCTCCCTGTCCATCACCAACTCCCGGAGTTCACTGAGACTCACAGCCATCGAGTCAGTGATGCCATCCAGCCATCTCATCCTCTGTCATCCCCTTCTCCTCCTGCCCCAAATCCCTCCCAGCATCAGAGTCTTTTCCAATGAGTCAACCCTTCGAGTGAGGTGGTCAAAGTACTGGAGCTTCAGCTTTAGCATCATTCCTTCCAAAGAAATCCCAGGGCTGATCTCCTTCAGAATGGACTGGTTGGATCTCCTTGCAGTCCAAGGGACTCTCAAGAGTCTTGAATTTCATCTTTTTTTTAATAATTCTATCTTTTCTAGAGAATTTTAACTTTTCATCATGAGACAGAAGTCATAATTTTGGTTCAGTACCATGCTGCTAAAATTTCCCCCAGGACTGCTCCTAAACAGGCACATATAGTTGACCCTTGAACAACAGTGGTTGGAACTGTGTGGATCCACTTATATGCAGACTTTTTCCAATAGAAAATGCTATAGCACTACACAACCCACAGTTGGTTGAATCTGGGGATGCAGAAACACGAATACAGAGGAAGTGTATATGTGAAGGACTATCAGTTATGGGTAGATTTTTTACTTCACAGAGGATTGGTGCCTTTAACATCTGTGTTGTTCAAGGATCAACTGCACTGCTTTTTACCCAGAGGGCTTTTTATAGAATGTAAGTAAATTGTATCCTTTCATTTTCAACAGTTGTAAAGATAGAGGATTGGGAAGGCTCACCAAACAAAGTATTTGTTTTTCCCTGTATTTAAGCCAAAGCTATCCCCTGAAGCTCTTAAACTGCAGTGCGTTAGGTAGGGAGAAGGATATGCTCTGGTAACAAAAAGATCCACAAGCTTTAATAATTTTTAAACAGGTTAGCTGGTTTCTTTCTCAGTGAAGGATGAAGAGGTGGCAGCTATGGCTCCACAAATCTAGAAAAATTCACTGTTATTGGCTTCCATGAGTGCTCTACATGTCAACGTTTTCAGCCAATAGGAAGGAAAAAGAAAGAATCAGAATACTGCAAGAGTCTTCTTATTGAGTAGAACAGACATTGCATAATTATTTCCATTTATATCTCATTGGTTAGAACTTGGCCTCCCGGTCACAGTTGGCAGGGAATTTGAGAACGTAATCTGTCTGAGGCGGAGAAGGCAATGGCACCCCACTCCAGTACTCTTGCCTGGAAAATCCCATGAATGGAGGAGCCTGGTGGGCTTCAGTTCATGGGGTTGCTAAGAGTCGGACACTACTGAGCAACTTCACTTTCACTTTTTACTTTCATGCATTGGAGAAGGAAATGGCAACCCACTCCAGTGTTCTTGCCTGGAGAATCCCAGGGACGGGGGAGCCTGGTGGGCTGCCATCTATGGGGTCGCACAGAGTCGGACACTACTGAAGTGACTTAGCAGCAGCAGTAGCAGCAATCTGTCTGAGGAGCCATTTTCCAAGGAAAAAAGGGAATAGATAGAGGAGAGACTAGTAATCTTCTCCATATACAAGATCTAAATATCTAAATACTTCTTATAAGTTGAGTTTAAGTATATTAAGTCTTCTTTAAAATATTTTTTAAGTTTTTATTTTTAACTGTGCTGAGTCTTCATTACTGCACAGGCTTTTCTCTAGTTGTGAAGAGCAGGTGCTACTCTCCAGTTATACTGCACGGGCTTCTCATTACAATGGTTTCTGTGGTTGCAGAGGATAGGCTCTAGGGTGCTCGGCCTTCAGTAATTGCAGCACATGGGTTCAGGAGTTGTGGCTCCTCGGTTTGAGCACAGGTTCAACAGCTGTGGTTCATGGGCTTAGTTACTCTGCTGCATGTGGGATCTTCCCTGATCAAGGGTTGACCCCATATCTTCTGCATTGGCAGATGGATTCTATACCACTAAGCTACCAGGGAAGCCCCAAGTGTATTAAGTATTTATCTATATTTCTCTAGATGTTGACCCCTTAGTTGTATTTTTTAAAATTCTGTATTAATTTTAAAAAGATGCAGACTCTTAGATTTGAAACTAAGAAGCAGTCTAGGGTGGGAATCTTCTCAATGGTTTTTCTACAAGGTGGTCTCAGACGCTGACAGGTATTTCCATTTGATAAGGAACTCCTACTGCATGATGCTATCCAATTCAAAAATTCTCATGTATGCCAAAATCTAACTCCTCTTAATTTATATTTATCTTAGTTGTGCTTGTGGGACAACACACAGAGGCTATGCTTTATTCTCTATGATCTCCTAAGAATATCTGAAGCTCTTTCTCCCCTTAATTCTCTCTTCAGGTTAAATATCCTATGTAGATATAAGAATTTCTAGTATAACTTTGAGGAAATCTAGAAAGTCTTCCATGTTCTACCTGGAAAAGTACACTTTGTGAGAAATAAAGCAGCTGTTTGAGAATGCTGAAGCAATAATATTTCTCCAAAAAAATACTATATATTTATTTTTTAATGATAGCTTATTTCCTAATATAGTGATTATTCCAGTGTGGTCCCTAGACCAGCAAGCAGCAGCACTTGGGAATTTTTAGAAAGGCAGAATATAAATGTGTTTATTCGCTTCAGTCATGGGGTCTTTGCAATCCCATGGACTGCAGCCCACCAGGCTTCTTTGTCCATAGGATTCTCCAGACAAGAATACTGGAGTGAGTTGCCATGCCCTCCTCCAGGGGTCTTCCCAACCCAGGGATGGAACCCAGGTTTCCCGCCTTGCAGGTGGATTATTTACCGTCTGAGCCATGAGAGAAGCCCAGAATGCAAATACCCAAGCCCAAACTCAAGTTTACTAAATCAATTTCTCCAAGGGCAAGATCCTGCGATCTGCTGGACCATATGATTCATGCTGCTAAGATGGAGAAAGTTGATACTAAGGAAATAGGAATAAGCTATGTGTGTTAATTGTGTATGAGGCAGAAAATGCTAATTAACTTACTAGTGACATACTTTTGTGTTTACTAGAAAATATTAATTCTTTATTGCTAAGTAAAATAAGCCATCTTTTTTGTAAATATCTGTAAACTTCAGATTCCCTTGCCTCTGGAGTAAGGACGGTAATAATCACATTTCCTGGGTTCAATGAATGGTTACAAGAGTGTCCATGAGGTTTCCTGACGATAATTTTCCTTGCTTTAATTGTTCTGTAAATATAGTAGCTGTAATGAGTAAGCACAGAGAGAAGCCAGCTAAAGGGAACACTTGGTTTTTTTTTATAATCCCCTTTTTTGATTTCCACTTGCTTGGCTTTATTTTCCAATTGGAAATGGTGAAGTCCTCGATATTTTGTGAGAGCCAGAAACAATGTTTACATGACCTACATAATTTACATGGTAAATTTCACCTCAGGAGTGACTGAATTTTAACTTCAGAAACAGTATTATCATCATGAGTTTTCAAAGAAGAAAAGCCATCTTAACAGCAGTGTCTTTCATGTAATCTTGAAAATGTTCACAGAGTTTTAAAATAATGATTAATTTTATATACTGATTTAAATAATGATCCATTTCATGTTTAAATAAAAGTTTGATTATCTGCTCTGTACCAGCAACATCATTCATGCCATCAGTGAAACCAGAACTTTCTTCCTTTTGTTGTGGTCTGTAAGTCTGACCACTGTATGACTTTCATTTAGTTTCAGTTCAGTTGCTCAGTTATGTCTGACTCTTTGAGACCCCATGGACTGCAGCACGCCAGGTTTCCCTGTCCATCACCAACTTCTGGAGCCCACTCAAACTCACGACCGTCACGTCGGTGATGTCATCCAACCATCTCATCCTCTATAATCTTCTCCTCTTGCTTTCATTACCTTTCAAAATTATCTGGACATGTGAATTTCCTGAGAAATTGGGGGTATGGTAAGAGATAGTGCTGCTGCTGCTGCTGCTAAATCGCATCAGTTGTGTCCGACTCTGTGCAACCCCATAGACGGCAGCCCACCAGGCTCTTCCGTCCATGGGATTCTCCAGGCAAGAACACTGGAGTGGGTTGCCATTTCCTTCTCCAATGCATGAAAGTAAAAAGTGAAAGTGAAGTCGCTCAGTAGTGTCCGACTCTTAGTGACCCCATGGACTGTAGCCTACCAGGCTCCTCTGTCCATGAGATTCTCCAGCCAAGAGAACTGGAGTGGGTAAAAGATAGTGCAGGGCATTGCAAACCCAATAATATCAGCATGTAATAAATTAGTTTGACCTAAAAGAAAATTAGTAGACAAATATGAGTTTATCCAAAAAAAAATTATTTCCATTAATTTCAGACTTCTGATGCTTATATTTTCAAATAATTGCTAGGTTAGTATGAGTCACTACTAAACATTATAGAGAAGAGGAACCCTAAAAACCTTGGATTCCAATAAGCACAGGGGGAAACCATTTGGTAACTTGTCTTAAATACACAGAAGGGGTGGCAGAGTATAATGGACATAAGCCCAGTTTTGGGATTTACACTGAACCGAAATGCTTCCAAAGTCAACCCAAGCATAACAACATTGGACAGTTTACTTAATCTAATTGGATACAACTCCAAATTCCACATTTAGTTGTGATACCTCTGACAAATTAATGATTCTCTTCAAACAGTGTCTTTATTTGTTAGATGATGGTTAAAATATCTACCCCATAGGGCTTTTGTAAGTAGTGAACGTGAGTATGTAAGTATAGCAGAACAAGATCCCTATGCTATGTACCCTTCACGTCTATCCTCAGCCCTAGTTGGTTGAAGTGATTCTTTGACAGTGGATCTCCATTATTAAGAAAGAGGCCCTCCATGCTGAAGGCTCCCATTTTCTTGGAGAAATGGAGAGAAGCTGGTTTTCCCTATGTCAGAAACAAACTCAAGTCTCTCCCCTACCTCTCTTTGCCACAATGGACACCTAAGCATTCATCTTAGCATCAAGTGGGTCTGCAGGAAATCTCATTTGATCAATAACAAGATTCTAATGCATCCTCTGGACTCCAAGTGTGTTCACGATAAGCAAGATGACTGCCTTCTCTCTGATAATGTACTACACTTGCATGCCCACTCAGATGTGGCAGGGACACATGTCTAGAAAATACACTCCAGCAGAGTGCCAGGCACAATGTAAACATTCACGAAAGTAGCTGATTCTGTTGCATATGACCTTACAGACAACTTGAACTTATGAATGCATTCTTGGAATGGAACTCACTTATATATAGGGGACTTACTGTATTCCACCTGCTCTATGAGGTGTCTAGATGACTCATAAAGGTAATTGGACTGAAAGGTGTGAAGGCCCATGAGACAAGAGATGTGTGCATGTATACACTTGTGTGCACACACAGAAAGATTAGGCAATGGAATTCTTGATGCTGGTCCTTTTCATTCAAGAGACAGGGTGGAGTAGAAACTGCTTAAGAGTTGGAAGTATTGTTTGAGTTTAAATCCTACCACATTCTGGCTTTGTGATATTAAGCAAGTAATTCACCCTCACTGAAAAATCACAGTGAACTTTTCTTAAGTGTGCATCATGTGCAGCTAGTATACAGATAAACACATCTTCACCTGCTGCACGCTGTCCACTTGGGGCTGGTGCACTGGGACGACCCAGAGGGATGGCATGGGGAGGGAGGAGGGAGGAGGGATCAGGATGGGGAACACATGTATACCTGTGGCAGATTCATTTTGATATATGGCAAAACCAATACAATATTATAAAGTTAAATAAAATAAAATTTAAAAAAAAGAAATAAATAGAAAAAAAAAGGTTGGTCCCATTGTAAGATGAAGAGGTTGAGACTCTAGATTAGTGTCAGTGACCGAAGGTTAACTGAAAATTAACCTAGTTAATAAACTGACTCTTGTTTTCTCTCTCACTAAAATAGGATATGAATAATGCCTCCATCATAGGCTTGTTAACAAGTTATTATGTTTCAGGAGCGCTTCGTAAGTTGCTATAAAATTAAATGGTAATATAAAATTACAGCATTTAACTTCTCCACAGGTTAAATGACGAACACATGTAAATTATTCTAGTTAAGGCCAAATATATAGAAAGCACTTAAAAATATTATTTTCCTCACCTTCATACTTTTTCTTTACTCTTAAAAAAACAAAAGGTTATTTTCAGGGTGGTGGATGTGTGGGACATTGGAGTGGCATATGCAATTTCACTTTCTTCTTGCCCAAACCTGAAAGTTGTATGTAGACTCTCTGTATATGGTATTTCTCTCTTCTATTAGCTCAACTCCTTTACTTCTTCCAGCTGATCTTCCCTGCTTGCCCTAAGGAACTGAAAGTTCAAGTGTCAGTTGCTCAGTCACGTCCAGCTCTTTGTTGCAGAATACTGGAGTGGGTTGCCATTTCCTTCTCTAGGTGATCTTCCCGACCCAGGGATCAAACCTGGGTCTCCTGAATTGCAGGTGGATTGTTTACCATCTGAGCTACCAAATTAGAAGGGTGTAAACTTGGGGACAGGACAAGTGCAGGTCAATAAAATACGATTTGGAAGGGAAGGGAGTAAGGAGCAGAATATAAGCTATCCATCCCACGTAGCAGATAATATCACTTCCACTGCTCACTTTCCCTGCCTTTCAGGCACTTGTTCTTTCATGACAGTGTAAGAATTAATTGATCAGTGATTTATACCATAAGTCAAAAAAGGTTTCCAGTACAGAATTTTATCTTTAAAACCTCCAAGGGATGGAGAAGCAAAGAAGGCTTAAATTCTGCTTTGTACTTCTGCAAGAGAATCATCAGTTCCTTAATGGATTAAATGTTTTATATGGGTTAGTTAAGGAACTCAGTCTATTTTCACAATATTTTATCACCAATTTCATATGTATTATTATTTTTTAAGTTTTTTGTCTGTGTAATTTTAGTTGGCTTTATTTTTTAAATTTAATTTTTAATTGGAGGATAATTACAATATGATGGTTTCAGCAATATATCAGCATGACTCAGCCATAGGTGTACACATGTCCCCTCCCCCCTGAACCTCCCTCCCACCTCCCAGCCCACCACATCCCTCTAGGTTGTCAGAGAACACCAGGTTTGAGGTGCCTGTGTCATACAGCAAATTCCCACTGGCTATTTTTAATAATTTATTGTTTCCAAAGAACAGAACCAGTGCCTTACAAATACTTTATTTAAAAACCACAAAACAACTCTACCACTATCTCCAAATTCACATCTAACATTCAAACGAATTGTTTTAATTATCAAGATTTACCCTCTGAACTTTCTCTAGCACACTGAAAACTGCTAAGGAAAAAATGGGCATACATATATTACATAACATTACCCAAATCCCCAATCATTAGCCTAGAATTTATTATTTTCAGTTGGGCATATGGAACAGAATTCCTACTTGACCTTAAATTTGTATTGACTTTTGAATCCTTTCACTTGGCTAGAATAATGTAGTTTCCCTTTGAAAAAAAAATATTGGGTGGAAAGAATTTCAAGATTGGTTCTCTCTCTGGTGGCATAGGGTCAGTTGTGATTTGAAGTTTCTGTTTGAAAAAGAAAGACTTCCATGGAGACAGACTAGGAGGAGGGTGTAGCAATTAATGATAAATCTTGAGGTTCAGAAATGTGGAGCTGACCCCTGACAATACTGCCACAAATGACACCGGGTCCCAAAGTTCCAGATTCAGGAACCAGAAGAATGTCAGAAGAAGAACCAAAGAAATGATCATTACAAGAGTGGTGAAGAAAACTGACTCCAACTGTCCGGTATGCATATATACTCATTTGTTTCAGTTCAGGCTCTCAGTCATGTCCGACTCTTTGTGACCCCATGGACTACAGCAATGCCAGGCCTCCCTGTCCATCGTCAACTCTATTGTCAACTCCCGGAGTTTACTCAAACTCATGTATATTGAGTCAGTGATGCCATCCAACCATCTCATCCTCTGTCATCCCCTTCTCCTCTCACCGTCAATCTTTCCCAGCATCAGGGTTTTTTTCCAATGAGTCAGTTCTTCGCATCAGGTGGCCGAAGTATTGGAGTTTCAGCTTCAACATCAGTCCCTTCAATGAATATTCAGGACTGATTTCCTTTACGATGGACTGGTCAGAACTCCTTGCATGCCAACAGACTCTCAAGAGTCTTCTCCAACACCACAGTTCAAAAGCATCAAATTTTCGGTGCTCAGCTTTCTTTACAGTCCAGCTCTCACATCCATACATGACTACTGGAAAAACAATAGCCTTGACTAGACAGACCTTTGTTGGTAAAGTCAAGTCTCTGCTTTTTAATATGCTGTCTAGGTTGGTCCTAACTTTTCTTCCAAGGAGTAGCATCTTTTAATTCATGGCTGCAGTCACCATCTGCAGTGATTTTAGAGCCTAAAATGATAAAGTCTGTCAGTGTTTCCACTATTTCCCCATCTATTTGCCATGAAGTGATGGGACCAGATGGATGCCATGATCTTAGTTTTCTGAATGTTAAGATTTAAGCCAATTTTTTCACTCTCCTTTCACTTTCATCAAGAGACTATTTAGTTCTTCTTCACTTTCTGCCATAAGGGTGGTGTCATCTGCATATCTGAGCTTATTGATATTTCTCCCGGCAATCTTGATTCCAGCTTGTGGTTCCTCCACCCCGGCATTTCACATGATGCACTCTCCATATAACTTAGATAAGCAGGGTGACAATATACAACCTTGCCATACTCCTTTCCCGATTTGGAACCAGTCTGTTGTTCCATGTCCAGTTCTAACTGTTGCTTCCTGACCTGCATGCAGATTTCTCAAGAGGCAGGTCAGGTTGTCTGGTATTCCCATCTCTTTCAGAATGTTCCACAGTTTGTTGTGGTCCACAGAGTCAAAGGCTTTGGCATAGTTAATAAAGCAGATGTTTTCCAAGAACTCTCTTGCTTTTTTGATGATCCAATGGGTGTTGGCAATTTGATCTCTGGTTCCTCTGCCTTTTCTAAAACCAGCTTGAACATCTGGAAGTTCACAGTTCATGTAGTGTTAAAGCCTGGCTTGGAGAATTTTGAACATTACTTTACTAGCCTGTGAGATGAGCTGCAACTGCACGGTAGTTTGAGCATTGTTTCACATTGCCTTTCTTTGGGATTGGAATGAAAACTCTTTTTTTTTGCTTCAGTCAAGTCCAACTTTTTGTGACCCTATGGACTGTAGCCCACCAGGCTCCTCTGTCCATGGGATTCTCCAGGCAAGAATACTGAAGTGGGTTACCTTGCCCTCCTTCAGGGGATCTTCCCAACACGGGGATCAAACCCACATCTCTTATGTCTTCTGCATTGGCAGGTGGGTTACCACTAGCACCACCTGGAAAACCCAAATGTTGTCTTACATAGGCCTTATAGCCAAGCCAACAACTTCCCTGAAATACTGAGCACACAAGCAGCACCGTATCAGTGCTTCAAGACCCTGCACTCCCAACCATCTGGCCACTCTGTGGGTATACCATCCTCTACACCTGGGTCCAGACAGCACAGCTGGACATCAGTTGAGGTAACAACTGCTGCTGCTACTGCTGCTGCTGCTAAGTCACTTCAGTCATGTCCGACTCTGTGCGACCCCATAGGTGGCAGCCCACCAGACTTCTCTGTCCCTGGGATTCTCCAGGCAAGAATACTAGAGTGGGTTGCCATTTCCTTCTCCAATGCATGCATGCTTGCTAAGTCGCTTCAGTTGTGTCCGACTCTGTGCGACCCTATGGATAGCAGCCCACCAGGCTCCTCTGTCCACAGGATTTTCTAGGCAAGAATACTGGAGTGGGTTGCTATTTCCTTCTCTGAGTTGAGGTAAAGAGGAAGGCAATTCTGAGACATGCTAAGCACCCTAAGCAGATGTGGGAGGGGAGTAGGCTCTGACATTTGTCACCAAGTAGGAAATACTGGTGGTTTTACCTTTGTTTTACCTCCATTTCCCCCTCTTGCATTGACAGGTAGCTGATTTCCTTGTAGGAATTACTCATTCCTTGTGCAACTGTCAAACTGAGGAAGGTGAAAAGGACTAAAAAGACCCACAATGATATTTTTTAAAAGCCTTTAACTTACGGGTTGTCTGAAACTAGTCTTAATCCTCAGCTTCTAGTTACTTAAGCCAATACTTTACTTTAAAGTCAGTTGGAACTGGTATTTTTTTCTGCCATTTACCTCTAAAGAGATTCTGAACTGGTACGTCGTTACAACATTTCTTTTGGTTATTAAATGTCATGCTCTTGAATAGTCTATAATCTGAACTTTACAAGGGTCTGCCATTTAAACATGGCAATCCCTCTAAATGTGATGCCTCAGTAAACACAAAAACACGACAAAGGTGAGACTTTTGTTCCAGACATTGTCCGCAATCCACTCGCCACTCTCTTGTTCTCCTTACCTGTTGCTCTGGACTCTTTCCTCCCTCTGCTCCTCACGCCTTTGCTTTCTGAGTCTGCTTTTTGGTCTCTAATTTGGTGGCATGTTAGTCTTCCTCTCTTTGGTTTATCTCAGTTCTGAACTCTGGATGTATTCATGGAGTGTCTGGGAGACAAACTCTTCCTGCTAATGAGATGCAACAGGTAGGAAGGCCAGAAGTCTCTAAATGGCAGAAGGAAATAAACTGCAAGTGGCAGATATTTTTTTCCTCCCTTCTCTACACAAAATTAAAAGAGGCTTCTTTTAATTCTGTGTGGATGACACCTTGTTCTGCCTGAACCTTTTTCAAACCTTGAGGTAATCAATGCATTTTTCTTACAGAAATGTTTTTCTTAAGTTCTGTTAATGAAACTATGCATTTGCTTTGAAATCTGCCTTTCTTCAAAATGGTTCCACCTAAAGACTAATTTTTTTCTTTTCTCAAACCTTGGCCTGATAACAACTCAACAAACCAGTATTCATGTCAATTGTTTTATGGAAAGGGATGACACACCTCATGTCATCCTGTCTCAAAAATGCATATTGTGGGAGAGGGTCCTGTGAAACTCCGTTAGCCTTGAGGTGTTTCTCTTATCTGATTAGAAGCTTGCCAACAGACCCGAAATGCCTTGCTAAAAACTAGCAAGGAGGCGGTCTTTCTTCCCCCTTCTGATGTCTATGCCAGACACTTTCTCTATCTCTTTTATACTGTAATAAAACTCCATTACACAAAAAGTTCTGAGTGGTCAAGCCTGGGGCCCTTACATAGGGCCCTAGATGGAAATCCTCTCCTCCGGAGGTCACAAATCCCAGCGTAGTACATGGCTCTCGGCAGCAACCTTTCACTAGTTTTGGCAGCGCTAACAAGGCCCAGTCTTCTCATCGTTGCCCACCTCCCTCTGCCCCGACCATTTCAGGGAACCCCTCCTAAGCAGCAGGATTTCTTCATTGAGTTTTTTAGGTGTGTCACTTTTCCTATGGAAAGATTTCATTAACTTAGAAACATGAAATTTTATAAGGTCAAGGGAGCCTCACTGTATATGTTTATTATTTTAGTCTAAAGAAATCTACAGTTCAGAGCAATTGTGTGGCTTGCTGAGATCACAAGATAAGTTACAGGTGTCACAAACCACTATGAAGACAGTTTTAGTGCACTTAAAATGTTATATATGTCCTTTAATAATAACATAAACAACACTTGAGTACTAATCAAAAGCAGGGGACTTATGCCTGGAAGTGGATGAGTCATCACTGACAATGGAAGCTCTTTTTCTGGTAACAATTTTCAACATTACCTGTACAATGTTCTGGGCTTCCCAAGTGGTTCAGTAGTAGAGAACTCACCCTCCAATGAAGGAGATGTCTTCCCTGGGTCGGGAAGATCCCCTGCAGAAGGGAATGGCTACCCACTTCAGTATTCTTGCCTGGAGAATCCCATGGACAGAGGAGCCTGACAGGCTACAGTCCATGGGGTTGCAAAAGAGTTGGACACAACTGAATGAATAAACAACTGAATGAATAAACAACAATAGGTTTTGACAGGGAAATTTGGTGATGTTTAGAACTGGTTGAAATAATCCAAGCTTTCAAGATAATCTCATTATGACTTCATGACTTGTCTCTTGCTTCCTACTGCTCATATTATTTTCTGCCTAGAACAAGAAGTTTAAAATTAGAAATGATATGGAACTGTTCGTCAGGTAATTATCACCTCTTTGAATTTCTTCCCTTAATATCTAGTCTCTATTCAAGCAGAACTGTTAACTCACCAAAAACACCATTTTCCCCATAATTTATTTATATTTCATTTTACTTTTTGGTTCATTTAAAAGAGGGAATAATATATGAACTAGCTCAGAAGAAAATATATATATATATATATTTCCGGCCATGAGGAAAGTGAGGGGAAAGTGTAAAAACATTTGTAATCCTCTCAAAGTGATTTATGCTCTTTGTGATGGCCTCAAAACTTAAGAATTTTGTGTTTCAAAGTGTTCCACCTGTGTTCTGAATTACATCCCAACCTTTTCTCAGAAACTAAAGATATTTCCTTTCCTGTATCTTTTACCTCTTGCTGTTTATCTGATTCTTCCAATCAGCATTTAAATTGACCAACCTTCTCAAACCTGAAAATCATCACATTTATCAAACAAATAGTAATGGGAGCAAAACACCAAAATTCTCGTCCCTCAATAATTATTGCTTGTCTGCTTTCTTCCATTTACAGCTCAATTTCCTGAAAACTATGTACTCAAGTCCACCTTTTCATCACTTACTTACTTCTCAGTACATTTCTTATCCCCTACTTGCCTGACTTCCTCACCTCACTAAAGTCACCAATGACCTCTATATTACGAACACTATTGAAGCATTTTGTCTGAAGATTACAAGAGCTCTTTATCCACATATTATACCATTGATCAATCCTTCTGAGACATAAAGTTGTTTAGGTTCTCCACTGTATTTCCACAGTTTCTTCTGTTAGGTAGTCAGAATGGGAAAAAGGAGTCCAGAATGGTGGTGGCTAAAAGACAAGGAAGGGAAAAGCCCATGAAAATAGAACAAAGAAAGGTCTGAGGACCTGAGAGAGGACCTCAGGTAAAACAAACAGCACTCCTGGCTAGCCCAATTTATATAGGGCAGGCCCAGGGGGAGGAGAAAAAACATAAAAAGAAGAGCCAAAGGGCCTGGGGTCTCTCTTCTCTTTGCGTCTTTTGGGTCAGCAGGCCCTCAAGCCTTTCCTTTACTTTCTAGTTAAAACTGAGCTGTAACACTGGTCCATCACTTCGAATTTTTGTTATGACGAGACAGAACCAAGGAAATTATACACTCCCCTAACACTTCTAAGTCTTCTTTTGCTGGCTAATAATAGATCCATGGTGCTTCAATCATCAGATCAGATCATATCAGTCGCTCAGTCATGTCCGACTCTTTGCGACCCCATGAATTGCAGCACACCAGGCCTCCCTGTCCATCACCAACTCCCGGAGTTCACTGAGACTCATGTCCATCGAGTCAGTGATGCCATCCAGCCATCTCATCCTCTGTTGTCCCCTTCTCCTCCTGCCCCCCATCCCTCCCAGCATCACAGTCTTTTCCAATGAGTCACCTCCTATTATAAAATGGCAGTCATTCCATTTAAATAATAATAATAAAAACAGGATTGCTATAAGATGTAAAGGAGCTATAACACAGGAAAGCACAATATCAAAGATACAGATCAGATCAGATCAGATCAGTCACTCAGTCGTGTCCGACTCTTTGTGAACCCATGAATCGCAGCATGCCAGGCCTCCCTGTCCATCACCAACTCCCGGAGTTCACTCAGACTCACGTTCATCGAGTCAGTGATGCCATCCAGACATATCCTCTGTCATCCCCTTCTCCTCCTGCCCCCAATCCCTCCCAGCATCAGAGTCTTTTCCAATGAGTCAACTCTTCACATGAGGTGGCCAAAGTACTGGAGTTTCAGCTTTAGCATCATTCCTTCCAAAGAAATCCCAGGGCTGATCTCCTTCAGAATGGATACAACAGATCCTCAAATGTTGTTTAAAAATTTAAAGTAGAAACAAAGATTTATTATTATACTTTAGGATGCCTTTATTGCCAAGTATCTGTTTTGCAAACAAATTCTTGGTCTAGGGACAGCCATTCTCTATAATTACAGATACACAGTAACACCCAATATCTTTTGATCAATTCAACCATTTCAAGTCAGATTCATGATATGCCTTACTAAAACACTCATAAACTGAGGATCAAGACGAAAGTTCTTCAAATAATTTCTCATATGAATTTAAAATAATGGTTTAAAACTGATATGAGTAAAATTAGTTTTGAAAAAATAGATAAGATCTAATTTTGGACTCCCAATTTGGGATGGGATAATTATTTTTTTCTCCACAGAAAATTTTCTTTATTTCTCTTTCTGTGGTAACACATGCTGCCCCTGTGGACCTAGAGGAAGGATAACTGACCTAAGCTTGAGTAATCATACATTACGATCCCCCTTATCCCCAAGGTCAGTTTTAGTTACCCAAATGATGGTAATTATCCCAATTCCTGGTATTAATGTCCCTTTATCTTTTCCTCCCCTTGAAACTGTGATGTGCTTCTGACCATTGCTTGCTTGCTGTGTCACTTCAGTCGTGTCCGACTCTGTGCGACCCCATGGACTGCAGCCTACCAGGCTTCTCCGTCCATGGGATTCTCCAGGCAAGAACACTGGAGTGGGTTGCCATTTCCTTCTCCAATGCATGAAAGTGGAAAGTGAAAGTGAAGTCGCTCAGTCGTGTCTGACTCTTAGCAACCGCATGGACTGCAGCCTACCAGGCTCCTCCGTCCATGGGATTTTCCGGGCAACAGTACTGGAGTGGGGTGCCATTGCCTTCTCCATTCTGACCATTAGACTATGCCAAATTGATAGGATGTCACTTCCATGATTACTTTAGGTAAGATAACTTCCATCTTGCTAGAAAACTCTCTATTGATTCTCTCCATTGCTGGCTTTGATGAGTAAGCCACACATGGCAGGGCCCACATGGCAAGGAAATGACAGCATCTTTCAGAAAGACAATGAGAAACTGAGGGCTTCCGTCCACAAATGGACTTCAAGGAAGTGAATCCAGCCAACTACTCTGTGATCTTTACAAAGTGAATCCTTGACCTCTTGCGCTATCACATGGCAGCACTGCCCTGGTCGCAAGAGAAGAATGTCTGTTTACAAGAGAAGATATTAAATTCCACAATAAAATGCATAATTGACAAGTGGAGAAATGAAATACAAAGGGTAGAAGGAAAAAGAGAGAAGAAAGAATTTGGTAACTCTAAAAACCTAAGCACCTGCTTCTGACACTATGATCCTCCTAGTTGCTTTTTGTGACAGACTTTCTCAGCATTTTTCCCATTTCCTAAATTAATCAATTTACTATACTGCTGCCATTAGTTTGAACTGACTTTCTCTTGAAACCAAAATAATACTAAATGTTGGTGATGAGCTAATGAAGAAAAAATAAGATGATAAGCATCCAGATTTTATAACTCTTCTCAAAGTTACTATATTTATGTAAAGTCAGAAAGTCTTACTGTTCCCTTAAGTACAAGTTGTTGCCCAAGAAATTTCGCCATTTATCACTGTGTGAATCAGATGAGTTTTTATCCAACTTCTCTCTACTTCTGTTTTCTTTTCAGAAAATTGAGATAATATTACTTAACAGGGTTACTATTAGGTTAAAATTAGTACACACCAATATCAGAAACAAAACAAGAACTAAATAAGTATTAGCTGGTATTTTTATAAACTCTATCCCCTCCAAAAACACAAAAAATGTGATTCTCTCCATGGGAAGCATGCAACTTACTGAAGATTAGCATTGTGATGTCTATTATTTTTCCATCCTTTGGGATAAACTGTGGGCAAGTGACATAAGGACTTTCCACTGGACCTGAGACTCAGGTCAGAGTGTAAAGAAAGTGAAAATGAAAGTCGCTCAGTCGTGTCCAACTGTGACCCCATGGACTACACAGTCCATGCAATTCTCCAGGCCAGAATACTGGAGTGGGTAGCATTTTCCTTCTCCAGGGGATCTTCCCAACCCAGGGATCAATCCCAGGTCTCTTGCAGGCCAGAACAGAGTAGAAGACATACAAATTTGCATGTTTAATAAGCACCATTTTCTACACAGAAGAATAGTGTTTATGATTTGAAGACTTCCACATAAAGCTCCTTGAGGTTGAGGGTAGAAACTAATATATCGTGAACACATAAGGCTACATATTGAATAGCTTTACTTGCTTAAATAAAACATTTCTCAGTAAATGCTTTGTCCTATATATATTTAGTAAGTGGAAAAGTTAGAGGCAGAGGGAATGTGGGGGACAAAAAAAGAAAATGAGAGAACAGAGAAATTAATCTTTGCTGAATTTCATCCAAAGGTGTTTCAGTTCAGTTCAGTTCAGTTCAGTCGCTCAGTCGTGTCCGACTCTTTGCAACCCCATGAATCACAGCACACCAGGCCTCCCTGTCCATCATCAACTGCCGGAGTCTACCCAAACCCATGTCCGTTGAGTCAGTGATGCCATCCAATGGCTTCATCCTCTGTTATCCCCTTCTCCTCCAGCCTTCAATCTTTCCCAGCATCAGGGTCTTTTCAAATGAGTCAGCTCTTCGCATCAGGTGGACAAAGTACTGGAGTTTCACCTTCAACATCAGTCCTTCCAGTGAACACCCAGGACTGATCTCCTTTAGGATGGACTGGTTGGATCTCCTTGTAGTCCAAGGAACTCTCAAGAGACTTCTCCAACACCACAGTTCAAAAGCATCAATTCTTCGGTGCTCAGCTTTCTTTATAGTCCGACTTTCACATCCATACTTGACTACTGGAAAAACCATAACCTTGACTAGATGGACCAAGGGTGTTTATCTATCTACAAACCTTCCAACCTCTCTGAGATGGGTATGATGACAATCAATTATGTTTGCCCTGCTGTTCCTATTTAATAAGGATTTCATTGATATATAACCATTTACATGAAAAACATTTAACTAAAAACAACGTTGTAAAAATTCATCTGGAAGAAAATATTTACTTCCCAACTAGTTTTACTTTAGCAGGCCAGAATAATCCTAATACCAGAACCTGACAAAGAAATTGCCAAATGTATTTGTGCAGGCATGTATATTAAAATACTACTAAGATTGCTGAGAGAAATATCAATAACCTCGATATGCAGATGACACCACCCTTATGGCAGAAAGTGAAGAGGAGCAAAAGAGCCTCTTGATTAAAGTTAAAGAGAGTGAAAAGGTTTGCTTAAAGCTCAACATTCAGAAAACTAAAATCATGGTATCTGGTCCCATCACTTCATGGGAAGTAGTTGGGAAACCGTGGAAACAGTGTCCAACTTTATTTTTCTGGGCTCCAAAATCACTGCAGATGGTGACTGTAGCCATGAAATTAAAAGACGCTTACTCCTTGGAAGGAAAGTTATGACCAACCTAGATAGCCTATTAAAAAGCAGAGACATTACTTTTCCAACAAAGGTCCATCTAGTCAAGGCTATGGTTTTTCCAGTGGTCATGTATGGATGTGAGACTTGGACTGTGAAGAAAGCTAAGTACCAAAGAATTGATGCTTTTGAAGTGTGGTGTTGGAGAAGACTCTTGAGAGTCCCTTAAACTGCAAGGAGATCCAACAAGTCCATTCTAAAGGAGATCAGTCCTGGATGTTCACTGGAAGGACTGATTCTGAAGCTGAAACTCCAGTACTTTGGCCACCTCATGCGAAGAGTTGACTCATTGGAAAAGACCCTGATGCTGGGAGGGATTGGGGGCAGGAGTAGAAGGGAATGACAGAGGATGAGATGGCTGGATAGCATCACTGAGTTTGAGTAGACTCTGGGAGCTGGTGAGGGACAGGGAGGCCTGGCGTGCTACAATTCATGGGGTCACAAAGAGTTGGACACAACTGAGCAACTGAACTGAACTGAACAGATCCATATACTTCATAAACTGAGAAAAAATAAGAAAATATGGTGAAACAATCCAACAATATATACAAAGTTTAATACACCATGACTAAATAGGATCTATACCAAAGATTCAGCTTGGTTTAATTTTCAAAAATTAATCAATACAATTAACCATATTAAAAAAAGGAAGAAGGGAATTCCTTGGTGGTCCAGTGGTTAGGACTCCATAATTCTACTGCAAGGGGTCTAGCTTTGATCCCTAGTCATGGAACTAAGCCACATGGCCAAAAAAATTAAAAATAAGGATAAATAAAAATAGGAAGAAAAACATACATTCATTTCAGTAGAACCAGACAGATCAGTTAAAATTCAGTATCTATTTATTATTATAATTGTCAACACACTGGAAACAGAATGGAGCTTCCTTAATCTGATAAAGAGTATCTATGAAAAATAAGGAATATGTCAAGGCTGTATATTGTCACCCTGCTTATCTAACTTATATGCAGAGTATACATGAGAAACGCTACCTGGATGAAGCTCAAGCTGGAATTAAGATCACCGGGAGAAATATTAATAACCTCAGATATGCAGATGACACCACCCTTAAGGCAGAAAGTGAAGAAGAACTAAAGAGCCTCTTGATGAAAGTGAAAGAGAAGAGTGAAAAAGTTGGCTTAAAACTCAACATTCAGACAACTAAGATCATGGCATCTGGTCGCACCACTTCATGGCAAATAGATGGAGAAACAGCAGAAACAGTGACAAGACTATATTTTGGGGCTCCAAAATCACTGAAGAAGGTGACTGCAGCCATGAAGTTAAATGATGCTTACTCCTTGGGAGAAAAGTTATAACCAACCTAGACAGCATATTAAAAAGCACAGACATTACTTTGCCAACAAAGGTCCATCTAGTTAAACCTATGATTTTTCCAGTAATCATGTATGGATGTGAGAGTTGGGACTATAAAGAAAGCTGAGTCCTGAAGATTTGATGCTTTTAAACTGTGGTGTTGGAGAAGACTCTTGAGAGTCTCTTGGACTGCAAGGAGATCCAGCCAGTCCATCATAAAGGAAATCAGACCTGAATATGCACTGGAAGGACCAATGTTGAAGCTGAAATTCCAATACTTTGACCACCTGATTCGAATAGCTGACTCATTTGAAAAGACCCTGATGCTGGGAAAGATTGAAGGCTGGAGGAGAAGGGGATAACAGAGGATGAGGCCATTGGATGGCATCACCGACTCAATGGACATGAGTTTGAGTAAACCCCGGGAGTTGGTGATGGATAGGGAGGCCTGGTGTGTTGCTGTCCATGGGGTCACAAAGAGTCAGACACGACTGAGTGACAGAACTGAACTGATGAAAAAATCTGTAACCAGTGTTATGTGTGTGCTTTTTAAGTCGCTCAGTCATGTCCAATTCTTTGCCATCCACTGGGCTGCAGCCCGCCAGACTCCTCTGTCCATGGAATTCTCCAGGCAAAAATACTGGAGTGGGTTGCTGTGTCCTCCTCCAGGGCATCTTCCCAATCCAGGGATGGAAACTGCATCTCTTAAGTCACCTACATTGGCAGGCAGATTCTTTACCACCAGTGCCACCTGGGAAGCCCTACCAATGTTATATATAATGGTAAAATACTCAGCTCTTTCTCTATAGTCTGGAAAAAGACAAGGATGATGCTCTCTTCTATAAACTTTCATTAACATTGTACTGGAGGCCCAGCTATTGCAATAGGGCAATAAAATAAAATGAATATAAATACTGAAAATGAAGGACTGCCATGCCTATTTCCAGAGAACATAATTGTTTATGTAGAAAATATTAAATTATCTATAAAACAAGCAGTAGAAGTAACAAATAAATTTAGCAAGTTTGAAGACTGCATGGTATATAACACATATATATGGAATTTAAAAAGATGGTAATGATGATCCTATATGCAAGGCAGCAAAAGAGACACAGATGTAAAGAACAGACTTTGGACTCTGTGGGAGAAGGTGAGGGTGGGATGATTTGAGATAATAGCATTGAAACATGTATATTACCATATGTAAAACAGATGACCAGTGCAAGTTCAATACTTGAAGCAGGGCGCTCAAAGCCGGTGTTCTGGGACAAACTAGGATGGAGTGGGGAGGGAGGTGGCTGGGGGGTTCAGGATGGCAGGACACATGTGCACCCGTGGCTGATTAATGTTGATGTATGGCAAAAGCCATCACAATATTGTAAAGTAATTATCCTCCAATTAAAATAAATTAATTACTTAAAAAAATATGCAAACCCTGGGGCCAAACTTGAGTCTCCTGCATTGCGGGCAGATTCTTTACTATCTGTGCCACCAGGAAAGCCCACAGTGGAATGCTACTCATCTATAAAAAGGAAAAAATAGTGACTCAGGGGATGTTTTAAAAGATGTATTCATCTGTCAAACTCACTGAATTCTTTAAATGGATACAGTTTATTGTAGGCCATAAAACTGATTTAAAAAAAAAAAAACTTTTTAATTAGTTTCTTTAAATGGGTTGTGATTTGAGTTCTCAGATTTCTCCAAAAATATTGTCAGATAAATGGCCTGTTGGACCATTAAAACTCTAAAACACTTAATTTGCAATATTATGCTTTAAATACAAAGGAGGTTTGCATGCTAAGTGGCTTCAGCTGTGTCTGATTCTTTGTGACCCTATGGATTGTAGCTCTCCAGGCTCCTATGTCCATGGGATTCTCCAGGCAAGAATACTGGACTGGGTTTCTACACCCTCCTCAGGGGCTCTTCCCGACCCAGGATTGAACCCACATCTCCTGCATTGCAGGAAGATTCTTTACACACTGAGCCACCTGGGAAGCCCACAAAGGACCTGCTACCAAATAAATTAAAAGTGAGAGAATTTTTCATTAGCAAACTTTCTCTATAAGAAATATCAAAGGAAGTCTTTCAGGATGAAATGAAAAGACACTAGACAGTAACTCAAATCCACATGTAAAATGAAGAGCACCAGTAGAAGTTAATATATGCTGCTGCTGCTAAGTCACTTCAGTCGTGTCTGACTCTGTGTGACCCCATGGACGGCAGCCCACCAGCCTCCCCCGTCCCTGGGATTCTCCAGGCAAGAACACTGGAGTGGGTTGCCATTTCCTTCTCCAATGCATGAAAGTGAAAAGTGAAAGTGAAGTCGCTCAGTCGTGTCTGACTCTTAGCAACCCCATGGACTGCAGCCTACCAGGCTCCTCCATCCATGGGATTTGCCAGGCAAGAGTACTGGAGTGGGGCACCATCGCCTTCTCCGAGTTAATACATAGGTAAATGTAAAATAAAGTTCAATGTATATTTTATAACTCTTTGTTCCCTCAATCTGATTTAAAAGATAACTGTTTATCAAACTGTTTTGATTGACTTATGCTGTATCAATATGTAAATTGTTAGTATAAAGAGTAAGGAAGTATGGAGCAAAGCTTCTGTATGACATTAAAATTAAGTTGGTATGGACCTACATCACACTCAACAGTGAAAAGCTTAAAGCCTTCTTCTAAACATGGGAACAAGACAAGAATGCCCACTCTCACCACTTCTATTGCACACAGTACTGAAAATCTTAGCCACAGCAATCAGACAGGGAAAAGAAATAAAAGGCATATAAGTTGGAAGGGAAGAAATAAAACTGTCTCTATTTGCAGATGACATGATACTTTATAGAGAAAACTTTAAAGTCTCCACCCAAAAGATATTAGAGCTACTAAATGAATTCAGCAAAGTTGAAAATACAAGATTAATATACAGAAATGTGCTACTTTTCTATACTCTAATAATGAACAATCAAAAAGAAAGTAAAAAATAATCCAGTTTAAAATCACATCAAAAAGAATAAAATACCTAGGAATAAACTTAACCAAGTAGTTGTAGGACCTATGCTCTTAGAAGTGTAAAATACTGATGAAGGAAACTGAAAATGATATAAAAAATAGAAAACGATCTCACATTCTTCCATTGGAAGAATATTGTTAAAATTGCCATACTACCCAAAGCAATCTACATATTAATGCATGACATCTTTCCCATAACATTTTTCATAGGAGTAGAACAAATATACCTAAAATGTACATGGAACCACCACAGATCCTGAGTTGCCAAAGCAGTCTTGTGAAAAAAACAACAAAGCTGGAGCTTATCACCTGCCCAGATCTCAGACTATACTACAAAGCTACAGTAAGCAAAACAGCATGGTACTGATACATAAACTGATGGAACAGACTAGAAAGCCCAAAAATAAACCTACATACCTATGGTCAACTAATCTATGACAAAGGAGGCAAGAATATACAATGGAGAAAAGACAGTCTCTTCAATAAGTGGTGTTGGGAAAACTGGACAGGTATATGTAAAAGAATGAGATTAAGAAATTTCCTCATAGCATGTACAACAATAAACTCAAAATGAATTAAAGACCTAAATGTAAGACATGACACCATAAAACTCTTAGAAGAAAACAAAGGCAGGACATTTTATGACATAAACCATAGTAATATTTTTTTATTCTATCCCTTAAGGCAAAAGAAATAAGAGTAAAAAAATTTTAAATGGGACCTAATTACATTTTAAAGCTTTGGTACGGAAAAGGAAACCAATGAAAAAATGAAAAGACAACCTTCAGAACAGGAGAAAATATTTGTAAATGATGATTGAAAGGGGGTTAATATCTCAAGTATATAAATTAGCTCATATAACACACATACAACTCAATATCAAAAAACAAACAACCCAATCAGAAAATGGGCAGAAGAACTGCATAGATATTTTTCCAAAGATGACATACAGTCACATAAAAAGATGCTCCATGTCTCTACTTATTAGAGAAATGCACATAAACACAATAAAATATCACTTCATGCCTGTCAGAGTGGCTATCATCAAAAAATATATATACAAATAACAAATATTGGATAGGATATGGAGAAAAAAGGAACATGCATATACTGTTGGGAATATAAAAAAAACATAAGCTTACTCTATGCTATCCATAAGAAACATTCTTTAGATTGAAAGACACAAATAGGGTACAATTAATAAGATGGTATTGTAAACAATACTCAAAAGAGTGAGAGTGACCATACTAACATGAAACAAAGTAGACTTTTAGATAAAAATTGTTACTAGAATAAAGGCAAAGAATGACAAATTAAAATGATAAAATAATCAATACACAAGAAAGGCATAATACCTTTTTAAAATACATGCACTTACCAACAGAGTCCCAAAATACATGAAGCACACAGTGACAGCACTGAATGGAAAAAAATTCAATTTAATACTAATACCTGGAGACTTCAATATCAAACTTTCAATAATGTGTAGAAAAACTAGACAGAAGATAAGCAAGGAACTACCACTGAACACCAACTAGACCTAATAGACACCCAATCAACAAGGGAAGAATAAACATTCTTCTCCAGTATACACAGAACACTGTACGGGGCAGACCATCTATTAGGTCAGAAAACTAAGTTAAACAATTTTAAAGAACTGAAATGATGACCAAGTATGTTCTCCAGCCACAATGGAACGAAACTAGAATTACCTAAAGAAATATGGGAAACTCACAAATAAGCGGAATTAAACAATATATATTTTAATAAACAATGATCAAAAAGATATCACAAGAGAATTTAGAAAATGCTTTATTTATTTTCCATTATGGTTTTTCATAAGATATCGATTACAGTTCCTTGTGCTATAGAGTAGAACCTTATTGTTTATTTTATATGTAGTAGTTTGTATCTGCTAATCCCAAACTCCTATTTCTCCTCTACCCCATTCCCACTTTGGTAACCATAAGTTTGTTTTCTATGTCTGTGAGTTTGATTCCGTTTCATAAATAAGTTCATTTGTGTCATATTTCAGGTTTTACATATAAGCAATATCATATTTGTGTTTCTTTTTCTGACTTACTCCACTTTGTATGATAATTTCTCTAGGTCCATCCCAGTTGCTGCAGATGGCATTATTTCATTCATTTTTATGGCTGAGTAGTATTCCATAGTACATATGCGTGTTGTGTGTGGTGTATACACACCACATCTTCTTTATTCATTCATCTGCTGATGGACATTTAGGTTGTTTCCATGTCTTGGCTATTGTAAATAGTGCTGCTATAAACACTGAAGTGCAAGTGTATTTTTAAATTATAGTTTTCTCAGGATATATTCCCAAGAGTGGGATTGCTGCACATGACAATCCTATTTTTAGTTTAGAGAAAACTCCATACTATTTACCATAGTGTTTGCACCAATTTACACTCCCACCAACACTGTAGGAAATTCTCTTTTTGTCATACCCTCTCCAACATTTGTGGCTCAACATTCCTAACCCTTCAGTTCATTCAGTCCCTCAATTGTGTCCACCTCTCTGCAGGTGGACACAACTGACTGCAGACTGCCAGGTGGACCCCACAGACTGCAGCATGCCAGGCCTGCCTGTTCATCACCAACTCCCAGAGTTTACTCAAACTCATGTCCATTGAGTTAGTGATGCCATCCAACCATCTCATCCTCTGTCGTCCCTTCTCCTCCCACCTTCAGTCTTTCCCAGAATCAGGGTCTTTTCAAATGAGTCAGTTCTTCACATCAGGTCGCCAAAGTATTGGAGTTTCAGCTTCAACATCAGTCCTTCCAAGTGCATATTCAGGGCTGATTTCCTTTAGGATGGACTGGCTGGATCTCCTTGCAGTCCAAGGGACTCTCAAGAGTCCTCTCCAACACCACAGTTCAAAAGCATCAATTCTTTGGCGCTCAGCTTTCTTTATAGTCCAACTCCTCACATCCATACCTGACTACTGGAAAAACCATAGCTTTGACTAGATGCACCTTTGTTGGCAAAGTAATGTCTGTGCTTTTTAATATGCTGTCTAGGTTGGTCATAACTTTTCTTTCAAGGAGCAAGCGTCTTTTAAATTCATGGCTGTAATCACCATCTGCAATGATTTTGGAGCCCCCCAAAATAAAGTCTGTCACTGGTTCCATTGTTTCCCTGTCTATTTGCCATGAAGTGATGCGACCAGATACCTTGATCTTAAGTTTTCTGAATGTTGAGTTTTAAGCCAACTTTTTCACTTTCCTCTTTCACTTTCATCAAGAGGCTCTTTAGTTCTTCTTCACTTTCTGCCATAAGCGTGGTGTCATCTGTATATCTGAGGTTATTGATATTTCTCCCGGCAATCTTGATTCCAGCTTGTGCTTCATCCAGCCCAGCGTTTCTTATGATGTACTCTGCGTGTAAGTTAAATAAGCAGGGTGGCAATATACAACCTTGACACACTCCTTTTCCTATTTGGAACCAGTCTGTTGTTCCATGTCCAGTTCTAACTGTTGCTTCCTGACCAGCGTATAGGTTTCTCAAGAGGCAGGTCAGGTGGTCTGGTACACCCATCTCTTTCAGAATTTTCCACAGTTTATTGTGATTATTAGTTGGCCATAAGAAGAACAAAGTTCTTACACAATCCTAGAAAATGGATGAACCTTGAAATCATATGCTAAAAGAATGAATCCAAACACAAAAGGCTACAATTATATGGTTCTATTTATATAAAATGTTTAGAATAAGCAGAACCATAGAGACAAAAAGTAGAAAAGTGTTTGCCAGGGACTGGGGTTTAGGAGGATAAAGAATACTGCCAACGACTATGGGACTTCGGAGGGTGATGATGAAAATATTCTGGAATTGATAATATTAATTGATACATTATTATTTGTTGAACAAACATTAAATGATTATATTAGTGGATACAAAACTTTGTGAATATACTGAAAGCCACTGACTATACACTTACAAAGGCAAAGTGTCACCCCATCCCTTTTATTTTAAATAACATATTAATATCTTAATACAGCAGTCATATTTTTGCATCCTTAATCTTAAAAAGGCAACCCAAATAGATGAGCTTTATATTCTACGAAGCCTAGGTTTGTCCTTATTTAGTATATAAAAAACAATCAGTAAATACTGGGTGAATATTTTAAAGAATAAATTAATATTTCTGTATTATGTATCAAATAATATTTCTGTATTATGTATCAAGGACATTCTTTTCCAGGATTTTATATATTACTGAATTTATTTGGAAACCAATGATTACTGAAACAACTGTTTTTTTTTTTTTCTTTTTCCCAAATAAGAACTTCACAATGTAACTCTGCTTTAAAAAATTACTTAAGATTTAGGTCAGTGATGAAGTAACCACATAAGAAGCTCTGAAAGGAAAAGTAGAGAAAATAACCAAATGTTTTCCACTTGTGTGGGTGGCAGAGGTAAGGTTAGAGTGTCCAGATTTTCCTTCTCAGGCTATTATCCAGCTACTCCTACTTTAAAAAAAGAGTAATTTGATAGTTATAAAAATGACAAAAGTTGTAATGCAGTGAAACCTGGATGATTATTTGAGAAGCTTATTATTAAGGAAAAGCAATAGGAAAAAAATTAAGATTTTTGTATTAACAGTTCTGTCAATATTATTTATTCTTTTCCTACCTCAATGAAAAAACGTTTAGTGACTCCCTAGGCTCTGAAATAGACTTGCTCCCCAAGAATGTTTAGTCAGATCAGATAAAATGTACTCCCAGTTCTTATCCCCAAACCTCTTCCTGAACTAGCTACTGGCACTTATTTCAGTCAATATTATTGCGTTCCCTTATTGCTGACCTTAAGATCTTGCTATTTCTCATTTTGAAAAGGAATATAAAATGATCATTATATAAGGGAGCATTATGCAAAATTCTCATTTTTTAAAAATCTTTGTTGAGAATACCTCTACTGTCCTGTGAGATGAGGATGTCCTGGGAAACAGGTCACAGGGATTATTATCTAGACCAGATCTGATCATAGCAACTCTAGGCTTTGCTATCTGTGTGCCTAGTCGCTCAGTCATGTCCTAATCTGTGCAACCCTTGGGAATGTAGCCTGCCAGGCTCCTCTGTCCACGGGAATTTTCTGGCAAGAATACTGGAGTGGGCTGCCATTTTCCTTCTCCAGGTGGTCTTTTCGACCCAGGGATTGAACCCATGTCTCCTGTGTCTTCTGCACTGCAGGCAGATTCTTTACCCACTGAGCCATCAGGCTTTGCTATATATTCATAAATTCATTCATAAATCAAGTTATGAGTCTGAGTGCAGAAAAGGTTCAGAAACTCTGTACAAGGAAGAATCAGGCATCATAGAAGCTTTTGGTCCACTGCCTTACTTAACTCAGCTAGTCCATCACCAGGTACATCTTTTACCAAAGGTCAATACAAGAAGCATAAGTGAAGTAACCCAGGTTCTCTGCTAACTGCCTTTTTCTCTGAATGCCTAGTATTTCTGGGCATCTGATCCATGCCCGTACCCCCAAGCCCATGGGGACACACACGTGTGTGCTCAGTTGTGTCTGACTCTGGGTGATCCCTTGGACTGTACCCCCTAGACTCCTCTGTCCATGGAATTTTCCAGGCAAGAATACAAAAGTGGGTTGCCATTTCCTCCTCCAGAAGATCTTCCCGACCTAGGGATTCAATCTGTATCTCTTGCATCTCCTGCATTGGCAGACAGATTCTTTACCACTGGTAACATCTGAGAAGCCCATGGGAAGTAATTATTAAATGCTGGTTAAACAAGGGATTGCCTATTTTGCTTATAAAAACTCTAATCAGAACTGCATTAACATATTTCTAAGAAACTGAGTGAAATAACAAATGTGAAATCCTCTGGTCCAAGACCCACATCATGACAAGCCTGAACTGGATGTTTGAGAGTCTAAGAAAAAGTGATTTTTTTCTAGTTTTATTGAGATATAATTGGTATACAAAAACTGCACATAATTAATGCATACAATTGGTGAGTTTTGACATATGTAAACCCTCGTGTTACAATCACCACAGTCCAGATAATAATTATATTCATCATCCCCAAAAGTTTCCTGTGTCTCTTTTTTGTTTATTGTTTGTGTGTGTGTCTTTTCAATAAGAATAGTTAACATGAGATCTGCTGCTGCTGCTAAGTCACGTCAGTCGTGTCCGACTCTGTGCGACCCCATAGACGGCAGCCCACCAGGCTCCCCCGTCCCTGGGATTCTCCAGGCAAGAACACTGGAGTGGGTTGCCATTTCCTTCTCCAATAACAGGAGATCTACCCTCAATAAAATTTTAAGTATATAACATTTCATTGTTAACTACAGGCACAATGTTGTACAGCGGGTATCTGAAACTTACTCACTTGGTATAACTTGACTTTATATCCATTGAACCACTCCTCATGTCCTCCTATTCCCATCCCATGATAATCACCGCTCTACTATATACCTCTATAACTTTGACCATTTTAGATGCTTCATGTAAGTGGAAACATTCAGTAGTTGTCCTGTGACTGACAATTTACTTAGCATAATGACTTCCAGGTCCATCAACAGATGAATGTATGAAGAAAAAGTGGTATATACACACAATGGAATATTATTCAGGCTTTAAAAAGAAGAAACCCTGCTATCCGTGACAATATGAATGCACTGGTAAGATCATGTAATTTAAATGTTTTAAAAATTCTTCAATAACATATCAAACAAGCAAACAATGAATATCAAACAAACTGAAGTATTAAACAAACTGAAACTTAAATGGTAATCAAAATAAATTCAAGAGGAAGGATTTTTTTGCTCTAAATAATAAGAAATAGAACGAGTTTTACATATGACTATAGAGGATATTTTGATATAACTGGGTCTTTATTTCTTCTTTTCCACCTTTTATTTTTTCTTTTCTTTTCTTTCTTTCTGTTTTTCTTCATTCCATCCATCCATCCTTCCTTTTTTTCTACAGGATCATTTGATACTGGCTTCTTACTTTTATAATTAATTTGTCAAAATACCTACTGAATATACTAAAGAGGGAACAAAATAAGGAATCTAACACATTAGGAATTCTAATGGGATGAAGAAAATAAAAACAGGAATTCTACCTAAGGAACTGTGACATAGAATTTCCTTAGGAATGAATAATAAAACCTAATAAATATTCAGTTCAGTTCAGTTCAGTTCAGTCGCTCAGTCATGTCCGACTCTTTGCGACCCCATGAATCGCAGCATACCAGGCCTCCCTGTCCAACACTAACTCCCGGAGTTCACTCAGACTCACATCCATTGAGTCAGTGATGCCATCCAGACATCTCATCCTCTGTCGTCCCCTTCTCCTCCTGCCCCCAATCCCTCCCAGCATCAGGGTCTTTTTCAGTGAGACAACTCTTCGCATGAGGTGGCCAAAGTACTGGAGTTTCAGCTTTAGTATCATTCCTTCCAAAGAAATCCCAGGGCTGATCTCCTTCAGAATGGACTGGAGTATTAGATACAACAATTTGTCCTGATGTCAATTCTCACCAACAGTTATATTCGGTTGAGAATTTAAAATTTGGTCAAAACTTGTTAAGAGCAATCTGAATTTAGTGTTTTGAAGAAAGCAACAAGGAAAACAAGACATATAAAAATTCCTTAAAGAATGTATTTCTTAAGTATTATGAAACCTCTAATAAAGACAGTGAAAGAAGAATGAATGAATAAAAGTGAAAGTTATGAAAAGTGAAAGGAATGAAAGTGAAAGAAGAAACTATTTAATTCACTGCATAAGACATTGGGGCATATTTAACCTCTACTTAAAATGATAATGTGAAAAACAAAGTTTATGAAAAAGTCATACATTAATGGGCTTCTTAGAAATTCATTTCTGAAATGTATCTAGTTTGAATTTTAATTTCTAATTTCGCATTACAGAAATGTAATGGACTCAAATGCTTCCTATACCCTGCAGGTAAAAATTTTACGTTTAAATATTTTTATTCTTCAGTAAATTACCAAACCACAATTTAATGTAAACTTGAGAGGCATAATCATTTCTAGAAATGAAAACAATGATCTCTAAACTGAGAGCTATGGGATTTGGGTGGATTATTCAAAAGCTTAGACTTAACTATGAAGGTTAACAAGTGAAAACTAAATCTAAAAGGCTTATGCTAGCTTTCTAAAATTTTGAATTGAAACTTTTTCACGAAAAAATTTAAAGGTTACAGGAATTTATGCCTAAAATAATTCTCTGGAATAGAGCTTGGAAACCAGATTTAGCAGCTAGGAAAAAAGGAAAAAACCGCTCTATGTTGCCAAATGAAATAGAAATGGTTATTAAAAACAAAAAGCTGATGCTTGAAAATTTCCTTTCCTAATTAAACATTTAAATATTTCTCAAACCAAACCTCTAAATCCTGAATGGATTACAAAATGAAATTTGCATTTATTATTTCCTACTGAGCATTGTTCCTAGAGATAAATAGATTGGCTAACTTTTAATTCCAAAGAAAGCATTTTTACTTCAGCAAATCTTTAGTTGTGCAAATTTTTCCAACTTCTCATTGAGATATGATCCTTATGTCCTGAAAAACATGAATAAATTTATGCTTAAAAATGTACATCTTCTATTAATATGAATATTGGAGACAGTATATTTTCTCAATGTTATTATTTTCCCCAAAATACCTAATGACAGCATATTGTAAAGATCAAGTGTAATCATATACTTTTTTATCTTAATATTTCCTGCACTGTTACATTTCAATCTTGCTTTTAACAAGAATGATTCCATGTTTGGAATGAAAAGACCATGTAAGTAGGGTTACGTCTGTTCAAACACAGGCCAGTATTTATTTAACAGTGATATTAAAAGTTACCATTAGTTGTGTGCTAAATTTTTACAAACTTTATTTTTCATTTAATCTTCACACATACACAAAAAATATGGCTATGAGGGAATGAGAGTCACAAGTCAGTGGCAAGAGATGAGGGACTTAAGAGACTGCTTTTTGTTTAGGAGACACTTGTTTAAAAGCTCATAGGACTTAGGATGTATAATCAGGCATACAGGAAGTCACTCCCATCCTAGAGGAGAATGTACCATAATTTTTGGAGCCTCTCAGGGACCTAAGGCCACAAATCAACCAATTTTCTCACATTCACAAGTGTGGCAAGCCCCTCCAAGAGAAGATCTTATCTTAACATGAAAGGAAGAGGAGGCGACATAAAAGAAAAAAAATTAAAATTTTACCAGTCTCTTAAAGGCTGTGTTGGCCCAGGATAGTTTAAAATCTCCAGGGCTCCAGCTACAAGGGGAGTCCACACCCACTGCCAACCATTCCCCACAGGCCTCCACCAGGTGCCTGAGAGGAAGACTGGAGGCAAGAGCAAGGCAAAGCATTGGGTGTGTCAGCTGTGCAGATGAGCAACACTGCCAAGATTAGAGGGGGAAGTGGGGTAACCAAAAGAAGCCTATCTGACCTTGGGCCCTGACAGTTCCAAGAAGAGACTAGCAGTCACTTGACCACAGGCTTGAATGCTACTGGCACTGTGGACACCTCCAGTACAAATGGAAAACCACTTGCTCTTGAAGAAAGAGCAAGAAACCTACAACTGCCAGACTTGATAATGAAATGGCCTTACTACACAAAGCAAGATTTAATGCAATCCCTATCACTTTACCCATGACATTTTTCATAGAAATAGAACAAATAATCCTAAAATGTATATGTAACAGCAAAAGACCCAGAATTGCTGAAGCAAACCAGAGGAAAGAGAACTAAGCTAGAAATAGAACTCTCCTAGGCTTCAAACAATATTACAAAGCTATGGTAATCAAAACAGCACGGTATTTGGCACAAAAGACACACAGATTGATGGAACAGAATAGAGAAGCCAGAAATAAACTCACAGACCTACAATTAATCTTCAACAAAGGAGAGAAGCATACACATAGAAAAAAGACAGTCTCTTCAGCAAGTGATGATGGGAAAACTGGACAACCTCATGTAAATCAATGAAATTAGAACATTCTCTCACACTATATACAAAAATAGACTCAAAATGGTTTAGAGACTTAAATATAAGATATGATACCGTGAAACTCCTAGAAGAGAACATAGGCAAAACATTCTCTGACATATATCACAGTAATGTTTTCCTGGATCACTCTTCTAAGGCAAAAGAAATAAAAGCAAAAATAAATAAATGAGATCTAACCAAGCTTATAAGCTTTTGCCAGCAGAGGAAACCACAAAGTGAAAAAACAACCTGTGGAATGCAGAGAAATATTTGCAAACAATGCAATCAACAATGGTTTATTTCTAAATTATACAAACAACTCATACAACTCAATATCAAACAAAAACAAAAACAAAAAAATATCCTAATCAAAAAATGGGCAGAAGCTCTAAATAGATATTCTTCAAAGAAAAAATGCCTAATGGTCAACAGGCACTGAAAAGATTCTCAAGACCACTAATTATTGTTGTTGTTCAGTTGTTCAGTTGTGTCGGACTCTGTGACTCCATGGACTACAGCATGCCAGGCATCCCTGTTGTATCTACTAGAGTTTGTTGAAACTGATGTCCATTGAGGTGATGATATCATCCAACCATACCATCCTGTGCCACCCTCTTCTCCTCCTGCCCTCAGTCTTTCCCACCATCAGGGTCTTTGCCAATGAGTTGGCTCTTTGCATCGAATGGCCAAAGTATTGGAGCTTCAGCTTCAGCATCAGTCCTTCCAATGAATATTCAGGGTTGATTTCCTTTAAGATTGACTAGTTTGACCTCCATGCAGTCCAAGGGACTCTCCAGAGTCCTCTCCAGCACCACACAGTTTGAAAGCATCAATTCTTTGGCATTCAGCCTTCTTTATGGTCCAACTATCACAGTCATACATGACTACTGGAAAAAACATACCATTGACTATACAGACCTTTAGGAATGCAAAACAAAAACATGAGGTATCACCTCACACCAGTCAGAATGGCCAGCATAAAAAAATTTACAACTAACAAATGCTGAAGAGGATGTGGAGAAACAGGAACCCTGCTACACTGTTGGTGTGACTGCAAATACACATGGAGGTTCCTTTAAAAAGTAAAAACACAGCTACCGTATGATCCAGCAATCCTCAGTTCAGTTCAGTCACTCAGCCATGTCAGACTCTGATTGCATGGACTGCAGCATGCCAGGCTTCCCTGTCCATGACCAACTCCCAGAGCTTGCTCAAACTCATGTCCACTGAGTCAGTGATGCCATCCAAACATCTCATCCTCTGTCATCCCCTTTTCCTCCTGCCTTCAATCTTACCCAGTATCAGGGTTTTTTCCAAGGAGTCAGTTCTTTGCATCAGGTGGCCAAAGTATTGGAGCTTCAGCATCAGTCCTTCTGATGAATACTCAGGACTGATTTCCTTTAGGATGGACTGGTTGGATCTCCTTGCAGTCCAAGGGACTCTCAAGAGTCTTTTCCAACACCACATTTCAAAAGCATCAATTCTTCAGTGCTCAGCTTTCTTTATAGTCCAATGGTCACATCCATACATGACTACTGGAAAAACCGCAGCTTTGACTAGATGGACCTTTGCTGGCAGAGTAATGTCTCTGTTTTTTTAATATGCTGTCTAGGTTGGTCATAGTTTTTCTTTCAAGGAGCAAGCGTCTTTTAATCTCATGTCTGCAGTCACCATCTGCAGTAATTTTGGAGCCCAAGAAAATAAAGTCTGTCACTGTTTCCACTGTTTCCCCATCTATCTGCCATGAAGTGATGGGAACAGATGACATGATCTTAGCTTTCTGAACATTGAGTTTTAAGCAGCTTTTTCAGTCTCTTCTTTCACTTTCATCAAGAGTCTCTTTAGTTCTTCTTCATTTTCTGCCATAAGGGTGGTGTCATCTGCATGTCTGAGGTTATTTACACTTCTCCTGGCAATCTTGATTCCAGCCTGTGCTTCACCCAGCCCAGCATGTCTCATGATGCACTCTCCATATAATAAGCAGGGTGACAATATACAGCCTTGACATACTCCTTTCCCTATTTGGAATCAGTCTGTTATTCCATGTCCAGTTCTGTTGCTTCTTGACCTGCCTACAGATTTCTCAGGAGGCAGGTAAGGTGGTCTGTCTGGTACTCCCATCTCTTTAAGAATTTTCCATAGTTTGGTTTGATCCACACAGTCAAAGGCTTTGGCATAGTCAATAAAGCAGAAGTAGATGTGTTTTTTTTTTTCTGGAACTCTCTTGCTTTTTTGATGATCCAGTGGATGTTGGCAATTTGATCTCTGGTTCCTCTACCTTTTCTATACTCATCTTGAACATCTGGAAGTTCTCAGTTCACATACTGTTGAAGCCTAGCTTGGAAGGATTTTGAGCATTACTTTGCTAGTGTGTGAGATGAGTGCAAATGTGCAGTAGTTTGAACATTCTTTGGCATTGCCTTCCTTTGGGATTGCAATGAAAACTGACCTTTTCCAGTCCTGTGACCACAGCTGAGTTTTCCAAATTTGCTGGCATATTGAGTGCAGCACTTTAACAGCATCATCTACCAACCTAGACAGCGTATTAAAAAGCAGAGATATCACTTTGTCAACAAAGGTCCGTCTAGTCAAGGCTATGGTTTTTCCGGTCATATGTGGTCATATATGGATGTGAGAGTTGGACTATAAAGAAAGCTGAGTGCCGAAGAATTGATGCTTTTGAACCGTGGTGCTAGAGAATACTCTTGAGAGTCCTCTGGACTGCAAGGAGATCCAACCAGTCCATCCTAAAGGAGATCAGTCCTGGGTGTTCATTGGAAGGATTGATGTTTGAAGCTAAAACTCCAATTCTTTGGCCACCTGATTCGAAGAGCTGACTCATTTGAAAAGACTCTGATGCCGGGAAAGATTGAGGGCAGGAGAAGGGGACGACAGAGGACAAGATGGTTGGAAGGCATCACCGACTCAATGGACATGGGTTTGGGTGGACTCCGGGAGTTGGTGATGGACAGGGAGGCCTGGTGTGCTGTTGTTCATGGGGTCGCAAAGAGTCAGACAGGACTGAGCGACTGAACTGAACTGAACTTAGGATATGAAATAGCTCATTTGGAATTCCATCACTTCCACTAGCTTTGTTCGTAATGATACTTCCTAAGGCCCACTTGACTTTGCAATCCAGGATGTCTGGCTCTAGGTGAGTGATCACACCATCGTGGTTATCTGGGTCATGAAGATCTTTTTTGTATAGTTCTTCTGTGTATTCTTGCCACCTCTTCTTAATATTTTCTGCTTCTTTTAGGTACTCCTGGGCATATATTCAAAGAAGACAAAAACTCTAATTTGAAAAGATACAGGCACCCCAATGTTCACAGCAGCACAATTTACAATTACCAAAATATGGAAATAACCTAAGTGTCCATCAACAGATGAAAGGATAAAGTTTTATATATGTGTAATATATATAAACTATATATATATATTATATTTATAAAACTATATATCTAATTATAATATATATACACATACACACATACACACAACTTATATATACACTACTCAGCCATAAAAAAATGAAATATTGCCATTTGGAGCAACATTCTTGGACCTAGAGAATATTATACTAAGGGAAGTAAGTCAGACAAAGACAAATATATGATATCACTTATATGTGGAATCTAAAAAATAATACAAATAAATCTATTCACAAAACAGAAACACACTCACAGACATAGAAAACAAACTTATGGTTACCAAAGGGTAAAGGGAGGTGGGAATGGAGTAAATTATGAATGTAGGATTAACAGAAATACACTACAATATATAAAATACACTACAATATATAAAATAAATAAACATCATGGATTTAATGTATAGCACAGGAAACTACATCAATATCTTATAATAACCTATAATAGAAAATATTCTGAAATATATACATATATATAACTGAGTCACTTTGCTATACACCTGAAACTAACACAATATTTTAAATCAACTGCACTTCAACAAAAAGAAAAAAAGAAATGTCTCTGACCAGTGGGAGAAGTGCCCCCAATCAAAGGCAAAAGTTCACTGCCTCTGGGGAAGAAACTGGTAGAAAACCTTGCCCCATCACAACAACCCGCTCTGACACTGGGTAAAGCCACCAACACAAGACACACACATATGTAAGTATCTTGAGCCTTACACCAAGTAACAAGTAAGAACTGGCTTCTGCCAGGGGTGGGCCAGGACAGCTGAGATCCCCCATGAGGCAAAGTCTACTTAAAGGTGAGGGTGCAGCAAGAACGTGGGGAAACACACCCCAGCACTGCAGCTCTTACACTCAGAGCAAGGTGGCTTCAATCTACCACCAGAGAAACGTGACACTTGTGGGTTACCCATTACTACTACTACTACTAAGTCGCTTCAGTTGTGTCCGACTCTGTGCAACCCCACAGACAGCAGCCCACCAGGCTCCGCCATCCCTGGGATTCTCCAGGCAAGAACACTGGAGTGGGTTGCCATTTCCTTTAGGAATTAAATTAACAAAATCTCAGACCCAGCTCAACTACGGACTGGACTGACATCAGGGTTAGAAAAACACCACTAAGAAAAGAAAAAGAAAAAAAAAAGAAAAGGAAAAGATAAGCTACCCACGGAGAGAAAATATTTGCTTAATACATATCTGACAAATAGCTTGTCTCCAGAATATGGGGGGGGGGGGAACTTGTTCGAGAACAGCAATAAAAAACAAAAAAGAATCTGTCCCACCTCCAAAAATAAAATGGTCCATAGATTCAGACACTTCACTAAGTACATGAAAAGATATAGACTATCCACAGGTAACTTGTTTCCACTAAACTCATTAAAATGGCTCAATTATCAAGTGCTGATAAAGGTTGTGTTACAATGCTGGTGAAAATGCAAAATACTATAGTTGATTTTGGAAAGGTATGGCATCCTCTTAAAATGTTAAATATATACTTAATACACAAGCAAGCCATTACATTTCTAGGTATTCAACCATGAAATAAAACACATTCACACAGAGACATGTATCCAAATATTTATAACAATTTTTTTCCTTAACAGCCAAAACAGGAAACAAACCAAATGTCTATAAACTAGTGAATAGTTAAACAGTACATAGCATATTCATACAATGAAATCATGTTCATGCTCAGTCACTTAGTAATATCTGACTCTTTGCAACCCCATGGGCTGTAGCCCACCAGACTCCAGAGTCCATGGGATTTTTCAAGCAAGAATACTAGAGTGGGTTGCCATTTCCTTCTCCAGGGGGTCTTCCCTACCCAAAGATTGAACCTGCATCTCCTGCATTGGCAATGTAATACTATTCAGTAATTAAGAGAGGAAATACTAATACATACAGGAATATGAGAGAATATTATGGTAAGTGAAACAAGTGACATGCGAAAAGATTACATACTATTTCACTGTAGTGAGAACAGATTCTAGGAAAGGTAAATTATAGTGATGGGAGGAAAGATCAGTGGTTACTGGGAGATGACGTAGAAAAGGGAATCATCCACAATAGGACACAGGGTAATTCTTCAATAATGGAATTATTCTAATATTTTGATTGTGGTAGTGGTTCCCACACAGGTTTCTAAGTATTCATCAAAATATATTGAACTTACAGTGGGGTACGTTTTATTGAATGTAAATTATACTTTAGGCTTCCCTGGTGGCTCAGTGGTAAAGAACCTGCCTGTCAATGCAAGAGACTCGGGTTTGATCCCTGAGCTGGGAAGATTCCTCAGGAGAAGGAATGGCAACCCACTCCAATATTCTTGCCTGGGAAATCCCATGGACAGTGGAGCTGGGTGGGTTACGGTCCCTAGTGTCAAAAAAGAGTTGGACACAACTTAGCAACTAAATAGTAACAGCAAATTATACAGTAAAAAATAAATAAATAAAAAGAAGAAGAATGCATTGTAAAATAACATCTGATGAATAAGAGGGTAAGAATTGTTGTTGTTCAGTCCCCTAGTCATGTCCAACTCTTTGTGACCCCATGGACTGCAGCACGCCAGGCCTCCATGTCCCTTACCATATCCTGGCATTTGCCCAAGTTCATATCATCTGATGCCCTCTTCTCCTTCTGCCCTCAATCTTTCCCAGCATCAGGGACTTTTCCAATGAGTCATCTGTTCGCATCAGATGGCCAAAATATTGGAACTTCAGCTTCAGCATCAGTCCTTCCAGTGAATATTCAGGGTTGATCTCCCATAAGATTGACTGGTTTGATTTCCTTGCTGTCCAAGGGACTTTCAGGAGTCTTCTCCAGCACTACAGTTCAAAAGCATCAATTCTTGGGCATTCTGCCTTTTTTACGGTCCAGCTCTTACAACCATATGTGACCAGTGGGAAGACCATAGCCTTGACTATACGGACCTTTGTTGGCGGAGTAATGTCTCTCCTTTACAACACACTGTGTAGGTTTGCCATAGCTTTCCTGACAAGAAGCAGTCATCTTGATAACTAAAAACAAAATGTTTTAGACAACACAATAATATATGTGAAACAAAATACAAAGGAGGGATCCTGTTACAATAAAAAGGAGGTCAGGACAGTGCGGATACTACTATGTATGCACACTGGTTGCAGCTGTGATGCTCCCAGCTTCAAAATAACATGCTCTAACTTCACAGTATTATATTCATGTTGCTAGTGGAAATGTTACTACACCAGAATTATTGCTGTAGTTTGCAGGACGACTGTGTGAAAGTTGTATAATCAGAAAATCACAGGAATCTGTATCAAGAGGGTTCATGAGTTGTATCAGATAGATCAAGTCATGAAAGCACAAGCCACACAGATATTTTAGTAGCAGAGTAAAACAAGAAATATATGCTTACAAAACCTGTGGAAGAACTAGGGAAATCAGATCAGAAGGGCTGTTTTCAGAAAACTGAGAAAAGAAAAAAACCACATGGAGGTCTCTATCAATATTGTGACTGATTGTAATATCAAAACAGGTGATTCTCTGGAGGATTGGCTCAGTGGTAAAGAATCTCCTGCAATGCAGGGGAGACAGGAGACACAGGTTCAATCCCTGGGTCTAGGAAGATCCCCTGGAGAAGGAAATGACAGCCCACTCCAGTATTCTTGCCAGAGAAATCCCATGCACAGAGGAGCCTGGTGGGTTACAGTCCATGGGGTCCCAAAGAGTCAGACACGACTGAAGCGACTGAGCATGCTGGAGGACTTCAGTCCTCGATATAAACTATCTGCTGGTCTCTGTAATGCCTGCCTACAGATGCTGCCGGAGAATAATGCCTTTCCCTCAGCTCACATGACCATCTCCTGTTGGTAGGATTTAATCGGAATCCTGTTGTCTGGTTTCAGAGTCTAGTTTCTGATCTTTCATCTTCAGCAGGATAGGGAGGTGTCTGGTGTCTAGAAGTGTGATATAGTACTAAGAATTTAATTACTATCTAGTACAGTGGCAATTTACCCAAAGAAATTGCCAGAGTCTGTGACATGGTTCTTAACTTTTCAGGTCAAAAAACTATTTTAAATTGAAATATATTTGATTTATGATATTATGTTAGCTTCTAATATAGAGCAAAGTGATTCACATATGTGAATGTGTGTATATATATATATATATATATATATATCTCATATTCTTTTCCATTATGGTTTATCACAGGATATTGAATACAGCTCCCTATGCTAAACACTAAATCCTCATTTTTACCTATTTTAAATAATCTGTCAATCTTAAACTCCTACTTTATCCCTCCCTGACCCCTTGTCCCCTTTGGTAAACCATAAGTTTGTTTTCTATGTCTGTGAGTCTGCTTCTGTTTTGTAAATAAGTTCATGTGTGTCGTATTTGGGATTCCACATATGTGATATCATAAAATATCTGCCTCTCTCTTCCTGACTTGTTCCATTCAGTACGATCATCTCTAGGTCCATCCATGCTGCTGCAAATGGCACTGCTTCATTCTTTTTATGGTTAAGCAGTATTCCGTTGTGTATATATACCACTTCTGACTTATCTATTCATCTGCTGATGGACATTTAGGTTGCTCCCATGTCTTGGCTATTGAAATAGTGCTACTATGAGCACCAGGGTGCATGAATCTTTTCAAAATTAGAGTTTTCTCAGGATATATACAGAGGAGTGGAATTACTGGATGATATGGCAACTTTATCTTCGGTTTTTTGAGGAGCCTTCATACTGCTTTCCATAGTGGCTGCACCAGTTTACCTCTGCACCAACAGTGTAGCGAGGTTCCCTTTACTCCTCACTCTCGCCAGCATTTGTTATTTGTAGACTTTTTAATGATGGCCATTCTAACCAGTCTGATTGGGTTTGAGGGTATTTTGTTGTTGTTGTTATTGAGTTGTATGAGCTATTTATATATTTTGGAAATTAAGCCCTTGTTGGTTGCATCATTTGCAAGTATTTTCTCTCAGTGTGTAGGCTGTCTTTTCATCTTGCTTATGGTTTCCTCTGCTGTGCAAAAGCTTACAGTTTTGATTACGTCTCATTTCATACTTTTACTTCTATTGCCTTGGGAGATTGTACAAGTCAAAAAGCTTGATCTTTATTGTTTCCTAGAATTGGGGGGTTTATTTAAAAATATTTAGAACTGTAATAACTTAAATTAGAATGTCAAAATATAACAGTTACCTGAGGCATAGTAATAGGCACAAGACTTCCTATTTATTGAAATGTCGCCATACACCAGGCTCAGAGCTAAGTAGACTATGTGCATTATTTCATTTAATCCTTAGATTAACCCTAGGAGATGAATATATCAAACTTATTTATTGATGAAAATGATGAGACTTTAGAATTTAAAAAATCTGCCAAAGTCCTATTGGGGCATGAACTAGGAATTAAGTCAAAACTCAATCATTGTTATTCTATTACATTGAAATATGTGTCTCCACATGATTAGTACACTATATATAATTTACTAGTTCTACATATAAAGCTAAACTTTACATCAGCCAGGAATCCAGAACAGGGGACACTGAGTAATTTAGGTGCAGTGACAAGCATCTAGTTCCATAATCAATAATAAAAACAATCACTGACATTTACTTCCCACAAATGCCAGTCACTGTTCTAAGTATTGTTGTTGTTTAGCCACTAGGTCGTGTCCAACTCTTTTGCAGCCTCATAGACTGTAGCCTGCCAGGCTCCTGTGTCCATGAGATTTCCCAGGCAAGAATACTGGAGTGGGTTGCCATTTCCTCCCCCAAGGGATCTTCCCAACCCAGGGATAAAACCCACATCTCCTGCATTGGCAGGCTGATTCTTTACCACTGAGCCATCAGGGAAGCCACTGTTCTAAGTACTTTACATGTAGTAACTTAGTTAATCCTTATAAGGCAGACACCATTAGTATCTTTTAAAAACAGGAAACTGAGGCACAAGGAGACTAAGTCACTTACCTAAGTTCACATAACTAGTAAATGGTGGGCCTGGGACTTAGAAACCAGGCAGTCTGGCTCCACGTGCTTTTCAAACTTGGTTTTGAAATCTTTTGTCTATGGTCAATACAATGCTTTTGAATGCTGCTGAATCAATATTGGGCTTCCCTGGTGGTTCAGGAGTGAAGACTTCACCTGAACTGCAGGAGATGCAAGTTCAACCCCTACTTTGGGAAGATTCCCTAGAGGAGGAAATGACAACCCGCTCCAGTATTATTGCTGGGACAATCCCATGGAAAGAGGTGCCAGGTAGGCTACAGTCCATGGGGTCACAGGAGTCAGATATGACTTAGCAACTAAACCACCACCATTTCTGGATCAACTTATAAAAACAGTCCCTCATTAAGTTATCTTGGGCTTCCCAGGTGGCCAAAGAACCCACCTACCAATACAGGAGAACAGAAGGTAAAAGAGATGTAGGTTCGATACCTGGGTCGGGAAGATCCCCTGCAGAAGGAAATGGCAACCCACTCCAGTATACTTGCCTGGAAAATTCCATGGACAGAGGAGCCTAGCAGGCTACAGTCTATGGGGTTGCAAAAAGAGTTGGACATGACTGAGCAACTGAGCATGCACGAATCAACATTAGGCCATGCTTCTAACTTCCTCATGAATCCATTTCAAAGACATGAAAGAACAAACAAAAGGAAAACCGTAAGAGAATCTGTTGCTAGCAAATCTGCCTTGAAAGAAATTCTCTGAACAAAAAGGAAATGGTAATAGAAGACCTGGAACCTCAGAAAGGAATGTTAAACATCAGGGTAAATGTAGTGGACTCTCCTGTTTCATGAGTTTCTTAAATATTTGATTGTTGAAGCAAAATTATAAGACCACCTGATGTGGGTCTCAGTGTATGTAAAGAAAATGTTTCAGAAGGGTAAAAGGATGTAATGGAAGTACGTTTTCTACACTTTACTGAAAGTGCCAAAACATCAACATTGGTAAAGGGTATTAACATGTCCTTAAACAGTGGACAATAAAACAGCTGCCCAAACATAATCAAGCTTCAGAGTAAACAAAGTTCTATTGCTCTCTGTTTCAACAATGATTGTAATTGAACTACATAAATCATTAAACTAAAAGTCATTGTTATCATCACATGTTCCTCAATCTACCTCTAGGACTCCTTGAAAATCATTTAAAATGGGTTTTCGAGGGTGAAGACCAATGAATGAGATTAATATATGCAAGTCAGGTATGTCAGGGTGCTGAAAATAAGCACAATTCTTATGTAAAGGTGTCATACAGTCATAGAGCCATGGTGATGAGGTTCAAGTTCTAAGAAACACAGTGTGCTAAAACAAAATAAATAGAACTATAAGTGGCAACTGGCTTATAAAAAAACAGTAACTATAACAGAATTACACAGAAACAAAAACATGACTTTTCTGTACACGTACACATACTATAAAAATCATCTAAATTATTGAAATTGTCAGGCAATATCACATATGTATAAGAAATTGTCAAAGACGTAAGTTTTGAATAGAAAGTACTTTAAAGATAACAATAACTGAAAATAATGATGCTATTTTTAACAGCAGTCATTTTAGCTGGTTTTTCCTGGAATGAATTACTGGATACTTTTCAGTACATTCCTCCCAGCATTCTTTATTTCTACTCAAATATTTCTACTCTGACATACAATTTTCTTATATCTTAATGTTTTAATTTTTCAGACAGCAAACTCACAAAATACCATGATCATTTTGTGACCTACAGACAGGAAATGCAGGACTTCGAATTTTAACTTTTCATTATCAATGATCCCTGACTGATCTTACATAAACAACTTGAGTTAAAAATATCTGTTTACATATATGTAAACATGAAGTAAAAGGAAATTCTAAAGGCATGCTCAGATCCAATTGTGGTCAATTGCCTGTATGCCTGTCTTGAAAGTAAATTTACTCCAATTTCTTTGTATACAGAACTACAGCTATAGAATTCCAGGGTTATAATATAGGTTTTATACCACCCATGGTTTGCCTCTATAATTGACTAGTATCATAATGCTGTGAGTTTTCTGAAAGAGGGAGGACCTCTAGTATAATCTTTCCCATGTTTAATTTTATAGATATATTTCTACATTTATATTTTTTTCAAGTATTCCAATCGCTGGAATTCAGCAACATCTGATAAGGACACAGAAAAATTACAAATACTTCCCAGTGCTTTTCTTCTCATATTTTATTGAATAACCAGGGTCATGTGGTTCACTGGTACTCATTTTCAGGAAATCTGCATTTTAGGCATCTTTAGGTCAGCCAGTATTTAAATGGTCTCGAGCATTCAAAAAAAGAATTATCAAGTGCCTCAGTGACAGACATCAGAACTAAAGACGAAGCTTCAAGTTGCTTATGGATAGGTAAGCAAAGTAATTATATTAAAGTTGTTAAGTACCAGATAAGTCAATTATAGGTTCTCTAAGTATCTCAAAGTTTAACTATGGAAGGCTTGCTCACTGGTCATGAAAAGACAAACCATGCGTCTTAGATTGAGCTGCTTGCAAACAGACTGATATTGAGGGTTTCATGAGAAGATGTATCAGTGAGTACTGCCAAAGAGAAAAACCTGGAAAGGAGCACTAGTGTATCTACTAGAGTGTGTGTGCGTGTGTGTGTGTTTGTGTGTTCAAAGAGATAAAGGAGAACAAAGAACATGGCAAGCAAAAAGAATACAGAGCCCAGAGAAGACAGACAGGGAGGAGAGAGAAAGAATAAACATTCATTCAAGGATCTGCAAGTGTCTCAGAGTGGTGGGAACACCAGATATGGTAAGAAACTAGCTATGAATTTAAGGATAAGAGTGGCCAGGTCCTGAAAAGCCATACATGCAATGGAAAGAGCTTTAGACTTTATCCCAAAGAAATAGGTAGGAAAATGGGAGGCTTTAAGCAGGTGTTGATGACATGTTCCAATTTGTGTACAGTGTTGAAAACAGACTGTATATAAGGGGAAAGACTCAAGGCAGAATGAAGAAGAGGTTATAATAGTTTAAGAGGAAAATATGATGTCCTAAACTAAAGGTATTGATAGAGAGAATAGAATCAGTGGAAAGACTTGAAAGGTAGGAAGGAAAAACAGGATTTGGTGATGGACTGAACATGGGACTGAAGAAGGAAGGCCAATGGTGATTTCTTAGTTTCTGACTTTTATAACTGGATTAATGATGCCATTGACAAAGATGAGCATCCAAAGGGAAAAACTTCCGGAATATGCAGGTGAAGACATTTTCAATGAAAAGTTGGATATGTGAATCTCTGGGCTAAGGAGAATGATTTGGGTAAGTAACTTAAAGAAAACAACAGAAACAATCAGAATATATGAAAACCATTTAGGAATGATATCAAAATGAACTAACATTTAAGGTTGCACTAAATTATAAAAGCTGTGAAGGAGATTATGAATTATTGCTTTTTAATTTATAAAAAGGATTTGTAAAAACTGTGAGAACTGACTCCTTACCTCTCTCTCCTTTCTGATAAGATAGCTCTTTGAAAAAAATTACTTACAAACATAATTGTGCTACTTAAGTGATTAATTTAAATATCTAGTGGTCTCATCATTCTTTTTTGTCTCTCACATTTCTTTCTTTGTCTGCCAGAATTTTAATCTCAAGTGTATCTCAAGATTCATTCCTGGTTCTCTATTCTTTTTCCTTAGTCCCATTTCTTGGTTTATTCATCTACTCTCAATAATTTAATCATTTTATACACTTGGGTTGAAACATATACATTGCTATATGTAAAATTAGATAGCTGGAGGAAATTTACTGTATGATGCAGGGAGCTCAAATCTGGTGCTCTGTGATAACCTAGAGGGGTGGGCTGGGATGGGAGGTGAGAGGTAGAGGGGTATATCCCATCAGGAAAGGGATATGCATATAACTATAGCTGATTCATGTTGATATATGACAGAAGCCAATACAATACTGCAAGTCAATGATACTTCAATTGAAAATAAATAATTCAATAAAAAAAGTTTGAAATGTTTCCAGCTCTGACATAGTTTCTGAGGCTCAGACTCACATCTTGACTGAAGATATATATATCAGTGACTGAAAGTATATATATCAATGACTGAAGAATATAATCACTGGTATGTCTCCTGAAATCCTAATTTATCATCTTCCCCCAAACTTTTATTTCTATATTCTTAGTAAAGCTAAGAGCACCAGAATCCATGCAATTATATATGTCAGAAACCAGAGAACATATAGACACTTCCCTTTTCCTCACCTCCACAGTCAGCCAATCCCCACACTCATAATTGTACCTCTTTTTTTTTTAATTGATAAACTTTACTTTTAGAGCAGTTTCAAGTTCACAGAAAAATTGAGTGGAAAGCACAGACTTCTTATTATCCAATTCTCCCTAGTCCACGTACACAATCACCCCCACTATTTACATTCTGCACCATGGTGAAACATTTGTTACAATTCATGAAGCTCCCGTGACATACTCTTATAACCTATTCTATAGTTTACATTAAGGTTCATCCTTGGTGTTGTAAATTCCATGAGTTTTGACAAATAACATCATAAGTTGACCTCCGCAGTGTTATACAGAATAGTTTCACTGCCCTAATACTCTCCTGAGACATACCCATTCATCCCTCTGTCTCCACTAACCTCTGGAAATCACTCATCTTTTTAGTGTCTCCATAGTTTTTCCAGAATGTCATGTCATTGGGATCATATAGTATGTAACCTTTTCAAATTGGTTTCTTTCACTTAGCAATATAGAGTTAACATTCCTCCATGTCTTTTCATGGCTTGATAGATCGTTTTTTTAGAGCCGAGTAATGAGATGGCTGGATGGCATCACTGACTCTATGGACGTTGAGTCTGGGTGAACTCTGGGAGTTGGTGATGGACAGGGAGGCCTGGCGTGCTGTGATTCATGGGGTCGCAAAGAGTCTGACAAGACTGAGCGACTGAACTGAATATTTCATTGTCTGGATGTATCACAGTTTATTTATTTATTCATCTACTGAAAGACATATTGATTGCTTTCAAGTTTTGGCAATTCTGAATAAAAATGTTATAAAAACCTGTGTGATTTTGGTGTGGACATAAATTCTCACCTCCTTTGGGTAAGTACCATAGAGAACAATTGGCATATTGTCAAGATAACATTAGTGTTGTAAGAAACAAGCAAACTGTCTTCCAAAGTATCTGTACCATTTAGCACTCAGAGCCACAGTGAATGAGCATTCTTGCTATTTCACAACCTTGCCAGCATCCAGTATTGTAAATGTCTGAATTTGGGTCATTCTCATAGCTGTGTAGTGGTATTTCATTGTTGTTTTAATCTGTAATTTCCTGATGAAGAAATGATGTTGAACAACTTCCCATTTGCTTATCTTCTTTGGAGACCTGTCTATTCAGATCTTTGGCTCATCTTTAAATAGACTTCAGGAGGAGGAGCTAAGATGGCGGAGGAGTAGGACGGGAAGAACAATTTCTCGCCCACAAATTCATCAAAAGAACATTTAAACGCCGAGTAAATTCCACAAAACAACTTCTGAATGTCGGCAGAGGACATCAGGCACCCAGAAAAGCAACCCAAGTCTTCGAAAGGAGGTAGGAAAAAATATAAAAGACAAAAAAAAGGGACAAAAGAGGGAGGGACGGAGTTCCGTCCAGGGAAGGGAGTCTTAAAAAGAGAGAAGTTTCCAAACACCAGGAAACCTTCTCACTGCCGAATCTGTGCCGAGCCTTGGAAGCACAGAGGGCAACATAACAGGGAGGAAAAATAAATAAACAATTAAAACCTGCACATTGCGAGCCCTACGGTAACTCCCCCAGCGGAGAAGCAGCGCAGATGCCTGCATCCGCCATTAGCAAGTGGGGGCTGGGCAGGGAGGCGCGGCGTGGGCTGACACCGCCAGGCCCCTGCACGGAACAAAGGACTGAACAGAGATAGCCGGCGGCAGACCATCCCCCTCCGGTGATAGGCAGCCAGAGCCGGAAGGGGACAATAGCAGCCCAAGAGAGACATTATCTATAAAACTGTAAGCAGGCTTCTTTGCTAACTAAAACTTCTTGGGGGTCTGGACGGTCAACATCTGCCTGAGAAGGTGTGCCGGTGCACACCTAAATAACCGAGCGGCGGGGAGGCGATAAGTCGCAGCAATCGCGCGCGCCAAACACCTCATCACCTGAGTTGCTCGGATCTGGGAAGGGCACAAAACGCAGGCCCAACCGAGAGTCTGCGCCTCTGAGGACTACCCAAGTGCCTGAACCTGAGCGGCTTGGACCTGGGAAGTACAGGCAGCCCAGAGCCGGCCGCGGATGGTTCCCAGCGGAGCAACCTAGAGCCTGAGCAGCGTGGGCAGAGAGGCTACACGCGCCGTGAACAGGGGGGCAGACCCAGTGTGGCTGAGGCGCTGCGAGCACACGCCAGTGTTATTTGTTTGCAGCATCCCTCCCTACCTCCCCTCAGTGCGACTGAACAAGTGAGCCTAAAAAAAAGAAAAGTGTCCTCCACTGTCCCCTTTGTGCCAGGGCAGAAACCAGACACTGAAGAGACCAGCAAACAGAAGAAGCTGTAACAGAGGGAACCGCCTTGGAAGCTACAGGCAATAGATTAAAACCACGTGGTTACTACCAACTACATAGGAAAGGGCCTATACATCTTGAGAAATAAAAGTCGGACCAAGAAACTAGCCAAAAATGAACTGAACCCACAATACTCACAACAAAACTGGAGAAAGTCCTAGATATATTTTTACTATTTGTACAATCATTCTTTCTTTTTTAATTAAAAAAAATTTTTTAAGTCCTCTATTGTTCCTTTAATTTCCACTTTTATAACTGATTACCTTTAAAAAAAAAAAAAAAAAAAGAAGATCCTTTTTTTTTAAAGCAAACTTCATATATATATATATATTTTTAATAATTTTTTGACCTTCCCCTTTTTTTTTTTCCCTTCTTTTCTTTAACATTGTATTTTTGAAATTCCAAACTCTACTCTAGATTTTTAAACTTAGCTTTTTGGTATTTGTTATCAATTTTGTACCTATAGTTTTTTTTTTAATTTCCGTGACCCTTTTTATTGTTTCTTTTTTTTTTTCTCTGTTTCTTTCTCTTCTTCTTTTAAATAACATTGTATATCTGAAATTCCAAACTCTACTCTAGATTTTTATTTTATGCTTTTTGGTATTTGTTATCAATTTTGTACCTGTATTTTTTTTTATATTTTATGCGTCTTTGTTTGTTCTTTTTTGTTTTTTTTCTCTCTCTTTTTTTCTTTTTTTTTTAGCATTGTATTTTTGAAATTCCAAACTCTACTCTAGATTTTTAATTTTTGCTTTTATGTATTTGTTACCAATTTTGTGCCTTTAAGAACCCAATCTTCAGCACCCATTTTTCACTAGGGAGCAAGATTACTGGCTTAACTGCTCTCTCTCCCTTTGGACTCTCCTTTTTCTCCACCAGGTCGCCTGTGTCTCCTCCCTAACCCCTCTCTACTCTACCCAACTCTGTGAATTTCTGTGTGTTCCAGACAGTGGAGAACACTTAGGGAACTGATTACTGGCTGAATCTGTCTCCCTCCTTTTCATTCCCCTCATTTATCCTCCTGGCCACCTCTGCCACCTTCCTCCTTCCTCTCTTCTATGTATAACTCTGTGAACAACTCTGAGCGGTCCAGTTGTGGAGTGCACATAAGGAAGAGATTACTGAATAGCCCACTCTCTCCTCTATTGATTCCACCTCATCTCATTCGGGTCACCTTTAACTCCCTCCTCACTCTTCTCTTCTCCATATAACACTGTAAACCTCTCTGGGTGAAACAAGTTTCAGGGCAAGACATACCAAGCAAATTCTCCAGCAGCAAGGAACACAGCCCTGAGCTCCAAGATACAGGCAGCCCAAAGTCACCCCAAAACCATAGACATCCCATAACTCATTACTGGAAATTTCACTGCACTCCAGAGAGAAGAAATACAGCTCCACCCACCAGAACACCGACACAAGCTTCCCTAACCAAGAAACCTCGACAAGCCACCTGTACAAACCCACACAGAGTGAGGAAATGCCACAATAAAGAGAACTCCACAAACTGCCAGAATACAGAAAGGACACCCCAAACTGCAATTTAAACAAGATGAAGAGACAGAGGAATACCCAGCAAATAAAGGAACAGGATAAATGCCCACCAAACCAAACAAAAGAGGAAGAGATAGGGAATCTACCTGATAAAGAATTCCGAATAATGATAGTGAAATTGATCCAAAATCTTGAAATCAAAATGGAATCACAGATAAATAGCTTGGAGACAAAGATTGAGAAGATGCAAGAAAGGTTTAACAAGGACCTAGAAGAAATAAAAGAGAGTCAATATATAATGAATAATGCAATAAATAAAATTAAAAATATTCTGGAGGCAACAAATAGTAGAATAACAGAGGAAGAAGATAGGATTAGTGAATTAGAAGATAGAATGGTAGAAATAAATGAATCAGAGAGGATAAAAGAAAAATGAATTAAAAGAAATGAGGACAATCTCAGAGACCTCCAGGACAATATTAAACGCTACAACATTCGAATCATAGGGGTCCCAGAAGAAGAAGACAAAAAGAAAGACCATGAGAAAATACTTGAAGAGATAATAGTTGAAAACTTCCCTAAAATGGGGAAGGAAATAATCACCCAAGTCCAAGAAACCCAGAGAGTCCCAAACAGGATAAACCCAAGGCAAAACACCCCAAGACACATACTAATCAAATTAACAAAGATCAAACACAAAGAACAAATATTAAAAGCAGCAAGGGAAAAACAACAAATAACACACAAGGGAACCCCATAAGGATAACAGCTGATCTTTCAATAGAAACTCTTCAAGCCAGGAGGGAATGGCAAGACATACTTAAAGTGATGAAAGAAAATAACCTACAGCCCAGATTACTGTACCCAGCAAGGATCTCATTCAAATATGAAGGAGAAATCAAAAGCTTCTCAGACAAGCAAAAGCTGAGAGAATTCAGCACCACCAAACCAGCTCTCCAACAAATACTAAAGGATATTCTCTAGACAGGAAACACAAAAATGGTGTATAAACTCAAACCCAAAACAATAAAATAAATGGCAACAGGATCATACATATCAGTAATTACCTTAAACGTAAATGGGTTGAATGCCCCAACCAAAAGACAAAGACTGGCTGAGTGGATACAAAAACAAGACCCCTATATATGTTGTCTACAAGAGACCCACCTCAAAACAGGGGACACATACAGACTGAAAGGGAAGGGCTGGAAAAAGATTTTCCATGCAAATAGGGACCAAAAGAAAGCAGGAGTAGCAATACTTATATCAGATAAAATAGACTTTAAAACAAAGGCTGTGAAAAGAGACAAAGATGGTCACTACATAATGATCAAAGGATCAATCCAAGAAGAAGATATAACAATTATAAATATATATGCACCCAACACGGGACTGCCGCAATATGTAAGACAAATGCCAACAAGTATGAAAGGAGAAATTAACAATAACACAATAATAGTGGGAGACTTTAATACCCCACTCACACCTATGGATAGATCAACTAAACAGAAAATTAACAAGGAAACACAAACGTTAAACGATACAATAGACCAGTTAGACCTAATTGATATCTATAGGACATTTCATCCCAAAACAATGAATTTCATCTTTTTCTCAAGTGCACATGGAACCTTCTCCAGGATAGATCACATCCTGGGCCATAAAGCTAGCCTTGGTAAATTCAAAAAAATAGAAATCATTCCAAGCATCTTTTCTGACCACAATGCAGTAAGATTAGATCTCAATTACAGGAGAAAAACTATTAAAAATTCCAACATATGGAGGCTGAACAACACGCTGCTGAATAACCAACAAATCACAGAAAATCAAAAAAGAAATCAAAATATGCATAGAAACGAATGAAAATGAAAACACAACAACCCAAAACCTGTGGGACATGGTAAAAGCAGTCCTAAGGGGAAAGTTCATAGCAATACAGGCATACCTCAAGAAACAAGAAAAAAGTCAAATAAATAACCTAACCCTACACCTAAAGCAACTAGAAAAGAAGAAATGAAGAACCCCAGGGTTAGTAGAAGGAAAGAAATCTTAAAAATTAGAGCAGAAATAAATGCAAAAGAAACAAAAGAGACCATAGCAAAAATCAATAAAGCCAAAAGCTGGTTCTCTGAAAGGATAAATAAAATTGACAAACCATTAGCCAGACTCATCAATAAACAAAGGGAGAAAAATCAAATCAATAAAATTAGAAATGAAAATGGAGAGATCACAACAGACAACACAGAAATACAAAGGATCATGAGACTACTATCAACAATTATATGCCAATAAAATGGAAAACGTGGAAGAAATGGACAAATTCTTAGAAAAGTACAACTTTCCAAAACTCTACCAGGAAGAAATAGAAAATCTTAACAGACCCATCACAAGCACGGAAATTGAAACTGTAATCAAAAATCTTCCAGCAAACAAAAGCCCAGGTCCAGACGGCTTCACATCTGAATTCTACCAAAAATTTAGAGAAGAGCTAACACCTATCCTGCTCAAACTCTTCCAGAAAATTGCAGAGGAAGGTAAACTTCCAAACTCATTCTATGAGGCCACCATCACCCTAATACCAAAACCTGACAAAGATCCCACAAAAAAGAAAACTACAGGCCAATATCACTGATGAACATAGATGCAAAAATCCTTAACAAAATTCTAGCAATCAGAATCCAACAACACATTAAAAAGATCATACACCATGACCAAGTGGGCTTTATCCCAGGGATGCAAGGATTCTTCAATATACGCAAATCAATCAATGTAATACACCACATTAACAAATTGAAAAATAAAAACCATATGATTATCTCAATAGATGCAGAGAAAGCCTTTGACAAAATTCAACACCCATTTATGATAAGAACTCTCCAGAAAGCAAGAATAGAAGGAACATACCTCAACATAATAAAAGCTATATATGACAAACCCACAGCAAACATTATCCTCAATGGTGAAAAATTGAAAGCATTTCCTCTAAAGTCAGGAACAAGACAAAGGTGCCCACTTTCACCATTACTATTCAACATAGTTTTGGAAGTTTTGGCCACAGCAATCAGAGCAGAAAAAGAAATAAAAGGAATCCAAATTGGAAAAGAAGAAGTAAAACTCTCACTATTTGCAGATGACATGATCCTCTACATAGAAAACCCTAAAGACTCCACCAGAAAATTACTAGAACTAATCAATGATTATAGTAAAGTTGCAGGATATAAAATCAACACACAGAAATCCCTTGCATTCCTATACACTAATAATGAGAAAACAGAAAGAGAAATTAAGGAAACAATTCCATTCACCATTGCAACGGAAAGAATAAAATACTTAGGAATATATCTACCTAAAGAAACTAAAGACCTATATATAGAAAATTATAAAACACTGGTGAAAGAAATCAAAGAAGACACTAATAGATGGAGAAATATACCATGTTCATGGATTGGAAGAATCAACATAGTGAAAATGAGTATACTACCCAAAGCAATTTATAGATTCAATGCAATCCCTATCAAGCTACCAACAGTATTCTTCACAGAGCTAGAACAAATAATTTCACAATTTGTATGGAAATACAAAAAACCTCGAATAGCCAAAGCTATCTTGAGAAAGAAGAAGGGAACTGGAGGAATCAACCTACCTGACTTCAGGCTCTATTACAAAGCCACAGTCATCAAGACAGTATGGTACTGGCACAAAGACAGAAATATTGATCAATGGAACCAAATAGAAAGCCCAGAGATAAATCCATGCACATATGGACACCTTATCTTTGACAAAGGAGGCAAGAATATACAATGGATCAAAGGATCCATTGATGGATCATCTCTTTAACAAGTGATGCTGGGAAAACTGGTCAACGACTTGTAAAAGAATGAAACTAGAACACTTTCTAACACCATACACAAAAATAAACTCAAAATGGATTAAAGATCTCAACATAAGACCAGAAACTATAAAACTCCTAGAGAAGAACATAGGCAAAACACTTTGTGACATACATCACAGCAGGATCCTCTATGACCCACCTCCCAGAATATCGGAAATAAAAGCAAAAATACACAAATGGGACCTAATTAAACTTAAAAGCTTCTGCACAACAAAGGAAACTATGAGCAAGGTGAAAAGGCAGCCTTCAGAATGGGAGAAAATAATAGCAAATGAAGCAACTGACAAACAACTAATCTCAAAAATATACAAGCAACTCCTACAGCTCAGCTCCAGAAAAATAAATGACCCAATCAAAAAATGGGCCAAAGAACTAAATAGGCATTTCTCCAAAGAAGACATACAGATGGCTAACAAACACATGAGAAGATGCTCAACATCACTCATTATCAGAGAAATGCAAATCAAAACCACTATGAGGTACCATTTCACGCCAGTCAGAATGGCTGCGATCCATAAGTCTACAAGCAATAAATGCTGGAGAGGGTGTGGAGAAAAGGGAACTCTCTTACACTGTTGGTGGGATGCAAACTAGTATAGCCACTATGGAGAACAGTGTGGAGATTCCTTAAAAAACTGGAAATAGAACTGCCTTATGATACAGCAATCCCACTGCTGGGCATACACACTGAGGAAACCAGAAGGGAAAGAGACACGTGTACCCCAGTGTTCATCGCAGCACTGTTTATAATAGCCAGGACATGGAAGCAACATAGATGTCCATCAGCAGATGAGTGGATAAGAAAGCTGTGGTACATATACACAATGGAGTATTACTCAGCCATTAAAAATAATGCATTTGAATCAGTTCTAATGAGGTGGATGAAACTGGAGCCTATTATACAGAGTGAAGTAAGCCAGAAAGAAAAACACCAATACAGTATACTAACGCATATATATGGAATTTAGAAAGATGGTAACAATAACCCTGTGTACGAGATAGCAAAAGAGACATTGATGTATAGATCAGTCTTATGGACTCTGTGGGAGAGGGAGAGGGTGGGGAGATTTGGGAGAATGGCATTGAAACATGTATAATATCATGTATGAAACGAGTCGCCAATCCAGGTTCGATGCACGATACTGGATGCTTGGGGCTGGTGCACTGGGACGACCCAGAGGGAGGGTATGGGGAGGGAGGAGGGAGGAAGGTTCAGGATGGGGAGCACGGGTATACCTGTGGCGGATTCATTTCGATGTTTGGCAAAACTAATACAATATTGTAAAATTTTAAAATAAAATAAAATTAAAAAAAAGAAAAGGAGACATAAAAAAATAAATAGACTTCATTCATTTCTTATTGTTGGATTTTAAGAGTTCTCTCTATATGCTTTGGATGAAAGTGAAAGTGAAAATGAAGTCACTCAGTCCTGTTCCACTCTTTGCGACCCCATGGACTGTAGCCTACCAGGTTCCACCGTCCATGGGATTTTCCAGGCAAGAATCCTGGAGTGGGTTGCCATTTCCTTCTCCAGGAGATCTTCCTGACCCAGAGATTGAACCTGGGTCTCCTGCACTGTAGGCAGACGTTTTACCATCTGAGCCACCCTCTGGAAAGTAGGATTTTATTAGATGTGACTTTGGCAAATATTTTTTTCCAATATGTGGCTTGTCTTCTCATTCTCTTGACACTGTCACAGAGCAGAAGTCTTTTTTTTTTTTAAATGAAGTCCAGGTTATCAGTTCTTTCTCTCATGGGTTGTGCCCTTGTGCTCTTGGTGTTTTATCTCCAAAAAGGTTATCACCATACCAAAGGTCACTAAGATTTTCTCTTATGTTGTCTTCTAGAAGTTCAATAGTTTTGCACTTTACTTTTAATTCTATGATATATCTTGAGTTAATTCTTGTGAAGTGAGTAAATTCTTGAGTTAATTCCTGTGTCTAGATTCATTTGTATCTTTTCAAATTTTAGTATCATTATCTTGATTACTATTTTCATAGCCATTGTTTTATCAACCTTATCTTGATTACTACATGATACACTTAATCTTGTCCTCTTTAAACTCATCTTCCACCCTGTAACCAGAATAATCTATTTAAGAAGTGAATCATACCATCAGATCAGATCAGATCAGTCCTGTTCGACTCTTTGTGATCCCATGAATTGCAGCACACCAGGCCTCATTGTCCACCACCAACTCCCAGAGTTCACTCAGACTCACGTCCTTTGAGTCAGTGATGCCATCCAGCCATCTCATCCTCTGTCGTCCCCTTCTCCTCCTGCCCCCAATCCCTCCTAGCATCAGAGTCTTTCCAATGACTCAACTCTTCGCATGAGGTGGCCAAAGTACTGGAGTTTCAGCTTTAGTATCATTCCTTCCAAAGAAATCCCAGGGCTGATCTCCTTCAGAATGGACTGGTTGGATCTCCTTGCAGTCCAAGGGATTCTCAAGAGTCTTCTCCAACACCACAGTTCAAAAGCATCAATTCTTTGGCGCTCAGCCTTCTTCACAGTCCAACTCTCACATCCATACATGACCACTGGAAAAACCATAGCCTTGACTAGACGAACCTTTGTTGGCAAAGTAATGTCTCTGCTTTTGAATATGCTATCTAGGTTGGTCATAACTTTCCTTCCAAGGAGTAAGCATCTTTTAATTTCATGGCTGCAGTCACCATCTGCAGTGATTTTGGAGCCCAGAAAAATAAAGTCTGACACTGTTTCCACTGTTTCCTCATTTATTTCCCATGAAGTGGTGGGACCGGATGCCATGATCTTCGTTTTCTGAATATTGGGCTTTAAGCCAACTTTTTCACTCTCCTCTTTCTCATCAAGAGGCTTTTGAGTTCCTCTTCACTTTCTGCCATAAGGGTGGTGTCATCTGCATATCTGAGGTTATTGATATTTCTCCCGGCAATCTTGATTCCAGCTTGTGCTTCTTCCATCCAGCATTTCTCATGATGTACTCTGCATATAAGTTAAATAAACAGGGTGACAAAATACAGCCTTGACGTACTCCTTTTCCTATTTGGAACCAGTCTGTTGTTCCATGTCCAGTTCTAACTGTTGCTTCCTGACCTGCATACAGATTTCTCAAGAGGCAGGTCAGGTGGTCTGGTATTCCCATCTCTTTCAGAATTTTCCACAGTTTATTGTGATCCACACAGTCAAAGGCTTTGGCATAGTCAATAAAGCAGAAATAGATGTTTTTCTGGAACTCTCTTGCTTATTCCATGATTCAGAGGATGTTGGCAATTTGATTTCTTGTTCCTCTACCTTTTCTAAAACCAGCTTGAACAAATGGAAGTTCATGGTTCACGTATTGCTGAAGCCTGGCTTGGAGAATTTTGAGCATTACTTTACTAGCGTGTGAGATGAGTGCAATTGTGCAGTAGTTTGAGCTTTCTTTGGCATTGCCTTTCTTTGAGATTGGAATGAAAACTGACCTTTTCCAGTCCTGTGGCCACTGCTGAGTTTTCCAAATTTGCTGGCATATTGAGTGCAGCACTTTCACAGCATCATCTTTCAGGATTTGAAAGAGCTCAACTGGAAGTCCATCACCTCCACTAGCTTTGTTTGTAGTGATGCTTTCTAAGGCCCACTGACTTCACATTCCAGGATGTCTGACTCTAGGTCAGTGATCACACCACCGTGATTATCTGGGTCGTGAAGATCTTTTTTGTACAGTTCTTCTGTGTATTCTTGCTGCTGCTTCTTAATATCTTCTGCTTCTGTTAGGTCCATACCATTTCTGTCCTTTATCAAGCCCATCTTTGCATGAAATGTTCCCTTGGTATCTCTAATTTTCTTGAAGAGATCTCTAGTCTTTCCCATTCTGTTGTTTTCCTCTATTTCTTAGCATTGATCACTGAGGAAGGCTTTCTTATCTCTTCTTGCTATTCTTTGGAACTCTTCATTCAGATGCTAGTAAAGTAATGCTCAAAATTCTCCATGTCAGGCTTTAGCAATATATAAACCGTGAACTTCCAGATGTTCAAGCTGGATTTAGAAAAGGCAGAGGAACCAGAGATCAAATTGCCAACATCTGCTGGATCATCAGAAAAGCAAGAGAGTTCCAGAAAAACATCTACTTCTACTTTGTTGACTATGCCAAAGCCTTTGACTGTGTGGATCACAAGAAACTGTGGAAAATTCTTAAAGAGATGGGAATACCAGACCACCTGACCTACCTCTTGTCACCCTGCTTATTCACCCTGCTTATTTAACGTATATGCAGAGTACATCATGAGAAACGCTGGGCTCGATGAACCACAAGCTGGAATCAAGATTGCCAGGAGAAGTATCAATAACCACAGATACACAGATATAGATGACACCACCCTTATGGCAGAAAGTGAAGAAGAACTAAAGAGCCTCTTAATGAATGTGAAAGAGGAGAATGAAAAAGTTGACTTAAAGTTCCACATTCAGAAAACTAAGATCATGGCATCTGTCCCATCACTTCATGGGAAATAGGTAGGGAAAAGGTGGAAACAGTGATGGATAAACAGACCTTTATTTTTGGGGGTTCCAAAATCACTGTAGATGGTGACTGCAGCCACGAAAGTAAAAGACGCTTATTCCTTGGAAGGAAGCTTATGACCAACCTAGACAGCATATTAAAAAGCAGAGACATTACTTTGCCAACAAAGGTCCATCTAGTCAAGGCTATGTTTTTTTCTGTGGTCATGTATGGATGTGAGAGTTGGACTGTGAAGAAAGCTGAGCACCGAAGAATTGATGCTTTTGAAGTGTGGTGTTGGAGAAGACTCTTGAGACCACAAGGAGATCCAACCAGTCCATTTTAAAGGAGATCAGTCCTGGGTGTTCACTGGAAGGACTGATGTTGAAGGTGAAACTCCAATACTTGTCCACCTGATGTAAAGAGCTTACTCATTGGAAAAGACCCTGATGCTGGGAAAGATTGAGGGCAGGAGGAGAAGGGGATGTCAGAGGATGAGATGGTTGGTTGGATCACTGACTCAATGGACATGAGTTTGGGTAAACTCCAAGAGTTGGTGATGGACAGGGAGGCCTGGCGTGCTGCTGTCCTTTGGGTCGCAAAGAGTCAGACATGACTTAGCAACTGGACTGAACCTAGGCAGCATATTAAAAAGCAGAGACATTACTTTGCCAACAAAGATCCGTCTAGTCAAGACTATGGTTTTTCCAGTGGTCATGTATGGATGTGAGAGTTGGACTGTGAAGAAAGCTGAGCACTGAAGAACTGATGCTTTTGAAGTGTGGTGTTGGAGAAGACCCTTGGACTGCAAGGAGATCCAACCAGTCCATTTTAAAGGAGATCAGTCCCGGGTGTTCACTGGAAGGATTGATGTTGAAGGTCAAACTCCAATACTTGTCCACCTGATGTAAAGAGCTTACTCATTGGAAAAGACCCTGATGCTGGGAAAGATTGAGGGCAGGAGGAGAAGGGGATGTCAGAGGATGAGATGGTTGGTTGGCATCACTGACTCAATGGACATGAGTTTGGGTAAACTCCAAGAGTTGGTGATGGATAGGGAGGCCTGGCGTGCTTCTGTCCTTTGGGTCGCAATGAGTCAGACATGACTTAGCAACTGGACTGAACTGAACTGTCTGCCATTCATAAAAGGATTTGCTTGCAGGGATTTAAGCAAGATATCTTTTCCCATCTCTTCCTAGCTCTCTCATTTCAGTTTTTACAACCTCCTGCATCTACATTCTCAGATTATTAAACAATAATCCTTTGTATGAAGGTGCAATTCACATCTTTTTGCTTCCATAAATATTATTCCTTTTATTTGTGTTCTCTTCTGCCTTTTTATTTGGCCACAATGAGAATCCTTCAAAGCTCAACCCCCAAGTATCCTTTCCCTAAGAGAGCAATCCCTGGACCCACAGCTTATTTTATGTTAAATTCAGAACCCCTTCTCTTAGTGTCTATAATGCTCTATATAATCCTCAATATTAATACCTCATAGACTTTACTGCCATATGTATATATGTATGTTTTTATGTGTGTCTCTCCTGGTAAAACATCAGCTCCTCAAAGGTAGGGACAATGTCTAACCCGCGTTTGTAGCTTTCATGTAGTTCCTGGGACAGGATAAATCTTTCAAGGATACATGACAAAATGAGTTGGATAAAGTAATGTCAATGCAGTGCCACTTATGCCATCCCACCTGCACCATTACAAACTGTCTCTTGATCTAAATTTTTACCTTTGGCTCTTGTAATCGATAATTGGGTACAGGAGGAAAAATTTTTAAAGGGTAATAACTAAATTCAAATTTAATTACATCTTCTGCTCTGGGCTTTATTTTCCTTTTAAAGTCCATTGTCATATGCTTGCTTTCTTAAGATGGAAGGTTAATTTAAATGAATGATGCCAGGATGGCTGTTCTTTCAACATCAGAAAGAGACTGAAATCTGGTGGTTGTGCCAAGGACTTGGAGAGAGAAGGCCTGTTCACTATTTCTAGCTTTGACTTCAACTTCCTCAATGTCCTTGAGCAGTTTCCTTAACCTCTCCACTCGCTTGCCTTTCCTGTACTATAAAAGGTGCCTATGAGTCGTCCAAACAAGACTCATGGGGATCCTTATTGGAAAGGCAGTACAGAAGTATCCTTATTCACATCTCTTTAAGAGGGAGGAACCTGGATAACAGCAAAAAGTAAGGCACCCTCCCAAGAGATTAAAATCAAGAAGCACAGAAAACTTGAAATCAAGTTGGGTGATGAACTGTAAAGCCTATTCTGTTTTTTTAATACTGTGGATGAATTTACTGCCACATACTAATGTAGATCAGTTCAAAACAAGTAGACTTTATTTCCCAGTGATTTAAGGCAGGTCAGCCTGTGTGGCCACCCTACAAGCTAACAAAATATGTTTTTGTACAGCAGCATGTATCCTACTTTTATGTTTATACAGTCATGTACAGTAAACTTGCTTAAAAATTATTTTCCCTAAAAATGACAACTTGTTGAAATTACTCCTCTTTAATTATATGCTTTTAGCTGCACAACTGAATGCATAAAATCTTCTTGACAAGATATAGAGAAAGAGCCAAAGACCAAAATGATAAGGATTTCTAATAGGAACATTTAGGAAATTTCTTAGAAGTTATTTTAATGACATAAGTGGTAAAATCTAAGAAAGTATCCCATATGACTTCTTACATAAACATTATAAACCATATTTGTGCAATTTTGAAGGTTTGCTGTTGCTATCAAAGAAGAAAACAAGAGTTCTCAGGACAAGCCACAGTTTGTCAGAAACTATAAAGATTGTCATAGAAAGCCTAAATCATGCATTTTCTATGCTCTGATTCAGGTACAAGTTCAGGGTACCTTTTAACATCATAGCAAAGTGACATAAGAGTTAAATACTTGCATATTGCTTATAAATATACTGCAGATTAAGAGAAGCTAGTCTTGTCAGGTAGTCTTTTTTAAAAATGTTGTTAATAAAGGGTGGGTTTTTTTGTTTGTTTTTTTTTTTAAGATAGAAAAGACTGTCTTAACTTCAGTTAGAAATTTGAATCCAACTCTTCATCTATACATTCAGGCTTTCTCTTTAGCCCTGTGTCTTTCTGTACACTGTTGCCAGAGTTAACTTTTTGAAAATACAAATGATAAAATCCACTTGCTGGTGAAACAGCTTTGATAGTTATTCATAGTTTGAAGAAAACTATACATTTAGTTTAATAACTGAATCTTTTCTTTTTAATCTCTTGTAAGTGCAGAGGAACTAAAAAGCCTCTTGATGAAAGTGAAAGTGGAGAGTGAAAAAGTTGGCTTAAAGCTCAACATTCAGAAAACGAAGATCATGGCATCCGGTCCCATCACTTCATGGGAAATAGATGGGGAAATAGTGGAAACAGTGCCAGACTTTATTTTTCTGGGCTCCAAAATCACTGCAGATAGTGACTGCAGCCATGAAATTAAAAGACGCTTACTCCTTGGAAGGAAAGTTACGACCAACCTAGATAGCATATTCAAAAGCAGAGATATTACTTGGCCAACAAAGGTTCGTCTAGTCAAGGCTATGGTTTTTCCAGTGGTCATGTATGGATGTGAGAGTTGGCCTGTGAAGAAGGCTGAGCGCCGAAGAATTGATGCTTTTGAACTGTGGTGTTGGAGAAGACTCTTGAGAGTCCCTTGGACTGCAAGGAGATCCAACCAGTCCATTCTGAAGGAGATCAGCCCTGGGATTTCTTTGAAGGGAATGATGCTGAAGCTGAAATTCCAGTACTTTGGCCACCACATGCGAAGAGCTGACTCATTGGAAAAGACTGATGCTGGGAGGGATTGAGGGCAGGAGGAGAAGGGGACGACAGAGGATGAGATGTCTGGCATCACTGACTCGATGGACGTGAGTCTGAGTGAACTCCGGGAGTTTGTGATGGACAGGGAGGCCTGGTGCGTTGCGATTCATGGGGTCGCAAAGAGTCAGACACGACTGAGCAACGAACTGAACTGAACTGAACTGAACCTGCTCCTAATCTGACACCCTTGGTTTATCTTCCAAGAAAGAAAGAAAGTGAAGTCGCTCAGTCATGTCCGACTCTTTGCACCCCTGTGGACTGTAGCCTACCAGGCTTCTCCATCCATGAAATTCTCCAGGCAAGAATACTGGAGTGGGTTACCATTTTCTTCTCCATTATCTTCCAAGAAGTCCTTTTCTCTACCAGTGAACATTTTTTTTTACTACTGTGATCTTATTTCAAGATCCAAATAAAAGCCGGTATTTCCATCCTCCTAGGCATTTCTTTTCTCCAAAAGAACATTGTTTACTTCCTATTACAGTTTAATTCCTATTACTTATCATCCTATCTTTAGGAGAAATACTCCTAAAGTCTTTTGAGTATAATGTTTACAACACATAATACTCACAATTCATTGAAAGTAATAATTCAATCTACTTGGAAAAGATTATGTCTGAAAAATCCAATATTTTAAATTGCTGACATAAGATTCCATGCTGGGGTATAATACTTAATTCACTCACTGATTCAGTCACTCCTTACCGAGCAATGACTGAATTTGTGCTTGGTCCCTCTGTCATGTCTGACTCTTTGTGACTCCATGGACTATAACCTGCCAGATTCCTCTGTCCATGAGATTTCCCAGGCAAGAGTACTGGAGTTGGTTGCCATTTCCTCCTTTAGGAGGTCTTCCCAACCCAGGGATCAAACCCTTGTCTCTGGATCTCCTGCACCACAGGCTAATTCTTTACCACTAAGCAATCAGGAAAGCCCAATGATTGGATAGTTAGGAGTTTTAAGACAAACTTCTTCATAACATGATAGTTATAAAATCAAAGATAGCTAGAGATAATGAAATTAAATTGTCCCACATTAGCAAAAAATTTTTTAAATGAGAATACTCATTTCTGATGAGTCTGATGTGGTTAAACAAATATATTCATGCACTATCTTGAGAGTATAAATTAATATAATATTTTTAGAATTACATTTTGTTACATTACTAAAAGCCTTAAAATATCAATTTATTTTGGTATGATAATCCTACACAAGCTAATTCATAGTTAGGTAATCATCTGAAATAGAATTAAATTTATGCCACAAAATATGTTGATGTACAAACACATATCCTAAAACTCTGGGAATAAATTAAATGCCCCATAATGGGAAAAAAATATTATACAGCTTTAAATATTATACAGCAAATTATTTCCTCTCCCATTTTAACAATGAGGATACAGAGACTTATTCTAATTTCAATGAATACTTACTGAGCATTCCTATGTGGCAAAATGTTCATGGTATTCTGGTACAGCATTTAACCAAAAAGATGAAAATCTGTGTCCTCAAGTAAATCATTTTATCATGAGAAAAGACTGACAGTACACGGGATAAAGTATGTATACTATGCCATGCATTTTATTAGGCAATTTCATAGTCTATTTTACATATACTCAGAACAACACTGGAAAGTATAAACTGAGGCTTAGAGAGGATAAATAATTTGTTCCAAATCACACAGCCAAGAGGTAGCAGGGCTAGCATTCAAACAAACCTCCATCTAATTTAAAGCCAACATTTTTTTACCAGTCAGATCTGTGAATTTTAAGGCATTTTTCAGTTCTAGCCTTGGTAAACCTCATCTTGGAATGTGAATCCAATCCAAGGTTGCCAAGGTTGCTACAGGACTGATTGTTTTAATTAATGATTTTTGGAGAACTGACCGGAAGGGTTGTTCATTTTATCATTTTAATTATGTTTTTCAAGGTGTAAACTTAACCTTAAGGCCCTTAGCCTGGGGACAGATATGCCATCCATTAGAAAGGTGGCCTTGGAATTAAATAAAACAGTTCTCTAGTACGGCCGTAGAGTTGCAACTTAATGAGACCATTTATATAAGCTTTTGGAGTGAACTCAGTGCTCACTGGAAATCTACTGTATTCAGTTTTTGCTTTTAATACACACTAATAACTCACAGTGCCCCTAGGAGAGCTTGAGAATTTGGCGTAAAATAAATCATATGGAATTAGTGTCTCTGGATTCATTCCTGATTGTCACAGTTAACAAATTATTGATCTTAAGAATTGTTTATCAAAGGCAAAGTTGGCAGAAAAGTGTAGAAATATGCCATCATTCAAAATTTAATGATGTAAACAGCTAGATTTACTCCAGTCTCACTAGGCTAACTTGCCAGTTTATGACCTGCGCCAATCATAATAAGCAAAGCTGACCTCATGCCAACATGTTGGAGAATAAAGTCAAGTCTATTACAAGGTTTACATTCTATAATTTTGTATTAGGTTGCTCTACTCTTTCCCCATGTAAACAAATGAATTTTTTCACATATGAAGTATATTAAATTCAAAGACTGAATTAGATATGCACTCGGCTCAGACTGTACAACTGTTTATATTCTGAGTATAACCAGTTAAAGCCTTGAGTGCTCTTTTGAAAGGTGATGATTTTTTTCGAAAAATGCCACTGAGAACAACACAGTTTGATATTTTGGCATTACCTTTTCAGAAGTACACAGGAGAAATCCTCACTTCAAATTCACTAACCTGATTACAGACACATATAAAGAAAAGAACTCATCTCTAATAACTGTCCTTTGCTGTTGTTCAGTCACTAAGTCATGTCCAACTCTTTGCAACCTTTATTAATTGTGCTTTATTAACTTTCAAATTTTGGTAGAAGTCATCCTATAAGAAAAGCATTGTAACTCAGAAATATCAAGAGAGGAAATTAGCTTCTTTAAATTTTGTTTTTCCTAGTAATTTTAATATCCTCATTTACAATGCCATACTAATGATCAAAATATTTATTTCTATAATGAAAGACAGCCTTTCCCAGAATAAATTAAATGCCTAAGAAACAATGCCTAGGTACACTTAAGGCTGCTTGTTGAATACAGAATGCCAGCAAATGAGACTGAAAGCACTTGAGGAGTGTATTATCCCTTTAGGGTAAAAGCTTATAGACTGATCTCTGATCCACAGTACAGTAGTCCAACAGTTTGATTCTAAGAATTCTTATGTCTTCCAGGTAGGGCTTCATGTCATCATACTGCGGTGAGTAAAGACTGACAAGTTTTAACATGCAGTATTTTACTTAGGAATCAGTAGTTTCAAAATGGGTAAAATACTTCTTTCTCTACTTTTATTATATCTACATATTTCCTTTCCAAAACAAGTTGGCAAGAGTTGAAATTTTTTCATCATCTATTCCAAAAAGAAACAGGTTATATGTGGTTACTAACCTCAACTCAAATTTCAAAATGCAGTGCAAAGGCTAATGTTTAATTATTAGTATCAGAATAGCTCCTAAACTCAACCAAGAAAAGTTGTGTATTTCTTAGTTTCACTCATGTGAGCAGAAAATATTTACAACTTGATTCATTTCAACTCAGTTCAACAAATATTTATTGAACAACAAGGACACGCCAACCATTGTGCTAGCCACTCAAGTGTGAAAGCACAAAGATGAACCTATTACCTCAGCCATTAAAATATGACTAGCAGTGGGAACGAATTTAAGGTTAAAAACAGCTTAGATTTCTCTGTGATGTCTTATTATCATAAGAAAAATAGGTCTCCTAGAATTTTTTGTTTTAAAATGTATGAGAGAAAAAATTTTTAAATAAATCTTCCAAATGGAATGATTAATCATGCATTTAGAAACTGTTTATTTTGTCCAAATAAGCCAAAAGTAGAGAATAAAAATGAAAAACAGAGTGGAAAAATATTCATGGTACTAAGCTATTATTGTCACTAAAACTGGAATATAAAATTTCAAAATTTTATTTTAGGTTAAAAACCACACACAAATATTAAACAAATATTATGCCTGTAATTTGAATGGCATTTTTCTAAATATTCTATAAATAAATAAGTTCTATATGTTAGCAAACTGAATAGAAATTTTCTTCAGTGTGAATTTTGGGGGGTTATATGGAACATTAAAAATACTGGTGAAGGCTTGATGACGGGCATGTGGAGCCACGGAGGCGGTGGCCGGGAGTCGGAGTAGGAGCAGTGGTGACCAGCTGCAGGCATCCTCGCTGTGTCCTCCTGGGCAGGAGGAGGAGCCAGCGGTTTCCAACTTCCTGGGGGTCACTTGGAGTTCGGTGAAAGCTGGGAAGAATGTGCTTAAAAGGAAACCTGGGAAGAAGGAGCTCTTCACCTGAAAAATGTTCACTTGGTCTCGGTTGTGAATTCTTTTGTTGAGAAAGAGAATTACCATTTGTCACTATTTTAATGAAAGGAGAGGTGGACCTGACTCATGATTTAGAACCAAAGAATGCAGAGCCTGAAAAGAATGAAAGTTGGGAGTGGGTTCCTTGGAAAGAATTTCCTCCTCTGGACCAGCTTTTCTCGGCACTACGTTGTTTAAAGGAACAAGGCTATGATCCTTTTAAATATTTGGATCATCTGGTAAGATATAAAGGAAGTCACCTAGAGGTGAACAAGGAGACTCACTGACTTTTTTTTTTTTTTTTTTTTAATGAATTGGCCAAAAAATTCACTTGGTTTTTTTGTATGATGACTGTAGTAGTGCTTAGTCTCTAACTTCATTGGAAACAATTCTGTAAGATTGTAGTGTAACACCTGTCACAGCAACATGCATTTTTTAAAAGAAACTTATCAAAATTGGTGAATTTGGGGGTAGCCATTGAATCAGAGCGTAAAGTGTCTGCCTGGAATGCAGGAGACCTGGGTTCAATCCCTGGGCTAGGAAGATCCCCTGAAGAAGGAAATGGCAACCCACTCCAGTGTTCTTGCCTGGAGAACCCCATGGATGGAGGAGTCTGGTGCTACAGTCCACTGGTCACAAAGAGTCGGACACAACTGAGCTACTTCACTTTCACTTTCTTTATTTTAATATTGAAGATGGAAGAAAAAAAGCAATAATTTTGGCATATTATGCTTGATTATGTCAAGAAAGGTAAAAACACAATTGATACACACACAAAAAAGTTTTGTGCAGAGTATGGAGAAGGTGCTGTGACTGAGCAAACGTGTCAAAAGTCTTTTGCAAGTGTCAAAAGTCTCGTGCTGGAGATTTCTCTGTGTATGATGCTCCACAGTCAGGTAGACCAGTTGAAGTGGACAGCAATCCAATCGAGACACTAACTGAGAGCAATCAACATTATACCACATGAGAGATAGCCGACATACTCAAAATATCCAAATCAAGCATTGAAAATCATTTGCACCAGCATGGTTATGTTAATCACTTTGATATTTGGGTTCGACTTAAGCCAAAAGAACCTTTTTGATCATATTTCCACATGTGATTCTCTACTGAAATGTAATGAAAGTGTTCCATTTTTAATATAAATTGTGACAGGCAATGAGAAATGGATACTGTTCAATAATGTGGAATGGAAGAGATCATGGGACAAGCGAAATGAACCACCGTCAGCCACACAAAAGGCTGGTCTTCATCCAAAGAAGGTGATGTTGTGTATATGGTGGGATTAGATAGGAGTCCTCTATAATGAGCTCTTTCCAGAAAACCAAACAGTCAATTCCAAGAAGTACTGCTCCCAGTTAGACCAACTGAAAGCAGCACTCAATGAAAAGCGTCCAGAATCAGTCAACAGAAACTGCATAATCTTTCATCAGGATAACGCAAGACCACAAGTTTCTTTGATGACCAGACAAAAATCATTACAGCTTGGCTGGGAAATTCTGATTCCTCCACCATATTCCCCAGACATTGAACCTTCAGATTTCCATTTATTTCGATCTTTACAAAATTCTCTCAATGGAAAAAATTTCAGTTCTCTGGAAGACTGCAAAAGGTACCTGGAACAGTTCTTTGCTCAAAAAAATAAAAAGTTTTGGGAAGATGGAATTATGAAGTTGCCTGAAAAATGGCAAAAGGTAGTGGAACAAAATGGTGAATACATTGTTCAGTTCTTAGTGAAAGTGAAAAATGTGTCTTTTATTTTTACTTAAAAACCAAAAGAACTTCTGAGCCAAACCAATACATAAAAGGCAAATAAGGTCCTGTTAACGAATGAAAAGTATCTGTATTTCAAAACAACTCCATTTTATCTGAAAAGTCCCCCATGATGGCCAGTTTATTTGAAGTCTCAATATACCCAACACCTTTTCATTCAGTACTTGTAAAAATTTTTCAGACTGTGTCATGAATTGCATCTCAGATTCACAAAATGTGATAATTGGTGATGTTATAAATGGTAATTCTGCTTTCTGTATTTCTCTGTGGTATTGACTGTGCTGTCAGTGCGTGTGGAGGAGAGTGCAACAGAGTTTGTCTTAGTGTTTCAGTTCTAGCAGAGATCCTCATTCAAGTGCTAACACAGCATTCCATTGCAGAATTCATCACCTTTGTTGGTTTTCCTCTTCTGTTTTATTTAAAACAATTTGTTCTTGTTGTTAATATATTTTGGCAGTTCCTGCAACTACAGCAGGCAGGACAGGTCATTAGGGTGTATTTCTGATTGGGAACCTAAACCTAGGGAAGTGAGACAAACCATCCAGGATCTGTATCCCATTGTTAACAGGCCTTACCATTTTGGATCTCAGTTGATCTCTCTGGAGATTCAACTTTCTTATATGTAAAATGTGGTTAGACTAGGGCAGCTGTTCTCAGTACAGCCCAGAGAAGTCCTCAAGACCCTTTCTAGGATCCTCAGGGTCAAAGTCGGTTTTGTCACACAAAGATGTTGTTTGCCTTTTTCATTCTCATTCTTTGCTGACTGTACAGAGGAGTTTTCCAGACACCGCATGTTGTAGGTTACTCGAGTAGAATGACTGCAAAACAGATATGAAAATCTAACTCTCTTCTAGTAAGCTAGATGTGGAAGAAATTGATAAAAATGTAAAACAATGCCATGCTTCTCACTTTTTTTTAAAGAAAAACATCTATATTTTTAATAAAAATTACGTTAACGTATAAGTTTTGTGTTATGGGTTTTTGTTATTTGTAAATAAATTAATATAAGAATTCTTAAAATTTAAAAGAAAACATATAAAAAAGCTACTGGTGTAAGTTATGGGTCACATTTGCATTAAGTTCTGCATACCATTTTTCTGGGTCCCCTGAGGTCTTTCCATAAGCTTCTAAGGATTACAAACCCTGCTTCGGACATTAACTATCACATTCACCTTGACATTGACTCTGACACTTGATAGCTGCTGTCATACTTTTTCAATATGTTTCAATATTGATGTCTTATTCATCAATGTCATTAATAGAGTGTTCTTTGTTTCTTATGGTCCAGCCTAATGTCGCTTACTTGCCTTAGAAATACTTGTTGTCTCACTTCAATCATCTTAATATCATGTTCTACCTGATGTTCACATCATTCAGAGTCACTTTCCAGGACAAGCCATCTTGATATTCTCAGTGTGGCTAATATTTCCATCCCTACAGCCTTTAAGACACTGTGTGTGTGTGTGCTTAGTTGCTCAGCCTTGTCTGACCCTTGCAACCCCATGGACTCTAGCCCACCAGACTCCTCTGTCCATGGGAATTATCCAGGCAAGAACACTAGAGTGGGTTGCTATGCCCTTCAAGACATTGTAGTGATCACAAATTTGTATTTGATTGATAACACTGGTAACAATGACAAATTGCCTGGATATGGGACAAACTGAAGGCAAGAAGATTATTTAGAACTCTATTTTCATTATTTCAATTTGAAAGACAGGACTGGAACAAGCGCAATTCTGGACTCAAAGTTGTTGGCTCTTCCACCATCACTATCCTACCACTCACTAGGTTTCATCTCCTGATCTCTGGCTCTCCTGTTTACCATTTGAGGTACCAGATGGTCCTAATCTGGTACAGTTGCAAAGCCTGTATTCTACCAGTTCATTAACCTTTTCCATGTCTCTTTAATTTTTGGCTTTGCCTTTTCTCTAGACCAATTTTTTGTCTTGAAAAGTGTTGACTGTTGATTCCCTAAAATGGCTGGAATGAAATAAACAGTGGTAGATTAGCTTATACTAGAATTCTGCACAAAGAGAACTTCTGAACTCCCTTTTATGCATTCTAAATATAAATTTTCCAGTATTAAGAGATAACACATATGTAGTAGGCTATGGTCTGCATCCATGCGTGCATACTAAGTCACTCAGTCATGTTTGACCCTTTGTGAACCCATGAACTGTAGCCCATCAGGCTCCTCTGTTCATGGGACTCTCCGGACAAGAATACTGGAGTGGGCTGCCATGCCCTCCTCCAGGGGATCTTCCTGGCGCAGGGCTCAAACCCACGTCTCTTACGTCTCCTGCACTGGCAGGCAGGTTCTTTACCACTAGCACCACCTGGGAAGACTAGGGTAACTTTTGCTTTATTTACCCAGGATGCCTATCATTCCTCTACTACGAGAAACAATAACCTCTTCTTTTTTGGAGAACTGCTGATCTCCACGAGATTTAAGTAGAATTTTCAATCACAGTAACATACCCTTCTTTTTCAGCAGCTGTGTCAATGGACAGGTTACTCAGTTTGGCCAATCAGGCTATTCCCAATTCAGGAATGCCCTCTGAAGCCAAATAGTGTCTATCTAAAACAGTGATCCCCTCAAAAAGTCCTGTTAGAGACAGCACAAAAGGCTTTCCTTCTCAAGCGGTCAGTATACTGAAAGGAATAAGCCTGGAGATACTTGTGGACATCTCACCCTAGCCATAAGATAACAAGCAAGAGGGAATTAGGTCAATTTATGAAGAGCTTCCCCAGTGGCTCAGAGGTTTTACCACCTGCAATGAAGGAGACACAGGTAAGATTTGTGGGTCAAGAAGATCCTCTGAAGGAGGAAATGGCTACCCACTCCAGTATTCTTGCCTGGGAAATCCCATGGACAGAGGACACTGGTGGGCTACAGTCCATGGGGTTGCAAACAGCTGGAAATGACTGAGTGAACACACAGCACATAAAGAGCTTCAAAGACAAGTAAATATGAGACATGGATGAAAAGAGTTATTAAAAGCATCTGTCCCTCTAGAATCAGTACTGTTCTAAAATATAGAGCAAAATGGGTTTTAATTTTATTTTAATAGAATTCAACAAATATTGATGTGCCAAAGACTATTATATGTTTGTGTGAAGAAGACTGCAATTAAATCGGTTCCAAGAGCCTGGTGCCAGTATGCTCCCAAAACAGGCACATTTCTTTTCCAAACTTCCAGCCAAACACAGACTTAAGTGGAGGTTCATGAGCCACTCCTTTCTCAGAAGGCTACTGTAAATCACAGGGAATCTTCCTAGGACACCAACCATTCCTACAATCGTCAGTTCCCCAACCAAGGGACTCAACAGGCTCCTGGATCTGGAGGAAGTTCATATTTTGCAAGTCCATACTCACACTCCATTGCCCCAAATCCATATACAGACGTCTAAAGAGAGAATGCCACCAGTGAGCAGAAAGGACATGCTTCCTATCAATAACACAACTCTTTCACCTTTCTAGCTTTCTTACTACACTGATTGACCAAAAATACCCCCACTTAATCACACTTAGTGTTTCTGGGGCTTCCCCAGTGGCTCCCATGCACTTTCCCCATAAGCCCTAAAATATTGACAGTTTATCAAAGCTCAGATAGAACATAGGCTATTAAGCATTAATGGGTAAGTGTATGAGCAAATACTATTTAGTAAGAATACTGACTGGCATGAGACCCATAGGAAGATATCTAGGTAGAAGGTAGTATCTGACCTTCTTTATATTACATGTATGACCTGACCAGTAAAAAGCAGGAAAAATGCCTCCCAGGCCTTTTTCATTGTGAGGGAGGTCATTTTTCCATTGTTTTCTAACTCCCTTAATCTCCATTTACTGGAATTTTCTGGTGGCTCAAAAGGTATCTGAGAATCTGGCTGCAATGGAAGAGAGCCAGGCTTGATCCCTAGGTCTGGAAGATCCCCTAAAGAAGGGAATGGTAACCCATTTCAGTATTCTTGTCTGGAGAATCCCATGGACAAAGGTACAGTCCATGGGGTTGCAAAGAGTTGGACACAACTGGTCAACTAACACTTTCAACCTCCATTCAAGGGAATTCACTGGATATTTTAACATTGCCTTTTACTCTCAGCCCATAGAGAAGTTACTCTTTCCGTGAATGCCACTACTATTTCCTGGACATCAAACTGAGGAAATCTCTGTAAAACATCCTATGACTCCACAGCTTACTTTGTATCCCACTGGGAAAGGCCTGGCGGGAAAACTAATTGTGGTAACAGGTCTCCTGTCCTGACAATGATGCCAAGTATATTAGAAGCATTCATCACTGTGAAGAGACTTGACTCCACATAATGCACGAAGAACTTCTGTATTGCCAGAGTATTCTTACCACCTTTCTCTTGACTCAGGGACACATCCCAAGCAACGTGAAAACCTGAACCTGAGGCTGTCCACTTGCCTCAGAACTTATCCTTTGGCTTGTCCCATTTTGTGCTCCAGGGTCATCCTTTTTCTTATCAAGGATTTTAACTTCTGGAGTTCCGTTGTGCTCATACCATACAGGTCAATATCACTCCGTTCCACACTGGAGCCAGGGAAAGACCACTCAACCACCTATTTGTCCCAGAGAAGAGAAATACATGCTTTTAAAAAATCCCCTTTAACATTTTTAAAAATATATTGAATGTAATTGAGCGGAATGAGGATTTCAAAGAAAGATTTTCTACCAATGATCTCTTAGAGTCAATGAATATTGTGTCCACATTTCTTTGACACAATCAAAATGAGAAATAAGTGAAAAAACAAACTTCACAGGATTAGATGTGGAATTAATACAGCAGGCCTGGAAAATACAAATACTGCCAGACAGTTTCCAGAGATGGCATGTCTCTAGTGTTCATTCCCTTCTCATACCCAACATCCTCAAAAAAAAAAAAAAAAAAATGAGACTGTACTCACAAAGAAAATATATTATCCCAACCACATGAGGGGGTTGAGTCAATTGATATATTTAAATGTAAAAATATTCCTAATATCCAATATATTAAGAATACATATTCTGGTCAGTCTATGCATGCATATATATAAAGCCTCTTACACCAAATATAGATAGATAAACATGCACACAGACAAAGAATTGTCTCTGGGTGCTCAAGATCACTATTGCTTTTCTTGCTTCTAAGTCTTGCACGCGAGTTAAATCTGAGATCGGTGGGTTTGGAAACCCATATATTACCAGCAACCAATCTGTGAATGTGAGTACGTCACTGGTGGGGAGGAAAAAGAAAATTTAATTAGGTGTTCTAGGCAAATCAAGCCACCCCTGAGAGTATTTTCTGGACATGATGGTATTTTTACTGGCAGGGAATCGCTATATGATGTTATTTTCCTAAGTTAATATATTTATTGAACAAAAGTTTGACCAAAGCAGGTGGCAAAAGTCAGCTTTTATTTCTTCAGCTAAGGGGGTGGTTCAGAGGGAGGCATCACTTTGGAGCTGTCATATATGAATGGTTGTAGCTTCTTAAATTGGCTAAAAATGGTGCTGTTAGAGTGGCAGTAAGAAACCTAGAGTAAAAAAAATGAAACCTGCCTGGCAAAATCTGAAAAGCTTTCCAGGAAAACAGACGGTTTCATATACCATCCCGTTGCTATTAATGATTAACTCATTTTCATAAGTAAAAATGTTCCAGATAGTCAGTAATGAAAATAATTACCAGCATTAACTATATCAGACAGCAACAGTCAATAAAGCAGTTAGCATTATGAAAGCACTGTCAACAATACAGAAAATTTATAGCCTGATCACTATCAAGAAACTTATCATCAAAATGAGAGAGGCTAAAATATGTACCAAAGAGTACCAGCTGGTTAAATTGTACAGAAATGTTCTTTCTCACCATTTTTGTCCAGCTAATTCTTATTCATCTTTCAAGACTGATTTTACAATTAGGTCCTTTGGGAAGCATGACCCAATCTGCCATACTTTCCTCCACCCAGTCCCACACTGTGCTGAGTGGAATTTAGCTGCACTCCATGCTTCTCCAGTAGAACAGTGGAACAGTCTAACAGCACAGGCTCCCCCACTAGGTAGTGAGCTGTTGAGAGCCCTGTCCTCTTGTCTTTGTTTTCCTAGTACTTGGCCCCATTGGCAGTGAGCAGGATTTCAATTAGTGTTTGGTTGATTGGTGTTGAATGTCATCAGTGGGGATGAAGAATAATGGAAGCTAAATAAGGAAAAGCTATGTAGATGTAGATTCTTATGACCCAACAGTAGCAGAGTTATGGTGGGCAATGGTCTCTCTTATGCCCAGAATTGTCCTTTCCTCACCCTGTGTGATTCTGGGACACCTTCCCTGATCTTGCCAAACAAGGTCCATCTAGTCAAAGCTATGGTTTTTCCAGTAGTCATGTATGGATGTGAGAGTTGGACTCAGAAAGCTGAGTGCCAAAGAATTGATGCTTTTGAACTGTGGTGTTGGAGAAGACTCTTGAGAGTCCCTTGGACTGCAAGGAGATCAAACCAGTCAATCCTAAAGGAAATTAGTCCTGAATATTCATTGGAAGGACTGACACTGAAGCTGAAACTCCAATATTTTGGCCACCTGATGTGAAGAACTGACTCATTGGAAAAGACCCTGATGCTGGGAAAGATTGAAGGCAGGAGGAGAAGGGGACGACAGAGGATGAGATGGTTGGATGGCATCACCAACTCGATGGACATGAGTTTGAACAAGCTCTGGGAGTTGGTGATGGACAGGGAAGCCTGGTGTGCTGCAGTCCATTGGGTCACAAAGAGCTGGACATGACTGAGTGACTGAGCTGAATTGAACTTCCCTTGACCTTAGCCATGTGACCCAAGCAGGGTACAGAACTAATCGAAGAACTGGACATAAAAGTCAACCATAGCTGATAAGAACCTTTTCTTGACATATACCACCTAGACATAAGGTGAGAAAGGATCTTTCTTCTTTTAGAACTCAAACTTTAAGCCTACCAGCTTCTACCTTATCCTCCTTGTGGGAAGAATGTATGTGAAGCAGAGGAACAGCCAAGAAGAAAAGCAAGACACACTTAGAGTCCAAGCAAGCTTCAGATACATATGAGCTGCATTTGTATATGCAATGCATACTCTGTTTTGTTTCTGTTAGGATAAAAACAGATTACTTGGATCCCAAAGAGTCACATCTAATGCAATAAACCTACATTAAAATGTATAGTAAACCAAGTTCTCACATTTGTGATCTCTCTTAAGTCCCCAAATTATCTCCAATGATTGGCATTTTTATTTCTCCAGTTCTAAAGATGAATAAATTGAGGCTCAAAGTAATAAAATATCATGCTTAAGATCTCCCAGGGAAAATGTTTACCTGAATAGTCTGATTTCAAGTGTGTGTGATATTCTTCAAGTGTGATAATGCAAATCAGTACATATTTCTGCTTTAGGTTGGAGTCAAGATTCTAGCTCAAATTTACAAAAGCACAAAACATGCTATTGTACCAATGTATAGCAAGGTGACCCAGGCTGAGCCTACCCTGAGAATGAGGGCAGGAGAACAACTGTCCTCATTTCTGGGCAGAGGCCAGGATGGTTTTTTGCTCAGAGAAGAGTATTTTAGCAGACCCAAGTGTGCAGGGCTTTGTTCCTGAGTATATTTCTGGGACATCTCAGAAATGTTTTGATGGAGGTTGATGACTGAGAAGCTATGTAAACTGTGTAATGAACAAGGAAATTTTGTGTATAAAGGCTCATTTGTACCCACAATTGGGTAAAACTTGAGCAATTCAGGTTAAATTTGTCTTCCTCGAATGACCTGTTTGAGTTTTAGGAAGTAAACAAAGATAGAAATATATTTACTCAAAAATGTTTTCACAACTGTCTTTTTAATGGATGCTTTTATCTGGAATAGAGAAGTACTAGCTAGGAAGAGCAGTATATCTAGAAAGATCAATTTTTTTCTATGTTAAAGCAGGATAACTTGGTTGAACTTCAAAATGCAAGATAAACTGGCTGTATCATTGTGATCAACCTCTTTGAATTTCAGGTTCCTCACGTGTACAATTAATATATTAATTATTACTCTCAGGATTATGTGCAAAGATTTAATAGGTTATTTTGTACAAATGCACATAATTAATGTTAGGATAGCATAAATATTAGCTATTGAATCTTGCTTGTGATACCACATTCAACATGATTTTGCTTGTAACACTCCTTAGATTGAAAGTTTTTTTTTTCTGGGTTAAAAAAAACTTCAGTAACCATTTCTTTTAGTTCTTCAAATAGAAACAACTGCCTGGAGATAAGTTTTCTTTGGTTAAGTTTATATATCAACACATGTATCTATATTATACATTACAGAGATATACAGAACATGAATTGAATAAAGGAAAGCTCTCAGAAAGATTTTTCATTTCAAACGTTCTACTTTCATTTATGCAATAATGAAAATATCTTAGTAACTAACGTACTTTTGTGTATCGAGAACAATTCCATCATATCCATAGGCTTCTACCTTCTCATTATTTTTTTTTTTGGTTAGAATATGAGAACTGAAGTTCTTCAACTTGAAGGTAAATCTCTGCTCAGGACACAAACCGAAATAACCCAGCCTGCCAGTACAAAGGACTTGCATGCTCTCTGACAGGTGAGGTCTGGCACTGAATTCGACCACCTGGCAAGGCCAGTGTGGCTTCCTGACCTGGATTCTCCTTCCAGAGTTGCAGTCCTCCAAATCCTCCTCTAACCCCAAATCTCTCAATGTTTGTCCAAACCTTTGGAAAGTTCTGCCTGCTGGAATTAGAGTCCTGCCCTACAGCCATGCTTTGCACTGACAAAGGCACTGGGTTATAAGGAAGAAAGGGGTAGGAAGAGCAGTGCTAATCACGCCCACTGCTGCTGTTGTTGTTTCCTTGCTGAGTCCTGCCTGTCCAATTCATTTGTGACCCCGTGGACCGTAGCCTGCCAGGCTCCTCTGTCCATGGAATTTCCCAGGCAAGAACACTGGACTTCCTTCTCCAGAGGATTTTCCCAACCCAGGGACTGAGACCACATCTCTTGTATTAGCAGAAAACTCTTTTATCACTGGGCCACCAGGGAAGACCATAATCATGCCCATATTGTCTGTTATTTCAGCATTTCACTTTGACTATCCTTTTCCTTTCCTAACGCATATACTATTACTTGTCTCTGGTTTAGGTCCTGTTTTCACCCAGACAGATTTGTTGCTGACTGCAGTCAACAACAGGAGTGTAAACTATGTGATTATTAGTATCACTGCAGCTCATAACTCCTGCTAACCTAAATAAAACTAGGAAGCAGTGGCTATCAATCTCAGCCTTGTACAAACCAGAGTTTGCCACAGTACTATACATATTATGATTTGGACTTGCTGCTACTGCTTTGGGAGTCAACCCTACACCATGTGAGTCTCCTCCTGTGCTAGGGAAACAGATTACTTCCCCTATTTTTCTTGGCCTACTGTAAAATCCCTGCAATATCCAAAGCCAAGAACACAAGGATCTACACTAAATAGGATGTTTAAAAATAATTCATTTCTTTCATCAGCAAACAAGCTTTATAGTTCCTATTAGCTATTTCTACCTGGAGAAGGCGATGGCACCCCACTCCAGTACTCTTGCCTGGAAAATGCCATGGACGGAGGAGCTTGGTGGGCTGTAGTCCATGGGGTCATGAAGAGTCGGACACGACTGAGCGACTTCACTTTTCACTTTCATGCACTGGAGAAGGAAATGGCAACCCACTCCAGTGTTCTTGCCTGGAGAGTCCCAGGGACGGGGGAGCCTGGTGGGCTGCCATCTGTGGTGCCACATAGAGTCGGACACGACTGAAGTGACTTAGCAGCAGCAGCAGCAGCTATTTCTACCATACAAGAGAAAAAAGAAAAAGCATTTTAAAGATAATAAGTTTTCAAATCAAAAAGTAACATGGTTCTGTGACAGAAAATGTAAAAAAAAATATATAGGGAAGGGTCTAAAGTAAAAAGACTCATTACATCCATCAAATATACAAAATTATTCATTATATCCAGCTCAGAGAATATAAATCTTCATGCAAATACACAAAAATGTGTACATTAAACTAGCCACTTAACAAATCACCACCTGTCTCCCCATGGATATATTTGGTCCTCATATTGTTTGGTTCTCAATGAATAGCTAAAGAAAGAAAATATTGATGGGCCTAGTAAGTGTGTTTGGCAAAGAGTTCACAGCAGGAAGACAGAAAATCTGGGTTTAGTTTCTATTTTCTTGCCCTAATTTACTGAGTGAACTTGGAAAAGTTCTTTGCCTTTTCTGGACTTGACTCACCTGTAATACAGGAGAGCTGAAATTAACACCCTCTAAATTCTTCAGTATATCCAAACAAGTAAAAATCAGCAACTAGAAACCATGATATGGTACCATCTCACAGCCATCAGAATAGCCGTCAAAAAGACAACAAACAGTCCACCTTTCTAGATTCCATATACATGCATTAATATACAATATTTGTTTTTCTCTTTCTGACTTACTTCACTCTGTATAATAGGCTCTAGGTTCATCCACTTCATTAGGACTGACTCAAATGTGTTCTTTTTATGGCTCATTAATATTCCATTGTATGTATGTACCACAACTTCTTTATCCATTCTTTTGTCAATGGACATCTAGGTTGCTTCCATAGCCTAGCTATTTTAAATAGTGCTGCAACAAACATTGGGTGCCTGTGTCTATTTCAATTATGGTTTATGGTACTGATGAACCTACGTGCAGGGCAGCAACGGAGATACAGACATAGAGAACAGATTTGTGAATACAGTAGGGGAAGGAGAGGGTGGGATGAATTGAGAGAGTAGCGAAGAGACACACACATTACCATACAGAAAATATATAGCCAGTGGGAATTTGCAGGTAGCTCAATCCAGTGCTCTGTCACAACCTAGAGTGGTGGAATTGGTGGGAGATGGGAGGGAGATTCAAGAGGGAGAGGACATATGTTTGATTCATGTTGATATATGACAGAAACCAACACAATATTGTAAAGCAATTATTGTCCAATTAAATTTTTTAAAAAGACAACAAACAGTAATTGTTGGCCAGGATATTGAGAAAAGGGAACTCTAGTTTACTATTGGTGGGAATGTTAATTGGTACCACCACTATGGAAAAACAGTATGCAAATTTCTCCAAAAATTAAAAACAGAACTACCGTGTTGTTGTTGTTATTCTTAAGTCATTTCCAACTCTTTGCAACCCCATGGACTATAGCCCGCCAAGCTCCTCTGTCCATGGGATTCTCCAGGTAAGAATACTAGAGTGGGTTGCCACTCCCTTTTCCAGGCAATCTTCCTGATCCAGGGATTGAACCCACATTTCCTGTGTCTCCTGTATTAGTAGGCAGACTCTTTTACTACTGAGCCACCAGGGAAGCCTGAGAACTACTATACGATCCAGCAATTCTACTCCTGAGAAGGAGTAGAATTATCTGAAGAAAATGAAAATACTAATTTGAAGAGATACATGCACCTTGAGGTTCACAGCACCACTGTTGACAATAAATATCAAAGATACAGATTAACAACCTAAGAATATTACTCAGTCATAAAAAAGCATGAACTTCTGTTATCTGCAACAACATGGATGAACCTAGAGGGTTTTAGCTTAGTGAAATAAGACAGAGAAAGACAAATTCTGTATGTTTTTCCTTATATGTGGAACCTAAAAAAACAAAAAAAGCAAATGAATATAATAAGATAGGAACAGACTCACAGATACAGAATTAGTGGTTACTGGTGAGGAGAGGGGTAGGTGGAAGGGGAAGATAAGGGAAGGGGATTAAGAGGTACAAACTACTAGGTTTAAAATAAATAAGATACAAGGATGCAATGTAAAGAATAAGAAATGTAACTAATATTTTATAATAACTTTAAATGAAGTTTAATCCATGAAAATATCTAATCATTATGTGGTATACCTGAAACTAACACAACATTGTAAATCAACTTTACTTCAATTTAAAAACAATTTTAAGTACTAAGATGCTGTGGGTCTGTGATTTTCTGAAGTGTTAACATTAAAATACTAAATGCTAAATAAAAGTTGAGCTAGGGGCATAGAAAAATAGACACCAAATGCAAAACTGTATTATGAGACAGAGCAACTTATTAAAAACAAAGCATGTAAGCTTAATAGACTAATGAGTAGAATTGCCCTTTGTTTTCTGAGCATGCAGGGTAAGATTTTTTTCCTTTGTAATGGCACTAAGGGCATCAAGAAGAGTGAGAGATAATAGAAGAAAAATAAATTATGCCATAAGCTGATGAAGCTTAATTGCTTGGATGAAAATGTTTTATGCATTTCACTATACACTACGTAGTCACTGATGTTTTTGGCAAGTATGTGGATGTTACTCTGGAGAAGGAAATGGCAACTCACTCCACTACTCTTGCCTGGAGAATCCCATGGACAGAGGAGCCTGGCAGGCTACAGACCCATAGGGTCACAAAACATCAGATACAACTGAAGTGTCTTAGCACAGCACATGGATGTAACTGGAATTACATTTAAGGAATACAACTCTAAATTTCTTTTATTACTTTTGTTCCTTTCGCAGCAGATGCATTTTATCGTTGTTTTTGTTGTCAAGCACAGAAGTGTACAGGAATGATCTCTCCTTGTGGCTTTATCATTTCTTAAGCAGAGTGTCTGCTTGATAATCCACAGTGCACGCACGTGCACGCACATGATCCTGTTTGAGAATATTTCTAAAATGCCAGAAGAGCCTGTTTTTATTTTAATGCTTACACTACACAAATTCAAGATCAGTGTTATAATCAGGGATCCAATTTAATCCCCTCTCACCATTAAAATTTGCTTTGTGGAATTTTCCTTACCTCTCTTGTTATTCTCTTTCATATTTTTAGAATTCCAAACAGAATCTATCTAATTCAACTCTGTTGGCAGCCATAGGACACACTATCTATTTACTTAATCCAAGGTTGCAGGAATAATTAAAATATTTTCTTCAAATTTTATATTGTTTGCCACACTGTATAAAAGCATTGCTGGGCTCCCCAGGTGGCTCAGTGGTAAAGAATCTGCCTCCAATTCGGGAGACTCAGGAGACATGGGTTTGATCCCTGGGTCAGAAAGATCCCATGAAACAGGAAATGGCAATCCATTCCAGTATTCTTGCTTGGAAAATTCCATGGACAGAGGAGCCTGGTGGGCTGCAGTCCATGGGGTTGCAAAGAGTCAGACACCACTGAGCACACACGTACATTGTTTTTATGTTATTAATCCAATTATGAGGTGATTTCCTTTTTTTATTCTTATCTTTAATCCTTATCTAATAATTTTATCTTTGAATCCTAAACTAGAAATATATGTATTTCTTATTTCTTTTTAGTTCTTTGCCTTGTTCTATTCCTAATACATTTTTCTTTTCTTTTTTTTTTTTTTTTTTTTTGGTTGCTGGTCTTAACAGCAGCTGAAGTCAGTCCGTCCTATTACTCAATATTACATGCTGTTTCAGCATCAAGCATACTCCACCCTTGAGAGGTCATATTTCACAAGTGACGAGATGTGTATAGGGTTGGAGGATGGGACGGTAAGGAGGAGAGACTATGTATACATTCATCTAAGGAATTAGGGCTTCCTTTAGGGTGAAACACCATATAAACACGTTATTGTTAGTAAACTTGAAGACCTGGTTAAACTGGAAAACCAGAGGTAAGAAAGACTTTTTGTTTTTAAATATGGAAACAGAAGAAGCCATAACTGAAAATAAAGTGGGGTTCCTGGATAGTCAGTCTCCTGTGTTTTTGGTTGGAGAAAGTCAATGGAATCCTTTCATAGCAAGCAAAAGTTGGCTACAGGGGCAGCTGACATTGGAAACACAGCACAGAGCTCGTGTTTTGTGGAGTTTATTGACTGCTTCCCAAACAGAAGAAATAAACAGAGAGCTGGGTTTTTAATTTTAGGATCTATTTGCACCCTATTAAATTAGAGAACCCAAATGACGTCTGCCTGGAGGAACTCCTGGCTGCATGAGCACTTTCTTTCCTAGCCTGACAAAAGATGATTCAGTTCTAAGTAGGCACATATCACCCCCTTGGCCAGAACAGCAGTCGCTAGGATGAAACACAAAATATTGATGTTGCCATTGTGTCTTATCACTGCCAGCCAGGCCGTTTCAGTCCTGTCTGAAAAAGTTTATGAGAAAAACAAGTCAATAATCACTAACTACCAAGTTTGCTTGAATTGTGACTTGAATTGGGAGGCCTACAGTTTCCTCATTAACATGAGACCAGATGAATTTCATTTTGAAGTTTATTTTTCAAACTTATCGAACTTTCCAAATATATTCTTCCTATCTATTAACAATTTACATAATTTATCAATATATTTATTCTGTCTTCTATTCTTTGGAAGGAATGATGCTAAAGCTGAAACTCCAGTACTTTGGCCACCTGATACGAAGAGTTGACTCATTGGAAAAGACTCTGATGCTGGGAGGGATTGGGGGCAGGAGGAGAAGGGGACGACAGAGGATGAGATGGCTGGATGGCATCACTGACTTGATGGACGTGAGTTGAGTGAACTCCGGGAGTTGGTAATGGACAGGGAGGCCTGGCGTGCTGTGATTCATGGGGTCGCAGAGTCGGACACGACTGAGTGACTGATCGGATCTGATCTTTAGAATGAGAGTTCAAAGACAGCAAGGAAGTTTTCTGTATTTATAAGGACCAGGATGGCGCTTATTGTAATAGTGAAAGAAAGTGAAGTCACTCAGCTGTGTCTGACTCTTGGTGACACCATGGACTGTAGCCTGCCAGGCTCCTCTGTCCATGGGATTCTCCAGGCAAAAATATTGGAGTGGGTTGCCATTTCCTTCTCCAGGGGATCTTCCCAATCCAGGGATCAAACCTGGGTCTCCCGCACTATAGGCAGACTCTGCCCTCTGAGCCACCAGGGAAGCCACCAGGGAAGTCCTATTACATAGTAACTACATGATTAATGCTTTCAAAAAAAGAGTAAAGTCACACACTCTTTCTCTCTCTCTCTCTCTCTCTCTCTTTCACACACACACACAAACACACACACCTGAGAAAGCTGGTGTGCTTGACTTTAGAATGGTGAATTTTTAGCAACAAGTTTGCTCTGTACTGTTCTTATGCCTTCTATGTAATGGATGAACTATTAATACAAACATACAACCTTGTATCTATGAAGCAGCAGGAGGCAATCAAGTGTAGATCTTTTTTTCTTGAACAACTAATGTATATATGATTTCATTAAGCTTTATAGATTTTAAAACAGCTTCCAGATCATTTGAAAGTTGCATTAAATACCAGACTTATATAACTAGAGCTAAATATTAATCAGAAGACAGCTAATGATGTCTAGCTTTCAGAGTTAAATGCTTCTGTTTAATGTATTGTTGAAATGGAATAATGCTGATATTTCATGATCATTTTCTTTCACTTAGGTGCCAACATAAAAGTCAAAAATTAAAAGGCCAGTTTTGAGAGACTTCTTTTACTGTAATCTCAGAAAGGCTACAATTTAGTGAGAGAATGAAATGATTCTTTTCTGTAATGATTCACAAGTCTTTGTTCTTCCCCAAACTGAGATTTTGTGAACAAATTATGCTTTTAATAATGTTCTCATGTTGTGGAGCCAGATGCCCATTTAAATTCAAATAACTTATTCTAAGATAAAATTCATACATTCACAATGTAGTTTATTTAACACAAAAATATTCCCTATACACTCTGTGTTGCTGCTGCTGCTGCTAAGTCGCATCAGTCGTGTCCGACTCTGTGCAAACCCATAGACGGCAGCCCACCAGGCTCCCCCATCCCTGGGATTCTCCAGGCAAAAACACTGGAGTGGGTTGCCATTTCCTTCTCCAATGCATGAAAGCGAAAAGTGAAAGTGAAGTTGCTCCGTCGTGTCCAACTCAGTGATCCCAGGGACTGAAGCCTACCTCTGTCCATAGGATTTTCCAGACAAAAGAGTACTGGAGTGGGGTGCCATTGCTTTCTTCCACACTCTGTGTTATATGTATTAAACACTTATATACATAACATATGTGTATGTAGTATGTTATATCTTTATCTATATATCACCAAAAGCATGAACAACAAAAGAAAGAATTGACATATTGGACTAAGTTGAAATTAAAACTTCTTCTGCATCAAAAGTGAAAGTGAAAGTCACTCAGTTGTGTCCGACTCTTTGTGACCTCATGGACTATACAGTCTATGGAATTCTTCAGGCCAGAATACTGGAGTGGGTAGCCTTTCCCTTCTCCAGGGGATCTTCCCAACCCAGGGGTTGAACCCAGGTCCCCTGCACTGCATGTGGATTCTTTACCAGCTGAGCCACAAGGGAAGCCCTCTGCATCAAAAGACATTATCAAAAAAGTAAAAAGTCAATCTACCAAATGGAAGACAGGATTTACAAATCATATATCCTATAAGGGTCTAGCATCCAGAATATATCAAGAACTCTTACAAGTCAATAAGCACAAGTCACACAATGCAATAACAATATGGGCAATGGACTTTAATACGTATTTTTCCAAAGAAGATATATTAACTACCAATAAGAAAATGAAATGATGCTGAGCATCATTGGTCACTTAGTTCAGTTCAGTCGCTCAGTCATGTCTGACTCTTTGCGACCCCATGAATCGCAGCATGCCAGGCCTCCCTGTCCATCACCAACTCTCAGAGTTCACTCAGACTCACGTCCATCGAGTTGGAGACGCCATCCAGCCATCTCATCCTCTGTCGTCCCCTTCTCCTCCTGCCCCCAATCCCTCCCAGCATCAGAGTCTTTTCCAATGAGTCAACTCTTCGCATGAGGTGGCCAAAGTACTGGAGTTTCAGCTTTAGCATCATTCCTTCCAACTGGTCACTAGGTAAATGAAATCAAAACCACTTCAGAATAACTAGTATGACTGTAATTAGAAAAACAAAAAATAGCCAAGACTGGTAAGGAAATGAGAAACTGGAACCCTGATACATCACTAGTGAAAATGTATAATGGTTCAGCTATTGTGGAAAACACTTTGGCAGTTCCTCCAAAAGTCAGACACAGAACTATCATGACCCATAAAACCCACTCCTATGTATAGAACCAAAAGACTTGAAAACAGTCAAATGAATACGTATACACTTCTGTTCATAGTAGTACTATCAAAACAGCTTAAAGATGGGAAGAGCCCAGCTGTCCTTCAGTGGCTGAATAGATAAACGAATTGTGGCAAACACACACAATGGAAAATTACTTAGGCATTAAAAAAGATGAATAATAGTAACTTATAATCAATCCTTTTGTTGTTATAGTTGAAATGCTTTCCATTACCCTAGACTAAAAATAAGATCTGGGTTTTAGAAAACTCACACAAGGTAGGGTTTTTTCCTCTACATCTTTATTGGTACAGAGCAAACACAAGAGAGCAGTCCCAGGAGGTAGGCATGAATGAAACAGCATTCGATAGAATCAGAAATCAGGATTAAGAGACATCTTAAAAAACAAGACCCTAGGAATGCCAGCAATCTAAGTGAAAACACTAAAATACTGCCCTCTCCTTTTACACATACAGAAACAGAATATACATAATGGGGCTTCAGCCAAGTTTACTCAACTATGATGTAGATTTAAATGGATGACTTCAATTAACTATTTTTTGTTATTCCAATGGGAAAGACTTTTGCAAGCCAATAAGCAGACATACAGTCAGAGATAAAAACAAATAAACAAACAAACAAGACTCACTGTGGAGATCTTGGTATAGTTAGACCAATAGTTCTGAAGCCAGAGTAGTAAATGATGAGGCTAACTGGAGAGGAGACCCATTTCAAAGAGATGGAAAGCTTTAAATGGATTGAGAAGGATAATGGAACAGCCCATAATAATAAAGAGCCTCTAAGTTGTGAGCAGAAAAGTGACATATCAGACTTATGACTTAGCAAAACCATTTGGCACTATGGATAGCATACTACAAAGGGAACAGGTATTTAACACAGTTTTAAAAGACCACTCATGAATCAGTTTAGTAACAGGATCAGCAACCCTCTGGTTATCTAATACCTGAGCAGTTTCATTCAAAATTTTCTTTAGAGGCCTACAATCCTTGCCAGGATAAAGGACCAAGGAGTGAGAAACTGCTGCCTGGAAAAATGGAAACCCAGATTCAAGTTAAAAAAGACAAAACCACAGAAGGATGACTTTGGTATTTTCTTTTAACTAATGAAAACATCAAAAATTGCTAATACCCACAGTTTTCCAGGAAGAAAGAATTGCTTTGCATGGGGCTTTCCTGCCAGTTTTCTTTTCCTTTACTTTTAAAAAGAATTTATGGGGCACCCTGTACTCTATAAATTCAGTATTTGAATAATTATTTGTTTTACCTTTGTAAAAACAATGTTACTGTAGGTTGACAACTGAGAGAGCCAAAAAATTAAGATAAATAAAAATGTAGTTCTACGTACTCCAAAGACAGAAAGGAAGATCTTTAAACTATGATAAATTAGGGGGGGGGGTGCGGTGGAGTCATAAACATGTAAGAATATTCTGAATATAATTAAGCACAGAATTATCTAAGATTAATTTTTAAAATTCTCTACCCAAAAGACAGCTTTTATATTATGTTTTTAGAAATAAAGCAAACAGAAAGAAGAAATGTTCAATGATTGAAAAAGATCAAAAAGAAGGCATACCTATTCAAATTCTTTTCTCTATCAGGGTAGTTACAAAAAATTATTACGAGGAAATTATTCTAATACATAAACATGTCTCTCATCAATAATTTATAGTTTTCAGTGTACAGATCTTTTAGCTCAATGGTTAAATTTATCCCTAAGTATTTTTTAATGCTACTATAAAGGGCTACCTTGGTAGCTCAGCTGGTAAAGAATCTACCTGCAATGCAGAAGACCCCAGTTCAATTTCTGGGTCAGGAAGACCACAGGAGAAGGAATAGGCTACCCACTCCTGGATTCTTGGGATCCCCTGGTGGCTCAGATGGTAAAGAATCTGCCAGCAATGTGGGAGACCTGGGTTTGATCCTTGGTTGGGAAGATCCTCTGGAGAAGGGAATGGCAGCCCACTCCAGTATTCTTGTCTGGAGAATTCTAAGGACAGAGGAACCCAGTGGGCTGTACTCCATGGGATCACAGTCAGACATGACTAAAGGACATTCACTTTTATTTTTTGATGCTACTATAAAGGCGACTGTTTTCTTCACTGCTTCTTCAGATAGTTCACAAGTAGTATATAGAATCATAAGGCATTTCTGTGTGATTTTGTATCCTTTACCTTTACTGAATTTGTTATTAGTTTTCAGTTTTATGGTGCAATCTTAAGGGAGTTCTATATATAAGATTATGTCAATTGTAAATAGAAATACTTTCATTTCTTCCTTTCTGATTTGAATGACTTTTATTTTCTTTCTCACCTGATTGCTCTAGCCAGGACTTCTAGTACTATATTGATTAGAAGAGGTCAGAGAGAGTATCCTTGTCTTGTTTATAATTTTAGAGGAAAAGATTTCAGCTTCTCATTATTGAGTATGATGTTTACTATGGCCTTACCTTATATGGCTTTATCATACTGCAATAAATTCTTTCTATACCTAAGAGCTTTTTTAATTTCTTGAGTTTTTATCATGAAAGGGTGTTAAATTTTATCAAATGCTTCTTGTGTATCTACTGAGATGATCATACAATTTTTATCCTTCATTATAGCCAATGCAATCTTAAGCAAAAAGAACAAAGCAGGAGGGACTGCACTATCTGACTTCAAAATACACTTTAAAGCTATGGTAATGAAAACAGCATGGTACTAGAATAAACACAGACATACAGAAAGTGGAAGAGAGTAAAGATCCCTGAAATATATCCACACCATTACAGTCAATTAATTTTTGACAATAGTATCATGAATACAATACAGGGAAAGGACAATATCTTCAATATATGGCCACGAAAAAGTTGAATATTATTCACATTTAGAAAAATGAAACTGGATTCTTATTTCACATCATCTACAAAAAGCAACTCAAAATGGATTAAAGACTTAAATATGAGACCTAAACCTATAAAACTACCAGGAAAAAAGCCTTTTGATACTGGCCTTGGTAATAATTTTTGGATATGACCCCCAAAACACAGGCAACAAAAGTATAAAATTAGACAAACTGTCTACCCCAAATTAAAAAGCTCTTGCACAGCAAAGGAAACAATCAAGAGAATAAAAGAATAACCTAAGGAATGGGAGATAATATTTGAAAATCATGTATCTAATAAGGGGACAATATCCAAAATACATAGATCTGAAATCAAATCAGATCAGTCGGCTCAGTCATGTCCAACTCTTTGTGACCCCATGAATCGCAGCACGCCAGGCCTCCCTGTCCATCATCAACTCCAGGAGTTCACTCAGACTCACATCCATCAAGTCAGTGATGCCATCCAGCCATCTAATCCTCTATCATCCCCTTCTCCTCCTGCCCCCAATCCCTCCCAGCATCAGAGTCTTTTCCAATGAGTCAACTCTTCACACTAGGTGGCCAAAGTACTGCAGTTTCAGCTTTAGCATCACTCCTTCCAAAGAAATCCCAGGGCTGATCTCCTTCAGAATGGACTGGTTGGATCTCCTTGCAGTCCAAGGGACTCTCAAGAGCCTTCTCCAACACCACAGTTCAAAACCATCAATTCTTCAGCGCTCAGCCTTCTTCACAGTCCAACTCTCACATCCATACATGACCACAGGAAAAAACATAGCCTTGACTAGACGAACCTTTGTTGGCTAAGTAATGTCTCTGCTTTTGAATATGCTATCTAGGTTGGTCATAACTTTCCTTCCAAGGAGTAAGCATCTTTTAATTTCATGGCTGCAGTCACCATCTGTAGTGATTTTGGAGCCCAGAAAAATAAAGTCTGACACTGTTTCCACTGTTTCCCCATCTATTTCCCATGAAGTGATGGGACCGGATGCCATGATCTTCGTTTTCTGAATGTTGAGCTTTAAGCCAACTTTTTCACTCTCCACTTTCACTTTCATCAAGAGGCTTTTGAGTTCTTCTTCACTTTCTGCCATAAGGGTGGTGTCATCTGCATATCTGAGGTTATTGATATTTCTCCCGGCAATCTTGATTCCAGCTTGTGTTTCTTCCAGTCCAGCATTTCTCATAATGTACTCTGCATATAAGTTAAATAAACAGGATGACAATATACAGCCTTGATGAACTCCTTTTCCTATTAGGAACCAGTCTGTTGTTCCATGTCCAGTTCTAACTGTTGCTTCCTGACCTGCATACAAATTTCTCAAGAGGCAGGTCAGGTGGTCTGGTATTCCCATCTCTTTCAAAATTTTACACAGTTTATTATGATCCACACAGTCAAAGGCTTTGGCATAGTCAATAAAGCAGAAATAGATGTTTTTCTGGAACTCTCTTGCTTTTTCCATGATCCAGCAGATGTTGGCAATTTGATCTCTGGTTCCTCTGCCTTTTCTAAAACCAGCTTGAACATCAGGAAGTTCATGGTTCACATATTGCTGAAGCCTGGCTTGGAGAATTTTGAGCATTACTTTACTAGCGTGTGAGATGAGTGCAATTGTGTGGTAGTCTGAGCATTCTTTGGCATTGCCTTTCTTTGGGATTGGAATGAAAACTGAGCTTTTCCAGTCCTGTGGCCACTGCTGAGTTTTCCAAATTTGCTGGCATATTGAGTGCAGCACTTTCACAGCGTCGTCTTTCAGCATTTGGAATAGCTCAACTGGAATTCCATCCCCTCCACTAGCTTTGTTTGTAGTGATGCTTTCTAAGGCCCACTTGACTTCACATTCCAAAATACATAAGGAACTCAAAAAACTCAATAACAAAAATAATGATAATAATAACCTGATTAAAACATGTGCCTGAATTATACATTGCTCAAAGAAAGACATACAAATGGACAACAGGTGTATCAAAAGGTGCTCAACATTAATAATCTTCAGGTAAAAGCAAGTTGAAACCACAATCAGACATTATCTCACACCAGTGAGAATGTTTATTCTTAAAAAGTATTGGTGAAGATGTGGTAAAAAAAGGAATCCTCAGGCACTGTTTGTAGGAATGCAAATTGGTTCAGCCATAATGGAGAACAGCATGGAGATTCCTCAAAAAACTGAAAATATATCTACCATATGATCCAGCAATACCATTTCTGGGTATATGTCCAAAGGAAATGAAATCAGTATCAAAGAGAAATACTTGCACTCCCACATTCATTGTACCATAATTCACAATAACCAAGATATGATAAAAACATAAGTGTCCACTGATGGATGAATGAATAAAGAAAATGTGACTTCTTTCTATCTCTCATACACAAAATGGAATATTATTCAGTCTTTAAAAAGAAGGAAACTACGTATTTGTGACAACATGGATGAACCTGGATGACGCAATGCTAAATGAAATTAACTAAGCACAGAAAGACTACGACTTCATGATCTCACTTGTAGGTGGAATCTTAAAAACTCAAATCCAGAGAAATAGAGAATAGAATGGTAGTTGCCAGGGACTGAGTGCATGGTGGTGTTAGTTCCCACTTTAAAATGAGATTTTAGACGAAAAGTACAAAGTTTGAGCAATGCAGGATGAATAATTTCTGGATATCTAATGTACAGCACATTGACTAGAGATAATAATACAGATTGCCTGATGAACTATGGATGGAGGTTTGTGACACTGTACAGGAATCAGGAATCAAGACCATCCCCAAGAAACAGAAATGCAAAAAAGCAAAATGGCTGTCTGAGGAGGCCTTACAAATAGCTGTGAAGAGACGAGAGTAAAAAGCAAAGGAGAAAAGGAACCATATACCCATTTGAATGCAGAGTTCCAAAGAATAGCAAGAAGAGATAAGAAAGCCTTCCTCAGTGATCAATGCAAAGAAATAGAGGAAAACAATAGAATGGGAAAGACTAGAGATCTCTTCAAGAAAATTAGAGATACCGAGGGAACATTTCACACAAACATGGGCTCAATAAAGGACAGAAATGGCAGGGACCTAACAGAAGCAGAAGCTATTAAGAAGAGGTGGCAAGAATACACAGAAGAACTGCACAAAAAAGATCTTCACGACCCAGATAATCACAATGGTGTGATCACTCACCTAGAGCCAGACATCCTGGAATGTGAAGTCAAGTGGGCCTTAGAAAGCATCACTACAAATAAAGTAGTGAATTCCATTTGAGCTATTTCAAATCCTGAAAGATGATGCTGTGAAAGTGCTACACTCAATATGCCAGGAAATATGGAAAACTCAGCAGTGGCCATAGGACTGGAAAAGGTCAGTTTTCATTCCAATCCCAAAGAAAGGCAATGCCAAAGAATGCTCAAACTACCACACAATTGCACTCATCTCACACGCTAGTAAAGTAATGCTTAAAATTATCCAAGCCAGGCTTCAGCAATACATGAACTGTGAACTTCCAGATGTTCAAGGTAGTTTTAGAAAAGACAGAGAAATCAGAGACCAAATTGCCAACATGGAATGGATGTTTCAATGGATCACTGAAAAAGCAAGAGAGTTCCAGAAAAACATCTATTTCTGCTTTATTGACTATACCAAAGTCTTTGACTGTGTGGATCACAATAAACTGTGGAAAATTCTTCAAGAGATGAAGAATACCAGACCACCTGACCTGCCTCTTGAGAAACCTGTATGCAGGTTAGGAAGCAACAGTTAGAACTGGACACGGAACAACAGACTTGTTCCAAATAGGAAAAGGAGTACATCAACGCTGTATATTGTCACCCTGCTTATTTAACTTATATGCAGAGTGCATCATGAGAAATGCTGGGCTGGAAGAAGCACAAGCTGCGGAGAGAAATATCAATAACCTCAGATATGCGGATGACACCACCCTTATGGCAGAAAGTGAAGAAGAACTCAAAAGCCTCTTGATGAAAGTGAAAAAGGAGAGTGAAAAAGTTGGCTTAAAGCTCAACATTCAGAAAACGAAGATCATGGCATCCGGTCTCATCACTGCATGGCAGACAGATGGGGAAACGGTGGAAACAGTGGCTGACTTTATTTTTCTGGGCTCCAAAATCACTGCAGGTGGTGACTGCAGCCAGGAAATTAAAAGACGCTTACTCCTTGGAAGGAAAGTTATGACCAACCTAGATAGCATATTCAAAAGCAGAGACATTACTTAGCCAACAAAGGTTCGTCTAGTCAAGGCTATGGTGTTTCCAGTGGTCATGTATGGATGTGAGAGTTGGAGTGTGAAGAAAGCTGAGCTCCAAAGAATTGATGGTTTTGAACTGTGGTGTTGGAGAAGACTCTTGAGAGTCCCTTGGACTGCAAGGAGATGCAACCAGTCCATCCTAAAGGAGATCAGTCCTGGATGTTCATTGGAAGGACTGATGCTGAAGCTGAAACTCCAATACTTTGGCCACCTCATGCAAAGAGCTGACTCATTGGAATGGACCCTGATGCTGGGAAAGATGTAGGGCAGGAAGAGAAGGGGACGACAGAGGATGAGATGGGTGGATGGCATCATCAACTCGATGGACATGGGTTTGGGTGGTCTCTGGGAGTTGGTGATGGACAGGGAGGCCTGGCATGCTGTGGTTCATGGGGTCGCAAAGAGTCGGACATGACTGAGCAACTGAACTGAACTGAATAATACTGTACATTGTACCTTAAATATGCTAAAGAGTAGTTCTTAAATGTTCTCACAACAAAATTATTGATAACTGCATGAGGAGCTTATTACATTAATTAGTTTGACTATGCTCATCATTTTACAATGTATGCATACATCTATTCACATCACATTCTTCACTGAAAATATATACAATTTCTATTTATCAGTTTTGCCTCAATAAAGTTGGGGAAAAAAGAGGAAACACAAGCTCAAGAATAGAAAAAAAAATTCTAAAAGAGAATCTAACCATTTCAAATTAGTTCAAGTGTTTGGGCACAGATAAATTGATTTTAAGGAAATAAAAAAATTGATTTTCAGGACTGATCATGAAACAATCATGAGTAATGTTTATGTAACTGTGCCAAGTACAAATGGTTTTTACTGCAGGAAACACAATGCTCACATGAGGTGACTTATGAAATAAAGGTGTTCAGCAACTTTGGGTACAGAAGTTTTAGGCTTGATGTCATAATTCAACAAAATTATTAGTCTTTGTTTCTCACTGTTTTTTTTTTTTTATTTTCCCATCCTCAGAGTATTAGTTTTCATTAAAGTAAATGTCTATCACTTTTTAGCTATATAATTAAAATCACAACTCTGAACTATCATTTCTTCACAAAACTCTGTTCAATGTAACTGTGTATCTATCTTGCTCTCTTTATATCCATGGAGCAAAAGTCCTTCCCAGAACCAGCTTGCCCCTAAGCAGATGTCTCCTTAAATATCTTTTTTCACAATCTGATCACCTTCTCATCTCTATAAAAATCTGTGGCAGAGTAAAATGCCATAACTGTGCTTCATTTACATATTCATGCTTCATCCTTTAGGGGGTAGGGAAGGATATACTTATCTTGACCATTTTAGCTTCTGAAAATATTGGGGTTCTATAAACAAATGATGGCTCAGCAGAAAGAATCTGCCTATAAAGCATGAGACACAGGAGATGAGGGTTCAGTCCCTGAGTTGGGAAGATCCCTTGAAAGAGGAAATAGCAACCCACTCCAGTATCCATGCCTGTACAATTCCATGGACAGAAAAGCCTGGTGGGCTACAGGCAAAGGGGTTACAAAGAGTCAGACATGACTGAGCACATGGCACATCTATACATCTATAAACAAATGAGGAAAGAGTACTGTGTAGGTCCAACAGTATCATTTGCCAGAGTATTCATGAAAAATAAATTTGTCAGAATACAAAGGTAAATAGTATGCATTTTTCTTAATTCTTTTTCTAAAGATTCATTAGGAAATTTTCAAACATTTTAAAAGTAAAGTGAATAATTTCAATGAAACCATCCCCAGTACCAATCCACCAGCTTTGATAATTTTCTACATTCTGCCAGTTTCTTTAATCTATACCACAATTGCACTCATCTCACACACTGGCAAAGTAATGCTTAAAATTCTCCCAAGCGAGGTTTCAACAGTACGTGAACCAAGAACTTCCAGATGTTCAAGCTGAAACGTTAAATGTTCAAGCTGCTGTTAGAAAAGGCAGAGGAATCAGAGATCAAACTGCCAACATCCACTGGATCGTAGAAAAAGCAAGAGAATTCCAGAAAAACATATACTTCTGCTTCATTGACTAAACTAAAGCCTTTGACTACAGGCTTTAGCTGTTGTGTGGATCACAACAAACTCTGGAAAATTCTTTAAGAGATGGGAATACAAGACTACCTGACCTGCCTCCTGAGAAATCTGTATGCAGGTCAAGAAGCAACAGTTAGAACCAGACATGGAACAATGAACTGTTTCAAAATTGGTAAAGGAGTACATCAAGGCTGTATACTGTTACCCTGCTTATTTAACTTCTATGAAGAGTACATCATGCTAAATGCCTGGCTGGATGAAGCACAAGCTGGAATCAAGACTTCCAGGAAAAATATCAATAACCTCAGATATCCAGATGACACCACCCTTATAGCAGAAAGCCAAGAGAAACTAAAGAGCCTCTCTTGATGAGAGTGAAAGAGGAGGGTGAAAAAGCTGGCTTAAAACTCAACATCCAAAAAATGAAGATCATGCCATCTGTTTCCATCACTTCATGGCAAAGAGATGGGGAAACAATGGAAATACTTACAGACTTTATCTTCTTGGGCTCAAAAATCACTGCAGATAGAGACTGCAGCCATGAAATTAAAAGACGCTTGCTCCTTGGAACAAAAGCTATCACCAATCTAAACAGCATTTTTTTCAGTTGTTTATTTTAATTGGAGGCTAATTACTCTACATTAGCCTCCAATTAAAATAATAAAAGTAGAGACATTACTTGTCGACAAAGGTCCGTCTAGTCAAAGCTATGGTTTTTCCAGTAGCCACATATGAATGTGAGAATTGGACCACAAAGAAAGCTGAGTGCCAAAGAACTGATGCTTTTGAACTGTAGTGTTGGAGAAGACTCTTGAGAGTCCCTTGGACTGCAAGGAGATCAAAATAGTCAATCTTAAAGGAAATCAGTCCTGATTATTCATTGGAGGGACCGATGCTAAAGCTGAAGCTCCAATACTTTGGCCACCTGATGTGAAGGTTTGACTCACTGGGAAAGACCCTGATGCTGGGAAAGATTGAAGGCAGAAGTGGACAACAGAGGATGAGGTGGTTGGATGGCATCACTGACTCAATGGACATGAGTTTGAGCAAGCTCCCAGAGTTGGTGATGGACAGGGAAGCCTGGCATGCTGCACTCCATGGCGTCGCAAAGAGTCAGACACGACTGTGTGACTGAACTGAACTGAACTGATACTTACCTACTTTGTGGGAATATTTAAAGGAAATACAAAAATCAAAATAATCCTTCCTTAAGTATCTGGGTTTTTTTTACGATTATCAGATGACTATATTCAAAAAGTCCAAGAAGACTTTTATCACATTAAAAATCACATATGAAAAAAATATAAATATAGTGAATAAATAGTGGAAATAGTGAAGCTGCTCAGTCGTGTCCAACTCTTTGCGACCCCATGGAGTGTAGACTGCCAGGCTCCTCCATCCATGGGATTTTCCAGGCAAGAATACTGGAGTATGTTGCCATTTCCTTCTCCAGGGGATCTTCCCGACCCAGGGATACATGTATAAAATTTCCTAATTATCACAAAAATGCTTTTAACTTTTTATTTTAAAATAACTTTAGACTTACAGAAAAGTTGCAAAGATAGGACAAAAATGTTCCTGGCTTCCCTGGTTGCTCAGTTGGGGGAAAAAAAAAAAAAACTGCCTGTAATGCAGGAGAGCCAGGTTCAATCTCTGGGTCAGAGAGATCCTCTGAAGAAGGAAATGACAACCCATTCCAGACTTCTTGCCTGGAGAACCCCACAGACAGAGGAGACTGGCAGGCAACAGTCCAGGGGGTCGCAAAGAGTTCAACATGACCTAGCGACGGAACAACAACAACAAATGAGACTAGGGGTGACCATATGACAACACTCAGGCTAATGTGAACAAAACATATGGGGAAAAGGTCCTTGTTATCATCATTTGAAAGACAGAGAACTTATCCTCATCTTTGCTCTTTCCCCTTCAGCTAAGTTGAAATGTGTTCATTAGCAGTGACACAGGTGTAACCATACAGATGGGGGAAACACCCAAAGAGACCCAATCTCAGGAACACAACAGGAAGTCCAGTCCTTAAAGAAGTAGGGTGAGCAGCACTACCTTCTGCCCTAGTCTGCCACCTACTTCTACACTATTAGTGAAAGACAATATCAATATTGTCTGAGGCACTATAGTTTTTCCTCTCCTTTAAAAAACGTGTAATTTCCAGTTATAGCAACTATAAATGAGATGCAGCAAGCATCTAAAAACTTAATCTACTCTGTTCATTTATACTTACTTACTTACTTACTAAACTTAATTCAGTTCAGTTCAGTTCAGTTGCTCAGTCGTGTCCCACTCTTTGTGACCCCATGAATCGCAGCACGCCAGGCCTCCCTGTCCATCACCAACTCCTGGAGTTCACTCAGACTCACGTCCATCCAGTCAGTGATGCCATCCAGCCATCTCATCCTCTGTCATCCCCTTCTCCTCCTGCTCCCAATCCCTCCCAGCATCAGAGTCTTTTCCAATGAGTCAACTTTTCGCATGAGGTGGCCAAAGTACTGGAGTTTCAGCTTCAGCATCATTCCCTCCAAAGAAATCCCAGGGCTGATCTCCTTCAGAATGGACTGGCTGGATCTCCTTGCAGTCCAAGGGACTCTCAAGAGTCTTCTCCAACACCACAGTTCAAAAGCATCAATTCTTCAGCGCTCAGCTTTCTTTACAGTCCAACTCTCACATCCATACATGACCACTAGAAAAACCATAGCCTTGACTATATGGACCTTTGATGGCAAAGTAATGTCTCTGCTTTTCAATATGCTATCTAGGCTGGTCATAACTTTTCTTCCAAAGAGTAAGCATCTTTTAAATTCACATTTATACTTACTTACTGAAACAAAATATACAACTACTATAGTTTTAGTGTCCCAACCTCCAGAAAGGGATGGCAAATAGTTCCATACATTATTACTGAATCAAAAGAAAAACTGAGATCTCTGCACCTTCTCTTATTTTGGAAATATTTTCCATATGGTTCAAATTATCTTTGAAATAATGTTTTTTCGTCTGAAACCAAGCAACAGGTCATGCTACCACTAACCAGGTTTGATCTATACCACACACAATATTCTTCTAACAAATCTTTAACATAATTTTCTATTAAAGCAAAATAAATGAATGTAGCACTTGTATGTCTTACTGAGGTGAGGCACAGTGGAAAGAGAGGGAGGAAAAAATAGAAAAAAGGGGGTGACTAAACTCACAACAATAACCAAGCAGATTAATTCACAAATTGTACCAAATTAGGAAATCAACACCCCAGCTATAAATGGGCAAGTAAAAATCTATCAGGGAGGATGGACAGATAGGGTATACACATACAGACTTTGACTAAATACTGACAGACTGCTTTACGAATGGTGGCATTAGTCAGACTCTGCATCAGCAGAGGTCCTATATCTTAACTCCCACCCACACACTCCATTCTCCAGTTTTCTATTTTTTCTAGTCTAATAGGTATAACTGATACCTAAGTATGTTGTAACAGGTATTTTCCACTTATGAGTTAGAGTGTATCTTTATATTTTGGTGAGATTTTTGGATTTCTTCTTTGATGAATTAATCTTTTGCCTATTTTTCCATTGAGATTGTTGTATTTTATACAATTTTAATGGATTTTTGCATGTTTTAGATCTTAATCCCTTATCAATTCTAGACATTAAGAATATTTTCTCTCATTCTGATAGTTATCAATTTCTTTCCTTTGGTATTTTTTTATTAAATAGAAAATTCTGATTTGCATATGATTAAAATAATCCATTTGGTTTGTGATCTGGAAGTTTTAAGAAGTTGTTTTTCCCATCTAGGTAGCTAAGATATGCTCTCTCCCTTAGTTTTATATCTTTAGTATTTTACCTTTTCTATTTAAGACATCCAACATTAATTCATTGGATTTTCATCTGTGAATATTGAGTTAGGTTGGAATCATTTTTAACTTTCTTCATATCATAAACCAGTTCTCCCAAAACTTTCTACAAAACATTTTTTCTCATTGATTTTTTAGCACTGAATTATATTCCATTTTCTGGATATATCACAATTTATCCAATCACCTGCTTAAGAACATCTTGGTTGCTTCCAAGTTTTGGAAAGTATAAATAAATGTGCTATCAACATCCATGTGCAGGTTTTATGTGAAGATAAGATTCGATCATATTGGGTTAAATACCAAGGCATACAAGTGCTGGATCATATGGCAAGAGTAGGCTTAATCTTGTTAAAAAAGAAAAAAGATACTGTCTTCTAAAGAGGCTGTACAATTTGCATTCCAATCAGCAATGAATGAGAGCTCCTGTTGCTCCACATACTCCCTAGCCTTTGGCGATACCAGCATTTTGGATTCTCTCTGGTTCTAATAGTTGTGTAGTGATGTCTCATAATCATTTTAATTTGAAATTTCTTAATGACATATGATATTGAGCAGCTTTCCATAATTTGCCATTTGTGTATCTTCTTTGGTCTATTCAGATCTTTTGCCCATTTTTAAATTGGATTATTTGTTTTCTTGTTGTTGAGTTTTATGAGTTCTTTGTATATTTTGGATAACTTCCCTTTATCAACATGTGTTTTGTAAGTACTTTTCTCCTAGCCTGTAATTTGTCTTCCTGTTCTCTTAACAGGGTCTTTTGCAGAGCAGAGTCATTGTTTTTAGCCTTACTGTTTTTCTCCCTTCCTTTTGGGCTCAACAATATGAATGTTAGCTCTTTAGGTTTGGCCCCACAGTCCCAGGGTCCTTTAACTTTTTTAGTCTATTTTCTGTTATTTAAGTCGGGTAAATCATATTGATATGTACTTAAGTTCACTTATTTTCCCCTCTGACATCTCTACTCTACTACTGAACCCATCAGAGAGTTATGCATTTAATTACTATCTTATTCAAGCCAATGACTTCCGTTTAGTTCCTTTTTGATATTTTCTTTGCTTAAATTTTCTATTTTTTTCATTCAAGAGAATTTTTATCTGTTTAAGTGTTTTTATGATAGCTACTTTAAGATTTCTTTCAGATAATTCCAACATTTGATTTGTTTCTTTGCTGCCATCTGTTGAGTGTCTTTTCTCATCCATAATGGGAAACTTTCCTAGTTCTTGATATGATTTTTATTGAATTCTAGACTTTCAGATATTATAAGACACTAGATTATATAAATATGTATATATATTTGTATTTATATTTATAGCAGACATTTCCCATGTTGAAGTACAGCACAAAGGCCAAGCAGGCATTTAAATCAGCTTCTTACTCAGCCTCCCTGATACCACCCCATACAAGTGGGGTGCCGACTAGTGCAGCACCACTGCCTCCAAGCAGGGATATAAACTGAGCTGCCCACTGGGCCTCATGGCACCAGAGGAAAAGAGAGGGAAAAGCAGAATATAGACTTGCCTTACTTCTTACCACTTCTTTTTGCCTCCCTGATTCTGGGTGAAGGTAGAAGTTACCTGATGTGAAGAATTGACTCATTGGAAAAGACACTGATGCTGGGAAAGACTGAGGAGAAGAGGGTGACAGAGGATGAAATGGTTGCATGGCATCACTGACTCAATGGAGCAAACTGCTCAAATGCAGTCTGAGCAAACTCCAGGAGACACTGGAGGGCAGGGAAGCCTGGCATGCTGCAGTCCATGGGGTCACAAAGAGTCAGACATGAGAGAGTGATTGAACAACAGAGACTCTCCCTATCCATTGAGACTTACTGATCTGGAGAAGAGGAGTGGGTAGTCTGCCTTGCACCAGACTGCCTTGTTCGGTTTCTCTGACATCAGTTTGCAGTGGAGGCTCACCTTACCACTGGATCACACTGATACTACCTGGTCACAGCACTCGAGGGAAGCTGCCTGCTTCTGCCAGGAGTAGAATAGAGATCAGTTTTCTACTCAGCCTCACTGCCAGTGCCCCAACAAAGGACGGAAACACCTCCTGCTTCAGCTGGTTGAAGACAGAAGGTCAGCTGCCTCCTGACCCTGTCAGCACTCAGGGCAAGAGTCAGAGCATCACTGGATTCTGTAAGGCAGATGTGGGTTGAAGGATCAACCTCACCTTCTGCTTCTCTGAAACCATGAGGGAAGGGGCAGTTGTTCTGTTGATGTTTGAGTAGAGGATATATTACCAAAAACATTTTCTTTGTTAGGCTACCCTTTTCTTGGAATGTTTTTCAAAAATATTTGTACCCTTAGATGGCTCCAGGTTAGAGGATTTTGTGGCACCCTAACCAGGATGTCAGGATGAAGCAAGAAAGAAACCTGTGGAACTCACCCCCAAGGATTCTCTCAAGTCCTGAGTTTCCTAAGCAACCTGCCTTCTTCTTTCCACCTTTGAGAGATTTCCTATGAGTCATTGTTGTAATGCATCCACAGAATTTTAGTAATAAGGGGGAAGACCTGGGAGGAATGGGGCTACTCGATCCTGGCAGAACTATAAGTCCTATTTTTTTTCTTTAAGAATTAAAAGCATAACAAAATATCTGAATACTTTGTCATGTGGTAGACTGAATAACAGTCTTCTTACCAATGATGTTCAATTACTGTGATGTCTAGAACCTGTGGATACGTTACCTTACATCAGCAATAGGAAGCAAATACACTTACTATTCTTCTGGTAGTACTTTACCTTTGTACTAGTTTCTTTTCTTACCTGAGTTCCACATCTACAGGTGTTTTCCATATATGCCTCTGTATGTAAAACCTTCTGGGATATTTCATTCCAGAGAATATTATATCTTCACATTTGAATTTAAGTTTATTATATCCTCAGATTTTAATTTAATAGAAAATTCTAAGTTATTTCCAAAACTTTAAAAATATTACCCCTTTGAAATTTTGTACCCAGTGGTGCTACTGAAATGCCTAACATTCATCTGAAACTCATTCTCTCACAGGTCTTTTCATTCTCTCTGAAAATATTTTGAATTTTCCCTTTGACTTTGATATTCTTAGAATTCACTATACTAAGTGTGAATTTTCCTCTCTGAATACTTTCAATCTCAAGTCTTTCATATATATTCTTTAATCTTGGAAAATTTTAGGTAAATTATTTCTTCAATTTTTTTCTTAACTTTTATTTTCTTCTCTATCTGAAGCTCTGTATGGATTTATATATTTCTATTTCTGGCTTCTCTCTTAGCAATTCTCATATCTTTTCTATAACTTTATATGATCTTGCTGCATTTATGGAGAGTTCCTTTTTTACGGATTTTTTTAATTATTTGCATTAGCATACAGCCGATTAATGAACAATGTTGTGATAGTTTCAGGTGAACAATGAAGGGATTCATTCACACATATACATGTATCAATTCTCCCCCAAACTCTTGGGGAGAGTGTCTTAACTTGATCTCTCAACTCATTCCTTCACCTGCTACATCTATCCTACGACTAGTGCAGAGGGGTACATTTATTTTCTAGCTACCATATCTCAGACCATGATATTTCACCCTTGATACCCATTACATTATTCCCATTTGCTCTCTTTATCTGTCTTGCTTTCAGTGTAACTCACTCACATTAAGGGCATTATTTTATTTTATGCCTTATTGTTCTATTATTGTTATACTGTTCTAATTCTTTATGCAACATTTTGTCTTGCTTTAATCATTTACATGAAACATCAAGCTCTTCCAAGATATCTAAACTTCTTGAACAACTGACACTTATGAAAATGTACCTATCCTTCATTCTAAACAAAACTGATTGAAGGGTTGTTATTAGCCACATTTTCGTGTCTTATCCATTCATAGATAGTCACTTATTGATACTGTAAGACAGAGAGTAGTTGGTTGTTCTATTCTCACACAAATGTATTACCTGAGTATATTTTATGTATAGAAAGGTTTTACTTAAAAATGGCAGTAGGACAGGAAGCATGTAGCATTAAGAATCATAAATATTTTCATCTAAATTTTTAAGTATTTTCAATAATGTTCTTAAAAACATATTTGTCTTCCAAAGGCTTAATCACTGGTCCCTAATACTTACTGCCATCTTTCCAAAAATGAAACCTTTTAGGTTTTATCCATTTCATTATGCTATAAAGTATATGCATATAGACAATCAATTCAGTTAGTTCAGTTCAGTTGCTCAGTCGTGTCCGACTCTTTGCCACCCCACGAATCACAGCACGCCAGGCCTCCCTGTCTATCACCAACTACTGGACTTCACTTAAACTCATGTCCATCGAGTCAGGGATGCCATCCAGCCATCTCATCCTCTGTCGTCCCCTTCTCCTCCTGCCCCCAATCCCTCCCAGTATCAGAGGCTTTTCCAATGAGTCAACTCTTCACATGAGGTAGCCAAAGTATTGGAGTTTCAGCTTAGCATCAGTCCTTCCAATGAACACCCAGGACTGATCTCCTTTAGGATGGACTGGTTGGATCTCCTTGCAGTCCAAGGGACTCTCAAGTCTCTTCTCCAACACTACAGTTTAAAAGCATTAATTCTTCAGCACTAAGGTTTCTTCACAGTCCAACTCTCATATCCATACATGACCACAGGAAAAACCATAGCCTTGACTAGACGAACCTTTGCTGGCAAAGTAATGTCTCTGCTTTTGAATATGCTATCTAGGTTGGTCATAACTTTCTTTCCAAGGAGCAAGCGTCTTTTAATTTCATGGCTGCAATCATCATCTGCAGTGATTTTGGAGCTCAAAAAAATAAAGTTTGACACTGTTTCCACTGTTTCCCCATCTATTTCCCATGAAGTGATGGGACCAGATGCCACGATCTTTGTTTTCTGAATGTTGAGCTTTAAGCCTACTTTTTCACTCTCCTCTTTCACTTTCATCAAGAGGCTTTTGAGTTCCTCTTCACTTTCTGCATAAAGGGTGGTGTCATCTGCATATCTGAGGTTATTGATATTTCTCTCGGCTATCTTCAGTCCAGCTTGTGCTTCCTCCAGCCCAGCGTTTCTCATGATGCACTCTGCATATAAGTTAAATAAGCAGGATGACAATATACAGCCTTGACGTACTCCTTTTCCTATTTGGAACCAGTCTGTTGTTCCATGTTCAGTTCTAACCGTTGCTTCCTGACCTGCATATAGGTTTCTCAAGAAGCAGGTCAGGTGGTCTGGTATTCCCATCTCTTTCAAAATTTTACACAGTTTATTGTGATCCACACAGTCAAAGACTTTGGCATAGTCAATAAAGCAGAAATAGATGTTTTCCTGGAACTCTCTTGCTTTTTCCATGATCCAGTGGATGTTGGCAATTTGATCTCTGGTTCCTCTGCCTTTTCTAAATCCAGCTTGAACATCTGGAAGTTTACAGTTCACATATTGCGGAAGCCTGGCTTGGAGAATTTTGAGCATTACTTTACTAGTGTGTGAGATGAGTGCAATTGTGTAGTAGTTTGAACATTCTTTGGCACTGCCTTTCTTTGGGACTGAAATGAAATGAATGAATGAAATGAATGAACTGACCTTTTCCAGTCCTGTGGCCACTGCTGAGTTTTCCAAATTTGCTGGCATATTGAGTGCAGCACTTTCACAGCGTCATCTTTCAGGATTTGAAATAGCTCAACTGGAATTCCATCACCTCCCCTAGCTTTGTTCGTAGTGATGCTTTCTAAGGCCCACTTGACTTCACATTCCAGGATGTCTGGCTCTAGGTGAGTGATCACACCATCGTGATTATCTGGGTCATGAAGATCTTTTTTGTATAGTTTTTCTGTGTATTCTTCCCACCTCTTTTAATATCTTCTGCTTCTTTTAGGTCCATACCATTTCTGTCCTTTATCGAGCCCATCTTTGCATGAAATGTTCCCTTGGTATGTCTAATTTTCTTGAAGAGATCTCTAGTCTTTCCCATTCTGTTGTTTTCCTCTATTTCTTTGCATTGATCACTGAGGAAGGCTTTGTTATCTCTCCTTGCTAGTCTTTGGAACTCTGCATTCATTTGCTTATATCTTTCCTTTTCTCCTTTGCTTTTCACTTCTCTTCTTTTCACAGCTATTTGTAAGGCCTCCGCAGACAGCCATTCTGCTTTTTTGCATTTCTTTTCCATGGGGATGGTCTTGATTTCCTGTCTCCTGTACAATGTCACAAACTTCCATCCATAGTTCATCAGGCACTCTATCAGATCTAGTCCCTTAAATCTATTTCTCACTTCCACTGTATAATCATAAGGGATTTGATTTAGGTCATACCTGAAGGGTCTAATGGTTTTCCCTACTTTCTTCAATTTAAGTCTGAATTTGGCAATAAGGAGTTCATTATCTGAGCCACAGTCAGCTCCTGGTCTTATTTTTGCTGACTGTATAGAGCTTCTCCATATTTGGCTGCAAAGAATATAATCAATCTGACTTCGGTGTTGACCATCTGGTGATGTCCATGTATACAGTTTTCTCTTGTGTTGTTTCAAGAGGGTGTTTGCTATGACCAGTGAGTTCTCTTTCAAAACTCTATTAGCCTTAGCCCTGCTTCATTCCGTATTCCAAAGCCAAATTTGCCTGTTACTCCAGGTGTTTCTTGACTTCCTACTTTTGCATTCCAGTCCCCTATGATGAAAAGGACATCTTTTTGAGTATTAGTTCTAAAAGGTCTTGTAGGTATTCATAGAACCGTTCAACTTCAGCTTCTTCAGCGTTACTGGTTGGGGCATAGGCTTGGATCACCGTGATATTGAATGGTTTGTCTTGGAAACGAACAGAGATCATTCTGTCCTTTTTGAGATTGCATCCAAGTACTGCATTTTGGACTCTTTTGTTGACCATGATGGCCACTCCACTTCTTCTAAGGGATGCCTGCCCATAGTAGTAGATATAACGGTCACCTGAGTTAGAGTCACCCATTCCAGTCCACTTTAATTCGCTGATTCCTAGAATGTCGATGTTCACTCTTGCCATCTCCTGTTTGACCACTTCCAGGTTGCCTTTATTCATGGACCTAACATTCCAGGTTCCTATGTAATACTGCTCTTTACAGCATCAGACCTTGCTTCTATCACCAGTCACATCCACAACTGGGTACTGTTTTTGCTTTGGCTCCATCCCTTCATTCTTTCTGGAGTTATTTCTCCACTGATCTTCCATAGCATATTGAGCTACTGACCCGGGGAGTTCCTCTTTCAGTATCCTATCATTTTGCCTTTTCATACTGTTCATGGGGTTCTCAAGGCAAGAATACTGAAGTGGTTTGCTATTTCCTTCTCCAGTGGACCACATTCTTTCAGACCTCTCCACCATGACCTATCCATCTTGGGTGGCCCCACACAGCACGGCTTAGTTTCATTGAGTTAGACAAGGCTGTGGTCTGTGTGATCAGACTGGCTAGTTTTCTGTGAGTATGGTTTCAGTGTGTCTGCCCTCTGATGCCCTCTTGCAACACCTACCGTCTTATTTGGGTTTCTCTTACCTTGGACGTAGGGTATCTCTTCACAGCTGCTACATCAAAGCACAGCCGCTGCTCCTTACCTTGGACGATGTCACCCCTCCTGACCCTGAATGTGGAGTAGCTCCTCTCGGTCGTCCTGCGCCCGTGCAGCCACCTCTCCTTGGACGTGGGGTTGCTCTTCTCGGCCACCACCCCTGACCTCGGACGTGGGGTAGCTCCCCAAGTTCTGTTATCTAGACAATAACAGAAGATAAATATTGTTTAAATATTTATGTTATTTATGGTAATACTCTTAGAAATTCAATTATGCTTTACTTAGGTTATTATCCTATAATTAAATATTCATAAAATTTAAATTGCCTAAATAATAGCATATAGGCTTAATTTTGGCTCATAAACTTTAGAACAGACACTGTGCTTCCTTGTTTATTATGGTGGCATGTTTACCAGGAAGCAACTCTTCATTTTGCTCTTGAAAGTTTTTCTAAGTGCAAATAACTTGCAAAAAGTCAATACTGTTGATACTTCTATCTAAACATTTTTCATTGTACTGTTTTGCTTTTAAAATCCTTGGAAGCAACCATTGTGTGGCTGTGAATTACACAGGAACATTTCTTTGATTCATCATTCTAAAATTTTTTTAGGTTTTATTTTTATGGAAAAGAATTTTCAAATCCTTTCCCCTTGTTTTTCCCTGAACTTTTCCATTTCTCCTCTTTCACTCTAGCCCAAGTTTTCACATCTATATCTGTTTCTCCTTTCCAGTCAAGTGCTCCAACCGGTGGGCAAGGCTGCCAGTAAGCAAAGATTTACTCAGCGTGTGAGGACGTGGAAGAGTATTTGGCTGGTGTGTGCCCAGGCTAGCTTTCTCTGGCAGTGCTAACTGAAGGCTACTGTCAAACAGAATGTCATATTGACCAAAAGAGCTGGGGAAGAGCCATTAGAACCAGCAGAAATTATCTGTGGGTTGGTCTAATTTTTTTTTCCCCACCGTGGAGGAACATTTCTTCTTTTCTTTGTGGATTGTTATATTTCTTCAATTGCCATAAGAAAAATGTTTAAATGTTTTTAAAAAGATGACTCATATAAATAAAAGACAGTACGTGCAATAAAGTTGATATTTAGTAATACTTGTTGATAAAGAACACATAACAGATTTCCTAATTTGTATTCTGATTTTTCAAATGTTTGTCAAGTTTCACACTGATTGTATTACATGTCAAATGCTATAATTTTAATACTTTGTCATCTGTGGTATTGTAAGGGAACAGAATATGTGAAGATAAAAAGAAAAAATGCATACATAAGAAATAAATGTATTGATCTGGTCTTGCGATCATACATAAATTGTTTTTAATATGCACATACGATGTGTGTTTCTTGTACACAAACTAAAAATGTACATGTATTTATAAGCTCTACTCTATGAATAAAAAATTCATGACTACAATATGTTAAGTATTCAGTGAATCCCTGATTTATAATGTAACAAGTCTCATAAAGGTTGAAATATCAATCATCAAAGTAGATACTACATAGCAAGAGACTAATATCCTCCTGGATGATCTTAGGTGGGTCCACACCAGATCACATGCATCACTACTTCTTTTATACACAAAGCAATTAGAAAGTCAAGCATTTTGCTTAATAATACTATTTTGACAAGGAAAGGTATAGTGATAAATAGTCCTGGAGTAATGTACACAGTTCAGTTTAGTTCAGTTTAGTCACTCAGTCGTGTCCAACTCTTTGCGACCCCATGAATCGCAGCACGCCAGGCCTCCCTGTCCATCACCAACTCCCAGAGTTTCACTTACTGACCTGGGGAGTTCCTCTTTCAGTATCCTATCATTTTGCCTTTTCATACTGTTCATGGGGTTCTCAAGGCAAGAATACTGAAGTGGTTTGCCATTCCCTTCTCCAGTGGACCACATTCTGTCAGACGTCTCCACCATGACCTGTCCATCTTGGGTGGCCCCACATGGCATGGCTTAGGTTCACTGAGTTAGACAAGGCTGTGGTCCATGTGATCAGATTGGCTAGTTTTATGCGAATGTACACAAGGTACACATTAACACACTTACCTTTGGTTGCACTGATTCTGCACGAGCTTTCAGGGCTGCTGAACCATACATTTTTCTTTGACACCACAGACAAATAAACCTCTCCAGACTATTATCCTTTTCTGCATTATCACGGTTTTTGTATTTTAATTATGTTTATTTTACTTTATATTCCAGACACGGGCCTAATTCATCAACCACTTAATTTCCCAACACTTTTGATCTTCCAGATCTTGGGCTCCCCCTATGACCTGAAACTATGAAAGCTCTCCACTGTTAACTTGTTGTCAGCAAAACTTGATAACTCATTGACTTTTGAACCTAAGTGTCCACCCTATTTACCTGACTGCAGTAACCCTGTTTTTCAATATGGCATCAATCAGATGAATGAAGTATTTTCTCCAAGCATTGATAGATATTTAAAATAGTCTCTAGTATATATCTGTTAACTCTATGAAAAAAACAGATATAAATGCATGGAAAATTTCAGAATCACTGCCATAGGTTCTTAATAAATGTTTTAATAAACAAAATTAGTAGCAATTATATTTAAAACAGAAGCGTTTTATTTTCAAATCATTTTGGAGTTTAGTGAGTAGAGTTTTAATCTAAAATCATCTAAAAAAATCATTTAACATCTCTGTTTCTGCTCTTATTTATAAAGTGGAAATATAAACATCTATTTCATGGCGGTTTTGTCAGACTCAAATACTATATGGGAAAAGAGCCTGTAAGTTTTAAGAGATTACTGGAATTTGAAGAATTATTATGTGACGCATTCATAAGACTAACAAAAATCAAATTAAGATCATTTGCCTCTATTAAAATATGTAAAAGAAAAATTAAATATTAAATGACCTTTTTGGTGTTTATTACTTTCATAAAATATAGGTTGGAATCATAACTTAAAAGATACAAGCTGCAAAGTTTTAGAATTTGTGTATATCCTGATGTAATGCATATTTACAGAAGACAGAATGAGAGCCTGACACTGAGTGAAAACATTTTTGCTAAACAATTCTCAATATTGAAAGATACTTGGTTACCTTACTCTTCTTGGTGTTGACTACACTTCTTGCCTATTTGTATCATGTACTCCTTTGTAACATGTTTTATACATTCATGTCATCTAAGTTCTACTTGGGGCTTCCCTTGTGGCTCAGCTGGTAAAGAATCTGCCTGCAATGCAGGAGACCTGGGTTTGATCTCTGGATTGGGAAGACCCACTGGAGAAGGGAAAGGCTCCACTCCAGTATTCTGGCCTTGAGAATTCCATGGATTGTATGGTCCATGGGATCGCAAAGAATCAGACACGACTGAGCAACTTTCACACTCGAGTCCTACTTATAAGGGTCAGAGTTATTGTGTAACAAGACAAAAAGAGAAAAGGATGATCTCTCCCAAAAGGATTCTGCTGGGCAAAGAGAATGTGTACAGGGAGAGAAAGATTGCATATGTGGTGTCATATGCATTTCACCACGTCATGAAATGCATATGACATATGAACTCCCATCACAGGCTCTGGGGATATCACTGACTCAGTTTAATAAAAAGTAGAAAATTATGGCAAGCAGGAACTGTAATTGTAAACAAAAGCATAAAGTCTCCAATACTAAACCTGTTTCTCAAACTGAACTATTTAACTGGCCAAAAAAAAAAAAATGATTTTACACATCCTATGAAGTTGGATACAGCTGAGCGACTGATCTGATCTGATCTGATCTGATGAAAATATTAACACGTGAGACTAGCTGGGAAATTTTTTTAAAAAGTGAGTAGTAACCCACACCAAACATTAAAATATATCACAAAACAAATTAATAAAACATGTTAGTATTGGCTGATAGATAGCTAGATCAATAGATCAGAAGATACAGGCAATAATTATATCAAATATTTATGGAAATTTAGTTCAAATAAGGCATCATTTTCAAATTTATGTGGGAAAGGTGAATTATTCAAACAACAGTGTTAGGAAAAATGGATAGCCATTTGGAAAAATATAGTTGGATTTCTCCTTCCTCAGTCCTTATACCAAAATAAATTTTAGATTGATCCAATATTTAAACATAATAAACAAAAAGCCTTAAAATGCTAGAAGAAAACACTGAATTTTTTAAAAATATATGTTTGAAGTAAGAATTGCTCTTCTAAGCAGAATATCAGAAATCATTAAGGAAAAGATCTAAGAAATTAAACAACACACAAATCCAAGTTTAAAAGTAAAAAGAAAAATGATTGGCAAAAATGTTTCAAATTAATGAGGAAATGTTAATTTCTTAGAGTAGCACAGTGGTTAAGAGTTCACACTGCATGTATGCACAAATCCACAAATACAAACAAAGACATGCAGACCTATGATTGTTAAGCCATATGAGGCCTGGCTGAATTTATAAAGGGAAGCTGGGTGTCAAAGTAATATACTTTTTATGATATAATTTTAGTAACTCTCAGTTTCTTTTATTGTTGTCATGGGTTACATTGACTCTTCCAAATAAAATACAGCTTACAAAACAAACATTTGTAACTTTTTGGTTCCAGCCAGAGTAGAATAGCCTGTTTTGGACTAACCTTCCAGCACAGAATAACAATAAAAGTGGAAAAAGATCTATAAAACATGGATTTGAAAGTTTTGGAAAGCATCAAACATAGGCAGGGCTTGAAGGGCTAAAATCTTTGGGAAAAGGGAAGTGTGTAATGAAATAGCAGACCAGGGAGATAGCAGAAGCCCCAAGTGCAAGTCTTACTATCCGAGAAGACTGAAGCCAGAAGCTGGTACTACCATACTGGCTTGGATTTAGTGGGCAATCACCAGAGGAGAAGAAAACCTCAGAGACAGGGCTCAAATATTGGTATGCAAATCTCCCCTAAATCAGTGGCTGACTTCTACTGTGCATTAACAGAGTAAGACTCAAAAAAATTTTTTTTAACTTAGAAGTAGCATCTGGGAGGTTAAAATGCTAAAGCAGAGATGGCAGTAGCCACATGACTTAGAGAGAAGAGTTGGAGTTCAAACCCTGCCAAGGTGAGATGGCTCCAGTTATTACCCAGTGCTTTAATCTGAGACCCCAGGAAGGCTATGCTCTAATAGTAAGGGCCACAGAGGATGAGATAGTTGGATGGCATCACTGACTCAATGGACATGGGTTTGGGTGGACTCCAGGAATTGGTGATGGACAGGGAGGCCTGGTGCGCTGTGGTTCATGGGGTCACAAAGAGTCAGACATGACTGAGTGAACTGAACTGAACTGAGAATAAAATGAAAAATAAAATAACTATCCCTAACAAAGATAAACACCAAGCCTCAATAGGACCAAGGTGATCCAAGGGTGCTCTGGTTGTTTTCCAAAAGAAAATTTAGCCCACCTGGAGGAAGAGAACATCACTTAGAATTTCTACTATATTTCTCCAATCCAAATGAATGAAGAATGCAAAAAAGAAAAGGAACAAATGATCCCAGATCAAATAAAAATAGGAAAAGAGAAATCTACAGGTGATTTAGATAGTTTAGTTACCAGTTAGTTATCAGTCTGATTGCCAAAAAACTAAATATAAAGAGAAAATTTTAAGAGCAGCCACATTTTGCATTCAAAGGAACAAAAATAAAACTTAAAACTTAATGGACATCATCACTATGGAAGGTAGAAGACAATGGAATATTTTAAAGTGATCAAAAAGAAGAAAGACAGGTTACCTAGAGATTTTTCTCTAGCAAAATGTCCTCCAAAAGTGAAGATGAAGTAGACATGTCAGATAAATAAAAGTTGAGCAGATACACAAGCAGCCAGCCTATACTACAGGAAATTATATTTTTCATATTAAACAAATGTAACCATATATGGAAGCACAGAATTTCTGAAGTGAACACAAACACTGGACAAAGTAAATACAAATAAACATTTTCTACTTCAGTGAATAACAGTAATGTCCTGTAAGACAAATCACAAATGCAGAAGTAAAATTTATGACAGCATGAGCACAAAAGGCAGGACAGGTGTTAAAGGAAGTTAAACTCTTTGAAGGCACTTGCATTTAGAAGTGACAAATGCGCTCATTGAAGGTAGACAGTAATAGAATAAAAAATGCATATTAGAGTCCCTATACATTACCACTATGAGAAAGAGCTAAAAAGGTAATGGAAAAGGAAAAATGGAAAAATTAAATATGCTCAGCTTATCCAAAAGAAGACAAGAAAGGAGGAATAAGGAATAAAAAACATGATCAAATGGAAAATATGTATCAAGTGTAGGGCATTTCAGAGCTAGTCAAGGAACAATAACCACAAGGAGGCAGAAGCACACACAAACTCTACTGGGCAGAGCATGGGTAGCTTTCCATGGGGTGGGGGAGATCCTCACAACAAGAAGCTTTTGAGTGGCTAAAATATGCGGAAAAAAAACCCAGGAAACTTACTTGTCTAGGTGATGTTCCTCATAGCACGGTGAGGAGCTCGTTAGCCTGGTTATTGAAGCTTCCTCTACAGCAGAGGACTTTCCGGGGCATTTGCTTATGACAAAAGTTATCTTCACACTTGGTACCCATTCTGAAAAGTGAAAGTGAAGTCGCTGGGTCATGTCCAACTCTGCAATCCAATGGACTGTAGCCTACCAGGCTCCTCTGTCCATGGGATGTTCCAGGAAAGAATACTGGAATGGGTTGCCATTTCCTTCTCCAGGAGATCTTCCCGACCCAGGGATTAAACCCAGATCTCCCGCATTGCAGGCAGATGCTTTACCGTCTGAGCCACCAGGGAAGTCCTCTGAAAAGTATATGTGCACAAAAAGATTAGGCTGTCTATACACTTAATAAAAGATGCTAACTGAGGGAGAGAAATAACTAATAAGAGCACAGAATCTAAAGAGCCATATTTTAGGAGTTCAGATACTGGTTCCAATATTTATTTTCTGGGTGATTTTGAGGAAGTTACTGAACTCTTATCAATCTATAAAATGACCATGATAATAATGGCGCTTTCCTCACTGGATTGTAATATGGATTCTGTGAGTTTACATACGAACTGTTGAGGAGTGTGCATGGCACAAAATAAGCATTCCATAAAAATGGCTATTACTAGTACTATTCATAAAAGCACTTGCTAGGCCTCTTAGTATTTCACACAGCAGTATCAGTGGTCTGGCAGGTTTTTAATGTCTTAGAGTCTGAGTGTGTATGTTGTAATTTTTTTACTTTCTAAAAAGTATGTTCTGATGCAACAAATGAATATGCTTCTAAACTGACATACTAAACTACCTAATTAGGTTTATTCATTATTAGCATGGTGATCATCCTTACAGGCAGAGTGCTTGTAATATTAATATAATCACTAACTTGATACTTTGTGAAGTTTGCAAGGATGTATTCAAAGTATTTAGGCATTGGGACTCTTAATTGGGTCGGATGGCATCACTGACTCAATGGACACGGGTTTGGGTGGAATCCAGGAGTTGGTGATGGACAGGGAGGCCTGGCGTGCTGCAGTTCATGGGGTCGCAAAGAGTCAGACAGGTCTGAGAGACTGAATTGATTGATTGAAACTGGGTCTGTGTGCTTATTCCTGGCTTTATCTCAGGGAAATAAAGAAAATGTAATAAGAAATCTTAAGATATTTAAAATCAGTCAAAGCTCTATAAGACTTGGGCAAAAGCAGTGCATATTCAACTTTTCCACCTGAAAACTGAGAGGACAAATGGTAGTTAGATGAATACTAAGACATTTATCCAACACACCATCAATCTAGTAAAAATGTAAATTTATACACATAAATTCATTCACAACATAGGCAGAGGTTATCCAACTATAATTCTCAAAGGAACCTAAGATTTGTTTTGTTTTGCTGATTAAAACGGTATCAAAGTTACAGAACAATTTCCAGCTCATCTGTTCTGGATAATATTATCATAATTACTTCCTTCCATTGAACATCTCAGTTGCACCAGAGTAAGGAGACAAGTAGGAGTAAAAAATCTTACTATTAAGCAGGGACAACAGTCCCCTAATTCTTTTCTTCTCTGATGTTTGATAACTGAAGTCCATTAAAAACTTCTGGCGGGATTCTTTAAGTTAAAAGAGGAGCCAGGCAGGCTACAGTTCATGGGGCTCGCAAAGAGTCGGATGTGACTTAGCGGCTAAACAACAACAAAGGTTATTTGTATTTAATAGCTATAAGGGGACTACACACCTCGAGGTTAAATGCAAATACAGGATTTGGCCTATTTTGATGACTGCAGGGTCCAGCAGGCCAAGATTCAGCCCGTTGCCCAGGTGGATCTGGGCAGTGGCGGGAGAGGCCGGCCTGTAAGCTGGGGCTTCTGGGGAAAAACGCTGCCAAGATCCAGCCCACCTCAAAATAGAGACGCCTGTTTCCCCGAAACCTTACCTCAGGAGAGCTCCTCAGTCTTGCTGTCCAGGGACACGTAAGTAAGAGTCCTCCGTTGCTGAGAGACGCCTGGGAGGCCTGACTCCCAGAGGCCCGGGTTTATCTTCCTGGCACCAAGAACGTTGCCTTCTCCGTGTCAGGAGTGAAAGAAAGTAACCGCTAGGAAGATGGACTGGGGACTAGGCCGGCCCTCTCCACACAGTCCTAGAGTTCCGGGATGCCTGAGAGTAGGTGCGGGGTGCTGGAGGCTGAGGGCGCGCGTGGACTTAGGGGAGCGCGTGGGCAAGAAATGCCGAACTGCGCATGCGCCTCCTTTTACTCAGCATCCTGGCCCTTCGGAAAGGAAAGGGGTCGCTCAATCATGTCTGACTCTTTGTGACACTATGAACGGTAGCCCACCAGGCTCCTCTGTCCATGGGATTTTCCAAGCAACAGTACTGGAGTGGGTTGCCATTTCCTTCTCCAGGGGATTTTTCTGACCCAGGGATCAAAGCTGGGTCTCCTGCATTGCAAGCAGATGCTTTATCCTCTGAACCATCAGGGAAGCCCCTCCATCGCAAATCTACACCTCATGGGTATGGGTTAGTATGGAGATCCAACCAGTCCATCCTAAAGGAGATCAGTCCTGAGTGTTCATTGGAAGGACTGATGTTGAAGCTGAAACTTCAATACTTTGGCCACCTGATGCGAAGAACTGACTCATTTGAAAAGGCCCTGATGTTGGGAAAGATTGAAGGCGGGAGGACAAGGGGACGACAGAGGATGAGATGATTGGATTGATATCACCAACTCAATGGACATGAGTTTGGGTAAACTCCGGGAGTTGGTAATGGACAGTGAGGCCCGGCATACTGCAGTCCATGGGATCGCAAAGAGTCTTACACAACTGAGCGACTGAACTGAATTGAAGTGTGGACAGAGGAAACTAGGCTGGCTACAGTCCATGAGGTTGCAGAGTCGGACACGACTGAGCACTTGTCAGCAGCAGCAGGCCATAGGCAGGGACTTTTAGCCAGGTCTCTGGGGAATTCCTTTGGATCCCAGGCAGCACCAGGACGTTGACTGAAGGAAACTACCTGGGAAGCCTGATTCAAACAGGCTCTGTGTGTGCCTCCATAGCACCGAGCCTTGAGTCCAGCTGCAAGGACGTTCCTCTTTCCTCTTCCAGAGTGAAGTTGAGGGAACTGCTATCTACCCCAGGAAGATAACGGGATGGAAAGAGTTGGCCCAGGTTCACAAATTTTCATGGAACGCTCTGGAGTGTTTGCTTAGTACCAGCCTGACTCAAAAAGAGCCATGAGAGAATAAATGAAACCATTTCTGGAGCTCCCCCAGACCCAGGAAACAAGCTCTGATCAACCAGAGTGGCTATTCCTTGTGTATCAGTGGGAGCACTTCACAGAGATCCCAGAAAGATTAGACTTCAGTGACTAAACAGTCTCTGCATAGTGATAAACAGAAAAATCTTAAAAGGTATCAAAGGAAAAAGAACCATTATGCAGAGAAATGACCACAAAAATCTCCTCAGAAAATGTTAAGCCAGAAGCAATGACATGACATCTTTAAAATGACAAAAGCAAACAATCATGAATGCAGAATTTTATATCCAGTGAAAATAGTTTTAAAAATTAAAGCAAAATAAGGACTTTTGGAGAACATCTGTAATAAAACACAGAAACCAAAAGAGTAAGTTGGACTCCATCAAATTTATATTTTCTACTTTCCACAAAACACCATTCAAAAAGTAAAATATATATGTATGTGTGTGTCTATATATATACACACACATATATATATACTTTAAGATATATATCCTTATACGTATATGAAAAAAGCCTTGTATCCAGGATATATAAAAAAACTTGCTATAATTCAGTCATAAAAAGATAACCAATCTAATTTTAAATGGGAAAAAGTTTTGAATAGACACTTCACTGAGTAGATATATAAATGGCACATGAAAAAAATCTCAACATCATTCATCAGGTAAATACAAAAAAAAAAAAAAACCACAATAAATGAGAGAGGATTACACGTGTGTTGAACAGATAAAATTAGAAAGATTAAATATAATCAAGTTTGCCAAACAAGCAGAGCAACCAAGAGCTCTCCTACATTACTTGTGGGACTGTAAAATGGTACAACCACTGTGAAAAAATTGGGACAGAAATCATTTAAACACATATTTGTTATATAACCCAGAAATTTTGCTACCTGTGTATCTAAGAGAAATTAAAATATGTGTATAGGCAAAGTCTTGTACCTGAGCGTTATTTGTTACCTAGAACATGGAACATTCATCTACAGTAGATGAATGGATGAATGAATTGATGGATATTCATACAATAGAGTACTATTCAGTGATTAAAAGTGAAAAACTACTGATGAATGTAACAACATGAATAAATCTTAAAAACATTATGCAGAGCAAAAGGAGCCAGACATGAAGTAGTATATACTACATAGATAATTATAGTTATATGAAACCTTAGAGAAGTTAAATCTATTCTTGATAAAAAGCACAACAGTGATTGCTGAATCTGGGGACATTTGGCAGATTGACTGGGAATAAGCACCACAAAATTGGCAGAGGGGATATGGAAATGTTTTATATCTACTTATGATGGTAATAAATGCAAGTGTATACATTTGTCAACACTCTTGTAGTTTAATTGTGTCCTCCAAAATTCACATTTAAATCTTAATCCCCAGTACTAGGAATGTGGTACCTTATTTGGAAATAGTCATTGCTGATGTCATCAGTTAAAATGAGGTCATTGTTGATGACTTCTGTACTTATAAAAAGGGAAATTTGGACACATGCACACACAAAGGAGATGTCATGTGCATATTGGGTTTATGCCACATGCCAAGGAAATGCATAAGAGTGTCATCAAACGAACAGAAGATAGAAGCGAGACATGGAACAAGTCATTCCCTGGAGCATTCAGAGGGTGCATGGCCCTGCCAGAACCTTGATCTGGGACTTCTAGTCTCCAGAACTGTGACTAAGTTTCAGCAATAAATTTCTTTGGCTTAAACCACTCATTTTGTGGTACTTCATTACAGCAGGATTAGGAAACTAATACAACTCATCAAAGTATATAATAAATGCATGTTAAGTCGCAACAGTTGTGTCCGATTTTTTGTGGCTCCATGGACTGTAGCCCACCAGGCTCTTCTCTCCATGGCATTCTCTAGGCAAGAATACTAGAGTGGTTTTATTCCTAGTTTTTTAAGGAATCTGCAAACTGTCTTCCATAGTGGCTGTATCAATTTACATTCCCACCAACAGTGCAAGAGTATTCCTTTTACTCCACACCCTTTCCAGCATTTATTGTTTGTAGAGATTTTGTTGATGGCCATTCTGACCAGTGTGAAGTGACATCTCATTGTGGTTTTGATTTGCATTTCTCTAATGAGTGATGCTGAGCATCTTTTCATGTGTTTGTTGGCCATCTGTATGTCTTCTTTGGAGAAATGTCTGTTTAGTTCTTTTCCCCACTTTTTGATTGGGTTATTTGTTTTCCTGGTATTGAGTTGTATGAGCTGCTTGTATATTTTGGAAATTAATCCTTTATCAGTTGTTTCATTTGCTATTATTTTCTCCCATTCTGAGGGTTGTCTTTTCACCTTGCTTATAGTTTCCTTTGCTGTGCAAAAGCTTTTAAGTTTAATCAGGTCCCACTTGTTTACTTCTGTTTTTATTTCCATTACTCTAGAAGGTGGGTCACAAAGGATCTTGATTTGATTTATGTCATTGAGTGTTCTACCTATGTTTTCCTTTAAGAGTTTTTTTTTTTTTTTTTTCTTTTAATTTAATAATTTTAAAACATGTGTTCCCCATCCTGAACCCTCCTCCTCCTCCCCTCCCCATACCATCCCCTGGGTCATCCCAGTGCACCAGCCCCAAGCATCCAGCATCGTGCATTGAACCTGGACTGGCATCTCGTTTCATACATGACATTTCACATGTTTCAATGCCATTCTCCCAAATCCTCCCACCCCCTCCCTCTCCCACAGAGTCCATAAGCCTGTTCTATACATCGGTGTCTCTTTTGCTGTCTCGTATACAGGGTTATCGTTACCATCTTTCTAAATTCCATATATATGCGTTAGTATACTGTATTGGTGTTTTTCCTTCTGGCTTACTTCACTCTGTATAATAGGCTCCAGTTTCATCCACCTCATTAGAACTGATTCAAATGTATTCTTTTTAATGGCTGAGTAATACTCCATTGTGTATATGTACCACAGCTTTCTTATCCATTCATCTGCTGATGGACATCTAGGTTGCTTCCATGTCCTGGCTATTATAAACAGTGCTGCGATGAACATTGGGGTACACGTGTCTCTTTCCCTTTAAGAGTTTTACAGTTTCTGGTCTTACATTTAGGTCTTTAAGCCATTTTGAATTTATCTTTGTGTCTGATATTAGGAAGTGTTCTAATTTCATTCTTTTACATGTAGCTGTCCAGTTTTCCCAGCACCATTTATTAAAGAGGCTGTCTTTGCCTCATTGTATATTTTTGCCTTTTTTGTAAAAAAATAAGGTACCCATAAGTGCATGGGTTTATTTCTGCTCTTTCTATCTTGTTCCTTTGGTCTATATTTCTGTTTTTGTGCCAGTACCATACTGTCTTGATGACTGTAGCTTTGTAGTATAACCTGAAGTCAGGAAGGTTGATTCCTCCAGCTCCATTCTTCTTTCTCAAGACTTTTGTGGCTGTTCGGGGTCTTTTGTGTTTCCACATGAATTGTGAAATTTTTTGTTCTAGTTCTATGAAAAATGCTAGGAATAAAACCACCATATGACCCAGCAATCTCACTCCTAGGCATATACCCTGAGGAAACAAGGGTTGAAAAAGACACATGTATGCAATTGTTGATTGCAGCACTATTTACAATAGCTAGAAGATGGAAGCAACCTAGATGCCCATCAACAGATGAATGGATAAAGAAGTTGTGGTACATATACACAATGGAATATTACTCAGCCATAAAAAGAAACACATTTGAGTCAGTTCTGATGAGGTGGATGAACCTAGAATTTATTATACAGAGTAAAGTGAGTCAGAAAGAGAAAGATAAATATTGTATTCTAATGCACATATACGGAATCTAGAAAAATGGCACTGAAGAATTTATTTACAGGGTGGCAAGGGAGAAACAGACACAGAGAATGGACATATGAACATGGAGAGAGGGGAGGAAAGGGTGAGATGTATGGAAAGAGTAACATGGAAACTTACATTACCATGTGTTCAATAAATAGCCAATGGGAATTTGCTGTATGGCTCAGGAAACTCAAACAGGGTTCTGTATCAACCTAGATGGGTGGGATGGGGAGGGAGATGGGAGGGAGGTTCAAAAGGGAGGGGATATATGTATACCTATGGCTGATTCATACTGAGGTTTGACAGAAAACAACAAAATTCTGTAAAGCAATTATCCTTCAATAAAAAAGATAAAGAAAAGAAAAAAAAATACTGAAGTGTTTTGCTATTTCCTCCTCCGGGGGGATCTTCTCGACCCATGGATCGAACCCACGCCTCTTACATCTCCTGCAATCGCAGGCAGGTTCTTTACCACTAGCACCACCTGGGAAGCTGTCAATAAGTGCAAACATTTTCTTAAATGTAATTACACCTCAATAAATTTGATTTAAAATGATTGAATCTAGTTCATTAATATCTGAAATAAAGTCCTTGTAACTGGAGAGTTCACATGGAGGTAAGTTATATAATCTTTTAGAATCTGCATTCTAATGCACAAATTTGGGAAAGTAATCTTGCCTCACAAGTTTGTTGTGAGAATCAAATAATGTATATGAAATGTAAAGCAGTATTTCTAATATGCTGCTGCTGCTGCTGCTAAGTCGCTTCAGTTGTGTCCGACTCTGTGCAACCCCATAGACGGCAGCCCACTAGGCTCCTCTGGAGCTCAATACATTTTATTCCTTCCCCTGGAATGAATGAAAGCAGAAAGCTTCCCAGGGGCTAGGCGGGGAGGGGTGCTATTTTTTGTTCTGTTTATTTATCTCTGTTTTTCATTGTATTGTTACTAATGAAGTTGTTTTCATATGACTTAAAAAAAATTGTTTTAGCATAAGTGACCCTAGCCATGAAATTACAAGATGTTTGCTACTTGGAAGAAAAGCTATGACAAACCTAGACAGCATATTAAAAAGCAGAGACATCACTTTGCTGACAAAGGTCTTTATAGTAAAAGCTATGGTTTTTCCAGTAGTCATGTATGGATGTGAGCGCTGGACATAAAGAAGGTTGAGCCCTGAAGAATTGATGCTTTCAAACTGTGGTGCTGGAGAAGACTCTTCAGAGTCCCTTGGACAGCAAGATCAAACCAATCAATCCTAAAGGAAATTAACCCTGAATGGAAGGACTGATGCTGAAGCTGAATCTCCAATACTTTGGCCACCTGATGCGAAGAATTAACTCATTGGAAAAGATTCTGATGCTGGGAAAGATTGAAGGCTGGAGAAGGGGGTGGCAGAGAGTGAGATGATTAGATAGCATCAGTGGACATGAATTTGAGCAAGCTCTGGGAGATAGTGGAAGTCAGAGGAGCCTGGCATGCTGCAGTCCATTGAGTTGCAGAGTCAGACACAACTCAGCAACTGAACAACCACAAAAGACCTCAGACAGGCTGGGACTTAACATTTTTAAAGTTATTTTACATCAACCCATACAGTTTTAAATATTTATTTCTGATTTCTATTTCATCTTACATGCATTTCTCTTTCTAAAAGTGAGCTTATTAGATGCTGTCTTGGGTAGGCCCTCTGTTTTCATCTTCATCAGTGTAGTCATAAATACAGTTGACAATTAGAGTTTCAATTAGAATATATTTTCAGCAATTGTTGAAAAATTAGTTTTCACAAATGATCTAGTACAAAGATATTTGCTTATCAGCATTGTTTTACACTCTGAGTATTTTGCAGACTATGGCAGGGATTGGAGAATAAGAAGAAAAGAGAATATCTAACTGCTAAGCAAAATAGATTTCTAAAAAGTTTGTCTTTTAAAAATCTCAAGCATATAATTTAGCCTTTAATTCCAGTGAAATGTGAAGGAGGTTCAGATAATTTCACTAAACTATTTCTTCAGCTCCTAAATATTATGGTGCCAGGGATGAAATACCTCATCAGATAAGGGTTTTAAATCAACATATACAGTGTAATTCTGTGCTCAATAAATTAGCTGAAACCCCAAATAAGAAGTTGGTATATTTGTAAAAATTATAGATGTGTTTTTTTGCTTAGTTCACCATGTTCTTCAAAAGAGTTTATACTTCTTCTAAGAACATTGTAGAAATGCTAAAGTCAAGACTTCAAATTACAATAGTGAAATAGAAAAACATAAAACATATAATTTGTCAACATATTTAGGAGAGAAAAAAAAATTTGACTACTTTATTCCACTTGAAATGCACGAATGTTTTTTATCAGATGAAGAATATTAAAGTAATAGTTAACATGTGGTCTGGTAAATTTTGAAAGCTAAAATAAAGATGTTAATACTACCTTATAAGCATTACCTCTGTTTTAAGTCCACATTTAGAATGTTTTATCAATAAACTATTTTAATTAGCTTTAATATTTTATCTGCTGCTCAGCTAACATGCACAATGTCTACTTACATCATCAAGAATTAAATTTGGAATTGTTAAAATATTTATTCAATAATACTGACTGTTTATAGAGGATATATACTGTTTCTGGAGTAGAGAGACAGGTTAAGAGTATCACCATTTTCAAGGAAATTATCCTAAAATTTAAAGAACTAAATATAAGGCAAAATTTTAAAATTAATATGGTCAAATTAAAAAGGCCTATTAGAGAGCATCATTTTATCCTTACCAAGACTCCAGAAAAATTCCTGGAGTATTTCACATTTAGTTAAGTGCTGAAGGATCAGTACTATATTATGACAGATGCATAGTTTCCCCAAGCTAAATAACAACAAATACTATTAGAAAAATACTAGTGATAAAAACTAACTTATTGTTAACATATGTTAGTCAACTAACATATTGACCACATATTGTTTAATGTTTTTAAGTAGGTTGTACATGATATCTCAATTAATTCTTAGAGCAATCCTTATGAGGTATTATTTGTCCCATTTTTCAAGTGAGGTAATTGAAGCATGAAAGTGAAGTGAAAGTCACTCAGTCATGTGTTATTCTTTGCGACCCCATGGACTATACAGTCCACGTAATTCTCTACACAAGAATCCAGGAGTGGGTAGCCTGTCCCTTCTCCAGCATATCTTCCTGACCCAGGAATTGAACTGGGACCTCCTGCATTGCAGGTGGATTCTTTACCAACTGAGCTATCAGGGAAGCTGATATTGAAGCATAAAAAGGGGTATAACTTACTCCAGGCCACACCCTGTGTAGAAGAGCACAGATAGGCAGCAAGACTATGAAGGGGATTAAATGCTTCAATAAGATGATTTGGTTTTCTTAAATAATGGAGTCTATGGAAGAGAGAAGTTACAGTAAAAAATTAATGATGTACTGAAAAAGAATGGAGAGGAACCAAATGAAAAGGCTCCTCGTGGAAATACTGCAATGGTACAGAAAACTGATGATGAGTAGCTAAACCAGAGTCAAATATAACAATTTTTACACTGACAGAATTGATGCAGTGTCCCTGCTTGGGGGAAGGAGTGAGGAACAGAAGCTGAATCTGACTGAAGTTTACATTTTAATCACAGTATTTAAGAAGGTGTATGTGTCTTTCAGATAAAAGATGATCCTATACAATTTGCTTTAAAAATCTTAATAAATGGATACTTCTTGATTCCCTATATTTTGAACCAATTCACAGCCAATATTTGAAAACTGATCATGATGTTAGTTTCTTCATCATTCGCTCTTCAGCAGCTATTTATATGAGCCCTTCTTTTCTTTCCATTTTTGGTATTGTCCAGCTCTCTTGCTTTCTCTGATCCCAGCATGTAATTTATCTCTCTTTTATCTGTTCCTAAATGCCTACTCATTTCCTTTCTAAAAATATTTGAAGTATTTGTTGTCAATTTTTTGTAAACACTTTGTATCTTTTGAAGTCTTTCCTTTTGACTTACAACCCTTATATTTTTTTTCCAAAATTTTCCCATGATATAATGCTTCTAAATATATGATATACGATCGTCTATCTTCTCTTTCACAAATACCTAAATAATCACAGTGACTTTGAGGACAGCTGGTATGAGGGGTGTTGCTTAGATTAATGTTATTTAAAAGATTCACATAATTTTGCCAACTGAAGATAATTTCTAAATCAAAATAAGGATACAAAATGGACTAAAGAAAATACTTTGAAACATGATTAATTTTAATATGTTTACAGGGAAAGAGTAGATTCACCAGCAGAAAAACAATTACCAAAATTAACATTTTACAGTTTTTTAGTCTTAAAGCACAATACATTTTCCATACAAACAAATATATCACCATTACAGATACAATAATATGGCAACATTTATACACAAGGCCATTTGCCAGTAAGAAAATCAGTGGCAATGGTGATACAATACATTAGTTCATCTTTGTTAAATTTTTTGCTATTATACTTCCTGGCCTGCAGGAGTATTTGCCAGGATAACACTATAAATGTGTGACCTCAGTTTGAACAATACATAGAAGGCTCTGGTTGCCCATGCTTAATCCTAATCTATTATAGGATCACTAGAAATGATTTCGTACCACTACTCTGACATAATTCCATTTACTATTAAGGTCATTCCCAAGGAATCAAACAGTTTAACAGATTCACTTGGATATTAAGAAATTATTTTATACAAAATAAGTGCAACATCAGGATTTAATATTCTATATACCTAAACTTAATAGAAGAGAAAAACTATACAGGTATTTCATTGAAAATTATCTGATATTATGTGAAGTAGGTAATCATAGCACTGAACCTGGGAAAATAAAGTCTTTTTCATCCTTAGAGTTACTGTTTTTATTACTGTTTTTAAATGCACCAGGTGATCTTCTGAGGACCATTCACATTCAATGTTTATTTTCATGTTACTAGTGGCATGTACAAAGCACCATATAACATAATATATGAAATGTAGAATAATTATGACTATGTAATACTGTAGAAATAACTGCTAAGAAAATATAGCAATATTTAACACAGGATTTCTAAAACCATTACATATTCATTATTTTTCCCAAAGCTAATAATGTCCCATGTTTTATTTTACAGATGTAGTCTATCAAGATTTATATGCATTTGACCCTTTTGGGGGACTGAAAATAGCTGATATCTTCTGTACAGTAATGTTACAGTTTTATACAAACTTAAGAAACATGGTATTTGGAACAGTCTTTACAATCCTCTTCCAACTGTTCCATTTCACATAACAGCAAATACTCTGAAAGCCTTTCCTCCTGGAGGATTCTGTAAGCTGCAAAAAAAAAAAAAAAATACACAAAGTACATTGATGTCATCTCCATGCATAATCCTTCAAACAAATCATGCTTTCTTATGACAGTCAATAAAACAGCTCTGTGAATCCAGATGGTCATCTTTCTCAAGACTACTATAGTTTATAGTTCTTGGAAAGCTTGAGTGGGGATGACATAATTCTTTAAATCATATGCTGGCTACAAGTTTACTAAAGAAATTTAAGGTGCACAGAAGTAATATTGGTACTTTATATTAAACTTCAAAGATTCCAGGTCATGTTTTCATACATTACCACCTTTAGTTCCAATAAAGTAGAGTTAAGCAGTTCTTATGCCATTCTACTAGGGAAATACAAAGATCCAGGTTTACAACTGACTGGCATGGTTATAAGTTTGTGGTGTTGGTGTTCAGCCACTCAGTTGTGTTTGACTCTTTGGGACCCCATGGACTATAGCCCGCCAGGCTCCTCTGTCATGGGATTTCCCAGGCAAGAATACTGGAGTGGGTCTCCTGGGGTTCTTCCCGACCCAGGGATCAAACCTGCATTTCCTGTGTCTCCTGAATTAGGCAGGCAGATTCTTTACCACTGAGCCACCTGGGAAGCCCTATGTAGCTGGCATACTTATTAATATTTTTAACGTATGTGGTTTAAAACAAATCTTAGGAAATTTAATGGTCAAGTCTGGAAGGTTCTAAGTATTTCTTCACCAAAATGGAAACATGAACACAAAAACAAATCACTCAATCTCTTTTCAGAAATATTCTAAAACAGAACTTCAAAGCAATGCAGAATCATTCCTTTTACTGTTTAATAAATTATTTATACGCTCTTTGACAATATTAATCAGGGTATGTTTTGCTTAAATGCCTCAAATTTAAACCATTAATCATCATTTATTCTAATCAAATTTAAACTTTTGAAGTCTATACTTCTGCACAAAAGTTTATTTTCTAAACAATACAAAAAAGCTTTTAGAGATAAATACAATAAATGCTATGGGGATACAAAATGCAATTTATTTTATGTATGTATTCATGTACTACAAAAGGGGAGAATTTTAAAATGAAGAAAAGAATGTTAGAAGTGTGCACATACCACATTACACAGTAACACACACACACAGCAGGTTTTGCATACAAGCATATGGCTAATTGGAAGGCATTTTTATTTGTAGGAAACAAATTGACAAAATGCCCTAGAAAGTGTCTTTGTACACACTGATACACTGGAAAAATGTGTTATTTCTGAACTTACAGAACTAGTGCTGAATCTGATTTCTGAGACTGATTAGTTATATGACCTTGGGCATATCATTTAACCTCTCTGAGCCTCAATTAACATATCTGTAAATCAGAGTTTATAAAACCAACTTTATAAGGGTACTGGTGGAGCCAAGTTCATATACTTAAAGGGCCAACAGCATCTGAAAATTCATGGTAGGTGTTCAAAAATAGTCTCAGTTTTCTTAGGATATCATCTATCTTATTTTAAAATATGATAGGTAAATGAGACCACATTACTCAATTTAGCATATAAAACTGCATTATCATTCTCTTTAACTCAATCTCCTTTGAAGTGAAGTGAAAGTCACTTAGTCATGTCCAACTCTTTGTGACCTCAAGGACTATAGCCCACCAGGATCCTCTATCCATGAGACTCTCCAGGCAAGAATACTGGAGTGGGTGGCCATTCCCTTCTCCAGGGGATCTTCCCAAACCTGGGTCACCCATATTGCAGGCATATGCTTTACCATCTAAGCCACCAGGGAAGCCCTAATGTACTTTATATAACATATATATATATATATATATACATAAATAAATATATATATGTGTGTGTGTGTGTGTATTATATGATATGATATATAAAGTAAAGAGAGAGGGTGACAGATGGGGGAAGGGTGTAGGGAATGAGCCTGTTGACCTTTTATTGAAGAAATTCTTAGGATATTCCATGTTTGACCATTAAATTTCCTCATGAAATTTTTTCTTGAAACCATGCTACTGCTGCTAAGTCACTTCAGTTGTGTCCAACTCTGTGTGACCCCATAGACGGCAGCCCACCAGGCTACCCCATCCCTGGGATTCTCCAGGCAATAACACTGGAGTGGGTTGCCATTTCCTTCTCCAATGCATGAAAGTGAAAAGTGAAAGTGAAATTGCTCAGTTGTGTCCGACCCTCAGCGACCCCGTGGACTGCAGCCTTCCAGGCTCCTCCATCCATGGGATTCTCCAGGCAAGAATACTGGAGTGGGGTGCCATTGCCTTCTCCTCTTGAAACCATAAATGTTAAATATATTAGTAAGTACGATGGCAATACAATTTCAATTTTGTTCAGATTTAAGAAACAGTAAGTTAGTGCTCTAGGGCCAGCCAGATAAGCCAGGTTGTTGAGAAGTCAACTTCTTAACAATAGCCTCTTGATGATACAGTCTCATTGGAAACTAGATGCTAAATACAAAGTTGTCATTTGATGAAGAATGGCACCCAGATGCTTATGTGAAGGCAATCCAGATAACCTGCATGGCGCATCCTTTGGTGTTCTTTAGAAAAACTTTACCATATGTGCAAACAAACCCTTGAAGAACTCAGTAAATGTTTAAAAGTCAGGAATTTTCCTGTATCTACACAAAATGCACAGACTTAATTCTACTTCCATAAGTACCAATGATTTGAAAAATTACTACAGGGTTTTTGTTTTTTTCTCTTAACTTTTATTATTACTTGATAAAGTAAGTTACATGCATTTTTCTCAAACCACTGAAATATGTAATACTAACGAGCCAAATATAAGATAACCTGAAAGGGTTCATTTATACCATGCTAGGCATCCGACTTCCAAGCAAACAGAGAATTTGGTTCCAGAGAAAATTGGACTCATTGTTTTTGTCAAATACTTTGTCAGATAACTGGATTAGAGAAATATTCAGTGCCTTGCTCACCTAGAAAGAATTACATATAAATACTAATCTAGAAAATCCGAAAGAGGATGAAAGAAATTTCCTTTTTATAAGATCAGTTAACAAAAGAATGGTTCTGACTCGTAATCCGATTTTCATGTTGATTTTTATAAGCCTGCAGGAGACAGGCACCTCTGGTACTACGACTCCTCCCATCCCTGGAAGACCCACTATTCTACAGCCTGCAAAGGAAGCACACTGGCTTAGTCACGAAACCTCAAAGCCATGCAGGTTGGCTGTAAAGCCAGCATAAAGGGAGAGATGATATATAAAAAAATACATATTAAATAAATATATATGTACACATATATTAATTTACCTTTCTGAGAAGATTCCATTCTGAAAAGAAGCAGTGTAAGTCTTTCTTTTGTCCACAGGCATCACATCAACATAACCCCCCTGATTCTGAACCACGCCAGCGTGTATAGCGGCTCTGCAGATACTGGACAGCTGAGGAAGCAAGGAAAAAACCACCATCATTAGCAAATGCTTGCTGAATTTGTCCAGTCTTCTCTTCAATTGGACACAAGGTCACTGACATCCATCTCTCTACAGATTCCCAGTAAGCAACTACAAGATGATGTTTTGTGCATAAAGGAATCTTTCAAAAGTCACAAAGTGTTAGTCGATGAGTCGTGTCCGACTCTTTGTGACCCCATGAACTGTAGCCCACCAGGCTCCTCTGTCCTACCCATGGAGTGGGTAGCCATTCCCTTCTCCAGGGGTTTTTCCTGACCCAGGAATTGAACCCAGGTTTTCCAGCACACCAGGCAGATCCTTTAACATCTTGAGGCACCAGGGAAGCTCATTCAAATTCACAAAGTTAAAGCCAATTTTGATCTAAGACTTGGTTTGTGTATTTTTGTAAACAGTGTGATTTATTTCTTGACCCATATATAAATATTTAGAGTCTCATTTCTTTTTTTATTTTATTTTTAAACTTACAATATTGTATTGGTTCTGCCATATATCGAAATGAATCCGCATTTCTTTAAAACTTATTTGAAGCTAAGTTGTGGGTTTGGGGTTTTGTTTGTTTGTTTTGGTTGCGGGTGGGCAAAAGGAAGGTATTTTGTACTCTGACAATCCAGGTAGATTTGGAAATCAACCCTGAAGATTCACTGGAAGGGCTGATGCTGAAGCTGAAGCTCCAATACTTCACACACCTGAATTTGAAGAGCCGACTCACTGGAAAAGACCCTGATGCTGGGAAAGATTGAAGGCAAGAGAAGGGGGTGACAGAGGACGAGATTGCTGGATGGCATCACCAACTCACTGGACATGAATCTAAGCAAACTCCGGGAGGTAATGAAGGACAGGGGAGCCTGGTGTGCTACAGTCCATGGGGTCACAAGGAGTCGGACACAACTTAGTGACTGAACAACAACAAATCCACTTGGAGATATCTTGTGGTTTAAAGCAAATGTCCTATTGAAAGCAATTCAGATATCAACAAAATTATTTCAGGTTAAAGCAGAAAATAAAGAAAAGCCAATGCTGAGCAAGTGGAGATCTGAAGGCCAATCTTTAGGGTGACTGCATGGATAAGATCCCTTCACCAGCTAACCATCCAAACAGCAAACTTTAACACTATTGTCCAAGCAATAAAATACAAATTAGCTCCTTTTATCTCTTCAAGGGCCTATTTATTATTCTTAAATTTTAGCCTTTGGGACTTCTCTGGTGGTCCAGTGTTTAAGAATCCACCTTGCAGTGTTGGGGGACACAGATTCTATCCCTAGTCTAGGAGCTAAGATCCTACATGTCACAGGCAACTAAACCTATGCCCCACAACTAGACTCCACGTCACAACTAGAGAATCTGTGTACTGCAGAGAGGGGTCCCACGTGCCACAACTAGGAACTGACATCGCCAAATCAATCAATAAATATTTTTAAAAAATTGAGTCTTTGCTAGTCCCCATTCCAGTCACTGACCAAATGTTCCCAGGCTGGATTATCTGCACCCCATTTATATTCAGTTTTGACTTTAAACAACTCACACATAGTTATGGATATCTCTACAGTCCCTTTTCCAACATATAAGCATGTATTAAAAGTGGGGTGGCTTTTCCTATTAGACAATAAAATCTATGCAGAGAAAACCTGCCCAAAATAACAACCCCAAGAAGAAAAATATGAAGTAACAATCACAGCTTCTACGTAGATGCGCAAGGTCTATCACTGTTTTGAACATTCTGACATGAAGCACCAGGAAAGTTCTATATTCGCATTCTACCAGTTATATAATCAGAATTGAATGAAATTTCTATAAAGGAGAGAATTGTTTCAGGCCCAACAAACACTGCCATTTTTTACACAACTTAATTCTAGAAGTCAATGTTTTTCTTTTGACCAAATAAAGTCTTCTGTAGATTTTAATATCTGCTTTCATCCAAATGTTCTACCAAAATTTGTCAATAGCTGAGTAGATCCTGAGGAAATCCCACAAAAACGAAACACTTAAACTGTTTCAGTATAAAGCAATCTATGCCATAGCCCCAAGGGTCTTTTCTGAACCCACTGGTGTGCTCTTTTCTTATCTCTATGCACATATGAGTGACTTAATGTGCTTTTTTAAGTTCACATAGGCATGTGCATCTTACGTGACCTTGCTTTATTACTGTGCTCTGAACTCTGCGGCATCAGTCAGTATTTATTAGATCAGAGAGACCGAATGCCAAGCTGTTTAATCCTTTTCGTGTTTTCGCTATATCACAAAATACCATACATCTAAAACCTTGAATCCTTACTCTGAAGAATCATTTTATTCACCATTTAAAGTCCCTAACTGAATTAATATTTATGTCCAATAGGGTTCATAACAGATGGAATTAAAAGTAACTCTGTACACATTTCAGTACTTATCCTGTTCTGTTAAAAGGGTATTATCAGCATTTTTCCCAAGGCAATAAAAGTGCTTAGATATAACATTCACTAAATCCAAGCACTTAATATGGTTTGAAACTATTGTTTTGCCCATAACTCTGCAGTCAGCAGGCATTCCAATTTGAGTTCAAAGGTCAGAGGAGATTTTCTTTTCCTGGTCACACTTTATAAAAACTAATATATCACAAAAAGAAAAAAATTTCTCTGTGAAATCAGTGGAACGTTTTTAATGAATGCAGAAATTCACTTCACCTCTAACAAATGAGAAATAAAAGCTCAAAGAAAGAGGGTGTACAAGTTGTAACTCTATAAATGGAAAGAGAGAGAGAGAGAAAAAGATGGGGAAGGGAAAGAAGTTGGGAGATCGTTTCTCATTTGTCCATATCTTGTATCTTTAAAGAGATAATGTATTTTGCAGGGGGAGTGTGAAAATTATTTCATTAATGGTTGATTCTGTACTTAACACATAAAATATTTATATTTCTAACTTACTCTGCATAATAATACACAATATTTTACCCCATTTCACTGAAATAAGATAAAAATAATCTCAAGCTAACAAACCCTTAACTCTATCAAAGAGATAGCTTATAGGAATAAAACCATATAGGATATTTTGAAAGATTTTCACTAGACATGAATAAAATTAAATTCTTTTACTTAAAGGGATAATTTGGGAACAATGATTTCTTTAGAAATGTCTCATGGTTTTATATTTGCCCATTCATATATCTATTATTTTTTTAACAAACTTTTCTGTGCAAGGTGTTTGCTGAATCACTGAATGTTCTAAGTTTTGTTAAAGCAAGAAGTAGGAGCCACAGATTCGATCACTGGGTTGGGAAGATCCCTGGAGAAGGAAATGACAACCCACTTTATAATACCTATTAGAACCTGTTAATTGCTAAATAAAAAGGAAAAAAACAAAACTAATAGGGTTAAAGAAAAGCAACATTATACTTAGCTTCTTTACAGAGAAAGTGGCAGTAATTTAGGATGTAAAGAATGACCATGACCATGATTTTGACAGAAAAATCAGAGAAAGGATGTTTACAAACAGAAACAAGAATCTAAGCACAAACAGTGAGGACCACTGAATTAAGACACCAGCAGGATTTAAGTTGCAGATAAGAAGACTGCAATTCTTCCCTGGTGGCTCAGATGGTAAAGAATCTGCCCACAATGCAAGAGACCAGAATTCGATCCCTGGGTCAGGAAGATCCCCTGGAGAAGGGAATGGCAACCCACTCCAGTATTCTTGCCTAGAGAACCCCATGGACAGAGTTGCCTAGTGGGTTACTCCATGGGATTGCAAAGAGTGGGAAATGACTGAGCGACTTTCACTACTACTACTAAGATGACTGCAAACTCGGAGCTGGAGAGAGACTTAGATTTGGAGAATAATTTCAGGGATAAAGGTGAACTAGGGAAAAACAAACCAACCAACCTGAACATAAATAAATTCACCAAGGGAAATACAGGTGTAATACACACATTTCAGGCCTCTTTTTCCAATCATATTCCCACAGTATTCTATTGAATAAGTGCATCAAGAATATACTTCTTAAATTTGTTTTTGTAACTCTTTGAATGAGATATTGGTGAAAGTGAAAGTCACTCAGTCGTGTCCGACTCTTTGCGACCCTATGGACCGTCATCCATGGAATTCTCCAGGCCAGAATACTGAAGTGGGTAGCCTTTCCCTTCTCCAGGGGATCTTCCCAACCCATCTGCCACCTAAAATCTAAACTTATCAGCATGGATTAATATTCAGATTCTCCAATTACATGCTTCAAAAGCTGGCTCTCTCCCTTCATCCCTCACACTAAACTGGCTGTAGCTACTTTTAGTTCTAATTCTCACCAGCTCAAATATAAGCAAACCTGCTATGACCATTTGAGATTTTGCCATGCCCACACAATTTGATGTGTGCCAAGCTGTAAATAAGACAGGCTTTGTTGCTGTTGTTCAGTTGCTAATTCGTATCCAACTCTCTTGGAACCCATGTACTGCCGTCTACCAGGTTCTTCTGTCCATGGGATTTCCCAGGTAAATGTGCCATGCCCACTTTCAGCTCTCTTGCTCTCACCTCCATGTCTCTGGAGAAGTCTTCCGCCCCACCTAGAATGTGCACTACTCCTCTTTACCAACTCACCTGAAACCTGGATTGGAAAGCACCATTTATCCACACTGAAGCCATGACAGCTACTCCTCCTGGTCCGCCCCAGTGCTGGCATCCATTACAATACACCATCAACTGGTTTGCTTTTGTGTGTCTTTTAACGATTACCTGTTTTTGATACTATGCTACTTTTTAAATACCCATTTGGCAGTGGAGAAACTGTTTATAAATTTGACAAACTCTTAACTATCCAGTTTATACTTCAAAAATCAAAAAGGCAAAGGAAGATTAAAGAAAAGCAAAATGCTTTATTCTTCTCAAGGATGCATCCAAGCTATTTTAGTGTCTGATATAGAATACAATATGCAAAAAAATTTAGTCAACATAAATTATGCACGCATATTTGCATATGGATATTTATTTTCACTGCTATTCATGACTGACTCTTTTGAGAATATGTATATCAACACAAGAGTCTGTTCTTTTTTTTTGTATACAAATGAAAATATATACATTTAAATATATATGTGAGTATATTTGGATGGATAGATAAATTAGTGCTTGCAGGCTTACTCCTGTCTGACTCTTTGCAACCCCATGGACTGTAGCTTGCCAGGCTCCTCTGTCCATGGAATTTTCTAGGCAAGAATAATATTCTTGCCATTTCCTACTCTAGGGGATCTTCCCGACCGAGGGATCAAAACTGTGTCTCCTGCATTGGCAGGTGGATTCTTCACCACTGTGCCACCTGGGAAGCCCAGATATATAAATACCAAGACCTACATAAATTAGGATACTTACATCAGAATAAATTCGAGTTCCAATTACACGAGCATAATGTGGATTTGCCTGCATACAGTTACGAGGACAGTATACTCTGAAAAATAAAGACATATTTACAAATACTAAGTAGCTAGTTATTTTAGTCTTTCTATTAGTAGTAAAACCATAGATATCCATACATAAGAGCTCAGAATTCTAAACCGTACTCATCTTTTTACTGAAGTATCGATGGTGTATAAAGTATGTTATAGGGTATAGAATAGGGTGATACAGAATTCTTATAGGTTATATCCATTTATAGTTACTACAAAATATTGGTTATATTCACTGTGTTATACAATACATCCTTGTAGTTCATTTCATACATAATAGTTTGTGCCTTTTAATGCCCTGCCTCTGTATTACTCACCCACTTCCCTCTCCCCATTGGTAGCCACTAGTTTCTTCTCTGTATCTATGAGTCGATTTTCTTTTTTTGCCATATTCACTACTTTACTGTATTTTTTAGATTTCACATATAAGTGATATCATACTGTATTTGTCCTTCTCTGTATGACTTATTAAACTTAGCATAATGCCCTCAGAGTCCATCCATGTAGTTGCAAACGGCAAATTTTTATTCTTTTTTATAGCTGAATAGTTTTTTTCTTCTGAAATAGGTCAATTGTAGAAGCCAGGCAGCAGACACAACTGCTTCTACTTACTTATCCACCCCAGCTTTTGGCACAAATGTGTTTCTTTTTTTCCCTCACTTTCTTTCAAAAGAAATTTAGCCAGAAAGCTTTCTAATTTGTGACTTCAAAGCAGAAAGATACATCAGGAAGTACTGTTCTCTTAGCATCTAGAAATTTGGTAACTAATGTGGGTGCAGAAATTAACAAATATATAACTTGGAAAAACTGAACCACTGTCTGCCACATATATCTCATAGTTTCTTTTCTCTATGATCCTATCTTTGGTATCTCATCCAGTTTCATGCTTTTCATGACAATTTCACTGTCATCTATAAACTGCTGATTTCCAAATTTACATCTCTAGTTGGGATCTTATCTCTTAATTCTAAATCTGTATTTATATATCCTGTTGTTTATTCAATATCTCCACTTGTTTTTGTTGTTGTTCAGTTGCTAAGTCATGTCCAGTTCTTTGCAACCCCATGAACTGCAACATGCCAGGCTTCTCTGTCCATCACTATCTCTCTGAGTTTCCTCAAACTCATGTCCATTGAGTCGGTGATGTGATCCAACCATCTCATCCTTTGTTGCCCCCTTTTCCTCCTGCTTTCAATTTTTCCCAGCACCAGGGCCTTTTCCAATGAGTCAGCTCTTCACATCAGGTGGCCCAAATATGGAGCTTCAGCTTCAGCATCGGTTCTTCCAAAGAATATTCAGGGTTGATTTCCTTTAGGATTGACTGGTTTAATCTCCTTGCTGTCCAAGGGACTGTCAAGAGTCTTCTCCAGCCCCACAGTTTGAAAGCATCCATTCTTCAGTGCTCAACCTTCCTTATGGTCCAACTCTCACATCCATACATGACTACTGGAAAAACCATAGCTTTGACAATATGGACCTTTGCCGGCAAAGTAATGTCTCTGCTTTTTAAAATACTGTCTAGGCTTGACATAACTGTTCTTCCAAGGAGCAAGCATCTTTTAATTTAGTGGCTGCAGTCACCATCCACGTTGATTTTATCTCCACTTAGGCCTAATAAACATCTCAAATTCAGCATGTTTGAAACCAAATTCCTAATCTCCTCCTCCAGTCCCCCAAATCTTCCTTCTTTAGGCTTCCTACAATAAATGTCAACTCCATTATTTGGTTGCACAAGCCAAAACCTTTATTCTAGGCTTAATCTCCCTCCTTACCTCAACCTTATATTCAACCCACCAGCAATTTCTATTGGGTGTACATTGAAATAAACTCTGAGCATCCTGAAGTACCATGATCACTGTGACTCTGGACTCTATCATCTGACACCCAGCTCACTACAATAAGCTCTCCTATGCTCTCTCTGCTTCCAATCTTGCCCCTTCCAATCTACTTTCCCCACACACTTATACTGAAGAATACAAGTCCAATCATATCATTTCTCTGCTTCAAATATTCTAGTGGCTTTCCATCTGATTCAGAATAAAGGACAATATCCTTACAATGACCAATAAGCCCTGAATATTGTCTTCTCATTACCTCTCTGACTTTATATCCTACCCCTCCTTCCACTTTCTCACCCAGCTCCAGTCACACTGGCCTAATGGTTATTCTTCAAACATATGGAATAATCTTATCTTCTGGGTCATTGTGCTTATCTTTCCCTCTATATGGAATGTTCTTTCTCCAGATATCCTACTCACTTACTAATACCTTAGCTCATTTTTTCAAAGTTTCCAAAAGGTTTTTGATTTAAACATAGAGTTCAATTATCAGTGTTCAATCAGTCACATGACATTAAAAAAAATCCACTCCCAGAAATTAAGAAACTTTCAAGTGGCACTTTTTAAAATTGATTGGCTCTTCAGAATTCATTCACACACACACACATAAACTAAAAGAAAATCAGAGCTAAGACTGGAAAAAAAAAACATAATTCATTCTACATAGTAAATCAGAGTCTCAACAAAATGCATGCACATGCGCTCAGTCATGCCCAACTCTTTGCAACCTCATGGACTGAAGCCCGCTATGCTCCTCTGTCCATAGGATTCTCCAGGCAAGAATACTATCGTGGGTTGCCATGCCCTCCTCCAAGGCTCAGCAAAATGACCCTATGAAAATCATTATTTGATGAAAGTATCAATTATTTTCCTAAAAGTATTGTAAAAAGTATTTCAATTGCAACTATCTTTACCAATTAAAGCAGGTCTTCTGCAAGGCAGTTTTTAATAAATGGCTACAATTCTTATTTAAATTTCATGTTCCTAAAGTCTGTATGACTCCAGAGTGTATATACTTCCTGTAGCATCTAAACCAGAGCCATCTAAATATAAGTAATATGTGAATCTGAGTTTTTATAACTGAATTAAAGGGTTGATTTTAATAAAAGATGCCTTCTTTTGGAGGAAGGGTATCCCCACTGACAACAAAATTGTTTTTGTATTTGAGACCTGTTGGGCATTCCCTGCCCACCCTACAGGGGCAAAACCACCTGCTCTGCCCTTAGGACCAGGCTGTGCAGGCTCCGCCTTGACCATACTTAGCACTTGGTTTGTGGAAGACCGAGGTCAAACACAGTTCAAACTGAGTTAGTTTCTACTTAGGTAAGTTCAGTTCAAAGCAAGAATGTAGGAGCTTTTTGCTTGTTCGTGTTCCAATCTCCGGTTTTAACACCTTGTTATTATATACACTTGCAAGAATGTAGACAGTGATCTAGTATTTCTTTCCTTTGACTACAACTTCCATTAAGCTTGAATAAAAATGCTGACACATTTCAACAGTACCTCCTTTTACATCTAATCTTAAGGAAAGATGTTTGGCCCTGATGTGATCTGGATCTGTGAAAGAGTCATGCAATGACCTGACAAGTGACTGATGTGTGTAACTTGTCACTCACTGGGTGGCCAAGCCTCCGTAAAGCTGTTGGAATGAATATATGGGTCTTTTTTTTCCAATGTGAAAACAAAATATTTTTCATAGAGACAAAGACAAAAAAAATTTCAAAAACCTACATTTTTTGGAGAAAGGACACTAAGAATGCTTGGAGTGCATGCAGTGTGTGGTGTCCATTGCTCCTACTGCTAGCAGTTCAAGACCAAACACCCTTGAGTCCTAGAGACACCAGGATCTCAGGCAAAAGCAGCTGTCCAGGGTAAAAGTCCCCCATTCACTGGTTAAAAATGAAGAAAATCTAAAACACAGTACCTCGGGCAATGCGAAGCAGGCTTATGGAAAGGACAGAGCTGTTCCACAGTTGTTTCACAAGTGACAGCCTGAACTGAAGTATTCAAACACAAAAAAATAAGTGAATCCTTTAGAAACAATAATATGCAACAGAGTGATAAGAAAATAAGATGAAAAAACAGTGCTAACCTGTTACTTTAGAGACTGTGAAGGAATTGGCAGACTGATATTTGCTAAAGATAAAAATATAAAAATTTCAATCATCAACATCTTACATGCATTGACATCAACATAAATTCTTACATTTTTTAAGTCTGTGAAATTTGATTTCATCTTAAACATTTTATTTAAATATCTAGACAAGAAGTAGTATTAGAATTAATCGTCTATTTTATGCCAAACCCATATGACCTTGTCGATACCATTCTTGATATCAGAGAATGACTTCTTTTCATTATCAATCTCAAAAACTTATAGGTAACAGCATGAAACAATACACATTTGTATCTATATATTTGTTTCTTATTAAAATTAAAATTTTCAATATACTCATGCTGTGTCATCACAGAACCAATTTATTCTTTTGAAAAAGTCAATACTAGGCACTGTAAAAAGACTGCTAAATAATAAGTACCTTAAAGGACTGTGCATTATTCATTTTTTGTTCCCTCTAGTACTCCTTATATGCATTATTAAAGCATGAATAAAAGAAAACGCATACCATTATATATGAAATTTTTAATTGGTTTATCTATACCAGATTTTCAGAAAAACATCTATTGCAAAAGGTAATGCTTATTTGCGATGGTACTTTGACACACTCTACAAATTTCAAGAGAGTTTCTAAAATAAATAATAAAAAACAACTTAAAAGAAAAAAAGTAAATAATAGGATAAATGTTCTTTAATGCAACACCCAGTGTTTGCCTTCCTAAAGTGAATACTTAACACTGATTACTTATTGATGGTAATTAATAAATATCTGTTGAGTGAATAAGTTAATAAATAAGTGTTTCTATAAAACTGTTACTTAAGAGAATAATTGCTAATGTCTGAAAAACACACATCAAGCCTTTGAACAAAACTGTATATATACCACATCATCCCACCAGTTTTTAAGGATCTTTAATATAAAAAAATTCTTTCTAATCATTGTGAATTCCCTACTGTGGAGTTTTTTGCAATTGTAGAGTTACAAAAAAAGGGCGACTATGTCATATTTCCTAAGAAAAGGCATCCCAAAATGAGATTCAATATTGTTTATCATTTTACACAGGAGAAACTACAAAGCCTACATTTCAAAAGTCTATATTTTTCTATTTTCTACAGAGACCATATGAAAATATTTTGTTTTAGAATAATATATTTACTATGTTTAATGTGACAAACATTTCAAAAGTTAATCAATGCTTTTGTTGTTGTTCAGTCATTAAATCGTGTTCAACTCTTTGTGACTCCATGGCTTATAGTGCCCACCAAGTTCCTCTGTCCATGGGATTTCCTAGGCAAGAATACTGGAGTGGGTTGTCATTGTCCTTCTCCAAGGGACCTTCCTGACCCAAGGATAGAACCCATGTCTCCAGCACTGGCAGGCAGATTCTTTACCATTGAGTCACCAGGGAAGTCACCAGGGAATTATTTTATGCTGAGTCAAATTACATTTTAAGGAGAAGAAAGGTGACATGATACATTACATATTTAGAGACTTTTCAAAATGCTCTTTTATCTAGTACTTAATTTATCTTATTGGCAAAGTCAGTGTTGCATAAAATAAATGTCTTTAAACAAGAAAGGAAGAATATGCGAATCAATTAGTCTTCTTGGGCATTTTCTGTCACAGGTGAAATATGTATTGTTTCACAATAGGAAAAACTATAAATTTATACATTCTTAATGACACAATATGCAGATGACACCACACTTATGGCAGAAAGTGAAGAGGAACTAAAAAGCCTCTTGATGAAAGTGAAAGTGGAGAGTGAAAAAGTTGGCTTAAAGCTCAACATTCAAAAAACGAAGATCATGGCATCCGGTCCCACCACTTTATGGGAAATAGATGGGGAAACAGTGGAAACAGTGTCAGATTTTGGGCTCCAAAATCACTACAGATGGTGACTGCAGCCATGAAATTAAAAGACGCTTACTCCTTGGAAGGAAAGTTATGACCAACCTAGATAACATATTGAAAAGCAGAGACAATACTTGGCCAACAAAGGTCCATCTAGTCAAGGCTATGGTTTTTCCTGTGGTCATGTATGGGCGTGAGAGTTGGACTGTGAAGAAGGCTGAGCATCGAAGAATTGATGCTTTTGAACTATGGTTTTGGAGAAGACTCTTGAGAGTCCCTTGGACTGCAAGGAGATCCAACCAGTCCATTCTGAAGGAGATCAGTCCTGGGATTTCTTTGGAAGGAATGATGCTAAAGCTGAAACTCCAGTACTTTGGCCACCTCATGCGAAAAGTTGACTCATTGGAAAAGACTCTGATGCTGGGAGGGATTAGGGGCAGGAGGAGAAGGGGATGACAGAGGATGAGATGGCGGGATGGCATCACTGACTCGATGGAGGTGAGTCTAAGTGAACTCTGGGAGTTGGTGATGGACAGGGAGGCCTAGCGTGCTGCGATTCATAGGGTGGCAAAGAGTCGGACACGACTGAGCGACTGAACTGAATGACACAAAATTTAAAATTTAGAGTTTTAGCATTATCTGCATAAGTTGGCTCAATGTTAAGAATCCGCTTGCAATGCAGGAGACACAGATTTGATCCCTGGGTCAGGAAGAGCCCCTCGAAAAGGCAATGGTAACCCACTCCAGTACTGCCTGGAGAATTCCATGGACAGAGAAGCCTGGTGGGTTACAGTCCACAGAGTCTGCAAAGAGCCAGACACGACTGAAGCAACTTACTTAGCATGTATAAGCAAAAGGGTTCAACTGAATTCAGAGACTTTTCCTTCTTTTTGCCCATGGATATTATGTAGCTGAAATAAGCCTTTCTATCCTCTCTCTTTATAAATTAAATTCTTCTGTGCTTTGTTCTAAAAGAAAGTAACTCATTGTTGCAACTTAAAATCTCTGGTCACAAGATTATTCAGGTACTTACCCAATTGTTTGAACACCATTTCTATTGGATTTGATAAAATAATGTTTCCTTCCTTGTCTAGTGATATCCACCCAACCACCATCATTGTCTATTATCCCGTAATGAATTGCAGCCCTACAGATACTGGATTGCTGGGAGAAAAGAAAGAGAGAGAAAAGATGGTGAAAATAAGAATTCTGCATGGGATACCACTCATTACTATTTATGGCTTTAAACATTTCTTAGCAAAATATCTATAAATACATAAACTATTTTTTCCACTAAAAATCAAATATTATTTGAAAGGAGTCTATCCTCAAACTTATAATACTTACCATTTCATAATGTACACTGCCAATAACTTTAGCTTTACTATCCAAACAGCCAGCAGGGCATTCATATCTAAATGAAAGAAACAGGAAACAAAATTTAGCCTCTCTGAATATCTGTATAAAATGAAAGTATTTTTGTATCTTGTCAATTAATTATGAGTGCAATCATAAATATTACCTATTACAGGTTGTTCCTTTGCACTGATCTCTTAATCTTACTTCACAAGAAACAATTTGAGCTAAAATTTAAAAGATAATAATAATTTAGTTGATGTACAGCTGCTCTGATTCATCCATACAGTCTAATGCCAAGTTTTTGCCATTCTAAAAATGTTCAAGATTAATAAAATATAGTTGACTATGTCAGCAATGTAGACTTTACAATTTCTGTAAATAATGCAGAGGTCTTACACATTTGCTGCGTGCTTATGACTTCGTTTCTGTTACTATCATCGGCTACTGTCCGGACGTGGGTGTCGTGGACTTGTGACTGCTGCCGTTCAATTTCATTTGTTTCTTCTTCTTGAGCGGGATAGTAACTATCTGATCCTTCTGTCAGAGAAAAGGATTTAAGAAATACGAGTTCTTCTTAAATGTGCACAAATTATCAAGAATGACACATCTTTATATGCCTGTCTAACATTTGATACTACTAGAAAAATCCATACTGTATATATGACACATCTTTATATGCCTGTCTAACATTTGATACTACTAGAAAAATCCATACTGTATATTGGTACACGTTTTGGCTTACAGTAGTGATCTTACATACTGCATTGGAATAAATAAAGCAGGTGCATAAACTTTTGAGCCCTTGATTCATTTATGCTACCATTTGGCTAATATCAAATGGAATCATTTCTAAGCTTTCCTTATATTTTAAAGTGAAATCAATGATTCACTTTCATAATGACACCATGAAAACTATACAGTGATCTAAATGAAGTTGAGGCTTATGACTTTTCATTTCTTTTCTCAAATGAAACCATCTTTTCAGGAGGATAACACTCAAAATTTTCAAAAGAATCACATTTAAAATTCTCCTGAAAGGAAATTCAGCCTAAGAAGAATTGACATTTCCTTGTTATTTATCACAATATCAGTTCCCATGGAAAAGTTTCTATTGTAGAAGGAAATTCAATGTGCAGAAAGAAATTCAATGTGCAGAAATTTAAATTTAACAACGGAAAATATGCAAACATTGAATTTAATATTTTTTTCCAGGCTGGCTTATATCAAGGGCTTGATGGGCACATTTTGAAAATGTGGTTATTTTCATGTATGTCCAAGAATTCAGAACCTAAAAAAAGGAAGTATGAATTCAGAGGAAAGTCAGCTTTAAAAAACATTGTGGTCACTGACAATGGAGCAGGCAGGTTGGAGGTTTGGGGGTAGAACGGATGGAAAACAGACTCGCACACAAAGAAGAATATTTTTAGGAATTAAAAATGGCTCATATAACAGAGTGAAATATATGGTTACTTCTTGTCTACTTATTATACCTAATGAGCACTCAATCATTAAGGGAAAAAAGATCTCTGAGTACTGAAAAGTGGCTTCATTTACACATATTTTCTAATACACTTGGTCTGCATTAATCTTCATTTAGTCATCATTAAGAATAAAGTAGTACAAGAGAGTAAAATGTTCACTTGGATACCCAATAAGGGGATGACCTTCACATAGTTTTATCAGGTAAATTTTATCTTCATGTGCTACAAATAAGACACCATGCATTTCATTTATTTTACATTTACTTTTGAGGACATCCAATGTATGCGAGACAGCACTTTTTGCAACAGTTTTATAATATATTTTATGTGTGTATATATATGCACATACATTGTTATTTTGGCATGAGAAATTATATACTTTTGCAGTAAGAAGCAGAGAATTAGTATAATTCATTGGGCATGGTTCAATAAGAGTCACAGATAGGTATTTAGGCAAAAATTTTTAAAGCACTTAAAATAAATTGTGTTAAATTACTAAATTCTTCAAAAAAACTGACATTCATGGAAATAATTCTAGCCAACACTATATCAAGATGGTTTTTAAGACTGTAAATATACTCATCACTCTAGGATAATTTCAAAGTAGAATTAAGTGGTCATCTGAAGCAATCATGCAACTTTCCTTTAAATACAAATTAGTGTAATAGACTTATTAATGTTATAAATATTCTTAAAATATTTTAAACGATTTTTCAGAATATTTGAAATAGAGTTCTGAAAACTTTTCATGTAATAATTAAATGTGCCTTCTGGCTTTTTAAACACAAATTAATGTGGAAGTTGGATTAAAATATAAATCAAACTGAATGTTACAATAGCACATACCTTTGTAGCACAGATTTTCTCTACAGCCTCCTCCAAAACTCGGTGGGCAAGCAGAACAGGGCCGGCCATGTTTGTAGGGGGCATGGCCCCACCAGTTTCCCCTTAAAAAAATAATTCACTCCATTAAATGGTAGTTTATTTTTCCTATTTTTGAGAAATCTTTATACTGTTTTCCACAGTGGCTGCACTAATTTACATTCCCAGCACCAATGTACAAGGGTCCTCTTTTCTCTACATCCTCACCAACATTTGTTATTTGTATTCTTTTTAATAATAGTATTTCTGACAAATGTGAAATGACATCTCATTGTTACTAAGTTTAGACATACATTGCTATCCCATTCTTTTGAAAATATTCTAAATAATGTGCTATATGTATTGTTAAGAATTACAAAACCAAACTTCTTCAAAACACTAACTTTTGCTATGGGATATTCATCTATATTCCATTTGTCTTAATAAAAATAGATTTTTGACTTACATTTGACTGAAGTTTAGTTGTGTAATATTTTCAATGTAATTATTTGAAGGGTCTTTACACAGATGAAAATACATTTCTCAGTCTATAGTTTCTCATCTCTAATAAACCCAAATTATTAAATATTTAAACAATATAATAGTACAATAAGTAAAACTGAAGGCCTAAAAATATGATTCTTATCTTTACAAAGATCATAGTTTAAATTTTCACATTCCTTTTAAGCACCAATATTATGCATCGGGCAACCATAACTGTTGCCATATTAAGTAAAGTGAGTAAAACCAGTGCACTTTACTTCATAACACACACTGAAAATGAGAAAAAAAAGTCAAGAATATAAAGTTATATCTACATTGTTAAGAAATATTTACATATAAAACAGTGTTTCGTCTACTCACTTTGGGGAATAATTGCACACCAGGTAAACAGCTTTGGGCCATATTTGCCCCCAGATGTTCATGTTGTGGCACAAATTAATGGCACAGCCTATTCTGCTACTTGTTGCCCACACCACCTACATCAGAGGGGAAAAAAGCCTCAGAGAAAGCAGGTTGAGATGAAATAAGACAACAACGTATCTGAGAGAAAATGTATAGAAGTGAACTCGAGAACCAGCTGTTACCATTCAAAATGAAATGAGGCAATGTCCAAAAGGATATTTTTCTAGAGATTTTAGGAAGTCCTTAATTTAACTTAAAAAAAGAGAGAGAGAGAGATACATAATAACTCTGAAAGTGAAAGTGTTAGGTGCTTAGTCGAGTCTGACTCTTTGTGACCCCATGGACTGTAGCCCACCAGGCTCCTCTGTCCATGGGGATTCTCCACAAGAATATTGGAGTGGGTAGCCATTCCCTTATCCAATTTTAATATATAAAACATAAAAATCTTATTTGTTACTAAATAATTCAAATGTTACACACCTTCACAAGCCTAAATGGCATATTAATTTTTTTAATGAAGAAACCTACCTAACAAAGGAAGAGAAATTCTCATCTTAAAACAGAAAGTACTGGAGCAAAAGTTTAGGTGTTCAAATTTCTCACATTTTAATGTGTCACTGCCTATTAGGGAACCTCCTGCTGATCTTAATCTTGGACATGCTAAGGTATACAGAAGTATGCTTTATATTCAGTAATAATCAGTCATAAAAAGTCTAGAAACTCAGATCTGTGGTGAGTTTTATCTATTCAACTCTGCCATTAATTGGCTGATTTAGTAGTTTAGGACATATCCAATGGGAACACTGAGAATTTTTCTAAAAAGATAAATGCTGCATGCATCAAATATACTGAATGTCATGGTAAATAAAACCATATTTTTATTTTTGGAAAATAAAAAATAAAGACATCTGAATATAAAGATGGTAAATTTCCTCCCATCTGCATTTATTGGGGCTATATTAAAGTATTTTAAACGTAAAATCACTGAAATAATATGTTTAAGGAAATGTCTATACATTTCTCCACTATTGTTTATAAAAATTTATAAGCCTGTTCTACATGCATCTATAGATTTGTAACAGCCATATTAAATGATATAAGGAAGACAAATGTTCAGTACTCTATAAGTTCTCCTACAAAAAACAAACAAAGAAAACTTTGTTAGTTTCACAAATTCAGAGGAATAAAGTATAATATACCCCAGACATACCTGTGTATAATGAGTACATACAGGACCAGAGCATCTGAATGGACAATACGGGTTACATTCATGTTCATACGGGTAGCTAAAGTCTCTTACTTCATCATACCATGCTTGCACATGAAATGTTGGGGGCCTGTATCTTTTTGAAAGAAAATAACCACAAAGATCAAGTAAGGCTGGAGAAAACTAAACATTGCTGAAAGCACTGATAAAATGTGGTAGAGAGGCAGTTCTGTGGAATTTACTCATATTAAACACTTTTGCCTATTACGTCACTAATATATCAATTACTTGAAACAAAAACATGTCTAGGGTACTGCTGATCATTCTGCTATAATATTTATTTTTTTCTTATTTGTCTTGGTGTGACTGCTTGTTTTCCTTTTAGGCACTAAGCCTTTGAAAACTTACAATGATGAATTAGTAAGTATTTCATTTCAAACTCTTCTGTTTTCAGAAACAAAAAGTTATATTTTAAGCTACCTTCCCCAGTGGGCTCCCAAATTCTGTCCAATTGACGGAAGCAAGTTCGCAGGTCCATGTTCCCACAAACAAGTTTCAGCCCAGGATTCTGCAGACCGTTCCAGTTCTACATCCCATGTCTACGATTCAAAACAAAAACAAAATACAGACATGAAAGGATAATGTATATAGAGAGTTTGGACATTTCTTTAGAATATACAGTTAGTTATGTTTTCTTCTTTCTGACTTCTTTGCAAAGTCAGCATCTTAATCTGGGTTCTCATCATCTCTCACCTAGATTTTTGCACTAGCCTCCTAATGAATCTCCTTTCATCCATCCCACATCTCTCCAATCTGCTCTATTAGTGTTAAGAATTGCCTGCTGCTGCTACTGCTGCTAAGTCGCTTCAGTCGTGTCCGACTCTGTGCGACCCCATAGACTACAGCCCGCCAGGCTCCCCCATCACTGGGATTCTCCAGGCAAGAACACTGGAGTGGGTTGACATTTCCTTCTCCAATGCATGAAAGTGAAAAGTGAAAGTGAAGTCGCTCAGTCATGTCCGACTCCCAGCGACCCCATGGACTGCAGCCTACCAGGCTCCTCCGTCCGTGGGATTTTCCAGGCAAGAGTACTGGAGTGGGGTGCCAGTGCCTTCTCCATAAGAATTGCCTAAGTGGACACAAATACACTTAAGTGATTCCTCTGTCTAATCACATTGAACAAATCCCTGTACACATAAAGTCCAAATCCTCGCTCGCAATATTCCCTGTCATAAAACCGTTATTCCTTGCTTTTGCTAGCACTGTTTCCTCTGCAGAACACATCCTTGTCCCAATTATTTGTCAGACAGATCCTTACTCGTATCATGATCCAACTTTATATAATACATTCTTGACACATTTTCATTTCTCTGAAACGTAAGCCATTTCCTCCTTTGGACTCTGAAGCTTTGTTACACTCTTTGCCATGTGGCGCTTGTGGTAAACAACCCGCCCGCCGACGCAGGAGACTTAAGAGACATGGGTTCAATCCCAGGGTCGGGAAGAGCCCCCGGAGAAGGGAATGGCAACCCACTCCAGTATTCCTGCCTGGAGAGTCTCACGGACAGTAGGGCCTGGTGGGCTATAGTCCATGGGGTCGAAAAGAGCTGGACATGACTGAAGAGACTCAGCACGGCACTGAGATGCTAGTGTTCATCCGTATGTCTCTGTCACGGGCCTGTGAGTGGCTTGGGGACAGTTGTTTAACTCATGTTTGTAACCGCAGCTTGTTATCTATGTCTGTCATATGGACAAGGTGGTCAGTAAATGTCTGCTGAATAAATGAATGGTTAATGAATCTGAATTCCATAAAATAGAAATGTATTTTTGTACGCAAAAAATCCAACAAGAGTGACTAACTCACACTTTAAAAATACTTGGTAAAGAAACATTTACAATTACAAAATCATTACCAAAATAATTTCGTATGTCCAGAGTTTAATATTCAGTTTGTTAATTTGAAAATCAGGCAGCATAGTGAATGGGGTGGTAAAAACAAAGAATTTTCCAATACTGGGTTCAATACTGGCACAATTACAGGATTCTGGGCATGTTAGGAGGATAGAAAAATAGGCCTGGAACTAGAAAATGAGGACACAACCTAAGGTGAAAGCAGTGAAACTGGAGAAAAGCAGACAGACTGAAATAATCTTTGGGAATTTAAATTCCTAGAAGTTGATGGATGACTAAAGGCAGGCAGTGATGGAAAGAAAAAAAAAAAGGTGAAGACTGATGAGATTACCAAACTGTCAGAAAGAAAAACAGAAAGAGAAATAGGTTGTTGTAATAGAAGTGTATGTCTCTGCACTTCAATGCATATTTCAAGGCTGATGGGTGACGTGTCTGTGATACACACAGTATATACGTCAAGTGGAGAGTGGAGATAGATGATTGGGGTTCTGGGGAAAGAAATATACTCCAAAGACATGAATTTTCAAGTTATTCACTCAGAGATGAATTACTTCAGGAAGATGATACAGAATGAGAAAATATGTAAAGCAAACTCTGGGGTTATTATAATTGAAGAGGAGAAAAAAAATGTTTAAGTAAAATGAACAAGGAAAAGCAGAATCAGAAAGGCTAAGGGAAAACTGAAAGAGGATTAAATTTTAAAAGGCACAGGACAAGAGATTCCAGGAGTAGAGAGTGGGCAATTAAGCTCAACTGTTACAGAGAAGTCAAAGAAGATGAGGTCCGCTCAGTATTAATTCATTACTAAGAGCAATTTAAGGGATTTCCCTGCCGGTTCAGTGTTTAAGAATCCACCTTGCAATGCAGAGGAGATGGGTCTGATCCTTGGCCAGAGAGCTGAGAATTCACATCAAAGTGTTAGTCACTCAGTCAGTCACACAGTCGTGTCCCACTCTTTGCAACCCCATGGACTGTAGCCTGCCAGGTTCCTCTGTGCTTGGAATTCTCCTGGCAAGAATACTGGAGTAGGTTGCTATTCCCTTTTCCAGGCAATCTTCCCCGCCCAGTGATTGAACCTGGGTCTCCTGCATTGCAGGCAGATTCTTTACCACCTGAGCCACCAGGGAAGTCCTTTTAACGGATGGAAGAAACCTAACCATGATTAGAGGTTCAAAAGGACAAGATACTAGAAAACAAAACAAAAGGAAAAAAAAGTATGTGTGAAGAAGGGAAGTTTCTTCATTCTATGTATAGTCTCCATATAATCTTGCAACAAACATTCTTGCTAATTCAACTGTGGATCTGAAATACATAAAATCATGCTTTCAAAGCCAGAAAAAAACAGTATACAAAATTAGGATAATACTACATCTTTATTATCTACCAAAAAGACACAAAAAAAGAATATTTACATGCCACTAAAAAATTAACAGCATAAAAGTATCTGGATTTCATAAAAACTTGAATTTCACTTTGAATTAGTATCTAATGTTCAAGACGACTGGTTTTGTGGTATAGACATCAGAAACGTATGCTATCAGTAAGTATCGGGTAAACACTTTGCCAAATGTGAACATACTATTAATTAAATTCATTACTTATATTAGACCTAATTTTATAATTATATTTTATGTAAGATGCAAAGGCATAATTCAAATTACTGTCATTATTTACCCAAACAAATTAGGTAAGAAACAAAGAATTTGGCTGAAGTCCCCAAAAATGAGCAAGATGCTGATTTCCTTTTGTATCCAGATGGTCAGAGACAGTCATTGCTCAAAAGCAAGCTTATTTCTAGGTAGAGTTCCCTGGTAAGTAGGTTGTCCTTAAGAGACAAACAAATTTTTGCCTTCAATCTTGAAAATCAGGTTCTTGCATAATATTTTAGTCATACTCATGGCTCAGTGGTAAAGAATCCACCTGCCAATGCAGAGACTCGGGTTCAACCCCTGGGTCAGGAAGAGACCCTGGAGGAGGAAATGGCAACCCACTCAGGTATTCTTGCCTGGAAAATCCCTTGGACAGAGAAGCCTGGCGGGCTACAGTCCACGTGGTCGCAAAAGAATCGGACACGACTTAGCGCCTAACCACCACCACAGTGAAAATATATTTATCCATAGGTTTCTAATCTAGCAACAAAGCAACCTCACAAAGAGCAGCCAGGCACCAGAAGAAAAACACAAACATTCCTAGATGGGGAAGGAAAAAAAAAAAGGCCTTGAAACCATTGGAATGGTTTTAAAACACTCTTCCCACGAAGGGTGGAGTTGAATTCCCTCCCCTTTCCTTCAAGTTGAGTTAGATAGTGGCTCCCTTCTAACAAACAGAATAGCCTTGTGAGATTTCCCCAGCTAGGTTAGGAAATAAAGCCTCTATCTGATTCTTTCTCTTTTGAGGCACATATCTTAAAAGACCTGAATCAACAAATTAGGATTTCAGCTACCCAGAAGAGGTAGCTAAAAAAATAAGATGGAGAGACCACACAGAAACAGACAGAGAGATGCAAGAAGAGTCCCTTCTGTTTGTGTTTTCCTGGCCCAGACATCAGACTTGTAAGTTTGCCTGTCCAGGTCACTACAAACAAGTCAGAGACCCCAAAGAAGAACCACCCAGCTAAGGGAGTTCTTAAGGCCCTTATTCAGGGTCAATTTACTCTTGTGTTACACACAATTCTACAACCTTAGACATCAGTTTTTCCTACAAAATTGATGGATTCTTTCTAGAGAAGATACACCCATATTTCCAAGTTCACAAATATGTTGTATATCCAAAGTTTGTTTATATATCTGTTGCGTAGAAACTGGAATAAAATCTACAACATATCATTCGAATGATTCAGGCTATGTTTTCTTATTTGTAAAATATGTCAGTTGAGATAGAAGACAATTCAGGCTCCTTTAAGGACTAAAATTCAATTGTTGACTATATATTATGGACAAGTTGTTTTTACAGCATGACTTCTCTTCTATTTAATCCATTAAAAATGGGGGTGGGGGACACCCCTGGTGGTCCAGTAGTCAGATACCACCTTCCAATGCAAGGGGTGTGGGTTTGATCCCTGGTTGGGAAACTAAGACCCCACATGCTGCAGGATGTGGCCAAAAATAAAAATAAATAACACTCATTAAAAATAATAAAACAGGGAGTGGAGCATATCAAATTAACTATGATAATGCTAAAACAGGGACAAACATTATTTTAATCCCAGAACTGAGGCAAAAAGCATGCAGCTAAAATTTGCTATCAATATTTAATAAATATTAGTGACAATTTTGAAAGTAATCAGTTGAATCTAATCAAGCACGGCTATTTAGGATAAGTTCAATAATAGGAGTCAAGAACATTCTTTAAAAAAAAAATCACTGAAAATATAGCTGTCCTGGAAGGAATACTATCATATAACATGACAACAGCACGCAATATATATTTTTATGCTACAACATAATATTTCAGGTTTGAAGACAGGCAATAATTCATACCCATCCCATTTAAATGCAGGTTACTCTCCATACATTTCTATTTAAATTCAGGATTGTAAATTAAATCAAGATGGCCTAACCAGCTTCATTTTTTCTCTCTGAACTATTCACCCAGGACTAATTTAAAGCCAAGCCACACTTAAAATTACCATTTCTTTATAGAACGGGTACTTGAGGTGTGCAGAAATAAAAACCACTCTATTTTCCAGCTACACGAATAAGCTGTTCCTTCTGAGAACATAGTAAAGTCTTCAGTTTAAGTTTTATTACTAAAAGAAACATTTAGAATATTATTAACATACTTTGTCTCCTGGGTCATTTTTCAACCAGTTGAACATAGTGGCTCTATCATTTCCTGTGTGTGTGTATATGAGAAACCTTAAACCTTGACAAAGGACTTTTAAAAGTAAACCTTGACATTTATAGTAGTTTTAGCACTAAAAGGGCTTCCTTGGTGGCTCAGACAGTAAAGAATTTGCCTGCAATGCGGGAGACCTGAGTTCAATCCCTGGGTTGCGAAGATCCCCTGGAGAAGGAAATGACTACCCACTCCATGATTCTTGCCTGGAAAATTCCATGGACAGAGGAGCCTGGCAGGCTCCAGTCCATGGGGCTGCAAAGAGTAGGATAAGTCGGATACAACCGAGCAACTTTCACTTCACTTCACTTTAGTACTAAAACAATGTGTTGTAAAATCTGAAAATTATGTAGCTATCTAGACATATACAGAAAATTCCATTGACTGCTCTTCTTTGTGAAATGTGGTGAGCATACACAATTCATACTCCTACCAGAATACCTGTTACGCTGTTATAATAACAGTCAATGACAGCTGCAAATCATTGAGGAGTGGAGTTTTTAATAGAGTTAATATTGCTGGCTTACCAGAGGTTGTATCCCTATACATGAGGCAAAGACAGTCATTAGTAACATAACTCTTTCTCTCTGATACTGAGAATAGTTCCTCTCTTAAAAAAGATTCAGTTCAGTTCCTCAGCTGCGTTGGACTCTTTGCAACCCCATGGACTGCAGCACGCCAGGCTTCCCTGTCCATCACCAACTCCCAGAGCTTGCTCAAACTCATGTTCATCAAGTTGGTAATGCCATCCAACCATCTCATCCTCTGTCGTCCCCTTCTCCTCCTGCCTTCAATCTTTCCCAGCATCAGGGTCTTTTCCAATGAGTCAATTCTTTGCATCAAGTGGCCAAAGTACTGAAGTTTCAGCTTCAGCATCAGTCCTTCCAATGAATTCTCAGGTCTGATTTCCTTTAGGATTGACTGGTTTGATCTCCTTGCAGTCCAAGGGACTCTCAAGAGTCTTCTCCAACACCACAGTTCAAAAGCATCAAATCTCCATCGCTCAGCTTTCTTTATATAGTCCAACTCTCACATCCATATATGACTACTGGAAAAACCACAGCATTGACTAGATGGACCTTTGTCAGCAAAGTAATGTCTCTGCTTTTTAATACATGCTGTCTAGGCTGGTCACAGTTTTTATTCCAATGAAGATTTTCAAATATATTTTCTATACTATTGTACATTTATAGTCACTAAGTTGTGTCCAACTTTTACAACCCCATGGGCTATAGACCACCAGGCTCCTCTGTCCATGGGATTCTCCAGGCAAGAATACTGAAGTGAGTAGCCATTTCCTTTTTTTTAGCGGATCTTCCCAACCCAGGTATCAAACCAGCATCTCCATGATTGACATGCAGATTCTTTACCACTGAGCCACCTGGGAAGTCCATTTACATAACCTTAAAATTCTTGTCCTGGAAATCACTGTCATTTTGCAGTGTCAAAATTATTGTTGCAGTACATTAAACCAGAGTTGAACTCAATGTTAATTAGTCACTAGGAATCTGCCTGAAGAGCGTTTTCTTATAATTGAGGCTTCAAAATTATTAGTACAAAAACTAAAGAGAATAGTAGACTATTTTTCAAATAAAAGTCAAACATTAATTTGAACTTTTTAATTAAGTATTAGTACTAAAGATTGTATTAAAGCATATGGAGTAAAGTTTTGTGATATTATCTGCTTGATTTCTGTACTTAGACTCTTCACACATAAACCCTCAAAGATGAATGGTAGGCCAAGGAAATCAGAATTGAAAGAGACACATGTACCCCACTGCTCATCGCAGCACTGTTTACAATAGCCAGGACATGGAAGCAAGCTAGATGTCCATCAGCAGACAAATGGATAAGAAAGCTGTGGTGCACATACATAGTGGAATATCACTCAGCTATTAAAAAGAACACATTTGAATCAGTCCTAATGAGGTGGATGAAACTGGAGCCTATTATACAGAGTGAAGTAAGTCAGAAAGAAAAACACCAATACAGGATATTAACACATATATAGAATTTAGAAAGATGGTAATGATGACCCTATATGTGAGACAGCAAAAGAGATACAAAGAACAGACTTTTGGACTCTGTGGGAGAAGGTGAGGGTGGGATGATTTCAGAGTAGAGCATTGAAACATACATTACCATATGTGAAATAGATCACCAGTCCAAGTTTGATGCGTGAAACAGGGCACTCAAAGCAGGTGCACCAGGATGACCCTGAGGGATGAGGTGGGGAGGGAGGTGGGAGGAGGGGTTCAGGATGGGAGACACAGCCCATGGGGTTCAGGATGGGAGACACACCTGTGGCTGATTCATGTCAATGTACGGCACAAACTACCACAATACTGTAATTAGCCTCCAATTAAAATATATAAATAAATTTTTTTAAAAAAGGATGAGTGGTAGGGATGGAAATGACAAATGTCTCTTTATCCACAAAGATACTGATGAGCACTTCCTGGTGAAGGTACCATGATAATTAGTCTACTGAAGGAAATATTCTAAATGACACTGAAGATGTAAATAGTTTATTTCATATATTGGGTTGGCCAAAAAGTTTGTTCAGGTTTTTCCATAAGATGCTGCAGAAAAAAATCCAAACAAACTTTTTGGCAACTCAATAGTTTAGATTCACCAATTAAAAAAACATTATGAGTAAACAAATAAATTTTAATAGGAAATTGACCAGCATGATCTGACACATTTAAATGCACACAGAAATAATCTACTGACTGGAAACTCTCACATAATTTAGTAACTGTTTAATGTCATTCTAAAGAGGGAGAAATATGACTGCAAGATTTTCTACCATTCTACAAAACCCCATCTAAGTGGCTTAAGCTATGATAAGTCTTTTCGAAGATATGCTGAGACGTGAAAAGATGTAAGTCTTTTCGAAGACATTCTTGCCTGGAAAGTCCATGGACAGAGGAGCCTGGTGAGCTATAGTCCACTGGGCCTGAAGAGTCGGACACAACTGAGCACACATGCTTTGAAAAATAGCTTTAAATAGTTAACATAAACTTTTACTCAAAAATATTTTAAAATAGCAAGCAATTTTGTAATTTTCTATTCAAAAGAGTATCTAAATAATCTAGAAATAATGTTTAAGTTCATTATAACTTTTGGCAAAATTGAAACAGCTTTACTGGGTTTTCAAGATAAATGCAAAAAGAAATGGTCCTTGACTATCTTACTGGACTTTTAAAATATGCATTGCTGTCTGGCAAAGTAACAATATCAAAGCACAATAGTGTTTGAAAATGCAATTACGCTGGACATCTAGATCTTGGCTGAAACCTCTGGTCTTATATTCCTACTGAAAACTATAAATTACAATGAAACTATAAAATTTGAAAATGAATTCCATGAACATCTGTCTTTTTTAGATGTATATATCTGCATACAGACGGAGAAGGCGATGGCACCCCACTCCAGTACTCTTGCCTAGAAAATCCCATGGACGGGGAAGCCTGGTAGGGCTGCAGTCCATGGGGTCGCGAAGAGTCGGACACGATTGAGCAGCTTCACTTTCACTTTTCATGCATTGGGGAAGGAAATGGCAGCCCACTCCAGTGTTCTGATGACAACAGAAGCTATTTCTTAACTAAGAAGCAAAAGTTGATTTGTGACTTTCAAGACTGCAAAGCCAAAGTGTTAGTTGCTCAGTGAGGTCTGACTCTTTGTGATCCCATAGACTATAGCTCACTAGGCTCCTCTCTCCCTGGGATTCAACAAGCAAGAATACTATAGTGGGGTGCCATGCCCTTCTCCAGGGGATCTGCCCAACCCAGGGATCAAACATGGGTCTCCTGCACTGTAGGCAGATTCTCTACCATGTGAGCCTCCAGGGAAGCCTAATTATGATTCTAGAGAACTGTTTCTGAATCATCCCTATTGGATAAAGTTTTAATACTGTGCCAAACAGAGAAATACAACTGAAAACCTTCAATAAAACTTCCCAGTAAAACTTCAGCGTAACTAAGACAAGAAGTTATTCTCAATAAATAGTTAACACGAGGTATCTCTTCAAGCTTAGTCCTGAAAACCCAATGATAAATCTTCAAAGTAAGGCACAGACTTTCACATGTAATTTTTCTACACAGCTAAAAGGATGATCAGGATTTTCTAGGCAGCTCATGAATGTACAAGCAGTTGAAGAAAATCAAAAACACATAGAGCTATCTCTTTCTAAACGCCACCTTTAAAAGATAATTCTTATCCTGCCAGCCCTTCTGGAACAACAGGTTTATAAATATCCATCATATGTCAAAACATAAATCCTTCTCAAACCACTGTTGTGTTTTCTATTTACATCAGAAAGTGCGATCCCCAAATCTGATGGAATAAGTTGTCAATGTGATCTGCTCAATAGCAATTAACTGGAGCTCTAGGAAAGAACCTGTTTCTCAATGGAAGTAACACAGGTGACAGTTCACAATGCTTCAGCTTCAAATTTCAAAAATAATGCCTCGTTATAAAATCTTAGCCACCTTCTTTTCACCCTGATGGTGGTATTATCAGAACTACAATGAAGAGCCAGACATCAAGGAGATCAATCAATCAATCTATGCTAAAAGAGCCTATGAGGTTTTTGTGACCAAGTCATCTGGTACAAAAAGCACTGGAAAACAGTACATTCCTTACAACTCGGAAATTACCTCAGGTGTTTTAATTCCTGTGCTTCACCTGCTTTGAAAAGACTTTGTAGTCACAGGGAAAATGCACGAGGCTCAGATTTCAAAGGGAACACCTGTGTTTCTGGACAGAGAGGCTTTGCCAGGTACTGAGAAAATAGCAGCATCACCCCAGGGCAAGGCACATATGAGGGTCTCCTGGAAATGACAGAGATGTGAGGCAGATGTGGCAGTGTTTTACCTAAAATCTACTTCAAAACAAAGCCTTGGAAGTCTTAGCAAAGGAGCGACTTAATGATTGAGGAAACTGCCTCTTCAGTTTACTAAAATTAAAATAATTTTTGGAATGAAAATTTCATGTGTGGGTGAACTCACAAGATCATTTTAGTTACACCCACTGTTTTGATATTATACAGACAGACTGAACGCATGATGTAAGGCAAACTGTCCTTGTGACGCCTCAGAGCCGTGAAATCAACAAAATCCTTACCTTTCTCCAGAATGTCTGCTCATTCGCATCTCATCTCCTTGCCTAGGCCCTCCCAAATCTGGCTATAACTTACTTACCTACCTCACTTGCCATCCACCCCTTCTCAACCTGAGCTGACTCTACTGGAACATTAAAATGCCTGAACATCATCAGGAGATCTTGTTAAAACTCAGATTCTGACTCAGTAGGTCAGGAGAGAAATCCAAGTTATGACATTTCTAACAGAAGCATACACTGAATAACCATACTTCAAGAAGCAAGGTTCCAGTACCTGTCCGTTCACATTTCTCGGCCACGGAAGCCATCAGAAATTTTCCCCTACGAGACTGTTCTTTCTTTCCTCCCCTCCTTGGTTACTTAAACATTATCCTTTCACCAAAGTCCTGTTAACAGTCTCTCTCCTCTCAGAAGTCATTTCAACCACACTATGTATTCTATTTATCTCACCCTTCTCTGAATCGTCTTATTAAACCCAGCAATCACTATGTGTTCTCCAACCTCTGCTTCTACTTTGGATTTTAATTCTCAAAGCAGAATTTTAAATCAAAAACTGTCTCATACCATTTCTGTGTTTTCCATGTCGCCTAATATAAAACTTGACATACAATATATTACCAATATGTACTCATCGATTTTCTCTAGCCTCAGCTGGCCTGGCCTGGGCAATAACTTGGATCACAAATATGGAACCTAAATACCCTGCATCAAACATACTAGTGTGCTATAGAATCAGGTGAAAGGGTATTCATGGTGCTGCTGTTGTTTATTAGCTAAGTCTTGTCTTAGCTATTAGCTAATTTTGCAATCCCCTGTACTGTAGCCCTCTAGGCTCCTCTGTCATGGGATTTCCCAGGCAAGAATTGAACTGGACTGCCATTTCTTTCTCCAGGGGATCTTCCCATCCAGTGAGCAAACTTGTCTCTTCTGCATTGGCAGGTGGATTCTCTATCACTGAGCCACCAGGGAAGCCCAACTCATGACATACCTAGGCTAGGCTAAAGATAAACTTTTGAATAGTTGAACATGGATTATTTTTGTAAAGGCCATATCTTTTTACTGACTTTGTGATAAATTCAAGACTACAATGCTTTCATTGTTTTTGTTGCCATTTAGGAGAGAAGTTGTTAATCTTTAAGACTATATTTAAGAGACCTCAGTATTTAAGGAAATTCTTTAGTATTGACAAAGTACAATACCATCTATCAGTTCTCTAAGTCTTGACCTATTAATATTCCAAAATCACTGCAGATGATGACTATAGCCATGAAATTAAAAGACGCTTGCTCCTTGGAAGAAAAGTTATGACCAACCTAGAAAGCATATTAAAACTAAGAGCATTTCCTTGTTGAAACAGAATTAATCAAATCCTTTTTCATTCCTTCCATTTTAGAATCACTGCTGAAAATCTTGTCATCCTTTTACTTTTTTTATTCCATTTTTCCCCTTCCAATTAATATAAATGGAGCTTAGAGTATGTGTCAGCCTCTCAGCTGAGGAAATGCAGAAACTACTAAAGCACAGTTCCTTCCCACAAAGGAAGGTAAGGCAAGAGAAAGAGACAAGGATATAAATAACAGAGGCAGAGACAGGTATGAAATGCTGTAGAAGCCAAGGAACTGGGGTTAGAGTGTACCTAAAATCACTGCAGATGGTGACTGCAGCCATGAAATTAAAAGACGCTTACTCCTTGGAAGGAAAGTTATGACCAACCTAGATAGCATATTCAAAAGCAGAGACATTACTTGGCCAACAAAGGTCCATCTAGTCAAGGCTATGGTTTTTCCTGTGGTCATGTATGGGCGTGAGAGTTGGACTGTGAAGAAGGCTGAGCATTGAAGAATTGATGCTTTTGAACTGTGGTGTTGGAGAAGACTCTTGAGAGTCCCTTGGACTGCAAGGAGATCCAACCAGTCCATTCTGAAGGAGATCAGCCCTGAGATTTCTTTAGAGGGAATGATGCTGAAGCTGAAACTCCAGTACTTTGGCCACCTCATGCAAAGAGTTGACTCATTGGAAAAGACTCTGATGCTGGGAGGGATTGGGGGCAGGAGGAGAAGGGGATGACAGAGGATGAGATGGCTGGATGGCATCACTGACTCGATGGATGTGAGTCTGAGTGAACTCCGGTAGTTGGTGATGGGTAGGGAGGCCTGGCGTGCTGCGATTCATGGGGTCGCAAAGAGTCGGACACAACTGAACAACTGAACTGAACTGAACTTTGGACAAGGGGGTTTAGACAAAAAAGCAGATTAGTCTTTAGGTGAGTCTTGAAGGAAGAGGAGAAATTCACTGGAGAGAAAACAAGATGCACATAAATCATTCCAGCATCTGCAAAAGCAGCAGGTTGGCAAGATGCCTACAGCCTAAAAAGCCCAAGGTATATGGAATAACGATGCAGGTGATTTTATGAAAGAGCACTGCTTTTCATTTGTTTAGATGTATTCACTGCATTCACCGAACTCAAGCAACAAAAACTCTTCTCTCAGCCTTTTCTTTCTAGACAGGAGTTCTGAGGTTCTTTCTTCATCTTCAGTCAAAAGCCTCCCCTCCCCAACCTCTTTCTTTCTTGGCTTTAGTTTCCTGTCTCTGGACACCTGATCTCACTATAGGTTTTTTTGAGCCCATCAGTCAATCATTCAATATTTCAGATTTGGATTTGCCACGTCTTGAACAAACACAAGATACAGTTTCATATTTTATTCCTAGCACATTTATTGGATTGTCTCCTGTTTAGATAAGGTTACCTGAACTATTTGAGTTGCAACAGCAACACAAAGGGGAGAGTTATAAAAAGTAACTCCCATGCTCATTCTTGGGTCTTATCTAATAGCTCATTATCTGATCTAGCTGACTTTTTCTACACTCCCACCCCTTCCCCAGCCCTCACCTCTGTTCTTGCTCACTTCTGAATTCTACTTCCTTCCTTCTCATTCATGTGGCTTTTTCAGTTTATCCTGTCATTCACTGAACCTCTGTTTTCACTATCCCACAGAACTGTGCCATTAACTAATTTTGAGATTCCATTTTCCACCACTCCTCCAAGTAGATAGATTTAAACAGTGGGTCTTGGGAAATCTTATTGTTTAAGCTTCTCTTTTTGGTTTCTAAGCACTTCATGAAAGGGAGTGATTTTTATTTTCCTGCACTAATAATTAAGAGGTGCTCCCTTAGAAAAAGGAGAAAGTGAATGTGAGAGTTGAGGTGAAAAAGGATCTGGATCCTAGAGTCAATTTTTAATGTCTCTTTTTAGACTTCACTTCCTCTGGACAGCCTCAAGCTTTCTACTCAGAGTTCCATTCCCAGTGGCTGCGGGACTGCCACAGTGGCTGCCACATCACCTGGGAGCTTGGTAGGAATGCAGAATACTGGGGGCCACCCAGACCTCCTGAGTCATAATCTGCATGTTAACAAGATTCCCAGGGAATTCATATGCACAGTAAAGCCTGAGTGACCCTGGACTAAAGCACCCTGATTTCTATTCCCCAAATCATACCTAGCTGCTTTTTCATGAAAAACATTTTTTCTACCCTTAATTTTCTGGTGATTGAAAATTTTCTTTGATTAAACACTTAAAACTTAAAACCTGTTTAGCCTATTAAATAATGTCCATGTTCATATTTTGCCTTTGTGGTTGATGAGCTTCTAATAAAGAAAATCTGTTGCCTTTTTCGTAATAAGCTATCAAGAAAAAGTTGACTTAGTTAACTTAATTGCATTTTATTGTTTCTGTTAATCAGTTAAAAGCAAAAGAGAAAAGAAAAAGTAAGATTCATTGGCTTATAGTTCTAGGTTCTTATATTAAACTCACCAGTTTAATAACCCACTAATCCAAGTCACATATCTGGGTCATTCCCATAATTTATTTTTTGGAGTTCCCATACAATTAGTTGTATTTAACCTCCAGTCTGCAATTTGAACCTCAAACACATTACGTGGTCTGTATCTGTACTTGATTTGTATTACAGAATATCTGAACACTTTTAAAATCAACCCCCTTCTCCCACCCTGGCCAACATGACTTGAATCTCATTCACATCTCCAAGAGCTGCCGAGTCAAATGCCCTCAAGCAGGTGATACCACATGAAATGGCTGTAAAGAGTGGTGTGACCTACGGCAAACTAGAGAAATTATTACTTTAAATCTTCCTGCTTTTTGGAAATACTTGACCACTACATATGATAGGAATACATACTGTAGTAAACTTCCCTATCAGATTTTGTAACTTAAAGCATAGTGAAATAAATGAATACAAAGTACCTCAAAACATCTCATGCATTTGACTCCACAGAGATCTTTATGTAATAACCCCCAAAATACCTTTTCATAATATCCCATCCTCACACCACTCCATTCCTGCCCTCTCAATCTCAGCTGACAATCTTGCTCCATACTTCATTGGAAAAAACAGAATTATTCATATGAAACTTCTCTTTTTCCACTAAATACACCAAATATACCCACAGCCTCAGCCCTTCCTGTCAGAAGAAAAAAACTGACTCTGCAGTTATATTTTCTCCCTCCCATGTCAAGTGCTTTTACAAGTTGTGCATTTCCATCAACTTCCAAGCACACTCTTTAAAAAACAAAACCAAAAACATTGCCATATACCCATGTAGTGCTAGCTAATTCCATTTCTCAAATTGTTCTCAGCTTTCTTTGCTTATTTCTCCTTTCTGCTCCACCTCTACATATTGCTGGGTCACAGCTCAATTTAAAGCATTCAACCTTCATCCATAAAAATCTTGGATGGTTTTATTCAGTCAGTTAAGATGGTTCTTAACAGCATCCATACATCATTTCCACACTTTTATCTCAAGTCCCACTTCTCCACTGACCATTAAACTCAGCTGAGGACAACAAGGCAATGCAAAATAAGCTTTGTCTAAAGGAAACCCCTGATTTCATCCTTACCTTCTCTTGTTTCTCTTCCTGTCTCAGTAAATGCTTCAATTATCTATCAATATGCTTAAATAAGCATATTGGGCTTCCCTGATAGCTCAGTTGGTAAAGAATCCACCTGCAATGCAGGAGACCCCAGTTCGATTCCAGGTTGGGAAGATCCGGGGAGAAGGGATAGGCTGCCCACTCCAGCATTCTTGGGCTTCCCTTGTGGCTCAGCTGGTAAAGAATCTGCCTGCAATGCAGGAGACCTGGGTTCCATCCCTGGGTTGGGAAGATCCCCTGGAGGAAGGGAAAGGATACTGACTCCAGAATTCTGGCCTAGAGACTATATAGTCCATGGGGTCACAAAGAGTGGGACACGACTGAGCAACTTTCACTTTCAGTTTTATGCTTAAGTAAAAATCTTAAAAAAGTCGTCCTCCTTATCTTTCACCCTTCATATTAAATTTATCAAAAACCCATCAGCAATGCTATTTAAACAGACCTGAAACCACCCACCTCTTCCATCTTTACCACTGTCACCCTGGCCCCAGCTATCATTATCTCTCATTAGAATATACCAACGGCTTCCTACCTATCTCTCTGTGCTTTCACTGTGAATCTTTCTGCAACCCATTCCCCAAGGCACAGAGTAATTATATAAAACTGGAAGTAAGACCAAAGGTCAGTCCTAGCCTTCTTTGTGGTCCCTGAAGACTCCCACCTCATTTTTGACTTAAAGACCTTTTACCTGATATTCCTGCTGCCTAGATTTCTATAGCTTTGTTTAGTTGACTCATTATTCTAATTCAGCTCTCAGCTCAAAAGTCATTATTTTAGAGAGGTCTTCCCCAGCTACTCAGTATGTTAGCTCCACCTCTATCATGCATGCATGCTAAGTCACTTCAGTCGTGTCCAATTCTATGCAACCCTACAGACTGTAGCCTGCCAGGCTCCTCTATCCATGTGATTCTCCAGGCAAGAATACTAGAGTGTGTTGCCATGGCCTCCTCTAGGGGAGTTTCCCGACCTAGGGATCGAACCTATGTCTTCTTATGTCTCCTGCATTGGCAGGTGGGTTCTTTACTGCTAGCGCCACCTCGGAAGCCCCCACGTCTGTCATGCTCCATCATCTCACTTTGTTTATTTTCATTAACTTGTTGAACTTTTTTCAAAAACAGTGCCTGGTACAAAAATGCTCAATCAGTATTTGTTGAATTAAATTCTTTGTAAATCACAAATTTATCAATTAGAATAAAAATTGTTTTAATCAATTACAAATGCCTTTCTGTACCTTCTTAAAATTATGACAGCAACAGATACCTAGGAAAATAAAGAAAGGGTTACTTAAACATACTTACTGTTTCACCTTCACCAGACAATTCATTACCACTTGAATTTTCACATTTTCTTCCAATGAACTAAATATTCTATGTAACATATGCATATATTATGTTCACGGGGTTCTCGAAAGGAGTCAGACACAACTTAGCGACTTAACAACAACAATGTATATATTATACATGACAACATATAAAACTATAAAATGCTAGTTTTATAAACTTAAATGCAATTAGTAAAAATCATTAAAAAGATGAAAATTTAAGTTTTAAATCCTGTGTAATTACTTGGTTGTATAAATTCCCAAGATAAGTATGTGAGAGAACACAGCTAAAGAATAGCAAAGAATGTTATTGAACTAAATGTCATTCTTAATTGTGATTATAAATGATTATAAATGACCATGTTGCTTTTAATGAAGGCAGCCGCTAAAGGTAACTAAAAAACAATTAAGCAAAGAAACTGTATTTCCCTACAGACTATAATTATAAATTTGGGGTATGTTCCCAAACTGACTTACCTCTTCTAAAACTAAGCTGAAAACTTTGGATTAAAAAAGAGTTAAGGCTGCAGATATCACCTGGCCCAGAGGAGATAGTTCATGTTTGATGAATGAGTGGGTAAACAAGCTTGATCATTTCTCCCATCCATTCTTCCCTGAACCATCCCTGGACTACTATGATGATACCCAAACTGTTTTATGAGACCTCCGGTATAGCCTTCATATCTCAGAATTCAAGGGTCCTCATTTTACTTGATCTTTATAAGCAACATTTAACAGAGTTGATCATCCTTTCTGCCTTTCTTCATTTGACTTCAAGACATCTTACTTCCCTGTTTTTTTTCCTAATTCTCAACTCCATTTGATGTTCCTCCTCTCCTTCCCTAACTCTACACTGTTAAGTAGGTCGTGGGCTCACTCTGTGACTATCTCTTCCTTCTACGGTGGCTCAGACGGTAAAGAATCAGCCTGCAGGGCAGGAGACCTGGGTTCGATCCCTGGGTTGGGAAGATGCCCTGGAGGAGGGTATGGCAACACACTCCAGTATTCTTGCAAAGAGTCAGACACAACTTGTATCTGTTCTCCTCAGTGAAAGCTGGGACCTCATTTTCTACATGACTTTCACACTCGTGTCAGCCACACGGGCCACTTGCTGAGTTGGGAGAGTTAGGGTTTTTATACCTATTCTAGGCAAGTTAGAAAGTTTGTTGTATTTACAGCTGAGCCCTCAACGGTGCCCGGTATTTGGTAAACTAATACTTGTCAAATGAAGAAATAAACAACAATAAACAATTTCAAAATTTTGTGACACTTTTCTGGCTCTGGGTATTGCACACTCCTGATGAAACTGCTTCTCATGTCTTGCCTTTCTAAGATCCTAGATCTGCTGCTTTCATTTAATGAGGAATCTTTAATCTTCCAGAATTACAGGGTAGCTAACAAATTCAACAGAACTGAGCTGTAATATCACTCTCTTCCTACAGGTATTGCCATCTACAAGTGCAACTTTCAAAAAGAAAATTACATTAATTTGAAATGTCAATGCTAAAAAAAAAAATGCTATGTATCCAAATTAAGGTTTTAAAAACTTTTCAATTCTGTAGACAAATTAACTAAAAAAAAAAAAAAGCTTTATTATATCTAAATAATATTAGTGAAGTAAAATAAAAACTGTTTAAGAAAATTAAATGTTATTGTAAATCAAGAAGAAACTTTAAAAACTTTAAATAAGACTAACATTCTTTGAGTCAAGATATTTCATGAACCTTTAAGTGCATATAGATTACACTGCATACCCTTAAAAGATGCAAATATTTAACTTTGAAAACTACCAGGCAAGTGCCAGTACACAGAAAAATAATCATTTTAGGAATTAAGAGTTGAAATAAAACCTTACTTGCAGTGAATTCCTGCCACTTTTAGCAAGGTAAGAAATTTGTCAACATTAAGTTCTGGGTAAATAAGTTATGAGGCCATCAATTTATTCTGTATATTGTTCATTTCAGTCTCTCAGTTGTGTCTGACTCTTTGTGACCCCATGGACTGCAGCTGCCAGGCCTCCCTGTCCATCACTAACTCCCAGAACTTGCTCAAACTCATGTCCATCGAGTCGGTGATGCCATCCAACCAGCTTATCCTCTGTCCTCCCCTTCTCCTCCTGCCGTCAATCTTTCCCAGCATCAGGGTATTATATGGATAATACAATATCCATATATTATTTTATTCAGTGACAATGATATATGTCACTGGTGGCAGATAATGTCAGAAAATGTACATTTATAAGAGTTGCTTTGTGAGAGCAACTCACAAGCTAAAATTAACTTTTTTTAGGCTTGGACTCAGGGCTACAGCTAGTCAGAAATAGGGCAGAGCCCAGACTAACATCACCCTGGGTTGGGGGCTACATTGTCCCTTGACCAGTTGCTGCAGTTATCTGCTGTACAGAAGAAAGATCTGCACAGAAGAAAAATCACTTCATTTCCAGTGTTAAGCATGGCCATATAAAGAATTTAAGTGACAATCTGGTACTAAGCCATTGTTTGTATCAAAACATGTACCATGGACCAGGAGTATGACTGGCTGTTGGCTTGGACCCTCTGGTTGCCCAGTGGAAGGACAGGTAGCTAGATGTATTTTGTTCTACATTTGGAAAAATGCTGTGCAAAACTTCTGTCCCTAGTCTCATCATATGTGAAGTAACAGCAAGCAGGTACAGCCATCAACCCTCCCAGCAGAGTATCTGTCAACTGTTCTGCGACTGGCACGGAAATAGTTATAACAGTGGGAATAGCTTGTATAATTGTCATTGTGAGACACGATCTTTGGGTTAGGAAGATTCCCTGGAGAAGGAAACAGCAACCCAGTCCAGTATCCTTGCCTGGAAAATACTCATGGACAGAGGAGCTTGGCAGGCTACAGTCCGTGGGGGTCACAGAGTCGGACATGACTGAGCATTTACAAAGGCAAATGACACATATAAAATTTTTAGGGAATATGTCCTAAAGTTGCTAAAGGACATTCTAGACTTAGATACACTTTCTATCACAGTGAGCTGTTTTGGATTTTAGCCAATCTATAATTTAAGACACTTGTTAAAGAGTTGTTACAAGAGATAAATATGCATTAATTTATTATTTAAATTCCAGAGCATCTGAACATCTTTACCACTGATCAGCAGCTCTATACTATAGGACAATTTTTAGTACACCATGAATATTTTTAAAAACAGAAAAAATAATTCTGAATTATTTGATTTATTCTTCATCTCTGATATTTCCAACTTATCTCTGGTGTTGATGATATCCTACTTATAGAACTTTTTTTATTTTAATTCCTCCTTCTTGTCCTTTATATTTATCTCATATAATTTTATCTATTTTCCATCCATGCCTTTATTCAACACATATTTACTGAACATTCAACAGTATTCAATCAACAAATATTAATATTTACTGAGTACATCTATGCATCAGGCACACAGTTATAAAAGTAAGTACATCCTTATCCTTCCAGGAAATTCAGTCTTGAAAGGAAAATGAACATGTATATATTTAATTGCAACAAAACTTCAATACTATAAACAGGCTTAAATAAAATACTTTGGCTTCTCATGTTGCGCTAGTGGTAAAGAACCCACCTGCTGATGCAGGAGACGTAAGAGATGCGGGTTCGATCCCTGGGTTGGAAAGATCCCCTGGAGGAGGGCATGGCAACCCACTCCAGTATTCTTGCCTGGAGAATCCCATGGACAGAGGAGCCTGGTGGGCTACAGTCCATGGGGTCACAGAGTCAGACACAACTGAGCAATTAAGCACAGCACACGCACAGCAAGAAAGACCCAGCACAGCCAAATGAATTTTAAATTAAAAAAAAAAAAAGAAAGAACAGTGTATAGTTTAATATGAACACAGATTCAACTATATACAAGGGAGTTGAGCTTTCAAACTGTGGTGCTGGAGAAGACTCTTGAGGATCCCTTGGACAGCAAGGAGATTAAACTAGTCAATCCTAAAGAAAATCAACCCTGAATGTTCACTGGAAGGACTGATGCTGAAGCTGAAGCTCCAATACTTTAGCCACCTGACACAAAGAGCCAAATCATTGGAAAAGACCCTGATGCCAGGAAAGACTGAGGGCAGGAGGAGAAGGGGAAGATGGAGGATGTGATGGTTGGATGGCATCACCAACTCAATGGACATGAATTTGAACAACAACAATAAGGGCTATGGGGCTTATTGGACTAGATCTGCCTCCATTTGTAAGTTCTTCAAGACGGGCTTTAACTTGTGAGCAGCCAGAAGTTAACAGGAGCTTTAGACAGTTGAGTAAGCGTCAGAGATTTGTTTGAGGGAAAAGACAGATTGTGTAGCAGTGATGAAGGTAGATTAAAGTAGAAATAAAGTAAGACTAGATAGTATAATCTTCTGCAGGGGAAGCTGTGATGCCTGTCTCGGGGAGACAAAGAACACAGGTTTGGATGAAACAGAATAGATGGATTCAAACATTTCTAAGACAGAATCTAAGACTCTGGCGAGTAACTGTGTATTTGTGTGTACATATTACATGGAAGTGGACAGAGGGAATGAAAGCAAGGCAAGAGCTGATGTCCCTGATGATCTGTTTTTGTTTGGACAGGACTTAGCAGATGTCGATGACATTCCCTGAGAAAGAATCCAGGGAGGGAAGGAGGACCACGGGCAAGAGTGGAACAAAAGCAGCTCATTTTCTTTTTAGACATCTTAAACTTGAAGCAATGTTACAATATTACTTGAGGATTCAAGAGATGACCCAGTGGGCAGTGGGAAACATGAAAACAATGCTCAAAGAAGACTGTCGGATGGAGTGTCAGCACGGAGCCATCAACAGACAGAAGGTATTTAAAGTCAAATGAGTAGATAAAATTCCCCAGGAAGGGAGAAGACCAAAAGTAAAACCATGGGGGCCAAAAGGAAAGTTTGAAGAGATGAGCAAGACTCTTGGAAAAGACCCTGATGCTGGAAAAGATTGAAAGCAAAAGGAGAGGAGGGTGGCAGAGGATGAGATGCTTAGATAGCATCACCGACTTAATGGACATGAACTTCAGCAAACTCCAGGAAATACAGAGGGATAGGGAAGCCTCTCGTGCTGCAGTCCATAGGGTCACAAAAATAAGACACGACTTAGCGACTGAACAACAACAACAACATGATGAAGAAATAACCAAAATAAATAAATAAATAAAAGAACCAAGTGATGGGGTTAATACCCACAAAAAGGACAGGCTTGAAGAAAAATAGCAGTATGCTCAACAGGATCAAATCTCTTATCTCACTGCAGCCCATGGGCTATATATTCCTAAATCTACATACATAGGAATATATAGCCCATGGGCTGGTATAGAATTGGTATCCCTATACCAAGTCTACCAATGACAAAAACAATGCCCCAAATCGTTGTTGTCAGACTTCATATACCAGCAAGCAGCGGAGACAACACAGGTCTAAAGGCAATGTTTCCTCCTCAAATATCCACTGCCTCTTCAGTTACAGCTTCATTTGATGACCTAAAAGCTTCAGTTTTTCAATGTATCCTGAATTAAACACTGGTAATCCCTCTGCTTAGGTTACTGGTTTCTATAATTAATAATGCATTTCTCCTCTCCCTGATTCTACCACAGGGCTTTGATTTCATCAACCTACTCTGCTTCTGGTTTCCTACAAAAACAGTCAGCCACTCCACTTTGTTGATTCCTTTTTTTTTTTAACTTCATTAGAATACAGCCAATTAACAATGTTGTTATAGTTTCAGTGGACAGCAGAGGGACTCAGCCAGACATATACATGTATCCATTCTCCCCCAAATTCCCCTCCCATCCAGGCTGCCACATAACACTGAGCAGAGTTCCTTGTGCTGTACAGTAGGTCCTTGTGTGTTATCCATTTTAAATATAGCAGTGTGTACATGTGATCCCAAACTCCCCAGGTATCCCTCCCCACCATCCTTCCCCACTGGCAACCAGTAAGTTCATTCTCTAAGTCTCTGAGTGTGTTTCTGTTTTGTAAATAAGTTACTCTGTATCATTGCTTTTTAGATTCCGCATGTTGGTTCCTCTTCCAGCTGAGACATGCCCTTCACTCTTGGCCACAGCTTGTGGTCCTGACCATCTGCCAGAAACAACATAAACGTCATCTTCCCCATTGATTAACTCTCCTGTAGGAATATTCCAGTATTCTGTGATCCCCTGGCATCAATCATACATGTGAACGAAGAATTTTGTGTCCCTGCGTACTTCAAAATTTTCAAATGTGTCTATTCTTTCTTCTCAATCAGCCTATAAGCTCTTCCAGTGAAGATGTGACCTTCCGGAGGTCATTTTTAACCCTATTAATTAATGAGCCTTAGAGTGGGGGCAGGGTTATGATGTTAATAAACATGAATGTGGCTTGGCTGCGGTATTCAAACACAAAAAACAGACTAAAATAAGCACCAAATGTACATAAAGTAACTGGCTATTCAAACTTTTAATGCAGTATAACAGAGTATAGGACTTCTGTGATAGCTCAGATGGTAAAGATTCTGCCTGCCATGCAGGAGACCCGGGTTCCATCCCTGCATCAGGATGGAACCCTGGAGAAGGGGAGTGTAAGTGGCCAAAAGCGGTGGCACTTATCACATGGCACTGCAGATTCTCTAGGAAGTGGCTCTTTAGCTTTTCATTTTATCAAAAGACCCTTTGGCGGATTCATTTTGATATTTGGCAAAACTAATACAATTATGTAAAGTTTAAAAATAAAATAAAATTTAAAAAAAAAGAAAAAAAATATTTATTTGGTTGCAGCATGTAGAATCTTTAATTGAGGTATGTGGTATCTAGTTCCTTGACCAGAGATTGAACCCAGGCCTCCTGCATTGGAAGCATGAAGCCCTAGCCACTGGACCATCAGGGAAGTCCCCTGAAAGAATTTTTTTTAATCTTTTTATTTTTTATTGGGATATCCCTGATAGCTCAGTTGGTAAAGAATCCACCAGCAATGTGGGAGACCTGGGTTCCACTCCTGGGTTGGGAAGATCCCCTGGAGAAGGGAAAGGCTAAAGTATTCTGGCCTGGAGAATTCGAAGGACTGCATAGTCCATGGGGTTGCAAAGAACCGGACACGACTGAGCGACTTTCACTTCACTTCACTTCATAGCCAATTAACAATGCTGTGATAGCCTCAGGTGAACAGTGAAGGGACTCATTCATATAATGTACATGTATCCATTCTCCCTCAAAAATACACTTCAGTCAACTATTTGAACCAATTTTCTTTCCATGGGTCGATCAACATCTGTACTTACATATACATAAATATATAGTTCTTACTATATATTTACTATATATATTACTATATATTTATATAAAGTAATAACTATATAAAATATAGTGTTTCAACAACTATATTTTATATAGTGTTTCAACAGTGTTTCAAATAAAGCAGTATCGTTCTTTTAGACTTCCCCTTCCATGTGTATTCTAGAAAATGTGTTCCTGTGTTACCGTCGGGAAATAAACTCTGCAGCCCAGTTATTAGCCAAGACATAGTTCTAGTGTTCATAGTATCTAAGGGCAACACAACATAAACCTTGGCTGGTTTCTGAATCTACATTTCAAGGATAGAACGAAAGCAGTGACTGAAAAGAAACGCATATAAACATTCTAGACCAGACATCATACAATAGGCACTTATTTTCTTTGGAAGTCAGACATAGAAAACGAATCACAGAACTGTTCTTTCATTATTTCCATATTACTTAAAACACACACACAAATATTCTCAGATTTCTTTTTGCACATTTGAACTCCCAAGTTCTTCCTTATTTTGAATAAAATGCAATGAGTACCTATCAACATGGAATAAGCACAGGGTGGCCTACTTGGAAAAACTCCATAATTAACTGGCTCTTTCTGTTTGAAAGCTCACAGATGAAGAAGTCAGAGAATCCTGTACTTTGAACAAACATTTTCAAATAGTCAGAAAATGGGAGACATTACTGATGTCATATCATGCATGGCACAGAATTTTGAAAAGAGCAAACAAATTTCAGATGAGCTATTTAAATGGTATTAAGGAAATATAATATTGGTTTTATGTCTTAGTAATACTTACAGGGACCCTGTAATTGCAGTATGGTTGATAATAAGCTAAACTTTACACAGGTCATCTCATTTCTCACATAATCTTCACAACACCCCTCTGAGGTGAGCACACGTGTTAGACATGAGGAAACTAAAGTAGAGGGCAACTTATGATTTGCCCAAAGTCACACAGCCAGTGGGTGCGTGCGTACATGCTCAGTCGCTTCAGTCACGTCTGACTCTGTGTAACCCTATGAACCATAGCCCACTAGGCTCCTCTGTTCATGGGATTCTCCAGGCAAGAATATTGGAGTGGGTTGTCATGTCCTTCTCCAGGGGATCTTCTCAACCCAGGGATTGAACCCGTATCTCTTATATCTTCTACATTTGGGGGAGGGTCCTTTTCTCCTAGAGCCACTTGGGAAGCCAGAAGTGGGTATCAGTGCCAGAATTTAAACCACTACAGCCTGATGGCTGGGACTGATTCCTTATCTCTGATGACTTCTCTTGCATGCTACCTACTTTCTTTAGGTTAAAATATTTTTCTAGTAAAAGTTAAAATAATATAAGGAAATATTTTGTAATATATAATGTGAACTTAGAATTTCCATGTTTCATCAAAGTTACCTAAATAGAGAATACCTATCCAAACTAATGTAAGTGGAAAAAAAAAGGAAAAACTAGAATATATTAAAATTAATGGGACCCTGTAATGTGTCCAAAGGAGAAATGTTAGCATCAATGTTCATTAAGTTTGCTGTCATCAATGAAGATCATCGGTCTTTGCTAGTGCATTCCTAATTCATGCAAGGAGTAAGATTTTTGAAAACTTTTCTATATATTTAGGGTATGAAGTATCCTAATATTAATGAGTTACAGTCTTGAAAAAGTAATATTTAACAGTCTTTAAAAAGTAATTTTGTTTCTCAAACTTGCTAATTTACTCTCAGAATTCATATAAGGTTAAGGATATCATGTATTTTTATTGAATCCTTTACCCAAACGTATTTTCACACTTCGAAGTTCACAAATAAATCCAGAGGGTAAAAAGTTATTGCCAAAGTATTCCTTAACACAAAGCAACCACAGAAATGTATACTTTACAACATGTCATTTACACACTTCTAAGAAACAATGGCCCATTAGAAACTACATATATATATATACTTTATGAACATGCGTGCATGCCCAGTCACATCTGACTCTTTGTGACCCCATAGGCTGTAGCTCCACCAGGCTCCTCTGTCCATGGGATTTTCCAGGCAAGAATCCTGGGGTGGGTTACCATTTCCTCAGCCAGGGGATCTTCCCGACCCAGGGATCAAACCTGCGACTCTGTGTTTCCTACATTAGCAGGTGGATTCTTTACCACTGCACCACCTGGGAGACCCTATACCTATCTATCTGTCATCTGTCTACACACACATACGTGTGTGTGTGTGTGTGTGTACACACATCAGTCATCTGGAAAGTGTCTTCAAATTATTCATCCTTGATTTTTTTCAGGTCCACCATTCATAAGATTCCACCAGTTAGGAATTAGGAAACAATTCTTCTACTAAGTCATTTAAAAGCAAATACATCAACTGTTCAGCATTTTCGGGACAGGAATCTTTCTCCTAAGAGCAGAATTTAAAGCACTTAGTTGGAACATTAGATCTGAAGGTATTTATTTTACTCTGAAATATAAAGAGCTATTAAAATGAAATGAACACTAATAAAGAATATGTAGAAGAATACATAGGACCTGGGAATTCCCTGGTGGTCCAGTGGTTAGAACTCCATGCTTTTCCTGTCCAGGGCCTAGGTTTAATCCCTGGTCAGGGAGCCAAGATCCTACAATCCTTGTGGCATAGTCAAAAAAAAAAAAAAAGAATATACAGGACTAGACCACTGCTTGTGTGTAATAACAAGATTGGAAAATTGCAAAGATGGATTTAATCAAAGATGGATAAAAAAAAAAAAGTGGTGGTACCAGAGAACTTGACTCAATACTCTATAATGACCTATATGGGAAAGGAATCTAAAAAAGAACAGCTACATATATAACTGATTCACTTTGCTATTCAGCACAAACTAACAACATTGTAATGCAACTACACTCCAATAAAACTTTAAAAAATGAAAAAAAAAGAATATGCAGAAGAAAATACTCTTGAAGAAAACCTTTTTTAAAAGTTTTATACAAGACAAATGATAAAAGATTAAATACCAGCAGGATGGATTTTAACCACAGAAGCTAAAAGCATCATTAAACATTTCTATGTACATACCATTTGAAAAATGTTCTTACCATATACTCCATATTAGAAGCTGTAGGATATACCTGACTTCGCAACTTATTATGAAGGTCCAAGATACTCTGCATGTCATTGTCTGTGATGGCCCTTTTCCCTCTTTGCTTGGCTATCCACCACACACCATCCTCATCCATGTACTTTTCCAAAAGTTTTTCCAATAAAGTGGCATTAGGAACCACCATGGCTGGAATCGCTGGGGCCATGAGGAGCACCGTGGTTACCCTGAACCACTCCCGCACGGTACACTTCATAATGAATGCTCTCAGGATTTCCCCGGGAAAATCTCCAACACCGGCTCTTCCACTCCTTTTGGCTATAAGGACATGTAGTGCAATTAGGGTGAAAATCCCGGCACACATAAATTTTCTAACAACAAAAATAATACAACAGTCACAAAGGGATGGAGCCAGTTTGATTTGTGTACTTAATTCCAGCAAACGGAATAAATTTTGAAATAAATTTTCTCCAATCCATTTTTACTCCAGAGGACTTTTCACAGTGCACCTTTCCCACAAAACAGAAAACTGTATTTTCCAAGATAATGTACATGATGCCAAAAACATGGCAAAAGCAACCCAGAAGAGTTAAAGCTTGAAAGCGATGTCTGAATTACAAATCTTTAAATGGCTATTTATGGCACACAGCCTGCAAAGGGTTTTAGAATGTTTTATCCTAGAATGTTTTATCAGGCAATCCAGAGGTCCAGGTTTCTCTCTCTGTTTCAAGGTATTATTTTATCTCAGTGCCCCATCTCTGGTTCAAACATTCAGAATGTCAACAAAATTATGAAATCGAGGGCGAATGCTTTAAAGAAGTACAACATTTTACGCATACATATGTCCATGGAGATTTCTAAAGGGACCAGTGAATTAATGCAAGTGAACAGTTAAGGTCACTGGGGTAAGTATCTTCGCATACAGGCCCAGGTCAAGAAGAAAAATTCATTATTTCCTAGAAAGCGTGTGCCTAACCTGTAGCCTGCACCCGATGAACACAACAGCCCACGGGCGGTTTCGGAGCCTCTCCGGCCACACGCCGCAGGCGCACACGGTTCACCCAAACCAAAGGAGGTGAAACTCACAAACTCACTGAGAAGCAGGAGCGCCCAGAGTTCTCCATCGTGGCTGCTTTCCGAGTACACACCCACCCCTCCGTGATCGACCGTTCTCTGCAAGTGGATTTTTTTTTTTTTTTAAGTTGAGTTTAAGAAGAAAAAAGTAGAAGAGGGTGGGAGCTTGACGACTTACCTCTCCAGTGTGAAGTTCCCTAAGATGGATCAGCCGAACCAGACGGCCGGCCTCCCCAGCCGCCTGCAGCCTGCACACAGACGGCCCGGTTCGGGAGGACCCGGGCCTCGCACGTCCTCCGGCGCTACCTGCAGTGGGATTGCTATCCTCGGCCTCGGCCGCTCCCCTCGGACCTGAAAGCCGGAGCTGGGCAAAGCGCGGCGAAGTTGGGAGCCCGAGGCTGGGGTGGAACGGCAGCGGCCTGGTTAGCTCTGCAGGGTGGGCGCCCGAGCGTCTCGGAGCAGAAGCTGCAGGAGCGAGAGGGGCGGGGACTCGGGTCAGGCTGGGCGGCGAAGGCTGCAGGCGACCCCGCGCTCCCGCTCGGTGCAGTCGCCGCGCGCAGAGCCAGGCGCAGAGCGCTTCCGCCGCTCCCCTGAGCGCCCGGGCATTTATTGCGGTCCCCGCGCGCGCGCACGTGACGTGAGCGCCCCTGCTCGCCCACCCCCACCTCTGCCCAGCCCTGGACGCGTGCCCGCGGCGGGAGCGAGGAGAGGCCGCCCGGCTTCTCACCACCCGCTTCACCATCCCCGCACCCCGCCCTCCGGCCCAGCGCCGTCAGGACGCCTGGCCTTTGTGGCGGTAGCTTGGGCTTCAGGGACCAGAAAGTGGAAGGTCTGGACCTCGTGAGAGGCCGTGTGCAAGGAGGATCAAACTCCCAACGCCCCCTCGCAGTTCCGCCAACTTTCCGAGAGCCGTCTCCTAGTTCCTTCCTGATTCGATGCTAAACAAGGAGCTGTCCCAGAGAGTGCGCGTAGCCGGTGGAGTGGGGTTAACACTTTGGAAACTGGGAAAGGTAACTGGGGCAGGGGAGCGTAGGGTAGGGGAACGGAAGTCTAGTCCTTTTATTTTCTCCAGGGAATCACTTCCATTACCAAGACCGGCTGTCTAGAATTAGAAAGTTGTTCTTTTTTGCTGCGTTAGAACATTGATGATAATGATGAACAAATGGGACAAGGATTTCATAGAGTGATGGATGATCTGTGACTCAGGGTTGCCTGACAGTTGAGAGCTCCACTTCATCCTTAAAATATGTTGCATTCGCTTCCTAAAGTGACAGCAGCACTTTTTTTTTCTTTCTAATGATGTAGACATTTATGGAGTTGATACAAAGAGTAGCCTCAATTTATCAGAGCTACCTTGACAGGAATTCAATACCCAAACCTAGAAGTGATAGTGAAATGAGAGTCAGTCTCCTAGATGTTCATGCTAAAATTCCAAGTAGGAAAATTACTAATTTTAAGTTCATAAAGGCTCACCATAATTAATGTGGTGCTACAGGTACATTATTTTATTAAGCATTTATTTAATTTATTTACCTTTACTTTCCCTCTGTGGGCTTTCCTTGTGGCTCAGATGGTAAAGAATCTTCCTGTAACTCCAGAGACTCAGGTTAAATCCCTGGATTGGGAAGATCCTCTAAAGAATGAAATGGCAACCTATTCCATTATTCTTGCATGGAGAATGCCATGGCCAGAGGAACCTGGTGGGCTACAGCCTATGAGGTCGCAAAGATTCCGACGACTGAGCAACTTCACTCCTGCGTTGTGGGCAGATTCTTTACCACCTGAGCCACCAGGGAAGCTACAGTCTATAGCATATGATCAAATAAAGTAAAACTCGGAAAGTAATTCCCAAATTCCACCACCCAATTACTTTATCAAACCAAAAAAATTCAAATCTATGCCTCTGGTGAACATGAGACCTTGCTTCCTCTCAAATACAGAAAAGAAACAAAAGGGAAACATGGCCTAGCAGAACACAGAAGGTGAAAAGCTCGATGCACATAACCAGTTTCATAGAAGGTGTCATTTTTAGCAACTTATAACACTTGCACTTTTCAAATATTTATAAATTTTTGCATTGGTTTTCCCTCTTGGAAACTGGTGAAAGACCCCAAAGTCTGTGATACAAGAATTTTCATTTGTCATATTAGATGAAGAACACTTTTATATACTGCAATTTTAGTGTACTGGAAATTATATGTATGTGTGCCCCAGTCGCTCAGTAGTGTTTGAGTCTTGCGACCCCATGGATTGCAGCCCACCAGGCTCCTCTCTCCATTGAATTTTCCAGGCAAGAACACTGAAGCAGGTTACCATTTCCTCCTCCAGGGGATCTTCCCTACACAGGGATCAAACCTGTGTCTCCTGCATTGGCAGACAGATTCTTTACCACTTGAGCCACCTGGGAAGCCCTGTTGAAAAATATACTATCAAATAAAAAACAGTTAAGAGTAATAACATTACTTGAAACATTTTCAAAGAGAATTTAAGTTGGGAAAAACCAAATTAAGATGCTAAAAATGAAGTTAAATGCATTGACTCTTGAATGTTTCCATCATAAAACTTTCCACAAAATACACAGATCACACACCTAAAGGCTTACATTAAAGAAAATTAATTTTGGTTTTAAGATTTTAATTCCCAAACTTTCTCCAGGCAAAAAAATAAAAGTTTGTATTCCTTGTCTTAGTGTTTCTATTGGCTTCCAATCTGCTTCTGCAGGTCATATTTTTATATAAAGGCAATGATTTAAACATTAGCAATATTAAGCATTAACACTTTGATAATATGTCATATCTGATTTAATATATATGCTGGGAATGTCATTTTAAAGAATAATCAAACACAATGTTCTGGAATACTCTAAAATGATACTGTTCACTTTTTAATTTTTTGTTGGGAAATCTATGTGGAGACTAAAGAAAATGTCCCAGAATTCATGTATAAAGTGCACTTTGGTTTGTGGCTGAGACTGATACTTGTAAAGCCACGGTTGTTTTTAGCATTGCTACTTCTTGTAGCAGACACTGTGGTCGCCTAACCTAAAACCAGCCTTCCACCCCTTTTCTTCGAAGCCCATAGCTGCCAATTTACTGGGGGTGTTCACTAGCTCACATTCTGTCAAACTGTCCTCAGGAGATGAATGTTGACTAGTGAAAGGCAATCTTCACACTCTATCAGTACTTGATTTAACTACCAGTAATTGACTTAGCCTGTATATGACTTGGAACCCTGGATCCTGAAAGGAAGGAAGATATCTGCTTGGGTGAAGACAAAGGTGGGCAAGGGTTTTATTTTGTAATAAAAGGAGATGCAAAAAGAGAAAATGTCCCTCAGGTGCTAATATATAAGTTTGTGAAATTTAAATATGCACCTGTTATCATACAAAGTGGTCAAACAAGAGATGGCAAGAGTGAAGTCGACATTCTAGGAATCAGCGAACTGAAATGGACCGGAATGGGTAAATTTAACTCAGATGACCATTATATCTACTACTGCGGGCAGGAATCCCTGAGAAGAAATGGAGTGGCCATCATGGTCAAGAAAAGAGTCCAAAATGCAGTACTTGGATGCAATCTCAAAAACGACAGAATGATCTCTGTTCGTTTCCAAGGCAAACCATTCAATATCACAGTAATCCAAGTCTATGCCCCAACCAGTAACACTGAAGAAGCTGAAGTTGAATGGTTCTATGAAGACCTACAAGACCTTTTAGAAGTAACACCCAAAAAAGATGTCCTTTTCATTATAGGGGACTGGAATGCAAAAGTAGGAAGTCAAGAAACACGTAGAGTAACAGGCAAATTTGGCCTTGGAATACGGAATGAAGCAGGGCAAAGACTAATAGAGTTTTGCCAAGAAAATGCACTGGTCATAACAAACACCCTCTTCCAACAACACAAGAGAAGCTATACATGGACATCACCAGATGGTCAACACTGAAATCAGATTGATTATATTCTTTGCAGCCAAAGATGGAGAAGCTCTATATAGTCAGCAAAAACAAGACCAGGAGCTGACTGTGGCTCAGACCATGAGCTCCTTATTGCCAAATTCAGACTTAAATTGAAGAAAGTAGGGAAAACCACTAGACCATTCAGGTATGACCTAAATCAAATCCCTTATGATTATACAGTGGAAGTGAGAAATAGATTTAAGGGCCTAGATCTGATAGATAGAGTGCCTGATGAACTATGGAATGAGGTTCGTGACATTGTACAGGAGACAGGGATCAAGACCATCCCCATAGAAAAGAAATGCAAAAAAGCAAAATGGCTGTCTGCGGAGGCCTTACAAATAGCTGTGAAAAGAAGAGAAGCGAAAAGCAAAGGAGAAAAGGAAAGATATAAACATCTGAATGCAGAGTTCCAAAGACTAGCAAGAAGAGATAAGAAAGCCTTCCTCAGCAATCAATGCAAAGAAATAGAGGAAAACAACAGAATGAGAAAGACTAGGGATCTCTTCAAGAAAATCAGATACCAAAGGAACATTTCATGCAAAGATGGGCTCAATAAAGGACAGAAATGGTATGGACCTAGCAGAAGCAGAAGATACTAACAAGAGACGGCAAGAATACACAGAAGAACTGTACAAAAAAGATCTTCACGACCCAGATAATCACAATGGTGTGATCACTGACCTAGAGCCAGACATCCTGGAATGTGAAGTCCAGCAGGCCTTAGAAAGCATCACTAGGAACAAAGCTAGTGGAGGTGATGGAATTCCAGTTGAGCTATTCCAAATCCTGAAAGATGATGCTGTGAAAGTGTTGCACTCAATATGCCAGAAAATTTGGGAAACTCAACAGTGGCCACAGGACTGGAAAAGGTCAGTTTTCATTCCAATCCCAAAGAAAGGCAATGCCACAGAATGCTCAAACTACCGCACAATTGCACTCATCTCACACGCTAGTAAAGTAATGCTCAAAATTCTCCAAGCCAGGCTTCAGCAATACATGAACCGTGAACTTCCTGATGTTCAAGCTGGTTTTAGAAAAAGCAGAGGAACCAGGGATCAAATTGCCAACATCTGCTGGATCATGGAAAAAGCAAGAGAGTTCCAGAAAAGTATCTATTTCTGCTTTATTGACTATGCCAAAGCCTTTGACTGTGTGGATCACAATAAACTGTGGAAAATTCTGAAAGAGATGGGAATACCAGACCACCTGATCTGCCTCTTGAGAAATTTGTATGCAGGTCAGGAAGCAACAGTTAGAACTGGACATGGAACAACAGACTGGTTCCAAATAGGAAAAGGAGTACATCAAGGCTGTATATTGTCACCCTGTTTATTTAACTTATATGCAGAGTACATCATGAGAAACGCTGGACTGGAAGAAACACAAGCTGGAATCAAGATTGGGAGAAATATCAATAACCTCAGATATGCAGATGACACCACCCTTATGGCAGAAAGTGAAGAGGAACTAAAAAGCCTCTTGATGAAAGTGAAAAAGGAGAGTGAAAAAGTTGGCTTAAAGCTCAACATTGAGAAAATGAAGATCATGGCATCCGGTCCCACCACTTCATGGGAAATAGATGGGGAAACAGTGGAAACAGTGTCAGACTTTATTTTTCTGGGCTCCAAAATCACTGCAGATGGTGACTGCAGCCATGAAATTAAAAGATGCTTACTCCTTGGAAGGAAAGTTATGACCAACCTAGATAGCATATTCAAAAGCAGAGACATTACTTTGCCAACAAAGGTCTGTCTAGTCAAGGCTATGGTTTTTCCTGTGGTCATGTATAGATGTGAGAGTTGGACTGTGAAGAAGGCTGAGCGCCGAAGAATTGATGCTTTTGAACTGTGGTGTTGGAGAAGACTCTTGAGAGTCCCTTGGACTGCAAGGAGATCCAACCAGTCCATTCTGAAGGAGATCAGCCCTGGGATTTCTTTGGAAGGAATGATGCTAAAGCTGAAACTCCAGTGCTTTGGCCACCTCATGCGAAGAGTTGACTCATTGGAAAAGACTCTGATGCTGGGAGGGATTGGGGGCAGGAGGAGAAGGTGATGACAGAGGATGAGATGGCTGGATGGCATCACTGACTCGATGGACATGAGTCTGAGTGAACTCCGGGAGTTGGTGATGGACAGGGAGGCCTGGCGTGCTGCGACTCATGGGGTTGCAAAGAGTTGGACACGACTGAGCAACTGATCTGATCTGATCTGATCTGATCATACAAAGAGGGACAAGCCTAAAGACAGGCTTATCATCTTGGCTGAGTAGAAAGACAGACAGTGCTTGAGTCTCCCTGCCACTGAGAAGTCACTGAATACCTAGCCTCTGTTTTACTAACCCTGCAAGACAGGAAATGTATTGTTTAAGCCACACCGATTTAGGAATTCAGTTACTTGCAGCTCAGAGCATTCTAGCAAATATATTTCTACAAAGAGCATACCTTCCTTTGACAATGTTGTATTTTCTCTGTGCTGCTGCTATGTTCTGCTCACCTGCATACTTAGGAATTATCTTAAGTGTATTCTTATATGGCTTTTCTATCCCCATGTTTCAAAATTGGGTATATGTTCATCTCTAGGTATTTAACCCACTGCATAGTTTCATGGCCCCAAACCTCAACCTCAAACAGGCACACTGGCTGTTTCATCACCATATTGTTAGTAAGTCCATCCTCCTCTGGGGAGATGGAATAGAATTTGTGGTGTGTTTTGGGAGATGGAATCAATGTAGTCAATGTTTTAAAACATGTAGTTTTAAATTTGGCTTCCCTAGTGGCTCAGATGGTAAAGAATCTGCCTGCAGTGCAGGAGACTCAGGTTTAATCCCTGGGTCGGGAAGATCCCCTGGAGAAGGAAATGGCTACCTACTCCAGTATTCTTGCCTGGAGAATTCCATGGACCGAAGAGCCTGGCAGGCTAACGTCCATGGGGTCGCAAAGAGTTAGACACGACTGAGCGAGTAACACACATGCTGCTGCTAAGTCGCTTCAGTCGTGTCCAACTCTGTGCGATCTCATAGACAGCAGCCCACTAGGCTCCTCTGTCCCTGGGATTCTCCAGGCAAGAATACTGGAGTGGGTTGCCATTTCCTTCTCCAATGCATGAAAGTGAAAAGTCAAAGTGAAGTCGCTTAGCCGTGTCCGACTCTTAGCAACCCCATGGACTGGAGCCTACCAGGCTCCTCCGTCCATGGGATTTTCCAGGCAAGAGTACTGGGGTGGGGTGCCATTGCCTTCCCCGAACACACGCATACACACACACACAATTTTAAATTAAGATACCTGAGTTAGTTTCATGAAGTGTCACTGGGTCCTTGGAACTTGTTTATGCTACTTGGCCTCTACCAGCCTTGGATCCTTTTCCCTTTAAGAGAAGAAATAACGGTAGCTATCTCACTTTGTCACTTTGTGTATTAAAATGAATTAATACATGGAAGCACTTGAAACAGATGCATAGAGAGTGCTCAATAAAAGATAAATATTATTGTTATTATAAGAACTAAAGTAGAGGATTTATAGTTGCTATTTTATAAACTCATTGGGCTTTAATCAAAGTACTGTGCCATGTAGGAGATTAATTTTTAAGTAGAAGATTGAAATAACTGGTCATAAACATGATGAAAACTATCTGTAGTGTCTCTGGCAATGCTCATGGATTTTCCTCTCACAAGTTATAAAGGATCCTGTTCTGTTTATGGTAGGACACAGTTCCCATTTTTATCCAAAGTAGCAACTTGTCTCCATCTCAAGATAGTTACATATATGTCTTTCTACTCTAACTACAAATGTGAAATTAATTATTTAAACCTTATTTTTTAAATGTAACATACATGCATTGAAGTGTAAAAAATCTTAAGTGTACAGCTCAAGGAAATTTTACAGAGACTCATTTGAAAAGACCCTGATACTGGGAAAGATTGAGGGCAGGAGGAGAAGGGGACTACAGAGGATGAGATGGTATGACGGCCTCACCGACTCAATGTACTTGGGTTTGGGTGGACTCCGGGAGTTGGTGATGGACAGGGAGGCCTGGCGCACTGCAGTTCATGGGGTCGCAAAGAGTCGGACACAACTGAGCGACTGAACTGAACTGAACACACAACATGAAAACCACTCAGATCTAGATGAAGAATATAGCCATCTCCCAAAAGCTTTCTTGGTGCCTTTCCCTGGTGCATTCTCCCCAAAGGTAAGTAATATTCTAATCTCTCATTCAAAATTAGTTTTGCCTGTTTTTTGCATCTTTTCATGCATGGAATCATGTAGTAGACAATTTTATTGTCTGGCTTCTTTTGTGTCCTTTTTCTTTTATTCAGTATGTCTGCAAGATTTATCCATTTTGTTGTATGTAGCAACACTTTGTTCTTTTTTTTTTTTTTTGATAAGCATTTTGATTCTACATTTTTTAAAACCCATTCTAACCCTAACCCTAACCCTAACCCTAACCCTAATTTTTTAAATTTGCAAAACGGCCTTTAATTCCAGTCTCAACAGTTCAGTTCCACAAGCAGACCTCAGAACAGATATATAAAAATACCCAACGGTAATGGAATAGTTCATGTGGTCCCCTGCCCCCAAGAGCGTACTGCTCTCCACCCGGACCTGTTTCAAGAAGGCTCATTGTCAAAGCACCTTCCAGAAGCGGGTGAGTCCTTCCAAGTCAGCCCAGCCAGGACACCCCTGGGGTCTCCTTGGAGGGTGGCTCAGCCGGACCTCGGGCTGAGGTCCGGTTAGGTTGCTGAATGTTAATAGTCCAGTTTAGGCTTTTAAAATAATTCTGCTAAAGACATTCCTGTACATGCCTTTTGAATACATATTCACACTTTTTTTTATTGGCTGTATAGCTCAGAGTAGAACTTGATGAGTAGAATGTCTGAATTTTAATGAAGTCCAAATTTTCAATCTTTTCCTTTATGGTTAGTGATATGTGTGACCTATAGGATAAATATTTGCTTATCTCAAAGTGATAAAGAAAAATCTTCTATGTTATCTTCTAGCTTTATTATTTCACATTTTACAATCAGGTCTTTGATCCATCTGGAATGGACTTTTATGTTATGACCAGGAAGTAATTGAATTTGTAAAGAAATATTTGAGTGATTAAATTAAAAGCCTGCATATCTTATAACCATCACTGTAAAACTCTATGAATTTGTTCTGGAAAGAATATAAATTTCAGAATTAAGAGATAGATAAATGTCTTTGTTCTTTAATCCAGAGTTATGATGCTTTAATCAGATTATTTAGAAATGTAAATGCTGAGATCCATGTTGATGCCATAACCTGAAAAGTCCTTAATCTGTCTCCTGATGTCAGGAAAGTAATTATTTTAAGCTTCTTTTTAGATTTGCAGAGGATCTATTTTTTTGTCATCCATTTAAAGTTTGCTCTGCAATCACTAAATGCAGTGATTCATTTTTAAGTTATCTACTACCACCAATACTACCTCTATGCATTTGAAAAAAAAATGTTCGTAACTTCTGTATATGCTTTCGTACCTTTCTTGGCATAGTTCTTACTGGTTAAAGTCTTTTCTGCATATTCGTACTCTAACCATTCTTCTCCACAAAGACTTTCTCACTGATGCAGTCAATCATTTTCTCTCTTCTATTTTCCTCTGAATCTTATCAATTTCAGTTATATAAATTATAACTATTCATATATTTCCTTATCTCTCCAACAATGCTAAAAGCTCCTTGAGAAAAGAGATCATGTTTATGTGACTTTTGTGTTACTTATACTAACATATACATATATATATATATACATATGACATATGATAATATATGTTAAATGAACAACTGAATTTGGACTTCTGGAATATTCCATATTGCCCAGAAAAGTGCACCCGTGTGCCCAGATGTACAAACTTGTGGACAGGAGCACAAAAATCCACAAAATAAACAAAACTCCACATCATGCTAGAGATGAACATCACCTAGGGACTTTTCTTTGGAGGGAAAGTATCTAATATTGAAAAAAACATTTGCCATTTATGTCATAAATGATCTCAGAAGTAGACAGGCAATTCAGATTCATTTAAAAATGAAAACCAGGCATGGCATAAGTGTTTTCTACAATATCTCCAGGCCCATTACCATTAACGATTTTTCAGTGGAGACTTTGAGTACAGCCTTACACCATTTATTGACAAAATTTTTGTGTGAACATTTTTTTAAAAAATGTAACCCACTTCTAAACCACTTATTCTTTTCAATTTATCATTTTTAAATTCATAGGAAAGTGATATTTCCTAAAGTAAAAAGAAGTTAGACATTTGTCCAACAGTATTTTTGAGAGCATTACACTACTCGATTCATGTTCTGCTTTGTCACTTTTATCTATTGATGGCTTATATTCTGTCAGCCTCTTTATGACAATCTGGCACCTATGTATTGTTAGCATCTGCAACTTGCAGATCATAGCAGGAACTGTAGATGCAAAACGGAAAAGATATAACTGACCATCGTGGTTGAAACACTGCATTTTAATTTCTTTAAATCAAAATATCCATAACAGTTCCTGTTATTGTTGTCTAGTTGCTAAGTCGTATCCAACTCTTTTAAGACCCCGTGGCCAGGTTCCTCTGTCCATGCAATTTCCCAGGCAAGAATACTGAAATGTGTTGCCATTTCCATCTCCAGAGGATCCGTCCAACCCAGGAACTGAACTTGCATCTCTTGCTTTTGTAGGTGGATTCTTTACTGCTGAGCCACCAGTAGGTAAAGCTAAACTCTTTTTAAGTTGAAGAAGTATCTCTGAAGTACATTCAGGGTGACATGAGAACTCTGGCTGCAGCTTCATCTTTTGATGATCACTTTTCTTTCTAGATCTGCAGAAGTGCTTCACAGTGTGCCTGGGTTAGAGGTTGCCTTTCAGGTTTACCTGGAAGGGCTGTTGAAAGGCACGCATTATAAAAGGAAAAGTATGTACTCTTTCATCTACAGCATTAATGTCAGAGACAGGCTTTTCATCCTAATAAAAGGAAGATGGAAACTTTCTCAACATTAACTAACCCATGAAGAAATAGTTGGCAAAAGCCTCACAGCCCACTTTTAATGGCAATTTTAAAGAAGCATATTTAACAAAAGTGAAAAAAATGAAAATCTCTGATGTTTTTCCTGAAAATTTATATCATCTATAATTAAATTATTTGTATATAATTATAAAATATAAAAATTACATACATACATGTATATGTGTAAGTAGTCATTGAATGTTAAACATATTTCATTAGATAATGAGAGAGATTAAAGAAAATTTGACTTTAGTTAGATAAGTTATAGGGAAACATTGCAATAATGGACGAAAAATCACGCTTTTTACCTGTTATATGTTACCTCCAGGTATTCTCCTAGAATAAGCACAAGAATTAACAGATTTTAGAAATGCTTTGGAATTAAAATGAAACAACTACCAAATAATTTATAAATAATAACTTTATAAACAATAAACGAAGCACATGTGAAACTATTTGGATGTTGTTTCTGGGGCTCCAAAGAGCTCTGGTACCAGAGACCTTTCTGTCTCAGCACAGAAAGAATTCAGCAAGAGACAAAGTGATAGATAAGAAGTGATTTATTAGACTAGGCTGCTTGTGAAGTGGGCTACAGTTTTATCATCAAAGGAAAAGTGGGGAGGAAGAGAAGAATTTCTTTGTTTTCTTGAGTAAACATGCTTCCATCATCTGTTCCTCCTCAGGTTGGGCAGGGGAGTTTTCTTGTCCCTATGTGGTCAAGCTAGGTCTGTAGATGACCGTTTTTTATGTGTGCAGATAACATGTCCTAGGAATCATGAACTTCCTGAGCTCACTGGGCAGGACATAGGTTTCATGTCACCATTGTTTTATTGCTTTGGGCATGTCTCTTGCTTCTGTAGCATGGTTTTGTTGCTCAGCATGCTTGTTTGGTTTTGTGGTGAAGCAAACCTGCTTTCTTGAGTAAACATTAACTTACAGGGGTCTCCCATGTTTTGTCTACTTACAACCCCCTAGTGAGACTAACTATTTAGTCACCTACTTTGTCCCTTTACTCTGTCCCTATCACATGGACAAATAGGAAACATATGGACAGTAAGGGAGGAAAGGGGGGCGGGGGTGGGACACATTGGGAGATTGGGATTGACATATATACACTGTGAGTGCTAAATCACTTTAGTCATGTCCAACTCTTTGTGATCCTATGGGCTGTAGCCCTCCAGGATCCTATGTCCACAGGATACTGCAGGCAAGAATACTCTAGTGGGTTGCCATGTCTTCCTCCAGAAGATCTTTCTGGACTGGGGATCAAAACCGAGTCTTCTGCAGCTCCTGCATTGCAGGCGGTACTTTACTGCTGAGTCACTGGGTAAGCCCATAAATATACTATAAAAAAGGTAACTAATGAGAACGACCAACCTAGATAGCATATTCAAAAGCAGAGACATTACTTGGCCAACAAAGGTCCATCTAGTTAAGGCTATGGTTTTTCCTGTGGTCATGTATGGATGTGAGAGTTGGGCTGTGAAGAAGGCTGAGCGCCGAAGAATTGATGCTTTTGAACTGTGGTGTTGGAGAAGACTCTTGAGAGTCCCTTGGACTGCAAGGAGATCCAACCAGTCCATTCTGAAGGAGATCAGCCCTGGGATTTCTTTGGAAGGAATGATGCTGAAGCTGAAACTCCAGTACTTTGGCCACCTCACGCGAAGAGTTGACTCACTGGAAAAGACTCTGATGCTGGGAGGGATTGGGGGCAGGAGGAGAAGGGGACAACAGAGGATGAGATGGCTGGATGGCATCACTGACTCGATGGACGTGAGTCTCAGTGAACTCCGGGAGTTGGTGATGGACAGGGAGGCCTGGCATGCTGCGATTCATGGGGTTGCATAGAGTCAGACACGACTGAGTGACTGATCCGATCTGATCTGACTATATAGCACAGGGAACTCTAGTCAGTGCTCTTTGGTGACCTAGATGGAGAGGGAAAAAAAAAAAAAAAGGCATATATGTATACATATACCTGATTCACTTTGCTGGACAGCAGAAACTTAACACAACATTGGAAAGCAACTATACTCCAATAATTCTTTGAAAAGGAAATATACTTAAACAAACAGCTTTCACACATAGATCTGAAACATTCATAACCTCAGGACTGTGTAACTGCATTATTCATAGAGGTGCCTTTTGCTTCTGCCCTGTCTTGCCTCATGCTGTTCACTTAACTGAGCTATCCACTCTTGACATTGCACTGCCTCCTGAATGTTTCTTTCTTTGTGCCCTTGACCCAAATTCTTCCCCAAATTATAATATTATCCTCAATTCCTGCATGTATCTCTCTGCCCCTTCCTTCCAAGGTTTCATCTCAAATCCTAACTCTCACATGACATTGTTCTAATTGTCCTTACATAGAAGTGGCCTTCCCTGGTGACTCAGTGGTAAAGAATCCACCTGCCAATTCAGGAGACACAAGTTTCAGTCCCTGGGTTGGGAAGATCCCCTGGAGAAGGAAATGGCAACCCAGCTCTAGTATTCTTGCCTGAGAAATCCTTCACGGACAGAGGAGCCTGATGGACTACAGTTCTTGGGGTCGCAAAAGAGTTGGACACATTTTAGTGACTAAATGACAATAGAAACGATCTAGCTTATTTAGATCTAAATAAGAACCTATTTCTATTTTTGCACCTATATTCTAGAAAGTATGTATTAAATTTAATTCTGCTTATTATAAGAGTCTTCTGAATATAGTTTGCTATGTATTTCTTTTATATAAAAGAGTTTATATTTTAAAAATATGAATATCTGAATCACCAGGGTAATTAGCCCTTCCATTTTAAGCATAGTGTCTTCTCAAATCTAAAAGCATGTTTTTACATTCAACCTTGGCTTTCTTTCCATACTCTTAGATTTCCATAAACCCTAAAACATGGAAAGAAAGCCAAGGTTGAATGTAAGAACATGCTTTTTAGATTTGAGAAGACACTATGCTTAAAATGGAAGGGCTAATTACCCTGGTGATCCAGATATTCATATTTTTAAAATATAAACTCTTTTATATATAAAAGAAATACATAGCAAACTATATTCAGAAGACTCTTATAATAAGCAGAATTAAATTTAATATATACTTTCTAGAGTGTAGGTGCAAAAATAGAAATGGGTTCTTATTTTTTAAAGTATTCCTTGAAAACCACGCATATTCCAGCTAATGTTAGATTGCGTTACAGTTGACCCTGAACAACACGAGTTTGAGCTGTGCGGGTCCACTTACACATGGAAATTTTTCAATAAGTAAGTATTATAGTACCACCCAATTGGAGTGGTTGAATCTGGACTGGAAGGGCTGACTGGAAATTTACAAAAGGAGTTTTGACTGCATGGACTGAAGTTGGGGGAGCTTTAACTCCCAAGTTGTTCAAGGGTCAACTGTGTTTGCTCACAAATCTTTCTCTTGCCGTTGACTTTGACATTGGCCATGAGACTTGCTTTGCTCAAAAGAATATGAGTGAAAGCTAAGACTTTTGGAGACACCTTCTTGGAGTTTCTGCCTTCTTCCATGAGGAGAGTATGTCTGGGTAACCATTGCTATTGTAGGTAGATATGAAGCAATCTAAATCCTGGAGTCCAGCCTAGTTCAGCTGAGGCCAGCCAAGACCAGAACCAACTTGTCAGATCCCTGAACACCCAATAAGTATTTCTATATCCCTCTGGATTTCAATGTTGAATGCTTCACAAAACTATCACAGAAAGAGACTGACAGATACATACTTTTATATGTAATATATCAACATTATAGTAACGCTGTGAAGTACAGATTACTGAAATGCAGAATAAAGTGACCTGCACAGTATTTGATGGTAAATCTTTTCCTCAAAGCTGATGTGCTTGCCATGATATCCATCTCTCTGGGACCACTCCTGCCCCCACCCCCCTGCTCCATCCTCTTTTCAGTGCAGGTAAAGAATCTTTAGAAAATGCAAAAATTGGAAGTAGGGAACAGGAGTTAAGAAGTAGCAAACTAATAGAGAACATGTGTGCCAAGCGTTTTGAAGTTTCTAAATCTTGCTTATTTGTGACTTTTAATATTTGAGAACATTTTTGTGAGCCTGGACAAAATGCTGACTTCTGCGTCTTAATAGCAAATACGTATAAGTAGTGGCATCTGCATATCTAACCAATAAAAGTAAACAAGGATGAAAGATTGTATCATGATGTTCTACAATTATCTAAAATGAAAGACTGCTCCTTCTTTGAAGAATTGTATCACTTCTCTAAACAATTTCTTGATTTAAAAATTTGCTAGATAAATTTCTGTTTTAGTCAACTCCCGGTAATGTTATATGTTAAGAAATAATAATGGTATATATTTTTAAAATATGGTTTTGTACCTGATAGAAAAATAACTTTGAAAGACTGGTTCAATCCTGAGTGGGCTTCTTGAGTTTGGAAGGGTCTGATGATGGAAAAAAATACACTCACTTGAATGAAGAATGAAAACAGGAAGCGTATAGGCTCAAATCCAAAGTAAGGCATATTTCTTGATCCTGGAAAAGGGAAAATGAAATACAAAGGCTTTCTGCCCTCAACAATATTATATAAAGGAAGTTATGTTCTGAAAAGTAGGGTCATGTTTGTGCCAGGAAGGAAGAAGTAGGTGTGCGTGTTTTGAGAGGTGAAGAATGGCAGTTCTCCAGATGGCAGGCAAGACGGCTGAAGGAGGAATCAGAAGAATTCAAGACACGTTTCTCCTTTTGCCAAAGCAGAGTCTTTCCAAGTTTATTCAAGATTTAATACTTTAAATGTGAGGTGAAACTGTAACTTTAATTATACATTTGGAATATTTGAAAATTAACATCGCCTGTAGTTATAAGAAGAACATCTGGAAAGGCATATGTAAGAAAAGCCATTACTTCTGCAAATCCCATAAGACAGATTCAATTTCTATTTTAAATTAATAGCTTATCTGTTAGTAACAATTCAGCTCACAGACCATCTATTAACAAAATGGAGCACTGCTCCCACATGTTCAGCAAATTGCCTTTGCTTTATCAAACCAGGTTTCCTGTTCCACTTTTGGCTTCTTACAGTTTGTTTTAAGTCTGTCCTTGGCTTGCTTTGTTAAACCAAAGGATAGGAATAGAATTAAAGGAATGCAAACATGAAGAAAAATAATTCAAAGTTATACAATATACCCTTTCTCTCACCATTTTCCTTTTTATGATTCTATCCACTATTCCATTTTTGCTGTCTCTTATAAAAAGTCAGCTTCTTTTGTGAAGTCTCATTTTACTGTTAATATTAACAGTGTTTATATCTTAAACATGCATTTAATTAAGAATCCTTTTTTTGGAATTTGTTTTAGCTATTTAATTTGGTAAAATATACCTTGCTATTGATCCTCAGTTTGTGGCATAACCCTGGCGTCAGTGTACTACTGTGGCTGTCTAAGGGAGAATATAATATTCTTAAACAGAAGTAGCTCTGTCTTAGCATTTCATGAATACTCAGTAATTATGACTTACTGATTCATAAGTCTACATGACTTTGGTTGCTTTCCATTGGTAATCAGCACCATGAAAATACCTACAGAGAGCGTCAACAAACCTCTGGAAATGTATTTTATTCACTAGTTTAGCTTTCTCTTACTCATCCATTTTATAATAACATAGTAAATACCTTAGGGTGATTATAAAAATGAGTAACTTCAAATTATTGTTGCCATCATGATATAGTAAAAAGCATATTGAATTTTCTTTACTCATGCTTATTGAAAAATAAAAGAAATAACCATTCACTATTTTTTATGCATATACATGTACTAAGCCAAATTATTGGCAAAACATTGTCAGTTTTTTAAAATTGAAATTCACTAACTTAAAAGAGTTTTTTCTGCCAGGAAAATGCAATAATTTGGTTTGGCTTGGTCTGTTCTCAAATGGAAGAATCATGTCTTTCATGACTATGAGAAAATAGCAGAAGCCAAAGGTCATTCTAGGCTTGAGGTTGAACCACTGGAGATAATAACTCAAAACCAAAAGGGTTCAATATATCATTTCATTATTATATGCATTTAATTAAATATGGCAAACTTAGAGGCCATCGTGTGTGCTAAGGACAACTAATAATTGGTTCTGTATCCTGAGATAATATTTCCACCTATTTTGTCAACTTTACTATTTTCTTTTTGGTTCATAACTATTTCTAGATTTCTAGTACAATAAATAACCTTTGCTTTTGGATTCAAGTCTGATAGAATCAGAATGGTTTAACTGATGTGTAAGAATGAATTCAAAAATGGAGGACTCTGTGCATATGGACATTTTCTATATCTTTTCTTATTTTTTACAGTGGAAGTATCCCTTTTCTACATAGAGGAATACCTTTACAGATAAAATCCAATTAGTGTTGTTTTTATTCTGTGTAAAAGTTGAATGGCTAGACCTATAACCAGTGTACTTTCTACTTGATTGAACTTCTAATAGAATTATTACACTAACTGGATGAAATCTAAGTATTAGTCCTGAAAGTTGCATTAGGTGAGATTCTAAGGCTTGCCTTGACAGTGACGGTCTTTTGACCGTAATCAAGACCAGACACCTCCCCTGCCACAAGTGCTCACAGTATGAAGAAAAGGCAGGGAAGCCTCATTGGAGAAATACAGTCTTTAGTGAGATTGATGGTTGAACTGTCTGGTTATAAGCCTGGAGCCAGTGGGTTCCACTCTATTACTCTATCTAGATGGAAGGTTTTCAGATACATTCTAGTTTTTTAATTGTTATTATTTTTATGTTTTTCCACACTTCACAGTATGAGGGATCTTAGTTCCCCCAGCAGGGACTGAACTCATGCCCCCTGCATTGGAAGCATGGAGTTTTAACCACTCAACCACAAGGTTAGTTCCTCAGTGCAGTTCAGTTCAGTCGCTCAGTCGTGTCTGACTCTTTGAGACTCCGTGAATCGCAGCACGCTAGGCCTCCCTGTCCACCACCAACTCCCAGAGCTTACCCAAACTCATGTCCCATTGAGTCGGTGATGCCATCCAGCCATCTCATCCTCTGTCTTCCCCTTCTCCTCCTTCCCCCAATCCCTCCCAACATCAGGGTATTTTCCAATGACTCAACTCTTCACATGAGGTGGCCAAAATATTGGAGTTTCAGCTTTAGCATCAGTCCTTCCAATGAACACCCAGGACTGATCTCCTTCAGAATGGACTGGTTGGATCTCCTTGCAGTCCAAGGGACTCTCAAGAGTCTTCTCCAACACCACAGTTCAAAAGCATCAATTCTTCGGCGCTCAGCTTTCTTCACAGTCCAACTCTCACATCCATACATGACCACTGGAAAAACCATAGCCTGACTAGACGGACCTTTGTTGTCTAACTGTTTTTTTACTGAGCCTAGTTTATGAGGGTGAAAATTTCATGAATGTAGGAGGATTTCAATTCTTTCCATAGAGCAAAGTCATTCTTTTTAACTTCTGAGCCCAAAGCATGGTGCAGACACTAACTTTCCCAAACAAACTAAAAAATCTTAAAGTATTAGAAAAACCAATGCTTCCGACCACATGTTGGAACAGCACGGTTGGCAGAGCTTGGAGGAATTGTTTTAAAAAGGAACATTTCCTCCCTCTCCAGGTTCTAATTCTCCCTCTCCAGGTTCACTTTTTTTTTTTTTTTTTTTCAGGAATCATATCCATAAGGGTGCAACAGGCTTAGTAATGTGGAAGCTCAACTGGATTCTTGTCATGTATCTTTTAAAAAAGAAGTTATTAATAAATACCCATACAGTGGTCAGTAAGTCAAGAAGTCATTCCCTAGGTTGACAAGGAGCCAATCTTTGTACCAAGAAACCCATGATGATTTCTGTACCATGGAAGTGATATGGCGAAAGATCTGAAGGAAAAGCAGCCAGTGCTGCACATGTGGTTGGCTGTAGAGCTCCTTGTTAGTTACAGCCTATTGATGAAGTCCTTTCTTTGTAAGCATGCATGCTAAGTCGTTTTCATCATGTCCGACTCTTTATGACCCTGTGGACTGTAGCCTGCCAGGCTCCTCTGTCCACGGAATTCTCTAGACAAGAATACTGGAGTGGGTTGCCATGCCCTTCTCCAGGGTATCTTCTGGATCTGGGGGTCAAACCTGGGTCTCCTGCATTACAGGCAGATTCTCTACCATCTGAGCCACCAGAGAAGTTCACAAGGTCCTTTCTACCTGTCATTAAAAATGCTTTCTGGTTCAGGGATTGACTGTTTGACCAATGGGTCAGAACACAACACAACCATACCTATTTGGAAACTTGGTATGTAGCAAGTGTGATATTATATATAAAAAAATAAGACTGGATCATTTAATTGCATTGTGAAAAACATGAAATTCTATACTTATTTCATATCACAAACAAAAACAATATCAGACTTATTAAAGACATGGCGGAGTGGGGGGGGGCTTGAAACTTGTAGAATAAATATAGGTGAAATAGCTTTTTAACATCAGGTGAAGAAAGAATTCTTAAACGCGATAGAAAAATCACAGTACCCATATATGAAATCAATTTACTTTTGTATCTTGTATCCTGAAACCTTATTATAACTGCTATCTAGTTCCAGAAGTTTTTACATCAGTACGTTGGGATTTTCCACGTGGACAATTATGTCAGCTGCAAACAATGAGAATTTTATTTCTTCTTTAAAAAACACAACACAGTACCCAAAAGAAAATGTGGTAAGTTTCATTATGATAATAACTAATAACTTTGGTATGATAAAAGAATTATCAAAAAATTTAAAAATAAACCACACATTCAAAGGAGGTAATTGTAACTTATATAACTGAAAAATTTGTATTCAGAATAAGCAAAGAAATTCAAAAGTTATCAATAAAAACACAAACCACCCAACCAGAAAAAATGACCAGGAACAGAATAAGAAAACTGAGTGGAAAATAAACTTAGGAATTTCAGTAGTGCTCAGTCACTCAGTTGTGTCTGACTCTCTGTGACCCCATGTTTCTCTGTCCATAGATCCAGGAAAGAATATAGGAATGGATTGCCATTTCCTTCTCCAGAGGAACTTCACAACCCAGGGATCAAACCTGGGTCTCGAATCTCTTGCATTGGCAGGCAGATTCTTTACCACTAAGCCACCTGGGAAGCCCATGAATTTTATTACCTTGTTAGTAATAAGAAAAATGCAAATAAAAATAATAAATGTAATTTTAAACTATTGACAATATTTGACCAGAATGCAGAAAAAAAGGAAGTTATATAATATTATTGGGACTTACTATATGCCAGAAACTCTGCTGAGCACATGCCATTAGTGATACAAATTTAAATATGGATAAAGAAATTATTACTTTGCTGACAAAGGCCTTTATAGTCAAAGCTATGGTTTTTCTAGTAGTCATATATGGATGTGACAGTTGGACCATGAAGAAGGTTGAGCACCAAAGAATTGGTGTTTTCAAATTGTGGTGCTGGAGAAGACTCTTGAGCGTCCTTTGGACAATAGGAAATCAAACCAGTCAATCTTAAAGGAAATCAAGTCTGAATACTTATTGGAAGGACTGATGATGAAGCTGAAGCTCCAATACTTGGGCCACCTGATGCGAAGAGCTGCCGACTCATTGGTAAAGACCCTGATGCTGAAGAAAGATTGAGGAGAGGAGGAGAAGGGGGAGACAAAGGATGAGATGATTGTATGACATCACTGATTCAACCAACAGGAGTCTGAACAAACTCCAGGAGATACCGATTGGGCAGCAAAGTTTGGCATGCTGCAGTCCATGGGGTCACAAAGCTTAGGACAGGACTTACCAACTGAACAACAATAATAAAGAAGTTATAAAACATGCATGAGAGTGATATATAGCAGCTTAGACTAGAGGTTGCCTTTAGGAATGATGTTAGGGGAATGAATTCAGGGAACACAGTTATCAAAGGTTTGTCTGCATCTATCTGTTGAAAGAAAAGAGAGAGAGCTAAGTCAAGAGGGTAACTTTAGATTGTGTGCTTTCTGCACCTCGTCACCTCTCTCCTTTGGCAGGCATATCTCCAAACTCATGTTCTTAATATCTCTATAAATGTTCACAACATCTCTCAGATGAAACAGAAACAGATATTAACTGACTCATAGCTAGCAATTGAGGGAGCCGTCATTAGAACACAGACCTGATACGTTCCAATTTTTTTTGACAACGTGTTCTACCAATTAACAAGGATCCAGGGGACACACTCGTAGCAGCATGGGTGGCACAGCAGGAAGGTGTGGTGAGGAGTCCAGATAGGAGGTCCAGTCTAAATTCTGCCAGTTAAAAAAACTTTATTTATATATTTTTGGTTGCACTGGGTCTTCACTGCTGTGCGTGGACTTTCTCTAGTTGTGGTGAGTGGAGGATACTCTGCATTGCAGTGCACAGGCTTCTCACTGCAGTGGCTTCTCTTGTTGCAGAGCACAGGCTCCAGGCGCACAGGCTTCATGTGGTGCACGGGATTAGTTGCTCCATGGCATGTGGAATCTTCCTGGACCAAGGATCCAAACTGTGTCCCCTGAATTGGCAGGCAGATTTGTATCTACTGGATCAGCAGGGAAGTCTCAAGTTTTGCCATGTATGAGTAGCCTAAACTTAGAAAAGTCACAGAAGCTCTCTGAATATTAGTGTTGTTGTTCAGTAGTTAAATCGTTTCTGACTCTTTGAGACCCCATGGACTGCAGCACTCCAGACTTCCATGTCCTTCACTATATCCTGGAGTTTATTCAAATTCATGTCCATTGAGTTGGTGATGCTATTTAACCATCTCATCCTTGGTATATCTTTCTCTAAAAGAGATCCACCTTTTGCAGAGTTTTGAGGGTCAAATGTGATGCTAAATATAATGAACTTTATCAGTACAAAGAGACAATTTGTTTTTGAAAAAAGGAACAATTTCTGAGTAGGAATTAGCAATCTTCATACCCCCGTAGCCTAGCAGAGGTACATACCTGGTTAGCATTCAGTAAATGCTCTTTGATGGGGATGCTGACTAGTTCACACAGGAACCCAGAAGTCAGCCAGAACTGGGAGCTCTCTGTGGGCATCCTACAGATGTGTTACCCTACTAGAGTAAAGGATCCCAGGTTGACACATATGGATTTGTTATTACTAGTCATTCTAGCAGGAAGGAAATAGAAGCACACTAGGATGTATTGCAGGAAGCCTCTTAGATCCCCAGAGAAAGTAAAAAATAAAAGAACAGGACCAGGAGAACATGCATATCATGTACTTACTGGCTTTGTGTTTGCCTGTCTTGACTAAAGAAAATGCAGTCTATGAAGTTGTAGGCAGGAAACAATGACCTAGCAATGAAAAGGTGCTTGGTACAAGGTGTCCAGATTCTGACAAGCACAGCTGGATCATCAGATATGGTCAGGAGTCCACTTGTACTCTGAGTCAGGGCAAGTCAGCTTTTGTGACAAATGTGTTGGCTTAGACAAATATCAGTTCCCTCCTTAAAACTATGAAACAAAATAATTCCACATTGCATATTTTTAAATGAGAAAATTAGAATATACTCCAAAATGTAAAAAGCTAACACTAATATCACAAAATCTAGAAAAATATCAATTACTATACAAAACACTTAATAATACATAATCTTTTCATCATTGACTGCATAGTCTTTGATTGCCTCTTTACATGACAACAATCTTGTAATATTTCCTAGAGATAATAGAAAGATAGTCTTTCAGTATGGTTGATCAAAGAAGGCATTTCTAATACAGACAGTTAGCAATAACAATTATACCTAGAAGAGATCCTGAGCTATATAAATATACCCTGCCTATTCTAAACTAGGTGGATGTCTGTTCAACTCAACTTCTACTTCCCCAACACAAACGGGGGCAATTTCATCAAAACCCTGCAGAGCTAAACTGTGATGGAGTTCTTAACTCATCAAAATACAAGATTTTGCAAATTTTACAAAAACACAATACCCTGTGAACACATTGCTAGAGCCTTTTCTGATATTTCTGCAAAGGGCCCTGTAGACAATAGACCCTGAGGCTTGAGCTTCATCCCCTTCAGCTAATCTGCCTCTACTCAGCTTGCCCTCCACCCACTATGACATGCCAAGGGGGTTCAAAGTCAGGAAGTTGGGAATAAAGAGTTGGGGAAAGGAGGTGCTCCTTTGCTTTTTGGCATTGTAATAATCTTAGTTGTCCAGCCTCCCTGAAAACCAGCCTGAAATTCTAGTCTCCTCTTTAGTGGAAATTGTAGAAAAGAACGTCATCTTCCCGCCAAAGCTCATGCTCTACACTGTTAAATAAATTAGACTCCAAATGTCATTTCATTGATGTCTAAAAGTAACTTAGCCTGACAAAACTGCTTTATTATCTTTGGAGAGAATTTCATTACTCCACAGTAATGTATGAGGAAGACGCTTCAACACTGAGACTAGAAACTGTGAGAGCTCTATGTTACTAAGTTGCTCTCTGAATAGGAGATATGAATGTAACGTGTGTGAATTGGGTCACCATTAATACTTCTTTCCACAAGCTCCATGGAACCTGGTGTTTTAAAGAATCCTTGCCTGTCTAGGTTACCCTCCCAGAGAGACATAACATATATGCTGTTATAACCAGAGGTCGTATTTGGCATAAGAGAAAATAGGGCTTAATGTGAAATTCAGCTTATTGCCTTTCCATCTAGGCCATGAGGAAGAAGGAACTGGAGGTTCAAATGGGGACAGCTTCACAAGGCAACTAAAAAAATAAAATAAAAAACCCTTAAAACCAAACCACAACCATGCTCACACTAACCTGGCCCTGTGGAGCCCTAATTCCAGTAACACCCTTGGATTGCATCCATTCTTCCCAAGGCTCTCTCCCAAGACTGAATGAGCTGAGGAGTGCCTTTTTGCTCAAAAGAGACACTGAAGAACAGATTCAGCAATATGGCAAAGCTCTTGGTTCTTGTGGTCAGAGGAGCCCCGTGAACAGCTATAAAGGGCAGATTAATTCTTCCTGATTCACAGGTCTTAGGTTGATAGTTTATCCATGATACCTAGTCACCAAAATTTTTCCTCAATAGAGCCTCTGAAAAAGTTAGTTCTGTATTTAAAAATAACAGGTGCATTTATGTTACACCTGTATAGTCATGATTCTATATTTCATATGTCTTCCATAACTCTAATACATTATATAGCATTATATAGTCAGGCAATTCATGTTAAGGATGTAAGCAGAGAAATTTAATCTCAAAAGCATCTTATGTACCAGGGACAATAGTCTAGGTATGAAACAAGCCATCTGAAATAAATATTTCCATAATCTTTTAAGATGAAAAGTAATTGTTGACAAATACACACTTTTGGACAAGTTCATCTAAGACAAAGTGTTCAATATTGTAAGTGGCAATGAAAAGTGAAAAAATAAGGGAAAACATACCTGATATCAGTCCTTTATTCTAATCGAATGGCTAGTCAAAAATAATTCTGTCAGCCATTATTATATTTCTGCTATATTTTTAAGATATTGTAAAAACAAGCAGTAAGTATCAAAAACATTATCCAACATTGGTTAATCTGTTAAATGATAAAAATTGCATCACGTCAGTGGAAGAAAGAAACGAGGGACAACAAATACTTTAAGGTCATTAAACCATCTATTCACATTCTCTTCTATTGTTCTATTTTAATTGTAACAATAACAGTTTCTTCACAGAAGGGATGTATTGAAAAAATAATTTGTTCTCAAAATGTACTTCAGTTTCCTAAAACAATTTAAAAACTCTAATTTTTCTTCCTTTTTATTTAAATAAGATTAAAATTTAAAAAGCGAAAACACATTCACGTAAAATTGTGGGGAGTTTCCAGAGCTTTCATATGTATACAAATTATAGAGAAAAAAAAGAACATTTAGAGACTAGATAGATTGCGCCCTCTTCTGGTAAATCAGTATATTTCAAACATAAAGTGTTGAGTATGTGATATTTGATTTATGATTTCATAAATCATGAAATCTATGATTTCATCTTTCATAGAAATAAAATTTACTGTAAAGTATATAAAATAGATTAAAATTAATTAGAAGTTTTCCCAAGTTGAGATCTTGGGTGATAATTTTAAAATAGGCTCTCTGAGGGCTAAAGTTGTTTGTTTTACCTTTGTTAAGCAGTGGATTTTTTTTTTTTTACTCTAAAACTACTTCAAATATTCCTTGCATATCTTATATATAATTATGATTCAGATTGAAATTTGAGATGTTTATTAAGCATTATATTGAGGTGGAGAAAGGAACCCACTGAAGCAGAAATATGCTTTCCAGCTTCTTTGTAAAGAGGTCAAAAAGACTAGGAAGATTCACTTTCCTCTGAGATTTTGTTTGTTTAATTTTGCCTCTTGTTCAGCTGGGCAGGTGAGGGAGTGGGGCTCACGTGACAGAACATGTTATAATCTAAGGAAAGCAAACCAAGCACTTCAATACAAATGTTGAAAATACAATTTTGTGCTTTTTCTTACTCTGCCTATTCTACTTGGTCATTACTAAGAGTCATTGATTTATGAATGGCCTGTGTCTAAAGTCAGTTTATAAATCACTAATTTTGAATTTTTTTTTCCAGAAAATCAAGGCTGTCAGTGGAATTTAGTCTCTTTATTAGTTATTAAAAAGTCTAAAAAGGTGTAATGTAGGAGAAAGAATAACTTGTTATTTTACCACCTAGTATAAAGAGAGAAGAGTCACTCAGGAATACCTTGGGAGGCTTCTTTGAAGGAGAAAAAGCTATAGTCCTGAGGATTTAGTTTGCGAAGAAGCACCAGATTGAAAGTGTGCCATGTGTTGAGAAATAAGGAAACTGAGAGAATATAGAAAGCCCAGGCAGTGTGGCACAAGATCAGAACCTTGGGGGAAATGTGATCAAAGTAACCGTCCCAGAGTCAGCGGAATAAAAAATTGCTGAGAAAGTGATGTCTTTTGTAAACTCTTTGTCTTGCGCAGCTTTGCTCAAGTAGTGAGAAGGCTGGCGCCCTCTAGAGGACCATTCTTAAAATTTGTTGGAGTTTGGGGAACTACTTTGGGAGTTTCGTGGTTTGCAGAGACGGGAAGATCCTGCTGGTCCGCTGTGGCCAGTAGCCAGAGATACTAGACAACCATGAATGTCTTCATTCAAAGTGGGATCTTAAAGTACTTTTATAAACAAAATTATGCTTCAAATTGCTACATTATGGATTTCTTCAATCAGCTATATTTACTGTATTTACTTGTTAATTAGTATTTTGAGCCTGGACTGACAAACTTACCATCATTTCTGGCCTTGTTTCTTCAGAAAAAATGAGAGAGAAGCAGGAGGAGGCAGAGGAAGAGGAGGGGGAGGAGGAAGAGAATACAGGAATATGAATTTCATATATATGTGTGCTTGTGTGTGTGTGTGTGTGTGTGTGTGCTCTCAGTGCTCAGTCGTGTCTGACTCTGCGGCCCCATGGACTGAAGCCTGCCAGGCTCCTCTGTCCATGGGATTTTCCAGGCAAGAATACTGGAGTGGGTTGCCATTTCCTGATCCAGAGGATCTTCCCAACCCTGTGTCTCCTGTATCTCCTGCACTGGCAGGCGCATTCTTTACCACTGCAGCACCTGGGAAGCCAATATGTATGTGTATAGACACATATGTTTTTAACCATTATTTGCAAATATCAAATATAAAACTGTGACAAAGAAAACACTCAGTTGACTATGCAAGCATAAAATTTGGCTTCCCTTGTGGTTCAGCTGGTTAAGAATCTGCCTGCAATGCAGGAGACCTGAGTTCAATCCCTGGGTTAGGAAGATCCCTTGAAGAAGGGAAAGGCTACCCACTCCAATATTCTGGCCTGGAGAATTCCTCCATGGGGTAGCAAAGAGTGGGACATGACTGAGTGACTTTCACTTTTCACTTTCAAGCATAAAATTGTTCACAAATGACCATTCACAGTGTGCCTACTCTGTCAAGACATTTTTCTTCTGATGAAGAAAACTGTCAAAATTAAATAAGTATCCTACAAAGAAACAGTTTTAAAGTTGGCAAAAATGTATAACACTTTTAAGATTTTAAGTAAAATTTGATCATTGTAAACGTAGTAACTAGAGTATTAAAAAGAAATTCACTAAAGACATAAAGTTCTAGTTGACAATTACAGAATAGCAGGGATGATAACGCTGTCAGGAGCCATGCACTAGTAAAGAATTTTAACCATAACGATTTTAAAAAATATTTATTTTCTTTATTTATTGGATGGTCCACTGCCAGTACAGGGGGCCTGGGTTCAATCCCTGGTCAGGGAACTAGATCCCATGTTAAAGATCCCAGGTGTGACAACTGCTGGAGAAAATTCACTATTACAGTTGTAGAAGAGCTTATTAGTACTATGTCGGAGAGAAACACCAGTGACATAGTTTCTTTATCTCTTTTATAGTGTTGTGTTAAATATTTGATATTATTGCCAATTTTGAATTCCATAAAAATTAAACATCAGAATTAAACATTAAAAGGCATTAAAAAGGTTTTTATACACTTGAAAAGTTGTTTCTTCTACATCTGTAATGATGCGCACTAGATTTTATTAAAGTGAATAGAATTATCACTGGTTTATCAACAAATTAAAGTTACCTTAAAAATTTCCCTGCTGACCTACAGCTTTCATAGTTTTGGTTTTTCAGATAGTTAGATTACACATAGATACATGAATAAAGTATGTAATATGTATATATATGACAAGTTACATATTTATATAACTTGTACTTATTTGCAAGCTATTAAATATATATGGTGTTTGGACTTAGAAATCCATATGAACTTAAAATTGGGATATTGATTAATTTGAAATAAAGATGGAATGCACTAGCCAACTTTTGAAGAAAGAATTCATTGAAACTAAAATATGATCTTGAGAGCAAAGTTGAATTATCAAACATTTGAATCAGGTGAAGGCATTCATACACATATATTTTGGAAAAAAGTTAAATAATTATTTTTCAATTGAACAGAAGCTGAAAAGTCTTTCACTGAATAGTGTAGTTATAGCAAAAGTAATGAAACTGACTAAATATGTATCATAGAGGTGATTTCAGACTCCTTACTTTATGTGAATGAAATCTTAAATTATCAGCGACATGGAAAATGCAGACTTCATGAAATTTCCATTATTGAAGTTAATAAATTTTTTTAAACACCATAGTTTTGTCATACTAAATATTTTACATTGATCATAGCACAGTGATATATAATATATTTTGTTAAAATTTCATATTTGAAACATGAATTTATGTTTATCTTCAGTTCAGTTCAGTCACTCAGTCGTGTCCGACTCTTTGCAACCCCATGAACTGCAGCACGCCAGGCCTCCCTGTCCATCACCAACTCCCAGAGTTCACTCAGACTCATGTTCATCGAGTCAGTGATGCCATCCAGCCATCTCATCCTCTGTCGTCCCCTTCTCCTCCTGCCCCCAATCCCTCCCAGCATCAGAGTCTTTTCCAATGAGTCAACTCTTCGCATGAGGTGGCCGAAGTACTGGAGTTTCAGCTTTAGCATCATTCCTTCCAAAGAAATCCCAGGGCTGATCTCCTTCAGAATGGACTGGTTGGATCTCCTTGCAGTCCAAGGGATTCTCAAGAGTCTCCTCCAACTAGCTATTGATTTTTAATCACCTGATATAGACTGAAGAGGATTGAGATACCAATTTTATATAGAATTTTTTTTTTGCCTTTGTTCCAATCTGATATCTGTTTTCTATCAAATATTGAGGGTAGAGTTTTCAGGTTAATTTTAAGAACTAGAGACTTAATGGTTGCATTGACTTATGGTGTGATTTTAGAGAGGAAAAAACATTTTCTATTATACTTATCAAAATTTGTATGACAAACACTTCTTTTGAAATGACAAACATTTCTAACTTAACATCAAGAATTAGTTTGATGCTACATTTAAAAATAAAGTTCAGCTTACTTACAAGAATATTAATCATGCTTCCTTATTTCTCTGACTCAAGAGTCAGTAATTTTTCTTGGCACAATATCCTTACATGAATTAAGGTTATTTCCATCTTTCTCTTATTACATACAAACCACTCACTGATTTGTTATTATTTGCCTCAACACTTTCCTATTGCTTCTTATTATTTTTATTCTTTTCATTCCAACAGTTTTATTGTATGTTCAACAATTATCATATTGCTTCATTTTGTCTCCCAGGGTATCCAACTGAGTGCTTACAGATAGAAATACATAGTTGAATTATAATTTATTTTCCTTTTATTTATCATTGTTCTTATAATGAGAATATCACATTTATTTATTAATCATTAAATTTTCAAGTTACTCTCGAATGATATGGGGTACTCACCAGTAATAAAAAGAAACAAGCTATCAATTCACACAAAAACATGGTAAAAAAAGACAAACTAGTCTTCACTAGAGGCTTCTCTCATAGCTCATTTGGTAAAGAATCTGCTTGCAATGCAGGAGACCTAGATTCGATTCCTGGGTCAGGAACATCCCCTGGAGAAGGAAATGACAACCCACTCTAGTATTCTTGCCTGGAGAAGCCCATGGACAGAGGAGCCTGGTGGGCTACGGTCCATGGGGTTGCAAAAGTTGGACACGACTTAGAGACTAAACCACCACCACCACCACCAATCCTCACTTAAGTTCAGATCAAAATCTTCCCTCATTTTATACAGTAGTCACATTCCTAGAAAATTCCGTGTATACTAAAACGATATGAGAATAGTCTCTGTTTTATCTAAAGGAAGATTTTAGTTCACATAATTATAAATAGATTTTTCATCTATGTGAAAATCTAGCAAGATATTTGAAAGATACACATAGGCTGAAAATAGTTCTTTAAAGTGGAAGATGGTCCTGCAAATTTGGCTAGTGAATTGCTAGATTATATAAAATTTCTTTTCCACTTTTTAAAGTAATTTTATCCCCATTTTAAATACCTGTATTTGATATGATTATAACACAGCAACTTACATAAAGTTTTAGTTATTAACTTCAAAACTAAAAAAATAACTATGCAACATTGTAAAAAAATATACCGCAGTTTTTAACAAATCTCAAAAGAAAAACTAAAAAACTGATAATATTAGCAAAAATGTTTGATGTTAAATTCTCTATATATCGATTTGGTTTTGTAGAAAGAAATCTATAAAACCTAATTAAATGAGTTTTCTTTTCACACTGAGCTTTGAAACATAGCTTACATAACCAGGGAATCTGAACTTGTACATAATCAGAGATAAGTAACCTGGGCTTTACTTACTCATTATAAAGATGCCAGTAGTGTTTTTAATATAAAATTATACTTAAAGTACATACCACAGTGCCTGACTTATAGAAAGACACATCAATAGTAGCTAGTTATTATAGGATAGTTCATTTGAGGAGACTAATTTTTAAATTCTGAATGTATGTGTCATTATTCGCTGGGATATAGTGAAATATTTTTTTCTTGTTCAAAACTAGAACAATTTGAGCATAAAAATAAAGTAGACCTGGATATAAATAGCATATAAAATAAGTATCCATGGGTCCACACTGATATTAATGCTTGGATAAATAAATCAATGGGGGAGAATAGATAATCTCCCTTGCAGAATAATTACAGACAGTTTCAGTGGTAATCTATCCTCCCTACTCCTAAGTCTGAACTTGTGCATAATAACTGTCTTCCAAAGCATACTTTATACAGGATGAAGTATAAAGAGATTATCTTTACAGTGGAGAAACCTGACAAATACTACTTCAGTCACGTGATCAAGGTCAACCTCAACAACAACAATTTAGTGTATGTACCCTTGATATGATGTGGTGAAAATGGCACTTTACCTCTGTTGTCTTCCCTTCCTCAGTCACATCAGTTCAGTTCAGTCTCTCAGTTGTGTCTGACTCTTTGAGACCCCATGGACTACAGGACACCAGGCTTCCCTGTTCATCACCAACTCCCAGAGCTTGCTCAAATACATGTCTATCGAGTTGGTGATGCTACCCAACCTTCTCATCCTCTGTTGTCCCCTTTTTCTCCTGCCTTCAATCTTTCCCAGCATCAGGATCTTTTCTAATGAGTCAGCTCTTCTCATCAGGTGGTCAAAGTATTGGAGTTTCAGGTTCAGCTTCAGTCCTTCCAATAAATATTCAGGACTGATTTCCTTTAGGATTGACTGGTTTGATCTCTTTGCAGTGCAAGGGACTCTCAAGAGTCTTCTCCAGCACTACAGTTCAAAAGCATCGATTCTTTGGCATTCAGCTTTCTTTATGGTTCGATTCTCACATCCATACGTGACTACTGAAAAAACCATAGCTTTGACTAGACAGACCCTTGTTGGCAAAGTCACATAACCCCTGTCTAATCATGAGAAGAACATTAGACAAATCTTAAATGAGGACATTCTACTAAAGACCAGTACTCCTCAAATCTGTCAAGGTCATAGAAATTTAAGGAAAGTCCCAGAGAAATTTTCATAGCCTAAGTAGGAAACTAAAAAGACAGAATGCTAAATATACATATATATAATTTAAGTTGGCTTAAAGCTCAACATTCAGAAAACGAAGATCATGGCATCCGGTCTCACCACTTCATGGGAAATAGATGGGGAAACAGTGGAAACAGTGTCAGACTTTATTTTTCTGGGCTCCAAAATCACTACAGATGGTGATTGCAGCCATGAAATTAAAAGATGCTTACTCCTTGGAAGGAAAGTTATGACCAACCTAGACAGAATATTCAAAAGCAGAGACATTACTTTGCCAACAAAGGTTCATCTAGTCAAGGCTATGGTTTTTCCTGTGGTCATGTATGGATGTGAGAGTTGGACTGTGAAGAAGGCTGAGCACCGAAGAATTGATGCTTTTGAGCTGTGGTGTTGGAGAAGACTCTTGAGAGTCCCTTGGACTGCAAGGAGATCCAACCAGTCCATTCTGAAGGAGATCAGTCCTGGGATTTCTTTGGAAGGAATGATGCTAAAGCTGAAACTCCAGTACTTTGGCCACCTCATGCGAAGAGTTGACTCATTGGAAAAGACTCTGATGCTGGGAGGGATTGGGGGCAGGAGGAGAAGGGGACGACAGAGGATGAGATGGCTGGATGGCATCACTAACTCGATGGACATGAGTCTGAGTGAACTCCGGGAGTTGGTGATGGACAGGGAGGCCTGGTGTGCTGCGATTCATGGGGTCGCAAAGAGTCGGACACGACTGAGCGACTGATCTGATTTGATAATTTAGGAATATAAAAAGGAGATTAGATAAAAACTCAGAAAATCAGAAAATCAGACTTAAGTATAGGTTGTAGTTATTAATAATGTATCAGTATTTGTTTGTCAATTGTAACAAATACACCAGTATCAGATGTTAATGTGAGAAATGAAATATGAGTTATACAGGGACTTTTTGTACTATCATCACAATTTTTATTGATACATAGTTGATGTAGAATATTATATAAATTACAGGTGTACATTAAAAAAAACTAAACCTGTTCTTAAATCATATATTTAAGAAATGTCATTAAGTCATAAATACTTTTCCTAAATAACATAATCCAATGAAAAGAACTAGGACTTTTTGGAGAAAAGGTGAATCAAAGTCTGACACATAGTAAATGGAAGATGAACTTGGAGCATTTGTTTTTCTCTAAAGTAGGAAAGCATTCCCCTCAAAGAACTCCAAAAAAATAGCAACAAAAAATAGATGAGAACATGTCAGGAGGACACACAGGCTTATATGAAAATGCTCCCAATTGCCACAAGTGTGATAATTTGAACAAAAACATAAATAATGATACTATTGAGTTATAGCCCGAAGAATAAAATAAATATCCGCAATCCCAAAATGTTATAAACAAGTCACTGAGTAAATAAATAAATGGAGGAGGAAGAGGAAATTTGCTTTACAGAAGAATTCCAAGTGAAACATTTAGGTAGTCTCATCTCCAGGAGAGAATTCTCACAAGAAAGTGGAACTTAACTCCTCTCATCTGAGTATGAGTTGAAATTAGTGACCTGATTCTAAAGAATCAAGCATGTAAAGGGGAAAATAGTATTAATAGCTTAGGGGAGAAAGCCGGCAGATGTCACTTTAATGATCAAAGTGAAACCGCCAATGATTCATCATGTTGATACCATGTAAGTCCTGATAAGATACGAGGATGCTTTATCCTCTGGTATTTGTTCCCCAAACGCATAACACCACCTACTTATGAGAAACCAGACAGACACAGATCTGGAGATAACCTACATAGTACACTTCAAAAAGCTCAAATTTATATAAAAAGAAGAAAAGATTTCAGTTGTCAGAGATCAGAGGAGAGTAAGGAGACATGGTGAGCAAATGCACTTGTAGTATCCTGGATACGATCCTGGAACAGAAAAATGATCATAGAGAACAAGTGGTGAAATGCAAATAAGGGCTGTAGTTTACTAACTAATATTATACCAGTGATTTTTTTCTTAGTTTTGACAAAGGTGTCAGGATTATGTTAAATTGTCATCATTATGGGAAGCTGAGTGAAGGGGATATGGTGTGTGTGCTCAGTCACCCAGTTGTGTCCAACTCTTTTCAACCCCATGGACTGTAGCCTGCCAGGCTTCTCTGTCCATGGAAATTTCCAGACAAGAATACAGGAAATGGAGCAGATTGCCATTTCCTCCTCCAGGGGATCTTCTTGACCCAGGGATCAAACTCGAGTCTCTTGTGCCTCCTACATTGGCAGGCAGATTCTTTTACCGCTGTGCCACCTCTCATCAAATAAAAATAATTCCCAAGTAATTATCGGTTTTGTTTTGATTTTTTTGCTACAGACATGACAAACCAACTTGTTTTGCATTCTTGCAAACATTTGTGAATTTAGTGAGTCCCTTACAAAGATTTTATAATCTGAAAGTTACAGGACAGTCATTCAGTAGCATGGGTATAAAAACATCACTTATGCCAGCATTATTTTCTTTGGCAGAAATTTTACGAGTTTCCATTTCTTCAACTTTAAATGGCAGGAGGGTATACATGACTTAAGACATTTACTTTTTTAACCTTCATTTAGTAGTCATTGTCTTAAATGAGAACTCTCAAGTTTTCGTAGTCAGGCTGAAGTCCTAGGAAACCAGTTTTTTGTTTTGACAAATTTCACAAGAAGGAACTGTTCTAATGATGACATTGGCTGAGGGAGAGAAAGAGAATGAGACAGATACTGAGATTGGAATACTGCTATTTCATTCTCCTAGTTCTGAAAAGGCCTCCTTTGGCTTTTGGTAGTTTCCCCACCTGCCTTCATAGAAATGTGTTTATTATAATCACATGAGGAATGGGTTCTGTAAGGAGGTTTCCATGACATAGCAAGCTAATAAAAAAGAGCAATATGCTGTTAGGCTTATGGGTCATCCCCTGTTGATGCCTTCAGTAAGAGAAACAAGAAAGTTCAGCCCACAGGAAAAATTAGAACCAGATGGTTCTTTATAGGCCCTATTCTGACACATAGGCATGGAGTTATGGGATTGACAAATAGACTTATTTTCTAAATAAATTGACTCTCCTTTTTCCAAACAAGCAAGGCATTTTCTAACTATCTCTACGTATTTTCAGAGATCCCTGCTTAGGGTTTATCTTGTCCATTCAAGCATCTATCACTCATGATGGTGTTTTCAGAGTCCCTCCATTTTTCTCACATCTGCCAGCTGCTTTTCTCCACCTCAGCCACAGCTGGTCTATTCATCTGCTTGTGTTGTTCAAGTTATTGAAAGACGTGACCTTAGTTTGCCTTGTGAGATTTCTCTTTAGCAGTGAAAATGTGCTTTTGCCATTGATTTCACGGTTTATTCTTTTCCAGTGAAAAAAGAACACGGCTTTCACTACGCAATTAAAATGGCTTTTTATTCAAAGAGTAACTCCTATTTTCTTTCTTTTTAATTAAATCTTATCTTTTTTTTTTTTTTTAACTGAGCTGATGTGGGTTCATAACATTATATGTTTCACATGTACAGCAGTATATTCATACTTCCAAATACATTCCAGGGCACAAAACTGTTAGGAAGTTCTCTTTCCAGCCTCACCAACTCTGCCTTGCCTTTGTTCCTCAGGCCAAGCACAATTCTAACACATGGCCCTGAAATCCATGATGTTTGTCATTTATACACTTATAAACTAAACATAATACTTGGTGTTATTTCATCATATAAAATTTCCATAGTTAGTATTGAACTGCATGTATCTTTGAGCAATCAACTTTTTTTCTTTTCACGTGTATACTCTTAACATCTTTCCCTGCTGATACCTGTAGCTTTAGTTTATTCATTTTAACTGATATATTACTTGCCATTTCAGGAATAGGAAATTAGTATTATTTCAGGGATAATCACACACTTTTCCTTCCTCCAGTCATGATTGTTTAGATGGTTTCCAGATTCTTATTCTTATAAGGAATAGAACAATGGCCATTCCTTTACATGTCTTCTGGCACAGACATGGCTTTTTTCCAGAATATGTTCTTAGAAGTGAAACAGCTTTATTTTAGGGCACTCAGTGTTTCTATCAGTTCGGTTCAGTTGCTCATTCATGTCTGACTCTTGCGACCCTACGGACTGCAGCATGCCAGGCTTCCCTGTCCATCACCGTCTCCCAGAACTTGCTCAAACTGATGTCCATCAAGTCGGGATGCCATCCAACCACCTCATCCTCTGTTGTCCCCTTCTCCTCCTGCCTTCAATCTTTCCCAGCATCAGAATCTTTTCCAGTGAATCAGCTCTTCACATCAGGTGACCAAAGTATTGGAGCTTCAGCTTTTGCATCATCCTTCCAATGAATATTCAGAACTGATTTACCCCCTCCTACCATGTTGTTGGGGCTTCCCCTTTGCCCTTGGACATGGGGTATCCTTTTTGGTGGGATCCAACATTCTCCTATTGATGGTTGTTCAGCAGTGAGTTGCAATTTTTAGTGTTTCTATAGCTGTGAAAAGAAGAGAAGTGAAAAGCAATAGAGAAAAGGAAAGATACACCCATTTGAATGCAGAGATCCAAAGAACAGCAAGGAGAGATAAGAAAACCTTCCTCAGTGATCAATGCAAATAAATAGAGGAAAACAGTAGAATGGGAAAGACTAGAGATCTCTTCAAGAAAATTAGAGATGCCAAGGGAACATTTCATGCTAAGATAGGCACAATAAAGGATAAAAATGGTATGGATCTAAAAAAAGCAGATGATATTAAGAAGAGGTGGCAAGAATACACAGAAGAACTATACCAAAAAGGTCTTCACAACCCAGTTAATCACGATGGTATGATCACTCACCTAGAGCCAGACAACCTGGAATGCAAAGTGGGCCTTAGGAAGCATCAATACGAACAAAGCTAGTGGAGGTGATGGAATTCCAGTTGAGCTATTTCAAATCCTACAAGATGATGCTGTGAAAGTGCTGTACTCAATATCCCAGCAAATCTGGAAAACTCAGCATCAGCCACAGGACTAGAAAAAGTAAATTTTCATTCCAATCCCAAAGAAAGGTAATGCCAAAGAATGCTCAAACCACTGCACAATTGCACTCATCTCACATACTAGTAAAGTAATGTTCAAAATTCTCCAAGCCAGGCTTCAACAGTACGTGAACCATGAACTTCCAGATGTTCAAGCTAGATTTAGAAAAGGCAGAGGAAACAGAGATCAAATTGCCAACATCCATTGGATCATCAAAAAAGCAAGAGAGTTCCAGAAAAGCATCTATTTCTGCTTTATTGACTATGCCAAAGCCTTTGTGTGGATCATAACAAACTCTGGGAAATTCTGAAAGAGATTAGAATACCAGACAACCTGTTCTGGCTCTTGAGAAATCTGTATGCAGGTCAGGAAGCAACAGTTAGAACTGGACATGGAACAATAAACTGGTTCCAAATCAGGAAAAGAGTATGTCAAGGCTGTATATTGTCACCGTGCTTATTTAACTTATATGCAGAGTACATCATGAGAAACACTGGGCTAAATGAACCACAAGCTGGAATCAAGACTGCTTGGAGAAATATCAATAACCTCAGATATGCAGATGACACCACCCTTATAGCAGAAAGAGAAGAAGAACTAAAGAACCTCTTGATGAAAGTGAAAGAGGAGAGTGAAAAAGTTGGCTTAAAACTCAAAATTCAGAAAACGAAGATCATGGCATCTGGTCCCATCAGTTCCCCATCTATTCATGGAAAATAAATGGAGAAATAATGGAAACAGTGAGAGACTATTTTTGGGGGGCTCCAAAATCACTGCAGATGGTGACTGCAGCCATGAAATTAAGAGACGCTTGCTCCTTGGAAGAAAAGTTATGACCAACCTAGACAGCATATTAAAAAGCAGAGACACTACTTTGTCAACAAAGGTCTGTCTAGTCAAAGCTATGGTTTTTCCAGTAGTCATGTGTGGATGTGAGAGTTGGACCATAAAGAAAGCTGAGTGCCAAAGAATTGATGCTTTTGAACTGTGATGTTGGAGAAGACTCTTGAGAGACCCTTGAACTGCAAGGAGATCCAACCAGTCCATTCTAAAGAAAATCAGTCCTGAATATTCATTGGAAGGACTGATGCTGAAGCTGAAACTCCAATACTTTGGCCACATGATGCGAAGAACTGACTCATTTAAAAAAAAAAAAAAAAACCCTGATGCTGGGAAAGATTGAAGGCAGGAGAAGAAGGGGATGACAGAGGATGAGATGGTTGGATGGCATCACCGACTCAATGAACATGAATTCGAGTAAACTCCAGGAGTTGGTGATGGACAGGGAGGTCTGGTGTGCTGCAGTCCTTGGGGTCGCAAAAAATTGGACACGACTGAGCAACTGAACTGAACTGATGGCTGAAAAAAATTAACTTACAAAGAATTTTTAACAATATCCCTTCCCAACAGTGATAGTTCATTTGGTTTTCTGAAACATCTCACACCTAAAGCATCCGTCTGTGTTTGTACACATATACATACACAGGAACACGTTTTTTTCCTCACAAAAATACTGAAATTTGGAATTGCCAGAGTTTCTTGTTTCCTTATTTTAAAAAAATTAATTACTAGCAAATTGAGCATATATTCACATGTGACTTTTAGCATTGTTCTATTAAAGTTTGTGTTTTCATAAATGATGAAATACAGAAAATATTTAAATAGCTTTGAAATCACAGAATATATTTTATCTCTATCTGTCATGTTTTAAATTTAATTTATGGTGTTTTTATTGTATTGATGTATAGAAAAAATACATTTATCAATTTTCTCCTATATAGTTTGTGCTTTTTGGGGTAAAATTCAAAGTTTTAAACAAAGTCTTCTACATTTTGCTAAGCATCTTAAACTTTATTTTTCATACTTAGTTGTATATCTAGAAACAGATATATTTACTCTATCCCTACCATTTTACAATATCATCTTTGACACATATATATTAATCTTTTTAATAACTTATTTTGTATTTTATTGGCATATTTCCCTCCTTCTAATGTCACAATTTTAATTACCACTGCTTTTAATGTCTCAAGACCAGTAGCTGACTGTGGCTCAGACCATGAACTCCTTATTGCCAAATTCAGACTGAAATTGAAGAAAGTAGGGAAAACCACTAGACCATTCTGGTATGACCTAAATCAAATCCCTTATGATTATACAGTGGAAGTGAGAAATAGATTTAAGGGCCTAGATCTGATAGATAGAGTGCCTGATGAACTATGGAATGAGGTTCACGACATTGTACAGGAGATAGGGATCAAGACCATCCCCATGGAAAAGAAAAGCAAAAAAGCAAAATGGCTGTCTGGGGAGGCCTTACAAATAGCTGTGAAAAGAAGAGAAGCAAAAAGCAAAGGAGAAAAGGAAAGATATAAACATCTGAATGCAGAGTTCCAAAGACTAGCAAGAAGAGATAAGAAAGCCTTCTTCAGTGATCAATGCAAAGAAATAGAGGAAAACAACAGAATGGGAAAAACTAGGGATCTAGTCTTCAAGAAAATCAGAGATACCAAAGGAACATTTCATGCAAAGATGGGCTCGATAAAGGACAGAAATGGTATGGACCTAACAGAAGCAGAAGATACTAAGAAGAGATGGCAAGAATACACAGAAGAACTGTACAAAAAAGATCTTCACGACCCAGATAATCACGATGGTGTGATCACTGACCTAGAGCCAGACCTCCTGCAATGTGAAGTCTACTGGGCCTTAGAAAGCATCACTAGGAACAAAGCTAGTGGAGGTGATGGAATTCCAGTTGAGCTATTCCAAATCCTGAAAGATGATGCTGTGAAAGTGCTGCACTCAATATGCCAGAAAATTTGGAAAACTCAGCAGTGGCCACAGGACTGGAAAAGGTCAGTTTTCATTCCAATCCCAAAGAAAGGCAATGCCAAAGAATGCTCAAACTACCGCACAATTGCACTCATCTCACGCTAGTAAAGTAATGCTCAAAATTTTCCAAGCCAGGCTTCAGCAATACGTGAACTGTGAATTTCCAGATGTTCAAGCTGGTTTTAGAAAAGGCAGAGGAACCAGAGAGCAAATTGCCAACATCTGCCGGATCATGGAACAAGCAAGAGAGTTCCAGAAAAACATCTATTTCTGCTTTATTGACTATGCCAAAGCCTTTGACTGTGTGGATCACAATAAACTGTGGAAAATTCTGAAAGAGATGGGAATACCAGACCACCTGATCTGCCTCTTGAGAAATTTGTATGCAGGTCAGGAAACAACAGTTAGAACTGGACATGGAACAACAGACTGGTTCCTAATAGGAAAAGGAGTTCGTCAAGGCTGTATATTGTCACCCTGTTTATTTAACTTATATGCAGAGTACATCATGAGAAACACTGGACTGGAAGAAGCACAAGCTGGAATCAAGATTGCCGGGAGAAATATCGATAACCTCAGATATGCAGATGACACCACCCTTAGGGCAGAAAGTGAAGAGGAACTCAAAAGCCTCTTGATAAAAGTGAAAGTGGAGAGTGAAAAAGTTGGCTTAAAGCTCAACATTCAGAAAACGAAGATCATGGCATCCGGTCCCATCACTTCATGGGAAATAGATGGGGAAACAGTGGAAACAGTGTCAGACTTTATTTTTCTGGGCTCCAAAATCACTACAGATGGTGACTGCAGCCATGAAATTAAAAGACGCTTACTCCTTGGAAGGAAAGTTATGACCAACCTAGATAGCATATTCAAGAGCAGAGACATTACTTTGCCAACAAAAGTTCGTCTAGTCAAGGCTATGGTTTTTTCTGTGGTCATGTATGGATGTGAGAGTTGGACTGTGAAGAAGGCTGAGTGCCGAAGAATTGATGCCTTTGAACTGTGGTGTTGGAGAAGACTCTTGAGAGTCCCTTGGACTGCAAGGAGATCCAACCAGTCCATTCTGAAGATCAGCCCTGGGATTTCTTTGGAGGGAATGATGCTGAAGCTGAAACTCCAGTACTTTGGCCACCTCATGTGAAGAGTTGACTCATTGGAAAAGACTCTGATGCTGGGAAGGATTGGGGGCAGGAGGAGAAGGGGACGACAGAGGATAAGATGGCTGGATGGCATCACTGACTCGATGGACGTGAGTCTTGGTGAACTCTGGGAGTTGGTGATGGACAGGGAGGCCTGGCGTGCTGAGATTCATGGGGTCACAAAGAGTCGGACACGACTGAGCGACTGATCTGATCTGATCTGATCTGATATCTTTATCTTTATTTTTCGGTGTTTTTCTGGTGAATTTTAGTCATCTGTTTTACTATGAAAATTTAAATCAGTTTTTAAATTTATATGAAAAAATATACTTATATTTTTATGTGGATTTAATGAACTTCAAAGAATTGATGCCTTTGCAATACTGAGTCTTCTCTCACAACTTTTATTTTCCTGTTCTTAAGTGAAGTTTTATATATTCCTCCATTTAATATTTTGCACATGTTTCATTAGGCTCATTCTATATATACTAATATCATAATATATTCATATAAATATAGATAGATGTAGATACAGATAAAGACAGTCAGTAAACATGGACAGATCTCTCCTAGTATATGAACAAATTTATCCTGCCACAACAATGGATGAGAGTTCCCAGAAATTCATTCTGTGGAAGTATTAGTTCCATTCAGTTAAGTCTCTCAGTCGTATCCAACTCTTTGCGACCCCATGAATCACAGCATGCCAGGCCTCCCTGTCCATCACCAACTCCTGGAGTTCACTCAAACTCATGTCCATCAAGTTGGTGATGCCATCCAGCCATCTCATCCTCTGCCGTCCCCTTTTCCTCCTGCCCTAAATCCCTCCCAGCATCAGGGTCTTTTCCAGTGAGTCAACTCTTCACATGAGGTGGCCCAAGTACTGGAGTTTCAGCTTTAGCATCATTCCTTCCAAAGAAATCCCAGGGCTGATCTCCTTCAGAATGGACTGGTTGGATCTCCTTGCAGTCCGGGGGGACTCTCAAGCGTCTTCTCCAACACCACAGTTCAAAAGCATCAATTCTTCGGCGCTCAGCTTTATTCACAGTCCAACTCTCGCCTCCATACATGATTAGTGGAAAAAATCATAGCCTTGACTAGACGGGTGGAAGTATGGTGGTATGCACTTTATTTACAATTTGTAAACTTACTTGATCTGCTTATCTATCTTCAAAATTGCATTATATATATGTATAATTTTAAAAACTGAAACAAAATTCAGATGACATAATACTCACCATATTTAATTTTTTTTTAAATCATGAAAGTGTGATAACACATTGACAGGAAACTTGGAAAGTACAGAACAGAGTTGTATATAGTTCCACTATATATTACAATTATTTTTTAAGTAGATAAATAAAGATTTTTAGTTGATTGTTGTTGTTGTTCACTTGCTAAGTCATGTCTGACTCTGTGCAATCCCATGAATGGCAGCACGCCAGGCTTCCTTGTCTTTTACCATCTCCTGGAGTTTACTCAAACTCATGTCCATTGAGTCGGTGATGCCATCCAAACATTTCATCCTGTGTTGCCCCCTTCTCCTGCTTTCAATCTTTCCCAGCATCAGGGTCTTTTCCAGTGAGTGAGCTCCTCACATCAGGTGGCCAAAGAATTAAAGCTTCAGTAAAATCCTTCCAAGGAATATCCAGGATTGATTTCCTTTAGGACTGACTAGTTTGATTGCCTTACTATCCAAGGGACTCTCAGGAGTCTTCTCCAGCACCACAGTTTGAAAGCATCAGTTCTTCAGCACTCAGGTTTCTTTATGGTCTAACTCTCACATCCATACATGACTACTAGAAAAACCATAGCTTTGACCATAGCTTTGTCAGCAAAGTGATGTCTCTGCTCTTTAATACACTGTCTAGGTTTGGCATAGCTTTTCTTCCAAGGAGCAAGCATCTTTTAATTTCATGGGTGCACTCATTGTCCATAGTGATTTTGGAGCCCAATATAATAAAATAGTTTCAATATCAAACTCCCATCAATTAACAGAATTTGTAGACAGAAAAGTAGGAGGATATGGTAGACCTGAAAAGCACTATGAATCAATTCAACGTAATTAAAATTTATACAATTTTCATACAAGGGCAAGATACAAATTCTACTCAAATTCAAATTTATAGTCTATAATTTATGGACTATAAACCAGGAGATGCTAGAACATATCCAGGAACATAAAACAAGATGCAAAAATTTCATGGTCTAAAGCAATGGAAATTATATTGAGTCTGTTCTCTTATCACTGTGGAATTATATTAGAAGTCAATATCCAAGGGTATTTAAAATCACTCACATATTTTCAAGTGCAATGTGTGACATTTACCAAGAAAGATCTTTGACTTAGCCATTGAAAGCCTCAGTAAAGTAAAAGACAAAAAACACAAAGGGTGATTGCAGACAAGAAAGCATTTAAATGAGAAATTAATATGAAAATGAAAGAAAATATCAAAGATACTTTAAAAACCCATGTATTTGGAAATTAAATGTCCACCTTTAAATGATGGGTAATACCATTTTAATGTGTGCAGTTCAGTGATTTTTAATATTCACACTTCTGTGCAATCATCATTATTATTTAATTCCAGAGCTTTTCCATCACCCCAGAAAGAAACTCATTAACTGTTTACAATCATTCCTAATGTCCCCTTCCTCCCATCAACTGACAACCAATAGTATGCTTTCTGACCCTTTAGATTTGCCTATTTTGGGCATTTCATTTGAATGAAATCATATAATATGTGGTCTTTTCTGTCTGGCTCTTTCACTTATATATTTTCAAAGTTCATCCATACCATAGCAAGTATAAGTACTTTATTCATTCTTATGCATAAAATAAAACTTTATGGTATCAATATACTACATTGTATTTATCCATTCACCAGTTTCATGATGTTTGGATTTTCACTTTTTTGGATATTGTGAATAATGCTACAATGAACATTTGTGTACAAGTTTGTGTGTGTGTATAGGTATATGTCCTACTGGAATGGTTGGCTTAAATCCAAAATACTGACAACACCAAATGTTGACAAAGGTGTAGAGTAACAGGCCCTCTCATTCATTGGTAGCAGAAATGCAAATTGATATAGCCTTTTTGGAAAACAGATTATCAATTTTTTACAAAACTAAATATGCCCTTATCATATGAACTAGAAGTTGCACTCAAGTATTTACTCAACTGATTTGAAAATATGCTCACCCAAAAAATGGCATGTGAATATTTATAGCTGATTTATTTATAATCACCAAAAATCTGAAGCAACCAAGATGTCTTTTAACAGGTAAATGGATAAACCATGGCAGTCCTATAATGGGACAGTTTCAGTGATATAAAAATGAAATTTCAATGGTGAAAAGACATTAAGGAACATTAAATGCATATTGCAAAATGAAAGAAAGCAGTCTAAAGGTTACATACTATGTGAATCCACTTATACTCTGGGAAAGAAAAACTATAGAAATAGTAAAAGTATCCATGGTTGCTAAGGTTAAGGTTTGGAGGAAGGAGGGAAGGTTGAATTGGAGAAATAAAAATACACATTTAGGATGGTACAATTCTGTATGACACTGTTTTACAATGGTCAAAATAAGAATCAACCCCGTGTCAAAACCATACAACATAACAGGCACAAATAATGAATTTCAATGTATGCAAATTTAAGAAAATAATTTCTGATGTATTTGGAAAGTGAAAGACATTCAGACTGTGAACCTAATCAACAAGTGTATGGAACAAGCCTACTGGAAGAATGAGGGGGATACTGGTAACCTAAGTAACTTGGAAATGAGTGGATTCTGTAAGACTAAAGGCAAAAAGAACTGCACATAAGCACTCAGAATACATAAGGACTCTAGTTCATGAAGTTATCTCCCACGGGGGCATAGGTTAACAATTTCGATACTGTTGTAGTATGTGATTAGCTGCTCAGTTGTGTCTGACTCTTTGCGACCCTTTGGACTGTAGCCTGCCAAGCTCCTCTGTCCATGGGATTTTTCAGGCAAGAACACTGGAGAATCATTTCCTTCTCCAAGGGATCTTCCTGACCCAGGGATCAAGCCCACATCTGTGTCTCCTGCATTGCAGGGGAATTCTTTACCTGCTGATCCATCAGCAAAGCCCAACCAGAATTTAAAAGTCCACTGTTCGGTAGATTGTGAGAGCAAGATTTCTCACTGGTGGAGCAGGACATTACAGATAAGCAAAGAGAGGAGGCTAGAATGAACCATGGGACGTTCAGTAAGAATTACAGATTTCAGTGTGAACTCATGATTAGTTTAACAGATATAGATAGTTACATATATGAATATTTATATCTGTGTATATGTAAACAAGCTCATATACAAACATATATACTTCTTTGCTCTGTTAGCTGCAAGAGTCTAAAATCAACTATTCCCCAGTCACAAAGATCATTTCTCATACCCAGCTCTTGGTTTCTATTACTATTATCACAATGAAAGGGATCAGGGCACCCAGGAGAAGTGAATGATTCTATAATTGAAACAGGAAATATACAAGCTGAGCTAGAGCATCTCCTGGTGCCATAAAATAAGAAAGTGATAAAAAAGAGATATGGGTTATATACATGCAGATAGTATGGGTTATAACCCAAAATATAAGATGACTATCCATGAACACATACTTATATGAATAAATAATTTGGTAAATTAATAAGAATAGGAGAAATGACAATCTCTTGTGCAGAATCCCAAGTAGTTTATATAGATATTCACCACTTTTATTCATTATAATCAAAGTCCATAGGTCTATGGGCACATGGACTTAGAATGTTCACAACAATAAAAATAAAATAAGACATGATAAATTAGATTTCATCAACATTTTAAAATTTCTGCCCATAAGAAATTTTGTTGAGAAAATAAATAGGCCATTTGGGAAAGAAATTATATGTCAAAGAACTATATCAATATATGGATAAGTCAGAAGAGTAATTTTATCTGGGATAAATTGAGGATTGACTGGGAAAGAGAGGGAGGTTATCTGTCATTATTATAATATTCTACATGTTGATGGGGGTAGGATTACCAATGTGCATTTGTCAAAACTTAGCGAATTTCCCTTAATATTTGTGAATTTTGTATATAGATTTTATATCATTCTAGACAGATGCTAAAATCTAGCTAATGGCAGGAGTACTAAAGTATTTAGGGGAAAGTGTACTCATTCATAGCCCATCTCTGTCAGAATTTTCCACGGTTTATTGTGATCCACAAAGTCAAAGGCTTTGGCATAGTCAATAAAGCAGAAATAGATGTTTTTCTGGAACTCTCTTGCTTTTTCCATGATCCAGCAGATGTTGGCAATTTGATCTCTGGTTCCTCTGCCTTTTCTAAAACCAGCTTGAACATCTCGAAGTTCGCAGTTCACAATTTGCTGAAGCCTGGTTTGGAGAATCTTGAACATACTTTACTAGCGTGTGAGATCAGTGCAATTGTGCAGTAGTTTGAGCATTCTTTGGCATTGCCTTTCTCTGGGATTGGAATGAAAATTGACCATTTCCAGTCTTGTGGCCACTGCTGAGTTTTCCAAATTTGCTGGCATGTTGAGTGCAGCACTTTCACAGCGTCATCTTTCAGGATTTGAAATAGCTCAACTGGAATTCCATCACCTCCACTAGCTTTGTTCATAGTGATGCTTTCTAAGGCCCGCTTGACTTCACATTCGAGGATATCTGGCTCTAGGTGAGTGATCACATCATCGTGATTATCTGGGTCGTGAAGCTCTTTTTTGTACAGTTCTTTTGTGTACACCACAAAAAACTGCCACCTCTTCTTAATATCTTCTGCTTCTGTTAGGTCCATACCATTTCTGTCCTTTATCAAGCCCATCTTTGCGTGAAATATTCCCTTGGTATCTCTAGTTTTCTTGAAGAGATCTCTAGTCTTTCCCATTCTGTGGTTTTCCTCTATTTCTTTGCACTGATCCCTGAGGAAGGCTTTCTTATCTCTCCTTGCTATTCTTTGGAACTCTGCAGGAAGCAACAGTTAGAACTGGACAGTTAGAACTGGACATGGAACAACAGACTGGTTCCAAATAGGAAAAGGAGTACGTCAAGGCTGTATATTGTCACCCTGCTTATTTAACTTCTACGCAGAGTACATCATGAGAAATGCTGGGCTGGAAGAAGCACAAGCTGGAATCAAGATTTCCAGGAGAAATATCAATAACCTCAGGTATGCTTGATGACACCATCCTTATGGCAGAAAGTGAAGAGGAACTAAAAAGCCTCTTGAAAGTGAAAGAGGAGAGTGGAAAAGTTGGCTTAAAGCTCAACATTCAGAAAACTAAGATCATGGCATCTGGTCCCATCACTTCATGGGAAAATGATGGGGAAACAGTGTCAGACTTTATTTTGGGGGGCTCCAAAATCACTGCAGATGCTGATTGCAGCCATGAAATTAAAAGATGCTTGCTCCTTGGAAGGGAAGTTATGTCCAACCTACATAGCATATTCAAAAGCAGAGACATTACTTGGCCAACAAAGGTCCATCTAGTCAAGGCTATGGTTTTTCCTGTGGTCATGTATCGATGTGAGATTTGGAGTGTGAAAAAGGTTAGCACCAAAGAATTGAAGCTTTTGAACTGTGGTGTTGGAGAAGACTCTTGAGAGTCCCTTGGACTGCAAGGAGATCCAACCAGTCCATTCTAAAGGAGATCAGCCCTGGGATTTCTTTGGAAGGAATGATGCTGAAGCTGAAACTCCAATACTCTGGCCACCTCATGTGAAGAGTTGACTCGTTGGAAAAGACCCTGATGCTGGGAGGGATTGGGGGCAGGAGGAGAGGGGAGACAGAGGATGAGATGGTGGATGGCATCACCGACTCAATGGACATGAGTTTGAATGAACTCCAGGAGTTGGTGATGGACAGGGAGGCCTGGCGTGCTGTGATTCATGAGGTCACAAGTAGTCAGACACGACTGAGCGACTGAACTGAACTGAACTGTACTCATATCCAGGGCTTCCCTTCCCACTCCAGTTTTCTAGCCTAGAGAATCCCATGGACAGAGGGATCTTATCTGCATCAATAAAATAAGAGAAATGAGATAGATCAATGATGAGTAAAAAGATGAATATATGATTAAGCAAATATAATAAAATATTAATTATTATATTTGAAAGTGAAAGTCACTCAGTCGTGTCCAACTCTTTGTGACTGCATGGAATTCTCCAGGCCAGAACACTGGAGAGGGTAATCTTTCACTTCTCCAGGGGATCTTCCCAACCCAGGGATCGAACCCAGGTCTCCTGCATTGCAGGCAAATTCTTTACCAGTTGAGTCACAAGGACCCAAGAATATTGGTGTGGTTAGCCTCTCCCTTCTCCAAGGGATCTTTCTGACCCAGGAATTGAATCGGGGTCTCCGGCATTGTATATGGATTCTTTACTATCCATATACTGAGCTATCAGAGAAGCCTTAAGTTATGAATAAATGTTAACTCTAAAAAGTCTTTCAATTAATGTTTGGATTATTTCACAAAGTACTAGAAAAAGTTGCTCCTGAAAACTAGCTACAATACATTTTTAATTAAGAATACATTCTCTGTTTTCAGAACGTATAATCATTTGAAGAAATTGTGCAGCAAGAAAATGAAAACGAATTTGCTGTGATTTGTCTTCTGATAGAGACTCCAGGTTACCACTGCATGATGTCCCTCAATTGGTTTAAGATGGTTATTGGAATACACTAATACTCATGAAAAACTGTATTTAATGTTTTTTTTAAATGATTTTTCAAGATTTTGGCCCCTGCTCATTTTCATTTTCTTGACTCCTATGCACATCTTCCCCTCAAATAAAAATCTATAAGCAATATTGGCAAATCTGCCAATAACGGAAATAAATGAGTACCTTATTCAGACATTTCTGTTCAGTCTTGACTTAGAAGTAAGATCTTTGGCTGGTATTTTTAAATTTTCATAATACTATCATTTTGATCTTAGTCCTTCATGGTGAATGAACTTATAACTATTATAGATAGTAAGAATGGAATTCCCTTTATGTATTTCCTGAATAGAATATTAAGCCATTCAAATAGGCCTTTTCTCATATAATAGTACAAGGAAACCTCATTTTACTCAGAAGTACACAGGACTGTTTAAAGTGAATTGAGCTGTAGGTGAAAAACCCAAAACATTTTGGATACAGCCTAAATCCAATAGATGGCAGTGAAATATAAAACAATTCACTGACTTTTAAATTCTTACTTGATTGCTTTGTAAGCTGCTAGTCTATTGCCAATTAAAAACTCTCATAAAATGTAGAATCTCTTAGAGTCATATTACATTGGCAAAATACTGTGAGGTCTTGGATGAGAAATAACTCTAAACTTACTGAATCCATGAGGATACTGTGGCTTTGTGGGATTAAAGGACTTGTTTGAAGTTACATAAGCAAGTTTGTGGTGAATTCAAGTGTACAATCAACATGATCCAATGGTCCTGTGTGAATTCTAAATCCACCTCACAGCTGGACATTTCTTTAAAGATTGATGCTGTATTTAATTAACACTAATAATCCATTGATGGAGAAGAGGTACAGGGTGAGTCTGGAAATGGGCAGGGGTTAAGCCATGAAGGGCCATCTAGTCACTAGTAAGGACTAGCAATCTTATTTAAGTGCAAAGCATAATGCAATGGAATTTAGCTTTACATCTTTAAAATAATTTTCGGAGTTAAAAAAAAACAACACACAACAGCCTCTTCCTCCATAGCCGCCCCCTCTCCCTCCCCAAGATACTGATTCAGTTTTTCTGGGTATTGATCTGGGAACTGGCATGTAGAAAAGATTTCCCAAATGATTCCAGTATGTAGTCAGGATTGAGAACATATGGCATAGTAGATCCCAGAATCATGGACTTTGGATTTGAGAGAGTCATTTCCTAGGCAGGTTGATAAGGAGTCTAGGGTTCCCCAAGGAGAGAGTGGTCTGGAATTCTCAAGGAGGAAGAAAGGACAAACTTTTTTTCCTTCTCTACATTCCTTAGGATTATATAACAATAATGTATCCTGCCTGAGGACAGTCTTTGGATTAAACCTTCTGGCTAATTCTGTTATCTTAAAATGTAAATTATGGGAGTAGGTCTGGTGAGGTCTTTACAACCTCCAGACATTCTTTGGATTCATTGGAGAGTATATAACTTCATTGTTAACACTAGCAAGCAGGTACTCTTTCTGCCCCCTTCTGATGCCTATGTCAGAAGCTTTCTCTATCTCCTTTATACTTTAATAAAACTTTATTACACAAAAGCTCTGAGTGATCAAGCCTCGTCTCTGGCCCCAGATTGAATTCTTCTCCTCTGGAGGCCAAGAATCCCAGTGTCTTGGCGTGATTCAACAACAACCTTTCAGAATCAAGAGAGATGGGATTTGCTCTGTGCCCTGCCTGGCCTTCCCAGGTGGCTCAGTGGGTAAAGAATCCACCTCCAAAGAAAGAGATGCAGGAGGCACATGTTTGATCCTTGCATTGGGAAGAGCCTCTGGAGGAGGGCTTGTGACCCACTCCAATATCCTTGTCTGAAGAATCCCATGGACAGAAGAGCCTGGCAGGCTGCAGTCCACTGGGTCGCAAAGAGTCAGACATGACTGAAGCTACTGAGCATGGAGGCTCCTCACCCCTAAGCTTAGTGAACTCTTTCTTATACATTATTTAATCCCTTTAATCCTTGCTTGACTCTTATTTAAAATGGGTAATGATAGTTTTACCTACTTCATAGGATTAGTTTTAGGATTACATGTAAATCAGGGCATTTCTAATCTATTACTTTAAATAGTTTTGTAAATTCAGTGTGAAATCTTTTGAATGCATTCTTTGATTCTTCAATTGTGGAACTCCATTTTACTTTGTTACTGTGGTATTTCATCTTGTCATTGATTCATGAATTTCATAGTTGGTAATCATTCAAAGACTTTCATGATGACATGAATACAAGCTAGTCTCATCAAATTTGAAAGTTAATGCTGGTGAATTAAATTGTATTTCTCTGAATCAAGTCACCATACAATTATTTTTTACAGCACAATTGTAAGGACTGCTGTGTAGAAAGAAATTTGTCTTTACATCAGTTAGCTATAGCTGCAAAATAAGATACTTCAAAATTTAGTGGCTTAAAACAACAATGATCTATTTAGCTCTAAGTTCTGTCAGTTGATTTAGGCTGGTCTGCTGCCGCTGCTGCTGCTGCTTGGAAGTCACCTCAGTCATGTCTGACTCTGTGCGACCCCATAGACGGCAGCCCCCAGACTCCCCCGTCCCTGGGATTCTCCAGGCAAGAATACTGAAGTGGGTTGCCATTTCCTTCTCCAATGCATGAAAGTGAAAAGTGAAAGTGAAGTTGCTCAGTCGTGTCCGACCCTCAACGACCCCATGGACTTCAGCCCACCAGGCTCCTCCACCCATGGGATTTTCCAGGCAAGAATACTGGAGTGGGGTGCCATTGCCTTCTCTGTTAGGCTGGTCTAGGACAGGCAATTCTCCCAGCTTTAGGTGATCCTCATTGCAATTCCTGGTGTGTTGATAGTCAGCTACCAGGTCTTCTATGGGCTGGTGGTCTACAATGGGGTCTGCTGGGATGACTCATCTCAGCTTCAGGTGGTCTCTAATCTTCTGGCATGTTAGTCTTGGATTCTTTAAATGGCATTACAGGGGTCCTAAGAGAACTGACTGGGGCTTCCCAGGTGGCTCAGTGGTTTAAAAAAAAAAAAATATCCATCTGCTAAAGCAGGAGACGCAGGTTCCACCCCTACATCAGGAAGATCCTGTGGAAAAGAAAATGGCAACCCACTGCAGTATTCTTGCCTGGGAAATCCCACGGACAGAAGAGCCTGGCAGATGACAGTCCATGGGGTCACAAAAGTGGGACATGACTTAGTAACTAAACAACAAGAAAACTGGCCAATGTACACAAAGCCTCTTGAAGCCAAGGCTTAGAATTGGGGCACTATGTCTTCTGAAGTTTTCTGTTTGTCAGACTAAGTCACAAGACCAGCCCAGATGTAAGGAGTAGAAAAATAGTTCTCATCCCTTAATAGGAAGAGGTGCAAGGAATGTATACCCAGAAAAGTGTGAAGTGTCAGGGGCATTTCTTACAATCTATCTCTTTGAAGTGTCTTAAGAAATAAAAACTCTAGTCAATTGTTGAGAACTACAGAGAAACATATCAGATAATCTTTAGAAAAAACCTTATCACAATTGAAATAATGAGCTCCCTGTATCTGCTAAGGAGTGATTCCATTTTGCACACATATATGTGGAAATGACTGACACATTATTTAGAAGATCTAATAAGGATAATCACAATGGTGTGATCACTCACCTAGAGCCAGACATCCTGGAATATGAAATCTAGTGGGCCTTAGAAAGCATCACTTATGAACAAAGCTAGTGGAGGTGATGAAATTCCAGTTGAGCTATTTCAAACCCTGAAAGATGATGCTGTGAAAGTGCTGCACTCAATATGCCAGCGAATGTGGAAAACTCAGCAGTAGCCACAGGACTGGAAAAGGTCAATTTTCATTCCAATCCCAAAGAAAGGCAATGCCAAAGAATGCTCAAACTACCGCACAATTGCACTCATCTCACACACTAGTAAAGTAATGCTCAAAATTCTCCAAGCCAGGCTTCAGCAATATGTGAACTGTGAACTTCCAAATGTTCAAGCTGGTTTTAGAAAAGGCAGAGGAACCAGAGATCAAATTGCCAACATCTGCTGGATCATGGAAAAAGCAAGAGAGTTCCAGAAAAACATCTATTTCTGCTTTATTGACTATGCCAAAGCCTTTAATTGTGTGGATCACAAGAAACTGTAGAAAATTCTGAAAGAGATAGGAATACCAGACCACCTGACCTGCCTCTTGAGAAATCTGTATGCAGGTCAGGAAGCAACAGTTAGAACTGGACATGGAACAGCAGACTGGTTCCAAATAGGAAAAGGAGTACGTCAAGGCTGTATATTGTCACCCTGCTTATTTAACTTATATGCAGAGTACATCATGAGAAACGCTGGGCTGGAGGAAGCACAAGCTGGAATCAAGATTGCCGGGAGAAATATCAATAACCTCAGATATGCAGATGACACCACCCTTAGGGCAGAAAGTGAAGAGGAACTCAAAAGCCTCTTGATGAAAGTGAAAGAGGAGAGTGAAAAAGTTGGCTTAAAGCTCAACATTCAGAAAATGAAGATCATGGCATCCGGTCCCACCACTTCATGGGAAATAGATGGGGAAACAGTGGAAACAGTGTCAGACTTCATTTTTCTGGGCTCCAAAATCACTGTAGATGGTGACTGCAGCCATGAAATTAAAAGACACTTACTCCCTGGAAGGAAAGTTATGACCAACCTAGAAAGCATATTCAAAAGCAGACACATTACTATGCCAACAAAGGTCCGTCTAGTCAAGGCTATGGGTTTTCCAGTGGTCATGTATGGATGTGAAAGTTGGACTGTGAAGAAAGCTGAGTGCCAAAGAATTGATGCTTTTGAACTGTGGTGTTGGAAAAGACTCATGAGAGTCCTTTGGACTGCAAGGAGATCCAACCAGTCCATTCTGAAGGAGATCAGTCCTGGGTGTTCTTTGGGGGGAATGATGCTAAAGCTGAAACTTCAGTACTTTGCCCACCTCATGTGAAGAGTTGACTCATTGGAAAATACTCTGATGCTGGGAGGGATTGGGGGCAGGAGTAAAAAGGGACAACAGAGGATGAGATGGCTGGATTGCATCACCAACTCGATGGACGTGAGTTTGGGTGAACTCCAGGAATTGGTGATGGACAGGGAGGCCTGGTGTGCTGCAATTCATGGGGTCGCAAAGAGTCAGACACGACTGAGCCTCTGAACTGAACTGAACTGAACAAGGAGCTATTGACTTTGTCTTTGAATTGGAAAGTTTAATTCTTTGGTATATCTGAATCTGGAAGTTGAAAGGTGAATAAAAATACATTACATGTGGGTCAAGGGATCAAGGGTTTAAACTTGAGAAATAAATCTTAAAAGTTTTATGTAAAGTACAGGAAAATAGCATGATACACACATTTAAAAAAAAGTAACACTGAAAGATGCTCAGTCTAATAGCAATAACGGAGAAGGCAATGGCACCCCACTCCTGTACTCTTGCCTGGAAAGTCCCATGGATGGAGGAACCTGGTAGGCTGCAGTCCATGGGGTCGCTAGGAGTCAGACATGACTGAAGCGACTTAGCAGCAGCAGCAAGTAATCTGATTCCCTAATCATCACTATAGCTACATCCCTTTAGCTGCTAACATCTTAATTGCTGGTTGCCCAAGGTGAAAGTTAGGTTTATAGTATTGAACCAGAAACTTTTCCAGCAAAGCTCCAGGCGGAATGAAGCATATTAACAATGTACAACCTTCTTTTTTCTCTGTAATGGCTACCTCTGGAAAGGCCTTCCTGGTGAAAACATGGAATTAATCAAGTTCTTTTGAAGCTGCTGGCCTCAACTGAAATGCGGAATGGGGGTGGAGTGGGGTAGGGGTGAAGAATCTCAGAAAACATCTACAAGAGAGATGATTTGTAGAAAGAATGTTAAAAGTTAAGGAAGAAAGAGAAATTGGCGGTAGTTGAGATAAAAACAAATAAATACTGTGGACAATAAACACACTTATCTGGTACCTAAACTGACAAAAATCTTAGTGCACCAGTGAAAATAACACTGAGAGTTTTTTCTTTTGAAATTAATTTTTATTGGAATATAGTTGCTTTACAATGTTGTGTTAGTTTCTCCGTAACAGTAAAATGAATCAGTCATACATGTGTGTGTATGTGCGCGCACACTTGTCTGTGTGTTAGTCGCTTAGTTGTGTCTGACTCTGGGACCCCGTGAACTGTAGCCCACCATGCTCCTCTCTCCATGGAATTCTCCAATCAGGAAACTGGAGAGGGTTACCATCCGCTTCTCCAGGGGATCTTACCTGCTCCCTTTTGAACTTTTTTCCCATTCAGGTCACCACAGAGTTTTCAGTAGAATTCCCTGTGCCATGCAGTATGTTCTAATTAGTTATCTATTTTATACACAGAAGACGTGGTAACACATATACAATGGAACATTACTGGGAACTTTGATCTCGTTTGTCAGGAACTGTCCCTATGGCAAGGACACAGTTCCAAAAGTTTTCTCACCCTTTGTACCTACTTCAGCCCCATTTGGTAAATGAGGCAAGTTGTCGGAAGCAAATCATAAAAGAAGGTTCAGAAAGGAAAAGGATGAAAAATTGCTTCCATTAATTCAATTAATATTTATTGAGTCTCTTTTCTGTGCCACAGACTTTGCCAGGCAATTGGGGTAGATCACTGCACCAAACAGACCAAAATCCATGGCCTTTGGGAACATTTTGTGGAGGGAAAACACAGACAATAGCACATGTTGCACACCACGTTTAACCTTCCATGTAGCTAAACCAGCCCGTAGTGAGTAAAGAACACAAACACTGCCATGTTTACACAGTATGACAAGTTCATTTTATTATTTTAAATATTTATTTGGCTGAGTCAGATCTTAGTTGTAGCACACAGGCTTCACTGCCCCGCAGCGTGTGGAATCTTAGTTCCTTGACCAGGAGTCAAGCCTGCATCCCCTGCATTGGAAAACAGATTCTTAACCACTGGACCACCAGGGAAGTCCTGACAAGATCATCTTATTGCTGTTTAAATTTTTTTATTGCATTAAGGGCTCTTCTATGCCAGAAACTGGCAGGGGCACCTTTTGTCCAGGTGGCCTCTGGCTCCTCTCAGCATCCGCTGTCCCTAGAGCAGTCAGAAGGCTTAGAAATAAAGAGACAGACAAAAAGAAATAAGAGGAGGAAGGGGATGAAGAAGAAGAAAGGGAAGGAGAGGGAGAGGGGAAAAGGAAGGAAATGATGGAAGGAGATAGAAAGAGAGGAGGGCATGGAGGAAGAGATGCTGGAGAAAGAAAGGGAAATTAAGAACACAAATCTTATTACATTATTCCCCTGCTTAGAAGCTTAGGAATACTTCAGTTCACTCTTAGAAGAAAATGAAGACTCCCTATCTTGATTTATACAACCCTTTATAATCTGGTTCCCGGTATATTCATCTTTCATACTATTTCACCTTCCTCCTTCTCTAAGGTTTATTTGTGTCATTCAGGGTCAAATGCCACCTCCTTGACCACTTACAAGTCACTCTTTATCATGCCACCCAGTTTTCATTCTCTGTGGAGCACTTCTCAACATCTGTCATATTTCTTACTTACAACTTTATTCATCTACTTCATTACAAATCTTCTACCAGACTCTAAGCTCCATGAAAACATAAATGTTGCTCACTTACCAAAAGATAAGTGGGCATCATTATTCCTTTGCAGATTTTAGTAGAATAGAAGATATAAACCTAAAGGAGATCACCGATAGGAGAAAATACCATCTGAGAGGGGCAAATAGAGTGCTCTGCATATAAAATGACTGAAAAACAATCTACACCAGAACTCTCAGAAGAGACTTCCTGAAATAAGTAGTGTTATGATAATATTTAAAAGAGTAGTAGAATTTGAATATAGGGAGTTAGATGGGACAAATTGTGTTCTGGGTTGAGAGACCAGTGGGAAAATTCCAGGGCTGGGCATAGCCCAGAAGAAGCTTCATATCAAGGAGAACAAGCCCCCAGGAAGTCCTTGTGAGTGGCACAGGCTGGGCAAAATCCCCTTGACTGTGCTGAGAATGTCCTTCACAAGCATGAAACACACGCTCTTACACAGACGTGGAAGGAAATAGTACGGTCCCGGCTCCTGTTAGAAGCTTCTCTAGAAGAAGAGTGAGTGTTTCTCATGACCCAGAAAATTAAATATGTTGCTGAGGCATGTAGATAATTCCATCCTATAAGTGAGGTGCTATATACTGCTCCCTGTTTACACTGACAATGTAGGGTGTAGGGGTATACTAACGAAAATACAAATACACATTGTCAGTGGAAGGAAGTAGGGAACCCAAGAGTTTGAGGTACTAAGTGGAAAAATCTATGTTTTTATTATTGTAAGAAATAACTGTAAGCACCTACTACGTACCAGGAGGGAATCTACAGCAACTGACAGAGTAGATAAAGCTTTTGCCAGCAATGCTTACATTTTAGAGTATGGAGAAAGGAAATAAGCATACAAACAAATAAAAACATAGTATGCCCAATAGCAATAAGAGACCTCCCAAGTAGCGCAAGTGGTAAAGAATCTGCCTGCCAATGCATGAGACATAAGAGTTGTGAGTCTGATCCCTGAGTCAGGAAGATTCCTTGGAGAAGGAAATGGCAACCCACCCCAGTATCCTTGCCTGGAAATCCCGTAGACAGACGAGCCTGGCGGGTTACAGTCCGCAATGCAGGAGACTTGGGTTTGACTCATGGGTTTGACTCGTAAGAATATAAAACTTCCCAATTTTCTCATATTCCTGCTATTTCTACCTAGTTTTAATTTTCAGTTGCTTCCATTGTTGGTGAATATGTACTTTCCAGGATTATTCATGCTGAGAAATATGACAATATGCAAGTTCTCTGCATATGCTCATGTTCATTATGAGAGAGTCTGGAAAGAATAGAATATCTTAAGCAAGAAGAAAGCATATTTATCTTTCTCTGAAATCTTCCTTTGACTTTTGTGATCCTTTAAATGTTTTTTTCTTTCTTTCCCTTAAAAGGATTTAAACTGTATTTAAGAATGCTATGAATTCTAAAATTTGATGAAGCTGGTCGTAAAATCATTGTACCTCCTGGAAACCTACTGACTGTAGTTCACTGTAGAGAACGCGCACACAACAGTTCAGTTTTTCCCCTGAATATTAATAGTCCCATGGAAAAGAATTTGGAATAAAATTGAAATAATTAAGTGGAAACAATGACTGGGGAATGAAGATTTCAGAGAAAAGCATGCCTTTTAAATGGGCAGTGGAGATGGCAAGCACTTAGTCAATGGACATGACCTAATATCTTTTTCTATCTTTTTAAAGGCCGAGTCAAGTCAATAGCTTTCATATCACTGCAGGGAACTATACTAACTTGGAAATCACAAGCCAGTATTTGGAGGTGACTTTCTAGCTCTAAGAGTTGCCAGACCTCATAATTAGCACTCCTACAGAAAAGTGCTAAACAAAGCCACATGTGCTCATTTTTATTCTGCAAGGGATTGTTCTCCAAGGGCAGGCACAGCTGTTGTGGAACAAAGCAGTTATGCAAATTTCAAAGTCTTCAGAAGATTATGTATGTAAAGCCAGTGTACTTCATTTATGACCATCACCTCATTCTGCTACATGGGCACAAATGAGTAAAAAAAAAGAGAAGGGGGAAGGAGAGAGAAAGAAAGAGAGTGACAGAGAGGCACACAGAGGGAGGGCATGAGAAACACATCAAATTCACTGATCCATGTGGGTGACCTTCATGAGTAAGTACATATTTTACAGGAGGTCATAGAAGAGTGAACAAAACTTCACAAGGCTCCGAGAAGAGTGCAATTTTAGACTTGCTCCACCATTGTGGCCATGGCAACAATAAATGTATTTTCTCAAGTATATAATCTTGAAGCGTTCTGGTAAAGCAGAGAGGATAAGGGACTTCCCCGGTGGCACCAGGGGTAAAGATCCAATCTGCCAATGCAGGAGACATAAAAGACAGGGGTCCAATCCTGGGTGGGGGAGATCTTCTGGGGAAGGATGTGGCAACCCACTCCAGTATTCTTGCCTGGAGAATCCCACGGACAAAGGAGCCTGGCAGGCTACTTGTCCATAGAGTCACAAAGAGTCAGGCATAACTGAAGTGACTTATCACACATGCACAGAGAGGACAAGAGACTTGTAGTCAGAAGATCCATTTTAAACTCTACCTTGGCCATTGTTGTTGTTTAGTTGCTAAGTTGTGTCTGACTGTTTTGCAACCCATGCTCTTAGTCTGCCAGGCTCCTCTGTCCATGGAATTTCCCAGGCAAGAATACTGGAGTGGGTTGCCACTTCCTTCTCTGGGGAGCTTCTAACCCGGGGATGGAAGCCTCATCTCCTGCATTGGCAGGCGCATTCTTGCCACTGAGCCACCAGGGAAGCCCTACCTTGGCCATTACATGCCACTTTCTCCCTTGTTTTCTCACCTGTAAAATGAAGATAATAAAAATGCATGGGATTACATCTTGTTCACACATTTTTCTCATCTGGTTCAGAAAAAAGCCTCTTATCTGGACCCTCTACATCTACTTTTAGAACATTCTCCACTATCTATCTAATGCAGAAATATGAGTATAACACATCTGCTAGTCTTCACTCACATCCAAAGTTAAAATACTATTAATTTTCATATAAATTTTAGTTATGCTGTGATAGGGAGAAAACTTTTTAAAAGTTGGCACTGTATGAATATATGCATATATGAATTGGCACTATATATTAATATACAAATAAAACTAAGAATGCACAGAATTTTCTTGCTTTGGAAAAATGCTTCATTGCATTAACATAGTGGCCATCATACGTTCTCATCTCTTAACCTTTCATACACTTAATAAATAGTGAGGATACCCAAGGACAATTGTTTCTCTGTGTTGTATCTATTCATCTTTGCCACATTCAAAATTAAACCAGAAAAAATTTAAATCCAGACTGTATAAGCAAACATTCTAATAGCCATCAGAAGATGTTGTCATCCCATGTCAGATAGACTGTATCCTCATGGGACATTGAGAAGTAAAAGACAAAAATAATTTCTTAGTAATTGCCATGAAAATAGTTTTGACCTCATAGAACCCTGAATGACCACACTTGCAGAATCACTGCTCTCAGAGCAAAAGAATCCCAGGAATTTGCAGGAATCCTGGAGGGTTTAAGTCTTCCACAGGCCAAGGATTAACAGTCTTCTAAGTACATATACCAAGATCTTAAAAGGCAGGGAAGCCCAACATGACGTATGAGTCATGTTTATGTGTAATGATACTACCTTGGAAGCAACACAACTCCCAATAATTGGATAATGAAATCATTTTATAGGGAAGTCAAACCAAAGTGCTGAAAGCTAAGGTTTCAACAAATAATGGAGTGTAAAATAGCTGACTCAGAAAAGACTCTGATGAAGGCAAAGATTGAAGGCAAAAGGAGAGGGCGGCAGAGGATGAGATTGTTAGATAGCATCACTGACTCAGTGGACATGAAGCTGAGCAGACTCTGGGAGGTAGTGGAGGACAGAGGAACTTGGTGTGCTGCAGTCCGTGAGGTTGCAAAGAGTTGGATGTGAATTAGCACTGAACAACAACAACAAAAATACATACTAACAAATAAGAGAATAAAACAAATCCTAAAACAATTTAAATCATATGATAAATGTAATATATACCACACACAATATAATACAAAAGTACATTAGAAGGAAATATATTTAAAAATTAATTTTCTCTGAATGCAGAATAATGAGCAATTTTTCTCTCTTTACTGTTTTCTATGTTTTTTCAACATTTCTATAATAAATAGTTCATAAATTTGAAAATTTATAAAATCAGAAAATTTAAAACTCTTTGTTAATTTTCTTTTGTTTTCAGAATATAATCCAAACAGCTTAGCACAGGCTGGTGTGGTTACCAACCTCTGCTGCACAAACTTATCCTACTAATTTATGATGCCCTCATCTTTAGAAATACCCACCTGCTCAGAATTCACACCACAATTCATGCTTCTATGTTTTCGCACACCTTTACATGGAATACCCTTCACTCTTCTATGTGGTTAAATCCTACTGTTCATCTCTTGGCTTATGGCTTCTTTTCTCTAAGAATTTCCTCCTCCGCATTCCTGCAGCAACCTTTGCATCCATGTGTGCATTTGTAGTGTAACTGTGCATCCAGCTTTCTCTCTCTCCTTCTTCATGGGGAAAGAATTCTTTGTTGTCAGGAACTTTAACATGTTTTGGTTTCGTTTTGATTTTGTTTAGTTTTGTTTGGTTTGGTTCTTTGGCTGTTGGTTTTCTCTACCCAGACACTGAGAAGCAGATTCTCAGAGAGAGAGAGCATGGGAGAAGATAGGGGAAAATATTTTTCTGGAATACATCCTTCCAAGTGCTACCTTTTCAATGACATTGGAGTAATATGTTGTCATGACTGTTGTTCAAACTGATTGAAAAAAAAAATAGATGAGGCAATATGAAATCCAGAAGTTGAGATATGTAAAGGAGTTATGTGTTGAAACTTTATTTATATGTATTTCCTATGAGACAATCTAATGGTCTTCTCCCCTACCCCCAACCAAGGCTCAGTTTCTCTGATGTTTAAACCTGGTTATGCTTTGATTGAGAATATACAGGTCCTCATTAAGATCTCTCTCTTTTTTTTTTATGGCTGGCTGATGAATGAATAAGAGAAATTTAAACTGGGATACATTATACCTTGTTGAAGCAAACCCACTGCAATTATATTCTGTTGACATAGCCATTTATGAATAATGGATGCCAGGAGACATTCAGGTGGTTGTTGTGTTGGGAAAATAAAGTGGGTCATCAAACGGAAGGAAAATGGGAAGTCAGAGAGAAGAAACGGAATTGAAAGAAACACAGTCTACATCTGCCAGAAAACTGCAGCTGCAGACCAGCGACCCCATACAGACAGGGCAAGTTTGGATGGTCCAGGGGATAACATGTCAGACCAGGAAATAATCCCAGATAATTCAAATCAATAACTACTGCCAGAAACCAGAGGCCTTTCTTCACCATCTTACCATGGTGAAGAACACAACTCTGAACAGCAGAGGGATCATGATCAGACCTAGTGTGTCAATCTCAGAATCAAAGAGCAATGTAAAACAAAGACATATATTTGTCTATCGGCAATTCAAACTCTTAGCACCATGCCTAGTTTTTGCAATGATGATAACTTATTTCTTCAGTAAAATTTTGGATAACACAAGGTTAAAATACTAACCATAGCTTACATTCCTTACTGGAAAGAAATTTCCAACCTATTGATGTCAAAGTCCATTATGAAAAACATTAATATATATGTAAATCATTTATTGCACATAGTAATACAACTGTGGTTCTGTATTTAAACTTGTATCTGGGCCACTTAGCCACTTTGGATCTCAATTTTCTCATCTGTGAGTTGAGGGGCTTGAGATGAGCTCTAAGGTAACACCCAAATCTAAATTTTCTCTACTATTCACCAGTGGATTTAATCCTTAAACTTAACACCTCAGGAAAAAAAAAAAAAAGATAATTTTCAAACAACATTGAGTCTGACCTGAAGTCACTGACTCCAGAGGATTTATATATGTACACACACACACACACACACACACACACACACACACACATATATAATCACTACATCACTATCTTTATTCAATTGTTTTTTTGTATTTATTGATGGTTGTTTCAGTCTGTAATCCTGATGGGGTTAATTAAGGACCTCAAATATAGTTTGAAAATGTTTACACACAGCACACAGCACATTTTAGGTTGCCAATCCCATCTGTGGACACTGCTATATTAATGACACAATATTTGTTTTAGAGGTCATAGTGCTATCTGCCAGGTTAAACATTTGTAATCTGGACCCAACTTTAATATATCCTTTCAAAGAAAGCCACAGCCTGCTATACACTCCATCAACAGCACTCTTCAATTGAATGGTTTGTCAGGATTACAGAGGCAGCTAAGCCAACAATAACAAGCACCTTCCATGTGGATGTTAATTAGAATGTTGACATAGTAAAACTCCTTACTAGGGATAAGTTGGCAGTTCAGTACTTGCAACCCAACATCATGTGAAGGCAAAGCTGTTAATAGAATTTGTCCCCAGAGTGACCAAAGGCAGAGCACAAAGAGCTTCAGCCTCGTTTGTACCCTGTGGGGGTGGTAAGCATGTGGGTGTCAGCTCCTGGCTGCACAGTGTCTTTTTATGACCACACAGTGGTTAATTTGTACTTCTGCTCTCAAATATCACTTTTAAAGGTCACTCTTCTGTTTACTAAACTACACATAGGTAAGCAACAGCAGAATAGAGTTCTAAGTGTGCCTTTGAGGTTGCTACTATCACAGTTTATCTTTTTTTAATTGAAGTATAGTTGATTTATAATTTTACATTAGTTTCAGATATACAACATAGTGATCCAGTATTTTTACAGATTATATTCCACTGAAAGTTATCACAAAATAATGGCTATAATTCCATGTGCTGTATAATATATCCTTCTTATTTATCTATTTTATACCTAGTAGTTTGTATCTCTTAATGCCACATCCTAACATCACACTTTTAAAATAATGTCAAGTATATATTACTTTTATTGTACTTTTGCTGATGTTCTAGGATATCTTGAACTGTGAAATTGGAGAATATTCTTGAGAGTCCTTTGGAATGCAAGGAAATCAAACCAGTCAATCCTAAAGGAAATCAGTCCTGAATATTTATTGGAAGGACTGGTGCTGAAGCTGAAACTCCAATACTTTGGCCACTTGATGCAAAGAGCTGACTCATTGGAAAAGACCCTGATACTGGGAAAGATTGAAGGCAGGAGGAGAAGGGGATGACAGAGAATAAGATGGTTGGATAGCATCACTGACTCGATGGACATGAGTTTGAGCAAGCCCTGGGAATTGGTGATGGACAGGGAAGCCTGGCATGCTGCAGTCCATGCGGTCGCAAACAGCTGGACACAACTGAGTGACTGAACTGAACTGACGACATCTTTGAGTTTATGTATTGGCTCACAATTTTTCAGTTTAATGTAGTTTCACATGTATTATCTCATACTCTTTTTTAACATTTTTGTGGGATATGAAAGGAATTAAAAAAAAAGTTAACAATGTTGTAGACTGAGAACATAAGACATTAAAAGATAACTTGTCAAAGTTGTAGGGTGAGTTTTAACAGAATACAAAAGCAATAGCAAAAACAAAAAGACATTTAAACAGAATATAAAAGGAGGTAAATGGCTTTTATCAGGCCCACCCTGAAACCTCTAAAATCTCAGAATTACAACAAATAAAGGTAACCAAACAAAGAATCAACAATTATTGGGTACCTATGATGTGTTCAGTTGTATTTTCTAACTGTACAGTACATTATTATTTTCTTTGTATTGAGAAATTAACCTTAATTGGGTAATGCCAGAGGTAGTTAGAGTGTAAAATGTCTTTCCTCTTACATAATTGTCTGGAAGTGAATTCTATCTTTCATTTTACCTATATGGTAACCAGATGCCAAGATGGTTCCAAATGATCCCAGTATCTAATCCCTTCCCTGGCAAATACACTATAACAAAAGTGGCAGAAAGTCACTTCTGTGATTAGTTGACATAAGATAGTAACGTTCATCTTGCTAGAAGAGCCTCTCTTGCTGGCTTTGATGAAGGAAGCTGCCATTCTGAGAAGCCATATGAAACTCAGGATGGCCTCCAGCCAACCTCCAGCAAGGAATTGAAGTCAACAGGTCAACTCTCAAGGGACTGAAACCTGCCAATAACCACATAGGCCTGTAAGCACATCTTTCCCTAATAAAGCTTTCACATGACACCCTAGCCTAAGTGATAACTTGCTTGCAGCCTGTGAGAAACCCTGAAGCAGAGGACACACAAAAATTATAAGACAACAACCGTGTGTTACTTTAAGTTACTAAGTTTGTAGTGATTTGTCATGTATCAGTAGATCTAATTATGTCTCTGACTTAAAGAGAATGCATTTCAGGTTTGAAATTTATCATTTATGTCAAAGGATGGTTTAGCTTAATTGTTGACATAGGATAACCCACAACAATTTGATACCTTAAAGATACTCTAGTAAATAACAAAGTACTAGAAATCACTTCTGATTTTCATGTCTGAGTTACCGTCAGAATAATTACCTACTGTCACCACTACCAAGTGTTATATAAAGTGCATTAAAAATGTCTTTATTTGTTACCTACTCATAGAAGTTTTTTTATATATTGAAATATTTATTAAAGTAGAATATTTAACTAGCAAAATGATATTTCCCATTTATTTATAACATAAAAATGTATGAAATTGCAGATCAAATCATAAATTCATTCTGGGTATATGTTTTAGAAGAATCAAATTGGATGCCATGATGTTAAATCTTAATCAAAACTGCTTCAAAGGCTTATAAACTTGAAATTCCATAGCATTGTCTGACATAATGAGGCTAGCAATGTTGTTCATTCCTGTATAATGTAGTACTCCTTAAACTTGGATGTAAATAGAAGTTCTCAAGCTTCATCTAAGCTCCCATGTACTAATTTTAGTAACTAGTGGTCAGATTTAGAAAAGTTAATGCTGACACTATTCACAGGATTTCAAAATTTACAGTCTTGGATTATGTTACTGAACCTCTGTAACTTTTGTACTTTAATGGCTCCCATATATGAGGACCCTTCATCCACTTTATTATATTGACTACACTTCCCTAAAATGAGTTGTTTATTTATTCCAGATGTATATTCCAAAATATTCCAGCTGTATGTATATTTCAGAATAATAAATAGCATGTTTTCTTCCAGCATCTTAAGAAGGCTCTCTGACCAAGCAAAAGCTTGGTCATGGCCTTGCTATATGGTGCAGCTGAATTCACATACGGCATAAAGAATAAGAACAGACATACTTAGAACGTACTGTGTGGCCTTGAGCAAGATACTTATCTAAGATTTATATTTCTTCTCTGTAAAGTAAAATAAATTTCCTGTTTTGAAAAGATAAAGTAAGTGTACAGGGAGAAAAATGATTTACAAAATTCAAAGCTAAGAGTGAAAATGGCACCCCACTCCAGTACTCTTGCCTGGAGAATCCCATGGATGGAGGAGCCTGGTGGGCTACAGTCCATGGGGTCGCAAAGAGTAAAAACGGGGGTGTATAATTTCTTTCCAGATAATTTTATCTGTAACTATAAATGCAAGAATATGAGAAACTCAAGAGATAGTTTGCAGAGAGGACAACATACAGAAAGCTTAACTTCTCAGTACAAAGGAAATAAATGGAAATTTTGGCGTTAAAGAGAGCAAGGAAGAAAGAAGCAAGACAAGACATAGAGCAAGACAAGGGGGACCAAGAATACATGTTTAGATGAAGGGGTGGGTGGCAATGGAGACCTGTAGAAAATGCCTGGAAGGAGTAATTTCAGTTGAAGAGTATTTCTAAGAGACTGCAAAGTGATGCAAGGTAATTGTATTGTCCCAAAGCATAATAGATTTTATTGCACATGAAAATTCTTACTGTGAATGCTGTGTGGGAAAATCTCAAACATAAGGAACACTTGGGAACCATATCCAGCCATCAGGGGGAAGATAAAAGGAGAGCTGATGGAATGTAACAAGACACAGTTGATAATAAAACTTGGGGGAGACAGGAAGCTGGAGAAAAAACTTTGAGAAAGATTACATGCTCCTTAGAGTTGGAGATCAACCACCCAAAGGAATAAGGGGGAGAGAGTTTAAAGGAATTGTTTGTTAATCTCAAAGAACAGAGTGATCCCACCTGACATTTGTATTACTTAAAGATTTAAATTACCTAGAACAGAGCCTGCTTCAGCACTCAAAAAACACAATCTGAGACAGACTCAAGGAGCTTAACAACTTACTTTCCCAGCTTGCTGGAAATAAGTCAGACAAAAGTAAAGAATATGACTTACTAAAGACATTCAACTGTCTGCTCTTGACTCATTTCTAATCATTAGATGGATGAGTTAATTAAGTCAGTGTAGGCAATTCTTCCACAATGTATATGCGTATCACATGATCACATTTACACTTTAAGTATCTTACAATTTTTCAATTAGATCTCAATAAAATAATAACAAAATACAAAATAATATAATTATGACAACTTAGGCAACTATATACAGTATTGTAACATTCCTGGGCTTCTTAGGTGGGCGCAGTGGTAAAGAATCCACCTGCCAATGCAGGAGGCACAAGAGTCGCAGGTATGATCCTCGCTAGAGAAGATCCCCTGGAGTAGGAAATGGCAAACTACTCCAGTATTCTTGCCTGGAGAATTCCATGGACAAAGGAGCCTGGTGAGCTAGAGTCCATGGAGTCGAAAAGAGTTGGACGCAACTGAGCGTGTATAATGTGCCACTGAGTATGCACATTATCAGTTCAGTTCATTTCAGTCACCCAGTTGTATCCAACTCTTTGAAACCCCATGGACTGCAGAACACCAGACCTCCCTGTTCATCACCAACTCCCAGAGTTTACTTAAACTCATGTCCATTGAGTCGGTGATGCCTCCAACCATCTCATCCTGTGTTGTCCCCTTCTCCTCCTGCCCCCAATCCCTCCCAGCATCAGGGTCTTTTCAAATGAGTCAGTTCTTCGCATCAGGTGGCCAAAGTATTGGAGTTTCAGCTTCAGCATCAGTTCTTCTGATGAATATTCAGGACTGATTTCCTTTAGGATGAACTGGTTGGATCTCCTTGCAGTCCATGGGACTCTTAAGAGTCTTCTCCAACACCACAGTTCAAAAGCAGCAATTCTTCAGCACTCAGCTTTCTTCACAATCCAACTCTCACATCCATACATGACTACTGGAAAAACCATAGCCTTGACTAGATGGACCTTTGTTGGCAAAGTAATGTCTCTGCTTTTGAATATACTGTCTAGGTTGGTCATAACTTTCCTTCCAAGGAGCAAGCGTGTTTTAATTTCATGGCTGCAATCACCATCTGCAGTGATTTTGGAGCCCCCCAAAATAAAGTCTGACACTGTTTCCACTGTTTCCCCATCTATTTCCCATGAAGTAATGGGACCACATGCCATGATCTTCGTTTTCTGAAAGTTGAGCTTTAAGCCAACCTTTTCACTCTCCTCTTTCACTTTCATCAAGAGGCTTTTTAGTTCCTCTTCACTTTCTGCCATAAGGGTGGTGTCATCTGCATATCAGAGGTTATTGATATTTCTCCCAGCAATCTTGATTCCAGCTTGTGCTTCTTCCAGTGCAGCGTTTCTCATGATGTACTCTGCATAGAAGTTAAATAAGGCTATTCCTTCTCCTGGAATGGCTGTTCTGCTCAAATCTTATCTTATATGGGAAGCGTTCCCCAACTACATGTTTAAGTGAATAGCAACATTTATTTCTCACAGTTTATTTCTTGAGACCCAGAAGTCCAAGATCAAGGGGATGACTGATTCAGTTCCTGGCCAGGGTCCTCTTCCTAGTGATGTCTTTAAAAGATGACAAGAGAAAGAGTGCTCTGAGGGATCTCATTTGTAAGAGCACTTATCCCATTCATGAGGGCCCCACCCTAGGACCTCATCATCTCCTAAATGAATCATCTCCCATCTCCTCACACCATCATCTTTGGAGTTAAGTTTTTGGGGGCCAGTGGAGATAGACACAAAGTTTCAGACCATAACTCCTAATAAACTAGATCTGTCTTCCTTTTGCTTTGTAGACTAAAGAACTTAGCAGATCCCATCATAGATCTCTATCTGTATGTGGATTACATGTAATTATAGAGTATGACCTTCTTAAGTCAGGTTCATGTCATAGTCTCTTTCTATCCTGACCATGTGACTCACAGCAAAGTGCACAGTGGCCCCTCAGGTTTCTATGGAAATGATTTTTTGAGGAAGAAATGGCACAGAATTGAGTTCCATAATTCCAGCTCACTGCTTTCTCATCCTGTAATAGAGGGTGACTCATTTCCTCTCTGCCATCCATTTAGAAGTTTCCTTTGGGTTAGTAGCCAGCAGAGGAAGGAGCAGTTAACATTTTTCATTTCACTTTTCTCAAGCCAGAATTGAACTGTTTATATACCGAGAGGGAGCCTTGTATCATGAAGAGGGATCCTCTTTTTAGCTTTAGGTCTGGAGCAACCACCTAATATTTACATGACTCTGGAAAGCTCATTTTCCATCTGTAAGGTTCAGTTTCCATATTTATAAAAGATAAACAAACGAGCAAACAAGTAAACCAAAGGGAGTGAGAGGCCTGGGGGAGAGCAGTATTTGACCTTATAGGATCACAAGCAATTTCATAATCAGATGAAATTATATGTATGAAAGTTTTGACACAGCATAAATGTAAATGCTTAATATTATTTTGAAAAGTTGGGGGATAACTTTATTTATATAACTTTATATATAAACATGGATTAGTATTACTCTTTAGTTAAGTGATTATGATCCCCCAAGTTTACCAATTTAAACTCCAGAATCATAAAGTGATTCAAAGATCAAAAGAAAAAATATACAAATGCACTCATAATTAAAATGTCATAATAATAAAGTTTACTTGCTACTTTTGATTTCTTGGGGTTTAAAAACAAACAACTTGCTCATCATATTTTGGCAGAGCTTCTTTTTAAAAAACAAGAAGGTTAACTACCAAATTATGAGGACAGCAAATGGAAAAAAACACAGTAATGCTGCTAAATAAAGATAGGAACACAAATTCTATATTGGAAATCAAGCTAGTATGTTTTAATTTGGAGGTTGGGTGTTTTGTTTTGTTTTTTTTCTCCTTATATTGGATCTTTTCCAAGAGTCTTATACTTAAAAAGGAGTTCCATTTTTTAATTCTTTCCTCCAAACATATGAGAATTTTTTTAAAGAAACACTGTGACGTCTATTGACAGAGAAATAAATATGTTCCCTATTTTAGTCTTATTTAAATACATGTGGTACATAAAGGTGTGATTAGCACTAAAAATACATATTTCGTGTTAAGAAATTGTATCTGAAGGATATAACATGTAGGAATGTAGTAAAAGAAACTTTCAGCCACTGTGTATATGAAATAATATTCTATGGCTATATACTTTAAAAGAAAATTTTATTTATTTGGCTAAGCCAGGTCTTAATTGGGATATGCAGGATCTTATATGCAGCATGTGGGATCTAGCTCCCCAGCAAGAGATGGAACCCAGGCCCCCCACATTGGTAGCTCAGGTTCTTAGCCACTGGGCCACCAGGGAAGTCTCTAAATAATTTTAATCTGAGTACATCAATGTATACTTTGCCTACCAGAAAGGGAGCTAACACCTGTAGGAGGAAGACTCTTCCTAATAATTCATATCTAAAGGGTTTACCTCAAGAATATTCCAAGGCTTTATTAGTTTTAAGGGAAATCAAAGAGGTAAGTCCATGGCCAACACCCCTACAATACTTCAGTTTATTTTTAATAAATCCTTTTCATTATCAGGTAGACTGGCAGTTTTCATAGGATTTTACTTGTAAAAGCAGAAAGGGTCAAGACATTGAAATACAGAAAAAAATATTAAAACAACAACAACAGAAAAAACTACTGGCTTACAGGGCACTTGGCTATACTAAAATAATTGAGAAGTTGCCTCAGGCTTCCTGAGCGACACCAAACAAGCACTCAAGTTCTGATTCTTCACTGAATGACTTGACTTGGTTGACACTCAAGGAGAATGAGATTATAAACTGAATAGCTTCAGGAGCTGGTGTGAATCACAGAACTTCTCAGAAGCTACCTCTGGTTATGTTATGGGTATAAACACAGCGCTTTGACACTCCGATTACAGGGTTAAGTATACTCGGTATATTCTCCGTTCAGTATACTCAGAAACCTTGGAGATGAAAGATATTTCCATTCCTGAACACTACTTTTCTCCTACTTTCCTCCAGTTCAGTTCAGTCGCTCAGTCGTGTCTGACTCTTTGCGACCCCATGGATTGCAGCACACCAGGCCTTGCTGTCCATCACCAGCTCCCGGAGTTTACTCAAACTCATGTCCATTGAGTCGGTAATGCCATCCAACCAGCTCATCCTCTGTTGTTCCCTTCTTCTCCTGCCTTCAATCTTTCCCAGCATCAGGGTCTTTTCAAATGAATTAGTTCTTTGCATCAGGTGGCCAAAGTATTGGAGTTTTAGCTTCAGCATCAGCCTTCCAATGAATATTCAGGATTGATTTCCTTTAGGATGGACTGGTTGGACCTCCTTGCAGTCCAAGGGACTCTCAAAACAACACCACCAACACTACATCTCCAACATCACAGTTCAAAAGCATCAGTTCTTTGGCTCTCAGTCTTCTTTATAGTCCAACTCTCACATACACGACCAGTGGAAAAACCATAGCTTTGACTAGATGGACCTTTGTTGGCAAAGTAATATCTCTGCTTTTTAATATACTGTCTAGGTTGGTCATAACTTCTCTTCCAAGGAGCAAGTGTCTTTTAATTTCATGGCTGCAATCACCATCTGCAGTGATTTTGGAGCCCCCATTAAATAAAGTCTGTCACTATTTCCAATGTTTCCGCATCTGTATGCCATGAAGTGATGGCACCAGATGCCATGATCTTAGTTTTCTGAATGTTGAATTTTAAGCTGACTTTTTCACTCTCCTCTTTCACTTTCATCAAGAGACTCTTTAGTTCTTTGCTTTCTGCCATAAGGGTGGTGTCACCTGCATATCTGAGGTTATTGATATTTCTCCCAGCAATCTTGATTCCAGCTTGTGCTTCATCCAGCCCAGCGTTTCTCATGATGTACTCTGCATATAAGTTAAATAAACAGGATAACAATATACAGCCTTGACGGACTCCTTTCCCTATTTGGAACCAGTTTGTTGTTCTATGTCCAGTTCTAACTGTTGCTTCTTGACCTGCATACAGATTTCTCAAGAGGCAGGTCAGGTGGTCCGGTATTCCCATCTCTTTCAGAATTTTCCAGAGTTTGTTGTGGTCCTCACAGTTAAAGGTCTTGGCATAGTCAATAAAGCAGAAGTAGGTATTTTTCTGGAACTCTCTTGCTTTTTCAATGATGCAACAGATGTTGGCAATTTGATCTCTGGTTTCTCTGCCATTTCTAAATCCAGCTTGAACATCTGGAAGTTCATGGTTCACGTATTGCTGAAGCCTGGCTTGGAGAATTTTGAGCATTACTTTACTAGCGTGTGAGATGAGTGCAATTGTGCAGTAGTTTGAGCATTCTTTGGCATTGCCTTTCTTTGGGATTGGAATGAAAACTGACCTTTTCCAGTCCTGTGGCCACTGCTGAGTTTTCCAAATTTGCTGTCATATTGAGTGCCACATTTTCACAGCATCATCTTTTAGGATTTGAAATAGCTCAACTGGAATTCCATCACCTCCACTAGCTTTGTTCAAAGTGATGCTTCCTAAGGCCCACTTGCCTTCACATTCCAGGATGTCTGGCTCTAGGTTGGTGATCACACCATTGTGATTATCTGGGTCATGAAGATCTTTTTTGTATCTCTTCTCCATCAAGTTTCAAATCACTCTTTACTGAACTTGCAGGCAACTCTGCTTTCACTTAGTCTCTCTTAATCCCTGGGCCTTTACTTCTGCTAAATGTTCTGCTGTGATGTTTAGCTTGTTTGAAATATTTTTTAGCCAGTGTTTACAAATAACAAGGATGTTGAGGAGAGCCTTGTGTACTGTTGGTGGGAATGTAAATTGGTGTAGCCACTATGGAAAACAGTAAGGCGGTCCCTCAAAAAGCTAAAAATAGAGCTAGCATATGATTTACCAATTCCATTCCCAGGTATATATTTGAAAAAACAAAAACACTAATTTTAAAAGATACATGTTTTATATAACCACTATGGAAAACAGTAAGGAGGTCCCTCAAAAAGCTGAAAATATAGCTTGCATATGATCTAGCAATTCCATTCCTAGGTAAACATTTGAAAAAAACAAAAACACTAATTCTAAAAGATAGATGTTGCCCCAATAGCAGCTTGGCTATTATTTACAATAGCCAAGGTATGGAAACAACTTAATTGCCCATCAATAGATGAATGGATAAAGTGGATATGGTACATATACACAGTAGAATGTTTCTTTGCCTTAGAGAAGAATGAGATTCTACCAACTGCACCAAAGTGGGTAGGACCTAGAGAGTGTGAAGATTAGTGAGATAACTCATAAACACGTTCTGCATGTTATTACTTAAGTATCAAAATTTAGAACAAAAAACAAACAAATAGAACAAAACAGAAATAGACACACAGATAAAAAGAGCAAAGCAGTGGTCACCAGTAGGGAAAGGGAAGGGAGAAAGGCAAGATAAGGGTATGACGTTAAGAGGTACCATCTGCTACCAAAAAAAAAAAAAAAGCTACAAAGTTATGTTATATAGCATAGGAAACACAACCAACATTTTATAATTTTAAATGGAATATAATATATAAAAATATACAGTCACTATGCTGTACACCTGGAACTAATATAACATTATAAATCAACTCTATTTAAATAAAATATTATAATGTAAAAAAAGTTTGCATAGAAAAGGACTTCATGGTGAAATCTATTTGGAGAAACTAAGTTAATCAAAGTTTAACTGCAGAGTTTCTCAGGTTTTATGTGTACAATATTTATATCTAAAATAAAGATAAAATGTGGAGTATTTGCCAAAATCATTTAACAGTGGAACACTTTTCTTCTCATTGGAAGGTAAGAAATGATGCTCTGGTTGAATGTTATCTACTATTAACTCTGTGTGTGTGCTCAGTCACTCAGTTGCGTCCAACTCTTGTGTGACCCCATGAACTGTAGCCCACCAGGCTCCTTGGTCTCTGGACTTTTCCAGGCAAGAATACTGGAGTGGGTTGTCATTTCCGTCTCCAGGGCAATCTTCCTGACCCAGGGACCAAACAGCATGTCTTGCAGTACTCATGCACACAGTAAAGCTTTGAAAATCCATGTTCACAGGTAGCATCTTGGCTTCACTTGCCAGTTCTTGCTTTTGGCCATGCCATTGGAGTGAGAGGATGGGGAGGTGAGGTTTCAGAGTTGGGGACTGGGCACAATTTTTCAAGGGCACTAAATTGGCTTTATTATATTTTCATTTTATAGGGCTATTAGAATAATAATTGTTTTCCTAAGACCATTTTTCCCTTTTAGAATTTTTGCTAGGTTCCTCAAACCCTCAACTGCTTGAAATGGTACACTCTTGTGACTAGAAGCTCTATGAATAGATCTTATGAATAGAGAAGATCTATGGATTTTGATTGCTATAAATGCTAAAGCTTTTCCTGGTTTTACTTCCTACATATTCCATTTGGTCCTGTCTAGAAGAACAGTGTTGTACAATTTCAGTCTTTGTAGCTGGACAATTAAATAATGTAAATATGCAATAATAATAATAACATAGAGACCTCATGAGTAAGGTTGCTCTCTTTAAAAGATTGTCCCCCAGGATTCTAAAAACTAAATTAAATAATGTGTATTAATGTGAAATATGGTGCTTGCTACATAGCAACTGAATAAATGGTATGAAACTTTTTTCTATGACCAAATCCTCATTACCAGCTTATTTTAACCCAAAAAAGCCATGTTCTTTGGCCATGGCTAATAAAACCACTTCACTCAAGCTAAACTAAAGTGGTTCCATTAAAGGAAGTCACTATTTAGTGGAGGTAAAGAGAAGTAACAACAGAAAAGAAAGTTAAAAACAGATCCCTCTGGGGAGCAGGATTGTGGAGATGCTCTTTGGATTTTTGTTTGATATGTCTTTTAATAATGGTTGCCCTTTGAATCAAATGCCTATGTGCAAAACAATTTTAATAAAAATAAATTTGATAAAAATACATTTTAAAAAGTCTATAAAACTTCACCTGTGACTCAGATGGTAAAGAATCTGCACACAATGCGGGAGACCCAGGTTTGATCCCTGGGTTGGGAAGATTCCCTGGAGAAAGGGAATGGCTACCCACTCCAATATTCTTGCCTGGAGAATCCCCATGGACAGAGGAACCTGGCGGGCTACAGTCCATGGGATCACAGATAGTTGGACTTGACTGAGCGACTAACACTTACTTACACTTTTAAAACTTCAACATACAGTCACTGTAGCTAAATAGCTATAATTGATGGGTAAATGGGACAGACAGGACAGACAGCCATGTAGAACTCAGAGGGCAAACAGCCATCAAGTCATGAGAACAGATTTTGTAGACAGTGAACAAGGAGAAGTTTCTTGTGATTGGATCAAGCAAAGAGTGCTGAGGGGGAGACCAGCGATACAGCATGTGGTGACAGGCTCTGAATATCACGGTGAGTTGTTGGAATTTTATACTGTGGTCCGTAAGAAGTTAGCATAAGTTGTAAACAGAGGAGAAAGAAAATTAAATTCGCTTTTGGGGAAAGATACCTGGCACCATATTGGAAAGAAGAGAAAGAAATTTGAAATGTAGAATAATAAATAGCTGTGGCAATAGTTTTGAGGCATGACGAGGGTCACAGAGGCAGTGGAAATAGAAAAAGATTCAATGCAGGAAATATTTCTGAGATAAAATCAGTAACACTTCATGAAAAATTGGATGTGGAGAATGAGGGACATATTCTAGGATAAAACTAAGCTTTCTGAAGAGGGAAATTGAGAGACTGGTGACTCACATAATTGAGACTAGGAAAGAGACAATTCTGCTCTTGGAAATATCTGAGAAAATGAGTATGTGTTTCTCCAAAGTTGATGGCACACCTAAAGAGTTGGTGAGGACACATACTTACACAGATACACTGAAAGTAATTTTTTTTTTATTTCTCCATAAATGAAGTTATTTTGTTCATAAAACTTCTATTTCAGTTGTTATAGCAAACATAAGCTTGCTATTTAATGTGATTCAGTCAGACCCTGTTTGAGCTCAGTCCCCTTTGGGTAACTACTTATACTCTATAAGGATTTCTCTAGCTTCATCTTCCCCGTCCCTTATGACCAGATGGGAGTGATCTAGGTCCCTGGCTCAGAATCCTTAGTGAGGAAGGAGAGAGGTAGATGGGGGGTGGTTTCTGAATTGTCCTGGCATTAAGGGAAGTGTGTCCCTTCTATGGTCCTCACATATCCTTGCTGACCTCAGCGTGTACCCCTCTTTCTTGCACAGAGCCTAAATCCCTAGTATGCCTGCTGACAAAGTCCATAATTTTGCCACAGCCCCTACTTCTCAGAGCTATGTGTTATGCATTCTATACTCCCCAGTGAAAATTTACTACTTCACAGCCTGCCCTCAAACTTATTTCTACCTCTTGCTGAAAGTGAAAGTGTTAGTCCCTCCGTCATGTCTGACTCTTTGCGACCCCATGGAATGCAGCCTGCTTGGCTCCTCCGTCCATGGAATTCTCCAGGCAAGAGTACTGGAGCGGGTAACCATTCCCTTCAGGGGATCTTCCTGACCCAGGAATTGAACCTGAGTCTCCTTCATTGTAGGCGGATTCTTCACCATCTGAGCCACCAGGGAAGCCACCTCTTGCTCAAATGGTAAGGTTCCCCAGTGTTTCCCTGCAATTTGCTGACATAGGTTGTAACCTCTAAACTGGTACTCCAGCCACTTCCCACAGACAAAGTAGCTCAGGCATACAGGGGTCATGCTGAGCTCTAGGTTTCTCCATAAAAATTAATATATACAAGGAAAAAAAACAGTTTTCTCTTGTAAACTACTGAAGTTGTTCTTTATTTTTCTCTGATTGAATACAGTTTATTTCTAAAGGATTTACAAGTTCACGTTTATTATCAGTATGGAACAGTCTATGAATATCTTACATGGTTACTAAGAAAAATGTGTTTTTTTACTACAAAGTTGTTAATTTTTAATTATTCAATTTAGGTCTAATGAATCCTCATTTTCCTTTACAAATTCATTGAGGCTATGCACTTCTACCTGTGAGCATCTATGTATATACACAGAGATATTTGTGTACATATGTATTTACATATGGACCACTCACTCAGGTGGCTCAGAGGGTAAAGCATCTGCCTGAAATGTAGGAGACCTGGGTTCGATCCCTGGGTTAGGAAGATCCCCTGGAGAAGAAAATGGTGACCCACTCCAGTATTCTTGCTTGGAGAATCCCATGGACGGAGGGTCACCCATACATTCCATACAGTCCATACACATATGTGTGACTATATATATATACATATGGGCTTCCCTGGAGGCTCAGTGGTAAAGGATCCATCTGCAATGCAGGAGATGCAGGTTCAACCCCTGGGTCAGGAAGATCTTCTGGAGAAGGAAATGGCAACCCACTACAGTATTCTTGCCTGGAAAATCCCATGGACGGACAAGGGAAACTGACAGGCCACAGTCCATGGGGTTGCAAGAGTCAGAAATGACTTAGCAACTACATCACCACCACCATCCTGTATACACACATACGTATGGTGGTGTTGGTGGTAAATACACACACACACACACACACACACATATATATAGCTATTTCAAGTAAACCAATCATTTTTAATTATATCCTTTAGTGAGGATGATGAAGGTCACAATATACATGAATATCACAAGTGGAAGCCATGGCAAGAATATGAATCAGTTTAGTTCAGTTCAGTCACTCAGTCATGTCTAACACTTTGTGACCCCTTGGGCTGCAGCACGCCAGGCCTCTCTGTCCATCACCAATTCCCAGAGCTTACTCAAACTCATGTCCACCAAGTTGGTGATGCCATCCAGCCATCTCATCCTCTGTCATCCCCTTCTCCTCCTGCCTTCAATCTTTCCCAGCATCAGGATCTTTTCCAGTGAGTCAGTTCTTTGCATCAAGTGGCCAAAGTATTGGAATTTCAGCTTCATCATCAGTCCTTCCAATGAATATTCAAGACTGATTTCCTTTAGGATGGACTGGTTGAATCTCCTTGCAGTCCAAGGGACTCTCAAGAGTCTTCTCCAATACCACAGTTCAAAAGCATCAATTCTTCAGTGCTCAGCTTTCTTTATAGTCCAACTCGCACATCTATATATGACTACTGGAAAAACTGTAGATTTGACTAGAGGACCTTTGTCAGCAAAGTAATGTCTCTGCTTTTTAATATGCTGTCTAGGTTGGTCATAGCTTTTCTTCCAAGGAGAAAGCATCTTTTAATTTCAGGGCTATAAATAAAATGCACTAAGGACACTAAAGTCTAAGACTAATGTTTAAGATTTAGAGGACAGATTTTCACAGTATTGAAGGTGAGCAAAATCAAATAATGGCACACACATCAAATTCTCCACTTATGATTATTTCAGAACATATTATAATTCCCCTGTGTACCCTATGGCAAGGGACCTCCCAGGTGGCCCAGTGGTAAAGACTGCCTGCCAATGCAGGAGACACAAGAGTTGTGGGTTGGATCCCTAGATCAGGAGATTCCCTGGAGCAGGAAATGGCAACCCATTCCAGTATTCTTTTATTTTTCCCTTTTCCCGGATTCACTTTTTAAAAAATTAATTTATTTTGATTGGAGGCTAATTACAATATTGTAGTGACATGACATGAATTAGCCATGGTTGTACATGTTTCCCACCATACTGAACCCCCGTCCCACCTCCCTCCCCACCCTATCCCTCTCCACTCCAGTATTCTTGCCTGAAAACTCCATGAGCAGAGGAGCCTGGTGGGCTACAACCCATGGAGTTGCAAAGAGTCAGACACAACTGAACAAGCACCCTATGGTAAAGGGGAAGACAAGAAGGTATGAGGGAGAATTCAGAGTTGATGTCATAGTTGCATAAAAGAGACTTTGACCTTGCTCAAAAAGCAAATTTTTATTTTTTCAAAATGTAGAAATAGTATGTGTACTCATCTAACCATAAGACAATATAAATAAAGTTTAATAGCAAAATGAAATAAAGTAGACAATACACAGTCTTCCACCAAGAGATCTAAAAGAAAATGTTCTCTTAAATAATACATCAAAGTGGAAATAAACTACCTAAAAATGTATAGAATTTGACAATAATGAAAACTGTATATATGAAAACCTAACAGATATAGGAAAATCAGAAAAATTAATAGCTTTAATCATTCACATTAATAAAAGAGGCATAAACATAAATACAAATTCAACTAAGGTATTGATAAAAATTAAAATAATCAGCAGAAAGCACAGAAGACATAAGTGAAGATAAAAATAGAATTACTATATTTTAAAAGCAATAAAAATAATTCCCATCACAGTTTTTGTTTAACATTAAAAATATAGATAATCAAATTAGATAGTTATCACAAATACACAAAATGCAAATGCTGAATGAGTAATCGAAGACATTTGGGAATTGAAAGAAGTATGAGGTACTGTCTTGCTCAAAGTTATGCAATTATATTTGAAAGCCTAATTAAAGTGAAAATTTCTTTAACCAAACTACCCAAGAAGAACTAGAGAATTGAAATTAAAAGCCACTTACTCCTTGGAAGGAAAGTTATGACCAACCTAGATAGCATATTAAAAAGCAAAGACATTACTTTGCCAACAAGGGTCCATCTAGTCAAGGCTATGGTTTTTCCAGTGGTCATGTATGGATGTGAGAGTTGGACTGTGAAGAAAGCTGAGCACCGAAGAATTGATGCTTTTGAACTGTGGTGTTGGAGAAGACTCTTTAAGAATTCCTTGGACTGCAAGGAGATCCAACCAGTCCATTCTGAAGGAGATCAGCCCTGGATGTTCTTTGGAAGGAATGATGCTGAAGCTGAAACTCCAGTACTTTGGCCACCTCGTGCGAAGAGTTGACTCATTGGAAAAGATTCTGATGCTGAGATGGATTGGGGGCAAGAGGAGAAGGGGACGACAGAGGATGAGATGGCTGGATGGCATCACTGACTCGATGGACATGAGTTTGGGTGAACTCCAGGAGATGGTGATGGACAGGGCAACCTGGCGTGCTGCGATTCATGGGGTCGCAAAGAGTCGGACATGACTGAGTGACTGAACTGAACTGAACTGAACAATTTCAGAAAGATCACTCCCCCAACACATTTACAGGCCCAACTGACATGGAGTGATTTCCAAAGTATGTTAAATGAGAAAAGCAAGATGCAGAATAGCATGCACACACCATCACCTGTGCCAGAAAGGGACAGTGGACGTATATATGTATTGTCTACATTGAAAGTTTGTAGGAGGATACACAAATACTGTGGGGAACAGTTGCTGCTGAGGAATTACTTTGTATTGATTGCAATTTTTTTTTAACAGCTGCATAAATTATCCATTTACAAAGAAAGAAGGAAAGAAGAGAAAGGAAGGAAGAGCTGCAAAAAGGAAGGAAAAAGGGAGCAATTGGTGGAAGGTGATGAATTCAGTTTTAGACCAGTTAAATATCAGGGAAGCCTGGTGCGCTGCAGTCCATGCAGTCACAAAGAGTCAGACACGACTTGGTGCCTGAACAACAAAACATTAAATATATGCGTTCTGCAGGGCCTCCTGGGACAAATTTTCAGTAAGCAGATAGAATTTCAGTCTAGCGGATGAGAAAGGGAGGAACTGGAGTTTCAACTGCTGTGATTCTTCAATGTATAATAGAATGTGGAGGAGTAAGATCATGTTGAGAGAGAGAGAGGAGAATTACTAAGACAGGAAACAAGAGAAACAGTATTTAAAAAGCAGACAGAGGAAGAGAGGCCAACAAACGTCACAGATGAGTGGCCAGAGGAAGGGAGACAACCGAGCAAGCAAGGAAAAAGTTTCAAGAAAAAACACAGATTCTCCCACAGGTTTTAACACCATTGAAAAAGCACATGATATATTGTATGGACAGTGACTCTAGAACAGAAATTCTGTGTTAAATAAGACAATAAAAATAAATATATATTTAAAAAAGAAAAAAGTCTACAGTATACCTATGCTTATACTCTGCAGATGTAAAATACTACATTTTGAATTGGTAGACTGTATCCCTGCTTATGAAAATTATTATTAATATTTTTCTGTGAAGGAGACTATGGTCCTACAAAAACCTAGAGTTTATTTCTCATGGATCAAAGGGAGAATAAATATCTGATGTTTGACATATACAAAATCAGTAAGCAGCTGTTGAATAAATGTTGAACAAGTACAACGTACAAAATGTTAATAGTTTAAAAGATATAATAGATTCTACAACCATGAATTAACCAAGCAGCTATGAAATTGAGAAAAAATCAGTTATGAGTGGGAAAGCTCTGTTTATAGCCTTTATTCTCCCTAATTATAAGCAATGGACTTAAGACACATGTTAATTTCCTAGCTGTGGTGCAGGGAAGGAGAAAAGGAGGATGAGAGGAGTGAGGGGCTATTTAAACATCACTACCATTGCGATACACACTGTCACACACACACACACACATACACAAATATAATTGTGTAATTCACAAAGAACACATAAGACATAAAAATGAGCATTTTTCTAGTTACTATATTAAAGGTGACTCAAGATGACATTCGGGCTTCCAGGTGGTGCTAATGGTGAAGAACCCATCTCCCATACAGGAGATGTAAGAGACTAAGGTTCAACCCCAGGGTTGGGAAGATCCCCTGGAGGAGGGCATGGCAATGACTCCAGTATTCTTGCCTGGAGAATCCCATGGCCAGAGGAGCCTGGTGGGCTACAGTCCATAGGGTCCCAAAGAATCAGACATGACTGAAGCCACTTAGCATGCAGGCCCTCAAGATGACATTTAAATAATAAATATCTATTTATTACAAAGTAGAGAAGGCATTTTGAAAGACATTTTGGCTGTTTCTTACAAAAGTAAACATGCTCTGAGCATCAACCCAGTAATCATACTCCTAGATATTTGAAACTTATCCATGTAAGAAGCTACACACGAATGTTTGTTTATAGCAGCTTTATTCATAGGTGCCAAAAGTTGGAAGCAACGAAGAAATATTTCACTAGGTAACTTTATACTTCCTTTGGCCATGCTGCGTAGTATGTGGGATCTTAGTTCTCCAATCAGGGATTGAATTCACGCCCTCTGCATTGGAAGCCGAGAGTCTTAAACCACTGCACCAACAGGGAAGTCTCCAGTAGGTAACTAAGATGATGTTAACAAGGGCCTGAGAGGTATCTCTTTGATTATTAGGAAAGATAGGCATCAAACAAGAAGATGTTGAATACTTAGAACCTGACAGCTAATGTGAAAAAACATATTTGTTTTCTACACATTTTTAGGCATTTTAAAGAAATATTTTTTTATCCATTAGTTTTTTAAGGAGCTTAGTTTTAGACAGTTAAGATACCTTAAAACTGACTACATTTAAGGTAATGAAACTGAAAAAGTGAGTGTTAGTCACTCAGTCATGTTCAACTCTTTGTGACCCCATGGACTGTAGCCCTCCAGGCTCTCTGTCCATGGAATTCTCCAGGCAAGAATACTGGAGTGGGTTAACATTCCCTTCTCCAGGGGATCTTTCTGACTCAGGGATCTAACCTGGTCTCCTGCATTGCAGACAGATTCTTTACTGTCTGAGCCACCACATTTCTCGTGGATGTGTACACAAATATCTTGTATGAAAATTCTGCTTTTATATACTTGAAAAATCAATATTTTCACTATTTCATAACCAAAATACACTATGGGTTGCAGATTCAAACAAGGGCATATGGTCCATTGATAGAGTCCTCCAACAATGCCACTATAAATTAGCCCAATAGTCTACTGGCTTTCCAGTTTTAGAAGCCACTTGTTTTTTTTAAACTGGAGGATAATTACTTTACAATGTTGTGGCAGTCTCTGCCATACATCAATGTGAATCAGTCATAATTGCATATGTGTGTATATATATATATATGTCCTCTCCCACTTGAGCCTCCCACCCCCCATCCCACCTCTCTAGGTCATCACAGAGGGCCAGCTGGGCTCCCCGTGTTGTATAGCAGCTTCCCACTAGTATCTAGTTTACATGTGATAGCGTATACGTGTCCATTCTACTCTCTCAGTTCATCCCACCCTTTCCATCCCCCACTATGTCCACAAGTCCATTCTGTATGTCTGCCTTTCCATTTCTTCTCTGTAAACAGTATCTTCAGTACTGTTTTTCTAGATTCCATGTATACACATAAATATGCGATATTTGTTTTTCTCTTTCTGACTTATTTCACACTGTGTAATAGGCTCTAGGTTCATCCACCTCACTACAACTGACTCCAGTGTGTTCCTTTTTATGTAGAAGCCACTTTAGCTTTGTTCAGTGTTAGAAGAGAGCTTGGTCTTTTTCCTTGGATGCAGTTAGATGTCAGTAAAGCATGACTTCCTCCGAGGGAAAAAGGCTTTTGGCCATAAGATAACTCTTACCAAAGTCTTGATGAGTTAAACGTAAATGAATCAGGAATGTATTATATTTCCCTTGTAATACACAGGGATTTAAAAGTTAAGGGAAAAAATCTTGGCAAAATGTGTAAGGAGAATGTGCCAAACCCAAACATTTGATATTCTCAGAATCCTAACTGCCACCAATTGTGCTGGCCCTTAAGTTTTACACAGTCTGACATTTAGTCATGGAATCTGGTAGAACAGTACTGAAGATTTGGGGGGAAGTGGGTTACAAACTAATTTCCATTTGGTCTGTAAAGCTGTGTTTTTTGTAATCAGCTATTTAACAAAATCTAAATCTACATTCGAAGCAACAGATTTTCATTCTGACCTGGATTCAAATGCTGCTTCTTCCAGTTAGCAGCTGTTTGACCTTACCACAGAGTGACTTAACATCTCCGTGACTCAAATTTCTTATCTTTAAAATGAACATAATTATACAATATTGTTTAGTTGCTCAGTAGTGTCCAATTCTTTTGCAACCCAATGGGCTGTAGTATGCTAGGCTCCTCTGTCCATAGGACTTCCCAGGTAAGAATACTGGAGTGAGTTACCATTTCCTATTCCAGGGGATCTTCCCCACCCAGGTTTTGAACCCACGGCTCCTGCACTGGCAGGCAGATTCTTTACCAGTGAGCAACCAGGAAGCCTGTACAATGTTACCTACATATATAATATATTTAAGAGCCTCAAAACATAAGATGTATTCAATAAATATTAACAACTATTAGACATCACAACTGCTTTGGTTATTGAAGACAAGCCAGTTAAAATAACTTTTCATTCTTAATTCCAAGGTTTTCTCTGGTAGCTCAAATGTTAAAGAGTCTGTCTCCAATGCAGGAGACCTGGGTTCAATCCCTGGGTCAGGAAGATCCCCCGGAGAAGGGAATGGCAACCAATCCAATATTCTTGCCTGGAGAATTCCATGAGCAGAGGAGCCTGGCAGGCTATGTATAGTCCATGGGGTCACAAAGAGTCAGACACAATTGAAAGACTAACACTTTTCTTAATTTCTACTGAAATTAAGAAATTAAACATCCAGACTCTAGTTATGGTGTATAGCTTGAAGCCCTAATCCAGTTTTACTCTAAGTTCTCCAGCTCCTTATCTCCACTATATATTGATGCTTTCCTGTGAGGTTGCTCTACCTTCTGTCTGCAGAGGAGGAGGTGTAGGTAGTTGGAATCAGGCACTGTTCCTCTGCTGGGCCATCTCATGGTTTACACTATTGCAGCAGCTCCATTCCTGGTTTCTTCTAGTGTTCTTTCTGGGAGGAGGATGTTTTCTGCCATCACAAAACCTCCTCCTCTCCAATTCTTGACATCACCAATAGAAACATCAATACCAGAAAGAAAGTCAAAATCTCATCTTGAGGTGGTAGCTTTTCCCTGAGATGCTTCTTAAGACTGACCTTTGATCATTCATGCATTAAATCATCAAATATGAATTGAGGATGTAACAAATGGTTTAATCTGTTTCAGAAACCACACTTCATGAAACACAGGTAAGTTATTGTATCATTGCCATTCAAAATGTGTGATCTAGTGAGAAAATGGCAAGTAGCAAGTGTTCCCTCAGTCATATCTGATTCTTTGTGATCCCATGGATGGTAGCTGTCCAGACTTCTCTGTCCATGGGATTCTCTAGGCAAGAATACTGGAATGGGTTGCCTTGCCCTCCTCCAGGGGAATCTTCCCGACCAAGGGATTGAACGCACGTTTCCTGCATCTCCTGCACTGGCAGGTAGGCTCTTTACCACTGAGCCACCTGGGAAGATGATGGATCCATAAATCTTGATGTCACGGTGCAGACTACCTTTAAAGGTGGACCGAGGAGAACAGAACATAGTGCTGGAGAAAAGGACAGTGAAGGTGAGAGCTTTTTGAAAACTGAAGGGATCCAGAAAGGCCCTGGGAGACATGAAACTTGAAAGCTAAATCTTGTCAAATCAGACAGATATTAAATGGATTAAGGAAGGAGGCAAGGACATTCTGAGAGTCCAGAAGAAGCAAGCTGAGAATAAAGTCAGGGAGTTTACATGTGACAGGAATAAGACATAGCTGGAAAGAGTACAGTAAGAAAGTGTACATTAATGTTTTCTGAGGATGGTCTGCATATGGGGAATATCTATCTATCTATCTATCTATCTATATAAAGGGCTTTCTTAACGGCTCAAGCAATAAAGAATCTGCCAGCAAAAGAGGAGACACAGGAAATGCGGATTTGATCTCTGAGTCAGGAAGGTCCTCTAGAGGAGGCAATGGCAACCCTCTCCAGTATTCTTGCCTGCAGAATCTCATGGACAGATGAGCTTGGCGGGCTATAATCCATGGGGTCCCAAAGAACCAGACATGACTGAGTACACACACATACATGCACACACACACACACACACACTCACAACTTCCTAGTGAAATTGAATGTTCAAGACTCTAAATTTTGATGCTCTTATAGTCTGATCATTGACCTCAACTGTTCTGACATTTGTCACCCAGGGTACAGGGGTATTATGTGCAAATCAACTCCAAACGATCTAGCTGACACACTACAGTTCCCAAAATCAGCATATTCTCCAAACACTGACTCCCTCCTGCTTCCTTCTCTTAAACTTAAAATACAGAGAATTTGCAAAAATGATCCTTGGCCCTTTCACAACTCTGGTTTCCAAAACAATTCTTAAAGCCTATGAAAATGAATCTCTCGTTAACTATTTCATGTAGTTTCTGAAAGTTTGCTGATTTGAATTAAATTTTTATGGATCTCTTCTCATTAGGACACAATCAAGCCAGAAGTTTTGCAATATATGCAATTAAATGCAGAGTGGGAGCAAATGAAAAAGGTGGCTAAGGTCAGTTGGATATTGCCAACATTTCTAGGAGAAAGAATCTACTTTTATTAATGAAGAAGTGACATATATCAATTGATTAAAAAAACAGTGAACTGTATCACTTGATTAATAAAAATGCTCTTTAAAATTTTAGTGAGATAAATCAAAGTTGAAGAAATAATTGTTTTCTTAATTTAAACTTTTTATTTTGTATTGGAGTATAGCCTATTAACAATGTTGTGATAGTTTCAGTTGGACAGCAAAGGGGCTCAGTGATAAATACACATGCATCTATTCTCTCCTGAACTCCCCTCCCATCCTTGCTGCCACATAACATTGAGCCAAGAACCCTGTGCTATGTAGTACGACTTTGTTGATTAGTCATTTTAAATACAGAAAAGTGTACATGTTGATCCCAAACTCCCTAATCATCTCTTTTCCCCATTCTTCCACCTTGGCAACCATAGGTATGCGCTCTAGAAGAAATTTTAACAAAGATTTTTCAAAGGTTTGCAAAAGTCCAAGAAGAATTGTATCACTAATCAAAAGAATGTGTTCTGTTAACTTTGCAAATGCATTTGTACACGTTATTCCTTAGTTCTGGAATGCCCTTCCCTTTAACTTTATCATTTGCAGTTCATTTTATTATCTACCTTTTCTTCTCTGAGAGCATGCCTGTCTATAATTCAGTACAATTCTATGTTCTCATAAAACACTGAGATTTCCTCTGTTAAGGATGTTTTAAATCAGAAACATAGCAACTGAAATCTGATTTTCCTTCACCTCTGTTCTTCATCACTGGTGGACAGTTTGTCTTGAAATCTGTATGTTTCTTAGCTACATGAAAAAGGAGTCTTATTAGGGAGTCACCAATGTTTCCAGGCAGATATGGAAGTTTTAGGATTGGAAATTATGATCACCATCTTTAGACTGAGATATAAGTTGAGATGTAATATGGTCTTTAAGTAGAAATCACAAACTGATTATATAAGCAATGAATCCAAGGGGAATAAATTAATTAATTCATACATGCATGCAATCAATCCTTCAGCCTTCATTTAGTTACCCATACATTGAGATGTGTCAATAAGTAGAATTAAAAGTTATTATAATCACTTAAAAATTACCTAAACATATAATTTAGGAGAGTAGAATTGCCTGCCATTAAACAATTTGAGAATTTTGGTCAGAATTCTCATGGAAAATCTGAGATCACTGAACAGAGATGAGGCATCTACAATGAAAACATAAAAATAATATTTTAATAATTTGCTCAAGATGAAAAAGAACACTGCTGTTTCAGGCTTCCAATAGTTTTTCTCACTGGCAGGATTTTTACTAAGAATCTTGCAAGTCAGGTTCAATAATTTCCCATAAAAAGAAAGAAACTGAGATTGTATTTTTTAGTTTTCATTTATTCCCTTCTGAGATTTTTGGCTAAACTTGAATCATAGAGTATTTAGTTGTTCTTACTATCACTTTTTTTTTTTTTTTTAGAGTTTCAGCTTGAGTTTTATTTATTTATTTTTAAATTTTATTTTATTTTTAAACTTTACAATATTGTATTAGTTTTGCCAAACATCAAAATGAATCCGCCACAGGTATACCTGTGTTCCCCATCCTGAACCCTCCTCCCTCTCCGCACCCCATACCCTCCCTCTGGGTCGTCCCAGTGCACCAGCCCCAAGCATCCAGTATTGTGCATCGAACCTGGACTATCACTTTTTAAGTAAGGTTATTAGACTATGAAGTCTTACTGAGATTTAAATAGTTAGATCTAAGACATTGGGGAATTCACCCCATTGATTCAACCACTTGTTTAAGATTATAATTCCTTTTCCTGCCTAATGATACTGACCATGTCAAATTGGTCCCTGACTAGTGGCTTTCTATCTGGTGTTGCTAGTGCAAATAGAATGAGACCTAGTTGAGTTAAGAAGCAAAAGAAAGATTTACCCTTTTAAAAAAATAAACTAATTTTTATTAGATATAGTTGCTTTACAATATTGTTAGTTTCTACGACACAGTAAAGTGAATCAGCTATACGTATACATATATCCCCTCTATTTTGGATTTTCTTCCCATTTAGGGTCACCATTGAGTGGAGCTGCCTGAGATATACAGAAGATTCTCAATACTTATCTGTTTTATGCATGTGTACTAAGTCATTTCAGTCCTGTCTGACTCTTTGTGACCTCATAGACTATAGCCCACTAGGCTCCTCTGTCCATGGGATTCGCCAGGCAAGAATGCTAGAGTGGGTTGCCATGTCCTCCTTCAGGGGATTTTCCCAGCCCAGGGATGGAACCTGCATCTTTTGTGGTTCCTGCACTGCAGGCGGATTCTTAACGCTGAGTCACCAAGGAAGCCCCGTCTATTTCATCTGTGCTATCAAACATGTATATGTGTTAATTCCAATCTTCCAATTCATCGAACCCTCCCTCTTTCTCCACTTGGTATATCTATGTTTGTTCTGTATATCTGTGTCTCTATTTCAGCATACTATATATGTGGAATCCAGAAAGCTTTCTTCTTGGATTAAAGATTGAAAAAGTGTGACCTTATGTTCTAGAGCAGTAGCCCACAACCTTTTTGGCACCAGGGACCAGTTTCATGAAAGACAATTGTTCCACAGACCAGGGTTGTGATGGGGGTGGTTTGGGGATAATTCAAAGTGCGCTACGTCAATTGTGACTTTATTTCTATCATTATTACATCAGGCTTCACTTATGGCTCAGCTGGTAAAGAATCCACCTGCAATGTGGGAAACCAGGGTTCAATCCCCCAGTCGGGAAGATTCCCTGGAGAAGGCAATGGCAACCCGCTCTAGTACTTTTGCCTGGAGAATTCCAGGGACAGAGGAGCAGGACAGGCAGAAGTCCATAGAATCGCAGAGTTGGACATGACTGTGCGACTTTCACTTTCACAGCTCCACCTCAGATCATCAAGCATCAGATCTCAGATGTTGGGGACCCCTGCTCTAGAGCACACACTTCTCGCTCTCCCTGGCGAGGCTGCTTTATACCCTGTCTTGTCATCCCGAGAGGGGGAGGAGTTCTCGCGAGGCTGCACTGCTGTGCTGCTCAAGGCTCCAGATCTCAGCGCTGGGTACATTGTCTCTGCACGTGACTCGCCACTGCTATCTTGAATTGAGTGCCGTGTGCAGGCTTCTGCACACAGCCGGCAAACCTGAGGTGTTGACAGGGCCATTTCCAACCTTCAATGACGGTCTGAAGTGCCAGATTCAAGGTCTCTGCATATGACTCCCAGTGAGTAAATGACATTCAACTGAGCATAAAGGGGGGAAAAAAAAAGTTAGACTTTATTTTATTACTCACATTCTGTTTTTACTCTCAGGGAATTGTTAACAGGCTTTGCTGGTGACAGGAACTTTGAAAAATTATTAGAATCTTTTATTTTTTCAAAATTAATTGAGTTTACTAGACTAATTATAAGGTCTTCTCTCAATAAAACAGGCTTCCCAGGTAGCTCAAATGGTAAAGAATCTGCTTGCAGTGTAAGAGACCTGGGTTTGATCCCTGGATTGGAAGGTCCCCTGAAGGAGGGCATGGCAACCCTCTCCAGTGTTCTTGCCTGGAGAATTCCATGGACAGAGGAGCCTGGCGGGCTACAGTCCATAGGGTTGCAGAGTCAGACAGGACTGAGCAACGAACACTTTCACTTTCACTTGGCCATTAGCTAGTTTCTGTATAATTGATACACATAAGGTTTTGCTAGTGACACTAACTTTGCAAAATTATTAGAATTTTTATTTTTTTTCAAAATTAATTGACAGTTTACTAAACTAATTATAAGGTCTTCTTTTGATAAAACATGAACATAAATAGTACCATAAAACTCCCTGGATTGAAAAACTATTGAAAATATATTCTTTTCTTATTTGGCTTTTTTCACTCAGCATAATTATTTTGAGATTCTTACTTGTCATGAATATCATGTATAGCATATAATTTATTTACATAAAACTCTACCAAAATACACACAGAAAGCCAATTATAGGTTGCCTAGGAACCAGAAGTTCAGAGGAACCCAGGATAGAGGAGCAGAGGGAACTTTGGGAGCGATGGATGCAGATATTCCTTATCTTGATCATGCTGAGTATTTTATAGATGTCGTTGTTGTTCAGTCACTAAGTAATATCTGACTCTTTGCAACCCCATGGACTGTAGCACACCAGGCTTGCCTGTTCTTCACTGTCTCCTGGAGTTGGCTCAAACTCATGTCCATCGAGTCGGTGATGCCATCCATCCATCACATCCTCTGTCATCCCCTTCTCCTTTTGCCTTCAATCTTTCCCAACATCAGGGTCTTTTCCAAGGAGTTGGCTCTTCGCATCAGGTGGCCAAAGTATTGGAGCTTCAGTTTCAGCATCAGTCCTTCCAATGAATATTCAGGGTTGATTTCCTTTAGGTGTATTCATACACTAACTCATCTGCCATGTAATTTAGATGTATGGTTTATTGTATGCTAATTACAGCACAAAAAAGCTATTAGAATACTGTTTAAAACATGAAAAAAAGTTTTCACACTTTTTTAGATAAATCGCACCAATGCTTCTTACGGTTCAAGTTCATTAAAAATTCATTAATGGTGATCTTGTTTTTAAAAATTTTGCCTCCTAAAACCTATAAAAACAATAAAATGCAATAGTCAAAGTTTTCAGTATTATATATGAGCAAACATGCATCCAGATGACAAAACCTCAGTCCAATTTATGGCTCATTTTTGAGCTATACCTACCATCTGAGCCAATATGGAAGCCATAGCTAATTGTAGCCATACTTTGGAAAACATCTCTCAAGAACAAGACTTAAATGTTGAATGAAATAATCTAAGTTAAAAAAAAAAAAAGTGTCCAGTGGTTCTATGTAAAGTAACTATGTCATAATGGTAGTTAAGTAATATTTTTCACTGTTCTTTCTCAGCTGTGATAATGGAAATATCATAGCATATTTAGTATATATTTTAGTTATCTTTTTGGTATATGTAAACTGGCTCAGACAGTAAAGAATTTGCCTGCAACGCAGGAGACCCAGGTTTGATCCTTGGGTCGGGAAGATCCCTTGGAGAGGGGAGTGGCAACCCACTTGAGTATTCTTGCCTGGAGAATTCCATGGACAGAGGAGCCTGGCAGGCTACTGTCCGTGGAGTCACAAACAGCTGGACAAGACTGCACAACTACTAACACTGCTAAACTCCTATTAGATTCTGTCCTTGTAAAGTGCAGGGCGTGGGTACTCAGTCATTCCAGTTGTCTCCCATTCTGTGCGACCTGATGTACTGTAGCCTGCCAGGCTCCACTGTTCATGGGATTCTCCAGGCAAGAATACTGGAGTGGGTTGCAGTTTCCTCCTTTGGATCTTCCCAACCCAGGGATTGAAACTGCATCTTTTGCAGTTCCTGCATTGCAGGAGAATTCTTCACCACTGAACCATGAAGCAAGTCCCTTATGCTTGCTGTGTGTGTGTGCAAAGTTGCTTCAGTCTTGTCCGACTCTTTGCGACCCCATGGACTGTAGCCCACAAGGCTACTCTGTCCATGGTATTTTCCCGGCAAGAATACTGAAGTCGGTTGCCTTTTCCTTCTCCATGGAATCTCCCCAATGAGATGAGTGTGGAAATGAGGTGCTTTCCACACTTAGGGAAGAACTTGCATCGATTATAGTCTGGTACCATTGATCCCAGTTTTTCCTGGGTCAGGAATAGAAGTTCATTTGACGGTGGATCGTATTCTACGTAGTGACTTAGGTCTACTGCGGTGTGACACTGAATTTAAATTCAAGCTCAAGTTGAACAAAGTTAGAATTTGAATTTCAAAAAAGATTGTCAAATATTGAATCAATATAGAGCTATTTGATAAAAAGCCAATTAAACAGTGTTCTGAGGTTTTTCTGAATATCTACATTTCTCCAATTTCCCTCAAAGAAGCAAGTATAACATGGATGTTTCTTTTTGAAATTTCTGATGGTCTTGCAGCATTTCAATATTCATTCAATATATATCAATATCTATCTGTCTAAAACTTAGGAACACAGGTATACCTGTGGCAGATTCATTTAGATATTTGGCAAAACTAATACAATATTGTAAAGTTTAAAAATAAAATACAATTAAAAAAAAGACCATCTTAAAAAAATAAATAAATAAATAAAACTTAGTTTCCATTCTCATTAAATTTGCTATCCTGGGGAGGAAATAGACAAAAGAAGTTAACTAGCAAATTACTAAAATAGTAATAAATTGTGCTGTGAGGGGAAAAATCAGAGCAAATACAGAAAGTAGGCAGAAACAACTTTAGAAAGCATGGCCAAGAAGGGTCTAATTGACAAGGTACTGTTTAAGTGGAGTTTTGAACGATAAATGGTAATTCGTGCAAAAGTCTGGGAAAAGAGTTCCAAGCTGAGAAGAATAGGTAGAGAGTTGAGAATGGAAAGTCCTGAAAAAACTTTTTGGACTATTGTTAGTTTAGGGTATAATATGAGATGGGCAGATCTACCCAAGAAACAGCCAAAATCTCTTGAGAGATTTCTATGGGTCAGACACTTCTTGAAGTCCTTTGTACATAACATTCTTAATCATCCCAACAATTCTATGAGGTTGTTATTACCCTCATTTTATAGATAAGGAAACTGAGACACAATGAGGACAAATAGCTTCCCAAAGTCTCAAAATCAGATTCAAGAAAGGCTTTTGTCTTTAGAGTCCATGCTGCATACCGTGTGCTAACTTGCTTTAGTCATGTCCGACTCTTGGCGACCCTATGGACTGTAGCCCACCAGGCTCCTCTGTTCATGGGATTCACCAGGCAAGAATACTGGAGTGGGCTGCCATGTACTCCTCCAGGGGATCTTCCCAACCCAGGGGTCAAACCTGCATCTCTTATGTCTTCTTTATTGGCTGTGAGGTTCTTTAACCACTAGGACCACTTGGGAGCCCTTTAGGCTATTTTGCGCCCTCTGTGGTCTAGGGCTTTCAGAAAGCTAATATGAAAATATCATAATCAAGCTTGTTTGGACAGTAATGGGATAGGTCAAAAGAGGATGTGATGGGACGAACTAAAAATCCATAGATGCCTCTCTGCCATATACCTCCCTCCCTTACTTAACTCCCTTCAGGACTGAGAGTAAAAATAATTGGAGCACCAGAGTTAGTCCATTACTTCACTAGATATAAATACAAAGGGAGATATAAAGCCAGCATGCCAATTAAAAAAGAAATACACAGGAATATACAGAAACTGTGAATAAGGCATTTCACATTCTGGTGCTTAGAAGTGCATCTATTTATTAGTGATAGCTTGAGCCAAAAAGGGTACAGAATCAATATGAGAGTTCAATTTTGATTGTATGTATATGGTTTCACATATGTTTTTCTGATTGATGATAGCTATAGTCATAAAATGGCTAGAGTTCAGAGATGGGATGTTTTTCAGAGGGAGAATTAGAAGAACCCAGTCAAAGGGGACCTAAGAGCAAAGGGACAACCCATGAGAAAAGATGAGTTCAGATACTAGAGAACTGGAATACCAAGGTCCTCGACTAATCAGTAGTATTATGGAAGTTAACCTATTACAGGCATAAGTTTCTTTATTGTCTTCTTGCCTAGGTAGAAGATCTCAGACTTTAAGTATTAGTCTATGTGTTAACTGACCAAATCTGAGAATCGTGAAGTTAAAGACTAAAAAGCAGTTAACAGTACAGGGTACCAATGCAGAGGTTAGTCAATGTGTAAATGTATTTTGAGACCCACCATGTGCCAGGCAATGGATTATTTCCTTTGTGGCTGTCTCCTCAGATAAGCCAGTGGCGGGACAAAGGTACCCCGTAGACTCTTCTTGACTATTTCTCCCCAAACTGGGCTCTTATAAATGGGAAGAAAAGTGGGCACAGAAAACACTTTACCTGAAAATAAACTTCAACAACATTGTACACAACCTGTGCTTTCTGCCAGTTAGATACTCCTGAATGGATCTAAGCCAACATTTTGAGAGTATAGAACAGTGAAAGAACCAAGATGCATAAGCACATTTGATATTGCCAGAACAAGAGGTCATCACGATGTCTCATAAATCTTTCTCTTAACTCATCTCAACTCATATTCCAGAAATCTCCAGTCTAGTCCGCTATCACCTTGCCCTGCCGTAGGAGTTGAATCTATGTGGGAAAAAAGGACAATGCATTCAAGAAGACAGCTTTTCCCACTTATTCTCATAGAGAAAATAAGTGTGGCTGACCCCTCTAGAAATGCTGCCCTGATTCTTCTTTATCCACAGCATCGAAAGAGGCTATGTTTTATGCTGTTATAAGCTGAAATTGCACAGAGTGCCACAAAGATGTCCCTGAGATAGTTGTCTGTGCAAAAAGACAGACGATGAGGACAGGGTATTATTTGTAGTGTGTGGAAAATCTCATGTATGTACTCTTTAGGAACAATTTGCCAAGACTGACAGTAACACCAAATGAAAAGGGAGATTGGGATAATCAAAACAATACTCCACTCAGGGCCTGAGCTCCACTTCAGCATCACATTTAAGCTTAGAAACAGAGCAAATCATTTATGCACTGAAACCCTTTCCAGTCACTGTTTCAATAAAGTAAATGTCTCCTTAAAGAGCATGAAGAGCTCATGCAATTTTAGAGAGTAAATGCTGTCCAGTTTTCTATCCACTGTGATACAGAAAGTGAGGAAAAGGGGGCTAATACATTAAAACCAGGTGAGCCCACAAACATAGCTGCCATGGGAGGCTGAGGGACAGTCTCTTGCTCTTTATGTTCTCAAATAATTAATGGACTACCAATTTGAATGCAGACAAGCATTATATGCAGGGCAAAGAAAGTGCAAATTTTTCCCCTCTAAGCTGGAAGCTGGTTTTCTACCTTTTGAAAAATTACTGAGTATGAGCAGGCACTAAGACCTCTGCTCAGGAACCAGCCAAACTGCAGGCCGTGGTTAGTAGATATGCTTATTTGTTCTGGGAAGCAAAACTAGTGGGAGGAAGAAAGGCAACTGTTGAACAAAATACTAAAAAGAAACAGATCTGAGAAATCTGGTAAAATGGAAACTTTAAGTCCAAAAAAGATAATAATGACTGAATGGAAAATAATCTTCATACTCTCATATTTTAATTTAAAACATTGGAAATTCTTTTATGGTCTAAAATTGCTGCCATTGTAGTGTATAATTGTGTTCCATGGACAGTTGATTCTTGGAGTTTTTTCTTCTCTTAACCTCAGGTTAACTGATCGCAGCAAAATAATTAGTTGAAGGAATTTACTTCAAAGATCATTGTTTCGAATGAGAGGCTGTCAACTCATAATGGTCTCCTTTTGGCTTCCAGTGGCAGAAGATCCTGTTATAAAGTCAGGAAGAAAACTAAGCATAGCATGAAGTGTCAGTTGCTCAGTTGTGTCCGACTCTTTGCAGCCCCATAGACTGTAGCCTGCCAGGCTCCTCTGTCCATGGAATTCTCCAGGCAAGAATATCAGAGTGGGTGTCATTCCCTTCTCCAGAGGATCTTCCTGGCAGAGGAATTGAACTCAGGTCTCCCTCATTGCAGACAGATTCTTAACCATCTCTGCCACCAGGGAAGTCCACGCATAGGCAGGGCTACTTTCTAATATCAGCAGCTGAGCCCTGCTCACAAGTGTCTGTCCTGGCTACTGATGGGATCTTACTAATGAACAAACATACTGGCTACGTTTTAGAGGATATATCAGTGTAAATATGTGCCCACTCATAATCCATGTCCAAAAGCGCCATGTTCTCATTTTGGAAAATCCAGGTGGGAAAACGATATATACTATAAATTAAAACTAGAAAGATAGACTTTCTAGCCTGTTGCTCATACCTGATGGTGATTCCTTGGTTGGATGTTTTAAAACACCATGATGTGGTTATATATTTTAAGCATGAATTTTAATTTTTATCTAAAGTTCTTTCAATCCTCTATAGAAACCTCGCAGACATTTTTTTTGTCAAAGTGAAAACCATAATTGAAAGCGTAATTAAAATTATATCCACATTTTAAAGTAAATTACTGTTTTACAACTTGAAGTAATGGCAATAAGGGCTTCCCTGGTGGCTCAGATGGTAAAGAATCTGCCTGCAATGTAGGAGACCCAGGTTCAATCCAAGGGTCTGGAAGATCCGCTGGAGAAGGGAATGGCTACCCACTCCAGTATTCTTGCTAATAGGACTAAAGGTATCTTGTGTGATTTCCTGTCATTGTTTCATGAACTATTTGCTTTGCAAAGTATCTATTTGAATTATTCATCAATATAAAATATAGTATCTCTAATGCCTATGTGCCTGTGTGCCCAGTGTGTCTTACTCTTTGTGATCCTATGGCCTGTAGCCCACGAGGCTCCACTGTTGATGGGATTTTCCAGGCAAGAATACTGGACAGAGTTGCCATTTCCTTCTCCGTGGTATCTTTCCCACCCAGGGAACGCACCAGAATCTGCATCTCCTGATTGGCAGGTGGAGTGTCTCTAAGGCAAGCCTAAATTCAACTTTCTTTAAGTAAGGGTGAGTCTGAGATAACCAGTAGAAAAATTATATTTCATCATAAACAACAACAATAAAGCATTCTAGAAAGAATATTAACCTGTTTGGTGGAACAAGAGTAATTATAATAGCTTTTTATTATAAAAATTTTACCTTACACATTTTTTGACTTTAATATTCCCCAACTCTGTCTACCCTTTGCCCAACAGCAGACATCCAATTAGTCTTTCAGAATATCAATATAGCATTTATCCAAAAAAACCTAAAACCACCTAAATTTTATGCTATTGTACTTAAATTACATATTATTCCCATTTCTATGTTCTTATTGAAATCTGGTGAGTTTCAGCATTTACAGTTGTAGGTTGGGCAATTGTTTCTATTCTTTTAAAATTTTAGAATCAAAAAATATATTCAAAACAACTGAAACCAAATTTTAGTTATGTGCTAAAGGTTTTTAAACTGACACAAGTGCACTTTAATTATCATATTAAAGTATTGTGTATTAGGATTTTTTTCTCCACCATCAGTCCATGAAAGCTCAAATTACTGGAACATATAGTACTCTTTTAACCAGTGGAGAAAATCTCTCTTTGACAAGACTATTAAAAATCTGATGAGCTCTCTAAAAGGGAAAAGTGTGAACAGTAGAATTACCTACCAATATTGAAATGGAGAATGTAGACAAGTTATGGAAATTTCATTAATGTTTTACAAAATTCAAATTGCAAAAGTGAAAGATTTAGTTTGACTTAGGAGAAGGAAAGTCAAAATGTAAAAGACATTTTATTCTACAAAAAATATGAGTATGTAAGAAGTTAAATTATACACAGTGCCTAATTTCAGAGAAGGATCAAAAACGTATCAATGCATAAATATTCGATGATTTACTGTCAGATGGTGGATCCAAAAGCAAGATCATTTCTCTTGATGCAATTTTGGGTGAACACATGCAAAATCCATAAGACATAGTTCTTTGGTTTTCTTCAAGTGCTTTCACATCTATAATCACTCGCATGTTTTTACTTATGATAATTATTGCTATTATTTATAACCAGTTATTTGATCCTTATTAGGAATAATGCCACTGTTCAATATTTATCAACTTTCCACTAATTCATTAGTAACCATATCAAGAAATCTATATACAAAATTGAATAGTGGTTGAGAGCACAGTCTGGAGTTAACTTGTCTGGGTTCAAATCTTGGCTTTGCCACTTATCAAATCCTGGCTTTGCCACTTACTGGCTGAAGATCCCCTTGCTCATGTTGTGTAACTACTGGTTCAAATCCTATTCAGATTATGCAAAGTTACAACTCTGTTTCTAATAGTGTGGTAAAAGACATGCTTTTAAAACCCATGCTACTTGAAATTATTACAATCCTGCATAGAATATTTATTTGTCTTAATTCATTACTGAGCTGACACAAAAGGAAAAATATGAGGAATGTTATAATAAAAGAGGAAGCAGATTGTCTCACAGGGGACTTCACATAAAGCTGGACCCCTAAGAGAGAAGGGAGAAATGAACCCACCACACGAGGGGACAGCTGGAAAACTTGCCTGCCTTGATCTTGGCGCTAGGTGATAAAAACATAAAATCCTCCTGGAGAGTTTGTAACCACAACCTAGCCCTTACACGACAGATGTTTCTAGTCCAAATCCACTCTGTCTTTGTGGTCTGAAAAATCTGAATCAAGAAACTTCATTTACAGTAGTTTCAGATTGGTAGTGTCCCTGTGGGACTAACTGGAGTAAAGAAACTCATCTTAGTGGGACTGGGCTTCAGCCCAGGCGTCAATAATCTACAGATAACCTTCCTGGTTGTGTGAGGTAGGGGGAAGGGAAAGAGAGCTTTGGCAACATCACCGCAAAAACAAACCAGTAAGAAATTCAGATATTCAAATTAGCAGATAGAGAGTCCAAGTTAACTATAATTTCTTTAAGAAATAAAAGCCCATAAATGTATAAAGGGAATAAGATGTTATAAACAGTGACTAAGCAATTCTGAATAAAAACCAATTACATCTTGAAAAACAAAAATACAAAATATATCATCATTTTTTAGTATTATGCCTGTCTTTTTCTAATTGATTTATTCAATAATTCTGGATATAAAAACTTTCAGAAGTGCATTACAGACTGTTTCTTCCAGTTCATGCTTTGCCTGTTCTTTTTTTAATAATTGAAGTTGATTTACAGTATTATATTAGTTTCAGGTATAAAACGTAGTATTTCAATATTTTAGATTATATTCCATTTAAAGTTTTTACAGTATAATAGCTGTATTTCCCTATGCTATACAATATATCCCCATAGGTTATATATTTGATACCTAGAATCCCAGAGATGGGGGAGCCTGGTGGGCTGCCGTCTATGGGGTCGCACAGAGTCGGGCACGACTGAAGTGACTTAGCAGCAGCAGCAGCAGCAGCAGCAGTTTGTACCCCTAATCCCCAGTAGCTATTTTGCCCCTCCCTCATTTCCTGTCTCCACTGGTAATCACTGGTTGTTCTCCGTAAGTCTCTTTCTGTTTTGTTATATATGTGTGTGTGAGTCACTCAGTTATGTCTGACTCTTTGTGACCCCATGGACTGAGCCCACCAGGCTCCACTGTACATGGAATTCTCCAGGCAAGAATACTGGAGTGGGTTGCCATTTCCTTCTCCAGGGGATCTTTCTAATCCAGGGATTGAAGCCCTGTCTTCTGCATTGCAGACAGATTCTTTACCATCTGAGCCATCTTGTTTTGTATATATATATATATATGTTTGTTTGATTTTTTAGTTCCCACATATAAATGATAACATACTGTATTTGTCTTCCTTTGTCTGACATTTCACTAAGCATAGTATCTTCCAGGTCCTTCTGTGCTGTTTGCTGCAAGTGGGAAAATTTCATTCTTTTTATGGCTGAGTGTTATTCCATATTAAATACATATATATTGAATAATAATATATAATAATTTAATAATAACTGAATAATATATGTTATATATATATTTAATATATATTTAATTCTTTATTCATTCATTTATTGATGGACCCTTGGCTTGTTTCCATATCTTGGCTATTATAAATAATGCTGCTATGAATATTAGGGTGCATGTATCTTTTCAAATTAGTGTTTTTGCTTTTTTCAGATGTATACCCAGGGGTGGAATTGCTGGATCATACGGTAGTTCTATTTTTAGCTTTTTGAGGAACTTCCATAGTGGATTCACCAGTTTGTTGTACATTCCCATCAATAGTGTTCAGAGGTTCCCATTCTCTACATCCTTCTCAATATTTGTCATTTGTAGACTTTTTGCTGATAGGCATCCTGACAGCTGTGAAGTGGTATCTCGTGGCTTTGATTTTCAGACCTCTAATCATTAGTCATGTTAAGCATCTTTCCATGTGCTTTTTAGCCATCTGTATGTCTTCCTTGGAAAAGATGTCTATCCAAGTCTTTTGTCCATTTTTTAGTTGGATTGCTTGCTTTTTTTGATATTGAGTTGTATGAGCTATTTATATATTTTGGGTTTTAAACTTTTGATATCATTTGTAAATATTTTCTCCCATTTCATAGGTTAACTTTTCATCTTGTTGGTGATTCCATTGTGATGCAAAATATTTTAAGTTTAATTATGTCCCACTTGTTTATTTTAACTTTTATTTCTTTTGCTTTACAAGACAGATCCAAAAAAAAAAAAACCTGACTCTGGTTTATGTCAGAGTGTTCTGCATATGTTCTCTTCTAGGAGCTTGGTAGTTTCAGTCCTTACATTTAGGTCTTTAGTCCATTTTGGATTTATTTTCTATGTGGTGTGAGGAAATGTTCTAATGCCATTCTTTCATGTGTAGCTGTCCACCTTTTCCAGCACAATTTATTGAAGAGACTGTCTTTGTGCTTTGCCTTTTCATTCTCTTGATGCCATCTTTTGACAAGAAGGTCTTACTTTTAATGAAATTCAATTTATTAATTTATCATTTTAGGTTTAACATTTATTGTGCCATGTTCTTAAGAAATGTTTGTCTACCCCAAAGTCATGAAGATACTGTATTAGATTTTCTTCTAGAAAGTTTATTGTTATACTTTCCACTTATGTATCTATGAATCTATCTCAAATTAATTTTTGTGTATTGTGTAAGGTAGGGTTTAGTATGTTTTCAAATGGATTTCAGTTTGACAAGGAGCCACTTACAGAAAATATCAACCTTTCCCCAGTGAACTGCAGTGGTGCCTATGTCATACATCAGGAACCATACATGTAGGAATTCATTTCTGGACACTCCATTCATTTTGATTTGTGTATCCTTATGCCAAAGTCACTCTGACTTTAGAGTAGTTATAAAATTAGTCCTGAGATTGGGTAATGTATTTCCTCCATGTCATTGCTTCTGCATGCATTCAAGATTTTCTCGAGTATTCTGGATTTTTTGCTTTTTCATATAAATTTTCAATTCTGCTGATAGACTTTCACAGAAAAACACACTGGAACTTTAATAGGGATTGCATTGAATTTGTAGATCAATTTGGAGGGTATCAGCATCTTTAAAACATTAAGTTTTCCAATACATGAAAACGATATGTACCTTTCAATCAATGATTGAATCAAACTTTGTTCAGCATTTGTTTTTTGTATATATTTTTTTACACTAAAGGTCTTACACATGTTTCATTAAATTTATAGCTACTTAGTGATTTGATACAATTATAAGTAACTTTTAAAAATTTCATTTAGTATTTGTTGCTAAAAAGAAATTCTCACTGGCATTAATATATATTATAATTTGTCACATTATAATATAATGGTATTTAGTGGTATGTTGTTGTTGTTGCCCTCAATGATATTTAAATACTACAGTTGAATAAGATATAATTATTTACATTATGAAGTTATATTTTGCCAAAAATCATTAAATTTACTTAAGGGGACCAACTCTTACATTACAATCAGTTTCTAAATTTTTACTAAATAAAAATTACCTGTATCTGATTCAGCTTTAAAAATACTTCTTAGTAAACATAAAGTATAGCAGGGGTCACGTAAGGTTGTAAGAGCTGAACCTTAAGAAGGCAGAACGCCAGGGAATTGATGCCTTTGAACTGTGATGCTGGAGAATACTCCTGAGAGCCCCTTGGACAGCAAGGAGATCAAACCAGTCAATCCTAAGGGAAATCAACCCTGAATACTCAGTGGAAGGACTGATGCTCTAGCTGAAGCTCCATCCAGTATTTTGGTCATCTGATGTGAACAGATGGCTCATTAGAAAAGTTCCTGATGCTGGGGAAGATTGAGGGCAGAAGGAGAAGAGGGCGTCAGAGGATGAGATGGCTGGGTGGCATCACCAATGCAATGGACATGACCTTGGGCAAACTTCGGGAGATGGTGAGGGACAAGGAGGCCTGGTGTGCTGCAGTCCATGGGGTTGCAAAGAGTCGGACATGACTGGGTAACTGAACAATAACAACGTAGTATTGAACCATTTTTAATATTCACAATTCTATGTCCATTATTCAAAGTCTTAATTAGTCAGTGTTTCTCTTCAACTTTATTCTGAAATATCTTTCAGAAAATTGCCACCCACTTGCCAGTACACCTGAAGAATGAATTGCATTACTTTCTCAAAGGTTGGGAAACCTAAAATCATTCACATAGTTTCTGTAACATGCCCTGACTGTCACTTCTGTATTTAATATAAGTAATGCAAAAGAAATACTAATTGTTCCTATGATATAAGCCTTCTAATTTCCCGTAAGTTTTCTACAGAAGTGTGCTGCTACAGATAGTTACAAGAGTGGCCTCTGTTGGTCACTCATGTACCTGCTGATCTGTGACTACAGCAGAAATACTGCGGCAATTGACTCGACCACAGCCTTGCTTAAAAGCATTGACTACTTCATGAGTGAATACCAAAGTGACCCTAGCATAGACCTTGGAGTAAAATGAAAAGGTTTTTAGAAGGTTTATAAATATACAGCAAGGGAGAGTGGGAGGTTAAGTGCAACAATAGAAATACAGATCAAGTGCTATTGGTGCTCAAAGGAGACAGTACAAGGTTTCAACTGTGGGAAACCAAAGATCTCCAAACGAGGTAAAATTAAAGCCATATGAGAGCAGTTTGTGTTATGAAGGACACACATGTAACACACGTGCATACCCATCCAGACAATGTAAACCACCTAAGACCAGAAAGACATGTTGGCAGGTGTAGGTTAGGGTATGAGTGATGTCCCTTAGAAAAGGTGTGTAAAACATAGCAGGAAGAAACCGTAAATATAAACCTTCTCCTCTGCATAAGAGAAGTTAAATGAAGGAAATGTTGTTTGCATTTATTCGTTAATGGGTAAGATGCAAAAGAAAGTATTCTAACAGGGGAGTTACATGTCAAGGCTGGCCTCAGAAAGGCTCATTTAGTAATAAATTTAATTTTATAAACTCAGTTTAGAACTTCATTATTTCTCAACTGAACCACTGAACATCCCATTCTGTACTCTCCTTGGCCATTCTGTACTTTTCTTCTGGCCTCAGAACCCAAGGAGAAGAGTTTTAAAAAATGGAATGAATTACTGTTTTGGATGCAGCAGAAAGGTTGAAGAAAATACATGCTAGCTATTTTTCAACAACTATATCACAGAAATCTTCCCCGGGCAGTTTCATCTGATGAAGAACAAACATAATTATTGTATTTCCTTACATTTCACCTCCTCAGTGAGGTCTTTCCTGAGCATCATTATCTAAAAACATCTCCATCCTCTCCCTCATTCCCCTGTTTATTTTTCTTCATAATAATTATCTCCACTGGGATTTTAATTATGTATTTATTGGTTTGTTTATTTTTCCCCTTGTCACTTCAATGTAAGCTTCTGGTGTGCTGGACTTAGTCTGACATTTACCTTTAATAGTACCTGACATGTAAAATGTGCCTGATAAATATTTGTGGAATAAATGAAGTAAAAGACCTCAAGGATTAAGTCTAGGCTTTCCTGGTGACTCAGATGGTAAAAGAATCTGCTGCAATGCCGTAGACTTGGGTTTGATCCCTGGATTGGGAAGATCCCATGGTGAAGGGAATGACTACCCACTCCAGTATTCTTGCCTGAAGAATTCCATGGACAGAGGAGCCTAGTGGGCTACAGTCCATGGGGTTGCAAAGAGTTGGACACGATTGCCTGACTAACACTTTTTTTTCAAGGATTAAGTGGATAACCAGGATCTGAAGTCAGTGAATACAAATGGCATATTTATGATTCTGAGTAATAAGGGTCTAAAAAGTGATAAGATAGTAACTATTTGTTGTGTTATCCTGGGCTTGGAAGAAGAACGAAAATACAAGAAAAAGAAAAGATGAATGTTCTCTCTGTCTCTCTGACTCTATATGGCTTATTCAAACATAGTAGCCAGAGAGGTCCTTCTGAATGTGTCAGATTATGACACTGTCAATGACTTTCCATTTCATTCAGAATAAAAACTAAAGTCCTTGCAATGGTCTGGCCCACCAAACCAGGGACTCCATGACCTCTTTGCCCTTCTTCCAATCCAATACTGCTTTCTTTCCTCACGCCACTGAGTCTGTGGACACAGCAGGCCTCAGGGCTGCCTTCTTCCTCTGCCTGGAAACTTTTCCCCCAGAGGTCCACGTGGTATGTACCCAGGAATAGATTCCACATGGCTATCTCCCTCACATCTTTTACATCTTTGCTTAAATGTTACCATAGTTGGGCCTTTCCAGACCCCATGTGTGAAACTTAGTCCCCGCCCTTCCCACATTTTCCATGCCTCATCCTTCCGGCTCTTTTCTCCATAGCATTTGTTGACCTCTGATAATTCCATGGAGATCAGTGGAGAAATAACTCCAGAAAGAATGAAGGGATGGAGCCAAAGCAAAAAGAATACCCACTGTGGATGTGACTGGTGATAGAAGCAAGGTCTGATGCTGTAAAGAGCAATATTGCATAGGAATCTGGAATATCAGGTCCATGAATCAAGGCAAATTGGAAGTGGTCAAACAAGAGATGGCAAGAGTGAATGTTGATATTCTAGGAATCAGCGAACTGAAATGGACTGGAATGGGTGAATTTAACTCAAATGACCATTATATCTACTTCGGGCAGGAATCCCTCAGAAGAAATGGAGTAGCCATCATGGTCAACAAAAGATTTCGAAATGCAGTACTTGGATGCAATCTCAAAAACGACAGAATGATCTCTGTTCGTTTCCAAGGCAAACCATTCAATATCACAGTAATCCAAGGCTATGCCCCAACCAGTAATGCTGAAGAAGCTGAAGTTGAATGGTTCTATGAAGACCTACAAGACCTTTTAGAACTAACACCCAAAAAAGATGTCCTTTTCATTATAGGGGACTGGAATGCAAAAGTAGGAAGTCAAGAAACACCTGGAGTAACAGGCAAATTTGACCTTGGAATACGGAATGAAGCAGGGCAAAGACTAATAGAGTTTTGCCAAGAAAATGCACTGGTCATAACAAACACCCTCTTCCGGCAACACAAGAGAACACTCTATACATGGACATCACCAGATGGTCAACAGCGAAATCAGATTGATTATATTCTTTGCAGCCAAAGATGGAGAAGCTCTATACAGTTAGCAAAAACAAGACCAGGAGCTGACTGTGGCTCAGACCATGAACTCCTTATTGCCAAATTCAGACTTAAATTGAAGAAAGTAGGGAAAACCACTAGACCATTCAGGTATGACCTAAATCAAATCCCTTATGATTATAGAGTGGAAGTGAGAAATAGATTAAAGGGACTAGACCTGATAGACAGAGTACCTGATGAACTATGGAATGAGGTTCGTGACATTGTAAAGGAGACAGGGATCAAGACCATCCCCATGGAAAAGAAATGCAAAAGAGCAAAATGGCTGTCTGGGGAGGCCTTACAAATACTTGTGAAAAGAAGAGAAGCAAAAAGCAAAGGAGAAAAGGAAAGATATAAACATCTGAATGCAGAGTTCCAAAGAATAGCAAGAAGAGATAAGAAAGCCATCTTCAGCGATCAATGCAAAGAAATAGAGGAAAACAACAGAATGGGAAAGACTAGGTATCTCTTCAAGAAAATCAGAGATACCAAAGGAACATTTCATGCAAAGATGGGCTCGATAAAGGACAAAAATTGTATGGACCTAACAGAAGCAGAAGATATTAAGAAGAGATGGCAAGAATACACAGAAGAACTGTACAAAAAAGATCTTCATGACCCAGATAATCACGATGGTGTGATCATTGACCTAGAGCCAGACATCCTGGAATGTGAAGTCAAGTGGGCCTTAGAAAGCATCACTACGAATAAAGCCAGTGGAGGTGATAGAATTCCAATTGAACTATTCCAAATCCTGAAACATGGTGCTGTGAAAGTGCTGCACTCAATATGCCAGAAAATTTGGAAAACTCAGCAGTGGCCACAGAACTGGAAAAGGTCACTTTTCATTCCAACTCCAAAGAAAGGCAACGCCAAAGAACGCTCAAACTACCGCACAATTGCACTCATCTCACACGCTAGTAAAGTAATGCTCAAAATTCTCCAAGCCAGGCTTCAGCAATATGTGAAGCATGAACTCCTGATGTTTAAGCTGGTTTTAGAAAAGGCAGAGGAACCAGAGATCAAATTGCCAACATCTGCTGGATCATGGAAAAAGCAAGAGAGTTACAGAAAAGCATCTATTTCTGCTTTATTGACTCTACCAAAGCCTTTGACTGTGTGGATCACAATAAACTGTGGAAAATTCTGAAAGAGATGGGAATACCAGACCACCTGACCTGCCTCTTGAGAAATTTGTATGCAGGCCAGGAAGCAACAGTTAGAACTGGACATGGAACAACAGACTGGTTCCAAATAGGAAAAGGAGTACGTCAAGGCTATATATTGTCACCCTGTTTATTTAACTTCTATGCAGAGTACATCATGAGAAACGCTGGACTGGAAGAAACACAAGCTGGAATCAAGATTGCCGGGAGAAATATCAATAACCTCAGATATGCAGATGACACCACCCTTATGGCAGAAAGTGAAGAGGAACTAAAAAGCCTCTTGATGAAAGTGAAAGTGGAGAGTGAAAACGAAGATCCTGGCATCTGGTCCCATCACTCCATGGGAAATAGATGGGGAAACAGTGGAAACAGTGTCAGACTTTATTTTTGGGGGCTCCAAAATCACTGCAGATGGTGACAGCAGCCATGAAATTAAAAGACGCTTACTCCTTGATAGCATATTCAAAAGCAGAGACATTACTTGGCCAACAAAGGTTCGTCTAGTCAAGGCTATGGTTTTTCCTGTGGTCATGTATGGATGTGAGAGTTGGACTGTGAAGAAGGCTGAGCACCGAAGAATTGATGCTTTTGAACTGTGGTGTTGGAGAAGACTCTTGAGAGTCCCTTGGACTGCAAGGAGATCCAACCAGTCCATTCTGTAGGAGATCAGCCCTGGGATTTCTTTGTTTTTTTTTTTTTTTTTTTTAAACTTTACTGGGATTTCTTTGGAAGGAATGATGCTAAAGCTGAAACTCCAGTACTTTGGCCACCTCATGCGAAGAGTTGACTCATTGGAAAAGACCCTGATGCTGGGAGGGATTGGGGGCAAGAGGAGAAGGGGACGACAGAGGATGAGATGGCTGGATGGCATCACTGACTCGATGGACGTGAGTCTGAGTGGACTCCAGGAGTTGGTGATGGACAGGGAGGCCTGGCGTGCTCGATTCATGGGGTCGCAAAAAGTTGGACACGACTGAACGACTGATCTGATCTGATCTGATCTGAACATTCCATGTCTTATGTATTTGCTCATTATTGATCCTCCTCTCCAGAATGTAAATTCCATGAGGCATGGATGTTTATCTCTTTTTTTCAGTGCGTAGCTCTCAAAGAGTATGACGCATAGTTGAAAATAAAATACACCATGAAGAACATATGTGACTGTGCATAATTACAACATACAGGAATGAGCAGCCTATATAAGGAGTTTGATGCATCAGTCAGACTTGTTTGGTTTTGATTTTTCACTCATGAATGTCTCTATCAATGATGCTTACTTAGGGGTATTACTCCACCCTTACACCCCCAGGAAGGTGCTTAAGAATGTGTACAGGTAATTTGGTTGTCACATTTTGTGGAAACTGGAGAAGATTCTATAAGGCATTTTGTGTTTTGAGAATTCAGGCATGATAAATGCCTGTTGGGAATGGGAGTCCCTCAGGACAAAATATTTTCCCATCCAAATGTCAACATCATTCCTATTGAGAAGCACTACTGAAAAATCATGTTTCCTTATGCATAAAGATAACAGAGGTCTACCTGTTACTATTATGAGGCTGCTTTTTAATAACTAGGGAAAATATTAAAAATACATAGACATTATATTTTAAGAATTATTTATAATTTACCTGAAAACATTAATATAAATACTATTGATATCATTATTATACTATATAATATGATTTGTCATTTTGTTTTCTATCTCCAAAAAGGTGTCTCATGTTCTTAGATTTTTTTTTCTGTATGACTGTTTAAATTGGTTTAATGTCTCAAGTTCATGAATCCAGTTGAAATAGAATTCTTACTTCCTCTGTGTTATGTGTTCTGCACCTCACTAAAGCTACAGGGAAAAGACTCAGATTTCAAACATAGCAATCAGTTTTATTATTTACTGATTTGATTCAAATGGAATCACTGAGCAAATGCAGCCCTTCACATACTTCTCACTTGTTCTTTTTTTTTTCCCTCTCTGGCCTACCCTCATTCTTCAGCACAAATGATGGAGGAAAGGCTGAAGAACTCCTTGCTCTTTTCTCAAAACCTGCATAATTTGCCTCATTCTTCTTCAAATAAAAATGAAGTCTTATCTATTTCTGCAGTGTAGTGGTTGCCACATTCATTTGACATATGAGGGTGAAATCAGGGGCCAACATAAAAATGTCTCTTCAAGCAATCCATATCTTAAGTTAACCATTTAGACTGCATGGACCTGTTCCTCAAAAGACATTAATTTAATAAAAATCTGATTTTAGCTTCAGATTTTTTTAAAGTCATTTAAAGGATAAAAGATACTGTTTTTCTGAGAAAATAGGGTTGTTTAATCACTTTTGTGGTAAACTAATTATGTTAGCACATACTCTCTAGGGATAGAGAACCCATAGATCCCTTGTCATATTTAAGAACACCATGAAAAAATTATAGTGACGGTAAAAATAATGATTTTTTTTTGTTTATTCCTTATCAGGAAGAGTGTGCATGCAGTGTTTTACATAATTACTTCATTTAACCTTTACAAACTGCATTCATCCATTGGTCTGCCTAACACATATTTATTGGGCACTTAACTAGGGTCTGGACATACATCAATAAATATAGCAATAAACAAGCAAGTTTCCTTCCTTCAAAGAGGCTTACATTCTGGCGGGAGAGATATGGAGGGCAGAAAAGTGTCAATTGGAAGGGGGCCCATATTGAAGTGAGAGAGAAAGAAACCGTTGTGACTGTCTGGGAGAATAATGTCCCAGTCTGTTTGTAGAACAAGAGAAAAGTCTGAGGTGGGGATGAACTTGGCAAAAGGGAAGAAGAGAAGTCGGTGCAGAGTGAGCTGCAGGGAGAATGGGAGAGAAGGATGTTGGAGAACGAGGTAGAAGCCAGCCAAGCCATAAGTGGTGATAAAGCACTGTGTTTTATTAAATGCTTGGGGATGTCTTTGGAAGGTGTTGTGTAGGAGAGTCATTAGATGTGCTTTATTTTCAAAAAGAGCGATGCAGATGCCATATTGTGGTGGGAAGCAGAGAAACATGCTGGGAAGCTGCCAGGCTTTAGACCTGTTTCCTCCAAACTGTTGGTTGTGCACCCTTATTTGTAGAAAGTTCTAGATCTTGCACTCCCACTATATGCAATATAAATATACCACATGCTAATATATACTAGACAGTTTTCTATGCACTAGTATGTGTGCATTATGAAATAGAGATAAGTAAAATATTTAAACAAATGTAGGAACCAGAAATCAAATTGCCAACATTTGCTGTATCATGGAGAAAGCAAAGGAATTCCAGAAAAACATCTACTTCTGCTTTATTGACTACACTAAAGCCTTTGATTGTGTGGATCACAAGAAACTGTGGAAAATTCTTAAAGAGATGGGAATGCCCGATCACCTTACCTGTCTCCTATATGTGGATCAAGAAGCAACAGTTAGAACTGAACATGGAACATCCGGTTCAAAATTGGGAAAGAGTACAAGGTTGTATACTGTCACCCTGTTTGTTTATTAATAACTTATATGCAGAGTACATCATGTGAAATGCTGGGCTGGATGAATCATGAATCACAAGCTGCAATTAAGATTGCTGGGAGAAATAACCACCTCAGATATGCAGATGATACCACTCTAATGGCAGAAAGTGAAGAGGACCTAAAGAGCCTCTTCATGAGGGTGAAAGAGGGAAGTGGAAAACCTGGCTTAAAATTCATCATTCAAAAAACTAAGATCATGGCATCCGGTACCACCACTTCAAGGCAAATAGAAGGGGGAAAAGTGGAAGGAGTGACAGATTTTATTTTCTTAGACTCCTAAATCTCTGTGGATGTTGACTGTGGCCATAAAATTAACACATTTGCTCCTTGGAAGGGAAGCTAGGAAAAACCTAGAGAGCATACTAAGAAGCAGAGACATCACTCTGCTGACGGAGGTCCAAACAGTCAAAGCTATGGGTTTCCCAGTAGTCATGTATGGATGTGAGTGTTGGACCATAAAGAAGGTTGAGTGCTGAAAAATTGATGCCTTCAAACTGTGGTGCTGGAGAAGACTCCTGAGAGTCCCTTGGACTGCAAGGAGATCAAACCAGTCAATCCTAAAGGAAATCAACCTGAATAATCATTGAAAGGACTGATGCTGAAGCCTAAGCTCAAATACTTTGACCACCTGATGAGAAGAGCCAACTCATTGGAAAAGACTCTGATGCTGGGAAAGATTGAGAGCAAGAGGAGAAGGGGGCGGCAGAGGATGAGATGAGTAGATAGCATCACTGACTCAATGAACCTGAGTTAGAGCAAACTCCGGGAGATAGTGAAGGGCAGGGAAGCCTGGCATGCTACAGTTCAGGTTGCAGACTTGGCAACTGAACATCAGTGGTGAACTGGCCTGGGAGCTCTCCCGTCTCACCAGAGGGAAAATTTGCCTGCTGCAAGGCAGAACCATCTGTAAAACACCAGCCTTCTTGGTCCAACTAGTGACCAGACATGGTGCATCCCCCCATAGGAATGCCTATGGTTTCTCTTCTTGCCCTCAGTATGAAACATGGGAATATTTATGTTCAACTACTGCAGTTTTTCTCAGCCAGAACTTTTTTTTTTTTTTTTTTTTCAGAACTTCTTAACATAATGTTCTTCTCCTCTTTCTCCATGGAAATGTCTTTTGCATTGGGGTCTCAAAATATTTTGTGGAATTAAATAAAAAAAGAATGGAAGAAGGAAGGAAGGAGGCAGGGAAGGCAAGAAAGTTTTACTATTGTAAAACTATTGAAAATCAGGAAATAATTAAATTCATCAATTATGAATTAAAATCTTAAACACAAAACAATTAATTATAATATTTTATTGAAGGAAAAATAATATAGTGGGGCTCAAAAAGCTACACTTGTTATGCTTTATAAAGTCAGAGGTTTACACAGGTTTTATGTATGTACACATTCATGACATTATATCACAACATCAAAGGCACCTTTTACTGCCACAGTATTAGGTAACGAATAAAAAATATCAAATTAATCTTTTAAAAAATCTAAAATGATACAATCTATTTTAGGATTATGTACATATTTGAAGCATTCAGATATTTTTAAACATGTTCTATGTGCATTACAATTATCTCTAATTCTCAAAATATTATGATACCAAAATTCTGTTTGTCAAATAACAAAGCACAAGATGCTGTAATCTATAACAAAGCACCAGTTAAAATCAGTGTTAAATGCTCCATCAATTAGTTTGACTTCTAACACATGCAAAGTGAAGTGGGTACTTAAGAATTTAAGATAACCATTGCAAAACTTTTAGGGTCTCCATTTTTTTTTTTTTGGTCTTTAATTAGTTGATTTCTTTTGAGAAAATGGGGAGAACTGGATGACTTTGATCAATGTTTTCCTAGTGGTTTTATGGAATCCTAGGGCTCTTGGAAGAAACTTCCAAGGCACTGGAGAAGGTTTAATCCATGTTATGCATATTATATATTGGAGCTTTGTATAGGATTGAGATCATACAAAGGGTTTATTGCTTTAAAATACATTTGAAAATACTAACATGGGAAACTGCTTTAAAGTATATTTCATTTGGTTATGCTAACACAGTTTAAGAAATATCTTTGTTGAAACAGATTATCACACTTAGTGAACTGCACAACTCAAGTGAAAGGTTATCTAAAAATGTTGCTTTCATTAGTTACAGAGGATATAATCCTAAGTTTTTATGTATATTTTTAAGTCCAGAAGGAATTTGAATAGAGCAATAAAATGTCATAATTAGCTCAATAGTATGACCAAAGAGCATTATCAAATTATAGATCAACAAGTAAAAATGGAGAATCTTTTGATATATGAAAATTGTTTTAATATATAAAAATAAATGATCACTTAAAGTGAAAAAGTTCTCTTCATTAGTTTTACCTCTTATCGTATTTATGATGTAAACAAAATTTAAAATATATTTTATTAATACCTAGTTCAAAAAAGAACACTGTTAATAAGCACCTCAGGACTAGAATGCCATAAAAATTATTATTATTTAGGAAAATGGATGTCAAGATATATGTATTACCCTCCTAGAAAATTATTTAAATAGAATCAAGCATCTTTAATGTCATCAGAGTTACAGAGTATCCAAGAATTTAATATTATGCAACTTAAATTTTCATTGAACTGAAGAAATGGTTTTATTGGCAGGCCAAGTTGCCATCAAGAATTTGTTCTTACAACCACCAGAGGGCGCCAGTGCCTGAAGCACGGTTGGTGTAGGTGTAATCTAACCTTTAGTTGATAACTTGAATTTTACATTCCAAGTTTAAAAACGCTATTTAAAAAGATGAATAACTTCTAAGAAATATATTTACATTTTGTAACACCCAAATAATGTTGGATTATTATATAAAAATAGAGTACACTGGCTTATTTTGGTTAAGATTCATTTAACAGGACGTTATTAAGATTTCTAAATCAGAAATTGAAAGGACATCATTTGTAACTATGAATAAAAAGAGACTTCTTAACCTACTAACACTAACAATTCATTTAGCACCACATATATAGCACCAGAATAGATACTGATAGTTCACACTTATTAAAAACATTAATTGCAAAGAAACTTCAAAATTAAAGCAAGTATATGGTGGTTGTAATGAATTTTCAGCACCATTAACCAGTGAACTGTGTAACTTTCTAAGTTGTTGACTGACCTCTCATAAGTCAAAGTTAGAAGATGAAAGAATTTTAAAAAATCATTTTGCATGTGTTTAAATGTCTTTCCTCACACTTATAACAATACAAAAAAATGCAAATATAAAACAAAGATAATATTAGACATTGATAGAAATCTAATTTTACTCTTCCTAAACACTTCCATAGGAAACGGCTTCCTATGGAATAGGAATCCAAGATTGGTGTCCTATGCTACTGCAGAACATTGGGAATGTTGTTATACAAGGGGGAGAAAACAGACCCCAGTTTAAGCATGACTTTTCCTTCCTGAACACATTCAAATGATCTGTTTAACTTACGTATTCACTTAATAGGCAGGATATGAACACAGAACACTTGAACTGGCCTAAATATGTTTTTGATTGCTTATGTAGATGTTGTAAGTTGATCTAACACAAGCATATACTAATGAGAAAAATATATATTGTTTCAATTCAAATGTTCTGAGTAAATTATACTGATTGAATTTTCCCTACTGTTTGGTCAGTTCTGTGCTAAAACTTCATGGAACTTTCAAATGAGTATTTCCACAAAAGTTTCGAATGAACTGCCAAGTGAACTTGGTAGGGAAGTCCTAACGGACCACGGAAGTGATGCTGCTTAGACTACAGGACAGGGAAAAAAACCAACAAAACATGATAACAATGAAAATTGTTTCTGCCACATTTTAAAAGCAAACTTACCTACCATAACCAGGAACATTAAGAGTATGCCTACACAACTCAAATACAATTCTGTAAAGGAATCCATCAGTTTAACAGATCAACTTGTAATTTTTCCAGTCTTTTGATGACATGGAAGCCAAAAAAATTGATGTTATGACAGAATTTTTTTAATTTTTCTACTGAATAAAGGATGTAATGAAAAATCCATACCAAAGATAAAATTCAACGCTGTAGAATATGTATGCCAATCACCATGTCGAATGAAACCTATTGAAATGAAAACCTCAATACTATTTAAAGCTGCTTTTATGAAATAGCTTCTGCCCAGACCCTTTTTCCCTTTGGGAGTTACAGTGAGAAACAGCTACCCCAGCACCATTGTTGAATGCTGTGAAAAGTATGACCCTCTGGGTTGATTCAAGCCAACGTTCATTTGGTTTAGCCTAGAAAATAAAACATTTCACATGGCCACTTTATATTACTAACTTTAAGAAGCACAGATAGAATAACAAATATACCCGTTACATTTTCAGCTCAGTTGTTAAGTTATAAATAAACTTATATTTGGAAAGGACTGTTGTGTACAAGTTTATGAGTATGTGGTTCCTAGTCTTAATCTGATATATTTGGTGCTTTATCTGGATTGTTGATGCACTCAAAGCTTTGTATTTAAGACATTTTTGTCTTAATGAAATATGGAAAGGTGAGGTTCCTCTAATTCTTGCAATACTAGACTGTTGAGTTAATTCTAAAACCCATTCATATAAAAACTTATTACACTATAGCCATTATATAAGAAGCCGGTATAAATACACAAAGATAAGACAGAATTTCTGCCAAAGAGGAGCTCATGAAAGACTTAATTTTATCTCAAATAAAAGCTTCACAACATTAATGATCATTTTAATATTCATGATTTTCTATTAATATGGTAATTTTACCTTCAAATGAACTTCTGTGAATCATGTGGCAAATAGCATTATTCTTTTTGAGACCTGAGAAATCAAGCCACACAAGTAAACCAGCAATAGGATGGAACTGATTAAAACCATTTTTTTGGTTTAATAGTTATTTTACTACTTCTGTAGAACTAGTTTAGGAAACTCAAGAAAGACTATCTAGATAAAGGAAACAAATATTCCACTAATGAGTTTTCTCTCCAGTTGCCTGTATATATTAGCTAAAAGTTGATTTGAGACCTGACTCTTACTGTTATTTCTGTTCTTCATATTAGTCTCCAAAAATACTTATTTTTAATAAAGTCTATATATGTTCCCACAAAAGCAAAGTCATTTGATAGGAAAACATTTGGTCAGATTCAATGTGTGAAAGAAATCTGGCCAATTATTTGTCATCATGAAAACCTGAACTCCAGATGCTGGATAATCCCCCATTGGATTTAATTAACTATCTGTCATCTTTCAATGAATCTAAACTAAGAAACTGCAAATGTATAGAGAATTTTAAACAAGTAGCTTCCTTCTGTTATTTGTACTCTGGAACTAATTGTGTTTACTGATTCTGTAATTCTACTGCAGCATTATATAACTTGAACCACACACACACACACACACATACACACACACACATGCACATGTAAAATGTAATGTGTTAAGTGTCTTGATCCATGTGTTGACTTTCTCCTCTCTGCAAGTGATTTGGAAATAAACATTTCCAAAATCACATGAGTGAAACTTTCACAGTGATTTGCTTTCCACCATGCTTCACTTTTGGGGCTTCCCAGTTTGTTCAGTGGTAAAGAATCCACCTGCCAATGCAGGAGACACAGGAGATGCAAGTTCAATCTCTAATTCAGAAAGATCCCCTGGAGAAGGAAATGGCAACCCACTCCAATATTCTTGCCTGGAGAATCCTATGGACAAAGGAGGCTGGTGGGCTACAGTCCACAGGATTGCAAAGAGTCAGACACCACTGAAGCAACTGAGCATGCACACACGCAAACTTAATGCAGAACTGAAAAATATTCTCCTTAGATATGGTAATAAAATTTGGTACTTAGTGCTTAGAAAATCATCTGAAGAGGCCCCTTTCACAAAATCATAGCTGTCTGTGGTGTGTACATGAGATTTTCCACATGATACTCAAGGACCCTCATGCTGAATGATTCTCATCAAATAAGGACAAGCAGAACAATGAAGAGCAGGAAATATCCTTGGCACCTGCATGTTTCTTTCTGGTATCCCTCACCTACTGCTCACAGGCTTCAAGGTATACTAAACCTTCAGGATATGCCTTTCTGAGGCTCTCCGTGTGTGTGTGTGTGTGTGTGTGTGCGCGCGCGTGTGTGGTAACCCTATTTCCGTGGGTTCGCATGCCTGTCTCCTGAATCTTACTTCTCTTGGACCTCGTCAGTTCACTTAGGTCTTGTTTTCCACCTTCCAAAACAACTATTTACACTCACGGTTGTTCGTTCTTCCCTGCCTCATTTAGTTCCAAGTACTATAGCTACATTTTCATGCTAACCAGGAGACTTACATATTACACGGCGTGGCCTATCATCTATTCCACCTACATGTGGACATCGTTGGGTTCACTTCCTCAAATTTACATGAAAAATCAATTTGTTAACAAAATAACATTTTTACAGCAAGATATTGAGTTGGCCAAAAAGTTCATTTGTTTCCCCGTAACATCACAGAAAAACCCGAACAAACTTTTTGGGCAACCCAATAATTAGGCTGCATTATTTCCTGAATATTTTTGTGAGCTTCTTGAAGACAGGAATTATGTCTTGTTATCCTTGCATGACCAAAACATAACTAGCAGAGTGCCTTGCCCATCATAACCACTCCACACATGATTACTGGTTCAATAAAAGAGGTTAAGCAAAATAAATGTGTTCAACCTTACATAAATTGAGAATATCTTTTGGTGGACCCAAATAAAACAAAATATTTCCATAATGAAATCTGTGGTTCTTAATTAAATTATTATATCTAGATATCATGGAGTTTTATTAGTAGTTTGCTAATGATCAGTTTTGGGATATTAAAGAAATGGGTGCAGGAGATGTCCTACCACCTAACATATTGTTTACAATAGGATTTTTAAAAAATTCCTCCAAGCTAACTACAAAATCAAATTATGTATGTGTATTTATAGGCCAAATATATGTTCTATTTGTTAGGAATGTAACATAATTTCTTTGGAAAACAAGCTTTGGAATTGGATGCATCAACTATGTCAATACTACATACAGAGTATTTTAATTTAGACTTAGAGGTCAGAAAATAGAAATGGATGTTTGATTACCTCAAAGGATTAAACAAACATACAAGATAAACACTAATCTTTACAATGAATAATAAAAGGAAAACAAGATTATGATAAAATATGTATAGTATGTGCAAAACTCAATATATATATATGCCTATGATTCCCAGAAACCATTATATTTCCTGGAGGAAAAGATAAGCTTATTTAAACCAATACAGGTAGTTTGACGTTACACCTGGAAAGCAGAGATTGTCAGTACAAGACCCTCCATAACTTGGAGGGCAAGCTGAACATGGTACCCCTACTTTATATGGTGCTTCTCCGATCCAGTTGCCCCTAGGAAAAGAAAGAAGAGAGCATAAGTGTTACTTGCTCATTTTTTAAAATCTGATTGCCCTTAAGCACATGATCACACATTGACATGTGATGAAATTTTCAGAAGTGTGTCATTTTTAGAAAAGCACTGAAAGTTACATCCATTTCTTATTTCTGTAGCAATTTATTCTATATATCTTACTTTAAAAATACTTTCTTTCTGAGTAAGTTAATATCATGTTAATTTACAATAATTTACAATGCATGGTGACATTATTAGTCAACCCACATCTGACTTGATGCTCTATCCACCACAGCTGCCTCTTTCCTACTGTAGCCTTCCAGAACACATACGCTGTGTCCTCTTAAATGTACTTTTTAAAAAGTCATGCTAATGCTATTATAAAGATAGTAAAATATAAACAAATACATATATATATATATATATATATATATAAGTGTGTATGTGCTCAGTCACTGTTGTGTTCAGTTCTTTAGGACCCCATGGACTGTAGCCCAGTCCATGAGATTTTCCAGGCAAGAAAACTGGAACAGGTTGTCATTTCCTTCTCCAGGGGATCTTCCCGATCCAGGGATCAAAGCTTCCTCTCTTACGTCTCTTGCATTGGCAGGTGGGTTCTTTACCACTAGTGCCGCCTGGGAAGCCCATATACAGTATATATACAATTCGGGGAGGCTTAGAAATGGTGACATGAGCAAGAAGTTGTCATAAGCACAAAAAATAGGTTTTAAGAGTTCAAAGGGTTTCTTTCTAAAGTTGAAGAGTTTAGATTCTCAGTATTCATAAAATGAGACATGGAAAACTCAGAGAATAGTGGCTTACAGAAGCAGCCATTAAAGATGATTCCAAAACATTTTCCCATATGTAAACTCACGGTTATAATTTTTAGCAATACTGTTAATTTTTTAAAATAATGCTGAACACATTTAACTGAATGTTGTCAATATTTTCCTTCATCTTGATGGCCATAACGATACACCAAATTCAGCATTTAGGATAAAAACAGTCACAACGTCTTACTGTTACTAAGCTCTTTTAGCTATGATGGAGGAAGCAATGGATTTATTTACAGTAGCATGGTGATTAGTAACTACAGTACTAACAGATAACCACAGAGCCAGAAGTGTGAAGGAAACCGAATGGTCAGGAGAAAATGTGGTGTGTGGTGGGTTGAAGATAAAACAACAGTGGAAAAGCTAAAATATTGAGCCATCGGGGAAGCCCCATATTCAATAGTAAATCAGTCAGTGGATAAACATATTTTAATTTTTATCCTTTCAGGCTAATTCATTTTCATTCTCTCATTTCTCTCTCTTTCTCTCCAACCACCCGACCCCCAACCACCACCCAACTCTGTATTTCTTTTTTCCCTGATAAACAGTTTGGCTTGAGATAACTTTATGCTGCTATTCAACTATCAGTCGGAATTTTTAAACTTTCTTCACTGCCTGTTTCAAAAAATGGTTCTCTGTTACAGCAAATACACCATACTAACACAATATCTTAATCTCTTAGACATAAAACAATCAGACATCTCATCAATAATATTGCAAAAATCCCATCATTGGCCAAAAACAGAATAGCCAAATGAATGTAATAAAAGCCTCTTTCACTAGAGAACTGCCTGGCCTATTTATGTCAGAAAGAAGAGTTAGAGTCTTAATAGGAAAATATAAGGTGCGTAACTGAAAATATCAAACAAATGCACAGTTTTAATGCTTTTCATGATGCAGTCACATTTTACTTTCCAAATCTTACTATTCTAATAACTGTGGAGAGGAGACCATTGGGAAAATCGCTATTTTTCTAACTTTGCAAAAACACTGCCCCTGGCATACAACCATATAAATGAGTAATGCAGTTATTTGTGAAACGTTTTCTCATTCCCTCCCCATACTGGCAAAGCTGGAGAAAAATCTTTGTTTGGGACTTACTTTGGAAGACACCAGGCGTGTCATAAATCCTTTGCACATTTTAGTATTTACTCCAAAAGGGAAAAGACTCATGTATAAATACTGGAACACTTTATCCAAAGAGTCATTGTTATCAAAAAGGCATTTTATCAAATGTCAACAAATGCTTGTTTATCTTCATAATACAAAAGAATGCTCATAAATATAAAATACAACTATATTTTACAATATTTGATCAATTTTCACAATATGAAATATATAATTTTAATGTGTGCCACAGGATGAAATTACTGAATTTTTTATTTTATATAGTTTAAATCATGGCACAGCTTTCATTAAAAAGATGTCATAGCATTTAAATTTTCCCTTCTGATTCTGAATGCCTCCTTAACCACCTATGGAAAAAATAAACTGTGATTTTAATTCTACCCTTAAAAGAAAGAAGTGCTTGTTTTCTTTTCCTAGTGAAAAAGTTAAGCCAACATTCTAGGAATGATTGATGAGAATACTGTGGTGTTGATAAATTCCCTAGAAGATCTTTGCCTGAGACTTTTATATAAGCTATCGAAAGCCTGGAATCACATGTTTATTTTATAATTACCAGGTCTAAAGAAAGATGAGGAGGAGAATTTAGTGAATCTCCAAATCACAAATTGTCTTGTCCAAAATGTTAATCTAGAATCCTTGTGAAAAGAAATCTTTCAGCTTTTAACTTTTTTGATATATGAGAAGATGGAAGATTTGAGGATCTGAGCTTGTTAGTTAAGTCTTACTCATATTATTTACCTGTTAAAAATATCTATCAGACTGAAGATATTTAACATCATTAAGGATTTCAGGAAGTAGAAGCCAACCAGATACTTACTTTGGGGCATAGTTGCATACCAAATAAACTGCACGGCGCCATACAGCTCCCCAAACATTCATGTTCTGACAAGTATGAATTGCACATCCTATTCGATTGGAGGTGGCCCAAACCATCTGAGAAAGTAAACCCATATACCATTATTAGGATCAGGAGTTAAGAAAACGCAGGTTCACCAAAATCGAAAGAGCGTTTTTTAAAAAGAATGAATCAGAACTGAACAAGACAAAATAACCTGTGTATAATGTGTGCACATGGGGCCGAAACATCTCATAGGACATCGGGGATTGCAATCCTGGGGATATGGAAAGGCGTAGTCTTTCACTTCATCATACCATGGCTTGACCAACTGGAGAATAGAGCGGTATCTAAATATCAAGAAACACAATGAGAACTCACAGTTCAGCAGTGGCAATGTGTAGTGGACTCACACTAAATTACAAGTTAATTGTTCTTTTGCAGGCTATTAATGGCAAATCAAGAGCATATCCACCCCCTCACAATAACCATCACCACCCAGCAGAATCCTCTGTTCCTCCCAGTAGAGCCAAGCATGAAAATGTTCAGGCCTGGAGCAAGTGATCCTATATTTGTTTAAGTATGAGTCTGGTTGTTTCAAAAAGAGAAATGCAAATCTTTCGGGAATTATCATCTTTACCTTATATTTACCAATGTCAGAAATGTCTTCCATTGGAATCTTATACATAATTAAAAATTAGATATTAAAAAAAACTGTGATACTAGACTCAGAGTGATTTCCCCCCTTAAAGTTGTATCATTTTAATTTAGTGAGAATTCACCCGATTTTTCTCCCCTCTATGGAAGGGAATGAGTCTTTGAATGTTGGATGATGACCTCTCACAGTGCAGAAAAATTATCCTGTTACCGGAAGCAGCTTCATTCACAGTTGCATATACTTGCATATACATATATGTGCATATGTATATGTACATATGCATGTAAATACATTGAATTTGTATAACACATATATAGGAATATGCAAACATGGGAAAGCTGCATACATAATAATGGCTTCTGCCACTATCAAGGGATTTTTCTGAACTAGAAGCGATAGGATAAGGATACAACCTGATTCTTTCAAAGATTCTGTGAGATTAGTGTAGAATTCACTTTTCACTTTCATGCATTGGAGAAGGAAATGGCAACCCACTCCAGTGTTCTTGCCTGGAGAATCCCTGGGACGTGGGAGCCTGGTGGGCTGCGGTCTATGGGTCGCACAGAGTCGGACACGACTGAAGTGACTTAGCAGCAGCAGCAGCAGTGTAGAATAGATTAAGGGATGGTGTTCCAAGGGTGAAAGAGAAAACTGGGGGGTTTTTTAGGCTTTTTTAAAAATTTAAATAATTTTTTAAGACATCTAAAACAGTCATAGGCCAAGCATCAGTGACTGGCATATAGTGAGTTCTCAATAAATACCTGTAGACGTTACTTGAAATTGACGCTACTAACACTTGGAGTCCATAGGCAATAAAGTTATCAATAAAGTTATCTGGATAAACAGTATCAGTGAAACTATTTCTTACCTTCCAGTTCGTACAGATAGATTTTGACCCAAAAATCTCAGTAAGTAAGAAGGTCCATGGTCCCAAATGCAGGTAGCTGCCCAAGCCTCTGCAGACTTTGCAAGATTTTCATCCCAAACCTGTGTAAGGGGAAAAAAAAAAAAAACCTTCAGCTTACTGAGTTTGCTAGTAACAAACAAAAAGAGGCAAGAAAGAATGCTACCATTTCCTAAAGTTCTTCCTCTTCTACTTCCTGACTAAAAGAAAGCAAGATTAGACCATTGTTATTTAAAGTTCTACAATACAGTATGGTTATTCCTCAAAAATCTTTATTGTTTTAACACTGTCATCTAGACCCAAAGTCCAGACATCAATTTTAGTAAAGGATAGGTTAAGTAAAATATCGTGTCTAGATGTAACTTGGAGACAACTCCTACTGACCACTAAAGTTTGAATCTACCAGCGTCAAATGATTTCCCTGGAGTTTATTCAGAGCTATTAATATATCTCAAAAATTAATATGATCAAATTTATTCAAATAATGAACCAAAACTGACAATGTAAAATATTATAACTTTTATTGAGATATAATTGATATGTAACAATATATGCTTCAAATGTACAACTTAATGATTTTTATATATGTATATATTGTGAAATTATCATCACAAGAAGTCTAATTAACATTCATCACCACACACAGTTCAAATTTTTTTTCTTGTGAAGAGAACTTTTAAATTCTATTTTTTAGCAACATTCAAATATATAATACAGTACTATACATATAGTCACCATGCTGTATATTACATCCCCAGGAATTATTTTATAACTGCAAGTTTGTACCTTTCAGCCACCCCCAACCTCATCTCTGGCAACCACCTATCTGTTCTCTAGATCTATGAATTCAGTGTTGTTTTTGTTTTTAGATTTCACATTTATGTGACATCATATGTTGTCTTTTTCTGATTTATTTCACTTAGCATAATGCCTTTAAGTTCCATCGATGCTGTCACAATGGCAAGATTTCCTTGTTTCTTATACCTGAATAATATTCCACTTATCCACTTATCTGTTGATGATAATTTAAGCTGCTTCTATGTCTTGGCTATTGTAAACAGTGCCACTATGAACACGGGGGTGAATGTATCCTTTTGAGTTAGTATTTTAGTTTCCTTCAGATGAATACCTAGAAGTAGGATTGCTATATCTTATGTCCAACCTAGACAGCATATTAAAAAGCAGAGAGATTACTTTGCCAACAAAGGTCTGTCTAGTCAAGGCTATGGTTTTTCCTGTGGTCATGTATGGATGTGAGAGTTGGACTGTGAAGAAGGCTGAGTGCTGAAGAATTGATGCTTTTGAACTGTGGTGTTGGAGAAGACTCTTGAGAGTCCCTTGGACTGCAAGGAGATCCAACCAGTCCATTCTGAAGGAGATCAGCCCTGGGATTTCTTTGGAAGGAATGATGCTAAAGCTGAAACTCCAGTACTTTGGCCACCTCATGCGAAGTGTTGACTCATTGGAAAAGACCCTGATGCTGGGAGGGACTGGGGGCAGGAGGAGAAAGGGACAACAGAGGATGAGATGGCTGGATGGCATCACTGACTCGATGGACGTGAGTCTGAGTGAACTCCGGGAGTTGGTGATGGACAGGGAAGCCTGGCGTGCTACAATTCATGGGGTCACAAAGAGTCAGACATGACTGAGCGACTGATCTGATCTGATCTGATAGTAGTTCTATTTTTATTTTGGGGGAGACATTCTATACTGTTTTCCACAGTGTTGGCACCAATTTCCATTTCCATCTACGGTGCACAAGACTCCCTTTCTCCATATCCGCTCCAACATTTTTTATGTCTTGAGTCTTTGACAATAGCCATCCTAACAGGTATGAGATGATGTCTCATTGTAGTTTGGATTTGCATTTATGCTAATTTTTAAAGGTCAAACTACATCTAAGTATAATATGATATAATTTGATATGTTGTATCATTTGAATATTTTATAGTAATAATAATATTAGAATTGTCATGAACTGGAAACATAGATGTATTTAATATAACAATGTATTTAACTGAAAGGAAATTAATTTAGTGACTTTGAAATAAAATAGGAAAAACAACAACTGGTGAACCCTTCAAGAGACACTTTCATCCTAGGAAACCATGACACCCACCCTCAAAAAAGATTTGTTAGTTCAAAAATTGTCTTAAATTAGAAAAATGAAGTTATGTTACATAAATCTATCTAGAATTATACTAAAATATATTCACTCACAAAGTTACGTAAATCAGAACTATCGAGAAAGGATCTTGAGTAATTCTATGGTGACAGTGGCCACATCTCCACTGTCTATGTAGAAAGAAAGATCATTCAGAAACAACTTTCTTTTAATTATCTAGACTATAATCTTCCCATCTGAGGATTAAGTTAAATATGGCAAGATATCACATAATACCCTTTTAATACTTTGGCTACCTAATGGGAAGAGCCAACTCATTTGAAAAGATGCTGATGTTGGGAAAGATTGAGGAGAGGAGGAGAAGAGGGCAACAAAGGATGACATGATTGGATGGCATCATCGACTCAACGGACATGAGATTGAACAAACTCTGAGAGATAGTGAAGGACAGGGAATCTTGGTGTGCTGCTATTCATTGGGTGGCAAAGAGTCAGACATGACTTAGTGACTGAAAAACAACCTTTTAATAGATGAGTAATCAATGTTACAGAGTACCTGATGAACTATGGATAGAGGTTCGTGACATTATACTGGAGGCAGTGATCAAGACCATCCCCAAGAAAAAGAAATGCAAAAAGGCAAAATGGCTGCCTGAGGAGGCCTTACAAATAGGCGTGAAAAGAAGAGAAGCAAAAAACACAGGAGAAACGGAAAGATATACCTGTTTGAATGCAGAGTTCCAACAAATAGCAAGGAGAGATAAGAAAGCCTTCCTCAGTAATCAGTGCAAAGAAATAGAGGAAAACAATAGAATGGGAAAGACTAGAGATCTCTTCAAGAAAATTAGAGATACCAAGGGAAAATTTTATGCAAAGATGGGCTCAATAAAGGACAGAAATGGTATGGACCTAACAGAAGCAAAAGATACTAAGAAGAGGTGGCAAGAATACACAGAAGAAGTACAAAAAAGATCTTCATGACCCAGATAATCATGATGGTGTTATCACTCACCTAGAGTCAGATATCCTGGAATGTGAAGTCAAGTGGGCCTTAGGAAGCATCACTACAAACAAAGCTAGTGGAGGTGATGGAATTCCAGTTAAGCTATTTCAAATCCTAAAAGATGATGCTGTGAAAGTGCTGCACTCAATACGCCAGCAAATTTGGAAAACTCAGCAGTGGCCACAGGACTGGAAAAGGTCAGTTTTCATTCCAATCCCAAAGAAAGGCAATGCCAAAGAATGCTCAAACTACCACACAATTACACTCATCTCACATGCTAGTAAAGTAATGTTCAAAATTCTCCAAGCCAGGCTTCAGCAATACGTGAACCGTGAACTTCCTGATGTTCAAGCTAGTTTTAGAAAAGGCAGAGAAACCAGAGATCAAATTGCCAACATTAGCTGGATCATGGAAAAAGCAAGAGAGTTCCAGAAAAACATCTATTTCTGCTTTCTTGACTATGCCAAAGCCTTTGACTGTGTGGATCACAGCAAACTGTGGAAAATTCTTCAAGAGATGGGAATACCAGACCACCTGACCTCCCTCTTGAGAAATCTGTATGCAGGTCAGGAAGCAACAGTTAGAACTGGACATGGAACAACAGACTGGTTGCAAATCGGGAAAAGAGTACATCAAGGCTGTATATTGTCACCCTGCTTATTTAACTTATATGCAGAGTACATCAGGAGAAACACTGGGCTGGAAGAAGCACAAGCTGGAATCAGGATTGCCAGGAGAAATATCAATAACCTCAGATATGCAGATGACACAACCGTTATGGCAGAAAGTGAAGAAGAACTAAAGAGTCTCTTGATGAAAGTGAAAGAGGAGAGTGGAAAAGTTGGCTTAAAGCTCAACATTCAGAAAACTAAGATCATGGCATCTAGTTCCATCACTTCGTGGCAAATAGATGGGGGAAAAGTGGAAACAGTGTCAGACTTTATTTGTCTGGGCTCCAGAATCACTGCAGATGGTGACTGCAGCCATGAAATTAAAAGATGCATACCCTTTGGAAGGAAAGTTATGTCCAACCTAGACAGCATATTAAAAAGCAGAGAGATTACTTTGCCAACAAAGGTCTGTCTAGTCAAGGCTATGGTTTTTCCAGTAGTCATGTATGGATGTGAGAGTTGGACTATAAAGAAAGCTGAGCACTGAAGAATTGATGCTTTTGAACTGTGGTGTTGGAGAAGACTCTTGAGAGTCCCTTGGACTGCAAGGAGATCCAACCAGTCCATTCTAAAGGAGATCAGTCCTGAGTGTTCATTGGAAGGACTGATGTTGAAGCTGAAACTCCAGTACTTTGGCCACCTGATGTGAAGAACTGACTCATTGGAAAAGACCCTGATGCTAGGAAAGATTGAAGGCAGGAGAAGGGAACGACAAAGGATGAGATGGTTGGATAGCATCACCAACTCAATAGACATGAGTTTGGGTAGACTCCCAGAGTTCGTGATGAACAGGGAGCCCTGGCATGCTGTAGTCCATAGGGTCACAAAGAGCTGGACACGACTGAGTGACTGAACTGAACTGAATCAATGTTAAGGGCTCCCTAGGTGGTTTGGTGCTAAAGAATCTGTCTGCCAACGCAGGAAATGTGAGTTCAATCCCTGGGTCAGGAAGATCCCCTGGAAAAGTAAATGTCAACCCAATCCCACATTGTTGCCTGGGAAATCCTAAGGACAGAGAAGCCCGACAGGCTACAGTCCATGAGGCTGCAAAAGAATTGGACACAACTTAGTGACTAAACACATACATACAATCTATGTTAAATATGGTATATTAAATGGAACGTGTTCATTCTATAATATTTTAATAAAAAGTTAGTGTCTGTTTCTTAATGTACTTTGTTTTTCTTTGATATAACATTCTTTTACAATTACGAAAAATATTTTGTATTATGTTTTTCATTGTTATTTAGCTCTGTAAATTATTATAAGGACCTTGATGCTGGAAAAGATTGAAGGCAGGAGAAGGGGACGACAGAGGATGAGATAGTTGGATGGCATCACCGACACAATGGACATGAGTTTGAGCAGGCTCCAGGAGTTGGTGATGGACAGGGAAGCCTGGTGTGCTGCAGTTCATGGGGTCACAAAGAGTTGGACATGACTGAGCAACTGAAGTGAACTGAACTGAACTGATAAATTATTACTTCAAATTTCTTTGTTTTATCTGCAAAAATCTCCACAAAATATCAATAATATAAAATAAATTTATATTGAAAATCATAGTATTCTAGGACTGAAATTAACTTTTAAAAGTATTTTGTTTCTCTAATAAAGGATTTGAGTATTTATTCTTCTGATATTTTTAATGAAATATGAATTTATAAAATGTGGATTACAGTTCATCAAAATGCAAAATAGCATATTTACCTCACAAATGAATTTTAAATGGAATAGCATCAACAAATTATGTCCCATGAACTAATTATAATGACTCTGGGGGAAAAAAACACATCTAAGTATTGTTTACACATTGCAGTATAGTGCACTCAGAATAATAACTGCCAAAAACACAATTTTTCTGTGTTTTTATACAGTCATTTGAGAAATAACCTTTCTTACAGTCTTTCTTTTTAAAGATTTTTTTTTCATGTGGACAATTTTTTTGTAGTCTTTATTGAATTTGTTGTAATGTTGCTTCTGTTTTATGTTGGGATTTTTCTGGCCTTGAGTCATGTGGAAGCTTAACTCCCTGAGAGAGATTGAACCCATGCCCCCCTATAGTGTGGAAGGTGAAGTCTTAACCACTGGACTGCCAGGGAAGTCCCTTTCTTATAGTCTTGTCTAAAATATCAGGACTGCATAGAACAAATAATACTGAAAAAGAAAATATTCTGCATTCTAAGTCTACTGTTAAGACCATCTGCAACTGAGGACATATCAGTTATTCTGTCTCCCAGTTATAGACATATAACTGTCTCCCAGTTAACTCATCTATAAATAAGGAGAGTAGATGAAGCCATCTCTACAGTCTCTTTCCTCTTCAGCATCTTACAATTTAATATACCTGAGTAGCCCTGGCATCAGGACCAAGAAGATCTATTATATTGGCTTATGAATTGTTCAGTTCTAGCCTTTTGCACACCACAGACAGAATAAAGCTATATTCTTCACAAAATAATTTAAAATATTTAAGGTAGTGAACAAATTTAATTTAGCATATAATAATTCTATGTGCTTACTTCACATACTTAAAATGTATTGTGTATATCAAAGAGATAAACCAAAGAGTTCATGCCTCAAAAATATCTTACATGAGCACCACTTTAAAATTATTATAAAGGATTCTAATAGGAAGATCATGTATTTGGCATTACTGATGCCTACATTTTTATATGTTTCTATGTACAGATATCATAATTAAAATTTTTGAGATGATAGTTGTGAGGGAAGAGGGATAACCATGTTTTTTCATGTTTGCTTTTAGGGAACTGATGGGAGGGATTTCTGTCTGCCCCTAAAGGAAGATGCTGGAGAGCCTGGCAGACTGGCCAGGTCCCACACAGAAAATGGGGTCACTTTGCCTTCCCATGGGAGATCAATCATCTTTCTGAGGCCCACTGCAGAGATGCCCACTTCTCACATTCATCCTGTAGAGAAATGAAGATCCAGGTCTTCAACTTAGGAACTATTTATCTACTGTATTTTGCTGTCTCTTGTCCATTGGTTACAACTCCCAGGAGAATATGGGTAAGCAATGTATCCCTTCAATCTACATTGTCACTTAAATTTATTAATATGATGAGAGGTCTTTGAGTTTTGAAAACAGCAAATCAAGATAGCCTCTTTCCTATCCAGAGGCTCTAAACTGTGATTAATGTTGTCAGTTTAATCACGTGAAAGAATTCTAACAACTTACAAGTTTCAGGAATGAAGTTATAATCACCTAAGCATTTGAGTAATATGTACATTTCTGGATGCTAAATGGGTAATCAATCTGCTGAATTTCATTAAGCATCTGTGATATTTATTTGAAATAATTTTAGTATCATACCCTATAAATTTGCAAAAGAAAAAAGGCCACAAATGTGCACTTTTTTAACATTCTATGAAATAACTAGCAAATATGCAACATGTGATTATCAGGTGTTAAACTAAACACCTGATATTTATTTAGCTTTTATGGAGCCAGCCTCAAATTCTGTATTTCTAGGTCTTGTCCCTCTGAAAGTGAATGTGTCAGTCTCTTGGCATTGTCTGACTCTTTGTGACCCATGGACTGTAGACCACCAGGCTCCTCTGTCCATGGAATTCTCCAGGCAAGAATACTGAAGTGGGTTGCCATGCCCCTCCTCCGGAGGATCTTCCTGACCCAGGGATTAAACTTGGGTCTCCCACATTGCAGACATTTTCTTTAACATCTGTGCCACAAGGGGAGCCCTTTGTTCCTCTAAATGGATAAAATAATGTCATAGATAACTGAGTTGCCAACACTTAAACTCTTATCTTGCCTTCTAAAAATGAGGCAAAAATTAAGAAAATTATGCATGGAGACACAAAAATATTTACAGGAGCTAGTAGAAGTTAGATATTATGATTAAATAATTCACAAAGTAAAGATGGTTTGAAACGGTGTCAGAGCATGCACAAGCCTGTATATACGGGCACTACTGTCCTGCATGGCTTTCTTCCATTCTTTGTGTTACAAGCTATTTAGTTGGTCAGCTTGTAAATTGATTGATATAGCTTTGAACTAAAATGTTTACCATAAGCTACTGTGCTTATAAATAAATTTAGCACCTTGTCTGTGGAAACCACATAGTCTGATTAAGCCATGAGAGACATCCAGAATTCAAATTGATGTTATTTAATTGCTAGAAGAGTGTGGCTCCAAGAGATAGGAGAGACAGGAAAAGAATGCAGATCCTTATCAGTCCAGGGGTCTTCAGAGCTTGGGTCAAAGAAATAAAAAATTGAGTCAAAGAGTGTCTCAACATGACACACTGACTTTCATAAATAGAAGAATTAGAGAATGATATGATCCAGCCCAAAGATGGGGTCATTTTATAAGCCATTTCCTTAAGTTTTGGTACTCATGACACAGTGGCCACCAGGACATCCAAAGCTCCCTCCTTAAACCCCAGTCATTATTGCTGTACAATAAGAAATGTAGACCAACTGAAAGACAACCCTAAAAATTACTTCAGAATATATACCCAGCATTGTTAGAGATGGCATACTGGTTTTTTTTTTTTTTCAAGTGGGTAACATATTTTAATTCCAAGCATAAGAATTAAATGTAGAAGCATTTGAAAGAGTTAAATATAAGTTGCTAAAAAGAATAACTATTTCTGGGTAAGGAATCTATACATATTTGATATTATTTATAGTGGTTAGAAGAATGTGGCAACAGGTTGTTAAAGCAACTAGTTAGCCTTGTAATTGCAATATAAAATGCATTCATGAATAATTATTTATATTTGTGGTTTTAAGTTAAAAATTGTAAGACTATCTTGATATAATTTTTAAACAGTATTGCAAAATTTAGAACTTAAAAGTCACTGAATGTCTTAGCCTCTTAAGACTTTTAAATATATGGAAATGATTTTCAATAAACCAAGTGAAATACTAAAGGTCAAATATGTTAAATCTATAAATGTAACTTAAAATTTAAATTAATTAGATTTGTAAATAGTAACAAACATTAAACAAGTGTGGTTGCCAAAACTTGCTAGATTTATGCATAGAACAAAAATATGTATAAGTGAGGCTAAAGTAGAAAACCATAAATATTAAATTTGAAAATGACCTCTTAAAAAATCTACTCTGCACATGGCAACCATCTTCAAAGACATAAAATACTAAAAATAAAAATATCACACTGAATTTTTGAAGACATATTTCTAAATCAGTTATTGTCAAGGATACTATGATAGCAACACTGGAAACCGTATGACATGTCCTACAGATACTTGTTTTCTTGGACTTTTAAGCAGTCATTTCTCATATATTTAGATAAAACATAAAGGCAGTTTAGATAGACAAGCTTTTGGTGTTTAAAAATATTCAACTGGGGTTCTTTGTTCTTTTCCTGGGTTAGATTGGGAAAGGAGAGATGACTTACAGAAGTGAGGAAGAGCCATTGAAAAGATATTAAGTGATGAAAAAATTATTTCCCCTGAGGGCAGCCAAAAGCTTTTAAAAAACACTTCATGGGCATGGTTGTGGTTCTGTTTTGAATTGATGGGTTTATTCCCCTTAGGTGGAAATGCTTGTGAGGTGGCCAATGAAGGAAACTGAGACCCAGTGTTAAGAATGAGCCTTGGTTAACCTGGAGGGGGTGGAGTGGGCAGAGGAAGAGAAAAGGCTTTCACATGGGGAATTTTTGGCACTAGTTAGATTAATTAAATGCTATTAAACTGATTGAACTTTAAAAGAGAAGTAGTTAAAGGAACTTGATTTAAAAAAAACTCCCTCAAGCCTCAAAAATGAACACAGATATGGGATGGCATTATAACATAAAATATCAAAGTGGGGTCCTGAGTGTTTTTTAAGTGTTTAAACAAGGATAACAAGGACTTTCCTCAGGTAAGATGAGTGCTCCCTTTCACATAGGTTGGGAAGGTAAATTTCTATAAAGAGATGATGTAAAAGTATACTTTTTTAGAAGAACTCTGAGGCAATCATTGGCAGCAGCATAAATTTCTTAAAAACTAACAAAAAAGGCCTTTTCTTGACCCCTCTCCATCTTCATATTCCAATGTATCATTCCTCGTATTCCTCTTACAATGAAATTTCTTGAGTGTTGTCTTAACAGAGAATTCTCGATTTTTGCTCTTCCACACTCAAGCCCACACCCGCAGGCAGGTTTCCCTCTGTGTCCACTCTACTCAAACTGATCTCATCGATATCATCAATGGTCATTCCCCAGTCACCATCTTATTTGGTTAACCAGCAGCTTTTAGAGTATCTAACCACCTGCTCCTTCTGGACTCACATCCATTCCTTGGTTTCATGACCCCACACTTGCCTTGTTTTTCTCTGACTGCTGTGTCTCCATATCTTTGCTGCTTCTTCCTCATCTCCCTAACCTCTACATGCTGAAGGATTCCCAGGGCTCAAGCCATGTCCCTCTCTGTCTCGCTCTCTGTCTCTGTCTCTCTCCACCTCTCTTCCCTGTTTCATCTACACTCACTGCTTAGCTAATCACATCCAGTCTCAGGCATTGAAATACTGTTTATAAGCTAGTGGTATTATTCCAAATTATATCTTTATCCTTCTCCACTGAATTCCAAGCTAATCTACCCACTTTAAATCTTTACTTAACAAGTCCAAAATTGAGTTCCAATATTCTCAATCCTATCCCTACTCTCTACTCCCTAAACAACACAGGCAGTCTTCCTCCCATCAGTGAATGGTGTAACCCTATTTCTTCCAGTTCAGGGGTCACCAAATCTGAACCACTGCGTGCTTATATATTATCTATGCTGTTTCTGTGTTATAGTGGCAGCATAGACCACAAGGCCTACAAAGTTAAACATATTTATCTTCCAGTCCTTTACAGAAAAAGTTTACCAACTGCTGTTATAGTTGCTCAGGCCAAAAAATCCATAGCTGTCTTTACTCTTTGTTTGCTTAATAATCTTTATATGCTCTGTCAGCAAATCTTGTTGATCTTACCATCAAGATCCTGTCTATCCAGATTATACCCACTGATTATCACCATTATTGGCACCACCTTGAGTGAAGTCACCATCATTTTGTTATCTGAATTATTGAAAAAGACTCTTAGCTCAGAGAATGTTTCATACACATAAAGCCTTAATATATAAATTAATGAAGGCATGGATAAAATAAAAACATTCAGAATTTGAGGTAAGACTACTTAAACAGGATTGGTGATTAGGAAATAAAGGAAAGAATTTTTCAGTGCTTTAATTTATGCATGGCTCAATCTATACTTCAGTCAAGTGCTTTGAAAATGCCAAAGTGCTGTTTAAATGTAATCAACCTCAATGATTGGTTTCAGGGTTGTTCCAGTAATGAAAATGAGTAAAGAAATATTGGGTATAAGATGAAAAAGTACAACTGTTGCTTGATGTCTGGACAATTATTTGAAAGACAGAGACACTTGGAAATGAGTGAATTTTCCTATACCCAAACATGCTATTCTTTTTAACCGAATGCTGACACGTAGAGGGAGGGAATAATGGCTGTAAATGTTGCAACTTTCCAGGATAATGTAGAAATCCTGATGTGTATGTGAAATGTACCCACCTCTGTGCTGCGCTTAGTCACTAAGTTGTGTTCAACTCTGGGATCCCATGGACTGTTGCCCGACAGGCTCCTCTGTCCGTGGGGATTTTCCAGGCAAGAATAATGGAGTGGGTTGCCATGTCCTCCTCCAGGAGACCTTTCCAACCCAGGGATTAAACCCAGGCCTCCCACATTGCAGGTGGATTCTTGTTCCCAAATAGCTTTTTAAAATGTAAAATTCTCTACAGTTCAACACTTGCAGAGCAAGTTAAACATGACTACTAATTGGAATGGTTGATGGGCCTGTAGTTTGTGAACTCCAATGGGAATTATCATTGTCACCAACACACTTCTGTAGATAAGTGATCTTAGTACACATGAATGGTGGCAAGAAACAATGCCCTTGGAGATACCTTGGCCCCAAACCTCCTTATACCAAACTTCCCAGATGGGGATGCTGTGTTTTAATCAACAGTGGAAAATGTAAGAAATGCAAATTTCCAGATCAACCAATAGTATTAGTTGCTCAGTCATGTCCAACTCTTTGCAACTTCATGGACTGTAGCCCACCAGGCTCCTCTGTCCATGGGATTTCCCAGGCAAGAATACTGGAGTGGGTTGCCATTTCCTTTTCCAGGGAATCTTCCCAACCCAGGGAATAAAACCAGATCTCCCACACTGCAGGCAGACACTGTACCGTCTGAGCCAAAATTCATTGATCTAGGCAGCTAGTAATTGAGTATATATTGGGATGCACCGGGTAATGTGAATTGAACAGTCAGCAAGACTGATATGGACTCTGCCTTATAGTTTAGGGAAGAGATAGGCAAGTTAAAGAATTACTTGTTTAGTTTCTAAGTTGTGTCCAACTCTTTGCAACCCCATGGACTGTAGCCTGCCAGGCTCCTCTGTCCGTGGAATTCTCTAGGCAAGAATACTAGAGTGGGTTGCCATTTCCTATTCCAGGGGATCTTCCCGACCCAGAGATTGAATCTACATCTCCTGCGTCTCCTGCATTGGCAGACAAGATTCTTTACCACTAAGCCACCTGGGAAGCCCTGCCAAACAAATAAGTGAAAAATCATAAATTACAATACATTATATAAATTAATTAGTATGTAATATAATACATTACCCATTATCTATATGCAATGTATGTTATAAAGCCACTTCCAAAAAACGTGCTACTTAAAAGTCTGCTTCTTTAGAAGCATCCTTAGTCAATCATGTATATTCCCAAATAAGTGTCATTCCACACTGCAGACATCTGTAGCTCACCCACAATGACCACAGGATGTCTTATGAAAATGAGTGCTGAGTGAGTATTCAAGTGAAATTTTGTGATAATATAGAAATTATCACTGGAATAATTCTTTCTTATTCTTCTAGTATATAGTCTCTTGATAAATAAATGGATATTTGAGCCACAAAATATTTTTCTCAGCTCAGTTTTATGTCCTAAATCATAATCTCAGATATTTTCTCTCACCTGGGAAATCACTCCAGGGTCTCCAATGGAAACTTTTTGAGAAAGCAGATCCCCAGCCCAATCCTGGACCCAGTGAATCAACATTTCAAGTTGGAGACTTTGAATGTGTGCTTACAAAGTTGTTCTGTGTTCTTCCGGTTAGAAATGATAGTTTAAAGCTTATTCAGTGGAGTGCCATTCTGATTGCAGCGGACTTTGGGCCTCCCCTCTTCTATCTCACTCCTACTCACCACACCCTGCTCCTGCACCCCCATACACACACCACAGAAGAGGTTTGGGAAAAGGGGGGCATTTCTAGAAGTTAGTTTTCACTTAAAAGGACTTAGAACAGTGTCCTTCCTCTCTTTGCAACCCCATGGACTATACAGTCCATGGAATTCTCCAGGCCAGAATACTAGAGTGGATAGCCTTTCCCTTCTCCAGGGGATCTTCCCAACCCAGGGATCGAACCCAGGTCTTCTGCATTGCAGGTGGACTCTTTACCAACTGAGCCACAAGGGAAGCTCAAGAATACTGGAATGAGTAGCCTATCCCTTCTCCAGCAGATCTTCCTCATCCAGGAATCGAACTGGGGTCTCTCACACTGCAGGTGGATTCTTTACCAACTGAGCTATGAGGGAAGCCCTCCTTCCTCTCAGCTCTTGTACATTATTGATCCAAGAGTTGATAAAAAATAAACATAGCCTTTCATCAGGAACATGACTGGTTGTCACTGATACTGACTGCTAAGCTCTGTGAGGCGGTTTGCTCTGTACCTTCATGAAAGACAGAATTACGAAAGAGAGAGGTAATGAAATCATCCTGTTTGCTGCTATGCAAATAAGACAACATCATTCATTCTGAGCATGACAGTTCCAGGAGGAGGGAACATAGTCTGTGGTGACACGGATATGAACAGAGAGAACAGATGAGGCTCATGCGGCTTATTCGGAAATCAGAGGGAACTCTAAATGCCTTTACTAAATGATATATCAGAAGTGACACACACGTAACATTCTGAGAACCCGAAATCTTAGAGAAAGAACAGATAAAAAATTTTAAAGGTAAGGCTATCCTTTTCCATGATAATAATGTTGACTCTGTATTTAAAATACACATTTGATCTATAAGCAGTTTGGTTCATGAGGATATGAGATGACTCAGCAGGAGCATGTTCTACCTCATCTGCCAGCCTAATGTGAAAGGATGCAGCCACAGAAGTAGAATGAATGAAGACTAACTTGTCATCACTACTCTGTGCAGGTCGGGTCATGTCACTTCTATGCACCTCATTCCCAGAAAAGCACACAACATTGTAAAGCAACTATACTCCAATAAAAACTAATTTAAAAAGAAGTAAACAAAAAGAAAGTCACCCGTCATGAAAAAGGCCAACTATTTATTCAGACATGTTTATTATGCAAATAGATACATCTCTTACAGAAAAAATAGAGAACACACATGTTGGAACCCAACCAAGGACAACAGCCTAGTAAAAGGCATTCCTTGCTCAGAGCCAAGCTGCTCGCAGACCCCAAGATGATCTAACTGGCAGCATTCCTGTGTGTATGTGTAACATAAAGGGTGGAGGGGAGCGGGGGAGACTTGATTTTCCATTTCCTTAATGGCACAACTTCTTACCTTTTCCAGGATTTTCAAAAGGCAAATATCTTTATGCTGCCTTCCCGATGCTGGCCATACTCTGGGTGAAAGAGGTAGTGTGTATAGGTATTTAGCACAAAAAGGCTGGAGGGTTAGAAAGAGCTGGGTGATTGGGGGTCAAGGTCTAATGCATGGATGCTCATAGCCTTCAAAGACTTGAAACTATCATAATACAGACTTTTCCTATGTGGCTGCCAAGGTTAGAAAGAGTACAGGAAGCAAGATTTGATTCCACATGAAGAAATACTTTCTAATATTCAGTGATGTCCTCAGATAAAATGCATGTGGAGACATTCCCAAGCCAGTGGGCTCAAGAGCAGGAGATGAACACATGGAGGGGAGTGTGCACTGTATAGTCTCTTAAAGCATGGGCTTTGCCGTCAGACAGAACTGCGCTCTCATCATTTTGATTTACTTGCTCTGTGACCTTGGGGAAGCTACTTACGCTGTCCAAACTTCAAATTTCCTGTCTCTAAATAAAGAAAATTGTTCCCATTTCACAAGACTGCTGTGAAGGTTAGGCGAGATAGTGACTAAGAAGAATTTAGCGCAGTTTTAGCAGGGCAGGTTGTACAGAATGGTAAATATTATTGTCGGAAGATGAGACACTGGAAGAGTTGTGGTCTGTGAGCTAGAAAGCTGCCTAAAATGGGAGACAAGGTGAGGTGCATTTTCAGTCGCGATATCTGGCAGCCTGAAGTTTAGGAGACATGAAACCTTAAATTTAGCAAGCAATCAGATAAGGTGAAAGCAGATAAACCCTGAAGCAACTAACTAATCAGAAACAGAATTGTGTCTAGATAATAAGGACCTTGCTTCCAGGAAAATAACATCAAACCGTGGAAGATAAAAATTAGAGAACGTTTCAGAGTTTTAAAATATAATAACTCCCTTCCTTAAATCCCCCTTTAACATATGATTTATCTTTAAATTTTAAGACCACTTATTGATGGATTCTAGCAATAGTCCTCCTTTTGCAGGAAGTTACTACCTACCAGCTATCATTTAATACTGTGCTTATATGCCAGGAAGACATTTTCATGTGTGGTTAATTTTTTTTTACCAACTCAGTGTTATAATCATCTGAAACCTGACTTCTTCACTGTTAAACTATCTTATGATACTCACATAAACCCTGTATCTTGCTATTGCCCACTTAGTCAGAAGAATTCAAATGCCTTTCCGCCTACCTACTGCCTGCTGAAAACATGCTCTCCCTGGAATGCAGAGGCAGATTGGGTAGAATGCTCATATTTAATGAAATTATGAAATGTGAATTTGATGCACTTTGCAGGATAAAAAAAAAAAGATTGTGCCCTTAAGCAACATTTCTGGACTGTTTCAGTTGGGAGTATGTGATGTGAAATTTTAAGAGTCATGAAAAGTCTAGTCTAAACACACAACTTTGGGGGCATTCTTCCATATTTGTGTCAAAAAATATGCTTTTGGACGCTAAAATCTATCTGATTTTAGACACCATGGGTTACATGGATTGGAAACATTCAAATCGTATCCCTCCAAACCTCAGTCCATGATGTATTCTATGCCAGACATTTCTCTTGACCACTTTAAACTGTTAGTCTTTATCTTCCCTGACCTCCTCCCACATCATTCTTTAGAAATTCTCATAGACAATTAAACATCTCAAGTATAACTATTTAATGGTCATTGACTGACTATTAAATCGTTTTCAGATACATTAAATTCAGCACACCAGACTAGTCAGACGAGTCAACTTCTATTTTTCTGAAGTCCTTTGATTAATTTTCCCCCGAAACCTTATGCTGAATAGGTCAGAAAGACTAGATGGACCTGGTGCTATGCAGCCCTCTGAAATAGATTTGGATTCATGTTGATTTAAGGCTCAGCACTGATTCTAAAAAATAAAATAAATAAATAAATAAAGATACATGAAACTTTCTTGCAAAAATTCTTGAGTAGATTCCCAGACATAAAATCATCCATCCATGCTGTCTCCATGACACTACCCTACCCCCATTATGTAAAGTGGTCCATTCTGATTACTAAAGCATAATTCCCATCCCAAATTCTTTGTTTTGAAAGAATGTTCCCTCCCACACACTAGCTACTATTTTCAACCTCTCTAGATGTGCACCCTGGATGACAAACTTCCAGCTACCTAATGACTCCCAGAAACCTGCACTTTGTTTTCTCCAGCTCAGGGAAACTTAATTGTCTTAGTCAAAAACAGAGGTATCCTCTGTGGCTGCCCCCCAATATAAATCCTCATGCTACTTCTTCATATAAATCCCTCACCCCTACTGATTCAAGGCCCAAATTCATTTTGTCCCTATGCCCTTAAGCATCACTAAGGCCAATTCTCCCTTCCCCAGGCGATTATAATGGTCTCTTGACTATGCTGTTACTTCTGCCTCTCTCCAATCCCTCTCTCAACCTAAAGCCAGAATGACCCTTCTGAAAGGCAAATTAATTCCCTAACTTAAAACCCTCAACCACTTGCCTTGATCTTAGAATAAAATTCAAATTTCTGCTTACCTTCCCAGCCCCATCAAATACCACTTTTTCTTTTATCCTCTATGTCCAAGCCACACTGAATTTTATCCTTCAATGTATGTGCACCTTCTCAGAGCACCCTTCCTCACCTACCACCCAATTCCCTTTTTCCCACTCCTGCCTGCACAACTTTTATTTATTTTCATATTTAATATTTGAAATCATTTCCTCTTGGAAGTCTTCCCTGCCTCTCTAGCCCAGTCCAAGTTTGGGCTAGGTATGTGCCTTGTGATCCCAAGTACCCTTTATTTATTCTACTTTAGCACTCAGCTCGCTGCTTTGCCCACTTGCTTGTCTGTTTTCACAGTACTTCCTATAAAAAAGTGCCTTTTTGCTCCCCATTGAATCCCTCAGCCTGTCAGGACTGAGTGATTCCTGCCCAGCAGACTGTGAGTCCTATACTTACACGCTCTTTACCTGGAATGCCCAGCAAAAATTAGAAGATGTCATTCAGTTGTTCCACACATTTTGACTGAGTGTTCTCTGTGAGACAGAAATGATTCTAGGTTCTACAAATAGTCAAAAGGCAAAAGGAGAAGGGAGCAGCAGAGGATGAGGTGTTTAGATAGAATCACCAACTCAATGGACATGAGCCTGAGCAAACCCCAGGAGGTAGTGAAGGGCAGAGGAAACTGGCATGCTATAGTCCATGGGGTCGCAAAGAGTCAGACACAACTTAGCGACTGAACACCACCAACGAATAGCAGAAATATAATAAAATTATTTCCTATACCATGGCATGTGGTCAAATATTATTTGCCACCAGAAAAAGCAATGTTGAGTACTAGGAAATATGGTCCACACATATATAGCCTATGTGTGATTCAAAGCTCTTCTAGCAAGCATGGTGGGGCTCTGAATCACAGCTTGATAACATTTTCACATTTGCACTTCTTGGAGCCTGTATTCAAAACAATCACAAACAAAAATGTCCTTGCCTTTAGCTGGCTACACAAGTGGAGAGCTGAACATTCATATGTAAGCAATACTAACTTAGAAATGCTACGCAACACGCACCTGGGGAGAAAATTCCTGTAAAATGTGCCTGGTCTCTGTTTGAAGCCAAGACACTTAAAAGGTTCTACATGTAGGAGAACAGGAATGTGGAGTTTCAAATGTGCTGGACAAATGCCTTCCTGTCAGCAGCCTTTCTCACTTCCCTGTTGGCTGGCAACATTCTCAGGAGGCTTTCTAGTGGTCAGAAAAGCACTCATTGGAAAAAAAAAAATTGGTTAGATACATCAAGTTACTCATGTTTATAAAAGGGAAATTGAGTTATCCTTCCCAAATGAGAGGAAATGTGCCATCTAGTACAGTATATGATTTCATTAAAAAAAAAAAGATAAGGATAGACATCACAGATGTTTAGTCAACTATTGAATAAAGGGAAAAAAGTCATTTATATTATCTACATTTTCTTCCACATGAAGCCCAAATAAACAAAACTTGAGTTTTTCCTTATTCTCAAGACATAAATTACTGTAGGCCAATACTTTATTGTGCTGTTTCTGAGGACAGATTAATCTCTTCTCCATTCACTCGTTTGAGTCATGCTTTCTGTAACTTTACCACCTGCTGTGACTTGGAAACTAGTATTTTTCTCTTCTCCAGAAAAATATAGGAAGACTTACTCCCTTAGCTCTGCAAGTAATATTTGCAGGCACCAAACAAACAAAATTGGCCATATTATCAATTTAACAACTTTGGCTTCTTGAAATTACATTATGCATTTTTAGTTTTAAGGTTTTAGCTCATATCCATCATTATCTTCATGCTGTCCCCTACCTGTCTTTCCACCATTCTCTCATCTATGAAGTCTGCTATCACATGTGCCTATGAACTATTTCCATTAGCTGTTCATATCTGTCAAAGCATGTAGGTGTAGGTGTCTGGCTTCTCCTTTGTTGTTGTTTTAGTCACTAAGTGGTGTAGGATTCTTTTGCAACCCCATGGACTGTAGTCTGCCAGGCTCTTCTGTCCATGGGATTTCCCAAGCAAAAAGAATACTGGAGTGGGCTACCATCTCCTTCTCCAGGGGATTTTCCTGACCCAGGGATCGAACCTGTGTATCCTGCCTTAGCAGGTGAATTCTTTACCACTGAGCCACCAGGGAAGCCCAGCTCCTCCTTACCTTTGCTAAAAGAATGGCCCCACTGATTCAATCGTTGCTAATTCTTGGCCCATCTTCACAGCCAATCTAAACTCCCTCAATTGCCAGGTGCCACTTTTCTCTGCACCTTTGACCCGGATATAAAGCCTCCATGGCCTTCCTAATTGCTCTTGTATTAAGTGATCCTCAACCTGTTCTCAAAATCCTTGACAACATGGATAAAGTGCTATGCTTTTTCTCTCTTGGTGATTTTGTTCATGTACTGATTTACTTACTTTAACAGTCAATCCTGCCCCTTCCTGAGCATCTATTTTAAATACCCTTCCTCCAAAGAGCCTTTCATGATTTTGCAACTATGGATTACCTCCTCTTTCTGTGATTTCTCCATGGTATTTTGGTATTTGTCTGTACTGTTTTATTACACAGCAGTGTCTTACACGGGTGGCTCAGAGGTTAAAACGTCTGCCTGGAATGCGGGAGACCCAGGTTCGATCCCTGGGTCGGGAAGATCCCCTGGAGAAGGAAATGGCAACCCACTCCAGTACTCTTGCCTGGAGAATCCCATGGAGGGAGGAACCTGGTAGGCTACAGTCCATGGGGTCGCAAAGAGTCGGACACGACTGAGCGACTTCACTTTACTTCACTTCATATTGCGTCTTACAGTGTGCTTAGGGTTTTTTTTTCTCCCTGCTTGTTTCTCCTGTTTTGTTTACACTTTAAATACAAGGTTTTCTGTTATCTTTGGCTCTTATCCTCTCACAAAAGGACTTCACATTTTTAAAAATTCATTCAACTGACTTAAATTCAAGAAATATCCTACAAGTTTTACTTCATGTATGAGTCTTATAATCTTATTCTTTTAAGGATGACTCGTATTCTGAGAAACTAGTGTGGTTTGTGGTTTAGAGTCATAGTTTAAGTTGCCCTTAGGAAGAATGAAAAACAGCTGGTATCCAAGCAGCTCTGGAAATTTGTCAAGAAACTAATTGTAGAATAGAAGCCAAGAGTTTGACTTGCATATCTTAAACTCTATCTATTATTTTTTAACAGGATACAGTGTTTGGAAAATTAAATATTTCTAAGTATGTGCTTTCCACTAAAATCATGGCCAATATACCCAAAGAAAATATTATACACTATAATATGAATGTCACCAATCTCATGTTCAAATTGTGTCCACTTAATTCACTCAAGCATATATGCACATAATCCAGTACTTGAAGAAGAAAAAAATCAGTTAATTTTAAGGGGATTTCTTTTTTCAAATTTTGAAAAACTTTTGTATTTTAGGTGCACAAGATAAAATATTATTATAAATGATGAGTGAACTCTAATTATAAATAATAATATCAAAATTGATCCATGTTAAACATATAACAATTCATAGGGATTTCAAATAAATTCACCAAATAATGCTTGATTACTGTTTGTACACAAGAAATTTCCCAAGAAAATAAAAGCTTAAAATTAGGAAGTTTGCAGGAAATATACAAATGACTATAAATTGGATCTGATTTTGATGAGAGCAGTATGATAGACATAATAGGTTACAGTGACTCAAAGGAGAGATCAAATGTGGCTGTGATTATAGGAAGTGTCAGTAAAGAACAAAACATTCTTAAAGAACACAGGAGATTTGGGTTTGATTCCTGGGTCAGTAAGATCCCCTGAAGAAGGAAATGGCAACCCACTCCAGTATTCTTGCCTGGGAAATCCCATGGACAGAGGAGCCTGGTAAGCTACAGTGTATGGGGTCGCAAAGAGGACACACCTGAGCACACACACACAAGTTAAGAAGACAGTAGAAGGTGAAGAAATAGCATGGGGAAAGTTTTAGAAAAGTTGTGAATGAAGGTGATTTCAGGTCAGGCTGGTGCAATTAGAAAGAACCTTGAGCTGAAGAACATCCTCTGTGAGGGTCCCACGGTGCTATCATCCACCGAGGGGACAGTTTGAACACAGAGCTTGGAGCAACAGTGAGATAAGTATCCTCAGTTTCTGAGGCCCATATTTGAGGTTAGGAATGGAACTTACTTTCAAATTGTTCACAATCCAAAGCAATGTTAAACAAATTAAAAGTAGGTGTGTTCAACTGAGATTTGTATTTTTCACTTGACCTGGGGGTTAAAGTCGCTTGATGTGAGAGTTGGACTGTGAAGAAAGCTGAGCACCGAAGAATTGATGCTTTTGAACTGTGGTGTTGGAGAAGACTCTTGAGAGTCTCTTGGACTGCAAGGAGATCCAACCAGTCCATTTTTTCATTCTAAAGGAAATCAGTCCTGGGTGTTCTTTGGAAGGAATGATTCTAAAGCTGAAACTCCAGTACTTTGGCCCCCTCATGAGAAGAGTTGACTCACTGAAAAAGACCCTGATACTGGGAGGGATTGGGGGCAGGAGGAGAAGGGGACGACAGAGGATGAGATGGCTGGATGGCATCACCGACTCAATGGACGTGAGTCTGAGTGAACTCCGGGAGTTGGTGATGGACAGGGAGGCCTGGCGTGCTGTGATTCATGGGGTCGCAAAGAGTCGGACATGACTGAGCGACTGAACTGAACTAGCTGAACTGAACATTCCTGCTCTGACCTCAAAGTTTTACTTCCCTCAAAGTTTCTCTGAGTCTGCCAGAGGGATCCAGTGAATTATTTCAGCTGGTCCATTTACTCATAGAGACTTTTGTTGTTATTTAGTTGCTAAGTCATGTCTGATTCTTTTGCGACTCCATGGACCAGGGTCCATGCTCCTCTGACCAGCCCACCAGGCTCCTCTGCTCATGGGATTTTCCAGGCAAGAATACTGGAGTGGGTTGCCATTTCCTTCTCCAGGGGATCTTCCCAACCCAAGGATCAAGCCCACGTCTCCTGTGTTGGCAGTGGATTCTTTAACCCTGAGCCACCTGGGAAGCCCCACAGAGACAGGAATTCACTAAACCGACCATGTTTTTCTAACTGAACTGATCTGCTCCCCTCCCGCCCACCTTAGAGGCTTTACTCAGGCTCTTCCCTCTGTCTGGAAGAGTCTTCCCTCACCTATCCATGTGGCTCCCTCCCTCCCCTTACTCTAGGACATTCTAAGGGCCTTCATGATTACACTATGAAATATCCAAACCTCAACCTGCTTTATTTTTCTTCATAAACTTATCACTTTCTGACATACTATGTAATTTGTTGATCTTGTTTATTGTCTGAATCCTCACCCAGGGGGCCAAGGAATATCTATTTTATTCACAAATTTATGCTGGGTGTTTAGAATAGTGTCTCACATATAGTAAATGCTCAATAAACAGTAACTGAGTAAATATATGTGTGATGAACTATATGGAGTATTTACATGACAACTTGAGACAATGTTACTTTATAGTATAGTACTATACTACTGTTTTTCATTCTTTACTAAGTGAAGAAGAAGTGGAAGTGTTAGATGTGTCTGACTCTTTGTACCCCTTTGGTAGACTATAGCCTACCAGGCTCCTCTGTCCATGGAATTCTTCAGGCAAGAATACTGGAGTGGGTTTCCATTCCCTTCTCCAGAAAATCTTCCCAGTCCAGGGATCAAACCTGGGTCTCCTGAATTGCAGGCAGATTCTTTACCATCTGAGGCACCAGGGGCACCCTTACTAAGTGGAGGAAGATTTATAAAGCATTTACCATACAACTAGCATTGTATCTGGTTCTTAAAAAATAAATCATATATAGTGGTTCCCATAGTTCAAAAGCAAATAATAAGAAAGGGATGTCAAGCAGAATACAAAAACTATATGATTTCAGCTGGCACCATAAAGGAAGAAACAGATATCCTAGCATCTCCAGCAGTTCCCCCAATGTAGTATTTGCTCAATCTAACAAATGGAAAGATGCCCCCCAATACAAGCATAGGCTTTGAAATTGCACAGACCTAAATTATAATTCCGGTGATACTATTCATTTTCCAAACCACCTTTGCCTAGTCATTAACTTTTCTGGGCCTAAATGATCTCATTTGTAAAATGAGGATCATAATCTTAACCTCATAGGAAGACTGTGAGCTATCAAATGAGATCATCTATGGAAACAATTAACCAAATCTTCGGCTTATAGAAGCAATTTAATAATTGCATGTGGAATCAATTTGTGATCAGTGGGGAAAAACATAACTGGAAAAATATGGCTTTTTAAAATGCATTTCCACTGTGTTGTACCCTACATATTATTCATGATCATCCCTCTTCCCTCCATATTATTGAAATAATAAATTACACTACATATTGATTGGCTATTATATAAATTGTTGTTCCCATTTTACAGAGAAGGAAGTTCAATCTTATGTATATTAAGCAACTTGCACAAGGCCACAAAACAAGCAGCATAGTTAGGATTTCAACCAAGATGAGTTTCTCTCCAAAGCCAGTTCATTTGTCTTGATCCTCACCTTAGTCTGCATAGTGATGTGATCACCATCAAGTAGTACTCCCTAAACCTGCAGTCTGGAGAGTGTACCTTTTTGAGCTTGCACAGAATCTTATGTATCATAAAATGTATGATGCTTGAAAACATGGTTATTACTCTCCTTTCTGTATCTGGGCATCACTTCTAGAAACACCTGTTCAATGTGAGTAACTGCTCCTATTTTTAGATCTTGAACAGGTTTTCACTGGGCATGTTTCTCAGTAAGTTCACAGGCATGCATAAAAACTGATGTTTCTTGCACATTATTTTTCTGTAGGATCTAGTCTAATTGTCCTACCCCTCAGCTCATACATTCCCCATAATAACCCCTTGTGGCAAATAATACTTTTATCTTCATGTTAGAGATGATGAAAATAAAACAGAATTAGGTAATGAACTCATTCAACTTATAATTCCAGGACTGAGGTTTGAACCCAAGCATTTAAATTCCAGGCTCCACAGTCTTAATTATGAGACTGTACTGCCCCTCACACACAAGGAATGATATCTTCTTTTCCAGTTTCATTAAGAAATCCTAGAAAAATGCCTTTGAGTAAAGTCTGAATTGTACTTCTATGAACCATGACTCTCTTACATTTGGCAAGTCTTTATTTTTCTTGTGACAATGATATCTACAATTAAAAAGCTTAGTTAAATAAAAGAAAGAAATTTAAAAACTGACAGAAATCCCTAAATTTAGGTCAGCACTTATAAAAAGTGGTTAGTGATACCACCTCCCCCACCCCAGCTTAGAAATACCATATTGGTGGTCTTCATTGCCTTAAACAGGCTCCAAGCTGTGCTCTTGGGAGGTGCTGGAAGTTTAACCATAACCTTGTATAAATTCAAAACCAAATATTAAGAAACTTTAAAAAGACATCTACTCTTTTAATATCAACTTAAAAAAAAGTTACTTTCTAAGTAAAACAACTTAAACACAGAGAGCCTATTTTTTGTTTTGTTTTGTTTTGTTTTTAAGAGAGAGCAAAGAATGTGTTCAAGGCAAGTTGGAACAGTGCACAAATGTGCTGGCTTCACTGTTATCTGAACGACAAAGCATTAAATCACAGGGAGGAAAAAGTCAGCATGTTCTCTGAGAATACAAATAGATTAGTGTCAGAAGCAGCTTTGTCCAAGAAAGGGAAGAGACACCTACCCAGAGAATAAATCATGCACACAAAACCTATAATTTAAAAAAATTATTTTCAAGAAATATTTTAGTTGATAAATATGACTATTAGACCAACAAAGCACAGAAAAAGTTCCCTGTGACTTTTTTTTTTTTTAAGGAGGACCTTCCAAATGTGATCAGTCATCATACCCCACCCTTTATCTCTTTCTCATATAAGACCTGTTTCATCAAGGGTTATGGAACTCACACAAAAATATTAGATACTTTCCTTCCCTTTTAATTCTATGATAGAACAGTCTTTAATTTACCAGGCACTTCAGAACCTTCCCTAAGATAAAAGGTGCAAAAAACCCCATATCCTTTAACACACAAACTCTTTGGATCCTCTCAACATACACCTTAAACAAAGTGCCCTCCCTCAGAATTCAAAGAAAACACATTTCTCTTACCATATATTCCATGTTTGCTGCTGGTGGGAACACTTTGCCCCGAACTTGGTTATGATAATCAAGAATGGCGATCATGTCATTCTGCGAAATGTAGCGCTTCCGCCTGGTTTTGGGGATATCCGCAGAGTCTAGTTGTGCTTCCAGGGCTGCTTCAATATCAGTGAAATTATTGGTTGGCGGGGATGAGTCAGTGGAATTGAGTAAGACGACGGCACTGGCTTCACAGAGAAGGGAGAACAGGAGTGCACTGCTGACGGCAGAGATTGCTATCATTTTGAGAGGTGGAGAGGAAGAGGCCAGGAGTTTACTTTGCCTTAAAGCGGAAAAGTAGAGTTAGGGTCTATAAAGGAAAAAAAAAAAAAAAAAACACAACAACAACAATAGGGCCAGAGGGTATGAATTTACAAAATCAGTGCTTGATTTGACTGTCTTCAAAAAATCCAAACAAATGTTGAAGTCAAGCCTAGGAGACAACCTGTAGTGGTCTCTATACATTTTGCTTGGTGTTATGAGGCAAACCCCTAAGAGGAACTTCCTCTAGCTAGAGAAAAATAAACAGCATGGTTACTCACCCTAAACTGAATGTGAGCCATTTACCCCAAATGCCTGAGTCACAGAATGCATTACTGCATATTTATTTTCAGAGGGAAAACTTAAGGAATTGAAACTCATCTTGAGAGTGAAAGGAAAACTGCATCACAGGTAATAACAGAGAATGTGCTGATAATGTCCCCCAAACATATATGGACACCCAGTAATAGAACAGATACAAAAAAAGTTATAATAACCCAATCTCACTTCTAAAAAAGTAAAAATGTGAGCTACTTTAAAAACAATGCATGCAAAATAAACTTGTTGAGCTAAATAGCTTACCTCTGCACAAAGCCAAAATGAATATAGTATTCTTCCAAAAATGTAAAGTTCTTTGCTAGGTTGTAGCATGAACTCTTGTGAGAGGAGTGTGTCTTATTACAAATCTCAGAGAGCAAAACTCTACAAGGTTTGAGTGCTGCTGGCTACAGGAGCAGCTAACAGCTTTTATATGTCACAGTCTGCAGCAGTCCAGAAAGGGCAGTCTTTCTTAGGGTCTCTCCTAGCCAAAATCAAAGGGGAGGGGTTTTGGATAGAAAAAACAGTGATTGGGTGGCAACCTTTTTATGTGGGTGGTGAGGAAATTGAGTCACACCCACAGCTTACCAAGTACAAACCATAAAAGACAAGCCTTTTTTTCTCTGGGCTTCCACCTTTTCTGAGTGGTTAATTTTCCTCATTTAATGCTTTCTAGTTCCTGGTTCCCATACAAAAAGGAGAAAAAAAAGGGGACTGTGAGTTCTTGAAAACACAGAAGGTTGAGTAACAAGCAGTACATTTCTTTTAAAAACAGTAAATGACATGGGAGCTGAAAAGAGCAAGCTGATATTAAATCAAAAGAACAGCTCACAGAGTTAATCTGGGTGGCCACAAATATGATTCAAAAGAGATGCCAGGCAAGTCGGTAGTAGCCAAACTATAGCATATGATATTAGGATAATAGATGCTCAAGTGGTTGTACTTTTCTGTCTCCATGTGGCTTCATTCCTCTAATTTATATATTTAGTCTCTATCTCTTTCTCTTGTTTCACTCTCTCTCCCTTTTTTCCTTTCTCTACAAAGTGAGGCAACAAATTACCTGCCTTTTATCTATCTTGTATATAATACAAAGAGAGACGCTCATGACAAATGACAGCAGCCAAGATAACATCTGTTTCAGGTTTAGAAGCATATAGTTGAAATTTTAAGCTAAGAGTAGCTTAGCTTCTCAGGAAACATATTGGAGGGCACAGCTTAGAGGCCATGAAGAATTTAAATGCAGCAGTAGCTGCTGCCAACAGTCAGTAGTGCCTTCTTAGAAAGATGCCATTGGAGCAAAATCTATGTCTGGCAAGACAAGAGCCAAGAATGTGACTATTAAGGCGATTTGTTTTAAAAAGACCCTCACAAATACCCTGTGTCATGATAACATTAACAAAATGTGGACCATTCAGTCCATGGCAACAGGAATCTTGTAAACCGCACATTATTCAGCTAAATAATTTGCTTAACATACACTGACTAGTCTACTTTGCCAACGTGTGTTGTCTCCTGCATGTTTCAGCAGGAAGAGTACTACGTGATTTTATATTTGTCAGAAATGATGGTCATGTGGTAAGAAGCACACCACGACTGCGAGCCAAGTTTCCTGGGCTATACTCCCAGCTGGGTCTCTACCAGTACGTGTGGCGTGATGCACATAGTTTAACTCTTCACGGGTGCATCTAAAAATGGGAGAGCAAAGGTGTGCGTCCAATGGTGAGATGAACTTCATCACCGCTGGATGCACACCACTTCCTTACAAGAGCAGTACAGTGTTAGAAACTGGGAGTGCTTCTGAAGTTCAAAATTCAGTGGTGAGATATACTCTTTGATGTTGATAGCATGAGTCAAAGTTCAGGTTTTGCTCTATTATGGTATTAAGTTCCTAACTAAATTTGAGTAATTTGAGAAGACTTTAAGGTGCAATACTAAAAGCAGTAAATAGGAATTAACATGGCAAAATTGAAAAGACAAAAACATCTAAAACGAGCACAGAAGGTGAGAGCAGAATAGTATGAAACATCAGAGCAGCTTCAGGAAATGCTCATGACTGCTCCCAGCTGCAGAAGTTTAACAACTGGAGCTGTCCAGCTAGGATCTCACCCCTACAGAAAGTACTCGTGGCACCTTGACTGAATCTCAAAGATGCCGTGTTAAGGATTCCTAAATCAAATAGGAGATTAAGCAACATATTTTCTGCGGGCCATCCAACTCAAAGATTCCCAAGACCTTTTGAGAAATTAGTACCACCACTGATTAGCCTATCCTTTTCAACATACCTCTTATAGCTATCTGGCAAAGGGGAAGATAAAGGACATTCAATGCCTAAGTCCCCCGATGGCTCATTGGTAACCAATCTGCCTGCAATGCAGGAGATATAGGAGTCATGGGTTCAATTCCTCGGTGGGGAAGACCCCTGGAGGAGGAAATAGCAGCCCACTCCAGTATTCTTGCCTAGAAAATCCTACAGACAGAGGAGCCTGGTGGGCTACAGACCATAGGGTCACAAAGAGTCAGACATGACTGAGCATGCATGCACCCACACAATGCCTAAGTAGCAGACAGGAGATTTTCTTTCTCCAGGGTGACTGAGTTCTTGCTTAGAATCTCATAAAAATCAATCATTGCCTTCAAGGTTACTTCTTTGTCATGTATACAAAGAGCTATTGTTCATCCATTGAACTTTGACTTGAGGTACTTCTACAGGGATAAAAATGTGTCCTTTGAAAAACTTGTCTGAACCATAAATGGGTTTCCTATAAGAGAAAGCGTAAGGAGAAAGAGAAAGAAGGAATTTCTGAGATGGACCCAAGCATGCCCAATTACATGAGGACAGAGCTGATAGTTGCTTAATTCTGAGACCCTGAGGCATGTCAATGATTTCAGATGTCTTTCAACACACATGAATTATATTGTGGAATTCAGACTATTAAGAGAACCCACAAGGCTATGGAATCAAAAAAGAAGAGACCTGTGGGAGGAGAATTAGAATTCTGCTTCCAAGCAGATGTTATTGCCAGAAGAAGTATTTGAAATGCTTTGGAAGTAATTTTAATTTTAAAATACTTGCAAAATTAGGAGGCATATGTCCAAGTTGTCAGTAAAAGAACTACTAATGAACAACTAACAATGAGGCGGTTCTTTATGGAGCTCTTCTTGAAAAAAGATCATTGATGTGTTTAGAAACCTTTAGGGGAATGCTTGCCAACACAGACAGAAATGGAATGCACTTGTATTACTGAGAATAAACACATATACAATTGGCAGCAACTATTGTCTACCTTGAAACCTGTGCAAAAATTGTTGCTGTTTTAAAATTGAAATCAGATATATTATATGTCCCCAAATGGTACAACTGCTTAAGCACTTTGAGTGTGTGGGGGTACAGATACACATATGGCTTTAGTATAAAACATTTCTAATCAAAATGTATTCCTTAGACTAGTAGCATTGACATCACAGGAGCTTGTTAGAAATGCAGGATTTGGGGCTCAATCCAAGACCTGTTGAGTTAGAATCTGCACTTTATCAGGATCCTCAGATGACTCATATACTCAAATCTCAGAAGTACTATCTAAATTACTTTTTTGAGACACACAGAGGCTCAAGCCCACTGGAATAAACTGTTTTAAAAATCCATTTATGCCCACTGAATAAATTGTTTTAAAAATCCATTTATGTATAATAGTAACATGGGGAGAATAGATATAGACAAGTATGTTTAAAAAGGCGAACACGTCAACTTCTACTTTATCAGGAGAAAAAGTTGACTGGGAAAAACTAAGTAGAGTGTCTTCACAAAGAAATGATTTAGTAGTGATTAGGGTCTTTTTAACATTCCTATACTAACCCTATTTGTTATTTAATACATATTAATTTATCACAAGGTAGTTGACATAACTGACTGCCCTATACATGAGTTTTGTAAATTGTGACATGCCATATAAATAGAAATTATAGCTTTATTCTGTCATCCCCAGGACAGAACCCCAAATCATCCTTTCCTTATTCATTCTCACCTTGCATCGTACATCTACTAGTTTTACAAAACATGTGGATTTTTTTTTTTTTTTTTTTTTTTTTAATTTTATTTTATTTTTAAACTTTACATAATTGTATTAGTTTTGCCAAATATCAAAATGAATCCATCACAGGTATACATGTGTTCCCCATCCTGAACCCTCCTCCCTCCTCCCTCCCTATACCATGCCTTTGGGTCATCCCCGTGCACTAGCCCCAAGCATCCAGTATCGTGCATTGAACCTGGACTGGCATCTCGTTTCATACATGATATTTTACATGTTTCAATGCCATTCTCCCAAATCTTCCCACCCTCTCCCTCTCCCACAGAGTCCATAAGATTGTTCCATACATCAGTGTCTCTTTTGCTGTCTCGTACACAGGGTTATTGTTATCATCTTTCTAAATTCCATATATATGCGTTAGTATACTGTATTGGTGTTTTTCCTTCTGGCTTACTTCACTCTGTATAATAGGCTCCACAGCAAACATTATCCTCAATGGTGAAAAATTGAAAGCATTTCCTCTAAAGTCAGGAACAAGACAAGGGTGCCCACTTTCACCATTACTATTCAACATAGTTTTGGAAGTTTTGGCCACAGGAATCAGAGCAGAAAAAGAAATAAAAGGAATCCAAATTGGAAAAGAAGAAGTAAAACTCTCACTATTTGCAGATGACATGATCCTCTACATAGAAAATCCTAAAGACTCCACCAGAAAATTACTAGAAGTAATCAATGACTATAGTAAAGTTGCAGGATATAAATCAACACCCAGAAATCCCTTGCATTCCTATACACTAATAATGAGAAAACAGAAAGAGAAATTAAGGAAACAATTCCATTCACCATTGCAACAGAAAGAATAAAATACTTAGGAATATATCTACCTAAAGAAACTAAAGACCTATATATAGAAAACTATAAAACACTGGTGAAAGAAATCAAAGAGGACACTAATAGATGGAGAAATATACCATGTTCATGGATTGGAAGAATCAATATAGTGAAAATGAGTATACTACCCAAAGCAATTTATAGATTCAATGCAATCCCTATCAAGCTACCAACGGTATTCTTCACAGAGCTAGAACAAATAATTTCACAATTTGTATGGAAATACAAGAAACCTCGAATAGCCAAAGCGATCTTGAGAAAGAAGAATGGAACTGGAGGAATCAACCTACCTGACTTCAGGCTCTACTACAAAAACACAGTTATCAAGACAGTATGGTACTAGCACAAAGACAGAAATATAGATCAATGGAACAAAATAGAAAGCCCAGAGATAAATCCACGCACATATGGACACCTTATCTTTGACAAAGGAGGCAAGAATATACAATGGATTAAAGACAATCTCTTTATCAAGTGGTGCTGGGAAAACTGGTCAACCACTTGTAAAAGAACATGTGGATTTTTTATCCCTGAGAGGTCCTGCCAATATATTCCCCTTTTATCATTATTATGTCTGCTTGAAGTTAATTCCACAGTCTTTCCCTAGTATTACTGTAGTGTTACTCCTGTTGTTCATTATCAACTTTGCCTTCTTAAAAAGTGAACTGAATCATTTCACCCATTTGCATGCAACTCTCTCTTTGTTCTCATTGCCCACAGAATCAAGTTTAAGTGACTTGATCTGCCTCACCAGGGTCTTGAGAATATAAATCAGTTTACCTTTTAAGCTTTATTCTCTTCAACCAATGGTTTCTATTTCTGTACCCTGGCCACACTTTATGTCCCAACTACACTTAACCACTGTTTTTTTTTTTTTTTTTTCTCTTTTGGCTTCAGTAAGTTAATGCTGTGTGACTCTGCCATGAATAATTATATATACATAATATGGACAACAAATAGTGTTATCAAAAGGAAGAAGAAAGAAGTGTGAATTTGTATGTATATAGGGAAGGAGGTTGGGGCTTAAAGGAGAGCTAAACATTCACTTTCTATTACAGTAAATATATAATATCAACTACTGCAAAACAAGTTATTCCAAAGCTTAGATATTAAAACAACAGTAAATATTTATGGTCTCATACTTTTTCCGTGGGTCAGGAATTTGAGAATAGCTTAGTTACTGTTCTAGCTCAGGGTTTCTCATAAAGTTTTAGTCAAAATGTTGGGACTAAATGTAGTCAAATGTGGCTGGAAGACTTAAATGGGGCTGGAGGATTAACATCCAAAGGGGCTTATTCACTTGTCTGGCAGGTTGGTGCTGTTGGCAGAAGGCCAGCGTATATGGACTTCACCATATGGACCACTGCACAGAGCTGCCTGAATGTCCTCACAGCATTGAAGCTGGTTTCCACATAGTGAGTGATCCCTGAGTGAGCAAGGTAGAAGATCCAGTGTGTTTTACAACCTATCTATGGCACTCCCACACCAACATTTCCAAGATGCCCTGCTGGTTACATGAGCCACTCAGACCTCTTCAAGGATGAAGGAGACTATACAAGACCGTAACCCAGTAGATGAGAATTATTGAGGGTTGTCTTGAAGGCTAGCTACCACAGGAAAATTTTGGAGAATATCTATTTTTTTTTAAATCAAGGAGTATGTATATTAATTGAAAATATGGAGTAAACTATCAAGAAGAAACTATTAAAAGTGGTGAATGTGGGAAGCAACCTAAATGTCCATCAACAGATGACTGGAAAAATAAGTGGTTCATACATACAATGGAATATTTCTCAGCCATAAAAAAAGAGTGAAATAGTGCCATTTGCAGCAGCATAAACATGGAGATCATCATACTAAGTGGAGTAAGTCAGACAGAGAAAGACAAATATTACATTCTATCTATGTGGAATCTAAAAAAAATGGTACAGATGAATTTATTTACAAAACAGAAATAGACCCACAGACATAGAAAACTTAACAGTTTTCAAACTTATGGTTACTAAAGGTGAAAGGTAGGGGGCCAGGGAGGGATAAATTAGGAGTTTGAGATTAACATATGAAAAGTGAGAGTGTTAGTCACTCAGTCATGTCCAACTCTTTGGGATCCCATCCACTGTAGCCCACTGGGCTCCTCTGTCCATGGAATTCACCGGGCAAGAATACTGGAGTGGGTAGCCGTTCCCTTCTCCAGGGATTCTTTTCAACCCAGGAATTGAACCCAGGTCCCCTACTTTGCAGGCAGATTCTTTACTGTCTAAGCCACTAGGGAAGTCCACTATATATTAAATAGATAATCAACAAGGACCTACCGAACAGGAGAGGGAACTCCACTCAATATTCTGTAGTAACCGATATGGGAAAAGAATATAAAAAGGATTGGATATATGTGTAACAGAACCACTTTGCTATATGCCTGGAACTAACATGACATTATAAATCAACTCTACCACAATATAAAAGAAAAATTAAAAAATAATAAGAGAGGTAAAAGTGGTTGCTCCTGGGGAGCAGAAATATAGCGGAAGTGAGGTACTGAGACTAATGTATTTTTATTTTGACTTAGAGAAGGCAATGGCACCCCATTCCAGTACTCTTGCCTGGAAAATCCCATGGACGGAGGAGCCTGGTAGGCTGCAGTCCATGGGGTCGCTACGAGTCGGACACGACCGAGCGACTTCATTTTCACTTTTCACTTTCATGCATTGGAGAAGGAAATGGCAACCCACTCCAGTGTTCTTGCCTGGAGAATCCCAGGGACCGGGGAGCCTGGTGGGCTTCCGTCTATGGGGTCGCACAGAGTCGGACACAACTGAAGCAACTTAGCAGCAGCAGCATAGAACTAGTAGACTTTTTTAAAGTATATACATTTATAACCTAAAGTAAACATTAATTGATTAACACAAATTAATTTGGTAAAGAGTGCAGATTAAAGTATATCTACTGAGCAAATAAACAGATGACAAAATTGAAGATGGAGGTCAAAGTGAAACCACGTTTGAGTTTGCTGGGCTCTCTCTCTGGATTTGGTTATGTTACAGGAGCTTCTAACTTACTGAACCCCTTTATCCTAATAACTCAGTAGTGCCACTCCTCAAATACCTCGCCTGTAGGTCCTTGTCTACCTTCTTATCTGAGTTTGAGGCTGTGTTTTTGTCTTTGTTTTAATGCAGAAAATGAGGCCCTGAAAAAACATAGATGTCGTAGTTGCTACTGTGCATGTTTCATGGCCCTGGATAAAGAAGAGGCAACAGTCACTCTCATCTCAGGGATTGTGGTGTCATTTTAAAACAAAGTGTGTGAACTCTAGTCCTTGGTTTCTCTAGGGTCAGTACAAAAGGAAGGCACCCCTTCATTTTCTAATCAATCCTTGAAATGGGTGCATATTTTTCTCTATCTCCTCTAGATATCCTTCACAAATCTTGAGTAACAATCTCAAAATTCTTAAGCCCAAAGTGTCCGGTGAATCAAGAAGAATCTCATAGCTTAGCTATACTACATCAATTTAGAGACTTGGAAAGCCACCTGGGAAGCCCTAGGGTATGAGTATTGGTTATTTAATGAAAGAAAAAAATGACGTGAATACTTGGATCATCCAGAAATTGTGTGCTTATATATTTTTCTCCCTAATGTTTAAGATAAAGTTGATTCTAGAAAAAAAGAACAGCCCAGTGATTCAATGGCAGGACATTTGTTTCCATGTGCCAAGAATATATCAAAATAAAGGCCAGAAGTTCTGTCTGTGCTGTGGGTCAAGTACACTGAGAGATTTTAATGTACTTATTCATGCCATCATTTCAGACTTTGCCTATAGTTGGCATTTGAAAGATGTTTGTTAAATTTGATAAACAAATGCTATATCAGCATGGTCTTTTTCTAATCCAGGACCTCAGCACACAGCCAGAAAAAACTTGCACTCTTCAAAAGCCATCTGCACTCTGGCCAGAGTCATCAATTCTGTTTGGTCCTTTCGCTGTGAAGAAGGTCTGGATAAACTTTGTGGGAAAGTCTCATTAGTTGCCCAGTAAAAATTTAGAAATGAGCATATGAGATGGTGGTATTAGGATGCCTTGAGTCATTAGGCAGATTATATATCACAAAGCCCATCATTTGTCATTCACAATGACCATGATTAGAGGTGTGCATGATTAGAGGCCCTTGTAAAGGGCAATGGTAAGAGCATTTAAATGTCTTGAGTATGTGCCATTCCAGACATTTGATAGTAACCTTCTCAGACTATCTGGTAATCAAGTCATGAAAAATTCTGTTGAGCAAAATTATGCATAATGGGTTAATATTCTGAAAATAATAAACTGAAATCATTATTATGCTTCCCATAAATCATGTTCTTACAAGAAAAACAAATATTGTATATTAACAGATATATGTGGAATCTCGAAAAATGGTACAGATGAACCTATTTCCAGGGCAGAAATAGAGATGCAGGCATAGAGAACAGATATGTGGACACAGCAGTGAAGGGATGGAGAGGGTGGGGTGAATTGGGAGATTGGGATTGACATAAATACATTGCCATGTGTTAAACAGAGAGCGAGTGGGAACCTGCTGTATAACACAGGGAGCTCAGCTCATTCCTCTGTGATTACCTAGAGGGGTGGGATGGGAGAGTGGAGGAAGGTGCCAAAGGGAGGGGATATATGTATACAAGTAGCTGATTCACTCTGTTGTACAGCAGAAAGTAACACAACATTGTAAAGCAATTGCATTCCAATAAAAATAAATAAATCGTATCCTCACAAAGTCCGATTGCCACAATGGCCCCAAGGAAGGGAACGGGTTAATGATACCTCAGGGATGAAGATCTTATCACATAGCACAAGTCCCTTCTAGACAGAAGAGGGAGAAAAAGAAAGGATTCCTTGTTCGAGAGAATATAATAAGAGAAAGAGGAAGATAGATACAATAGAGTAACTCATCATTCCAGGTGACAATTTTAGAAAATGAAGCATGAGTGGCAAAGGCTGGATAGTTCATGTATACAAACCAGAGAGAATCAAAAGTAGAAGGTCTTTAACTTACTTCTAAACAAGGTTTCTAGGAGGAGAACCACTGCAGGGTACTCCATACCATTATGCCATTCCCACAGCTGAATGGAGTAGTGGCATTGGCAACATGGCATATTTGAGCAGAGAGAAGAGCAGATATAGTATAGACCGAACCTCTCCCTGATCACAAGTATCTCAGAAAGCAATTTTCAGCATGCTTCAGTGGGGGAGAGGATCAGGGACAGAAGGGCAATAACAAAGAGTGAGATAACCTTTGTAATAGAGGCTGCAGATGGAGGGAGGGCCCAAAGAAAGATTGGGGAAGAACACCCTGATTGAAAGTCAGAAGCCCTGGAGTGCCAGTGAGAGCGGAAGCAGGGCATGCCAGCAAGGGAGGGCCACTGGATTCTCACTATCCTAAGTGAGAGACTCTGAGTTTCAGCACTGCAATTTCAAGAGCAGATGTTAACATAATGCCTATCTACAAGACACCTCAGACAGTGTTGACACTTGAGCAAATTAACATCCAGGGGTGATAGGCACAATTAAAAAGCTCTATCCTCATGAAATGATCCAAGATCTTCTCTACCCTCTAGTGTCATCTTGAGAAGGAGGGTGAAGGAGAACTCTGAACTACTGGACATTTGCTGTAGACAGCTTGAATTGAGATTCCCTCTTTTGGATTTTTTTTTTTTTTCTGTTCTTGGAATATTTTGTTCCTTTATTAATTTAAATTTAAAAAAATTGAACTAAGTTCATTTACAATATTGTGTTAGTTTCAGTATACAACAGTGACTCAGATAAGAATATGTTCACCTCCAAATCCCGGCTTCCCAGGTGGCACTAGTGGTAAATAAACTGCCTGCAGGAGATACAAGAGATGCTGGTTTGATCCCTGGGTTGGCAACAGCCCCTGGAGGAGGAAATGGCAACCTACTCCAGTGTTCCGGAAAAGTCCATGGACAGAGGAGCCTAGCAGGCTATAGTCCCTTTGGGGGTCACAAAGAGTCAGTTATTACTTAGAGCCAGAGCTTACATGCACAACAAAGTCCAACTAGCTGTGTGTGGGCTCCTGAATTGTGATGTATCAACTTTCTGATACACTATAGATGTTTACATGAAGTTGTTTGGAGGACCTATCTAGATTGCTTAGGTGTTATCTCTGCATTAAGCCAAATGGGAACAGAAAACCACACTTTGGGGCCACATTTCTTTTAGTGCTACAAGAGTGCTTTCCCCGACTTGTGCATTGATACTGTGCCTCAGATGTAGGGGAGTAGTGCTGGGTCAGTAATTCCAGGGATATTGTTAAGGGTTTTCCACATCACTTAGAAGTCTGAGTATGAAAAGTTTATTTCCTATAGGTAATAGGAAAAGCTTCATTTCTCTACCAGAATTTGTATCTTTTTCCTTTAGGGCCATTTCCAACCTTATAACTGATTGTATTTTCTTTTTTGCTATGGTTAACAGAACCCAGATAGTCAATTTCAGTGTCCAATGTTGACTGCAGGTTTGCATAACTACAAATTCATCTGATTTTATGTTCCTTACCTATTTGTGTTTTTGGTGGTCATGATTTTAAATTATTATTTTTCCTTTAATATTGTTCTCTTTTTTTTTCTTTTTATTTTATATTGGAATATAGTTGACTAACAATGTTGTGATAATTTCAGTTGGATAGCAATTATACATATACATGTATCTATTCTTTTTCAAATTCTTTTCCCATTAGGGTTGTTACATAATATTGAGCAGTTTCCTGTGTTATATAGCAGGGTTTTGTTGGTTATCCATTTGAAATATAGCAGTGTGTATATGTCAGTCCTATTTTAAAATGTCACTGAATATTTTTTAATGACAACAAATGATAAAAATAATAGTTTTCATGATATATTGAGACTTTCTATGATAGGAACTTTTTTAAGATAAAATTTAATTCTCCCAGAAGTAACTTAATTATGATTTCTCAGTTAGAATGGAAGGGTGGATCCACACTCAAAGCTAGAACTTCTGGTTTCTATGGATGTATGGTTTTTTCTAGTAGTATACTCCATATTGTGTGCTCCTTGAAAACTACTAAAAGTAAATGAATAAATAAGTGACTGGGTGAATAAATGAACAAATGGATAAAACTAAAGATGCAAACAGCTTTTAAACATTAAAAGATAGTTCTACAAGTTGTAAACTGTATCTTGAAAGAAAAATAAGAAATGCAAATCTTAATTTTTACATAAAAATAAGGTACTTGTCAACTCAAAAAAAATTGTAACAACAAATGATAACCTTTGAGAAAGTTTCCATACATCTCTATTTCACTGCAAAGAAAATAGACTTATTAAATTAGGCAATTTACTCAAGTATTAAGCTACAAAATGCTAAAGTTGAGATACAAACCTGTATTTTTCTGAAGACAAAGCATGATTTCCTAGTTGCTATAGTACACAATCATTTTGGAGTAAAGTGAGATTTATATAAATATATATCATTTATGAAGCAATTATTATAAATTTACTGAATTTTCTATCCTCTGTTGGGGCACTAAAGATAACAATGGAAATATTAATAAAAACTCAATGACCCTGTGCTCTTAAATGTCTTAAATGTCAGTTGCAGAAATAAGACATATGTACTGAATTATTTAAAATTATAGAAAAAAATTATCTGGAAACTTTTAAATGGAGAGAAATCTGCAAATGTTAACTGTGGATTTCTTATTAAAAGATGAAAATTAGGCTGAGTATAAAGGATGACTAAGAATAAATTGATGTCGGTGAAGACAGAGACTTCCACATTAAAAGAATAGAAATTAGACACAGAGATAAAAGTTAAAGATAGCACTCTTATAGGACAGAGCAATTACATGTAGTCAAGGAATAGGGTTTAATAAGTAATCAGTAATAAAACTTAAATGTCCCAAAAGTTCTAATCCTAGAAGCTTGGGAAAAAAAAAACTCTGCCCAAGAATTTGTTAAGAAAATCCCATCTGGGGAGTAAAATGAAAAGCTTAATTTGCATGTGTTGAGTTTGAAATGCTATTCAGTTGGAAATATCACTCTGTGGAGTTGGAGACATAGTACTGGGAATTTGGTAATGGTCAGGATTTATGACACTGGGACAAATGGGAGTAGGAATTACAATATATTGTGGGTCAGGTTCTGTCCAGAAACCAATCAACACTAGAGAATTAGTTAATATGTGATTAAGTACTTTAGTATAACTTCTTAGTTCAGGCAAGGAAGCAGGAATAAAGTTTAATAAGTCAATATAAATGAGAGGAAGAAGTCAAAATAAATTTAGGGGGAAAAATGCAAAATCAGAATATACAAGCTCTGGTGTGATGTCCCATTATATGTTGCTAGCTATAGATGGGTAGTTAAATAACAGTGCGTTCATTTGGAACTAAATTAAGACTGAGTCCCATGAGACTTAGTAAGCTATCATTATATTAAAAAAAAGTATTACTAAGCTTCAAAAATATTCTTAGAAGACTAGAAATAAATATAATCTTCAAAATCTAGATGTGAGTGAAATATGTGAAAATATACTAGCTCTTTAAGGTAATGATGGTAAAGGGGAAAAAATATACAGTTCAGAAAACAGTCCTTGGAAAATGACAGGTGTTAGGAAGTAAAAGGAAGAAAGTCAAAGAGTAGACCTGGCGAATGGTTAAGACAACAAGAAGAAGGAACTATCCTGGGATGCTTTTTTTTTTTTTTTTTTAAGAATTTGGCTAGTTTTATTTAGTATTTATATGCACTATCTGTTAGAAGAAGTGTACAATAAAATTCCCAACTTTGATTGAAATGCCAAGCTTATGAGGATAAACAGGGTATTTTCAGGAAACTGTGAGTGTAGCCAAAACATGTGGTAAATGAATTCTAGTGCTGGCTATTTCAATGCAATGCCTTGCAGGAACACAGGCCAACTGTATTTTTAAGTTGGTGGCCTCCAAATTAGTTGTTTTGCAAGGTTACTAGGGCTAGTTATTGCAATTCCCTAAAAAATTATCAGATGAGTATGCTACTGTGACCGGAAACATCCAATACAATTCTTAATAACATAAGGCAAATTACAAAGAAAATTAAAGCTATTATTGTATACCTTGGTTAATCCCTAGTACATTTATGTCTGGATTTTTATGCAAACAAATACATCTAGATAATAATTTAAAACTGGAATTTGTTTAGGAAACTGGTAATGATCAAAGAGTAGAACATTGTTGTCACAAATAACTGGATTTTTCCCCTTTTAAAGGCTAACATTCCACTCCATTTTTTTTTTCTAATTTTATTTTATTTTTAAACTTTACATAATTGTATTAGTTTTGCCAAATATCAAAATGAATCCGCCACAGATATACATGTGTTCCCCATCCTGAACCCTCCTCCCTCCTCCCTCCCCATACCATCCCTCTGGGTCGTCCCAGTGCACTAGCCCCAAGCATCCAGTATCGTGCATCAAACCTGGACTGGCATCTCGTTTCTTACATGATATTTTATATGTTTCAATGCCATTCTCCCAAATCTTCCCACCCTCTCCCTCTCCCACAGAGTCCATAAGACTGTTCTATACATCAGTGTCTCTTTTGCTGTCTCGTGCACAGGGTTATTGTTACCATCTTTCTAAATTCCATATATATGCGTTAGTATACTGTATTTATGTTTTTCCTTCTGGCTTACTTCACTCTGTATAATAGGCTCCAGTTTCATCCACCTCATTAGAACTGATTCAAATGTATTCTTTTTAATGGCTGAGTAATACTCCATTGTGTATATGTACCACAGCTTTCTTATCCATTCATCTGCTGATGGACATCTAGGTTGCTTCCATGTCCTGGCTATTATAAACAGTGCTGCGATGAACATTGGGGTACACCCTGGGATGCTTTTAACTCTGGTTATACATGTTTCACCCTAAATTATCTGCATGTAAAGATTACATGAACATGAGTAAGTATAAGCTATAATGTTGCTGTTTAGTCGCCAACTCATGTCCGACTCTTTGCAACCCCATGGATGGTAGACCACCAGGCTCCTCTGTCCATGGGATTCTCCAGGCAACAACACTGGAGTGGGTTGCCATTTCCGTCTCCAGGAGATTTTCCTAATCCAAGGATTGACTCTGCATCTCCTGCATTAGCAGGTGGATTATTTACTGCTGAGTCACTGCTGCTACTGCTGCTAAATCGCTTCAGTCGTGTCTGACTCTCTGTGACCCCATAGACGGCAGCCCACCAGGCTCCCCCGTCCCTGGGATTCTTCAGGCAAGAACACTGGAGTGGGTTGCCGTTTCCTTCTCCAACGCATGAAAGTGAAAAGTGAAAGGGCCTACCAGGTTCCTCCGTCCATGGGATTTTCCAGGCAAGAGTACTGGAGTGGGGTGCCATTGCCTTCTCCGTCAGTAAGTCTTAGTGGTGTTTTATTAAGTTCAGTTCAGTTCAGTCACCCAGTCGTGTCTGACTTTTTGCAACCCCATGGACTGCAGCACGCCAGGCCTCCGTGTCCATCACGCTGTCCATATACAAGCTAATATAATAGAAAATAAAGGCCTTGACTAATCTGAAGAAATCATTGGGTAGGGCTAGATTTCCATGAACATATAGAGACTGATTATAGTATATTTTGAAGAAATTTTAAGGCTTTGCTTATCACTTAATCTCCCTACTCTCTACTTCAGGGTAACCTCTTGGCTGTTATGATAATACCCAAACTGGCGTTGCTAACAAACTAGGTAACAAATGTGAGGCAAATGTCTCCATAGGCCCATGGTAACATGCACTTATGATACCTAAAAACAACATTTAACCTTCTTTCCCAATCAGCACACTCATACAGTAGGTTGATTTCGCTAGATAATCCCTGAAAGATGTAGATTTTCTGCCACAAGGACCTCTCAACCTTCACTGCATCCTACCCCTGGCTTGTAATTTGCATATTCCTAATTTTCTCAGAACGGAGGCTCACAGGCTTTACCAATATTATTATAGAATCACCCAGAAGGCAGGTTAAACCACAGAATATTGGAACAGAGTTTCTTAGAACAACTGGAATAGGCTCAAAAATTTGCTTTTCTAATATATTCTCAAGTCATAGTGATTCTGCCTTTTGGGGGAACCACTGACTTAGAAGAAGATTGTAGGTATTTGTATAATTAGAGTTGCTAGTTAATTTTATGTTGAGCTTTCTCACAGGGTAATGAGGTAAGGGGAGGCCTGTCTCTGGTTCATCTCTGCACTCCCACTGGGCTGGCACCCTACCCAGTACAATAACAAACATGGACTGAATGGACCAATTCAGCCTCTCTATTTATAAATTTTGATTACTCCATCTTACACACTCATGATATGGATGCTCAAATACACGCTTAACTACCTCACGTAAGGTTTTCCTAATGCCTATATAACCAGCCCATTGTTTACCAGAATTTTATAAACATTTTTATTTATTATTATTATTAATTTCACAAATAGTCCTATCTTGCTGCTGCTGCTGCTAAGTCGCTTCAGTCGTGTCCGACTCTCTGCGACCCCATAGAGGGCAGCCCAGCAGGCTGCCTGGTCCCTGAGATTCTCCAGGCAAGAACACTGGAGTGGGTTGCCATTTCCTTCTCCAGTGCATGAAAGTGAAAAGTGAAAGTGAAGTTGTTCAGTAGTCCCTGACTCTTAGCGACCCCATGGACTGCAGCCTACCAGGCTCCTCCGTCCATGGGATTTGCCAGGCAAGAGTACTGGAGTGGGTTGCCATTGCCTTCTCCGATTCCTATCTTATTATTCACCTATTTAAAATTACAAAAGTCCTTTACCCTAGGAATATAAATCTGTCTTTCTCCTTTGTACTATCTATTCCTATTCACCATTAGCGTTTTGTTAGTGAAGCCAGTTGCTTCCTTATGAAATGAAGCCTGTGTTCATTGCAGATTTGCTCAGAATTTGTCCCCAGTGGCATAAACTCACTCCCTCATCACCTCTGCAAATCCTCTCTATAGGCTTTCTAGAGTACTTCAACAAATTGTCTCAGATCCTTCCAGAGACAAGATAAAGAAGTACAAACTAACATTTACCTCACCTATAACTGATGCCATTTTTATTCTGTATTAGATCATCTCTTTCATTATTCCTTCTGTGTCTAACATACATTAGTGTTCTAACTACCACACAATCATAAATTCCTTATGGACAAGGACTATATCATCTGTAGCTCTAGAATACCTAGAAAAATAATTTGTACTTAACAAATACTTTTTGGCTGTTGAATTGTTTAGACATATGAAAGTTAAGGAGCTTACTCAGTGCCTCCATGGTAAAGAATCCATCTGCAATGTAGGAGACACAGTTTCCATCCCTGGGTTGAGAAGATCCCCTGGAGGAGAGCATGGCAACCCACTCCAGTATTCTTGCCTGGAGAATCCCATGGACAGAGGAGCCTGGTGGGCTACAGTCCATACAGTTGCTAAAGGTCAGACCCGACTGAAGTGACTGAGCACTGAGCACATGAGAGTCAAGAAGAATATGTCTTACCTTAATGAAAATTACAGATTTTAATATGAGTGGGGGAAAAAAACTGTGTAAAATATTTTAAATTGTGATGAATATACACCCTTAAAACCTAAATAAAAGTTATCTTTCTTTTTTAAGTGACTGCCCTTTAATATTTGAAATGAAATTGTTTTGCACAAACTACTATGTGCAATCTCCATCTCTGACTAACAGTAACCAAAACAAAAAGAACAATTTCCCAACATTGTGGTGGGAAAATCATCCCATAATACCCACTTTTTCTGCAATTTTCTGTTGTTTATTAAACAGTTTTTTTTATGTGTACATACTCCGACTACAGTATAACGTCAGCCATGTAATCTCTTAACTCCTCCAAGTTCATGTTCTTGGCCTAGGGCCACATCTTCAAGCCAAATTTTCAAAGATCTGAAAAGTAACAAGTGGTACTAAGAGTTGGAAAGCCCTGTGACACAGAAAATTATATTTTACTGTTCCAGAAAGTGGTGGGAATTAATTAGTAAGACAGGCAGCAAGGCTTCTTCTTTTTTATCTCTTCCTCTTCAAGCTCTAAAAAAACTCAACCTTGTACAATGCTCACATTTACCACAAGTTTTCCATATATTGTGAGGGGAAAAACTAGACAATACAGCAGGCAGTTGAGAGCATACAGTCTAGAAATACAGAGCCACACTCCAGGAAACATCCTGCTGTATGACTTCCCAGCTCTGGGATTGTCAGCCAAATACCTAAGCTTTCCTAAGACTTTCTCCTTAAGGAGGGATAATAATCTACCTTATGGGGTTGTTATGAGAATTAAAAGAAGAAACCTATTGAAAGCATTTAACACACAATTTTATACACATGCACACACACATCCCATAGCACATTTAGGGCATTTCTGCTTATGCCCAAGATCCTTGGGAAGAGGGAGTGGGCAAGTGGAGAGGACAAGGGAGGAAAGGAAGGAGAAAACCCAAACTGTTGTTTAAAAGAAAAAAGAATCATCTCTAACAGTTTTTTCTTTTTAAATCTCTTCAAATAGTATGGAGTTGAGAAGACAATAATAAAGGGTATAATAGAATTAAAGCTTGAGTTGAATGTGTGTGACTATGAAGTGTGAATTTAATGCAAGAAAAGAAAGAGGGTCAAAAGGATACAGTTATCACTAAGGAACACAGTCTCCCACAGCTGTTCATTAGAGCGATTCTCAGCTTCAGAGTGAGGTACTCAGACCAGCTGCCAATGAAGCATGTGCCAAATCTCAAGAAAGACTGAGATGGGAAAGGTAAAGATAGAACTAATAGGGAGAAAGTGAGCAGGAATGTGTAGTAATGGGCAGTGATACAATTCATTAGGACGTCTGGGAAAAGCCTGGATGGCTGAACACATGAGAGAAGGCTTGATGTCACACTATCTCAGCACATTGAGTAACAGCTAGGACAGGACAGACTCAGATGTCCTTTGGATTTTCCCCTTGGTCCACTTTCCCATCATAGTGATTGCCTGTGTGCTTACAGAATATCTGTGCATCATCTGAGCTACATGAGTCCATTGAATGATGCACTTGTTCAGAAAGAGATACATGTGACTGTCCAAATGTTTGGGCCAACTTTAGAGGGCGCCAAGCAAGATCCACTTCAACAGATCATAATTTATACTGGCAGCTGGACAAACAAAAGCAGAGTGACGCATGAACCAGCTTAAGAAAATTGCCAACCCTCCACCAACTGCCTGTTATATTACTCTTAAACGTTTCTAAATAGGTCAGTTAGAATAACATCATGTGGGCCATAGTAAGTCAGAAGAAAATAAATGGCACTTTTAGCAAGTTGAATTCTATCTCTAACTGCCTTCTCTTTGGTCCTTTTATTTAACCATCATCTGGCAAAGGGTAGAAAACAAAATTGTCATGGCTTTGTAGTGGTCAGCACTTCCAGCGATTCACATTTCAACATGGCCCAGTGACAACTGTGGGTCTTTTCCAGGTGGTTTTTGGCATTACCTACATGGTTGGTCACACAATGTATTTTGCCTTGGAGACTGGAAGAATAATAACAATGACCCCATCTCTCGGAGAATCACAGCTTCACTCTGGCAGAGATTCTGAGCCAAAAGCTCTGACATTGTGAGCTCTAAGATAGTAAGGAGTTCCAGGGTCTTGGATCACCCAAACTCTCCTTCCTCAATATTCAAAGGACAAGATAATCCCTGGAAGCATCCCAAATTAGTTCTTCTGGCTGAGGTTGGGTCTCATGTTAGAAGTGATCTCGAATAAGATTTTAGCCAAATGGAGTTCAGTTGATGGTTAAGCACATCTGGAAATGCAAGCAGAGGAAATCTGTCAGCATGATAGCTCTAAAGGGCAGCTGACTTCTTTTTGCTTGTGATATTGCTATGTGATATTGGGGGCAGGAAATTACCAGAGTCCATTTTTGAGGTAAGGAAATGGAAAAGCTGAAAAGGAGGAAAGACTTGAAGTGCCATTTTTTTTTCTTTTGATATATTAAGATGGTGTATGGTAATCATGCCCTCTTTTCAATGTGGGAAGACAGTGCTCTTTAACCATTCCTGAATACCACTAACTCAAAAGTTTTACCAACAGTTGTTAAGTGCCAGTTTTCACAGTGTAAACTTTTTTATTCTGTATTATATATTTTTGCTAAAAATTCATATGTAAACAAGAGCTAATATAAACCTACAGAATTAATTTAAAACTATGCCTTGGGGCCCCCCGTTGCCTTAACAATATCAATAGTGCAATAGACTAGGAATAATTTGTCCTTCACAGAGCCTTTTAGGTCAAGCCAAACTTATTAGTGCATCTGCTTTTCAACAGAAAAGTGGTTCTTTACTATATTTCTGATCAAAAGCTTAATGAATATTGAGAATTGGATACCTTTGAAAAGTGTGATTTTGAACAGTAATTGGAAGCCTTCAGCAAACATGCATTGATAGTCTTCTATGAATCATACTAGTGGTCAGAATCATAAGTACTGACCACTCGAGATACCCTTGTGGATAGACCCAGGCTATTCTTTTAAGACACTTATACTCTAATAAAGCAAAAGATCATAACACTGTAGTCAAGCAGAGGTCAGTTTATGAAACAGTAAAAGTACTAACATAATGTTACCAAAAATATGAATGATAATTTCTGACTAGCACAGTAGGGATAGTTCATAAGAAAGAAGAATTTGATCTGAATCTTGAGAGAAAAGTAGAATTACAAGTAAGGGGGTATTCCAATGGCATTAACAAAGGTAAGAGGCTTTAAAGAAGTTGCAGTGTTCCGGGCATAGAAAGTAGAATTGTGTGATTAGAATGTAAGGTGTATAGAAAAGGAGAAGGTGGGAAGCTGAGACTGGAAAGTTGTAACAGGTCCAAATCACAGAAGAGCTTTCTGTTTCACTAAGACATTTTAACTTTATTCTCTACTAAATGAGGAGCCACTGATGGTTTTCAGGAAATGGCACGATGATAATCATGTTAAAAGAAGATAACTCATGTGACAACATGAACAATGGATTGAGAGGAAGATAAGCAAGAAGACATTTTAAAAGATTATTGTAATAGTCTGGGTGACATATCATAAATGATTGAACCAAGAAAGTGAGAATGTGCTGTTCAGAGGGAGAAAGTCCAAATAATTTGGTTAACAGTAGATTTGATATAACAAAAAGTTATCTGAATGAATGAAATGAAAATGAAGGAAGAGTTCAAGGAATAGCTGAGTGAGAAGACAGTACTTCTTAGATGAAGCGCAGGAGAAGCCAGTTGGGGCAGGGCCATCAGAATTTGGCTTTAATACAGTTGGGTAAGATTTTTAAAAGACGGTTGTACTTAGAAATAGCATCAGTGAATTAGTGGACAAAAACTAGACTTCAGTGAGTACAAAAAATGAAGAATAGACGTGAAGGCAACAGATGTAGGCTTCTTTTGAGAGATGTACAAGTAACTGGTCTGGTACTGCATTCTCAGACCTGCTTGTCAAATATATTCTGCACTGTTTATAATAACCAAGACATGGAAGCAACCTAAATGTTCACCAGCAGAGGAATGGATAAAGAAGATGCGGTACATATATACAATGGAGTATTACTCAGTCATTAAAAAGAATGAAAAATGCCATTTGCAGCAGCCTGGATGGACTTAGAGTGTCATACTAAGGGAAGTAAGTCACTCAGTATGAAGTAATAAGTATTGTATGACATCCCTTATATGTGGAACCTAAAAAGAAATGATACAAGTGAACTTACCTGCAGGACAGAAAGAGATACAGATTTAGAGAATGAACTTATGGTTGTTGGGGGGAAGGGATAGCTAGGGACTTTGGGAAGGTCATGTATGCACTGCTAGGTTGACATGGGTAACTGATGGGAACCTATTGTATTGCACATGGAACTCTATTCAGTGTTATGTGCCACCCTGGATAAGAGAGGAGTTTGGGGGAGAATGGATACACACACACACACACACACACACATATATATATATGGCTGAGTCCTTTCACTGTTCACCTGAAACTACCACAACATTCTTGATCGGCTATTTGTTGCTGCTGTTTAGTCTCTCAGTTGTGTCTGAATCTTTGTGATCACACAGACTGCAGCATGCCAGGCTTCCCTGTCTTTCACTTTCTCCTCGAGTTTGCTCAAACTCATGTCCATTGAGTTGGTGATGCCATCCAGCCATTGCATCCTCTGCCATCCCCTTATCCTCCTGATCGGCTATACTCCAATACAAAATAAATAGTTTAAAGTTTGATTAAAAAAAAGAATAATAAAAAATATATTTTTATATTCTTTTATCTTAAAATTATTTTGAATTGGTTTTATAGGGAATAAGTCCAATAAAATATTAGAAAAAAACAATGAGGTTAAATAAAAAGAAGGTAACAGACAAAATTAGTCAAGGATATATATGTATAGCTTAGGAAAAGGGTGATATCAAAGCCATAACTGCTTAGCTAATGCTCCTGAACTTGCTTACATGAAATTAGGAATGGAAAAGCATTGTACTCTCAGAGAAAAGGAAAGGAAACCTACTTTGCATTCTCCTTAAACATTTACATGTGAGAACTGGAAATTCAGTTCACTTCAGTTCAGTTCAGTCGCACAGTTGTGTCCAACTCCTCGAGATACCATGAACTGCAGCACGCCAGGCCTCAATGTCCATCACCAACTCCCGGAGTCCACCCAAACCCATGTCCATTGAGTTGGTGATCCCATCCAACCATCTCATCCTCTGTCGACCCCTTCTCCTCCTGCCCTCAATCTTTCCCAGCATCAGGGTCTTTTCAAATGAGTCAGTTCTATGCATCAGGTGGCCAAAGTACTGGAGTTTCAGCTTTAGCATCAGTCCTTCCAATGAACACCCAGGACTGATCTCCTTTAGGATGGACTGGTTGGATCTTCTTTCAGTCCAAGGGACCCTAAAGAGTCTTCTCCAACACCACAGTTCAAACACATCAATTCTTCAGCACTCAGCTTTCTTTATAGTCCAACTTTCACATCCATACATGATCACTGGAAAAACCATAGCCTTGACTAGATGGACCTTGGTTGGCAAAGTAATGTCTCTGCTTTTTAATATGCTATCTAGGTTGGTCTAACTTTCCTTCCAAGGGATAAGCATCTTCTAATTTCATGGCTGCAATCACCATCTGCAGTGATTTTGGAGCCCAGAAATATAAAGTCAGAGAAATTACTCCAGCTCATCTTACTTGGGAAACCTGAGGTGAACAAACATCTCTACCCAATGCAATGTAAATTTCTCTCCATAATATAAAAGAAGTGCATGTAATACATGCTCAATAAATGTTAATAAATAGGAAAAATCAATGACACAGAGGCTGCTGAAGATTTGTTCCACTTTTATCTATAGATTGGACAAAGTGACAAGAAGACAATCAGGCTTGTACTGTATCTTATGCGGAGAGAAGAAAACTAAAGACACAACCTCCAGTTATACACTCCAACAAAACAGCAGCTTCAGACAAAAAGGTATGACTTGAGAAAATGAGAAATCAAGATACTGAAAGGAAACTACAGTAATGTGGATGCCCAGAATTTGTTTGGTATCATATGGTGCTGAAGTTTAGTCTAGGAATATTTTAATAAGGATGTTAATTTACATACAGTTTAGATTAATGAATTAGGGATGATTTAGTAATAGGTTAAGGAGACATTCCATACAGAGAAGATGGAATGTTTATGGCTCAGGTGGATGGAAGAGGTGAATAGTGAGCACTCTTGGTTCTAGATTAGAGTGTGGAATGGAATGTTATAAGATGAAAAGAAATGATTGCTATAGTGTCAGCATATAGAAAGTATGAAAAGAAATGATTGCTATAGTGTCAGCATATAGAAAGTTGCTAAGCATATTATTGGGTTAAAATTGGATATGAAAGTTGCTCATTAATTTTCAGCAGAATCATGCTTTTTAATATAAAATCATGGTGAAGGTGGAAATCTGCTGAGTGTGAAAGGCTGCAAAGGAAATCAGTATAAGACAGGAAATGTTCTGTAGAAAGAGGCAAAACTAGAAAAGTATCTCACTCTTAAGGGAATCCCCAAAATTAATTAGAATAAATCAGTTAATAAAGAAATTATTGAAAGCTAGTGATAAGAAATGCATTTGATATAAAGGCCAAGAAATCTCGACTTCCCCCAGCATCACTGTCATGTTCTGACCTTCTGTCAATTCACCATCATATACTGAGAAATTGGCACCTGATTTATCATCTTTCTTTCCATTCAAATTTCTGATATATATCCTAGGAGAGTCTATCATCTTCATAGAAAATTTGTCCCAGTATTTTTGCATTGTAATGCATCTTCACTAAATCTAGTGTCTTTACTCCTTGATGTTAGTATCTTTCACCCTTATTTCACATTCCATCACCTCCCATTCCCAGAGTCACATTTGGGTCTTGTCATCAAGAGTAACTGTTGTGTGTCAAAAATTGTAATCTCCAAATATCATTTTGTGACAACTGTTCACATAGTAAAAACCTGCAAATGTGTGAAACAGAGGGGTTTCTGGGAAAACAAAGTTGAAACAATCCTGGATTGCACTGAGAATAAAATGATGTACAGACTAAGAAATATGATAGCTTCAACTATTCAGCAATAAAATTATTATCATTTTGTTTACTGCTGATGATGGGAAAGATCGAAAGCAAAAGGGAAGGAGTGGCAGAGGATGAGATGATTAGATAGCATCACCAATTCAATGGACATGAATTTGAGCAAACTCCAGGAGATAGTAGAGGACAGAGAAGCCTGGTAGCAAACTGTCCATGGGGTCACAAAGAGTCAGACACGACTTAGCGACTGAACAACAAGTCATTTATTTTTATTATGGGACTTATGAAACTAGATTTTTTAGGAATTGAAGTTTAGTTTACTTATAATATGGTATTAGTTTCAGATGTAAAGCATAGTAATTCTATATTTTTATCAATTATACTTCTATTTTTATAGAAAGTATAAAAAGTCATTATAAAATATAGACTATATTCCCCGAGCTGTATGTTACATCTTTGTAATTTATTTCATACCTAATGGCTTGTACCTCTTAATCCCTTCACTTATTTTGCCCCTTCCCCCCAACACTCCCATCTCTCTCTTCTGGTAACCACTATTTTGTTCTCTATACATGTGAATCTGTTTCTACTTTTTTATAATTACTTATTTTTTAGACTTCACATATAAAACACAGTATTTATATTTCTAAATCCGATTTATTTCACTAAGCACTATACCCTCCAGGTTCATCCATGTTGTCCCAATGGCAGGATTTGTTTCTTTTTTAGGCCTGAGGAATATTCATTATAAATATATATCACATCTTCTCTATCCGTTCATCTGTTGATGGACACTTAGGTTGCTCCTACATCTTGGCTACTGCAAATAATGCTGCTGTGAATATTGGGGTGCATGTATCTTCTCTTTTCGTACTTTAATTTCCTTTGGATAAATACCTAGGACTGGCATTGCTGGATTATATGGTAGCTCTAGTTTTAATTTTTCGAGGAACCGCAACACCGTGTTCCCTAGTGGCTACACCACTTTAGACTCCCACCAACAGTGCGTGAGGATTCCCTTTTGCCACGTCCTCATAGCACTTGTTATTTTTTCTATCTTTTGAAGATAGCCGTCTGCCACGTGTGAGGTAATACCTCATTGTGGTTTTGATTGCGTCTCCCTGATGATTAGTAATGTCGACCCAGAACCTAGATTTTTATGGCTAATTCTGGGAAACATTTTGGTACTAACAACATCCTACTGATTGTCTAGAGGAGGGGACCCAAATGGTTAGAACGTACTTTGAGAGAGCCACAACCTCAAAGAGCCTCAAGGATAAATATAAAAAGAACCACACACAGTCATAACATAAACTGATGGGAACGAAGATAGGGAGAAAAGTCTTCACATTAGTCAGAGAGAGAGAGAGAGGGAAAAAGACAGTATTACTTAAAGGGAAAATGACAGCACTAACAGACCAAAAGAGAAGCAAATGGTGCTGGGAGGGGGGTGGATTTATCAACCCAGGAGTCTATATTTAATAAAATCATCCTTCAAATATAAATAGGAAAACATATTCAAATCAAAGATACAAGAAAATAAAACATGAGTAGACCTACACTATAAGCAATACTAAAATAATTATTCAACATAAGAGGAAATAATACCTGATGGAAGCTCAGATTTATAGGAAGGGATAAAAAGCATTGGAAACACAACACTGTAATTCAACTATACTTCAATAAAAAATAAATAAAAGCAATGGAAATATTCAATAGGGTTCCTGAAGTCTAAGGTCTTGTGATTAGCAATGGTAGAAAAATCATAACATTATAAAGTAATTATCCTTGGAGGTAGTAGATTTGGGAAGATTTCTCTTATGGATAGATTACTTAACTAATAAATTTTATATGCAGATGTTCCACAAAAATAACTATGAAATTTAAAAATAGATATTGAAAGTCTATGGGAATTTCTTTCTACACAGATTGGGACAAAGCCAATCAAAATGATTCAGAATCTCAAGGTCAGGTTAAAGAGGATTTGACTGTTGCCTTCTTAATTTTTGTATAGATAATATTCAAAGCTTTCAGCATTCAAGCAACCACAGGAAATGGTTTATGCATTATGTCAACATCAAGGGCCATAAAGTATTTTATTTTGTGGTGCTTGGACAACAAGATTAACCTAAGTGACCATCAAGAGTTTATAGGAAAAGCCCAGTTTCTAGTACAGAAACAATAGCAACTATGTGTGCTTTGAAATGAATGCAAAAGATGCCAGAAAATGTTACAACGACCTTTAAGGAAGCCAGCTTGAAGAGTTCTTGATACTTAGAGCAGGTGGTATTGGGTAGACTGTTAATCTACTGAATCCTAAACCTAGTTTATCACATACATTGACTGTTACAGTGGATTCTAACCAATTCACACATACATGCCATGTCCCTATGAAAGCGGATTGTAAAATCCAATCTGCAGAAATGTGCTATTTACTAATATAAGTAAGCTAAATTATATTGTTGCTTCATTCATGGGTTAGAAAGAGAAAATCAGCTTACTGAATAATCTATTTATTGAATCACAGAACTTCATATTGAGAAATTTTAAAGAGTGTCTAATGGCAATAACTCTTTTAATTGTCTGATTAGAGAGTTAATAATAGAGATGACCAAAAAAATAATTATTATTTAAAAACTAATATCCTAGAAAAGATAAAAAGAAAGAAACCACAGCACACTCACTTTTAACAGAGAAAGGAAAGGTTATGTTTGGATTTTGTTTAGATGATTTAACAGAAAGATCATTGCTGGGTGCGAAGGCTCATACTGAATTTTAGCACGCCTATCAGGGCAGGTGATTTTCATAATGCAATAATTGCCAGAGAAACTCACAGCTAACTTGCTAATTATCTCTTTCATTTTAAATGAAAAACCTTCAGGCTACTCCCACGAGTCTAATCCACTAGTGGGAGTTCATGATCATCTTTGTTTGCATTGCTTATACTTTTGAATCACGTCATAAACTGATCATTTAGAAAATTTTTAGAATATGAAATATAGGATAAACACCTCAGAGGTGTTGCACTGGTTAAGAATATGTTTATTATGTACTACTCCAGTTCATCTCAGCAACTAGGAGGGAAAATAGAACGTACGCAGGTGTACTGTTTTCTGCCCCACCTTTCTTCTCTGCTTCACTTGCTAACTTAATCCCTAATGTTGATATTTAGTCTTGCCTTCCCTCCACTGGGAAATTACCTCATGCCTTTTCTGACTCATGAGCTAGTACACAGATACTATAGGTCATTTTCCCCTAAAGTATTATATTTTGAGAGCAGAATACTAAAAGGTTTAAAATAACACAATTACGATAGTCCAAAAGTCTGAAATTATCCTTGGAAAAGTCTGTGATATTGTATATTGCAAAAGTAGAGTGAGCACATTTACCATTGACTCAAGGCTCATGTTAAGTGTTTACATCTACTATTAAGTGTAACACATAAACATTGTATGTAAGAGGAGAAAAGCTAACAAACACGAAATAATAATGCAGTGTTGTTCAGTCACTATAAGTCATGTCTGACTCTTTGCGACCCTATGGACTGCAAAATGCCAGGCCTCCCTGTCCTTCACTCTCTCCTTGAGTTTGCTCAGATTCATGTCCAAAGGGCTTCCCTAGTGGCTCAGTTGGTAAAGAATCTGCCTGCAATGTGGGAGACCTGGGTTCGGTCCCCGGGTGGGGAAGATCCCCTGGAGAAGGAAATGGCAACCTGCTCCAGTACTCTTGCCTGGAGAATTCCTTAGATGGAGGAGTGGAACAGGCTGCAGTCCATGGAATCACAGAGTTGGACATGACTGTGCAACTAACTTTCACTTTTCTTTTCATGTCCACTAGGAAATACATGACCAAGGGCTAAGTGAGCCAGATTATAAATACAATGAAAATTCAGATGTGGCTGAGAATCTAAGTACTCAAAGTTTTCTTTGGGGAAGAGAGAGGCTGGCTTTAAGTAAAGGTGAAAGTTAAAGTGGATACAATTTTTGAATTGGAATTAAAGAGGAAGGACATGGCCAGAAAGTGGTTTCAACAATGACATGGGCAGAAAATAACGTAGTGGGGGTAGAAAGAGAAGCTGAGAGAAAAATTGTGAAGACTCTATTAAAAGTTTAAGTATGGAAAGAAGACCATGGATAACCAAGATCTGGTTTTAGAGAAACTCAAAAAAATGTAATGAAAAGATTAGACATGCTATGATGGGTCAGTATGAACCTTTTGCATTTCCTGGAGCCAAAAGACCACAAGAGAGAATTTGTGTTGTAGGAAGTCTGGACTGACATGTAAATAGATTGGAAATGAAAGAAAATAATGACACAGGTTGAATTTGGGTGTTGTTGCAATAATCCAGATATAGAATTACAAAATTGTGGCCCAATATGGTGGAAGTATGAATGAGTAAATACAATAGACATTGAAAAGTAAACCTTAACTGATTGGTTGCTGAGATAATAAGATTACTAGTATGTAATGTCAGAGGAGTTTGTAAAGCCAGCAAGATAGAAGGTTGTGTTGCGTTAGTTACTCTGTCATGTCCGATTCTTTGTGACCCCATGCACTATACCCCTCTAGGCTCTTCTGTCCATGGGATTCTCCAGGCAAGAATACCGGAGTGGGTTGCCATGCCCTTCTCCAGGGGCTCTTCCTCACCCAGGGATCAAACCTGGGTTTCCTGCATGGCAGGCAGTTTCTTTACAGACTGAGCCACCAGGGAAGCCCCAATAGTGGCACAAATAAAGACACTGACATGGAATGGAAAGTGATTCCAACTTTTTTATTCTTTTTATTTAAACATAAGGAACTTATGGTGAACAAAGAATATGCACAAAGAGGTGTTTTATAGGAAGTGAAGAATATAAGATTGAAAATTGAGTAAGAAGTCAGGGCTGCTGATGTTGATTTGAGCATCACTCCCTGATAGCTCAGTTGGTAAAGAATCTGCCTGCAATGTGGGAGACCTGGGTTCGATCCCTGGGTTTACAAGATCCCCTGGAGAAGGGAAATGCTACCCACTCCCATATTCTGGTCTGGAGAATTCCAGCGATGGTATCGTCCATGGGATTGCAAAGAATTGGACATGACTGAACAACTTTCACATACACTACCCAAAACTAATACTGGTAAACAATTCTCTTCCCTAGTGGCTTAGATGGTAAAGACTCTGCCTGAATGCAGGAGCCTCAGGTTTGAGCCCTGGGTCAGGAAGATCCCCTGGAGAAAGGGAATGGCTAACCACTCCAGTATTCTTGTCTGGAGAGTTCCACGGACAGAGGAGTCTGGCAGACTACAGTCCATGGGGTTGCAGAAGAGTCAAACATGACTGACAAACACTTTTTACTTTAATACTGGATGATACTCCTTAGCTCATGCCTCATTTCTCCCTATAATGCGGTGTGATGGTTAATTTTATTGTCAACTTGACTGGCCCATGTGGTACCCAGACATTTGTGGGTATGTCTATGAGGGATTCTCTTAATGTGGTTAATACTGGAATTAGTAGATTGAGTAAAACAGATTGCTCTTGCTAACAGAGGGGAAACTCATCCGATCAGTTGAAGGCCTGAATTGAATGAAAGGGACTGTCCCTCCGCCTGCTAATGAAAACTCCTTCTGCCTGACTGCTTTGAACTAGGACATCAGTTTTTCCTGCCTTTGGACTCTGAAACATTGGCTATTCCTGGGCTTTGAGCCTGAGGGCATTCAGACTAGACTTATACCATCAGTGCTCCTGGGTATCCAGTTGCTGACTGCAGATCTAGTGACTTGTCAGGCTTCCTCATATGAACCAATTCTTTATAATAAATTAACCTCTCTCTCTACTTATTATTATTTCTCTATGTATATAGAGAAATAATAATATACAAATTAATATGTTATTTTATATAAAATGTATAGAAAGAAATTATATATTTTATATACTTGTATACATAATATATTGAGAGAATATATGTATATATATATATATATATATTCAGTTATTTGGGTAAGATGCTTTATTTTCCCTATTGGGCTGTAAAACATTGACAAAATCTCTCAATCTTGTTGTCTCTGACATTGCTTAGCATAGTAGTAATAACAAATGATCAAGCCAGTTTTAGAAAATAAGTCAACCAATGAAGGCCCAAAGTTGAGTGAGTCCTAAGGAATGGATATAATGTAAATAAAGATAATATAAACATATGCCATAAAAGTCAGTACAGTATAGAAAGTTCTGTGTATTTATTTTTGTAAAATTAGAAGAAATATGATATTAACAAGAAGGAGAAGGGCAGAGAATAATAAGGCTAGTTGATTATTGGCTTCCTTACAATTGTTCATTTCTTTTAGTACGGAGGAATAATACTGCAGTTTTTGAAACGAAGGGAATGGGGGAAGTGTGTGAAGAGGAAAACTTAAATATTTGGATACACATTAAAGTCATTAACATTTTCCCATTTGCATTTTAGGCAGGCCTGGATCTAAGGACTTCTTTGAAAATGGGTATTCCTTCTTTTTAGTCTCAGTAAATAAAATTGCCCTGAGGCTGTCATGATTCCCACTTTATAATGTCAAATAACTATCTTATTAATAATTATAGTCCTTTTTTTTTCTATTGATACCACAGATGTAAGAAAAAGAAATTATTTAAAAGCTTCTGGAATTCTGGAAAAGGTAATGGAAAGGTTTAAAACAATAGAGATACTTAGTCATCTATCCAAAACCCATGGGTTTAGATAAAGATCAAACAAATGTTCACTATCCTTAATTTTCCAAACCAAACAGGAATAAATGTTAATTTTGAAATCAAAACAACTTGGAGTATGTTTATATTTATTAAACTTAATATTCCAGATGACTCAAAGTAAAGAATCATACTACACAAAAAATGAGATTGTGTAATGTCAATCTTATTGGTTATTTCCATATCAATTTGGCATAAGACTAAGATTTAACTACCACATATTGAGTATCTAATGCATGATAAGCCTATACCAGGAACGTGTTGAAAATTCCCCTTTAAGGAAAGTATTGTTATCCTACATTTACACTCTAATATTCTAAGGTTTAAAAAGGTAAATTAACTTGTCATAGATTAAATATGCTAATAAGTTTGAAGCTGGGACTTCAGCCAAGTTCTTTTGACTCCAAGTTCAGTGCTTTTTCTGATTGTACTTTGCTGGATTGGGTATAACTGGAAAACTATTGTAGATAGCTGGGTCTTTTGTGATGCCAGAAAATGAGATCGTTTTGATATGTTTTAGATAAAGTATGAGACCCTTGCCTGCTAATGTATTCCAAAAAAACATCTTTAGAACTCTGCACATTAATAATCCTAAATCTCTACAATTTGGAAGCAACATCTCCCAACTGGGATTTTTCCTGTGAACACCGATATAAGCAACAGCAGGGTTACAGCATACCGGTTGCCCCTAGACAAACTGTTGGTCAAAGGACAGTTACTTATTTGACAAGTAGTTCTTGCCAGCTTTCAAAAATATAAATAAGTTATGAAGTATTGACAATATTTGCAATTAATTTAGAACTAAAATGTCTGCATAAGCTTAGTTGTACAGGGGTTTAGAAATAAAATATTAAGGACAAACATTTACAATTTGTAGGGACTAACTGTACCAACTTTACAAAATGGGGTAAAGGAAGACTGTTCTTCTTGGGTCTTTTATAGAATTGATTGTCATTATATTCAACAAAATCTGTAAGAGTAATGAGACCAGTGTCCAAAAAGCAGACATGATGAATAGGACACCAATATTACCTCAAAATTCCCTAATAGACAATCAGAACAATCAAGCTTATCATAGTTGTTTGTGTGCATGCATGCTGTAGCTTCAGTTGTGTCCTGTAGCCTGACAGGCTTCTCTGTCCATGGGAATCTCCAGGCAAGAATACTAGAGTGGGTTGCCATGCCCTGCTCCAGGGGATCTTCCCAACCCAGGGATCGAACCTGCATCTCATGTCTCCTGTGTGGACAAGTGTGTTCTTTACCACTAGCACCACCTGGGAAGTCCCCATAGCTGTTTAGATTTGTCAAATTAATCAATTCGTGTTGTTTTTCTGTGGATTCTATTGAGAAAACTAAGTTGGCTTTTTAAACAATGCAACTCAGGGGCTATAGGAATAAATGACTCTGGGGAAATAAATGGTTGACAGATAAATGTTTATTTACTTTTAAAACCATCCTCACACATGAATGACCAAATGATTAAATTCTTAAAAACAAACAAAAACCCTAATGAAATAGATAAGACCAACACTACATTTTGTTAAAAAAATTAAAAAACCTGTTCTACATTTGTAAAATTGGAATATAATTGTTTTACAATGTTGTGTTAGTTTCTGCTGTATGATGAAGTGAATTAGCTATATGTATACACATATCTCCTCTCTTAGACCTCCTTCTCACTCCTCCTCATCCCACCCATCTAGGTCACCATAGGAGCTGAACTCCCTGTGCTGTACAGCAGGTCCCCACTAGTTATCTCCTTTACACAGGGTAGTGTGTGCACTCGGTCACGTCCAACTTTTTGTGACCCTGTGAACTGTAGCCCGCCAGGCCTCTCTGTCTATGGAACTTTCCAGGCAAGAATACTGGAGTGGGTTGCCATTTCCTCCTCCAGGGGATCTTCTTAACCCAGATATTGAACCCACATCACTTGCATCTCCTGCGCTGGCAGGTGGGTTCTTCACCACTGTGCCTCCTGGGAAGCCCAGTGGTGTATGTCCATCCTAATCTCCTAGTGTGTTCCATCCTCACCTTCCCCTCTGTGTCCACATGTCTTTTGTCTACATCTGCGTCTCTATTCCTGCCCTGTGAATACATTCATCTGTATCATTTTTGTAGATTCTACATATATGAGTTAAATGATATTTGTTTTTTCTCTTTCTGATTTACTTCACTCTGTATGACAGACAAAAATTAGTTCATGTTCTACAAATGCAAATCCATTAATGATATTATCATTGCGTTATTTGAGTATTGAAATTTTCCCTGTATCAGTCTCCTTTAACCTTTTTCTTGGATTCTCTCCCCTCTCTCTCTCTTTCCCTTCAATTGACTTTCTTCTTGACACTGTCTGCTGACAGTGCTCTCTGCCAACACTTGGGGAAAGCCACATTTCTTCTATACAAAAGCCAATCAGGCAACATTAGGAATTCTCCCTCTAAGAGATATTTTCTTCAAATACATGTGACTAAATAAAGGGTGACACTACCCTTATGGCAGAAAGTGAAGAAGAACTAAAGAGCCTCTTGATGAAAGTGAAAGAGGAGAGTTAAAAGGTTGGCTTAAAGCTCAACATTCAGAAAATGAAGATCATGGCATCCGGTCCCATCACTTCATGGCAAATAGATGGGGAAACAGTGGCTGACTTTATTTTTGGGGGCTCCTAAATCACTGCAGATGGTGACTGAAGCCATGAAATTAAAAGATGCTTACTCCTTGGAGGGAAAGTTAGACCGACCTAGACAGCATATTAAAAAACAGAGACATTACTTTGCCAACAAAGGTCCATCTAGTCAAGGCTATGGTTTTCCAGTAGTCATGTATGGATGTGAGAGTTGGACTGTGAAGAAGGCTGAGCACCGAAGAATTGATGCTTTTGAACTGTGGTGTTGGAGAAGACTCTTGAGAGTCCCTTGGACTGCAAGGAGATCCAACAAGTCCATCCTGAAGGAGATCAGTCCTGGGTGTTCATTGAAAGGATTGATGCTGAAGCTGAAACTCCAATACTTTGGCCATCTGATGCAAAGAGCTGACTCACTGGGAAAGACCCTGATGCTGGGAAAGATTGTGGGCAGGAGGAGAAGCCCACGGCAGAGGATGAGATGGCTGGATGGCATCACCTACTCGATGGACATGGGTTTGGGTGAACTCTGGGAATTGGTGATGGGGAGGCCTGGCGTGCTGCGGTTCATGGGGTCGCAGAGAGTCGGACATGACTGAGTGACTGAACTGAACTGAAAATAAAGGGTTTCAGGTGGACCCTTTTTCCTAAGGGGAGAATCATATAGTTCATTAATTTGAAGGTAAAGTAGAGATATAATTCAATATATTTAATTCTGAAATATTCATATAAAATAATTGAGCTGTAGGATAGCTAATTCAGGCTTCTCAGGTGGCACTAGTGGTAAAGAATTCGCCTGCCAGTGAAGGAGATGCAAGAGAGGTGGGTTCAATCCCTGGATCAGGAAGATGCCCTGAAGTAGAATATGGCTACTCACTCTAGTATTCTTGCCTGGAAACTTTCGTGGACAGAGGATCCTGGTGGGCTACAGTCCATGGGGCCTCAGAGAGTCAGACACAACCAGCGATTGATCAAGCAGAGTAAATAGTTAACCCAAACAGTGACTGGTACAAAAATAATCTACACTGAGCTAATAATAATTGACATTTGTTTTTGGTTTGGGGGTTTTATTTTCAAAGTTTATTTTCTCATTTCTTATTTCTTATGCAAGTAATTAAAATTCATGTTCGCTTCCTGAATTAGGATTAGTTCAATAAAAATTAAGATTTTTCCTACACAAGAATTTATCCAGTGAGTAACTTCACTTACTGGAGTTGAGTGTGAAACTTTAATGTAAACGGTGGTTGCAGAAGCTCTCAAGAGCAAGTCCTAATGTTAGGAGAAGCATTCAGAGACAAAGCCAAAGAAGACCTGTAACCTGTAAAGCAAGGATAACAGAGTCAAGAACTTTATGAGGCTATATAAAACCTCAAGGAATAATCAAAATTGGAGACTCATAAGAAAAACCATGAATTTGTAAATATTTTCAAAATCTAGCATGCTCAACTTCTCCTGAGCATTATTGAAAATACACAGAAGATTTATGAGGGGAGAAATGATTCATTCTTTTAGTTCTGTTACTTATCATAAATGGATTAGCAATGTACATGGGAAACTTTGTAGACTTTAAGAGTCAGAACCACAGTCTATCCATCTACAGACTCCTGATGACAAGATGGGAAAACTCCCTTGGATCCCAAATTGGTCTCCTTCTCAGCTTTTCAAGGTTACTCATAACCAGGAAATTACACTAGTTTTCTTTTTGTTGCTAAAACTTGGCCTTTAGTCAGAGTTAAGGATAATATTAGGTGTAAATCACAAGTGCATTTGGTCCAACTAAAATATTATTTTTGAACTGGGCCTTAGACTAGACCTTCATATATATCAGCTGTTCCCAGGCAGAGTAGCAAAAAACATCTGTTTAAAACACATTGTTTATTCTATCCTATCTCCTAATTTTGTACTTAACAATGATTACAACAATACTGGGGAAAAGATCAGGCTTCTCTGTTTTGCATTCATGTCAGGGAATTCTTTAAATAATAAAGCAAAGAAACACAGGATCAAAAGTAAAAAAAAAAAAGTAGTTCTATTACTTAATCTCTAGGGTCTATGCTTTTAGTTTCGGGTGCAGGTGGTCTCTGTTATGAGCTGTCCCTTATCTATGAGCTTCCTAGGTCTGTTTCCTACTCCCTCTTCATTGCCCCCCACCCCTCCCCTCTCCCCAACTTTCCCCCAACCCTCCCCACCCACCGCCTTGCACTGTATCCTTTCCTTTCGCACAGCTAGATCCCCTCAGTAGGATCTTTAAACTTGTTCTATCTGTGTGCCCAGCTGTATTCCAGACTGGGGCTTCAAGGATGGATGTCAGAAGCCTCACATTTCATATCTAACATATCTTAACATCAGACCTTGTTGTCTTTAATGGTGACTTCTAGTTACTGACTCTCTCCCTGGGTCTCAGGATTCTGGATGATGTCTCTTCATACCCCTGTGAACCAGGGCACAGTTTCTGTCTTGTGCTCTGATTGACAAGCTCATTCCCCTTAAGGAATGAAAACGTCTTGAATCCAGACTGCTTCTAGTTTTGTTAGCCTTCTTCCCTGGCAGGCTGGATTCTGTGTCCTGTTTCTCTTCTTGTGAGTAGATTGAGTTCCACCATCACCATGAGTGCAACTCTGAGTATAGAATCCTGCCTCTGCAAGTGTTCCTGTACGTCAGTGCTCTTCCATGGTCACCGATCTCACCTACATTCATGAAAACTTGAACTAGGTCTGAAACACCTACTCAGTGTGCTCTGTGCAACTGATCATCCTACTGCTGTTATTAGGGCCAGTCCCTTAGATAGGGCAGTTTTTCTGGACCCACAAGTCTGGCTTCTTCTTTCCTTTCTTCTCGCTTCTCTCTACAAACTGAATTACTGATGCCTCATTTGCCAGGAAATGGCAACCCACTCCAGTATTCTTGTCTGGAAAATCCCATAGACGGGGGAGCCTGGCGGGTTACAGTCCATGGGGTTGCAAAGAGTCAGAGGTGACTGAGCACGCACACCCACTTGCTATAACTTATTCCTTCATGTTCCCGTTAACATATCCACAACCTGAACCATTGATGATACTGTACAAATATTCACACCTGTATTTGGATAACGCATGCTTTGTATTGCAGTCCTGCCTCTCCTGCTCCAAACTCAAACAGAATATTTTTCTTTCCAAAGTCAATCAGTGATCATAATGAAAAAGAATTCTTTTTTGCTCATTTCTTTGTGCTCAATTTCTCTATCACCCACAACAGCAACACACAGTGTCACCTCCCTGCCACCAAGAAGTACAATCTCTATGTGCTGCGCTTAGTCGCTCAGTCATGTCTGACGCTTTGTGACCCCACAGACTGTAGCCCACTAGGCTCCTCTGTCCATGGGGATTCTCCAGGCAAGAATACTGGAGTGGGTTGCCATGCCCTCTTCCATGGGATTTTCCCAACCCAGGGATCGAATCCAGGTCTCCTATATTGCAGGTGGATTCTTTACCACCTGAGCCACCAGGGAAGAACTATGCAGATAGTCAAATAAATAAATAGGAGAGTCTTAAGGGAGGCCCCTGGCGGCTCAGAGGTTAAAGTGTCTGCCTGGAATGCGGGAGACCTGGGTTTGATCCCTGGGTCAGGAAGATCCCCTGGAGAAGGAAATGGCAACCCACTCCAGTACTCTTGCCTGGAGAATCCCATGGAGGGAGGAGCCTGGTAGGCTACAGTCCATGGGGTCGCAAAGAGTCGGACACCACTGAGCGACTTCACTTTCACTTTTCACTTAAAGGGAGGCCAGAGCAGCTGCAGCAAAGAAAAAACAGAACTGGAACTGAATTTAGGGACTCACAGTGAGGTCAAACAGCCTAAACATCTTAAACCACAGAAATAGGGTGACATATAATTTATTGCCCAGACAGGATCCATTTGAGAATAGAAAGAATCATTAGCAATAATTTTACCAGGAAAGTTATATAAAATGAGACTATGTAAGACTGATTGGAATATATGGTCAACTTATAAATAAGGGAATTTTGTCTCTAGTCCAAGAATAAGGAAGCAATTGAAGTGTTTCAGACTTGTGCATGATTTGATGTGCATTTCAAGAATGCATCTGTGAGAAAAGGGTCAGTCCACCAGAGTCATACATGACTGAGCGACTGAGTGCACACACACACCCACCAACCTCTCTCTCCAAAATTAATCTTTACCATGGGAAAGTCTCTTGGTAATTATCACTGCCACCAACATGCCTTCTCCAGGTTGGGCTACTACCTGGTTAATACTCCAGGGCCACCAGTGGTAGGTGATTTTTTTCCCTTCACACTTCATGGGGCGATTGAGTTAAACCCGAACCACCGAAAGGTGGTATAATGGCAGTGTCTTGCACGCGTGTGTGCTAAGTCACTTCAGTTGTGTCCAACTCTTTGTGACCCTGTGGACTGTAGTCTGCCAAGCTCCTCTGTCCATGGGATTCTCCAGGCAAGAATACTGGAGTGAGCTGCCATGCCCTCCTTAAATGTATCTACCCAATCTAAGGATCAAACGCGTGTCTCCTGCATCTCCTGCATTGCAGGTGGATTCTTTACCTCTGAGCGACTGGGGAAGCCCCAATGGCAGGATCTTAACAATATTTAATTTTCAAGTGAAAATTTACGTGTTTAAAAAAAATAATTATCATGTTATTTCCTTAAATACTACGTACATGTTGAAAGAACTTTTAAAATACAATAATTATAAATATAGTTTGTGACCCTTTTTCACATTACATCATTTTCTTTTTCCCATGTCATTAAAATATCTTGGCAAATATTATTTTAACTTCTGCATACTATGCCATCACATGAAGATAACATATCTTAATTTCTCAATTGTTGAGCATGTTGATAAAAACTTTGGCAAATATATGTATCCATAGTTCAGAACATTGCTTTATAATGGATTCCCAGAAGTAGAATTAGTCTGTAAATGGATAAAATCATGTTGAAACCTCTTGCTGTATATTACCAAACTGCTTTTCAGAATATTTAAAGTGGTATGATTCACAATCATATCTGTATTGTATTAGACAACCCAAGTCATCACAGTCTTGCCATCATTGAGTATGTAGTATTATGCCTTTTAAGAAAATGCATGGCATATCATTACTGGCATAATTTGCATTTTCTTAATTTGTGGTAAGTTAAAACAGGATCTCACATATATTAGTTATTTGCCTTTTCTCTTTTGTAAATCATGTATTCACAATGCTTATCCATATACTATTTTTTATTAAAGTTATATTTCTTTTGTAATTAATTTGTGTGGGTTTTAGATAAACATTTTAATAAACTTTCCTTCCTTTTGCTTTTATACTATTTTTTCTAGATCATTGAATCATTTTAAAAAATTAAATGGTTTCAAACATAAAAATTTTACCTTTTAATTAAAATATGCACTGTAGTGCATGCTCAGTGAAAACAGTTGAAAATATGGAAGAATTGAAACCCTCCCCTTATTTTTCTATTTTAGGAATAAAATTAAGATTGTAATTTGCTTTCTATGTGAAGCTTTGAGGTGTGGTATTTCCTTGTTATTACTGTGCCATGGACAGGGAGGCCTGGCGTGCTGTGATTCATGGGGTCGCAAAGAGTCAGACACGACTGAGCGACTGAACTGAACTGAACTGAACTGAACTGAATGTGCCATTAAAACTTAGTCTTTGAGCTAATAATCATTTAAGGGAGTGTTAATTTGTAAAACTTTTCATACTGTTAAATTTATTTCAGTTTTCTAGTTTTGCTATTTGGTCAGAAACAGTGGCCTTTATCATAACTGCTTTATGGATTTTACTGTGGTTTTCTTATGCTTTAGTATGTAATCTAGTTTTGTAAGTTTCCCATGAACAATAGAAAATATATTTTAAAAAATTTCCTATTTATAGGAAAAAGCTTATTTCCATCAACCTATCAACTTTATTACATATATGTTTTAAAACTTCAATGATGTCATTCACCTTGTTCTGCAGTAAACTGAAAATAGGATCCATTTTGGCTCTTTGACCACTAGTAAATTAAAAATATGCTCAAAATCTTCTACCAGAACAAATGTCAATTTTTTCTCATATTTCAGATGACCTTTGATTTGTCCTTGTTTAGGATCTCCTCTAGGAACATGGACATGATCATGAGTCTTGAGTCTCATTAGGAATTTTACCTTTTAACAGTAAAAATACTTCATATCTATTTTAACAGATATTAATGTTTCTTAATTATTTCACATATCTTTGACTATTTAAAATTTTCCTTAAGGTTTCAACTTTATTTAACAGCTTCAAGTTCATTTAACTGGTTCATGCAGGAAATATAACACTGGATTTAACTTAACACAATCTGACAATCTTTTACTTAATAATTTGATACTTTCATATGTACTATCATAATTTTCATTCATGTTTCTATCACTTTGTATCATATTCTCTTTATTAATATTTTCTTTCTCTTCTGTAATTTTTAAATTTTTGTGTGTGTGTGTGTTCTCAGACATCCAAACTCTAATTGCATAGCTTGTTCAAAGACACTTTATAGAGGGTTCAGGATGGGGAACACATGTATACCTGTGGCAGATTCATTTTGATATATGGCAAAACCAATACAATATTGTAAAGTTAAATAAAATTAAAAAAAATAAATGTCAAAGTCTATAAAATATAAATTTTTAAATCCCCTTTTAAACGGGGAGTTTCAATATTTTGTTTTCCTGTCTCTCCTTTACTGGATTTTGTTAATTCAATTAGAGTTGTAAATGCCACTGATTTTCTTTAAAAAATAGTGTTACCTTTCTTAAAGAAAAAGAAAAACTACCTTTTTGTGTTACTTATCTATAAGTGGTCAATTGTTTCAGTGCTCAGTCAAACCATCTCAAGCATGACTGTCTCATACCTCTGTTCCTCAGTTTCATTTGCTCATCATCTGCCAGCACCAGATACTCACCACCTCTCCAGATCTTCAGGCTGAAACTTGAGAAATGAGGTTTATCTCTTATCCCATTTAAAATCCACATCTCGCCTGTGGTCTACTGCCCCAGGCTAATGCTAAGAATCCATACTTGCTTTAGAAGACATCTAAGAGGTCCTTCATTCCTTCCAAGGGTGTGACAGAACCCCTCAGTTCAGTTCAGTTCAGTCACTCAGTCGTATCTGACTCTGTGACCCCATGAATCGCAGCACACCAGGCCTCTCTGTACATCAGCAACTAGGGCTGTGTTAAGGTGCCATTTTTATTTATTTTTTTTATTTTTGCTTAGAGCTAGAAGTATAAAGCAGACATATAGTTAGAATACAGATTGATACATTTCTTTTGGATTAGAAAAATATTCTTTTCTCCTGAATGTTGTTTTTCTTCCGCTGTTTCTTTCATTTGTATATTGGGTCTTAGGTTGAACCTTCCACACTCATTAAAATTTTAATCCTGTTATATTATTTTAGTTTTTGTTCTAGAAAAACAGCTGAATTTGTCTTCTTGTTTGCTAGTATTATTCTCCACTATGTCTAATCTGATCCACTGGTATTTTTTTTTAATCAATTAACCACTCCATTTTTCATATTTCTTGTTCATTTTTCTCACCTTTCATTGTATCTAAATTTATTATATATTCTTGTTGAGATTTTCATTGCTTTGTTACTGTTTTTTACCTTTTCAAAAACTATTTCTTTTTTTAAATTTTATTTTACTTTTAAACTTTACATAATTGTATTAGTTTTGCCAAATATCAAAATGAATCCATCACAGGTATACATGTGTTAAAAACTATTTCTAATAGGAGATTCACTTTCCATCTTCTAAAATCTGAAGTCAAAGCCTTTAGACACTAAATGAGCAATGCTGTGCCAGGCTCTAGCCTGTGTTTCTTAGGAAATGCTATTATCAAAGAGGGATCTACTTTCACATTATTCATTCTTTTGGTCTGAACCTAGAGGTACCTTCTTGAACTTTTTTGACTAGGGTGTTCCCTAGAGGTGTAGAGTTCTATTAGTCTGCAGTCCCTAACAGAACTCAGCACATTTCCTGTGAAACTTTAAGTACAGATTTAAGATTCATAGATAGATTTCCTTCTTTAAGCATTAAAAAATAAAACATAATCAGCAATATATGCTTCTCATGAGAATAGAATTCATTCAAAATGGCCTCTTGCAGTACACAGTTCTCTGCTCAGTGTTGGCAAAATTGCCAATAGAATACATTAAGACATTAATATATTGCTGGGTGGCATGAGGTCTAGATGGTGTCTCTGTTTTGAGTCCCCTGCTTGATTTGATACATCCTTACCCTTAATGTGGGTCGCCCTGACTTAGAGGGGATCTACCGGGGATTGCTCAACTCCCATTCTTTTTCAGGAGTGCCAGAGTCATTTATCAGACTTGCAGGGTGATTCTTTCCATTCATCTAATACCATCTGTGATAGTTAAATTTATGTGTCAACAATGCTTGGCTGTGGTATCTAGTGCTTTGGTCAAATGCTAGTTTAGCTGTTGCTGTGAAATGTACTTTTTAAATGTAACTAGCACTTATGATCAATCAACCTTAAGTAAAGCTAATATCACTTCATGGGAAATAGATGGGGAAACAGTGGAAACAGTGTCAGACTTTATTTTTCTGGGCTCCAAAATCACTGCAGATGGTGATTGCAGCCATGAAATTAAAAGATGCTTACTCCTTGGAAAGAAAGTTATGACCAACCTAGATAGCATATTCAAAAGCAGAGACATTACTTTGCCAACAAAGGTCTGTCTAGTCAAGGCTATGGTTTTTCCAGTGGTCATGTATGGATGTGAGAGTTGGACTGTGAAGAAAGCTGAGTGCTGAAGAATTGATGCTTTTGAACTGTGGTGTTGGAGAAGACTCTTGAGAGTCCCTTTGACTGCAAGGAGATCCAACCAGTCCATCCTAAAGGAGATCAGTCCTGGGTGTTCATTGGAAGGACCAATGCTGAAGCTGAAACTCCAGTACTTTGGCCACCTCATGTGAAGAGTTGACTCATTGGAAAAGACTCTGATGCTGGGAGGGATTGGGGGCAGGAGGAAAAGGGGACGACAGAGGATGAGATGGCTGGATGGCATCACCGGCTCGATGGACCTGAGTCTGAGTGAACTCCGGGAGTTGGTGATGTACAAGGAGGCCTGGTGTGCTGCAATTCATGGGGTCGCAAAGATTCGGGCACGACTGAGCGACTGAACTGAACTGAACTGAATTACACTTCATAGTGTGGGTCTCATTCAATCAGGTGTATGCCTAAAGAGTAACGACTGAGGTTTCCCAAAGAAGAAGGAATTCTCCTTCACACTGCAACATAGAAATTCTACCTGACTTCCCAGCTTGCTTATCTATTTTTAGCATTTCAGGCTCAACTCTGCAACATCAATCCTAAATTTCTAGCCTACTAGGCTGACTTAGAGGTTTTAGATTTTCCAGTCTCCCATATTATATTAAAGCCAACTTGTTAAAATACATCTCTCTCTCTCCCTTTCTCTCTTCACATACACACATGCATATGAATATGCACATATATGTGTAATTGTTTGTGTAACATATTTATAATATAAATGCCATATTTAATATAGTAGAAACTGTTATGTTATATAAATATAATATAAATTATATAAATATCATATTTATAGTATAATATATGTAGTAGAAATACGTGTACATAAATATCCTATTCTCTTTGTTTCTCTGAAGAACAGTCATAAATACAAACTGCAGAGTGCTGCCCTGCTTTCAAGTGCTGAGGCTGATGTCGATTTTCATCCTAATTCTATACAGTATTGGATGTCTCAGTGGGAATTCAGGACAGAAGCAATAATTATGGTACCATGCTGATCCATCAGGGCTTCCCTGATGGTTCAGATGGTAAAGAATCTGCCTGCAATGTAGGAGACCCGGGTTCAATCCCTGGTGAAGGGAATGGCTTCCCACACCATTTTTACCTGAAGAATTCCATGTTACATGCTGTATGCTTGGCACTTCTATGCCATTTTTAAAATTTGCTTCCTTTTGTCAGCATTCAAATATTTATTTTGATCTCTACGAAAAGCAAGTCAGTGGGGATCATATAAATTAATAACACCAATACTCTCATTTTGTAGCCAGAGATGTCAGTCTCACACAGGTTAGGCGTGTCCCTAAGAAAATACCCTGCTAATAAAAATCAATGCCAGGCTTAGAAGCTGTATCCATCTGACTCTAAAACTGGTTTATTGTTTTTCTGCCACTTTCCACTATAACATGCCATCTCAACTTGTGCTTAGAATTGAATGTATGATCGCTCATCTCAAAAAACAAGATTAATTTCCCATTTCCTGTCAGATCAGATCAGATCAGTCGCTCAGTCGTGTCCGACTCTTTGCGACCCCATGAATCACAGCACGCCAGGCCTCCCTGTCCATCACCAACTCCCGGAGTTCACTCAGACTCACGTCCATCGAGTCAGATGCCATCCAGCCATCTCATCCATTTCCTGTACCCCCTCCTTATTTCAGGTTCTTATTATCCCTCTACCTCTGGACATCCCACCTGTCTCTGCGAGTGTCCAGTGTAATTACCACTGCCTTTTGAACATTTCCTTATCTCCCCATCATCCCTAACCCAGCAGTCATCTCTGAACCTTAATCACAGAGACTGGCCACACCAGTAACTTGGCTGGATGTTTCATAACTAGTTTAATGTGCATTAGCACAAATATTTAACTCTCCTACTTGATGGTAAGTCCTGGGAGTTTCAGGCTTTATACACCAGTGAAGATGCCTTTGGTTATGGAAACATTGCCCCATATGAGGCCTTATCTGATGGAAGAGAACAAATTAACACAGACAGTGACAATATAAGGTGATAACTCCTTAGAGCTGGAAAACAGTGGCCCTTCTGCACCTTCAAGAATACCTCACATATAAACAGGCAATCAGTAAGTACTTTTTGAACACAGAGATTAAAACATCTGAGTATTTATTCATGACATAATTTCTGATAAGTTTCTCGAGAGGTATGCATTTTAAAGGTTGCCACCGGCTGGCTCAGACAGTAAAGAAGCCACCTTCAATACAGAAGAACCAGGTTCAATCCCTGGGTCGGGAAGATCCCCTGGAGAAGGAAGTGGCTACTTATTCCAGTATTCTTGCCTGGGAAATCCCATGAACAGAGGAGCCTGGCGGGCTGCAGTCCATGGGGTCCCAAAGAGTTGAACACAACTTAGTGACTAAGCCACTACATGAACTTTAAAAATTCAAAATGTGACATGTTTAATTTTAAAAACATGAAGAGACATTACCTTAAACTTTTCTTGTGGGAAAGCAGGAATTCTCTTCCTACCGTACTCGGCTGTGCTTATACTTTCCTTCTTCAGAGGTCTAGATTTGAGATTACCATAAAGTTGGCCTTCATTCTGTTTGCATTTTCCACGCCACTAGAAACAGCATTTTCCTGGTATTTCTATTGAAAATAGTTTTGGCTCATATTATTTGGCTCTCTGGCCACAGGGTGTATGCATGGAGAAAGGGGGGAGAAAAGGGGTAACTCTACAGACTGGCAACAGAATTCTAGAGGAGAATGCTTTCAAACAAACCACACATGGTATTTTCCCAAGCCCCCAAGTGCCTGTATTTCACCTCAGCTGAAAGTAGAGAAATAAAGACAAATGTCAACACTGCTTGCCTTTAGAAAACAGAGCTCCTTGGTGGTCTCAGTGTAAAGAGTTTGCTTCTAATGCCTTTAGAAAGCATCACTGTAAATAAATACTTTCAAAGTCCCTCCTTGAATACATTTAGTAACTATGTCCATTTATTTTTAAGGAGAGCCTTTGAGCCTTACTGACCAGTTTCCAAAATACTAGTTCTTCTATAAATTTGGCAGAGAAAAAGAAGAAGGTACAGCCAGAAAGACCTTTGTTATCCAAGGTCTTTTTATACTAAACGATGCAGAGCGGAGCACATGGAATGTAGACATCCTTTCCTTCACTATTCAAAAGATTCTTACGTGGCTGGAGAAATATGTGCATAATTCTCAACCCTTTTCTCAGCTTTTGGAACCTGTTCTCTCTCAGGGTATGTTTTCCCCTTGGCCTTGGTTTGTCCTTTAATTTGACAGCAACTCTCAGCCAACAATTTAAAATAGTTTTAAATATTATTTGGTGACAACTTGTTCCATTTTTGAAAACTTAAAAAAAAACTAAAATCAAAAATATAAAAAGATGATATGATAAGTTACCATCAGAACTAAAGTGTTCATCTGTCTCTAGTATATTATGCCATAAGACTGTATATAAATATTATATACACATGTATGAATATGTCTATATATTCCTATACATTTATGTATTAAGCTTCCCCAATGGCTCAGTCGGTAAAGAATCTGCCTGCAATGCAGGAGACACAGAAGATACGAGTTTGATCCCTGGGTTGGGAAGATCCCCTGGAGGAGGAAAAGGCAACCTATTCTAGTATTCTTGCCTGAAAAATCCCATGGATGGACGAGCCTGGCAGGTTACAGTCCATGGGGTCACAAAGAGTCAGGCACAGCTGAGCACAGCACAGCAGAAACATATGTATATTTGTATTCAAACAGAGCTGTGGCAAGATAGCATAACCATGTAAGATAGATATGGTATTGAGTCTTAGCTCCATTACTTCCCACTTGAGCAAGCAAATTAACCTTCTGAGCCTCACCTTCCTTATCTGTGAAATTTGCATAATGATAGTCACCTAACTTATAATTAGGATAAAATTTAATAACAGGTATACTTACCTATCAGAAAACTTGATTCAAATCAATATTATTGATCAATATTATTGTTAATGTTGCTTTTGCTAAAGGTCCCAGACATACCTAAAAAGGTAACTGTAAAGGTTATCCTAGTTCAACAGCCCAAAAGGACATGAACGTTTTCCTGGTAACTTTCCAATAATTTTTTTTTTTTTAATTCTTTCCCTTCCCTTGCTTTGCCTTCATTGTGCTCACCACCAGTATGATTCCAAATCAGAAGATAGTTGGTCGGCTGGACACCAGGAGAATAAGCATTACTTCATTGGGTAAGTACTGGCTTTGTCCCATTTAATTGGGTAAATCGGCTTTGTCCCATGTTATTCCTCATGTCTTCCTATATCATGATCCTTGGTTTTACAAACCCATCTCAACATTTAGTTAAATCAGTAAGTGAGCAAGTCAATCCCATTTTTAAAACCATCAGTTCTATTGCTTTACAAAATTGTGTGTGTGTTTTTTTCTTTCCCTTTGGACCAATCAACTAGGTTCTAATAATACACTTCATGTGGCTCCATTACACTAAATTTCTCTACCATTTTCTGTCAAAACAAAAACAGTAAAAAAAAAAACAAACAGTATTCTTTATTTGACAACGATTAAGAACTATTTTCTTCACTAGTTTGGTTTCCTAGTAACACAGAAATCACGATTAAAGTGTTCAAAAGAGTGACTTGATTTTAAGCAATTATTACTATGGTAATATCACCAAGCATGAGTTTTGTGTGGACTCACCATTATCTTTCAGTAGCAGTGCAAAGAGCATTTAGGGATTATCTTTTCTTATAGGAAACCTGGTCTTTTTTGTTTCAGCTATAGATTTAGGTAATGTGAAAGCTCTTGCCAGTTTATTTAGTGACAAGGGGTTAAAGGTTTCACTCAGCTTTTCACATTTGAGAGGAAGACGTTGGCATGGGTGTTTCCCCGACTCCTGGAATGCTTTGATAAGGACTGGACCATTAACAAAGTAAAATATTTGCCAAGACAGTGTATATCTCCATGTTTACCTTGTATTATAAGCCTCTTTAAGAATTTTTCCAACACTCCATATTTAATCTATGCTTTGGAGATCTAAAATTCTCATTACTTTTGAGGTCATTGCTTTTGCTCTATTATCTCTCCACTTTAAATTCAGTGTGAGTTTAAAGTTTGTACCTAGAAATCACATGCATTTCTGTGGTTTATTCCGATGGCCTATGGCCAATCAACACAAAGATTAAGGCTTGAAATGTAACTTTTTTTTCCTCATTAGCATAATTGGATATGCTCTGAGGGTGGCACTAAATTTCCTTACCTTCCCAGCTTTTTCTTGGAAGAGTAAACTTACTAGATGCATTAGACAAAATTTAGTAATTGTGCCAGCATTGTTGCTCATGTTATTTCAGTGAGAAAATGCTACCCTTGAGGAGGACTATTTCCAGGAATGGCCAGTAAAAAATAATTAAAATGCTCCTGGTTTTTAGCTGACTTAATTGGGTAGTACCAGTAATTCTTTTTGCTCCTCTGTAATATACAAATAATTTCCTTTCTACATCATATGTCATGATGGATGGCACAATACAGGCTAAAATTTCTTGATATTTTCTTGATACTTGGCCATACTTTCTTGATGTACTCAGTCTCTCAGTCATGTTCAACTCTTTGTGACCCTATGGACTCTAGCTTACCAGGCTGCTCTGTCCATGGGATTTTCCAGGCAAGAATACTAGAGTAGGCTGCCATTTCCTCTTCCAGATGATTTCTTGATATTTGCATGTAATAAACGTTATCCCTCACAATAATGAGGTCTGGGAATCTCTTGATTAAAAGCTGATGCCTCCCAGTCATACCTAACATACAGTGATGGTCATGTCATAATGACATTAGCTGGGCTAGAAGTGAGAATTAGTGAGGGAATATTGTAAAGATTTTATCATCCTTCATAGTTGATATTTCCACACTGTGTATCTCTTACTAGGCTATTCCCCACAACCACAAAAACAATAAGTTCTCCAAAGAACATCAACAGTCACTCCTTTTTTAGGAGTTCTCTTTAGTCTTTTGATGGTACAAGTCAATGTGGAATCTTGGAAGCCATCTGAAGACTGCCTACCACAGTCTGCTATTCAGTGTCCAAGGTGTCAGTCATCCAGCCCTGTAAAGGTGACTAAAATTCATTTAACATCCTAGGGAATTCTGCTTCTTTAATTTAATAAAATTCAGACGGGAGATTTAGGTAAAATACCTCTATAAGTGATTTTCTAAGAGGCTGAAATGGGAGATTCTTTTGAATTTGAGTAGTTAAGGAAATTTTCATGATTGTAATAAGGTATACGTTAACACTTCTGGCCACATTACTAAATATTAAGCTTAATTTCTACAACTTGCAAGAGTCCTTTGCATACACTTTTTTTTTTATAATTGCACTTTAGCAAATGGTATGTCCTTAGTTATGTGACAATTGATAGCGTGTGTGCTCAGTCACTTCAATCATGTCCAACTCTTTGCAACCCTATGAATGTACTCGGCCAGGCTCCTCTGTCCATGGGATTTTACAGACAAGTGGGTTGCCATGCCCTCCTTCAGCAGATCTCCGTGACCCAGGGATTGAACCCGTGTCACCTGCATAGCATGCAGATTCTTAACCCCTGAGCCACCAGGGAAGCCTGATACTTGACTAAAGTTCTTATAATTAGAGCAACAGTTCTTTTTTTTTTTTTTTTTGTATTGGGGAATAGCCAATTAACAAACAATGTTGTGTTAGTTTCAGGTGAATAGCAAAGGGACTCAGCTATACATATACATGTATCCATTCTCCTCCCAACTGCCATCCCTTCCCGGACAAGCCCCCAAGATGAAAGGTTGTTGCTGACCCATGAAAAGACGCCAGGATTCTTGGCCTCTGGAAGAGAAGAATTTAATCTGGGGCCAGAGACGAGGCTTGACCACTCAGAGCTTTTGTGTAATAGAGTTTTATTAAAGTATAAAAGGGATAGAGAAAGCTTCTGACATAGACATCAGAAGGGGGCAGAAAGAGTGCCCCCTTGCTAATGTTAGCAATGGAGTTATACACCTTTTAATTAGCTATTACAATGAATCAAAAGAATGTCTCAAGTTTGTGAAAATTTTACCAGACCTACTCCCACAATTTACATTTTAGGATAACAAGATTCGAACTTAACAATAGAAAGATCCTCTAGACCCACTCCCATAATATATATTCTAAGATATCAGGATTAGTCAGAAGGTTTTCAAGAAAGAAAAACTGTCCTCCAGCCAGATACATTGTTGTTGTATAATCCCTAGTACAGTTTAAACTGAGTTGTGTAATTGACTAAGACGAAGGCAATGGCACCCCACTCCAGTACTCTTGCCTGGAAAAATCCCATGGGCGGAGGAGCCTGGTGGGCTATAGTCCATGGGGTCGCTAAGAGTTGGACACGACTGAGCGACTTCCCTTTCACTTTTCACTTGCATGCATTGGAGAAGGAAATGGCAACCCACTCCAGTGTTCTTGCCTGGAGAATCCCAGGGATGGGGGAGCCTGGTGGGCTGCCACCTGTGGGGTCGCACAGAGTCGGACACGACTGAGGCGAATTAGCAATAGCAGCAGCAAGGATTGTAGAGAAAAAAAAAAAAAAAAAAGTTTGTCCTTTTCTCCTTCTTGAGAATTCCAGACCCCCCAGTCTCCACTTTGAGAACCCAGACCCATTTCTCTTCCTTGGGGACCCTGAATTTCTTATCAATCTGCCTAGGAATTGGCTCTCTCAACCTCCAGGCTGCCACAAAACATTGAGCAGAGTGCCCTGTGCCATACAGTAGGTCCTTGTTGGTTATCCATTTAAAATATAGCAGGGTGTACATGTCGATCCCAAACTCCCTATCTATCCCTTCCCATATTACTTCTCCCCCCAGCCCTCACTGGCAACCATAAGTAGACTAGCAGTTCTTAACTGGGTTGATATTGTTCTCCCTACTCCCTGTTCCACTCCAATCCAAGACATTTGGCAAGGTCTGAAAATACTCTGAGCCACAGTCAGCTCCCAGTCTTGTTTTTGCTGACTGTATAGAGCTTCTCTATCTTTGGCTGCAAAGAATATAATCAATCTGATTTTGGTGTTGACCATCTGGTGATGTCCATGTGTAGAGTCTTCTCTTGTGTTGTTGGAAGAGGGTGTTTCCTATGACCAGTGTGTTCTCTTGGCAAAACTCTATCAGCCTTTGCCCTGCTTCATGCTGTACTCCAAGGCCAAATTTGCCTGTTACTCAAGGTGTTTCTTGACTTCCTACTTTTGCATTCCAGTCCCCCAAATAGCTGTGAGAAGAAGAGAAGCAAAAAGTAGAGAAGAAAAGGAAAGATATAAGCATCTGAATGCAGAGTTCCAAAGAATAGCCAAGGAGAGATAAAAAAGCCTCTCTCAGCGATCAGTGCAAAGAAATAGAGGAAACAATAGAATCAGAAAGACTAGAGATCTCTTCAAGAAAATTAGACATACCAAGGGAACATTTCATGCAAAGATGGGCTCAATAACAGACAGAAATGGTATGGACCTAACAGAAGCAAAAGATACTAAGAAGAGGTGGCAAGAATACACAGAAGAACTGTACAAAAAAGATCTTCATGACCCAGATAATCATGATGGTGTGATCACTCACCTAGAGTCAGATATCCTGGTATGTGAAGTCAAGTGGGCCTTAGGAAGCATCACTATGAACAAAGCTAGTGGAGGTGATGGAATTCCAGTTGAACTATTTCAAATTCTAAAAGATGATGCTGTGAAAGTGCTGCACTCAATATGCCAGCAAATTTGGGAAACTCAGCAGTGGCCACAGGACTGGAAAAGTCAGTTTTCATTCCAATCCCAAAGAAAGGCAATGCCAAAGAATGCTCAAACTACCGCACAATTGCACTCATCTCACACGCTAGTAAAGTAATGCTCAAAATTCTCCAAGCCAGGCTTCAGCAATACGTGAACTGTGAACTTCCAGATGTTCAAGCTGGTTTTAGAAAAGGCAGAGGAACCAGAGATCAAATTTCCAACATCCACTGGGTCATTGAAAAAGCAAGAGAGTTCCAGAAAAACATCTCTTTCTGCTTTATTGACTATGCCAAAGCCTTTAACTGTGTGGATGACAATAAACTGTGGAAAATTCTGAAAGAGATGGAATACCAGACCACCTGACCTGCCTCTTGAGAAACCTATATGCAGGTCAGGAAGCAACAGTTAGAACTGGACATGGAACAACAGACTGGTTCCAAATAGGAAAAGGAGTACGTCAAGGCTGTATGTTGCCACCCTGCTTATTTAACTTCTATGCAGAGTACATCATGAGAAACACTGGGCTGGAAGAAGCACAAGCTGGAATCAAGATTGCTGGGATAAATGTCAGTAACCTCAGATATGCAGATGACACCACCCTTATTGCAGAAAGTGAAGAGGAATTAAAAAGCCTCTTGATGAAGGTGAAAGAGGAGAGTGAAAAAGTTGGCTTAAAGCTCAACATTCAGAAAACGAAGATCATGGCATCTGGTTCCATCACTTCATGGGAAATAGATGAGGAAAAGTGGAAACAGTGGATGACTTTTACTTTTGGGGGTCCCAAATCACTGCAGATGGTGACTACAGCCATGAAATTAAAAGATGCTTACTCCTTGGAAGGAAAGTTATGACCAACCTAGACAGCATATTAAAAAGCAGAGACATTACTTTGTCAACAAAGGTCCGTCTAGTCAAGGCTATGGTTTTTCCAGTGGTCATGTATGGATGTGAGAGTTGGACTGTAAAGAAAGCTGAGCACTGAAGAACTGATCCTTTTGAACCGTGGTGTTGGAGAAGAGTCTTGAGAGTTCCTTGGACTGCAAGGAGATCCAACCAGTCCATCCTAAAGGAGATCACTCCTTGGTGTTCACTGGAAGGACTGATGTTGAAGCTGAAACTCCGGTACTTTGGCCACCTAATGTGAACAGCTGACTCATTTGAAAGACCCTGATGCTGGAAAAGATTGAGGGCAGGAGTAGAAGGGGAGGACAGAGGATGAGATGGTTGGATGGCATCACCGACTAAATGGAAATGAGTTTGGGTGAACTCCAGGAGTTGGTGATGGACAGGGAGGCCTGGCTTGCTGCGGTTCATGGGGTCGCAAAGATTCGGACACGACTGAGCGACTGAACTGACTGAACTGACTGAAGATACTCTGGTTGTAGCAACTTGGAGGAGCAATGTTTCAGTCATTTAGTGAGTAGAAGCCAGAAATGTTGCTAAACATCCTACAATGCAAAAGACACACACACACACACACACACACGCACACACACACACGTATCCAGCCCAAATGGCAATAGTACTGGTATTGAGAAGCTTAGAATGAACATAATACATGGTTAGGTAGTAGAAGACTTCCTTCCTAAAATTATTCCACTCGATTGCAATTTTACAGTCTCAATATAATCAATGTTCACACTATTCATTGGTTTTATATTATTCCTTTAACAAGATATTTTATGGAAACTCTAGTGTTCCCAGGCCATTTAATAATGAACAAACATGGACTGTGTCCATACTCTCACGGAGTTTAAGTCTGGGTGAAGAGTCAGATCAAATTATGACACTAATGAATAAGCCATTGCAAACAGGAACCTTTAAAGGAATGCAATTTGATTCTATGAGAGTATTTAACCTAGGAAATGCAAATCTGTAGTGCCAGTGAGGGCACCCCACTCCAGTACTTTTGCCTAGAAAATCCCATGGATGGAGGAGCCTGGTAGGCTGCAGTCCATGGGGTCGCTAGAGTCAGACACGACTGAGCGACTTCACTTTCACTTTTCACTTTCCTGCATTGGAGAAGGAAATGGCAACCCACTCCAGTGTTCTTGCCTGGAGAATCCCAGGGACAGGGAAGCCTGTTGGGCTGCCGTCTATGGGGTCGCACAGAGTCAGACACGACTGAAGCGACTTAGCAGCAGCAGCAGCAGCAGTGCCAGTGAAGGCCTCCTTATGGAAATGGTGAAGCTGAGCCTGAAGACTGAACTGGGGAAATAGAGGGGAGAAATATTTCATCTTGGTGACTAGAACAGAGAAAAGAGGGAGAGGGTCCAGAGGAAGTACAAAAAGCCTAGGGTAGGCAGTGCCTCACTGTGAGCCACATTAAGGATATGATCTTTATATGAAGAACAAGGACAAACAAAACAGTTTTTATGCAGGATTCTGGCAAGATCAGGCTTATTTTAAGATCAGTGTTATTCAGAAATGGTTTTCAGTGACCCAATATCAACCTTGAAGAAAGACTGATAAAATGTCACATTGCTCTGTTGCAGTCTTCTCCTATTCAATAATTTACCAGTAAATTGGATGAAAATATAGATGTGCCAAGCAAATTAATAGGTGGACCAATCCTGGGGAAAAAACCCTACTATCATAGACAATAAAATATTTAAAACCCCAAATTATTTCAACAAACCAGATCATTGAGCTAAAACTAGGCAGATGAAAGCTGGAGAGATACAAGTAAAAATGTCAATTTGGTCTTTTAAATAATTGAGTTTAGGGATTCAGTTATAGGACTGGATTTGGTAGCAGTTCATGTGAAAATATCTAAATGTTTTAACATACTACACGTCATAATTATGCCATGATTACAGGAAAGAGCCAACACAAAGTTAAGTTAAAATAGGAAAATCAATAGCCTCTGCATTTGCCAGCCCATGTGGAGAGTACTGTAGTCATGTCTGAGTACCACATCAAAAGCAGGACATTCAGATACTACAATACATCCAGATAAAGACAAACTGTAGGGTAAAGGGAACTGGAAAAATAAAGAAGATATGAACCGAAACCATAACAACATTTTTTGAGTGAGAATTGTGGAGGATTAGAACATATTACCTGGTCGTGTGAAAAGTTCCCCATCATTCGAGAATTCAAGCAGAGGCTATAAACTTGTTTTGATTGTTTTCCAGAGCCCTTTAAAGGAAACTTCTTAGTTGGAAGGGAGGTTAAACTAAATAGATGAGTTTGGCATTTTTTTTTCCAGTTTGAATAATCACTTAGGTCCATGAGTGTGAATCCTCAGGATCATGAGTATCTCTGGCTGCCAAACATCTCAACTCTCTATGTGCACGCATGTGTGCTCATTCACTTAAGTAGTGTCTGACTCTGCGATCTATGGACTGTAACCCACCAAGTTTCTCTGTCTGTGGAATTCTCCAAGCAAGAATACTGGAGTGGGTCACCATGTCCTCCTCTAGAGAATTTTCCCAACCCAAGGATCTCCTGTGGCTCCTGCATTGCAGGTGGATTCTTCACCACTGAGCCACTGGGGAAGCCTGAGCCCTCTCTATACATGTGGTAAATGTCTCACTTAATGAATCTTGGTGGGAAACAGAGCCTTCCTCTCACTAGAGAAACTGAAAGTGGCAAATCCTTACTTTCACAACTTCCCTAGCTTGGAGGACAGAGTTCATAATTTCACTTTAGTCAGTCAGAGCCGCCTGCACTGGACTTTGCAGAGTGAGCTGACAAAGCAAAAGAAGAATCTCTTTGGGGGGCTCCATCAGATCCGGAAGCAATCACAGCAGCTGAGCCATGGGCAGTGACAGAGGTGCTGGTCTCATTTGAAGCCTCCTTTATGGCCCCGGCTGCAGCCCAGCCTCCCTGGCTCTTGATTGTTTTCCAAGCCCATTGCTGCACTTTGTCTAAGATTCTGTGATTTTCCCAATATCACTTTAACAAATATCTTTTTAGCTTAAATCATCCAGATTTGGTTTCTGTTCCTCACAATGGCAAACTGATTGGTATAACCTCCAATGTGTATTTTGCTTAATGTTAAAATCCATTTTTTATGAGGTACAGAAAGACATGTCAGATTCTATAGTGAGCCCCCCTCCGCAATCATTACATTCAGTTTTACAAAGGGAGTGGACCCCAGGCCTTTTCCCTGACTCTGGAACCCTAAGCCAGATCAATAACACAGGTATAAAACAGAGAGGAGAGGGATAGGTGAGAATATTGTTGAGTATTTTTACAGTTGATTCTTGTTATTCATGGATCTTGTATTTGCAAACTTGTCTACTCACTAAAATTTATTTGTAACCTCTAAATCAAGAGTTACTTCACTTTTGAAATCATTCCTCAAGAAATGTAGAACAGCAAAAAATTTGAGTCACTTTATGAGCCCATCCCCAGCTGAACTCAAACAAGGCAATGCTCTGCCTTCTTATTTTAACTCTCACACTGTAAACAAGTGTTCTTTTCATATCTAGTGCTATGATTTTCTTTTTTGTGTGCCTTTTGTAGTTGATTTCATTGTTATTTTTTAATTTCAATTCATTTTTAATTGGAGGATAATTACTTGACAATATTGTGTTGTTTTCTGCCATAAATCTACATGAATCAGGTACAGGTACAAATATGCTCCCTCCCTCTTGAACCCCCCTATCACTTCCCACCTCATCTGACCCCTCTAGGTTGTCACAGAGCACCAGATTTTTGAGCTCCCTGCATCAGACAGCAAATTTCCATTGGCTATCTAATTTTATGTATGGTAAGTAAATGTTTTAGTGCTTCTCTCTCAATTCATCCCACCATCTACTTCCCCCTCTACACCCGTGTCCATAGTCTGTTCTGTGTCTGTGTCTCCTCTGCTTCCCTGCAGACAGGTTCATCACTACTATCTTTCCAGATTGCATATGAGATTCCATAAAATGATGGGAAGCATAGCACCAAAGTGCTGTTCATTTTTCTAAGCACAGGCTATGGTGTGCTTTATGGAGAAAATACATGTATTAGATGAGCTTTCTTCAGGTACCTGTTATAGTTCTGTTGGTGGTGAGTTCAGCATTAAGGAATCAACAGCATTAAATAAGGGGTCTTTAAACAGAAAAACAAATAAAACAAGGTTATATATAGATGGGTTCATGAAAATGTTGTGACCAGAGATTCAGGAACCTAATTCCATATTTCCCCAAGTGTTTGTGGTGTCTTTGTGGAGTGAACATAACCACCACAAAAAATGAGAATTGGCTATATGTAGAGACAATATTTTCTGTGCTGTGAGTTCTCATCACACCTCAGGGTAAGAGGGAAAAGTGGACTTCTTCTCTCATCTCAAGCCTAGGGAGGCGGCCCCATAAGGCTGTCTGAGAGTTAGTTGTGTGTTTCCCAAATCTCTGGGCATGATGAACCAGTGTCTGACCCCAGGACATCAAGACAATAGAGAAGGAGGGCTGGTGACTACAATGGTGACGTGCAAGTGTTGTTGGTTACTGCCTGGTTGGCAAAGTGTAGAATAAGTGGGGGTTTCCTTGGAGAAGGAAATGGCAACCCACTCCAGTACCCTTGCCTGGAAAATCCCATGGACAGAGGAGCCTGGTATGCTACAGTCCATGAGGTCACAAGGAGTCGGACATGACTGAGCGACTTCACTCACTCACACCTTGTGGGTGGGTGGTGGGCACACACTAGAGAGAGCATGCCGGAACACATCTACCTTAGGTCCTGTCCAGTAAAATTGTCTCGGGAATTAAAGAGCCTCTGCAGGAAAAGGGTAAATATGCACTGCCAGCTAGCCCAGGAGCTACAGACTGAGTTACAGTGCCCACATAGAACTTAAAAGCTAGAGGAGAGAGACAGCACAAAACTACTGGAAGATCCACAAGGTGTCCTTGGACAGAAAGAGTCAGTTTACCAAGTCCAGATAGCATGCAGCTCTACTGTAGCAGAAAGGCTTAGTCTGTTACTTCTTATTTTCTCCCTCTTCTCCCCTGGCTTCAAACATGGTGGGAGTTTGGAAAAACAGATAGCAAGGGACAGCCAAGAAGCTCAAACGGGGAAGCAGAGAAGCCAATGTAACTTCCTGTCCCCTTAAAGATCTCCAGCTCAGAGGAGGATTGAGCTGGGGTGGTGTGGTTAAAGACCAAGTCTGCAGTTCAGTTTTTTGCATGCATGGAAGTAGGCATTTAAATGTCTGAATCAAGATCGCATTTGTGACTTAATGTGTCATTAGAGCTCTCATAGACCTACCAGAACTTTTATACAGGAACCCCCCAGTTGAATGGGATTGGTTAGGAAACAAGGATTGAATTGTGGTTTAAGTTGGGCTTTCCTGGTGGCTCAGACAGGAAAAATCTGCCTGCAATGCAGGAGACCTGGGTTTGATCCTTGGGTCAGGAAGATCCCCTGGAGAAGAAAATGGCACCCACTCCACTATTCTTGCTTGGAGAATCTCATGGAGAGAGGAGCCTGGTGGGCTACAGTCCATGGGGTCGTGAAAAGTTGGACTTGACTGAGTGACTAACACACTTTAAATGTTACGAGTTCATGCTTGTGCAATGAGTTATCTGCTCACTCAAGGCTTCGCTGCTGCACTGTATCTCACAGTGCTGGGTTTGAATTCTGTTTCACCCCATGATCACTGTGGCTAAAGTTTGGTGTGATTAAACACCTCACTAAATTTGAATTCGGTCACAAATGAAGTGGAGATGACATTAGTATTTTAGAAATAGAGATTTGTTAAGCATTGTCTTCAGACCAGACCCAGACAAAAAGACAGTGGCATGCCTGGAATCTGGCTGTCCTCTCAGATCTTACAGGATATGGTCCGCATGAACAGTATCACCAGAAACAACATGCTCCTTAGGGAGGTAAGAGCCAAGTCAAGTCAAGATAGAGCCTTCCTTCCTGTGTGGTGCCCTGCTATCAATAGGCTTCTATGTTCTTGCAAAGTAAAAGGGGGCACTTCCCCGGTGGGCCAGGGGCTAAGATTCCACACTCCCAATGCACAGCATCTGGGTTTGATTCTTGGTCAGAGAACTAGATTCCAGAAGCCCTAATTAAGAGTTCACAAGCCACACCTAAAAGATCCCACATGCTGTAACTAAGACCTGGTGTTGCCAAATAAATAAATATATATTTTTTAATGTAAAAGGAGAATTCAGTCTACTCTAACCATGGATTTGTATGGAGCCTCTTCCCAAGAAACCATGACCCTCCTGAACTGTTGCAAGAAAGCACTCCCTAGGTTAGTGTGAGGATCCAATAAAATAGAAATAATGCATACCAACTTCTTCATTTGCATTTGTATGCATTTATTCAAATGCATTTTTATGCCTTTGGCATATAATAAATAACTTAAAGTTAATCTAAAATTATCAACATAATTAATATGATTTTCATCTGTTTTATGTTCAGTGGTTAATTCATTTAAGTCCTTTTTCCAGTTCAACTGGTTATCAGAAAATACAGATGAAAGAGGCATGTAGGAACTATTTTTCATAACCTCCCTCCCATGGCCAAGTTAATTCTCCAACCATCAAAGATTTTCACATTTTATAGTTTACTATTATTGGTAGCTCTACAGCGATATTCCTTAGCTCTGCCCTTGGATAGCATGAGAAGATATTTCTTATGTCTACCAAATTTTCTCTCAATAAAATTTTAGTGTGTTACTTTTTAATGCTTATAGAGATATAAAATTGGATAGCAATCGAAACATAGGGGCTTACCTCTCCCCACATGTCATTATCTAGACTCTTATGTATGTGCTACTACTAAGCTGCCACAATTCTTATTCAGGCTAAGAAACCTACTTTGCATGCACGGAAGTAGGCATTTTACTTTACTGATTTTCCATCAATTTATCCTTTCATTATTCCTGTCTTTTCACTTTTAATTTATAATGTTTTGCCAAACTTGGATATAATACTTTAGAAGTTTTGACCACTGTAAAGGATAATGCAATAATTATTTCTTAGCATTTAAATAATGTACTTATTTTATATCTTCCATATAATAATAGTTATAATATTATATGTATTGTAAAATGTTATATTAAATGTCATATTTTTAAAAGCAAACATCCCTTTAGCAATCATTAGCTGGCCACACATTCACATGGGTCTAATTAGCTCAAGTCTGAGTTTATCAATATAATGTGTTACACTGAATTGAATATTTAACTTGAATGTTTAATTTTCACTTTAATGGAGTCTACAACTAGGATCCAAAACAAAAAGCATAAACAAAAGAGAAATTTTAAATGCAGTTAAGCAATCAAAATTGTAAATGAGAAAGTATCCAAATTTCACTGTAATAACCTAGATCCATGAAGGAAGAGAAATGAAATGGGAAAGCATTCATCTTGATTTCTCTGACTGTGGCAATTCCCTGGAGAGAGAAGCTGTTTAAAGGAATTCAAACATCAAAACACTTGATTTACCCAACATTTAAGTACAATATGAAAATAACCTTAGTTAAAAGAGAACCAACCTTGACCTTTTGGCTGATCTGAGGGCAATTTAATTTTATAGATGTATTTTTAGTTACAAAAGTTTTAATTCTCCCCAAACTATCTTTTATCTCTTAAAAATATGGAGAATCAAATTAAATCATAGTTCTTAAGAAAATGAGTCTTAGTTCTAATGAAATTTGTATCTGAGACTTGAACTGTCATATGAACTCAGGGAGCCTCCTGTAGTCTGCAAAATCTAATCAACTCCTGGAAAAATAAATGCACTCAGGATTACTTTTTTTAAGTCAAAATTTGAGGTGGATGAAAAAAGAAAAATTCCAAATACTCCCAGTAATCATAGAAACAAATCTCAAGATACTTTAGAAACATTTTTTTTTAACTTGCAATGTAGTCCCAGGTCACTAAGGGAACAAAATAACACCACTGTGTTTTACTATTTAATTGTTCAAAGGCATTGGAAAAAAATGTCTTATATACTCCACAGACTCACCTCATTCCTCTTTGCATTGGCAGATCACATACACTTGACAATGACTACATCACACACAGTCAGAAACTGGGTTAAGATTCTTGAAGATGCTATTAAAGAAAAAGACAGGAATGTTGGAACAAATTTGTAACCAGATCAAAACAGCAAGAAATATCTAAAATTCTTCTTCCATAGTGAAAATGAATGAGTATTTGATATATGGCCAAGGAAGAAAGGTCATTACAAATTTTAATACTGACTTGCAGAGGGTACAGGGGCTTCCCTGGTGGCTCAGAGAGTAAAGCGTCTGCCTGCAATGTGGGACACCTGGGTTTGACCTCTGGGTCAGGAAGATCTCCTGGAGAAGGAAATGGCAACCCATTCCAGTACTCTTGCCTGGAAAATTCCATGGACAGAAGAGCCTGATACCGAACAGTCCATGAAATCACAAAGAGTTGCACACAACTGAGCAACTTCACTTCACTGTATATCAGAGGAATGAAAAGTCATAATTATGCATATTGAAGAATATTTCTCAGTGCTATAATTAAAAAGCAGTATTTCTTTATATAATTCACCTTGTCATCCTCTTTATATAAGTCCTGTCTGATAATAAAATCCCAAAAAGAGGTATTTTGTATAATTCACCTTTATATTTCTATTTTCTGAAATATTATCTACCTTATAGATAATTCTCAGTACATGCTTATTAAATTGACAGTAATATTTCATATTGATATCTGAAATTCTAAAGAGTATAAATACCTTAATATAGAAAAATAGGGAGCCTTGAAGCCAGAAAGCCTGGGTTCTAACTTTTCAACAAACTAATTGTATGTCTGTTCTTTATTAAATAAGAATAATAAAAGAGAAATACAAAAAAAAAGTAAATGGCTCAAAAAAAAAAAAAAGAGTGAAATGGTAAATTAAAATGTGATGCACCTAGAATAGTAGCATACAACTTCAATAAGAATTACATAATAAGGAAGAAAATATAGTTATTTGTCTAAATTAGAAATAGACCATTTGTCATGAAAATATTTACTCTTTCTGGGCTGAAGTTTTGGGACACTGTCAGTTTGGAAATCTTGAGGGAACCTCTTATCACAAAGACCAGCCACGATAACCCAAATCAGCTGTTAGAAGCATGAAAGCATGAAGAAAAGGGGTGAAACATAAAACACTGACAGCATCTCGCTTAACTTTTGCTAGGGAAAGCTGATTCTAAAGAATGGTAAGCTGTGGTCCGTATACACAACGGAGTATTACTCAGCCATTAAAAAGAATACACTTGAATCAGTTCTAATGAGGTGGATGAAACTGGAGCCTATTATACAGAGTGAAGTAAGCCAGAAGGAAAAACACCAATACAGTATACTAACGCATATATATGGAATTTAGAAAGATGGTAACAATAACCCTGTATATGAGACAGCAAAAGAGACACTGATGTATAGAACAGTCTTTTGGACTCTGTGGGAGAGAGAGAGGGTGGGATGATTTGGGAGAATGGCATTGAAATATGTATAATATCATATATGAAATGAGTCGCCAGTCCAGGTTCGATGCACGATACTGGATGCTTAGGGCTGGTGCACTGGGACGACCCAGAGGGATGGTATGGGGAGGGAGGACGGTTCAGGATGGGGAACACATGTATACTTGTGGCAGATTCATTTTGATATATGGCAAAACCAATACAATATTGTAAAGTTAAATAAAATTTAAAAAAATAAAGAATGGTACGATTGTAGGTTTGTGGTTAATTTTTAAAAATTTGTTTTAATTATCTATAATTTATAATTTCTCAATACTAACTACATTACTTATTTAAAAAGCAAACACAAAGGCATTTAAATAGGGATAATTGTTGGAAGCACCCCCATCTGTAAAACAGAAGGGACTTTATTGTTAACAAGGAAAAGGCAGTGCTATGTAGACCATCTTTTCAGTATAGAGCATTAATACAAGTTAGGTGTAGATTTGCAGAGAGTTTTCTGGTATGGCAGAAATAACAACTATTTACCAGTATCCATCCCTTCTCTTTTTCCAGATGTGTGGAAGAATCACACTTCCCCACCCTTTTGAAACTGAGCATGGCCATATGGTTTGTTCTGATAAATAAAGTAAAAACAGAGGTCATAAGTGGCACCTCTGGGTAGAAGCATTGAGAGCTGATGTGCAACTCTGCTTGTTCTCTTCCTCGGTTCCTGGCAAAGAGGCCGAGTTTTGGACATGGTGTAGCCTAAGATGGCAGAGTGTCACTCAGCCTGGGTCATGAGATTGGTGTGTAGAAGACTGTCAGTCCCACAGCAGATGCTATGTGACCAAGAAATAAACCTTTGGTAGGTAAGCCACAAAATCAGGGTGTTGTCTGTAACTGCATCACCTAGACTTATCTGATTAGTATAGCAGGCAGATGTCATAACCCAAAATATAAAAGATGTGAGTTTGGAATGAGACTTTAAAAGTAGTTAAAGTGAAAAACCAATAGACAATCCATGGCAGGGATCAAGAGTAAAGGATTCTTGGCTTACCTGATAAAATGAGTTGTGGATCATATGGTACAAATCAGCCCACGTTTAAGTTCAAGCTTTGCTACTGGTCAGTGTAGTTTTCAGCAAGTTTACTTCACATCTCTCAGTCTATTATCCCACTTGTAAAATAGAAATAATAATCTAAGAATAGACTCAGCTTATGTCTCTCTTGAAATGATATCCAAAGAGTTTAGTACAGTTGATCCTCCATGCATTTTTCCTTCTTCCCATGTTTTCCTTCATTAATATGAGGACCTATCACATTCCAGAAAAGGAGAGGTAATATTCTAGGCTCTGAGGCTACAGCAATGGAAAAACAAAAAAATCTCTGTCCATACACAGCAATGAGATGCAAAAAGCCACACATTCAATTAGAGGAATTATATATCAGTGATTTCCCTCTGGAGATATTCAATACAATCTTCCTTTAAAAGCTTTTAAACATTCAGTATAATATGTAGACTAGACGAAAAATTTACCTTTTTTTGGTGGGAAGTAAAACCTCATGTGAAGAGTTGACTCATTGGAAAAGACCCTGATGCTGGGAGGGATTGGGGGCAGGAGGAGAAGGGGACGACAGAGGATGAGATGGCTGGATGGCATCACTGACTCAATGGACGTGAGTTTGAGTGAACTCCGGGAGTTGGTGATGGACAGGGAGGCCTGGCGTGCTGTGATTCACGGGGTCACAAAGAGTCGGACACGACTGAGCGACTGAACTGAACTGAACTGAACTGAAGACCAGACTGCCAGTTGTAGAAAATAAGAAACGGTACCTATACCCTCAGTTATATAGCTAGAGCCTCAGTTCCTGGCACAGAGCTTAACCAAAAGCAGAAATGCTCCAATGTCTTACTGAATGAGTGAACAAATTAAGTATACACCAACACAGAGGAGAGAATAAAGTGTGATCATTACGGCCTATGTTATTCCTCTCATTCATTCACTCATGCATATAACATTCAAGCTCTGCTTTGGGTGTTGAAGGTAGAGCAGTGAATGAAAGCAAGTCCTATCACCACTGAGCTTACTTACACTCTCTAGGTCATTAAAATTCATTTTGATGACAGGTTGGCGGGTAGATCTATTTATGTTGTGAAAATCAGCCTATTCAGTGATCCCACTTCAGTAGACTGTGGTAAATTGGAGTGTCATCAGAGATTAGTCTAAATACTTATAAAATAGCTGGCAGAATAGCACAAGATTTACTGTGTCTATGGTTTCATTTTTTTAAAAAAAATGAGTGCTGAGATTTGCATTCAAACTACATTGCTACATCTGTCATTTGTTTCCACATTATTAGCCCATGTGTTAGTAATTAAGAATGCTTTGGCTGAAAAGGGAAAATGATTAATCAGGTTTGTTCTCATAACAGTGACTTAATCTTCTGCTTTTGTTGGAAATAAACAATAACAAAAGCACAGAGTCAAACCTTAAAGTAAACTACATGGTGCCTTGAAGGTAAACAAGTCAACTGTTTCAATAAATTTCAACTGTTACCTATAAATTGTGTGGTGGGGGGTGTGGGTGGGGTAGTGGGAAGGAGTGATTTAACTACATACACTTCATGTCCTACAAATAAGTGAGTTATTGTTCTGCCCTGGATGCTAGATATGGAACTTCCTGACAGGGTCTTGTTTGCACCAAACATTCTCATCTGCTTTGCAAAGATGGCAGAATACTGAGTATAAAAGCTATAGAGAAAGCAGACAGTTTCTACCCATTTTTACTCCAAAAGCATTGTAAAGAGTTAGTATAATATAAAGAGTGACTTGGCCACTATTTCTACTAACTATTTTTAACATTTAAAAATTACATTTATATTGAAATAGAAGAGATCTAATCCAGACTTTAAAATATATTCATAAACATAAGATCTGCTAGATGCATGTAGCTAAAAGACTTTTGGCAAAGTGCCAAAACTCTGCATTTATATGGTAACATTCCAAACACCAAAATATTGGGTTGGCCAGAAAGTTCATTTGGACTTTTCCGTAATAGATTATGGACAAATATGAATGAACTTTTTGGCCAACCCAATATTACTGGGAGATTAAATAAGGTCCGTGCTCAGTGTTTAGCACTGTGCATCACACAAAATGCATAGAACATTTTAAATAGATGTTAGCTATTTTTATGGTCATTAGGTTTCTCTTTAATTATAGGAGAAAGAATGCTAAGTCACTTCAGTCATGTCCGACTCTGTGTGACCCCATAGACGGCAGCCCACCAGGCTCCCCCGTCCCTGGGATTCTCCAGGCAAGAACACTGGAGTGAGTTGCCATTTCCTTCTTAATCTTAATCTAAAGTGACTTAATCTTCTGCTTTTGTTGGAAATAAACAATAACAAAAGCACAGAGTCAAACCTTAAAGTAAACTACGTGATGCCTTGAAGGTAAACAAGTCAAATGTTTCAATAAATTTCAAGTGTTACCTATAAATTGTGTGGTGGGGGGTGCGGGTGGGGTAGTGGGAAGGAGTGATTTAACTGCATACACTCAATGCATGAAAGTGCAAAGTGAAAGTAAAGTCGCTTAGTCGTGTCCGACTCTTAGCGACCCCATGGACTGCAGCCTACCAGGCTTCTCCGTCCATGGGATTCTCCAGGCAAGAGTACTGGAGTGGGGTGCTATTGCCTTCTCCGACAGGAGAAAGAATACACTAACATAAAAAGAAGTCATGTATCTTATCCATGATCAGAAACTGAATAATTATAATCAGAACTGAATTATCTTTTGATGACTCCTACAGCAATATAATAACATTAAGAATTTTTATGACTACTATTATATAAAAGTAAGCTTAGCAGTAATAATTATTTTGCCACAATCATTAAATTTCTAATCTCTAGTAACAAATGACTTTAAAAATATTCATCTTCTCACTCTGCATATGAAACATCACATTCCAATCTTCAGTTTTACTTCTAGAGATGTTAAGTTTTCGGCTTTCACCATTTTTTTTTTTAATGTACAAGTTTAAACTTACTATGGGACTGTGAGGGAAGCTGCCAGTCAATATCCTTCATATCAAAATTACATGCTGGTGTCAGATTCTAAGTAATGCAATGGATGGAGGGGCTAGAGGCTTCTCTACAAGCTTTGTCATCTCCAAAGCAAGGCTTCATGCCACAGAATCTAAGGACTGAAAATGAAAGTCAGTCGTGTCAGACTCTTTGCAACCCCATGGATGGTAGCCCGCCAGGCTCCTCTGTCCATGGGATAAACCAGGCAAGAATACAGAGTGGGTAGCCATTCGGTTCTCCAGGGGATCTTCACTCATTCAGATATAGGTCTCCTGCATTGCAGGAAGATTCTTTACCATCAGAGCCACCAGGGAAGCCCAGAATAAAGCAAACCAAATCAATCCTGGGCAAGACTCCAACATCAATACAGCCCAGAATCTTAAACTTTCTGGGTGCAGTAATACAGCACTGACAGCTTTAGATCGTTTGCCAAACTTGAGTGAGCCACTGTCTTTACCTGTCATGGCTGTTGTAAAAGAAGGTGAAAACCTGAGACCAGCATCAGCTTGACATAGTATCCTGATTTCCCCCAAATTGAGAGATACTGCAGATTTGCTCAGTTATCTCTGGGGGTTGAAAATGGTATTTGCCAATGCATCAGCTACAAGAATAGTCATTTACAAAGTTCTACTGTACAGAAGACTCAATCCCTGAAGATAAGAGAAATCAAAATTCAGAAGAAGCATGTGATATTGTGTCTGCCCATCAAAATGTATTTTGAATAAAACTTCAGCACTTAAGTACAAAGGGATTAAAGCAAGTTCTTGAAGACTTAACTTCCACAGCATTAGGTCTGAAACATAATTCTCTACTTGAGCTCATTCATTATTGAAAAGCATCAGCAACCCTCAATAAATATTCCCCATGCCTATGTTAAATAGGTACAATAAAACAATAAGTAAGATATATGTTACAGAAGAAAATTGCAATGTCATTATCTAAATCCAGTGGAGACAGACTTCTATTTAAATGTTAACTTTAGCTTTGAAGATAGTTTCCAAATATTGTTAGGTCTGAAAAATTATTATTTAGCCACAAACCATGTAGTAGCCTTGCCCACAGCTATAATGAGTATTATATGCCTCCCCACCTCTACCTCCCTCCATCTACCATCTGGATTTTCTTTACTCATTCCCCCTATCAATATGTTAACCTAAATAGACAAGAGATCCTGCATCACTATAGGCATTAATAGTTCTAATTTCAGACTGTTTCCCTCTTTGTATTTTTCAAAATTGACACATTTTTTTGCTATTCTGATATTTGATCCTCTTGTTTTCCCATCATTCATCCCCTTCTTTTCTTTTTATATTTGTTTTCTATATTTGCTCAATAAATTGCATTTACTTTCAGTTTCTGGCATTTCTTTTTTGTACCTTAAATTTTCCATTTTTCCATCTCATTCTCATAGGTTTTTTCTGTGACCCACCTTCTCTAAATTGATCTCTGGATTTTGCATCTAACTGCTTTAGTTACCTAAGACCTTAAGACCCCAGTGAATACCTTGGAAATTCCACTATCTCTAGCTTTTGCCATGTAGATAAAATCCACTGATTTGGAATAACAAGAACACAAGCCTCTGTTCAGAGAGTTCAGCACCAACACTGACCAACCAAACATTGATCCAAAAGTACAGAAAAACTTAATACATTTTTGTTAGTGTTTAGGCTGGTTTCCATTAGCACAGCTCTGCTTTCTTTTATGCTTTGCATATTTGGACCAGCAACTATTTTCATAAGTATACTAGCTGCAGCTTATTAAAATTATATGCAAAAACCTGTCACCCATATCTTGGTTTCTAATATCCTCTCCAATAAAAAGAACCAGAAATTCTTGAGGTGTGGGTTGCTTTTAGGGCTTCAGTAAGAAACATAAAAAAGTGAGCCTGGACCATTTGTAGTGCCAGAAAATGAAAAAGAAAATCTAAATTTAATGGTGCTATGTCAAAGGGACACAGAACCTAGCTAAAAGAGTTCCCAGTGGCCAATAAGAAATAGCTGAGCAAAAAATAAAATAAGTAGTATTGGATTATAATCCAAAATGTAAAATAAGTATCCATGAGTTCATTGTTGCTGTTCAGTCAATAAAGTTTTGTCCAGCTCTATGATCCCATGAACTGCAGCATGCCTCTGCTTCTCTGTCTGTTGCTATCTCCCGGAGTTTGCTCAAACTCATGTTCATTGAGTTGGTGATGCTATCCAACCAGCTCATCCTCTGTCACCCCCTTCTCCTCTTGCCCTCAATATTTCCCAGCATCAGGGTCTTTTCCAGTGAGTCAGCTCTTCGCATCAGGTGAGTCCGTAAAAGATGATTAATTAATAAATAAATGAGGAAAGATAAGTCTTCTATACAGGAGAATCCCAAATAATTTATGTACATACTCTGCCCTCAAGGAGGAGGAGAATAACTCTCTGCTATTTAGGTATCAGCTGTGACTTCCTACCAAAGAGTACAGTATGGAAAGGGAAGACAGAGGAACTTTACAATGGAGAAAACTGACACACACTTCCTCAGCCAGGATCAACATCATTATCAACAGTGATGCTGTACTGTTATTAGCATATACTCAACACGGTGTGATGAAATAGGACTTTACCTTTATTGTCTTCTTCCATATATATATATATATATATATACACACATATATATATGATTCTAGTCTAATTCTGAAAAAAAAAAATCAGACAAATTCCAGTAGAAGGCCTTCTAAACAAACAAACAAAACCTGAACAGTACTCCTCAAAACCATCCAGGTCACCAAAAGGAAGGAAAATCTCAGACATCGTCACAGCCAAGGAGAACCCAGGAATCCAAGAAGACATGATAAATAAATATGATGTCCTGTATAGCATCTTGGAACAGAAAAGGGACGTTAGGTAAAAACTAAGGAAGTCTGAATAAGGTATAGATTTTAGGTAACAGTCATGTCAATATTGATGCATTTATTGTAACATACGTACTATATCAACACAGAATTTAAATATAGGGGAAACTCTGAGAGAGATATATGACTGATGCTGTACTGTCTTCCAGATTTTTCTCTCATTCTAAACCTAATATAAATTTAAATCTAGAAAATAAATTCTGTTTACAAATTGTTGCTCTACCAATGAGGAATGAAGAGAATTATAAGATTTTTAGGAGTCATCACTGGGAGACAATTCAGAGCAGAAAAGAGGCATCTGCAACATAGGATGGATCCCAAAGATGTCCCAGGAGTATGGGGCTAGTTTCCAGAGGGTCTGTACTTTGATGAAAAAGAGGTTAATGCCTGCCCTGTCCCATGGGAGGGCTGCATCAGGGCTGGCTTTCTGTCTACAGCACTCCCATGTCCTGCTTCACAGCTCAGCATTACCTTCACATTCTCAGAGCAGCTTTTGCAGACCTTCACATGAGGTTAGATCTCCCAGTATTGCTCCTCAGCACCTTCTACCTCTCTTTCACAGCATATTTTTAAAGGAATTGTTTAATACCCTTTCTCATGAGGCTGTAAACTCCATCAAGGCAGCTAGTATGGAGTTCGGTAAACACTAAACACTTAACATACTTCTGTGTTCACTGATAGATTAATAAGGTGAATTTAAAGGGAAGTCGTGCCCATGTGAAAGATGAATGGCCTAGGGATAATCCCAGATTTAGATGTGTGAGGCACAGAAATTTCAAAATATTGGAAATCTCCATTTGGTTTGATCAACGAACCATGTGCTTTGTTTAGGATATGACATTTGTAGTGAAGAACACTTGCAAAAAATTGTGGTAACCAGTCTTGGCTGGTCAGGAAAGTATTTGGACTTCAACAACAGAACAACTGGAATCTATGAAATTTTATAATAATAAAAATAATAGTGGCTATCACTTATTTAATAGTTTATAGTGGGCACTGTGTTAAGCACTTTGAAAGTTATTTTGTTTAATCTTCACAAAAACCCTGTGATGGTTATAGCTAAAAAATATCCAGCACTTGCTCTCTTTTAAGCACTTTATACATATTAGCTCATTCAATCATCCCCAAGATTCTATGAGATCAGCATTATTATAATTGCTATGTAATAGTGGATGATACCAAAGTACATAAAAGTATAATGACTAACCCAAAGTAACAGAAAGCCACAGAGCTTGGACTTAAAAACAGAAGAGAAAGAAAGGGAATCTTGGTTCTTAATCAGTTTCCTATGTTGCCTTACTGTTCACTGCTAGACTAACTTTTATTTTCTGAATTTTTCAGATTAAAAGAAAAGCAAACTGAATCTCAGGGATACTGTTATTTGCAACAAATCACATCAGAAGTAACACCAACCCAAACTCCAGGCCCTGTCTGTCAGGTTCTTAATCATGTACTTCATAATATCTTGACATTATAGTTTTTTGAAACACAAGATATCTGCATACTTACCATATATTGTGTAAGTCATTCATTCCGCTGCGTACTCTAAATTTACCTCATTCAAGTTTAGATCAGTGTCTCCTACTTAAGAGTCCTAAATAGGGTCAATACACCTTACTGAACAATAAGCTTTACCTTATTCATATCCATTGGACCCTTCAAAGAATAAGTTAATGGTTTTCTTAGTCTTCTCCTTTCAGGACTTGTGTTCTACTAGTACTAATTACCATTGTATTTATCTCTTTCATCCTTTGTATTTACCAGAGCCTGGATTACCCTGGTGGTTCTAGTTTGTCCTATAAGAAAATGAAGTAGGTTAGACAGAGAAGAAGTGTCACATGACTTCCCTTAGATGCAGAAACTAAAAAGAAGTGGTACAAATGAACTTATAGGACAGAAAGAGACTCAGAGACTTAGAAAATGAATTTATGGTCACCAGCAGAGAAGGGATAGTTAGGGACTTCAGGATGGTCATGTACACCCTGCTGTGTTTAATATGGATAACCAACAAGAACCTATTGTATAGCACATGGAACTCTGCTCAACGTTATGTGGTAGCTTGGATGGGAGCAGAGTTTGGGGGAAAACGGATACATGTATATGTATGGGTGGATCCCTTCACTATTCACTTCAAACTATAAAGTGAAGTGAAGTGAAAGTCACTCGGTCGAGTCTGACTCTTTGCAACCCCATGAACTATACAGTCCATGACACATTGTTAATTGGCTATATCCCAATACAAAATAAAAAGTTCAAAAAAAGTAAAAAGGGGAAAAAAACGAGAATGATATAGAATCATATGCTATATTCAAATCACCCATGATATATGGCTTTGATAAAAGGACAACCTTACAGTCAGTTTTATTTCCCATACGTTTTCAGTGATTCATTTTAGACCCAACAGTGGCTAAATGTCTCAGAAAAAAAAAATTTTTTCTGTCCCATAAAACCTTTCACTTATACTAATACTAGGCAGCCTTGTATAGGCTCATTTTTCTTCAAACTTCTAGAGTGAAAGAGGAATTTCTGTTTATTTTTGTATTATTCATAGTGTCTAGTACCATGCCTGGTATGCTGTAGGTGTTCAATGAATGTCTACTTTATGAAAGATGTTTAAAGCTTACTGAGGAGAGAGTCCTTCCTCTTATTGATGGATGGCTCCATGGTATACACTCGAGTGACCACCATGTTCCTTTCCTTAGCTTGACTGAAGTAACTTGACTGAAGTAACTTAGCATAGCATAGCATAGCAGTGGGTAAATGTCCAGCATCAGCTGTATGTATGCCATATAACCCCTCCCTTTTGGATTTCCTTCCCATTCAGGTCACCACAGAGCATGAAGTAGAGTTCCCTGTGCCATACAGTATGCTCTCATTAGTTATCTATTTTATACATAGTATCAATTATACTATTTATGATTATTGAGTTGAATAAACTGTTGCCTCAAATGATTTGTTAATGCTTTTTTTGTGCAATCCATTATCACAAAATATACATGATATTCAATTTAACAAACATTTGACAAAAGAAAAGAAAATAGATAATCCCACTTTCCTTCTCATCTCTATCATTTGGTATATAACATTAGAGAAAATAATTAGCCTCTCTGAGTCTCAGTCCCTTCACCTTTAAAATGAGGAGAATAAGATTAGTCACTTTACAGAATCACTGTGAGGACTGTGTAAGATAATCAATATGAATTACTTAGCACTGTGTCTGGCACATAAGTTCTCAAGAAGTGTTTCTTAAATTATTTTAATACTAGGTATTAAGCAATATAAAGATATCACAACTAGAAACTATAGATAGGTAGATCTACATTGGTTGTTTATAATATAAATTGGAAGGACTGATGCTGAAGCTGATGCTCCAATACTTTGGCCACCTGATGTGACGAGCCAACTCATTGGAAAAGATTGTGATGCTGGGAAAGATTGAAAGCAGGAGGAGAAGGAGGAGGAGAAGCAACAGAGGATGAGTGAGATTGCTGGATGGCATCACTGACTCAATGGACATGAGTTTGAGCAAAATGAAGGACAAAGTGAGATAGTGAGATAGTGAAGGACAGGGAAGCCTGGCTTTCTGCAGTCCATGGGGTTGCAAAGAGTCAAACACAAGTGAGTGACTGAACAACAAAAATAATATACATATGGATCTAATGACAGTGATTCTGTTGATGATGGCACGGGAAACTCACAGGTCTAGGAAAATGAGAGGAAGACTGCACCATGAAAGAGCAAGTAAGAATTCCTATACAAGATCATTTATTGGCATGGAGAGTTAATGTCTGCGTCCTGAAAGGGCTTCCAAAGTCAGGAGACCTTCCGTAGGAGACCTCTGAATTCCTCTCCTCTCTTGCACACTAAACCTTCCCCTTGGCCTCCTCCGCCTTGGCTTCCAGGCCTACTGCATATGATACGAATTCTTTTTTAGAATGGTGTGGGCTTGTTTGTTCAGGCTTAATTCTTAGGTAAGAAATTCCAAATATGCTTCACTTTTCAAGCAATCTGTAGACACTGGAATAATAGAAAGGACTGTGTTGTTCAGCCAAAGAATAGCTTTTTCTTTTGCTTTTATCCATCAAAGAATGAATACCATCTGAGCTGAACTGAAATGCCTGAGTCACTGTTAAGTCACACATTCCAGCATTTTTCCAGGACCATGAAGGAAGACATGAATGCTGACTTAGAAAAAGCAAGAAGAAATTAAGTTCAGTTCAGTTCAGTCGCTCAGTCTTGTCTGACTCTTTGCGACCCCATGAATTGCAGAACGCCAGCCCTCCCTGTCCATCACCAACTCCCGGAGTTCACTCAAACTCTTGTCCATCAAGTCAGAGATGCCATCCAGCAATCTCATCCTCTGTTGTCCCCTTTTCCTCCTGCCCCCAATCCCTCCCAGCATCAGAGTCTTTTCCAATGAGTTAACTCTTCGCATGAGGTGGCCAAAGTACTGGAGGTTCAGCTTTAGCATCATTCCTGCCAAAAAACACCCAGGACTGATCTCCTTTAGAATGGACTGTTTGGATCTCCTTGCAGTCCAAGGGGCTCTCAAGAGTCTTCTCCAATACCACAGTTCAAAAGCATCAATTCTGCGGTGCTCAGTTTTCTTCACAGTCCAGCTCTCACATCCATACATGACTACTAGAAAAACCATAACCTTGACTAGACAGACCTTTGTTGGCAAAGTAATGTCTCTGTTTTTGAATATGCTATCTAGGTTGCTCATAACTTTCCTTCCAAGAAGTAAGCATCTTTTAATTTCATGGCTTCAATCACCATCTGCAGTGATTTTGGAGCCCAGAAAAATAAAGTCTGACACTGTTTCCACTCTTTCCACTCTTTCCCCATCTATTTGCCATGAAGTGATGGGACCAGATGCCATGATCTTAGTTTTCTGAATGTTGAGCTTTAAGCCAACTTTTTTACTCTCCTCTTTCACTTTCATCAAGAGGCTTTTTAGTTCCTCTTCACTTTCTGCCATAAGGGTGGTGTCATCTGCATATCTGAGGTTATTGATATTTCTCCCGGCAATCTTGATTCCAGCTTGTGCTTCCTCCAGCCCAGAGTTTCTCATGATGTACTCTGCATAGAAGTTAAATAAGCAGGGTGGCAACATACAGCCTTGACGCACTCCTTTTCCTATTTGGAACCAGTTTGTTTTTCCATGTCCAGTTCTAACTGTTGCTTCCTGACCTGCATATAGGTTTCTCAAGAGGCAGGTCAGGTGGTCTGGTATTCCCATCTCTTTCAGAATTTTCCACAGTTTATTGTGATCCACACAGTCAAAGGCTTTGCCATAGTCAATAAAGCAGAAATAGATGTTTTTCTGGAACTCTCTTGCTTTTTTGATGATCCAGCGGATGTTGGCAATTTGATCTCTGCTTCCTCTGCCTTTTCTAAAACCAGCTTGAACACCCAAGTTCACGGTTCACGTATTGCTGAAGCCTGGCTTGGAGAAGTTTGAGCATTACTTTACTAGCGTGTGAGATGAGTGCAATTGTGCGGTAGTTTGAGCATTCTTTGGCGTTGACTTTCTTTGGGATTGGAATGAAAACTGAGCTTTTCCAGTCCTCTGGCCACTGCTGAGTTTTCCAAATTTTGTGGCATATTGAATGCAGCACTTTCACAGCATCATCTTTCAGAATTTGAAATAGCTGAACTGGAATTCCATCACCTCCACTAGCTTTGTTCATAGTGATGCTTTCTAAGGCCCACTTGACTTCACATTCCAGGATATCTGGCTCTAAGTGAGTGATCACACCATTGTGATTATCTTTGTCATGAAGATCTTTTTTGTACAGTTCTTCTGTGTATTCTTGCCACCTCTTCTTAATATCTTCTGGTTCTGTTAGGTCCATACCATTTCTGTCCTTTATCAAGCCCATCTTTGCATAAAATGTTCCCTTGGTATCTCTAATTTTCTTGAAGAGATCTCTAGTCTTTCCCATTCTGTTGGTTTTCCTCTATTTCTTTGCACTGATCACTGAGGAAGGCTTTCTTATCTCTTCTTGCTATTCTTTGGAACTGCATTCAGATGCTTATCTTTCTTTTCCTCTTTTGCTTTCTGCTTCTCTTAATTAGATGCTATTAAAAATATGGAAACATTTTAATGCTTCTTCTGCAGTTTCATGTTGTTGTTAAGCATGGACATGACTGATTAGGTAGATCTTTACCATGTTTATAGAACATTTATTTCTATGGCATAAGTATGCAATATAGAATTACACATTTAAAATTAAAATATGAGAAAACTATATGTAATGATGTGAACAATGATATTTTTGAGTCAAAAGTTTCAGGGGTTTTAATTTTTATTTTGTATTTTTTCAAATTGTCAACAACCATGTATTGAATGCAAATACTATGCTACTTTGACTGTTTCTTTCTGTCAGTTTGACTTTTGTTCAAAAGAAAAACTAAATGAGAAATTGTGAAAGAAATGACAAAAATTAGTCATGCCCAGAGGGGAAGAAAAAATTCAAAATTTAGGCTTTATTGAGGATGGCAAATACATTAATGCCATCTCTAAAATGTGTATAAAGGTAAACTAAATTTCTTGGTAATTGAGCTGAAATAAGTGCAGGCTAGCTCTAAATAAATGGAAAAGAAGTGTTCTGGGGTAAAAAGAAAAGTTTTTAAGGAAGAGAAAATATTTGTGTATTGTAGGTTGCTCTCCCCATTGGTTTTCTATATGCAAGGGAGACATACGAGGAACATTTTATTAAAGCAAAATTTTTCTAGCAAGGAAACTACATTTTCTTGGGAGAGATAACTTGATAGGTGCAAGGATATACTTTGAAGAGACTGTTATGTACCACAGTCTCCATTAAACTGAAGACAAAGGGAAGAAGTGAGAAGGGGCACAGAAATAGATATGGTAGAAGTCTTCTGGCCTGCAATTTGACACTGAAACTTCAATTACCAATGATAGTAATAGTAATAGTGTTATTACTACCACTGAAGTGACATGCGCAGTCACTTCAGTCATGTCCAACTCTGCGACCTCAAGTACTGTACCCCACCAGGACTACATGGGAGTCTCCAGGCAAGAATTCTGGAGTGGGTTGCCATCCCCTCCTCAAGGGGATCTTCCTGACCCAGCGCCCCCTGCATCTCCTGCCTTGCAGGTGGATTCTTTACCGCTGAGTCATCAGGAAGCCCAAGTGCCAGGCTTCATACTAAGTCCACTATGTATGTTAAATCATTTAATTCTCCTAGCTACTATACACTATTGGATTCACAAACCCTTGTTCTGAGGGGTTAGTATTTTGGATTTTTTGTGTGGATGCTGGTACCTGGACATAGAAATAAATATGGAGAAAGAAGCCTGGTGACCACAGAAAACCAGGAGAGATCCCTGAAATGTTACACATTTGGGATTAGTTGGATCTAAAAGAGAAAGGAGGTTCAAACTGATATGAGGGATGCACTTATTTGAAAAAAAAATCCTGGCTGGAGAATAACCAAAGGAGAAATTTTGCCCAGTTTTCCTACTAGGAGAGACAAAGGGGTCTGCTGAAAAGAATATTGGCTTTGGAATCAGGCAAACATGCATTCCAGTATTTACTCTGTCCTCCACTGAGTGTGTGACCTTGGGCAAATCACTTAACTTCTTTAAACATCAGTTTACCTACATGTGGGTCTGGCTTTGTGTGCATACTCTCTGGTTAATCACAGAGGGCCTGTGTTTCAAAGGACCCCTCCCTTGGTTTGATGCTCTACTATCATCATCTTGAAATTTTTAATAATTTTGAACAAAGGTTTGCACATTTTCTGTTCACATCAGCCATGCAAGTTTTGTAGACATCCTGACTATCTACAAAATGAGAATGGTAATCCAGCCTCACTGATCAGCATGAAATGACCTGTACTTAAGACCCATCAAGGAACCTGGCATACAGAACTCAGAGTTACTATTTTAAATTTAAGCCACAGAACAACAAAGACCAATTTACTTGTAGGCCCCAGGCTATACTTTGTCAGAAAAACTGATGGGGGGAGAGAGAAAAGAAGAAAAAGACCATGATTATGGTTGCTCAGCTGAACACTTCTGTTCAGTTACAGAAATGAGGATATTCCTCTAGGTACTCAAATCATATAACCAGAACATTCCATAAATAAAATATTACAGTATTGCAGAGATTTATTTTCAGAACTACAAACTCTATACCAGGAGAATTTTGTGAATGATAATTACACAAATCCTACTCCTACTCAAGGTTATGGAAACATAGTATCCAAAATCATACTTGTTAATGGGGCCTTGAGAATTGAAGAAGCATTAGGTAAGTCAACTCAATTCAAATCACTTAATTCATCAAATCTACTTTTAAAATTTAATAGATATTGAGTCTCTGTAATATACAGCCATACCACCTTGAACACACTCAATCTCGTCTGAGTCTCAGTGTTCTGGAGAAATGCATAGTGAATGGAGATGAAAAGAAAATAAGTCATGAATATGATAACTTTTAAAAAATGGGTGGGGCTATTCAACACAGTTTTGGAAGTTTTGGCCACAGCAATCAAAGCAGAAAAAGAAATAAAAGGAATCTAAATTGGAAAAGAAGAAGTAAAACTCTCACTATTTGCAGATGACATGATCCTCTACATAGAAAACCCTAAATACTCCACCAGAAAATTACTAGAACTAATCAATGATTATAGTAAAGTTGCAGGATATAAAATCAACACACAGAAATCCCTTGCATTCCTATACACTAATAATGAGAAAACTGAAAGAGAAATTAAGGAAACAATTCCATTCACCATTGCAACGGAAAGAATAAAATACTTAGGAATATATCTACCTAAAGAAACTAAAGACCTATATATAGAAAATTATAAAACACTGGTGAAAGAAATCAAAGAGGACACTAATAGATGGAGAAATATACCATGTTCATGGATTGGAAGAATCAATATAGTGAAAATGAGTATACTACCCAAAGCAATTTTTAGATTCAATGCAATCCCTATCAAGCTACCAACGGTATTCTTCACAGAGCTAGAACAAATAATTTCACAATTTGTATGGAAATACAAAAAACCTTGAATAGTCAAAGCTATCTTGAGAAAGAAGAATGGAACTAGAGGAATCAACCTACCTGACTTCAGGTTCTATTACAAAGCCACAGTTATCAAGACAGTATGGTACTGGCACAAATACAGAAATATTGATCAATGGAACAAAATAGAAAGCCCAGAGATAAATCCACGCACATATGGACACCTTATCTTTGACAAAGGAGGCAAGAATATACAATGGATTAAAGACAATCTCTTTAACAAGTGGTGCTGGGAAAACTGGTCAACCACTTGTAAAAGAATGAAACTAGAACACTTTCTAACACCATACACAAAAATAAACTCAAAATGGATTAAAGATCTCAACGTAAGACCAGAAACTATAAAACTCCTAGAGGAGAACATAGGCAAAACACTCTCTGACATACATCACAGCAGGATCCTCTATGACCCACCTCCCAGAATATTGGAAAAAAAGCAAAAATAAACAAATGGGACCTAATTAAACTTAAAAGCTTCTGCACAACAAAGGAAACTATTAGCAAGGTGAAAAGGCAGCCTTCAGAATGGGACAAAATAATAGCAAATGAAGCAACTGACAAACAATTAATCTCAAAAATATACAAGCAACCCCTACAGCTCAACTCCAGAAAAATAAATGACCCAATCAAAAAATGGGCCAAAGAACTAAATAGACATTTCTCCAAAGAAGACATACAGATGGCTAACAAACACATGAAAAGATGCTCAACATCACTCATTATCAGAGAAATGCAAATCAAAACCACTATGAGGTACCATTTCACACCAGTCAGAATGGCTGCGATCCAAAAGTCTACAAGCAATAAATGCTGGAGAGGGTGTGGAGAAAAGGGAACCCTCTTACACTGTTGGTGGGAATGCAAACTAGTACAGCCACTATGGAGAACAGTGTGGAGATTCCTTAAAAAACTGGAAATAGAACTGCCTTATGATTCAGCAATCCCACTGCTGGGCATACACACTGAGGAAACCAGAAGGGAAAGAGACATGTGTACCCCAATGTTCATCGCAGCACTGTTTATAATAGCCAGGACATGGAAGCAACCTAGATGCCCATCAGCAGATGAATGGATAAGAAAGCAGTGGTACATATACACAATGGAGTATTACTCAGCCATTAAAAAGAATACATTTGAATCAGTTCTAATGAGGTGGATGAAACTGGAACCTATTATACAGAGTGAAGTAAGCCAGAAAGAAAAACACCAATACAGTATACTAACACATATATATGGAATTTAGAAAGATGGTAACAATAACCCTGTGCACGAGACAGCAAAAGAGACACTGATGTATAGATCAGTCTTATGGACTCTGTGGGAGAGGGAGAGGGTGGGGAGATTTGGGAGAATGGCATTGAAACATGTATAATATGTATGAAAAAAGTCGCCAGTCCAGGTTCAATGCACGATACTGGATGCTTGGGGCTGGTGCACTGGGACGACCCAGAGGGAGGGAATGGGGAGGGAGGAGGGAGGAGGGTTCAGGATGGGGAACACATGTATACCTGTGGCGGATTCATTTCGATATTTGGTAAAACTAATACAACATTGTAAAGTTTAAAAATAAAATAAAATTTAAAAAAAAAAATGGGTGGGAACCTAGAGAGAACTTTGTGTGTCCTGACTTTACACTGTCTAGAGAGCTAAAAACACTTACTTTCAGCAATGTAACTAGTTAGGGACAGGTTAGAAACTAGGATCCACATCTCCTTTTTGCCAACCCAGCTCTCTTTGGCAAGTCTTAGCAGGTCATCCAATGTAGTACAAAATGACCTTGGGCAAAAGAGAGAGGCAATCACTCCACTGTGCATTATTCAATGGTATGCTCTAAAGAACTCACACTCAGAAGGTTACAAGAGTTCCCCAAGTCTGATGCAATTTGCTATTCCCTGGTGGCTCAGCTGGTAAAGAATCCGCCTGCAATGTGGAAGACCTGGGTTCAATCCCTGGGTGGGGAGGATCCCCTGGAGAAGGGAATGGCTATCCACTTCAGTATTCTGGCCTGGAGAATTCCATGGACTGTATAGTCCATGGGGTCGCAAAGAGTCGGACACGACTGAGCGACTTTCACATCACTTCACTCACTGTATGTGAATACCAATCCTTCTAGAAATAAACCTTAACTCATTTTAACAAATCAATTCTATAACAGGAACAAAAATGTTGTAGGAAAAAAGTGCAGCTTTATTTTCACAAGAGTTTGAATTGGTCACATCCTATTTTATTGGAGATGGAATATAATATATTGACTAAATCTAGGACTTGAGGTGGTAAGGCTGAGGTTGGGGAAATCTATCCACTCACCTCTTGATAACTCTACTTGTTTTTCTGTAAATTAGTGACAAAAATATAACAATAACTGAAAGCAAAAAATGATATTCTCTATGTAAAGTATTTAACTTAATACCTAAATACCTTTATATCTAAATACCTAATACCTTGAACCTAATACCTAAAGAACTTAACCTAATGCCCCACAGTAAGCTCTCAATAAATGGAAAAACATATAGTATTATCTTTATTACTCTCACCAATAATGGCAGCCGTGAGAGTAATTGAAGTATCATAGTTCTGGAGAGTCCTGGTGAACAGAAAACCATCCAGAGATTTAACTCCATGTGGGTAGTTAAGATAACTCAAGCTATGTAAACAAAGAACTCCCTATACTACAAGGAATAACCAGGTATTATGACCATTAAACTTAAATAATTCATTGTGTTCAAGTTTCTCTCTGCAGTTTATTTTACCCTCCTGTCTGAATCTGAAACATGATTAACCATTGTAGATTTAATGGATTTTTAAAGGAACTAATAGTATTCAGACATATGTCTTCTACAATGTAAATATAAATGCAGCCAATGGCAGTTTGAAAAATTCCGTACTGTTTGGGTAGCTGAGAATACTATCAATGTCTCACCAATTTTAATATTTAACTCAAAATTCAGGAATCATGAGGGTATAATGGGATATTTGTAAAAGGGCTGAAATTCATTCAATGTTTTCATAGTTTTTAAAATTTTCTAAATTGCAAGATCATGAAAATGAGTGAAGTTTAGATAATAGTAGAGTATCAAATTCTCTTTCCTAATTTTGATAACTTTACTCTGGTTAAGAAATATATTCTAAATTATTTAAGGGCAACAGTCATCACCCCTACAATTGACTCCAAAAGAGCTCAGGAAAAAAAAAAAAGTGTACTCACAGAGAACAAGGTATAAAGCAGATTAATAAGGTAAAATGTTGACATGGGAAATTTAAGTGAAGGGAACATAGACTCTTTGTATTCTTCTTACAGTTTTTCTTTAAGTCTGATTTAAGGTTTAAATAAAAAGCTAAACAAACAAAGAGGATTTGCACCAATAGTCTAGGTAGAATGTTACCAAGTAGACAAAGGGAAAAGAACTCAGTGGAAGTAAAAGCATATATCAGGGACCAGGAGCATTTAGAAATATAAGTAGTGCAGAAGTCCTTGAATGGTGGGTCCGTGAAAGTTAAGATCAGAAAGAGAAAAACCCTAGGGTGGTGTTGTCTCACGGGAAGCTAGTTTAGGATGATATAAGCTGAGGAGTGAGAGAAGACGTTTTAGAAATATCACACTAGCAGAAGTTGAACCATTCAGGATGGAAGTCAGGAAAGTCAGTAATTAGCAAAATAGTGTAAAGGATGAATATTAGGCTCTGAATTAGTGTAGTAGTCTTATGAATAAAATAGCAAATTTCATAAAATGTAGTAGTTGTAAGCACAGGCTCTGGTTTCAAATCCCAGTTTTTGCATTTCCTAGCTCTGTCATTTATGGTAAGTTATTTGTCCTCCCTGAGCTTTGGTTTTTCTCATCCACAAGATGACAAAATAGTAGATACTTCACAGAGGTATTAGGATTAACAAAAGGGATAAACAAATATAAAATACTTAAGACAATTAAGAGTCACATACAAAGCACTCATAAATTAAAAGGATGCACATAGAAATGTTATCATAGGCATTATCAAGATCCACTGACTAATTAGTTGGGTTTCCATTCTGGGAGAATGGCAGTACCATTCTCCTGATAGTGCCATTTCTCAACATGTATTTTATAGGCTATTTAGCATCCTAGCCTCTACCCACTAGATACCAGTAGCTGACCTCCAGTTATGAGAATCAAAATGTATCCAGATACTCTCAAATATCCCCTGGGGGTAAAGTCACCCCTTGTGAATGAGAATCAATGACCTCTGGAGGAGATGGGGCAAGTTTGGCATAAGACCCAAGCAACGGGATCTTCCACTGAGATCAGCGTGTATAGTGTTGAGCTAGAGAAGTATTACTACCCAGAGCATTCCTCCCATCTAAGCTACCCAGAATGACTCTCCTAAATAGTGCAGAGGTTAGGTGAATAACAGTCTTCCACTAGGAAACTTCAGCTATGGATAAAAAGGGTGCTTTGCTAAGTTGCCGTAGAAGGAATATGTTTTAAAGGATGTTCAAACATACACAAAATGAAGAAGGCAAAATATATACAAATAAACGCAGGCATGGAAAAAGAATGGTAGGGTATACAATGACATTTTAATTGTTATTGCTGGGAAATTTTTATTTTTTCACTACAGTATTCAGGATTCATTCAATAAAATAAGGAGGAAAATCTACAAGAGATGTCATTTATAAGCTGCAAGAGAAATGGAACTTTAAGCTATTGGACCACGTTTCACACAGTGAAGTGAAATATAATTTCTTATGTTTCAGAGTATCACGTATTTACAAGGGGTAGAGTCAGAATTGCATTTTAATGAACCTTAAGCCCCCAAAAGTTGACTCTCCGACCCATGACTGTTTCATTTGGAAAGATAGATTTAGTATAAAGCTTTGTTGCTTTATTTGTAATAGATTTAATTAACTGAAAAGTTTTATATAAAAATCAGTAGGCCCTAGTTATAGACGTATCAGTGTTTATGACACGGTCCCTATCTTGTTATTTATTCTTAGTGGTGTCACTATGGGGATCTTGTATCAGATTGTCTAAACATTTGACAAATTTCTCAAAAGGTTGGGCTGACATTTCTCAGTATTTTGGAGAAAGATGAATAACCTTTCCTTTCTTTCCCAAAGGAACTAGAGAGCTAAAAGTCAGAACCTATTTTAAAAGAGATTGAACTACAAAGTAAAAATAACCCTAACCCTGCCTAAGCAAGTACTGGTTAATGGTAATAAAAACTAAGAGTTCTTAAATATTTGTATCAGTTCTTTCTCTAAATGTTCTAACGTTCTTACTGAAGAATGGGACTGTTGATCAGATCTAGTTTAAAAGTTTTAAGACTGCTCATCAGTAGTTATTTGACTTTGGGCAACCGATTTATTGTCCCCAAGTCTCACTTGCCCTATCTGTAATAAAGGGACGAATATGTTTCCCATGATTAGGTTAGGACTTCCCTCGTGGCTTAGACGGTAAAGCGTTATTATTAGGTTATTATGTGGATTAAATGAGATAACTCATGTAAAGGACTCATGCCGTGCTGCACTCAGTCGCTATGTCGTGTCCAACTCTTTGTGATCCCATGGACTGTAACCCACCAGCCTCCTCTGTCCATGGAATTCTCCAGGAAAGAATACTGGAGTGAGTTGCCGTACCTTCCTTCAAGGGATCTTTGCAACCCAGGGATCAAAGACAGGTCTCCTGCATTGCAGGTGGATTCTTTACCATCTGAGCCACCAGGGAAGCCCAAGAATACTAGTGGGCAGCCTAGCCCTTCTTTAGGAGGTTTTTCCAACCAAGGAATGGAGCTGGGGTCACCTTCATTGGTAGGCAGATTCTTTACCAGCTGAGGTGCCAGGGAAACCCAAAGGTCTCATCAGATCAGATCAGATCAGATCAGTCGCTCAGTCCTGTCCGACTCTTTGCGACCCCATGAATCGCAGCACGCCAGGCCTCCCTGTCCATCACCAGCTCCCGGAGTTCACTCAGACTCACGTCCATCGAGTCAGTGATGCCATCCAGCCATCTCATCCTCTGTCGTCCCCTTCTCCTCTTGCCCCCAATCCCTCCCAGCATCAGAGTCTTTTCCAATGAATCAACTCTTCACATGAGGTGGCCAAAGTACTGGAGTTTCAGCTTTAGCATCATTCCTGCCAAAGAAATCCCAGGGCTGATCTCCTTTAGAATGGACTGGTTGGATCTCCTTGCAGTCCAAGGGACTCTCAAGAGTCTTCTCCAACACCACAGCTCAAAAGCATCAATTCTTCAGCACTCAGCCTTCTTCACAGTCCAACTCTCACATCCATACATGACTACTAGAAAAACCATAGCCTTGACTAGACAAACCTTTGTTGGCAAAGTAATGTCTCTGCTTTTGAATATGCTATCTAGGTCAGTCATAACTTTCCTTCCAAGGAGTAAGCGTCTTTTAATTTCATGGCTGAAGTCACCATCTGTAGTGATTTTGGAGCCCAGAAAAATAAAGTCTGACACTGTTTCCACTGTTTCTCCATCTATTTCCCATGAAGTGGTGAGACCGTATGCCATGATCTTCGTTTTCTGAATGTTGAGCTTTAAGCCAACTTTTTCACTCTGCACTTTCACTTTCATCAAGAAGCTTTTTAGTTCCTCTTCACTTTCTGCCATAAGGTCTCATAGACCTTAATAATTATTACTTTTCCCATTATTGTCACATCCAGAAAAAAAAAAAAAAAGCTGCCTCTTAAGGCAAGGAACTATTACTAACAAAAAGGCTGTTGGAGAGAAGAAATAGTCTGAAAATTAAGATGCAAGGGGGAGTATCAGTAACTCCTGGGGAGTGGCAGAACTCTCATGATGGCCAAAGAATCTATGTGAAACAGGACAAGAACTCATAATAAAGCCAATATCTTTGTCAGCAGTGAACAAGCTTGTAGGTAAATTTCTCCATCTTTTTCTTTTTCAAGCCTCATGATTCTGAAGGAGGCAAGGTGAAGAAGAGGATATTATTGAGTCAATGATGCTCATACAGGTATGAGATGCTTGTAGAAGCATCAGAATCGCTAAGTGACCTACAGAGACTTAAACTATATGCTCTTTCTCTGCTACACAGTCCTCATATTTATGCCTATGATTCCAGCTTCACTCAACCTAAACCCCAAAGTTATTCATCTCTTCTATACAAGAACTACCAACTTCAAATGCTTCATGCTTTGAAGTCTATGTTCATCCTAGCTTGCCAGGCCCCAATCTCCTCAGTTCATTCTAGGACTGACAAATATTGCTTTAGCTGGATTCATTTGCTCATTTGATAAATACTAAAACTCAACATTCAGAAAACTAAGATCATGGCATCTGGTCCCATCACTTCATGGCAAATAGATGGGGAAATAATGGATACAGTGAGAGACTATTTTGGGGGGCTCCAAAATCACTGCAGATGGTGACTTCAGCCATGAAATTAAAAGACCCTTGTTCCGTGTAAGAAAAGCTATAACCAACTTAGACAGCATATTAAAAAGCAGAGACATTACTTTGTCAACAAAGGTCCATCTATTCAAAGCTATGGTTTTTCCAGCAGTCGTGTATGGATGTGAGAGTTGGGCTATAAAGAAAGCTGACCACTGAAGAATTGATGCTTTTGAAACATGGTACTGGAGAAGACTCTTGAGAGTCTCTTGGACTGCAAGGAGATCCAACCAGTCCATCCTAAAGGAAATCAGTCCTGAATATTCATTGGAAGGATTGATGTTGAAGCTGAGACTCCAACACTTTGGCCACCTGATGCAAAGAACTGACTCATTTGAAAAGACCCTGATGCTGGGAAAGATTGAAGGCAGGAGGAGAAGGGGATGACAGAGGATGAGATGGTTGGATGGCATCATTGACTCAATGGACATAAGTTTGAGTAAGCTCCAGGAGTTGGTGATGGACAGGAAAGTCTGGCGTGCTGCAGTCCATGGGGTTGCAGAGAGTCGGACATGACTGAGCGACTGAACTGAACTGAATATCTAGAGGGAGTTGGGGTGTACTAGGTGCTTGGGGGAAAGCAACCATCAATATAGTTACAACATATTCTTTCTTTCAAAACTGATGGACTACCAGGGGAAAATAGACATTAAACAAGTCATTGTAAGTGTGCTTATCTGTCAGTGTAAGCATTGTCCATCTGTTTTTCTTTAGAGTAGCAGGGAAAGCATAGCTCTTGAAGTGGACATCGATGGAATCAAATGCTATTGCATTTGAACTTAGCATGTGATATTACACTTCTCATCTTCAGTTTCCTAATTTTTAATGTGGATGAAAAGAAGACCTATTGCCTGAGATTTGTGTAAATCTAAGTAAGACAGTGCGGGTGAGGAGCTGTGGTATAATGAAGATTTTGCCTGTTTTTTTTTCCCCGCAAGGGACAAAACCCTTGAGATTTCCAGAGTGATAGGAATGTCGCTGTGGTGAACCTCTAGAAAGCTTCAGGACAAAGCTGGTCTCTAGAAAGGCTAACCACAAAGTTAAAAGTTGGGACTTTCTAGGGAGGAGAAGGAGACTGGAGAATGAGTTCAGTCACCTGGCCAATAGTTCAGTTAATCATGGAAACATAATAAATGCTCAATAAAAACTCTAAACACAGATCTCAGTAGGGTTTCCTGGTTGATGAACACATTATATGCCAGGAGCATAACGGGTCCTGATTTCACAAAGAGGTGACACATAAGCTTTGTATTCCCTCTCAGATCTCATCCTATGTATCTCTTTATTTGACTGTTTCTCCTGATTTGTAATCTCTGTAATGAGTTATCATTGTAATTATAGTAATTTTTTGAATTCAGTGAGTCATTCTAGCAAATTATTGAACATGAAGTGGTTGTGGAAATCTTCAAAGTTATAGCCAGTGATTCCAAAGTATATGTGGCCTGGAAACCCCCAGATATGGCTAGTGTCTGAAGTAGAGCAGTCTTGCTGAGGGCCATGCCCTTTAGCTTGTGGGGTCTGAGCTAGCTTCAAGTGGTTTGTGCCAGAACTGGACTGTTAGGCATCCAGTTGGGGTTGAAAAGGAATAGAGACTTAGACCAAGCCACACAGTCGGTCCTTACTAAATGTCTGTTACCTTATGACATCATTCCAGTTCATTAGTGTCCCCCTCCGTCCTTATTTCCATTATCTTTTATCTCAAATAGCTACTTGCAGAGTTCTCAAACAGAATGATATTGATAGGAAATGTGCTTTATGAGCACTCTATCTTAGTGCATGAGCCAAGAAAGAGAAACAGATGGACAGAATGCTGGGAGACAGTGCATCTGAGTGTTTAACTCTTTGTTTTTTAATTTATTTATTTTAATTGGAGGATATTTGCTTTACAATACTGTGTTGCTGCTAAGTCACTTTAGTCGTGTCCAACTCTGTGCGACCCCATAGACGGCAGCCCATGAGTCTCCCCCGTCCCTGGGATTCTCCAGGCAAGAACACTGGAGTGGGTTGCCATTTCCTTCTCCAATGCATGAAAGTGAAAAATGAAAGTGAAGTCGCTGAGCTTTGTCCAACTCTTAGCGACCCCATGGACTGCAGCCTACCAGGCTCCTCCGTCCATTGGATTTTCCAGGCAAGAGTGCTGGAGTGGGGTGCCATTGCTTTCTCCAACAATATTGTGTTGGTTTCTGCCATATATCAACATGAATCAGCCATAGGTAGATATATGCCCCCCCTGTGTTGAACCTCCCTACCACCCCACCCCATCTCCCCCTATCTAGGTTGTCACAGAGCATCAGGGATTTGAGTTCCCTGCACCATACAGCAAATTTCCACTGACTATATGAATGTTTAATTCTTAAAAGTGCCAAAAAGAAACTTAGAGGCTAGAACGAGCAGAACATTTTGTGACTTTTTAATTAACTGTTTAATGTAGAGAAAATCTGCAATGTCAACTGTATCCATCCTATAAATTCAACTATAGTCCTACAAATACTTCATATTGGCCTGTAACCAAAGTATGACTTTCCCAGAGCCAGTGTTAACTACAATGGCTAATATGCTCAGAGACAAATAAATCTTCTGTACTGAAACCATGTATTTGTGGTTAACAGTTTAATCTTTTTAGGAGTCTTTTGGCATTGTTTATCTTCAACTCTGCCAATGTACGCATAAGCCATCACTTCAAAGATTATTCTACTGCTGTTTCAGCAGCAGATGAACTGTAAATATATAAACGTCATTGTAAAGACTAAAATAAAATTGGGTTTGAATTTTTTTAAATCACTTTTATTTTGGAAGATATCTTCAATGTCTACAAATCTTTTTGAAGAAATTATTTATCTCTACAAAATGTATCTCTACATAATTTAGAGATTATCTCTACATAATTATTTTCTCTTGGGGTCTATTATGATTTAGAAGATATAGGGGTTAGAGTGGGAATTAGGGACTGTTAGTTCTCATGCTGATTCAGCTGTGAATCCCTAGATGACCTCACTCAAGCTCCTTTATTCCTCTGGTTGTCTCAGAGAGTGGAATAACTAATCACGACATGTCATGCTGGGACATTATGAGAATGAAGAACAGCCAACTTGAAGATAGCAATGGCTCATAAAATTAACAGATAACCCATACACGTTACTTTAAAGATACTTCTGGTTATATACATATATTCTTCCCTCTCCCACTTGACCTTCTAACAAGTGTAAATGTAGGGTGATTTAATATTTATTTCTTTAGCTTAGTCTGTGGTAGAGTTGCTGACAATAAAAACTCTTTAGTGGCCAAGACAGATTCAATGAATAAAATAATTATAAATAATCCAGGTAGTATTGGCTCTTTAACAATTGAAAATATACTTAATCTAGTACCTCTCCTTTCTTTTCCATTGCCTACTAACTTCAAGGGATCCCCAAGGACACCTAGCCCACAATTGTCTTTCATCATCACCTCGGGATATAAAACCATTCTAAAACAATAGCTTTATAGGCTGTAAACCTCTTCAACTCCAATTTACCCCCTCTCCACCTCAATCCCCACTTCCACAGATTCTATTTTTGTAATGATCTTTAAACTCTCAAAATTCTGTGTCCTAAATTTATACCTCCAGTTCACTCTTTACGTATGTCTCTGCCTAATTGGAGCCTGCCATCAGAAATTTCAGTTAAACAGTAAATGCTGAACACACATTCTCAATACCCCATAACTTCCATTGTTTCTTCCAGTTCACTTGCCAGGCTGTACACTTTCACCATGTGGAAGATTTTCTATGGGTGTTATCAACAATAATCAATGCTGCTGAGAGGCTGACAGAGGAAAAAAAGAAGGTGGCTCAGGTTAAGAATCTACTTGCAATGCAGGAGACCTGGGTTCAGTCCCTGAGTTGGGAAGATCCTCTGGAGAAGTAAATGGCAACCCAACGCAGTATTCTTGCCTGGGAAATCCCATGGACAAACGGGCCTGGCGGACTACAGTCCATGGGGACGCAAAGAGTTGGACACAACTGAGGGATGAACACACACAATGATCCTATGAAACTGATAATATTATGTTCTTCATTTTACAGATCAGGAAACTGCAGCAGGCATAAGAAACTGGCCTGAGGTCCTGCAGAAAATAACAGTTTTAAAACACAGGCTGATTCAGAGCCTCTACTATTAAATCTGTGCTGCTGCTTCTTTGATTATGCAGTTATATTAACTATTTTTTTTCCAGACAGAAATTTCAACAGAATGGAAATAGATAGAACCTTAAAGTAAAAGGGAAATACTGTTAGGTGCAACCTAAAGAGTTTTATGTCAATAAATTTCTTCTTGTGTGAAAGGAAATACATTAAAAGAAGAGCTTTTTTAGGCAGAAGTTAAGTCAGTAGATACACATGGAAATTACAAGGAGACAATGAAGAACTATTGGAGTGAAGTTTTAGAAAAAATGAATATATGAGATGACTGAACCCAGATAGAGGAGAAAGGGTGTGGGATGTTGCTTATTCAGCACTTGCAAAAAGGGCGTTTGTTTAATTCTGAGAGTAAGAAGGATGAGAAAAAGATTGGTTATAGTGGAAAATGTAAGAAGAGTCCATTCAACGAGAGATGACTAAAAGTATTATGAAGCCAAGATAGGCTCTATGTGATTAGAAGGAACTTCAGTCAGCTTAGTGCAGTCTCACAGCTCCTTCCAGAAACATTCCTCAGTCTTACTATGAAATTGGAAAAGCTCTATGGTATTTTTGTTGTTCAGTAACTCAGTTGTGTCCGACTCATTGTGACCCCATAGACTGCAGCACGCCAGGCTTCCCAATCCACTACCATCTCCCAGGGCTTGCTCAAACTCATGTCCATTGAGTCAATGATGCCATCCAACCATCTCATCCTCTGTCATCCCCTCCTCCTTCTGCCTTCAACCTTTCTCAGCATCGGGGTCTTTTCAGTGAATCAGTTCTTCACATCAGGTGGCCAAAGTATCAGAGCTTCAGCTTCAGCATCAGTCCTTCCAGTGAATATCCAGGATTGATTTCCTTTAGGATTGACTGGTTGGATCTCTTTGCAGTCCAAGGGACTCTCAAGACTCTTCTCCAACAACACAGCCCAAAAGCATCAATTCTTTGGCACTCAGCCTTCTTCACAGTCCAACTCTCACATCCATACATAACTACTGGAAAAACCAGAGCTTTGATTATGTGGACCTTTGTCAGCAAAGTAATGTCTCTGCTTTTTAAAATGCTGTCTAGGTTGGTCATAGCTTTTCTTCCAAGGAACAAGTGTCTTTTAATTTCATGGCTGCAGTCACCATCTGCAGTGATTTTGGAGCCCAAGAAAATAAACTCTCTCACTGTTTTCATTGTTTCCCCATCTATTTGTCATGAAGTGTTGGAACTGGATACCATGATCTTAGTTTTTTGAATGTTGAGTTTAAAGTCAGCTTTTTCACTCTCCTCTTTCACTTTCATCAAGAGGCTCTTTACTTCCTTTTCGCTTTCTACCATAAGGCTAGTGTCATCTACGTATCTGAGGTTACTGATATTTCTCCCGCCAATCTTGATTCCAGCTCATGCTTCATCCAGCCGGGCACTTCTCATGATGTACTCTGCATATAAGTTAAATAAGCAGGGTGACGACATACAGCCTTGATGTTCTCCTTTCCCAGTTTGGAGCCAGTCCATTGTTCTATGTCTGGTTCTAATGTTGCTTATGGACCTGCATACAGATTACACAGGAGGTAGCTAAGGTGGTCTGAAATCCCCATCTCTTGAAGAATTTTCCACAGTTTGTTGTGATCCATGCAGTCAAAGACTTTAGCACAGTCAGTGAAGCAGAAGAAGATGTTTTGTTGGAATTGTCTCGCTTTTTCTATGATCCAACAGATGTTGGCTATTTGATCTCTGGTTCCTCTGTCTTTTCTAAATGCAGCTTGAACATCTGGAAGTTCTTGGTTCATGTACTGTTAAAGCCTGGCTTGGAGAATTTTGAGCATTACTTTGCTAGCATGTGAGATGAGTACAATTGTGTGGTGGTTTCAACACTTTTTGGCATTGCCTTTCTTTGGGATTAGAATGAAAACTGACCTTTTCCAGTCCTGTGACTACTACTGAGTTTTCTAAATTTGCTGGTATGTTGAGTGCAGCACTTTCACAGAATCATCTTGTAGGATTTGATATAGCTCAACTGGAATTCCATCAACTCCACTAGTTTTGTTTATAATAATGTGTCCTATGGCCCACCTGACTTCACACTCCAGGATGTCTGGCTCTAGGTGAGTGATCACACCATTGTGGTTCTGGGTATTTAACACTTCTCAAATATTGATAGCATTTATTTTATGATCAAAGATCCTTTAGGTAAACCAAATGAAGATAACTTATATATAAGTTACAAGACTAAAAATTAAAAGCTGATATAGAATCAGCAATAAATAATGAAAAACATATCTATGAACTCACCTACACAGCAGTTCATTTCTATATTAAAAGGCAGAGTCATTAAGTTTAGTTAACACAATCACTTTGACTTTCACTTGCATGCTCAGTCGTGTCTGACTCTTTGCTACCCCATTGTCTGTTGCCCACCAGGCTCCTCTGTCCATGGAATTTTCCAGGTAAGCATACTGGAATAGGTTGCCATTTCCTACTTCAGGGGATCTTCCCAACCCAGGGATCAAATCCATATCTCTTGTATCTCCTGCATTGGCAGGTGGATTCTTTACCACTGTGCCACCTGGGAAGCCTGACTTTTACTTAGAAACTTATTTATCTAGATCCTATACTGGACCACATACTATTAATAATTGGAATTATTTTACTTCATTATTGTTGCTGTCCTTCAGTCACTAATTCATGTCTGATTCTTTGCAACCCCATGGACTTCAGCATGCCAGACTCCTCTTTGCTCCACACTCTCCCAGAGTTTGCTCAAATTTATGTCCACTGAGTTGGTGATGCTATCTAACCATTTCATTTTCTGCCTTCCTCTTCTTCTTTTACCTTCAATCTTTCCCAACATCAGGGTCTTTTCCAATGAGTTGGGTCATTGCATCAGGTGGCCAACATATTGGGCTTCAGCTCCTGTATCAGATTTTCCAATAAATATTCAGGGTTGATTTCCTTTAGGATTGATTGGTTTGATCTCCCTGCAATCCAAGAGACTCTCAAGTGTCTTCTACAGCACAATTTGAAAGCATCAATTCTCTGGCACTCAAGCCTTCTTTTTTTGACTTTAGGTTACTGTAATTTTAGATTATCTAGTAAAGCAAACCAAATAAACTCAGATTTCTAAATGTCTTTTAACACTTTTCTGTGTTTAAACAATGTATTTCTTCTGATGAGTTTCATAGATGGAAACTCATTTCTCCCATTCAACAAGCTTTGTAATACAACATGGCAATTCTTTCAGTCTTTGAAGCTACATATTCTCTTGCATAAAGCTGTCATTTCAGGAAATCATGTAGGTGAATATGAGATCCTCATTTGCTCATCTCATTTGCTTCAAAGCCAAATAAAATTGATCCAATTTTAACTGAAAATTTTTTCGGCTGCCACATGTTATGAAAATTATGTCTGTTAAACTTTAGTCCTGGCCCATAGCCAAGAAAAAATTAATCATTGACTTATTCCAATATCATCCGTAAATGACAAGAGAAGGCTGTTGTTGTCTTTCTTATTTATCAACAATCTAGCATTTCCTAGCATATGCAATCAAAATACATGTTTTTAAAAATGCAACACAAATATAATCAAATGCTTATGGAAGTGGCTCAGGCACTTAAACCACAGTACATAAATACAGAAAAGAGCTAAAAAGTCAGAAAGAAAACATCTTTCCCACTTACTTTCAGATGAACTCTTGAGGAACTCTGTGTAGCCTTTCAAAATTTAATGAGTTTAAAGAATGTGTTGATCTGGTAGCTGGATTGAATCCTGGCCCAGTGCATGAAATTCACCTGACAGAGATGAAAAACACTCCCAAGCTGAGCCAATGGTGAGGATTACCAAATTGCCTCCGTTGAAAACTATAGTGTTGAATTTCACAGTTGGAAATTGATCTTTTAAAATCTTAGATTATTTTTAATAGTAGTTTTTGAAAAGTCTGCTCAATATATTTGAATTGGGTGAGCCTTTGAAAGATAAGACAGATACAGTGACAAAGATATTAATGATATCATACTTAGTTGAATTAAATCTCTCAATGTATCAGCCTTTTTCATGATATCTCTACAGCATTCTGTTTATACAGTATCTCTAAGTAAACTAACAATGATTGCATGTTTCTCAATTACAATTGATAAATTTGTCAATGTAATTGTTTTAGTTCATTTTATCAAGATATAAGACATATTTTTGCTTGCATTTGTGAATTACTTGTGGGAAAAAATGGCATGCGAGAAGCCTATGGTTTGTGTTTGTGATGTAGTCGATTCATAGCATTTCTCTTCTATGAAGTTACCACAAACACTGAATTAGTGAATTCTGAACATTTGCAACTAGGAAAATAGAAAGTTAGGTTGCTGAAACCTCCAGTTACAACAATTCCATCAACTGATCAATATATAAACTTATTTTGTACATCTCTGTTTAAAGACCCCTTATTTAATACATGTTGTTGATTCATTAATGTTGAACTCATGGTCAATAACACTATAATTTGTGTCTCAACAAAGCTACCTAACAAACATATTTTCTCTGTAAGGCGCATTACAGCTTTCCTGCTGTTAGTAACACTAGACAGCACCTCAGCACTATGTTTTCATGCCATTTTAAGGGGCAGAATCGCCAATGAAAAGCACAAAAATAAGGAAATCATAGCATGAAATAGATAGCCAAAAGGACATTTGTTTACAGTTTAAGAGCTGAAACTTTGCCTCATTTCACCACAACTGAGAACATACCTATCAGGCAACTCACATTTTTTGCCACTTTGGACATGTGCATGTCCACAGAGACTACAAAAGCCTCACGAATATTGGTTTGAGGACTGCAAACAAAGTTTAGAAGGCGATGGCACCCCACTCCAGTACTCTTGCCTGGAAAATCCCATGGGTGGAGGAGCCTGGTGGGCTACAGTCCATGGGGTCGCAAAGAGTCGGACACAACTGAGCGACTTCACTTTCACTTTTCACTTTCATGCATGGGAGAAGGAAATGGCAACCCACTCCAGTGTTCTTGTCTGGAGAATCCCAGGGACGGGGGAGCCTGGTGGGCTGCCATCTGTGGGGTCACATAGAGTCGGACACGACTGAATCAACTTAGCAGCAGTAGCAGTAGCAGCAAACTTTAATGAGTAGACAAATTTGCAAACACATCACTCATGAATAATGAGGACAGACTGTATTTCTTAAATTGTATCTTGAATATTAGAATTCTTAATAGAAATTCAATAATGTCACAGTGTATAATTTGGAAGGGAAAAAGTCTGTCTTTTTTTTCATCTCTGGAGACAGTATGTATAGTACTAGATTAATTTTGCTACTTTAAAAAAATTATTTTAGTACATTAAATTTGTTTATAGAGCCATTCTAAAAATGTACAGTTTTTCCTTTTTTTTAAACAAAGTATAATAAAACAAAAAATTCCCCAAACAGAATACTTGACATTTACAATTCAAAATCAAATTAGCAGAACATTAAATATTTACAAAACTCCATCTTTTAGAAATATTTATAAAGTTACATGCAATTTTGTAGAGCTGACATAAAAGAATGGCTCAAAAATGGGAGAATTTTCCTTCATTCCTAAAAAAAAAAAACATGTCCAATAGAAGTTGTGAAGATTCTTGAGTACGTGAAGTCTTCAGTTTTAGTACCAAAGCTTGTCTTTGTGCGTCTACGAAATTTACACATGTGAAGAGCTCCTTACAACACTGGGATAGACTGACCTGTGCTCCCCTCTTTCCAATAACGGTGTAGTAATATTGACCTTTGACCTCACCCAGCACAGTACGTAGTTTATGAGTGTTGGTTAGAGTACTCACTTTGGTGGGTAATTGCTTTACAATATTGTATTGGTTTCTGCCATACATAAACATGAATCAGCCATAAGTATACATTTGTCCCCTCCTTCTTATAAATTAAAACAAAAAAAAGATACTTTGATTCAGATCCTCAGGACTTCAGTAATTGAGCCTCTGAAGAACCATGACTATAATTGTCACCTGCCTCATTCTTTACAAGTCATCTATGCTTTAGAAAACATGGCCAACCCACTCAGGCGCCACAGGCCTATCCACTGGACAAGCTGAGGAGGGTCACAGCTTCTATTACCACCTTTAAGATTCTTCAATGCATAACATCACCAGTTATCACTGCATAAAACTAGCAAGGCATCAAGTAAGCCAACATAGAAGCAAGAATAGTGACAATGACAAGGAGCGAGGAGAGTATAAAGGAAAGACACATCCATCTGAATACAGAGCGCCAAAGAAAAGCAAGGAGAGATAAGAATGCCTTCCTAAGTGACCATTGCAAAGAAATAGAGGAAAACAAAAGAATGGGAAAGACTAGAGATCTCTTCAAGAAAATTGGAGATACCAAGGGAATATTTCATGCAAAGATGGGAACAATAAAGGACAGAAACGATATGGACCTAACCAAAGCAGAAATATTAAGAAGAGGTGGCAAGAATACACAGAAGAACTATTCAAAAAAGATCTTCATGACCCAGAAAACCAGGATGGTGTAATCACTCAGCTAGAGCCAGACATCCCTGGAGTGCAAAGTCAGATGGGCTTTAGGAAGCATCACTGTGAACAAAGCTAGTGGAGGTGATGGAATTCCAGCTGAGCTATTTCAAATCCTAAACAATGATTCTGTGAAAGTGCTGCACTCAACATACCAGCAAATTTAGAAAACTCAGTAGTAGTCACAGGACTGGAAAAGGTCAGTTTTCATTCTAATCCCAAAGAAAGGCAATGCCAAAAAGTGTTGAAACCACCGCACAATTGTATTCATCTCACATGCTAGCAAAGTAATGCTCAAAATTCTCCAAGCCAGGCTTTAACAGTACATGAACCAAGAACTTCCAGACGTTCAAGCTGCATTTAGAAAAGACAGAGGAACCGGAGATCAAATGGCCAACATCTGTTGGATCATAGAAAAAGCGAGACAATTCTACCAAAACATCTTCTTCTGCTTCACTGACTGTGTTAAAGTCTTTGACTGCATGGATCACAACAAACTGTGGAAAATTCTTCAAGAGATGGGGATTCCAGACCACCTTAGCTGCCTCCTGCGAAATCTGTATGCAGGTCCATAAGCAACATTAGAACCAGACATAGCACAATGGAGTGGCTCCAAACTGGGAAAGGAGAACATCAAGGCTGTATATCCTCACCCTGCTTGTTTAACTTATATGCAGAGTACATCATGAGAAGTGCCCGGCTGGATGAAGCACAAGCTGGAATCAAGATTGGCGGGAGAAATATCAATAACCTCAGATATGCAGATGACACTAGCCTTATGGTAGAAATCGAAAAGGAAGTAAACAGCCTCTTGATGAAAGTGAAAGAGGAGAGTGAAAAAGCTGACTTTAAACTCAACATTCAAAAAACTAAGATCATGGTATCCAGTTCCAACACTTCATGACAAATAGATGGGGAAACAATGAAAACAGTGAGAGAGTTTATTTTCTTGGGCTCCAAAATCACTGCAGATGGTGACTGCAGCCATGAAATTAAAAGACACTTGTTCCTTGGAAGAAAAGCTATGACCAACCTAGACAGCATTTTAAAAAGCAGAGACATTACTTTGCTGACAAAGGTCCACATAGTCAAAGCTCTGGTTTTTCCAGTAGTCATGTATGGATGTGAGAGTTGGACTGTGAAGAAGGCTGAGTGCCAAAGAATTGATGCTTTTGAACTGTGTTGTTGGAGAAGAGTCTTGAGAGTCCCTTGGACTGCAAGGAGATCCAACCAGTCAATCCTAAAGGAAATCAATCCTGGATATTCGCTGGAAGGACTGATGCTAAAGCTGAAGCTTCGATACTTTGGCCCCCTGATGTGAAGAACTGACTCATTTAAAAGACCCTGATACTGAGAAAAATTGAAGGCAGGAGGAGGAGGGGACAACCGAGGATGAGATGGTTGGATGGCATCATCAACACAATAGACAGGAGTTTGAGCAAACTCTGGGAGATGGTGATGGATTGGGAAGCCTGGCATGCTGCAGTCCATGGAGTCACAAAATGTTGGACCCAACTCAGCCACTGAACTGACTGACTGACTGAAGAAGAGTGCAACCCAGTTCCAACTTGGCAGGTTCTCACTAACAAACTTGACTGAATGGCCAGATGCAAGCCTTGGTCAGCCTGTGCTCAGACGGGAATGCATTTAGCTATGCAACTTTAGGCAAAGTTATTCCCTACTGTGCACCTGTGTACAGGCCATGTAAACCCTGTGGACTTCTTGCGACAAAGGACTTAGAATTCTAAGTAGTGAATTGAAATACTGTACCTACTAACTACTATATGAACAAGCTGACTCGGGTAATGTTTTGGAGATTATAAACGATTCTGGTTTTTTGAAACACCCAGTCACGTATCTGCTTTCAAGAAAATAGTTTTGTCTTTATTATTCTAATTGCTACCTCTCATTTTCTCAGTGCTTTTTAGCAATTAGGTTTTTAACATTTCTACACTGTCCAATTTTTTATGTTATCATAAAATAAAAATTAGAACATAAAGTATAAAATTAAGTGTTCTACTTTAAACAACAAGAACAACAAAAGATAGTCCTTTACCCCAACATTGCATTCTACTTCAATCTGTACCAGCAGGGAAGCCCTGTATTTTACTTCAATCTGTATGTTCCACTTTCCCCATTCTTATAGATATAAATGGGGTTAGAAACTTTAAAATACGACAGATTACACAGAGCAAAGTGGCTGGTGCTGTAGCATTTGGAAACTGAGTCCACAATTTCAGGAAAATGACTAGTTGAAAGGGTCAGTCTGATCAGTGTTTCTAGCTAATGAGGACGTCCTCTGAGGAAATGCCAAATTCTCTTCAGGCTCACTGATTGTGGTTGCTTCTGGAGAGAAATTTCATCAGAGAGAGTACTTCTAGCAACTATTCCCAAGTTCAAGTATGGGACTCACTTGGGAAGAGGTCTCACGGATTGGTGGCTGAATGCTTTGTGTCCTGTTGGCTAGCGTTTACGCTTTACCATTCCCAACTCAGAATGGCCTCACTGAAGACCACGCTCCACACACGTACTTTCAAAGACAGCTGGAAGTTTCTCTAAGATCTTTGATGACTGGAACACAGCCACAAAATGTCTGAATCTATTTCCCTCAATTTGAGTGTCATAGTTCAAATCAAAGCTTTTTAAATTTTTTGTTGTATATAACACTAACCTGTAATATTTATCAAAATAGTTATAAGGGCTCAGTCCTTCTCTGACCCTGTGAAACTACCATCTCTATTTGCATAATGGCATGTTGAAGCATGCTGCTGCTGCTGCTAAGTCACTTCAGTCGTGTCCAACTCTGTGTGACCCCATCGACAGCAGCCCACCAGGCTCCCCTATCCCTGGGATTCTCCAGGCAAGAACACTGGAGTGGGTTGCCATTTCCTTCTCCAATGCATGAAAGTGAAAAGTGAAATTGAAGTCGCTCAGTCGTGTCCGACTCTTAGCGACCCCATGGACTGCAGCCCACCAGGCCCCTCCGTCCATGGGATTTTCCAGGCAAGAGTACTGGAGTGGGTTGCCATTGCCTTCTCCATGTTGAAGCATAATTGACAGCAAAGGCCTTATAGACTCAGCTCACTTTATCTATTAAAAGCGTACTTTATCTGTATCCTTAAAGAAGTATAAAGTCATAAGAACAAGTTGCAATTGTCCTGTCTTTGCAACTGTGGGAAGAAACTTTTCTCACACTCAATTTGACATTAGGTGCTCTTTCTAAGACAAAAACTCAGACAGTTTGCCCAAGGCTCTCAAAACACAACATAACTCCTCCTGCTGATGACTGCTTACTTATTTTTATTACACTTAATAGTACTTGACATTATAATCTGACATATCTATCTCTAACCTTACACTTACAAGTCTTTTTCTTACTTTATCCAAGCAAGTATAATATACAGGTTTAAGATTTGTTTATGGCAGTAAAATCTACTATTACAATGTGTCTCAAATGCTGAATCTTTCAGAGAAAGAGAGAAAAATTAGACTTTGAGAAAATGAAAGCTTTTCATTTGTCTTTATACAACTGAACTATTATCTTCCTTAGGGAATAGAACTTGCTAGTGAAAGTTCTAATTATAGCCTTGATCTGTATTTAGCTATTTAATGGATTGCAAAGAAGGCATATAAGACCAAGCCACTTGCTTGGTATAAAATATTATACCACGTTAAAATTTTCAGATACTTATTTCTGAGAATGTTTTGAAACTGATATTACACCCCAAATGAAATAATCATCTTCCACTGTAACATAAGAATAATTTGACAAGCTTGTTTCAACAAAGTAAAATGTCAAGCTGACCTTCCACTGGGATCTGTGACTCTAAGAGAAGAGGAGAAATAGAACTGGCTTCCATTGTAACTTACAAAGTCTAGGCAGGAAGGGCATTCTCTGGAATGAGTTTGGTATGGACTATTCAGAAACATTTGAAAATGCTTGTCACAGCTACTCCAAATATAGCCTACAATGCTTATTTAATGTCTTGTTCACTTTATGACATCTAACCTGATAATTTTCTTGAGACAATTTCCCCAGCCGGGGAGTCATTTATTTTGAAAATGACTTAACAGCTGGCTTTCATTAGAATTCTACTTCAACCTAAAAGGCACTACATATTTTTTTTACATGGTGATCAAAAGTGATACCACGGTGATTCCCATCTGAGATCCTCCAGAATAGTGATAGATTTTTATGCCCATAATGCAGCTTATGGAGCTTTCAGTCATAAAAGAGAGTCTAAATAAATCTTAGACACTACAAATATTGTTTCATCACTTGGGATTTTTATAGATATGTTTGCTGGTTGATCATACTATGCTGCAACTTTAAATTATCTTGTATATATATTTATTCTAACACATTTCAATATCTTATGTAAATTCGATAAATCTTTTCTTTTCTACAGATACATTTATCATGATAGAAATTTTATACAATCATTATGGCTCTCAAAAAAGCAAAGCTATTGAAAATAACATCCAACTGACATACACAGTTTAGAAAAATTATTCTCCCATGTTTCACAGTTAATGCAGAAAGGACAAACTAACTCATCAGATTTGTAGTGTTTTAAAACTCAACCAACCTGATTCTCTCCATCTCTCTATAATTAAAGCATAAAAGAACTTCATATATATGGCTTTTAGAAACTCATGAAAGTGGTAGAAAGGAACTATCCAAATATTTCTCATTGCAGAATCTACATAAGAGTCTTCCATGGTAAAAAAATTTTTACATTTAGCCAAATGTAGTGGGTATAGCCAAAGAATGAAAAGAGGGAAAAAATCAGGGAAACCATCTCTGGCTAGTCCCTAGATTGCTGATTTTCTCATCAAGAAGTATTTTGTAATGTGTTCTTAAGCCCCAAGAGATAGAAGACTCAAGCTGGCCTTGAACTGCAGCACTTGGCTGTATAGTTCCTACAGTCTACAAAGCCATCATAACATAAACATGAGAGTAGAAAAATATTTGATACATTCTAGTGAAGTGGGTGAACTTAGAGCCTGTTATACAGAGTGCAGTAAGTCATAAAGAGAAAAACAAATTTTGTATATTAACACATATATATGGAATCTGGGAAAATGGTACTGAGGAACCTATTTGCAGGGCAGGAATAGAGACACAGACACACAGAACAGACTTGTGAACACAGCAGAGGAAGGAGAGGGTGGGACAAACTGAGAGAGTAGCATGGAAACAGATACCTTATCATGTAAAATAGGCAGCTGTTGGGAAGTTTCTGTGTAACACAGGGAGCTCAGCTCGATACTCTGTGACAACCTAGAGGGGTGGGATGAGGTGGGCTGGGGCAATGAATCCTCCAATTAAAAGTAAATTTAAAAAATTCTTTAAGGAAAAAAAAATTGGTACAAATCCACAAATTGTAACACAGGTACATCGTGTTTGTCCTTGTTCTTTGTCTCCACTAGTGGTTTTCAACAAGAAAGATTGAAAACATCTACTCCTTCCAGCTCTTCATTGCTTTCAACCCATTTATGGACAGAGCCAGTGCTCATGGACTTTTACCAAACCAGGAACACTGTTTTCTGAACTTACTCTTTTACTATGTTTGATATAGTTGGAATCTGTTTTTCCTCAAAGGTTATTTAACAGGTCCACCAAGTCACAGGCAAAACGCCAACTTCTGACTGAGTTTCTGCTCTTGGATTTTGGCTTCTATTCCAATCTTTCATCACGGGACAATTGGGAGAGTGTACCTCTGAACACTGAAAAAAAAAAAAAACAAACACAAAAATTTTAATAGACACCATTGCCTTCTATCAAATTCTAAGTTTAAGAATCATATAAATGACTTTGACAATGAGATAAAACAGCAAAACTGGTCATGTGTACAAGAATTTGAAATATATACATAGATTTTATATTATATCACATGATAACTATGAAGAACACATATTGTGAGAAAAGTTTCCAGGAAAGGATGAATCTGTAGGACTTGACTGCATCCCAACATAATAGGAAGATAAATTATAGACTAAAGAGAACATAGAACTGAATGGACTCCATTTGGCTCATTTTAAATGCTTTCTTCCTCTTAATATATTATCTTCCAAATTGGAAATTAAAAATCTCTTTAAAATTTGCTAAAATTTAGCTTCTGGATGAGGACTACTTATTTTAGACATGCCCCAGCTTTTAGCCAAAGATGTCTATCTGCATTTTTCATCTGATTCTTCCGTGTACACACTGGTCAAGTAAGTAAAGAGAAAAGTTACTCTGAAATAAATTTTCAAAAAAAAGCATGATTCATTAGTATACTTGCAGCTCTTTAGGATTTCTTGTTATATAAGGGACTTGCTGCATTTCTGAAGCTAATGTCCTTTAACTGGTTAAAAAAAACTTCTATTGTCCTTTAACTGGTAAAAACTTCTATTGAGAGTCTCTCAATCTGTTTTCCAAGTTTTACAGATGAGGGATGGAAGACATAGAGAAATTAAGTAACTTCCCAAGTGTCATAAAGCTCATTCAGTGGTTGAGCCAGGATTTGAACTGAGGCTGAACTGTTTTTGTTTCCATGAATATGGGCCCATCAGCATAAGTATCTAGATTTCAACATCTGGATTATATGTGGACCAAATTCAAAACCAGATTAACGACTCTTAACGGCATTACTAAAGATCACTTTATTCTTTGGCAATTTTTTCCATGTGATTAATAAAAAAAAAAAAAAAACTCATACAACACAGCTTGGGTGGTAAAGTAGAAATTTTCAAGATCACAGTAATTATTTTCTTAACATTCTCCTTCCCCAGTCTCTTTTTTTCCCCTTCAATTTAGCTTTTAATTAACACCAAAGTTGGCTGTTTAAGACATATCTTGATCATGCCATTCCCTTTTTAAGACTTCTCATTTCTCTTTGCTTCAAACATGATGAAATTTAAAAATTCATCTTGGGCAATAATGCCTTCATAAGCCTTGGTCCTAAATCAAACTCCCCCATGACTTTCTTTTTCTTTGTTCATGTTGTCTTCTCTGCCAAAAACCCCATTAACCATCTTACCCCTGTTTTCCCCACTCTATCCTCACACTTCTTTCTGATTTGCATAAATATACTCTCAATCTCTATCCCTGTCTCTCTGTATCCTGTTTTCCTCTCTTTGTCTCTCTCTTTCTCTGTCTCACTCTCTCTCTCTCACTCATTAATACCTAAAAGAATTAATTATTTTACAACTTTCCATCTGCATTCCATGGCACTGTAAGTCTCCCTTTGTTACAATATATCATCTTCTTTTGAAGCTATTTATTTATGAAACTTACCCCTTTCACTGAGATGACCACCCTGAAGTCTAGGGCTGGATTATTCATCTGTCTCTGTCTACCAGCTAGGGCTTGGTGTATATTAATAGAAAATGCTTAATCAATGTACTTGCATTAAACTAAACTGACCAGTCGAACTGAAACAATTTTATTCCAAGTACGTGCGAGAATTAGAGACCATGCACAGCTCTGATGCTTGAACTGTTTCTACTAGAAATGGATTTCAGGCATTTCATTCCTTTGCATCTTGCACAGTGCTTTTCAGTGCACCATAAATGTAGTATCTGATTTATTTTGAGCAATTAAGCATATCTGTCAGATCTAGCTAATATCTACAACAAAGCCAAGAATAAACCCAGTTTTTTCGAGAGGCCATGACATGGAGTTCACATGGACTTTGAGGCCAGTCTGCTGTGGTTTGCCTTCTTACTTACGACCTGTGTGACCTCGAAGGAGTTAACCAAGTGCCTTATTTTCTTCATCTGTAAGATGAAAATTACATGAGTGCTAATTTAAAGAAATTATCGGGAGAATTAAATAAGCTTATACATGCAAAATTCTTAAAAATGTTCCTGGAATATAATGATATTGGCAAAAGGGTTAGCTAAGATTATTGTTTGCTGTGATTTCCACTTTTTATACCTAACTCTGTACCCCTTTGTGTCTACTGCAAGATACTCTCAAGAAAATAGTTGCCTTACCATACAAGGAAATGCCAGATTAGTCAGAATCATCCACATACAGTGCTTTTATTCCTTAAATTTGAAAGAAAACCTCAAGCATATATTCTTGAATTCCCTCAATGTCCTAGAACACATTTTATTTTCTTTGGTTCCTCTAGTTTTGTTTATTGTAATACTTTTCCAGTGCAAAAAACACTATAATCTAAAAAAGTAAAAACACGATCTGACTTCATACATGAAACTCCTGTTTCTCTCATCAAAATCTGTTTTATAGTGAGCTAAATAAATATGCAAAATAATTTAAAATGGTAGGCGTTTAATGGTGTCATATTTAATGCACAATACTAACTTAAGATTTATCATGAAAATATAGTAGCGATATTTCATTTCCATCAGTATTATTGTTTCCTTGTAATAAAGTCTTAAACTACTGAACTTTTCACTTTCCACATCTTGAATTTCTAACACATTTCTAATAGACGCAGAAGCTAACCTATAGTTCTCTTTCTCACCTCACTGTTGCTTGTCTGAACTTTTTTGAATTTTCTTTCATTTCCTGACTGGATTGCCTTTCTTTTCTGGTGCAATAGGATTTTCATTATAGTTTTTGGATGGCTACTTGTGACATAGAACCAAACCCAAAAAGATTTATCACGTATCCAAATAAATCTGACTTTCCCAACTTTTACTCTTAGCTTCTGCATAGAAGACAGCTGTGGATTTCTTTCTTATTTGCAAGCACTCAATATAAATTGAGACTATAGATTCTAAGAGTAGGGTATGTGAGCTATTTGTGCTAGTATGTTTTTTCTCTTTTAAATGTCTTTATTTAAAACACATTTACTTCTAATGTCTTTTAGACTATACTAGTATTTTAAGTTTTATGGCATTAATTCATCTACTTGTCAAACCTGCTGACTCTTCCTCATGGTGATTTTCTTGTGAGGTTTACAGTCTGTTAGAGTGAACTTATTCTTAGCTTGGTTTTTAAAATCACGTTGGAGTTACAAAACGCCCTTTGTTTTGAAATGATGGTTCATGGTTTTTTGCTTTTGCTTGAGACACAGGAGAGTCAGTGATTTTGGACTAGGTTTTAAGGTTAATTTCTTAAATCTTGTTACCTGCACCCCCAAGGTCATACAATTTAGATCCTGCATCAGCAATGATTCAGACTTAATATTTTAATTTCTCATAGTGCTTCAAACACAAGTCGCAGATAAATGGCAAGTTTGTTTACATTTTCCCTAGTTAATTGTTTGAATTTTTCTAGGCTATTAAACTACAAGTCATTAGAGATTTTGTGTTTTATATAAGACTCTTGGATGAAGCTTCCCTTTTTATTGGCATTTGCAACGCCAATGAAATGACCATTTCTCTAGTCTCCTTTTTATTAAAACCTATCTCCAGTCAAGAGGGCCTATGTCCTTTCTGAAAGACAAAGTGAGATAACTTGGTATCAGCTTTCTGTGAACTCTCTCACTTTGATTCCTTTCTTTCATGTTCTTATAACACCTGGTGGTTTCTGTCTTTAAAGTCAATTGTAATATATCATCCAATATTTTAGATTATTTTTAGTTGGCTCTCATAAGCTTATTCCATCATGGGGCCAGAAGTCTCATTGCTATGTGTTGCAACTCTGTAGACTTCCTAGTCATCTGTTGGCCATCTCTCTTAGAGTTGAGGGTGCCCTCCATCCTCTCCTGCTGTACCTTGTTCAGCTGCTTGAATCATGTCTCATTTTCTGCCACGATAAAATTTTAGACCTTGGCACCAGAGGGATTCCAGACCAATGCATGGGCTTTATTACAGCTCAACCACTGAATAAAATATCTACCCAAACCTCTTCCACTTTGGTCAGATCTTATGGATTTGACAATTGTTTGTCTATAATAGCCAGAAAAAAAATTATATTACCAATACCTCAAAATAAGATGACCATAGCATCAAAAGAACCACAGCAAAGAAACTGAGAAGAGCTAACATGACAGCAATTTGGAGAAGAAAGAGGCGGCACACCTAGGAGAGAGCATCATGATGTCAGTGCTTCCATTGTAGATGGAGAGGAGGTGGAGCAACTTCCTCATCAGAAAAGAAATTCGCAGAAATGACCATGAATGACTGCAAGACAAAACTGTAAAACTTACGTATATCTAACATGGTTGGCACGTCACCCAGTGATAGCTTTGTGATCCGATTATTTTCAACATTCCTCCAAAGATCGAACAAACAAACAAAAAAACAAGGAAAAACTAACCAGTTATGGCTCTTCATAGGTTCTGATATCAAATATGAAAAACATTATTGTGAAAATATAATTGATTGACTACTTAGAGCTGAGATATTACAGAGAATATCACTAGGTATGAACATCTATATTATCGTTGATCCATCTGAAATATTAAGGCCCCAGTACTCTTACCTGGAAAATCCCGTGGACGGAGGAGCCCGGTAGGCTGCAGTCCATGGGGTCGCTAAGAGTCGGACATGACTGAGCGACTTCACTTTCACTTTTCACTTTCATGCATTGGAGAAGGAAATGGCAACCCACTCCAGTGTTCTCGCCTAGAGAATCCCAGGGACAGGGGAGCCTGGTGGGCTGCCGTCTATGGGGTCACACAGAGTCGGACACGACTGAAGTGACTTAGCAGCAGCAGAAAAGGTAAGAGTGCATTCTTGACAAAGGAATAGTGGTGGTGGTGGTGGTGGTTTAATCGCTAAGTCTTGTCCAGCTCTTGCAACCCCATGGACTACAGCCTGCCAGGCTCCTCTGTCCATGGGATTCTCCAGGCAAGAATACTGGAGTGGTTTGCCATTTCCTTCTCCAGGGGATCTTCCTGACCCAGGTATCGAACCTGGGTCTCCTGCATTGCAGGCAGATTCTTTTACCGACTGAGCTATGAGGGAAGCCCCTGACAAAGGAATAGTACCATACAAAAGAGGAAATCCCCTTTAAACTAGTCTTTTATAATCCTGTAATTGGTTATTAGTTGCATGGAGAAGAGGAGAGTGCATGCGTGCTCAGTCATGTCTGACTATTTGCAACGCCATGGACTATAGCCCACAAGGCTCCTCTGTCCAGATTTTCCAAGCAAGAATACTGAAGTGGATTGCCACTTCTTTCTCCAGGGAGTTTTCCCGACTCAGGGATCAAACCCACCTCTCCTGTGTCTCCTGCATTAGCAAGTGAATTCTTCACCAATGAGCCACCCGGGAAGCCCCACTTAGCAGTTGGAACCCTGGAAATCAGCATGGCAATTAGAAGATAGGAAGTGACTGGAAAAGGCAGGGTTTCTAATTTATATACAGTGATCCTGATCATCTGTGGCTTCCATATCAACAAATTCTACTTTCTAAATTCTATTTCTAAGTCCCAAATCAATACTTGCAGCACCTTTATGACTATTGACAGAGTAGGTTGCCTGTCATGCATGTTCCCAGATGAGGTCAAATAAGGCAACACTCTTCATTCTTGTTTCAGCTCTCAAAATATAAACAAATGTCCTTTTGTGGTCTATTCAGTGCCACAGTTTTTACATTTTTGTGCTTTTTTGTTGGTAATTTTGCTGTTTAAAGTGGCCTCCAAATGTAGTGCCAAAGTTCTGTCTAGTATTCCTAAGTGCAAGAAGGTTGCTGTATGCCTCACGGAGAAAATATGTATGTTAGGTAAGCATTGCTCAAGCATGACTTCAAGCCATGGCTGTTGGCCATGGTTCAAGGTAAATGAACCCACAATACAATAGATCCATAGACAAGAAGAGGAAATTCGCTGATCTGCATATGTGCGTCTGCTCTGGAAAGTGCTAAAGTAACATCTGTAGCGCATGACAAAAGTATAAACTTTCAAAGGTGTGGAAAAGAAGTTGAATTTGTATTTATGACATGGCTACCAATTTAAAAATGGCAGAGTGGACAGCAGTGTTGTGAGCTGGAATCCAAAAAAATTTATAGTCATGTTTCCCAGAGTCAAGAATATGTAACAGGGGTGTCCCTGGTGGCTCAGTGGTAAAGGATCCGCTTGCCAGTTCAGGAGACATGGCTTCAATCCCTGGTCTGGGAAGATCTCACATGCCACTGGACAAATAAGCCCCTGCTCCATAACTACTGAGCCTGTGCTCTAGAGCGTGCAGGCTGAACCTACTGAAACCCCAGTGCCTAGAGTCCATGCTCCGCAACAAGAGAAGACCCCACAATGAGAAGGCCCCACACCACAATTAGAGAGTAGCCCTGCTCACTGCAACAGAGAAAGCCTTGCACACAGCCACAAAGACCCAGCATAGCCAAATAAAATAAATAGATAAATAAGTTTTTAAAAGAATACGTAACATCCTTCTAAACTAGTGCTGATTACTTTGTGCATTTCAAGAGGCACTATGGAATGGAAAATGCTAAATTTGCAGGCAAGGCAGATTCTACAGAAAGTAAGGTTCAGTAAAATTCTTTAAATATCTGTTAAGTGTTACAAAGGAAAAAGATTATCTGGAAGAGCAGATTTACAATGTGATGAGACCAAATTGTTTCATGAAAACACCAGAAAAGGAATCTATATAAAACAAATGGTCTTCAAAGCCATGAAAAGACCATGAAGTTATGGTCTTTCATTCAAAGACCATGAAATTATTTATGATATATATAGTAAATAAGGAGTCCATCAACAGAGGCACACCTAAAACGAGGTTATATATTGACCATCTGACAGGAATCTAACTCCATATTTCCCCAAGAGCAGTGGTTCTGAATGTCCTAAGTGCTTACAGCAACTTTATAGAATATTACTGTGAATAATGAGACTTGACTATAATGGAGATATTTAATCTGAATTGTTACAGTTCAGGAATAGCAAGTAAATATTTTGTTAATTACACTAAATATATACCTGAAATATATATTTAGTGTAATAATATATTTAGTGGAAATAATATACCTAAATGTTAAAACCAAACCACAGATTTGAGAAGAATGCCAATATACCTAACTACCAGGTATCTGGAGACCATGTCATCTACTTGCTAAAAGCAATCGGACGATTTTCTAAAAGGAATTGATCATATTTTCAGCTTTTCATCTGATATCTGACATCCAGTGGGTCTCATCTCCATATTATCATTTATTTCATGAACTATCAATACTTAATAACTTCATTTTACTTAACTTTCTATTGTAACAGATACAGAACTTTGTTTTACTTGTATCCTTTATTTCTGTTTTTTTTTTCATATTAAACTATGAGCTTCTCAAAGGCAGGATCCATGTCTTATCTCTTTAATTTCTTTGATGCCTAACACAGTGTATGGTACACATAAGAAGTGCTGAACACACACTCGTTGACATAAATCCAGCAAGATCCTCTGTGACACACCTCCTAGAATAATGGAAATAAAAACAAAAATAAACAAGTGGGACCTAATTAAACTTAAAAGATTTTGCACAGCAAAGGAAACTGTAAACAAGGTGAAAAGACAACCCTCAGAATGGGAGAAAATAAAGCAAATGAAACTACTGAAAAAGGATTAGTGTTCAAAATATACAAGCAACTCACTAAGCTTGATACCAGAAAAACAAACAACTATCAAAAAGTGGGCAGAAAACCTAAACAGACATTTCTCCAGAGACATACATGTGGCTAATATTCACATGAAAAGATGCTCAACATTGCTCATTATTAGAGAAATGCAAACCAAAACTACAATGAGGTATTACCTCTCACCATCAGAACAGCCACCATCAAAAAAATCTACAAACAATAAAAGCTGGAAAGAGTGTGGAGAAAAGGGAACCCACTTGCATTGTTGGTGGGAACGCAAATTGATACAGCTACTATGGAGAACAGTATGTGTGTGGTAGTCACTCAGTTGTGTCCAACTCTTTGCGACCCCATGAACTGCAGCACGCCAGGCCTCGCTGTCCATCACCAACTCCCATGTCCATCAAGTCGGCGATGCCATCAACCATCTGTCGTCCCCTTCTCCTCCTGCCCTCAGTCTTTCCCAGCATCAGGGTCTTTTCAAATGAGTCAGCTCTTTGCATTAGGTGGCCAAAGTATTGGAGTTTCAGCTTCAACATCAGAAATGAACACCCAGGACTGATCTCCTTTAGGATGGAGAACAGTATGGAGATTCCTTAAAAAACTAGGAATAAAACTACCCTATGACCCAGCAATCTCACTACTGGGCTCATACCCTGAGGAAACCATAACTGAAAAAGACACATGTACCCCAGTGTTCATTGCAGCAATATTTACAATAGCCAGGACACAGAAGCAACCTAGATGTTATCAATAGATGAATGGATAAATAAGTTATGGTACATATATACAGTGGAATATTATTCATCCATAAAAGAAAAACATTTGAGTCAGTTTTAATGAGGTGGCTGAACCTAGAGCCTACTATACAGAGTGAAGCAAGTCAGAAAGAGAAAAGCAAATTTCATATATTAACACACATATACGGAATCTAAAAAGATGGTGCTGATGAACCTATTTGTGGGGTGGCAATCGAGACTCAGACAACAGACTCAGTCTGTTCTCTATAGACCAGATTTGTAGACACAGTGAGTAAGAGAGAGCAAGGGATGAATTGAAAGAATAACTGAAACATATACATTACCATATGTAAAATAGATAGCCAACGGGAATTTGCCACATGAGGCAGGGAGCTCAAACCTGGTGCTTTTTGACAACCTGGAGGGATGGGATGGGGTGGGAGGTAGGAAGGAGGTTCAAGAGGGAGGAGACATATGTATACCTAAGGCTGATTCATATAAATCAACACAATATCGTAAAGCAATTATCCTCCAATTAAATATATAATAAAAAAGAAAGCACTGAATAAATGTTTATTGAATGTAAGTAATCTACATGAAGGGCTCAGTGATTAAGAATCAGCCTGCCAGTGCAGAAGTTGCAGGTGACACAATTTTGATCCCTAGGTTGGGAAGACCCCTGGAGGAGGAAATGGCAACCCACTCCAGGACTCTTGCTGGGATATTCCCAAGGACAGAGGAGCCTGGCAGCTACAGTCCATGCAGTCGCAAAGAGTCAGACACGACTGAGTGACTAAGCACAAGGACAATGAGGACTCAATAAAAACAAAAATGTAATTAAAAATCTCAATAAGTGATAATAATAGATTTTTAAAAACCAAGTTCAGAGTTCAATTCAAATTTCTCAGAATTACAGACTTGTAATTCTGGATAATACTGTAATATGTGCTTTAAAATTATTTTAATTACATACATAATACATGGCTGCATAATTGTAGTAAAAAACTAAATATTAAATATTAAATTTATGTCATAATAAAAGAGTAGAATCATTTGTCAGTCTCCCCATCTTACTCCCCTTCCCCATTTTTATATACTAATTGAGAAAGTATGCAATATCCAAAAGATAAAATTTTACTTTGAGACATATCTCCCAAGATAACCTATAAATATATTACTTCTATGCTGTATACTCTCTCTGCAATCTACTCAACCTAAAATGTGTATGATATTAAGTTTTTCTAATCAGTGAAGACCTTATTATGACTGTATTTCCCTGACCTTTGCGTTCCCCATTTCCTGTGAAGTTTCTGGGGGAGTTCATGAATCTGTCATCTCAGTACACTCTAAAATATTTGCTCCAAAGAAAATGTAATTTTATCACCCAAGAAATCTTCAAATTAGAAATAAAAGGTAGATACTTATCACAACTCAGAAGTTGTCAATAAAGTGCATCCAGAGTTTAAAGAGGCTTAGAGAAACCCTGGGGAACATTCCTATGGCAAAAATTCCACCCACCAGAAGGCTGAAAAGAGCAGCTTATAGTTCATATCTCAGCTTGGAAACAAATCAGTAAAAAGATCATCTGAAATGTAGAGCTAATGCCAACGAAAGATGTCACCATCATGTTAGCCACACAGAAAAATAAGGAAACATCCCGTGGTGCCTTTACAGCTGCTTAAAAAGTCTAGCACATCATCACTTGCTGTTACTAACAGCAAAAGAAACACACACTGCTCAAATTTCTTTTTAAAGTTTGGCTTCGAATGTTTGCCACTTTTTCTTATTGACTTCCTCCTTCCTTTATAGTTTTGAAAATTTTATACCCTCAATACTTTTCTATCATATTCATTATTATGCAGGAGGGAAAAACGTAAACTAGGTCACTTGGCCTTCTTTCACATTGCTTCCTCCAAATTCAATATAATTTTCATCCCTTAATGGTCAACATCCTCTCAGATCAGAGTTAGGCTGAACGCAAGCAAGCCTCCGGAGAAGGCATGCATTGGAGAAGGAAATGGCAACCCACTCCAGTGTTCTTGCCTGGAGAATCCCAGGGGTGGGGGAGCCTGGTGGGCTGCCGTCTATGGGGTCGCACAGAGTCGGACACGACTGAAGTGTCTTAGCAGCAGCAGCAGCAGCAGAAGCAGGCAAACCTCAGCACGATTTTCTGTGTGGTTTTAGCCTTCTTCCAGACACTTACCTGTGTCTGTCCACTGTAGGAAGCTACTCTACTTTCAATCAATAACTCCTCTTTCCCCTGAGCTTAAAGTGAACTTATCTTTGGAGTTGATGAGTTTGGGGATAATTCACCATTTTTGTGGAAATAATTTCTGTATATGGCTTCCCAGTGGCTCAGATAGCAAAGAATCTGCCTTTAACTCAGGAGACCCGGGTTTGATCCCTGGGTCAAGAAAATCCTCTGCAGAAAGGAATGAAAACCCACTCCAATATACTTGTCTGGAAAATCCCATGGACAGAGGAGCCTGGTGGGCCACAGTCCACAAAGTCATAAGAATCGGACACAACTGAGCAACTAACACTTTCACTTTCATGGAGAACAAGATTTTTAATGTAATCATTTATTCAACAAAGCTTATTAAGTACCAACTCTGTTGTGAGTATACAATAGATAAATGATGTGAATACCGCCCCCCCCAAAAAAAAACAGGTGAGAACAGTTCCTTCTACTAAAATGGTTTCTAAATATAGATGTCAAACTGTGCTGCTGCTGCTAAGTCGCTTCACTCGTGTCTGACTCTGTGCGACCCCATAGACGGCAGCCCACCAGGCTCCCCTGTCCCTGGGATTCTCCAGGCAAGAACACTGGAGTGGGTTGCCATTTGGTGGTACTTATTAAAAGGATTAAGTAATTACAGAGAATAAGTACCTCCAGAGATTGGGAGACAGGTCATGAGGAATTTAGATATTTGTGGATGCTTGTTCAATGGCACCCCACTCCAGTACTTTTGTCTGGAAAATCCCATGGACGGAGGAGCCTGGTAGGCTGCAGTCCATGGGGTTGCTAGAGTCGGACACGACTGAGCGACTTCACTTTCACTTTTCACTTTCATGCACTGGAGAAGGAAATGGCAACCCACTCCAGTGTTCTTGCTTGGAGAATCCCAGGGACGGGGAAGCCTGCTGGGCTGCCGTCTATGGGGTCGCACAGAGTCGGACACAACTGACACGACTTAGCAGCAGCAGCAGCAGTATGGAAAAGGAAGGATTAGACTCTGCCCTTGAAAGGATGTCAGATTCATGAAAAACAGATGGGAAAAAGGCATCGGAGGCCTTGTGAGTCAGGGGCAGTGAGGATTCCATGACTACTGCTATGATGAACGGAACTATCCTTGTTGAAGAGGCGAGTTGGTAGAAAGAAGAGAAATGGAAATTATGGTAGACACAGGAAGGAGGAGGAAGATTGTGGACCCTACATGTCCAGTGCCTGCAAACTTCTTGATAGATAGATGACAATATTCACTCCTTTCTTCATTACATGTGTGCTGTGCTTATTTGCTTCAGTCGTATCCAACTCTTTGCAACTCTGTGGACTGTAGCCTGCCAGGCTCCTCTGTCCCTGGGATTCTCCAGGCAAGAATACTGGAATAGGTTGCCATTTCCTCCTCCTGATGTTCTCCTCGATCCAGGGGTTGAACCAGTGTTTTTTCATCTCCTGCATTGGCAGGGGGTTCTTTACCACTGGTGCCACCTGGGAAGCCCCTTATTCACCATACCCAACAGAATATTTTTGAACACTCACCAGACTGGCATTCCATAAGTAAGCCTGATTCACTTGGATTGGGAAAAATAGGACAGAACTAAACAGGAAGGGCCAGGAGAACAAGTAGAAAAATCATGAATTTGAAAACAACCACAACAACCAAACCTGAAGATTTTGTTGTTCAAGATAGTTAACAAAAGAATATTGACCAAGTTTAAGAAGGAGAGGTCAAAATCTGAGTGGCTAGAGCGTAGGTTCCTGAACAGCAGGCCAGGAAAATGAAGGGTCAGAGTTTGGGCTGTAAGTGATAAGGTCATTAAACCAGAAAGTGTGGGATCCAAGAGATATGAGGAGGTATAAGTAACAGCTAAGAGGCACTGATGACTTTATACACACAAAGCTCCTACTCTGGCTCAGAAATAGTGCCTGAGGGCCCTACACAGCCTCTGCAACGGTGAGATTTGAACCTCCAGGTACAGAAAATGAAGGACCCTGGATGGAGAGAGGAGCCAGCAAGCTGAGATCAAGGTAGTTCCAAATCCAAAAATCCAGAAATCTTCTGGAATTTTTGCCATGTATCCAGATATTCTGATGTCTTGTGGACACATTCAGACTCAGAACAAAGACCAGCTATGGGACACTTGGGCAATTGTCTTCTTAACAATAATGATTCCCAGTTCTTCTCTTGATTACAAAGTGCAAATCCCATGACTCTCAGCGCCTTCCCTGAGAAAAAGCACACACTTTTCTGGGAACTGAAGCTTACCCATGTAATAGACCTGCATATATTTCTTGTTTTCTTAGCAAATTGCTGCAAGTCTTGGCAAGTTTTTCTTTTTTCCTACCCTACACTTCCCCCCACCAGCACACACATACAAAATCTTAATAATGTTATAAATGGAATTTCATATGATGCTTTCAACTTATTAGGTTATCATATTATAATAGTGCTTTTTAGACATATGTACACAGCATTTAGAGATCCATAGATAGAAAGAACAAATATTTCTTCCATGAATAGAGGAATCTGTACTATTGGCTCTGTTTTAAATAAATGTAAGAGTGCCATGGAAAAAGAAAAAGACCAAAAGATTATTTTGGGAATCAAGGAACTTAGGGACTGTGTTTCTAAAACTGGTAATGTTTCATAAATCAAAAGACCTTAATCAGCTAGTGGGTTTGTGAATCTAGATTACATACTTGGGGTTCCCCAACCCCCTTGCTATTTATTAATTATTCACACTATCTCAGGCTATAAAATTAAAAGATATTCTCAATTATTTAAAATAACAGCAAAGATACCATTAAATTTTTATGCTAGAATGGTGCTTGTTATTCACTACTTGTTTAAAACAGGAAGTGAAGTGAACTTTGGTGTCTAAGGGGCAAGCCTATTGCCCACTATGTCAAATGTCCACCTTGTACTATGAGAGATGCTATAAACTTCATTCTAAATGCAGGGGATGTACTAAACTAGAAATATTCTCTTTTATTTCACAAGCAAAATTTGGAAAGAATATCAGTCATTTGAGTCTTCGCCAAATATTTCTAAGTTCCCAGAATTTGAAAGGGTCACCCGGAACTTTTAGTTTTAATAAGTCAAGGAAGTTATGTTTAAGGTCAGCGCAACAAATGGGCCACACTTTATCATGAATTTCATGAAGCAAAGAAAATATATTCTTTTTGTGAAACTTCACTGTTAAGTTTCAGACATTGTCGCACTGCTTTTGAACAACAGCTGAGCAGTAGGCTGTGAAACAGCGTGATACCAGTGGATGCATGGGAGCCAGGGAGGCATGTTTCCTTGTAGTGTCTGTGGGATGTTGGCTAATTCATCTACACTCAGTGGACTGCTTTTCCCTTATTAGGAAATAATGGTTGGGGACTGAATAGTTTCTGAGATCCCTTTCTGGTTTTAAAACCTGTGAAATAACGAATCCTTCAAGTAAGAGACCAACAACTTCTTAAGGAGCAGGGTTCTCTCTTATCCTTGTCTATACCCAGCAGTGAGAATGGTCCCTGACAGTCAGATGAAAGGACCCTAGGACACAAGGAAGAACACAAACATTGACTATGTGTGTTCCATGTCCGTGGCCAACAACTGGACTATGTATTTATTTTAAACTTAAAGTTGTATTTCATCCTCACAACCATCTTTATCTGTAGTGTTTTGATTACAGTCTTATAGCTACTTCATATATGGGTAAATTGGGGCAGGGAGATGTCAATTAAAGAACCTTAGTTTACACAGTAAGGAACAAAGATATGATCTGAACAAAAATACAGATCCCGTGGTACTCTTTGCTGTCCAGAACACTGACAAGTATATTTTATACAGCATTATTTTGCTCCAAAATAATTTATTTGAGAACTGAACACATACACACCTACACTGGAAAAAAGAAACTAAAATGAGTTGAGAGGATGGATGTGGTTTTCAACTAGGCTCTAAACTTTTGCTCTCTCTTGGATCTCCTCTAAAACCACAGTAAATCAATCATCTGGCATCCTTGCAGGTCTCTCCTGGGTCAGCAGGGGCTCCTGTACAGCTGTGTGTTTCTGGCACAGGACAACAGCGGCTGCTCTGCAGTGGCCTCAGACCTGCTGCTGTAGCTGTGGATGTCACCGCGCCAGCACGTCTCCTTTATCTCCTTTGCAACTTGAGATGTTCTAAAATCATACTCTGCTTCATAAGCTTTCATGACCCACAGTTGAGAGGAAGGAGGAGAAAGTGGAAATAATGACTTTGTTTTGATATCCTCTTTGCAGTGTATCCTAAGCCAAATCTGATCTTGGATATCAGAAAGAGCCAATCCGCACTGGATTTCCCAGAAACCGGTACTCTCTAGTGGATATCACAGCCTTCTCATAGTATACTTTTTAGTAAAGTTACAGATCCATTTGAGAATTATGGAAATACTCTAAAATAATCTTATACATACACACACACACACACACATATACATACATATTTATACTTTTCAAAATTTGCCCTTACTAGGGCAAATAAAAATTTTTTCAAATTTATTTTTTGAATAATTTTTTCAAAATTGTTATAATTTTATTGGAGTATAATTGATTTACAATGTTGTGCTAGTTTCTGTCACACAGCAAAATGAATCAGTTATATATATATATAATGAATATATAAAGAAATGCCTGTTTAGATCTTCTCCCCATTTCTTGATTGGGTTGTTTTTCTTTATTTGACGTAGAACTACATGAGTTGTTTGTATATTCTGGAGATCAATCCTTGTTGGTTGCTTCATTTGCAAATATTTCCTCCCATTCTGTATGATTGCTTTCATTTTGTTTATAGTTTCCTTTGATGTGTAAAATCTCTTAGGTTTAATGGGCAGTGGCTCACACTATTGTGTTAAGTTTACACTAGGGGAAATGTTCCCTCTCGGATTAATTGTGCTTTCATAAATACCAGAAAACAAGTGACCTCTAGGATCATCCTGATGATGCCTTTGGTCTGCTAAAATATCGACCTGCTAAAAATTATCAAAGGCTTTTAAGTTGAATTAGGTTCTTGATAGTTTCCAGCTAGTTGATACCTTAGCACACCTAAGGATCTTAAAGATGATCCCAGAGATTACTTATTTTCTAGTGTTTATAAGAGCTGCATCTAATCATAGAGGGAACTTTCCCCCTCATCTGAACCTCTAACACTATGATACAAACCACTGACTTATCTCTCAGCCTGGAATCAAGCAGGAGTCACTTAATTGATCCCTTGCTGTGGTCTATTCTCCAAAACAGCGATCAGAGTGCTTTCTATAAAATGTAAATCATGTTGCATCCTTCTCATGTGCAAAGTCCCCTAGGGACTTTTCAGCTTATTTAGGATAAACCCAAGGAGAAGGAAATGGCAATCCACTCCAGTGTTCTTGCCTGGAGAATCCCAGGGATGGGGGAGCCTGGTGGGCTGCCGTCTATGAGGTCACACAGAGTCGGACACAACTGAAGCGACTTAGCAGCAGCAGCAGCAGCAGCAGCAAGCCCCAAACCAGAACCTACAGAGCCTCTTACCACCCCTCAACTCCATCTTCTGCCACTTTTGCCCATGCATCTCTCTCCCCAGTAGTTTCTTGCTATTCCTTGAGTGGAATAAGTTCATTTCCTTCAGTAGAGCTTTGTAATTATATCCCCTCTGCATTTTCCCTCTTGCCTTGCTAGTAACATAACACTTTCCCCCACTTTATTCAGGTCACTACAAACTGCATCTACTCGCAGAGAGTTTCTTAATAGCCTGTCCAAAATGACATCACTCCTCCAGTCTTCTACCATGTATTCTCTTTCTTCAGCTTTAGTTTTATTCATAAAACTTCCTTTTACCTGGACTTTTTTGAGCATAACTTTATAATCTGTATCCCTACAATAAAAAGTAAGTTCTGTGAGGACAGGAATGTGTCTGTCTCATAAATCAGTCTATCCTGAGACCCTTGAAGAGGTTTGAGACATTAAATAAGAATGTAAAATGTACTTTTTTACATATGTTCAACATAATATGTACCATTACCAACACTAAAGAAATATTCATCTTCTTGACATCATTCTTTTTAAAAATTATAATTACTTTTCAGCTAAAATGAACTCAAAATTGGCTACACTGGTAACATAACATACCAAGTAATACGTGTGTGTGTGTTCAGTCACTTCAGTTGTGTCCAGCTCTTTGCAACCTTATGAACTGGCTTCTCTATCCATGGGATTTTTCAGGCAAGAATACTGGAGTGGATTGCTATTTCCTCCTCCAGGCGATCTTCCTGACCCAGGGACCAAACTCATAAGTCTTATGTCTCCCACATTGGTAGGCAGATTCTTTACCACTGTGCCACCTAGGAAGCCATAGAATCTCATGCCTCTCTATAAGGTATTCCATAAGTTCCCATATAGTAATCCTAGCTGAGGCTCTACAGGTAGGAAAGGTGAATTCATACCGAGCAAGTACCTATGCCTGTGATGATGACTTGACAGCCCTTCCATTATGAAAGGGGCCCAAAGTATTCAACTTTCATTGAGTATCTGGTTGGTCTCCTGGATTAACAGTGCCATGTCTGGGGCTTAATGTTAGTCCGTGCTGATGCTGATGCTGCTGCTAAGTTGCTTCAGTCGTCTCCGACTCTGTGCAACCCCATAGATGGCAGCCCACCAGGCTCCCCCATCCCTGGGATTCTCCAGGCAAGAACACTGGAGTGGGTTGCCATTTCCTTCTCCAATGCATGAAAGTGAAAAGTGAAAATGAAGTCGCTCAGTCCCGTCCGACTCTTCACAACCCCATGGACTGCAGCCCACTAGGCTCCTCCATCCATGGGATTTTCCAGGCAAGAACACTGGAGTGGGTTGCCATTTCCTTCTCCAATGCATGAAAGTGAAAAGTGAAAATGAAGTCGCTCAGTCCCGTCCGACTCTTCACAACCCCATGGACTGCAGCCCACTAGGCTCCTCCATCCATGGGATTTTCCAGGCAAGAGTACTGGAGTGGGGTGCCATTGCCTTCTCCCATCAGTTAGTGCTACTGGCTTCCAAAGGCAACTGTATTGAGCTTGGTAAGGGGGAGTCCCTATGATTTGGCTCACAGGTAGTCTTTGTTTCTATCACCATGGTCACTCCATTCATGTATCTATCATTACAATTTAAGGATTGCTAATGGCCAAAATTAGGCCTCTAGGCCCTCCTGCGCCCGTGCAGCTACGGCTCCTTGGACGTTGGGTTGGTCCTCCCGGCCACCGTCCCTGGCTTTGGGCATGGGGTTGCTCCTCCCGGCCGCCGCCCTTGGCCTCGGGCATGGGGGCCTGGGGTAGCTCCTCCTGCCCGCCACCCCTGGCCTCAGGCTTAGGGGCGTGGGGTATCTCCTTCCGGCCGCTGCCCCTGACCTCGGACGCAGGGTAGCTCCTCCGCTGTTCCTGCGCCGTCGCAGTCTGGTACTCTCATTCGCTGCCCCTGACCCGGGACATGGGGTAACTCCTCTTGGCCGCTGCCCTTTGGGCATGGGGTCCTCCCGACTTCTGCCCCTGACCTCGGACCTGGGCCTTAGAAAGCATCACTACGAACAAAGCTAGTGGAGGTGATAGAATTCCAGTTGAGCTATTCCAAATCCTGAAAGATGATGCTGTGAAAGTACTGCACTCAATATGCCAGCAAATTTGGAAAACTCAGCAGTGGCCACAAGACTGGAAAAGGTCAGTTTTCATTCCAATCCCAAAGAAAGGCAATGCCAAAGAATGCTCAAACTACCGCACAACTGCACTCATCTCACACGCTAGTAAAGTAATGCTCAAAATTCTCCAAGCCAGGCTTCAGCAATACGTGAACCGTGAACTTCCAGATGTTCAAGCTGGTTTTAGAAAAGGCAGAGGAACCAGAGATCAAATTTCCAACATCCGCTGGATCATGGAAAAAGCAAGAGACTTCCAAAAAAACATCTATTTCTGCTTTATTGACTATGCCAAAGCCTTTGACTGTGTGGATCACAATAAACTGTGGAAAATTCTGAAAGAGATGGGAATACCAGACCACCTGACCTGCCTCTTGAGAAATTTGTATTCAGGTCAGGAAGCAACAGTTATAACTGGACATGGAACAACAGACTGGTTCCAAATAGAAAAAGGAGTTCATCAAGGCTGTATATTGTCACCCTGCTTATTTAACTTATATGCAGAGTACATCATGAGAAATGCTGGACTGGAAGAAACACAAGCTGGAATCAAGATTGCCGGGAGAAATATCAATAACATCAGATATGCAGATGACACCACCCTTATGGCAGAAAGTGAAGAGGAACTAAAAAGCCTCTTGATGAAAGTGAAAGTGGAGAGTGAAAAAGTTGGCTTAAAGCTCAACATTCAGAAAATGAAGATTATGGCATCTTGTCCCATCACTTCATGGGAAATAGATGGGGAAACAGTGGAAACAGTGTCAGACTTTATTTTTCTGGGCTCCAAAATCACTGCAGATGGTGATTGTAGCCATGAAATTAATAGACGCTTGCTCCTTGGAAGGAAAGTTACGACCAACCTAGATAGCATATTCAAAAGCAGAGACATTACTTTGCCAACAAAGGTTCATCTAGTCAAGGCTATGGTTTTTCCTGTGGTCATTTATGGATGTGAGAGTTGGACTGTGAAGAAGGCTGAGCGCTGAAGAATTGATGCTTTTAAACTGTGGTGTTGGAGAAATCTCTTGAGAGTCCCTTGGACTGCAAGGAGATCCAACCAGTCCATTCTGAAGGAGATCAGCCCTGGGATTTCTTTGGAAGGAATGATGCTAAAGCTGAAACTCCAGTACTTTGGCCACCTCATGTGAAGAGTTGGCTCATTGGAAAAGACTCTGATGCTGGAAGGTATTGGGGGCAGGAGGAGAAGGGGATGACAGAGGATGAGATGGTTGGATGGCATCACTGACTCGATGGACGTGAGTCTTAGTGAACTCTAGGAGTTGGTGATGGACAGGGAGGCCTGGTGTGCTGCGATTCATGGGGTCGCAAAAAGTCGGACACAAACTGAGTGACTTATCTGATCTGATCTGAATGGCAAAGAGGAGAGTGAAAAAGTTGGCTTAAAGCTCAACATTCAGAAAACGAAGATCATGGCATCCGGTCCCATCACTTCATGGGAAATAGATGGGGAAACAGTGTCAGACTTTATTTTTCTGGGCTCCAAAATCACTGCAAATGGTGATTGCAGCCATGAAATTAAAAGACGCTTACTCTTTGGAAGGAAAGTTACGACCAACCTAGATAGCATATTCAAAAGCAGAGACATTACTTTGCCAACAAAGATCCATCTAGTCAAGGCTATGGTTTTTCCAGTGGTCATGTATGGATGTGAGAGTTGGACTGTGAAGAAAGCTGAGCGCTGAAGAATTGATGCTTTTGAACTGTGGTGTTGGAGAAGACTCTTGAGAGTCCCTTGGACTGCAAGGAGATCCAACTAGTCCATTCTAAAGGAGATCAGTCCTGGGTGTTCTTTGGCAGGAATGATGCTAAAGCTGAAACTCCAGTACTTTGGCCACCTCATGCAAAGAACTGACTCATTGGAAAAGACTCTGATGCTGGGAGGGATTGTGGGCAGGAGGAGAAGGGGACAACAGAGGATGAGATGGCTGGATGGCATCACCGACTGGATGGACGTGAGTCTGAGTGAACTCCGGGAGTTGGTGATGGACAGGGAGGCCTGGCGTGCTGAGATTCATGGGGTCGCAAAGAGTTGGACACGCCTGAGCGACTGAACTGAACTGAATGGCAAAGCCTGGGTGATGTCAATTGGCCACGTCATCTAATCTACTCAGTTCTTCATGGTCTCTTCATGGTGCATACTTTCCAGTTGGGGTTGATAGGTGATATAAAAATTTTCACACTCTGTGCCTACTCCCATTTGTCCATTCCTATGCTTGTAACCCACACCTCTTTATCTCTAATCCCCTATGCCTTTTCCTTCTCAGGCCCTTGAGAATACAGTCAGACCATTGACCATGGCCTAGGCATCTGTATTTATTTTCACCTTGGGCCACTTCTCCTTTTCCACAAGGTGTAAATTCAGATGCACTGCTCACAGCTCCATTCATGAGACAACCCCATTGTCTTTCAGATCCATTCCTGAATGTGGTAGCATTCCGTTGCTGTCCATTTCCCGCTTGGACCAGCACTCTAATAGAAGGGCCATGGTCAGTGTCAACTCAGATGTTGAGTCTGATAGGCTGGAAATAGCTGTTTTTTCCACCTTTCCAGGTGTACAATCACTTGAGTTAATGGGTTCTGGGTCCCTTTGGAAGGACTGAGGGAACTCTTATAGTATATACTTGCCACAGGGTTGCAAGTTCTTTCTTCCTTCAGCGAAAATGTTCTAGATCTGAACATTAGCTCAGATCTCAAAACTTAATAAGGCATACTGACTTTTGACTGGGGTGATAACTCTAAGCCTTCTGCTAGACTATTATTTCTTATTGTCTTTTTTCTTTTTAATCATAAATGCTAAATAGCACCCTTTTCCCCTAAAGTCTCTTTGATCTATTTATAATCTCCATAGTTTCCCATAAGTTAAGGCCCATTGATTGTCCCTTCAACCTTGCTGGTCACAAAAGTGACTGCAGTGTTCTGAATTCTGGTGGTTCACAACTGCCGCTTGGATTGCCTCTAATATTTGGAGGACATATCATCTTTAAGGATGCTAAAAAGCCTGGCTGTGTGGATTGGCTAACTTTCTGTCATCCCTTGCCTGTAGAGGAGGCCAACACCAATATTCTTAGTGATGCTGGTGCGTCTCTCTGGAAGAATCAGATTACTATGTAATCATGACCCTGAGTGAAGCAGAGAAGGGGACAAGTTTGAGTGGAAGTGCACTAGACTGCTGTTGTCATCTAGTAAATGACATCAAGACCATTGGAAAATATCCAAGCCAAAGCTAGACAACAGAACAATTCCTGTCTCCCAGGAATAAATCTGCCTCCACATCTTTACCACACTTAATCACTCACTGGCTGGGAGGAACCCAAGGAAGCATAGCCTTGGTACAGATACACTGATGAACTTTGGACTGGGACTCTGGGTCAATTTTGGTCCCTATACTCAGAAGTATATGAGCTGGATTCCCATGACCACCATATAACCTAAGTGTTTATCAGCAATAACAGGTATGAATAAACTGTGATACATTAGTTCAGTGGAATACTACACAGCAAGTTACTGATACACACAATGCCCTGGATGGATCTCACAAACAGAAGGCTGAATGAAATGGTGGCACTAGTGGTAAAGAACCTGCCTGTCAATGGAGACTAAGAGGTGCCAGTTCAACCCTGAGTTGGGAAGATCCCCTGGAGGAAAGCATGGCAATCCACTCCAGTATTCTTGCCCAGAGAATCCTATGGACAGAGAAGCCTGGTGAGCTACAGTCCATGGGGTTGCAAAGAGGCAGATACAACTAAAGCGACCTAGCAGCAGCAGCAGCAAGCAGAAAAAAAGCACATACTATATGATTTCATTTATGTGTTCAACAAACAAAACAGATCCTTAATGTTAGAAGCCAGCATTAGTGGCTACTTTGGAAGGGAAGACTAGAGTATTGACAGGGATTGAGTACATGGGAGTCTTTTGAATTCCTGATACTTTCCTATTTCTTAATCTACAAAATAATTGAACAGATATGTTCATCATTTTGTGATATTTGCCAAGCTGAATATCTATGATATGAGCTCTTTTTTATGTTATACTTCAACAGAAATTTTATGTAAATAAGATAATTACTTAAATTTATCACAACCTCTCATTTTTAGCTTTAATAACTTTGCTTCAGTGATTATCCTTAGACATATATCCATGTGAACTTGTATGAATGTATCTGCAGATAGATTTCTAAAAGCATATTTGCTGATCAAAGTGAAGTTTTAAATTCTAATATTAAATATTAAGGTACCCTCCAAAATTCTATACCAACATCTATATACTTGTAACCACACCTTGACTAATATTGAATATTATCAGTCATTTTAACTTTTTGCTGATATTAGAGGTAATATGGGGTCTAGTCAAAGTATACAGTATACTTTAATGATCACTAGTCAAAATAAACATATTTTCATGTGCCCACTAGAAATTCATATTTCTTCATCTGTGAACTGCCTGCTCATTCTCTGTGTGCATTTTTGTATCAGATCAAATCAGATCAGTCACTCAGTCATGTCCAACTCTTTGCGACCCCATGAATCACAGCACACCAGGCCTCCCTGTCCATCACCAACTCCCGGAGTTCACTCAGACTCACGTCCATTGAGTCAGTGACACCATCCAGCCATCTCATCCTCTTTCGTCCCCTTCTCCTCTTGCCCCCGATCCCTTCCAGCATCTGAGCCTTTTCCAATGAGTCAACTCTTCACATGAGATGGCCAAAGTACTGGAGTTTCAGCTACAGGATCATTCCTTCCAAAGAAATCCCAGGGCTGATCTCCTTCAGAATGGACTGGTTGGATCTCCTTGCAGTCCAAGGGACTCTCAAGAGCCTTCTCCAACACCACAGTTTAAAAGCATCAATTCTTCGGCACCCAGCCTTCTTCACAGTCCAACTCTCACATCCATACATGACCACAGGAAAAACCATAGCCTTGACTAGACGGACCTTTGTTGGCAAAGTAATGCCTCTGCTTTTGAATATGCTGTCTGGGTTGGTCATAACTTTCCTTCCAAGGAGTAAGCGTCTATTAATTTCATGGCTGTAGTCACCATCTGTAGTGATTTTGGAGCCCAGAAAAGTAAAGTCTGACACCGTTTCCACTGCTTCCCCATCTATTTCCCATGAAGTGATGGGACCGGATGCCATGATCTTCGTTTTCTGAATGTTGAGCTTTAAGCCAACTTTTTCACTCTCCACTTTCACCTTCATCAAGAGGCTTTTTAATTCCTCTTCACTTTCTGCCATAAGGGTGGTGTCATCTGCATATCTGAGGTTATTGATATTTCTCCTGGCAATCTTGATTCCAGCTTGTGTTTCTTCCAGTCCAGCATTTCTCATGATGTACTCTGCATATAAGTTAAGTAAACAGGGTAACAATATACAGCCTTGACGTACTCCTTTTCCTATTTGGAACCAGTCTGTTGTTCCATGTCCAGTTGTAACTGTTTCTTCCTGACCTGCATACAGATTTCTCAAGAGGCAGATCAGGTGGTCTGGTATTCCCATCTCTTTCAGAATTTTCCACAGTTTCTTGTGATCCACACAGTCAAAGGCTTTGGCATAGTCAATAAAGCAGAAATAGATGTTTTTCTGGAACTCTCTTGCTTTTTCCATGATCCAGAGGATGTTGGCAATTTGATCTCTGGTTCCTCTGCCTTTTCTAAAACCAGCTTGAACATCAGGAAGTTCACGGTTCACATATTGCTGAAGCCTGGCTTGGAGAATTTTGAGCATTACTTTACTAGCGTGTGAGATGAGTGCAATTGTGCGGTAGTTTGAGCATTCTTTGGCATTGCCTTTCTTTGGGATTGGAATGAAAACTGACCTTTTCCAGTCCTGTGGCCACTGCCGAGTTTTCCAAATTTGCTGGCATATTGAATGCAGCACTTTCACAGCATCATCTTTCAGGATTTGGAATAGCTCAACTGGAATTCCATCACCTCCACTAGCTTTGTTCATAGTGATGCTTTCTAAGGCCCACTTGACTTCACATTCCAGAATAAGGTTGTCTTTTTCTCTTGTGAACAGTTAGGAGTTCTTTCCTATTAGAACTATTTTTCTAAATAATTTTGTTTATTTATTTATTTTTTTTGCTATGCTGGGTCCTCATTGCTGCTCAGGCTTTTCTCTAGTTGTGGTGAGTGGTGGCTACCCTTCATCAAGGTGCACAGGATTCTCACTGTGGTGGCTTCTCTTGTTGCGTAACACAGGTTCCAGAGCATGTGGGCTTCAGCAGTTGTAGCTCCTGGGCTCTAGAGCACAGGTTCGATAATTGTGGCACATGGACTTAGTTGCTTCATAACTTGTGGGATTTTCCCAGACCAGGGATTGAAATGTCTCCTGCATTGGCAGGAGGATTCTTTATCACTGAGCCATCAGGAAAGCACCCCCTATTAGAACTATTTACCTTTCATCTCATTTGTCTCCTAAGAGCACCCTAATTCATAGTATTACATTTTTTATATTCTAACAAGGAGGAATACATCTCTTGCTGCAATGTCAGGAAAGCATGTGTCTGAATCTTCTAAAAGTATTTAATAGTATCAGATTAATAAGGAAAAGAAAAAGAAAACAGTGGCAGAGGAATAAATCGTAGCCTTGTTTTATATCACTTGGAACTACAACATTTTCTTCTTCCAGGAGTCCTCTACCATCTTGATTTTTGCAGTGATATTAGAGCGGCTTTTAGTAGTAACTTTAGAAGGCAGGATGGCCATTAGGCCTTGCACTATTACTACTTGACTTGTCTTTTGCTTAAAAGGCTAGTTTATTTTTTTTCATTCGTGCTTGCTCAGTCATGTCCAACTCTTTGCAACCCTTTGGACCGTAGCCCACCAGAGTCCTCTGTCCATGGGATTTTCCAGGCAAGAAAATCTGGAATGGGTTGCCATTTCCTCCTCCAAGGGATCTCTGACTCAGAGATTGAGCCCATGTCTCCAGAGTCTCCTATATTGCAAGCAAATTCTTTACCTGCTGAACCATCCAGGAAGCCACAAGAGGTGAATAATAGAAAATAAAATAAAGTAGAAAATAAAGTAAAATAGAAAATAAAACAAGAGGCCAGTTAGTAATAGAAAATAAATCTTATTTGCACTTCTTTTGGTTACTCTTACACCATTTTCCTAAAATTTCTCACCAATTCTTTACTTTCTTACAACCACTTTTTCATAACTGTTAACCTTATTCATTTATGACTGTGGAGCACAGAAATCTGTTGGAGTGCTGAAGCTCAAGGAGAATTTAATTTAATGAGATTGTGTGACACTACTTGGCAGAGCTAAGAGGAAACTGAAGATGCATGTATCACATTTCCTTACCCATACTGTTATTCACAGACTTAGTGTTTAGCAAACTTCCTTTAGGTAATGGCCCTTTAATGTTCCAAATGCTCAAAAAACTGGGATGTAATTTTCTATTTTCTATCCTGTTCCTTCCAACACATAGAATCTGAAACACAAAGGTCTGACCTAATTTTCTCTTCTTCTTCTTGATTTTTAAAAAATTATATAGATCAAACTCTCCATAGAAATATTTACCATTGTTGACACTTTATTTCACATTTTAATATCACTGAAATTTGAGGGTGTCTGATAGCACATCATCGTTTAAATGATAATTTTTTATTTATTTTGTTTTTAATGTTACATAAAATAACAGTACACTTTACAACTGATAGTTGTAAATCTTAAATATGATAACGTTCAGTAATAGCATTTTTTAAATAAAATCCTTGAACTTTTGCTCAAGTTCAGGCTTTCTGTCTAACTTTTGCTCTCGTGATTTGATTTGGGGCATGAAAACAAAAACTTAGAGTCTGTCTAGCAATCAAGTCAAAGGAGCTTAGCTGTTGAAGTTTCTTTGTGGGGTTGTTAAATGCCTGTCTGAAATGTGTGAACAATTATAGAGATGTGATTGTTGGAGCCAGTTATTCGTTTGCAACTTGGGAAAGTATTATTAAAGTAATGATAATATTTTTCTCTTTAATACTTAGAGGGTTTTAAGCCAAATAATCCCTTGAATGTTTTACAGACTCTACAGATTAGAACTATATCTGCTCCTAATAAAATCCATTTAAATGACTATTTATAACTACCATAGGCAACACTATATAGTAAGAATAAGTATGCAATAAGGGTTAATTCTGACTAAAACAATAAGAAAAACTGGGAAGAAAATATATATCTGTTGTTGGAACTTAACGAGGACAGCATAGCAGAGTTTTATTCTTGACTATTATATCTAGGTTTTTGCAAAACTAAACTCTCTGACTTGAATATTCTGTTTCTCTTTTTGTCTCGCCTCTTTCACTTCTTGCATGCATGCATGCTCAGTTGCTTTAGCTGTGTCTGTCTGTTTGCAACCCTATGGACTGTAGCCTGCCGGGCTCCTCTGTCCATGGGATTCTCTAAACAAGAGTACAAAAGTGGGTTGCCATGCCCTCCTCCATGGGATCTTCCCAGCCAAGAGATTGAACCCACATCTTCCACATCTCCTGCCTTGCAGGCGGATTCTTTACCCACTGGACCACCTGGAAAGCTCTTTCACTTGTTAGTTACTGCTCTTTGTCTCAAGTTAACTCTCATTTCTTCTGGGTAACCTCCCCAGTTTCTCCAAATCTGTTAACTGCCCCAGTTAAATATTCTCTGGCCTCCTGCACTCACTCTTCAGCAAACTGTGTTGTAATTGTGTGTATTGCTTTGTATTCCCCACTAGACCACGAACTTTCTAAAGACAAGGGAGATCTGCGTGATACCATTGTGAATCTCTTGTCTAGCACAAACCTGGCCCGTATAGATGCTTAATAAATAGTTATTGAATGAGGGAATAAAGTGCATGACTAGCCATCTGGTCTGGAGTTCCTTTCCAAAAAAAAACAAAGAAAAAAAAATCCACAACTAACCCTTTTGGACAATCTTAGATGCTTGAAGCTATATCCACACAGGTCAGCCAAGGAAAGCACACCAGGTTGGTTTGTCTCAACCTAGCCTCAATAACCTTAGAGAGTCTTGTAAAGGTAGGTGCTACCTAGGGGCAGAAGGTAGCTGACAACACCATCAACCTCTTTCAAACCTTGAGCAAATATTTGGCTTGTTATGACACTGTAAATAAATAACCACCCTAGCAAACGTCAAATGCACTGTTTTCCTCCTACTGATTCTATTACAAAACTCATTCCAAGGAAAGCCCCCTCAAAACCAAGTTTCTATTGCCTAAGCCCCTGCCTAATAGAACAACTGAGAGTATGCAAGTATAACAAATATAAAAGAAGGATCCAAATCGATTAGTTGGCACTTTATAGGTGAGTAGCTTGTGAGAAAGTTCCTTCTACAATACAATGAACTCCTGGTAACAGCAGAGGTGAAATGCCATAGGCTGAACATCATAGAAATATAGAACAAGGTCCTTGATAAAACCATGGAGAGAAGCCAGTAAGCATCACCACACCCGAGAATCGTAACATTAAAATAATCCAAACACACCCCAGTGCTCTTTAATTTATTGTTTTGTTTTTAGTATTTGCTCTCAGTTTAAAGGAGTCTTTTCTTTTCTTTTTTTTTTTTTTTTTTTTGGTGTTTTATTTTTTTCAGCTTTACTGAAGTATTATTGACAAATAAAATTTTAAGGCATTTAAAGGTGGTGACTCCATACATGTATATATTATGAAAAGATTCTTACCATCTAGTTAATGAACACAGCTATGATCTCACATATTTTTACTTACATACCTATTTTTGGTGAGAACATTAACATTCTACTTTTTTAGCAAATCTGAATTGTATAATACAGTATTATTAATAATCATCATGCTTTTCATTAGATGCTCAGATTTTATTCATTGTATAGGTGAAAGTTTGTATCCTTTTACCAATCTCTTCCTATTTCCCCCAACCCCCAGTTCCTGGCAACCACTTTCCTTCTCTATTTCTGTAAGTCTGACTTTTGTTTAGATTACACATATAAGTAATACTATTCTGTATTTGTCTTTCTCTCTCTGGCTTATTTCACTTAGCATAATGCCCTCAAGATCCATCCATATTATTGCAGGTGGCAGAATTTTCCTCTTCATGGCTGTGTAATATTATACATTATATTAATAATATTATATCAGATCAGATCAGTCACTCAGTTGTGTCCGACTCTTTGCAACCCCATGAATCGCAGCACACCAGGCCTCCCTGTCCATCACCAACTCCCGGAGTTCACTTAGACTCATGTCCATCGAGTCAGTGATGCCATCCAGCCATCTCATCCTCTGTCGTCCCCTTCTCCTCTTGCCCCCAATCCCTCCCAGCATCAGAGTCTTTTCCAATGAGTCAGCTCTTCGCATGAGGTGGCCAAAGTACTGGAGTTTCAGCTACAGGATCATTCCTTCCAAAGAAATCCCAGGGCTGATCTCCTTCAGAATGGACTGGTTGGATCTCCTTGCAGTCCAAGGGACTCTCAAGAGCCTTCTCCAACACCACAGTTCAAAAGCATCAATTCTTCGGCGCTCAGCCTTCTTCACAGTCCAACTCTCACATCCATACGTGACCACAGGAAAAACCATAGCCTTGACTAGACGAAACTTTGTTGGCAAAGTAATGTCTCTGCTTTTGAATATGCTATCTAGGTTGGTCATAACTTTCCTTCCAAGGAGTAAGCGTCTTTTAATTTCATGGCTGCAGTCACCATCTGTAGTGATTTTGGAGCCCAGAAAAGTAAAGTCTGACACCGTTTCCACTGTTTCCCCATCTATTTCCCATGAAGTGGTGGGACCGGATGCCATGATCTTCTATAACATCTTTATCCACTCATCCTTTGATAGACACTTAGGATGTTTCCATATCTTTGCTATTGTGAATGAAATAGTTAAAAGGATTCTTGATTTCAGCAGTTAAACAAGTCAGTAGACACATACTGTTATTAAGTAAAATATTTTTAATATTCAGAACTCCAACACATTAATTTGCCTTTTGTTGTGACAGTTGTTCCCAAACCAAAATTCCAAAATTGCCCACATGTGGCAAAACAAATATCTGAACCTAGTGTCTTTAGTAACTAGGTTACAAAGTATGTGACTTTGTACGGTATTTTTGATCTTTAGACCTGTTGAGTCATAAAATTAATTAATGTACAATCCTGAAAATAACTGTAATAAAGGATCCATACAAATCCACTGTTTAGACATGGCTTCAGTGCTTTCCCCATAAGACTTTCTCAATCAGTATAATGATGACTAATCGGCTGATTGTCACAGGATAATTAAATTCTTGCCAAACGTTCAGCACAAGAATATGCTTATGCAAATCACTATTCTTGTTGTATACTCAATAGTTTTACCTTAAAACTTAAAGGAGTGTGTATGTGTTTGTGTGTGTGTGTGTGTCTAAGATAGGGGTGGGCGCAATGTTTTATTCCCAACAAAAGGTGTAACACTTGAAACGACACTTTTTAATAGACATCATCTGTCTCTTCCCTTGGCATCTTGGTTGAATTTGTCCATACAGACTGGACTTTTTCCCAAGGACGAAGTAACAAGCTGATGTAATGTTCATTTTCAATTCAAACTTGGCATTGGAAGGATAACAAAGTGAAAGCCAGATTCTTCCAAAAACTCATAAAAACATGAGCTGTGCCAAATACCCCTAAAATATACTGGGCAGCCCAAGAACACTGTCACTTAGTGCTATAAACATAGGGCAGATTTTGCCCCTGCTCCTCAACAAGACTCTATATTTATATGAAACCTAGAAGGTCCCACCATACACAAGTACAGCTCACACAAGCCAGACCGTCTAATGCCTCTTTTCCTGGTCCACAAATGAAGACAGCAACACTCTGAAGTTCAAAGTCTAAGTCATCGTGGCATAGGAATGCTATTGTAAATAAATCCAGTCCTGTGTGTTTCCTCCACCAAGTTACTGGTTATGCCCTAGGGTATTTTCATCGCATGTATTTTTGTGACTCCCCATCCCCAACTATTAAATAAAGATTTCTAGATGGAAATCTTGAAATGACACCTGTCTGAGGAGACCTGCCTTAGAATTGAGAGATGAGATTTTAAGAATCCGGGAAAATGGACTTTGAGGGGCCGGGGTGAGGGGTGAGGACTCCAACCAATTGCCTGGTACTTGCACAACCAGTGATTTAGAAACAGTGTTTTTGATCTCAAAGTTATGAAGTTAAAATAATGGGCAATCACACCGTTGAATCTATTTTAGTTTTAACAATATTGAACAAGCTCTAGATGCTCAGAAGGAAAGTGCGGGCTCTATCCAAAGATGTGCTGAACTAACTTTGCAAATGTGGTTTTAGAGCTTAATTTTTAAAGCAAATTAGAGTCATGGTTTTGGTGGCTTAGATGGTAAAGAATCTGCCTGCAATGCAGGAGATCTGCATTTGATCCCTGGGTCAGGAAGAACCACTGAAGAAAGGGGCTACCCACTCCAGTATTCTTTTTTTGTTTGTTTGTTTGTTTTTGTTTTTTAATGATTTTATTTATGGTTGTGCACGGTCTTCATGCTGTGTGGGCTTTTCTCTAGCTGTGGCTCCTCTTGTTGCGGAGCATGGGCTCTGGTGCCCACAGACCTCAGTTCTGCGGCTCCCGGGCTCAAGAGCCCCGGCCCAGTGGCTGTGATGCATGGGCTCAGCTGCTCTGCCACGTGTGGTCTTCCCAGACAAGGGGTGGAACTCGCGTCCCCTGCTTTGGCAGGGGGGTGATTCTTTACCACTGAGCCTCCAGGAAAGCCCTCAGGTGTATTTTAGACTAGTTTTCCACATTCCTATCTGGTGAGAGAGGCCTGGGAGCCGGGAGTCCTCAGCCACAGTGGTGGCTCTGCCATCAAAAGCTCTGGGGCCTCTAGCGAGTGCCTGCCCCTCCCTCAGTGTCTGACTCTTTGCCCACCAGGTTCCTCTGTCCATGGGATTTCCCAGGCAAGATTACTGGAGTGGGTTGCCATTTCCTTCTCCATCCAGTATTCTTGCCTGGAGAATTCCATGGATAGAAGAGCCTGGTGGGCTACAGTCCATGAGGTGGCAAAGATTTGGACATGACTGAGCGACTTTCACTCTCATACTTTTGGATTGTGTTGATTGTGATTATCAAGATTAAACCTACAGAGAGAATCAGTAAGTATTTTTCTCCGCTTGCAACAGCCCAATTAATTCCCATGCTAAGAGGAGTACTACTTACCCCACCCCTTGGCTTGAATGAGCATTCCAGGTAAATGAGAATAATACAAAAACAGGCATGTCATCTAAAATGCACTTTGGCCAGTGTGGGCTATCAAAGACAACATAAAAAGGACCTTGTATACCCTTCCAAATTTTAAAACAATGTCTAATGTGCTTAGCATATTAGTAAGTTCAAATGTGGGAACCCTGGGTGGATCTAGTAAATAAGAGGCTTCAGGAAGTTAAGAGGGGCAGGGGAGAGTCTAGCACCCAGAGACCAGAATTCCAATGTTTGCTGTTTAGACAAAGCACCTAAATTGATAGGGTTACTAAAAGATGGTCAGCTCTGTCAAGTACATTCTCTGTCACCATCATTCATTCCAGATTAGCACAATGAGGAAAGTGTATGGCATCAATCTCTCACTTTATTAATGGTGAACTCAAGGCAAAACAGTTATGTGACAGTCATCCAAGGTTGCAGGTTACCAAGAAGGAAAGTAGTAAGTAGCTCAGGACTCCTAGAGCCTAAGTTGATGATTTTGTACTCCATTATTCCTCTCTGTTACCAGGAGCCAGCTGTGAATAGAGAGTCAAAACCACATGGGCCAGTAATGAGTATGACAGGATGGTGAGGTTGCACATCCTCATCATTACAGATAGGAAAACCCTGTTGGTTGATTCCTACACGGCTGTGCTTTTTTTGGTATATTTGTTTTACTTATATATATATATATATATATATATATATATATATATATGTATGTATGATAAATGAAATGTTAGTCACTCAGTTGTGTCCAACTCTTGCAACCCTACGGACCGTAGCCCACCAGGCTCCTCTGTCCATGGAATTCTCCAGGCAACAATACTGGAGTGGGTAACCCTGCCCTTCTCCAAGGGATTTTCCCAACCCAGGGATCGAACTCAGGTCTCCCACATTGCAGGCAGATTCTTTACTATCTGAGCCATCAGTGAAGCTGGTGTGTGTGTGTGTGTGTGTGTGTGTGTGTGTATACCTTTTCCTATCTGTGAGGCTAGGAGAAACGTTTCTCTTTCACATTCTTCTGTTCTTTTTCCATTCTTGCACCAGGGGATTTAAAATGACATTTAAAATAAATGTCATCTACACAGAAGGGAACTTTGAAAATGATCTGGATATTCTTACCACAGAGAATTACACCTACCTCCATGAAAAATACAGTTTCTAATCTGAAGTTACGGTTTTCATGCTTTCCAACAGAAATAAGAAAGCTGAGAGGAGTGGGCAGGGCAATACTAATGCCAACTCAAGTTGGAAGAGGAAAAAAATCCACAATATCATTGTAACATGAGGGGACGAATATGATATTAGAATCTTGAATGTATTTTCATTTTTAAGTCAAAGTCTTGACAGTTCACTTAATCCAAATAGAGAATCAATAGAAGAGGAAGGAACTTTAAAAGCAAGAACTAAAAAAACTAGACATTGAGAAATTGGCTCACTAGAACAAGAAATATAAAATTGGGGGGAATTTTAAGTTTGTCTAGCCTTACAAATTGAAGTCTGTGATATATTTTAAGGATTTACCAAAATAACAAAACTGAGATGTTCAGAGAATTCATCTATGTCGCCACCACATCAGTACAGACGGTGTCACGACATTACCTTTTTATGGTGTTGTTATTCTCTCTGAAAATTAAATGCAATAAGTGCTTAAGTTCTCACATTTAATTCAGATTTCTGCACATGGAGTCTCTCTGGCAAAGGGAGATAAGTGAACACCATAAACGAGCCACTGAGAGTGTCACAGATAGCACTTTAAATTAAAGTTCCTTGTGCTAGTATTCCCTATTATCTCAGGGAAAATGTTGCAAGTAAAAGGGAGATATTAAGCAAGTGTCCCATTCTGCACCCATTAAAATATATGTTTCTGTTTTTAACTTAATTCTCTTGCTAAATCAAATCTGTTTCACAAATATGGAAAATGGCAAGTCTTGTCTTACTTAACAGTTTATTAGACAATACTTGGAGTTGAGAAATAACTTTTAAAGTGAAACGAGAACAAACCCATAATTTTTATTTAAAGTGAACATATTAGAACACAGTAAGGCATAATTAAAACAATGAATGAGAACAGACTGTAAAGAACACAAACTCATCAAAATTTAATTGCTGAACAGTAAAATACCCATAAAAGTTTAAGTGACACAGAGTCTTAAAATCAATTGGATGCTGAATGAGAAAATGCTAGTATCAATAAATCAGCCTTCCAACAAAAATAAGAAAATCACCCCATTCTTTTAATTATTGTTTAGAAATAAGATTCCTAGTGAGCCAAATTTAGGTCTCATTTTATTGAGGCAGATATGAGTCCTCTCTCCATGGTATTATTCAGGCAAGAATACTGAAGTGGGTTGTCATACCCTCCTCCAAAATCTCCAAAGATAGTCCCCAGCAATTCCTTCCCTCCATGTATATGCATGTTACCCCTCCCATTAAAGCTGAAGCCTATCTCCCCTTCCCTTGGATCTGGGTTGAACTTGTGAAATGCTCTGATCAAAATGTATGGCAGAAAGGATGCTATGCAGTTCTAGGCCTAGTCCTTAAGGGTTCTGGCAGCTACCCCTTTCATTCTCTTAGAATCCAGTTATTACGCTGCATAAAGCTCTTCTTTAGGAGAGAGAGGCCTCATGCTGCTGCTGCTGCTGCTAAGTCACTTCAGTCATGTCCAACTCTGTGCGACCCCATAGACGGAAGCCCACCAGGCTCCCCCGTCCCTGGGATTCTCCTGGCAAGAATAGTGGAGTGGGTTGCCATTTCCTTCTCCAGTGCATAAAAGTGAAAAGTGAAAGTGAAGTCGCTCAGTGAAAGTGAAGTGTCCGACTCCTAGCAACCTCATGGACCGCAGCCCACCAGGCTCCTCCATCCATGGGATTCTCCAGGCAAGAGTACTGGAGAGGCCTCATGAGAAGGCCTTAAAACATGAACGCCTTGTGGAAAGAGAGGGTTCATGGCACTGATTAACAGCACCAGTGCCTAGATAATCTGAGAGGACTTTTGGACCTTCCAGCCCAGCCCAACTACCTGCTGAAAGCAGCTGCACTGTTAACCAAGTCAGTACCATATGGAACCCAAAAAATGCCCAGCTGATTCATAAAAACACAAGGAAATAAACACTCTCATTTTAGCACATTGTTTTGAAGTTATTTGTTACACGCCAATAGGTAAGTGAAACACAGAATAAAGATTACTCTTTGCAGCATTCTTTGCAGCTTGCTTCTGTTGTTTAGTCGCTAAGTTGTGTCCAACTCCGCAACTCCATGGACTGTAGCCTACCAGGCTCCTCCCTCCATGGGATTCTCCAGGCAAGAATACTGGAGTGGGTTGCCATTTCCTTCTTCAGGGCATCTTCCTGATCCAATGATTGAAACTGTGTCTCTTGCATTGGCAAGTAGATTCTTAACTGATGAGCCACCAGTGAAGCCCTCTTTGCAGCTAGGTGTAGGCATATGACAAAGTCAGGCTAAAGCAAAACAAGTAGAAGTAAAGTGTACATCTTCTGGGACTACTTCCCTTCCCACTGACTGGAGGACATGTTTTAGGGTAAGTTATCCTGCCTAGGCTGACCAGAGCAGCTCCCTTAGGCAAACCAGCTGCCATATGATCTCTGAACTGCTCCATAACATTTTATTTTAATTCAGCTACCATTATTTTTGCTCTTTTCTATAAGAGCCAAGGGCTTCCCTGGTGGCTCAGATGGTAAGGAATCTACCTGCAATGCAGGAGACCCAAGTTTGATCCCCGGGTCTGGAATATCCCCTGAAGAAGAGAAGAATGACAACCCACTCCAGGATTCTTGCCTGGGAAATTACATGGACAGAGGAGCCTGGCAGATACAGTCCATGGGGTTGCAAAAGGTCAGACATGACAGAGTGACTAACACTATAACAGCTAAACCTATACAATAACTAATGTGAATTTTGTCCCCAAAGTAAGATACTTCGACTAAGGTGGATACTCAGCACTGGATTAGCAGTCAGTTTGGGGACAGAAATGACACAATGTCAGCTGGAATACAACTCTCCATGGCAAAACGTTTGGCAAATATATCACTTGCAATAACATGATGCTGCTGCTGCTGCTAAGTCGCTTCAGTCATATCCGACTCTGTGCAACCCCATAGACGGCAGCGCCCCAGACTCCTCTGTCCCTGGGATTCTCCAGGCAAGAATACTGGAGTGGGTTGCCATTTCCTTCTCTAATGCATGAAAGTGAAAAGTGAAGAACTTACTGTATGTTAACTTTTTAATAATTTTAAGGAAAATAATTGGGAAATCTTCAAATTACGTTGTGTATTGGCTCCAATTTGCCACTTTCAGCAGTCTTATGAGAGAGACAAAGTTGGCAAAGTCTGGCCAGTCTGTAGACAGATATTGCAGACAACACAGAACTGCAGAGTGACTCATTCTACTGTGGCCTTAAATAAGCAATCAAAGTTGACTGAGAGTTCAGTAATTTGAAATCTCACAGGCTTAACAAAGTCTAACTACTTCTACACACAAATGTAAGAAGATATAAGAAGGGACATGAAAGAAGTAGCCTTATAGGGACTTAAGGCTGGGATGTGAAGTTTTTCTCAAGAACCTCCTGCTAAGGGTTCACCATCACATGATAAGAACCAGCTTAGAGATCAAAATGAGACTAAAAATATTACCTTCAAATGCAAACTTGTTTTTTGTTTGTTTGTTTGTTTGTTTTTGATGACTTCAAAGTAACCACTATTAAGTGGAAGAAGAGGAGGGCTAGGCTAAGCACAGAGGCAAATAAATAAAAGATCAGTGATTTCAGGCTTAAAACTGGTATCTAGAAACTATAATTGGCTGTTCTTGCTGGTACTTGATAGGGGTCAGAAGCAAAGTCTGAAGTTGATTTGGTTTTGATGGAAATTGCAGTGCTGAAAGCCACCCAGAGCTCTAATCTATCCAAGCAGGATGTGGGATATGAGAGATGTGCAGTCTTGAGAATAGCATCCTCTCCATAACCATGGAGACATGGTTTAGACATGGCCAGGGAATAAGAATAAGCAATAGAGAACTTCCTGGGGAATAATGTCAGGGACCAGGAGAGACGATTATTCACCCATCATAAAATAATGAGCCAAATTAACCTAAGTGAAAGTGAAAGTCACTCAGTCGTGCCTGACTCTTTTGTGACCCCATGGACTACACAGTCCGTGGAATTCTCCAGGCCAGAATCCTAGAGTGGGTAGCTTTTCGCTTCTCCAGGGGATCTTCCCAACCCAGGTACTGAACCCAGGTCTCCCATATTGTAGGCAGATTCTTTACCAGCTGAGCCACCAGGGAAGCCCAAGAATATGGGAGAGGATAGCCTATCTCTTCTCCAGAAGATTTTCCCAACCAGGGAATCAAACTGTGGTTTCCTGTATTGCAGGAGGATTCTTTACCAACTGAGCTATCAGGGAATGGATTAATCCTTTGTACTGGTACACTAGTCTATAAAGGGCCCACCTGTCTACACTTCCATGCTGGATTTAAACCTTGCTTTCAAGCTTCTGTCTCATGAAGATAAACAATTGTAGCAGCCACTGGGGATAACCTTTATCATATCCAGCCAGTTTCCACACTTCCAGTACACCCTCAGAACTTTTAATTGCAAGCACCCATTTCCCTCTGTGTGAGGGACTTTTTTGGTGTATATGGCTATCATTGCAGGGTAGGCCAAGGGTGTTGGGACACTGGAACCCTCAGGTGTAGCCAGAGCCCACAGCAGGTGGGAGAGGAGACTACCAACTTCTTCAGTGTCTATGAGGTATGCTGTTCACTGTCTTCCAGAGATTCCTGGTGAACATGAGCCTCAGCTGTGCATAGCAGTAATTTGCTTACTAACACATCCTGTATTGGTCTCATTTCCACATTCTCCTACCAGAGAATCCTGGAATCATTTACAAAAACTGTGTGTGTTAGATTTCTTTTCTCAGTGTCTATTTAGGGGGGACCCTACCTAATTCAGCATTCAAAAACTCTTTAAAGTTGACAAACCAATTTTGTATACATTTCTAATACAAACCCATTAGTAGAAGAACTGGAGGACATCATTTCAAAGACTGGGACCAGAGAATTTAAGTGAGTTAATTACAACTCTTCACACTAGTTTCACTGGCAGATGGAAAGATTATCTATTCAGAACAATGTACTATGTTTTTTGCAAGTTGTTTTTGTGGGGTTTTGCAATTTTTTCATCTCTCTGGAAAATGAGTTTTATAATAATAGAAATAATAGAAAATAAAAAGGAGGCCTCCAAAGAGGAGACTTTTATTGGTAACAAATTATTCTAGAATAACTGGCCCAATCTTCACATCCTAAAATCCAAGCGCATGCAATTGCAGAAACTTTAAAGGAGTAAAACAAAGACAATGGAAAATGACACTAGCTTTAAACCATAGTAGCCCTTTAGCCATTACCTGTCTTTTTTAATCATTTACTGTAGAGCTGGATTTATTGAGAAGACCCATATAACTTGTATTAACAATCTGTGCTATGTTTTAAACAATTATTTTCCTCCCTTTTGTAAGCAAATAAAACCCATGCAAGGATACTATCATACAAAGATGCACACATACATGAACACACACACACATAATTGTTAATTTTACAACAAGCTAGCATTTGGCAAATATAATTTCTGATTCATGAGATTGTGTTAAGGACCACCCAAGTTCATACTGATACAGTAAACACCCTTTCTCATTGGAAAAAAAAAGAAAATTTTACAATCCCTCCACCCTGATGGTGCTCTCTGCCAAGGAAACTTTCCAATTACAGACTCATCCTAGTTGACCCTCAATAAATTGTTATTGAAGTTAATTAACCCAAAATAGTGACTCAATTTTAATCCTTAGAATTCAACTTAAGAACATGATAGAATCCTCAGTTATTGTATGAAAAGGTAAAGGAGATTTCACTATATCTCCTAGGAATTCATAAATTTTAATTAATATTTAGAAAATATAATTTCTTATTATTAACTGTGTTCTTTCTATCTTTTCTCCCTGAGTATAAAATTTAGGAGATCTTAAACTTTTGACCTTTTGAACTCAATTTAAGTTTGATAAATTTAATATGGCTTTTATTTAGGATGAGGCATTTCTCAAAATATGTCCTAAGAGTGAGTTCATATAAGAATTACCTTGAAAAATATTTTATTTAACAAGGTTGGATTAGAAAATATGCAAACTTTACAACTTAGTATTTATAAGGCTCTACAAAGTAAAAACCAACCAAACAAACGGAAGTCATCTTTGACTTTATCTTTTCCAAAACTGTCTTAGGGTAAAACCATTTTTCTTTTTTTAAGTCTTTATTGAATTTGTTATAACATTGTTCTGTTTTATGTTTTGTGTTTTTTTGGCTACAAGGCTTATAGAATCTTAGCTCTCTGACCAGGGATCAACGCTGCACACCCTGCATTGGAAGATGAAGTCTTAACCACTGGACCACCAGGGAGGTCCCCCATTTTCCAATGTAATAAGAATCACATGTTAGCATTCCACAGCATAAGTGTTCTATGCATTGTGTACAGTGACTTTAGAAAAGGTAGCAGTAGGAGATGAAGGAAGAGAAGAGAAAAAGAAAGAGAGATTATGGAATAAAGAAAAAGTGAGAGAAAGATGAAGGAAGAAGGGAGAGAAGGAAAAGAAAGAAAATAGAAGACATGAAGATAAGGGATGTGGGAAGAAGCCATAACATGCAGGGTGTTATAGCCATTAAGAAAATGAGGCTTCTAAATAAACTGAGAAACCATTGTGAGTTCTAAGCAGGAAGTTACATTCATCCCATCATTTAAGAAATGAATTCTGGCTACTGTGTAAGGTAAGTCTCCTACTGTGGTAAGAGTCAGGGGGCCCATGCCCCCTCGGCAAGCGGGGACATGACAAATTGTTGAAAAGAGAGATGGTAGTGGCCCTGAAGATGGGAGAGTGAGCCATTTTAAGAAACATTTTTAAACATTTGTATTCAAATTGATACCATTTTAGTAGTGCTGTTATTTATTAGCATACACAAAGTTCTTAAAATAGTGCTTGGCATATAATAAGTATCCATTCATGTGAGCTCTTTAGTATTAATAATGGGCAACTCCTAAACTCAGAGTTTATTTCTAGTGCTTAACACATCCTAACTATTTATTAAGCATGGATCAAAAAACATGGGCTACAAAATGTATCAACTAACAACGCTGTTCATCCAGCAGTTATTGAAGTACATTTGAATGACCAGAATAAATAGATTTATTAAAGAATAAAGGCAGAAAAATTTAAGTTTTGAATCTGAAGCCAGTGTCAGAGCAGTAGCCAAATAGTGAGTATGAAAGCTCCGGACTAGATTTCAGGACAAGTAGGTTCTTGTCCCTCATCTGCTGCTTATAGACCATTTGATCTTGGTCATATCACTTAAGTTCTTATCTTTAATTCCTTCTTTTGATTAAGAGAAATATATATCAGTACTTCTCTTTCCTGCTTATAAGACAGATATTATAACTAAATATGGTAATAATATCAGTGAAACCACTTTAGCACTACAGGTTCCAACCATTATTATTTTCTGCAAATAGTTGAGAAATATAGATTACCCTGAGTTCCTTCCTATTTTTCAATTTCTTTAGCCAGAATAACAAGCATTTGGAAATCACGTTCATCTTATTTGCTTAGTGTTGGCCTGTCACTGTCCAAGATCTATGCTCTGTGATAGTCATAAGAAAACAGTATTTCCTGAACATTTACCCTAGCAAACTCTTCTGCACACTTTGCCTGCAATAACTAATTTAACTTCACAATAACCCTTTGCAAAGGGTACCACCACCATCTCTCCTTTAGAGGTAAAGAGAGTGAGGCCCAGCAAGTTCAAGCAACTTGCTCAGAAAAATAAATAAATAAATAAATAACAAGTGACAGGGGTGGGCTTTGAATTCATGTAGTCTGGTTTCAAGATGTCTGCCCCTTAAATCATCTTCCCATAGTAGTCCGTGAGTGCTAAGTCACTCAGTCATGTCCAACTCTGTGCGACCCCATGGACTCTAGCCCACCAGGTTCCTCTGTCCATGGGATTCTCCAGCAAGAATACTGGAGTGGGTTGCATGCCCTCCTCCAGGGGATCTTCCTAATCCAGGGATCAAACCCACGTATCTTATGTCTCCTGCATTGGCAGGCAGGTTCTTTACCACTAGCGTCACCTGAGGGACCACCAACATGAGACACAGTGAGCTTTTGTGAAACCCTCTGATCTGCAAAATTCCAGCTGTAAGCATTATGCAGTGCATTCAGTGCCATTTCAAAAGGCATTCACATGAGTTCAGCCAATTTCCATCATGTTTGCTACACACCCAAATGGGTTTATAGTTATGGTTATAATTTCCACTTTAATTTAACCAAAGGCAGTCTGAATTTTCAGAGCAAAGGAGATTAATTTCATCCTTTTAATTTCCTCTAACATCTAGCCATTACTCCATTTGGTTAGCATGTACAAATGTGAAGGGAAATTAACATGGTCTTGAATAAAGCAAATCCTATGAGCGCTCATTGACCTAATACCACATTTGGGAGGAGGGCCTTGTTGTTATTGGAAACTAGGAACAGCTCTATACAAATGTTGAAAAGGAGTTATTTCCCCACGGAACCGTCACTGGGACTGAACTTCCCACCATTATTCCTCAAAATCCACTTTGAGGAAAGGTCTTATACTGACTTGAGGCATTATTCAATTCAACATTTATCAAGTCCTTACTAGTATATATCCTATATACCAGCTGCAATTCTATTTATTCCTTAGTGCAAAGATTAACATCACTATACATGTGCCAGGCATTGTATTAGAAAATAGTTTACGTTAATGAAACACTACCGCAATTGGCATACCTGGAATTTCTCATTACAAACAGGGAGAATTTGACAACGCGAGTGACATGGAATACTGTTGGCTCCAAACCATTCCTTGAGGAAAATAAAGATTTCTGATAACCGTAAAAGACATGTGGAATGTGTATTGCAGCATTTTTAATTTACCATTGCCAAGAAAATATGTACTGCTTATATAAAAATATAAATTCCAAAAAATTATTCTGCCCCCAAAAGTAAATGGATAGATCTGTCCAGAAATGAAAGGTTTTGTCTTATGCCCAGAGCTCAGCCCAGGTCCTTAAGCACAGCACATGTGAAATGTTTGGGGAACAAATAAACATCTTCTAAATAATTATCCTAGTCAAGTCAGGCTGCTGTAACAGACTATCATAAAATAGGCACTTCATGAAAATCAGAAATTTATTTCTCACAGGTCTGGAGGCTAGAAAATCCAAGATTAAGGTGCCAACATCCTCAGCATCTGTGAATAGCCGGCTTTCTGGTTCATAGATGGCCATCTTCTCACTTTGTCCTTGGGAGAAGGGGAGAGTTCTCTGGGGTCTCTTTTTCAAGAATACTAGTCACATTCATGAGGGCTACACCCTCATGATCTAATCACCTCTCCAAACCCCCATCTCCTAATGTCATCACATTGGAGGTTAGGGTTTTAACATATGAATTTTGAAGGGACAGAAACATTTAGCCCATAGCAATAAGGTGGGACACATGAACAAATTCCCTGATTAACCCCTAATGAATCAGATGATTGCTTTTGTTGTTGTTTAGTTATTCAGTCATGTCTGACTCTTTGTGACCCCATGGACTGTAGCCCACCAAGCTCCTCTGTCCATGGGATTCTCCAGGCAAGAACACTGGAGTGGGTTGTCATTGCTTTCTCTGGGGATCTTCCAGACCCAGGGATCAAACCTGGACCTCAGGCAGTTTCTCGAACTGCAGGTGGATTATTTACCACTGAGCCACCAGGGAAGCCCAATTAATCAGATGACTGCAACCCCATGGACTGTATAATCCATGGAATTCTCCAGGCCAGAATACTGGAGTAGGTAGCCTTTCCCTTCTCCAGGAGATCTTCCCAACCCAGGGATCGAATCCAGGTCTCCTACATTGCAGGCAGATTCTTTACCAGCTGAGCCACAAGGGAAGCCCAATTAATCAGATATACTAGATTAAATAATAAGGAGAAGGAAATGGCAAACCACTCCAGTATTCTTGCCTGGAGAATCCTGTGGACAGAGGAGCCTAGTGGGCTGCTGTCCATAGGATCACATAGAGTCAGACACGACTGAAGCGACTTAGCATGCATGCATGCATTGGAGAAGGAAATGGCAACCCACTCCAATATTCTTGCCTGGAGAATCCTGTGGACAGAGGAGCCTGGTGGGCTTCGGTCTATGGGGTTACACAGAGTTGGACGCAACTGAAGTGACTTAGCAGCAGCAGCAGCTGATTAAATAATAAGATGAGGAATATTGAGATAACGTACAAAGATGTGATTCTACATCTTATCCCAATGCTGCAATGTGATATGGAATAAAAACTAAAGCAAATGAACACTTTAAAATAGAATTGATTCTTAGTTGCCCATGCTCTTGGAAGCAAATCAAAAATGACAATAGGAAAGGAGTAACACTTTCTTCTTTTCCAAAAACTATTTTTGCACATGTAGTATCACCCACAGAACCAACAGCAACAAAATTAAAGTTTACATGCTGCCATTTTTAGGGTAAATTTTGTATATCCAGACTTTATAGACTCTGCAAAAGTGGGTCCCTAAACTTTATGTTAGCCTCTCTGAGAGGAACTCTCCATGATATCATTTGGTCTGCTTTCTGACTTCTCCACACATCCTGAGCTTTTCTTCCTCCACATATTCACTTATGCCTCCATGACTTGAGTGCTCTGCAATTAACTTTCCAAAATTCTGACCACTTTCAAGCCCTAGCTCAGATCACAAACCCTCCACAAACCTATCCTTCCATGCTGGCCCGAACTGACATTTCCATCCTTATTTAACACAGTAATTCAACACTTAGCAAGCATCACTTTATATTGCTGGTCATTTCTGATATGAGGAGAAGGAACACATCATATTTAAATTAAAGAATTTTAGATCTGTAAAGAATTTATAAGTCAATTGGATCAATTCTTTCATTGTACAGTTAGAGAGATGAAGCTACTAATCTAAACTAATTAGTGAAAAAGTCAGAACTAAACTCAGTATTGCATCTTCAGTTCAGTAAACTTCCCAATATACCATGCATCTTAAAATTAAATACTTAAATTTTTAAGCATTAATTTTATTTAAAAATTTTAAAACTTTCTAATATGTTACATACACATCAGTACATAATTAACCCAAAATTCTCATTTTGAAAAAATTAAGTTGTCGTATAATAGATTTAAATATTCATCTAAGCTTTGTTTAGCCTGATAATAAAATGTGCTTTCATTTAACAAGTGAGAGAAGCAAAAAGGGATGGGTCCAAGAGTGACGAGGAAGAGACCTCTTGGGGTTGAAATCTTGCTGTAAATATTCAATAATCTAGATAATCCACAGAGAGACTGGGAAATTAATCTGTTCTTTTAGAAGCCCCATCTCCTTCTCGTCTTCTTGAAAGCAGGCGATTTGGACTCATAGACGAGCGGTGCAGAGCACGCGGGTTTGGTTCTTATGAGGAAGGTTTTCATCTGTTGGACTGGAATGCCCCACTATTTCTAGGAACTGTGTCTGGAACAAAACACTTCCTTGTGATGCATCTAAAATTAGTCATTCTTTTTAGACGAAGGGAAAATTTTGCAAAGGTTTTTCCCATTCAGATGATGACTCCCCTGGCAGAGAAGGTTAAGATCCTGTGAGTGGGTTGAGTTGAATGCCAACTCTGGGTGCCAGATCACAGGGTCTCTTCGTAAAATTTATGGTTGGATATATCTCCTGGAGCAAAGTGGTCCATGGATTAAGAGAGCCAAGATCTCTCTATTGAAGAATTTTCCTAGGTCTCCCTAGGTTTTTTGGGTTTTTTTTTTTTTGCTTTTTGGGGGATTTCCATTCCTATTTGGAACCTAAGCAAAGTTCTTTCATCTCATCTTCTTCCAAGGGAAGTTCTCTTCACTGCTGGCATCCTGATGACATTAATCATCGGGAACATCGTGATTACCTTCTACACTCATCTAACTCTTTTCAAGACTATTTAGCTTAAGAAATCTATCCTTGACTTCAGCTGATTTCTTTAACATTAAATCAAGTATCAAATAATCACTTGATTCTTCTAACTGTCCATTGTTTCTCCCTTGTTCTTATAGGCCAACTTCTATCTTCTGTAAGCAACAAGAACCACTCAACAGTTTATATTGAGGTTACAGACAAGACTTAATAAGCAGACAATGCCTCATACAGAAAAACACTCCAGCTATATCTGGCCAGAAGTTTTGTCCAGTTAAGTGACAGCCTATGAAATGTGGCACAATAAATGAAGTTGCAGTTTAAAAAAAATCTAAAGAATCCAAAGAGTTTCATGCTATGAAGACATCACACAAAGCTATGAACCTTGTTGCAAGATCAAGGCTAGACAAAGAATATTTTTGAGTGGCTATATAAGACAACAGTTTTGGTTATTTACTCTATCTGAGCATGTAGTTTTCTTGATACCTTTAAGACTCTACCACACCAAAAATACTATTCAAATTGCTTATACATATTTAATTTTTCCTTCTGTTGTTTTATAACAGTGGCTACCTCTATGTCAGCATGAGTATATTTTGAGTAAGATTTCAAGTCTCACTAGGGAAGAAGTGTCACTTAGACTCAATGGATTTTAAGATTCTTTCCAACCTCAAATATCACAGTTTACCTGAACAAGCTTTACTTGGTGTCTATCAGGGTATCTTTTACATATTTAGGTTAATAATAAGCACCTAAAAGTAATGATAGATATTTTTGTTGTTCAGTAACTAAGTTGCATACAACTTTTTGCAACCCTATGGACTGAGGCCAGGCTTCCCTGTCCTTCATTATCTCTCAGGATTTGCCCAAACTCATATCCATTGAGTCAGTGATGCTATCCAACAATCTCATCCTCTGGTATCCCCTTCTCCTTCTTCCCTCAGTCTTTCCCAACATCAGGGTCCTCTCCAAGGAGTCAACTCTTCACATCAAATGGCCAAATTATTGGAGCTTTAGCTTCAGCATTGGTCCTTCCAATGAATAGTCAGATTTGATTTCCTTTAGGATTGACTGGTTTGACCTCCTTTCAGTCCAAGGGACTCTCGAGAATCTTCTCCAGCTCCATAATTAGAAAGCATCAATTCTTCAGCACTCAGCCTTCTTTATGGTCCAACTCTCACATCTATACATGACTACTGGAAAAACCATAGCTTTGACTAGACAGACTTTTGTTGACAAAGTAATGTCTCCACTTTTTAATATGCTGTCTAGATTTGTTATAGATAAATATTTAAATCCAAGCAAATTATGATCCACAATTTCTCTAACTCAAATACTGACTGAAAATTTATAGGCTTTGAGCATAGTTATTCTATAAATACTATTGCATTTCCACTGGTTATACTGACAATACCATATTGAAAATGCAACAATGTGATGTGTTGAAAAAGCGGCTGCATGATATTCTTTATATTATTTTCTATTCAATACATTTTGGAAAAGTGCACCTGAATTAAAATAGGCTTGCCTCCCTGATATGTGTCCACTTGAAGCTCTCACACTCCCCCTGAGATTTCCTTTCTGCCTAGAACCAGAATATGCCCTCCCTGCCAACAATTTTGGGAAGAAAAAAATTTAAGAGAATTTTCCAGTCCATACAGTAAGGAATCATTTTCCATTTTTTACGTGTATAAATAGATTACTAATTCTTTTCAGGTTTTTCTTGTTTTTACAATTGCTTAAGCATGGATTTTGCTGTCTGCACATCTTTAAGAAGTCATCTTTTAAACTACACAAACAATATGGTTTTCTTTACCTGCTCCAGCTGCCAGCAAGTGTAACCATGATACAAGATGACTGAAGAACAAGGAGGCCCCTGGCGCTCTGGTTTCAGCAAGAACCAACATTGCATGTAATCTCTAGAATTGGACTAAAATTCCATGTTGTGCAGCTCCAGAAATTCTCTATAGAAAGGACTGAGTGGTGAAAATGTTTTTGGAAGTGGACGCTAATTGGTTTGTCTTGAAGCTACTTTGAAGAGCAAGTACACTGAATTTTACTTAGGTTGCTTAGATTGTGAATTTATTAGAGGTGACTTGGAGGAGATTGTGCATGGAAATTTATGATGGGGTCAAACCCTTCTCCCCAAGTGCTACACCTTGGCAATGCCACTGCTAAAGCTCTCAGAAGTACAGCTACTCAAAGTCAGTGTTTATTTAATAAATGAGAGTCAGGTCAAGTCCATTGGCCACCCACATGGTTCTGCAATTTCATATTTCCCTGTGAAATGACTTGGAGGTTCAAGCTGGATCCTACTCTGACTCTGACGCCAGACAATAATACTTCCTGCTCAAACTTCTTACTGAGTACAGAGCAGAGCTGCTTTGCTGAAAGTTAACACATGTGATGGAGAGAGTGATTCTCTATTTTGTTTTGATAGATGATCGCTTTCTATGACCCTATCTTTTCAGTGAGTCATCTTTTAAGACATCATTTCCTTCTAATGCAATTTTTCTCATGATTTCTTCTTAGTCCTATGGATACAAAGTGCATATGATGAAATTTTTGCCTGAGCATTTTAAAAGCTTAGCTTGTTGCTAGTTTCTGCTTACTCCTTGTGGGCCTAGTTTTCTCTGTAAATATATTTTTATTTGGACTTGATTACATTAGAATCTGCTTCTCTGTAATGGAAAGGAGTTAGTCGACTGTGAACTAACTTGTTTTGATAGCTGGTAACTTTGAACTAAAGGGACATTACTGTTATCAAAACAGCAACTAGCTTTTCTTGGAAGTAGAAACTGACGTGGTCTTTTTTCCCATATTTTTTGCTTGAGGTCGTATCCCTTAACTACAGACACACTCTCTGTGCTTTACTGAAGTCTCCTCTCTTTCAAATCTCATAGACCAACTATAGAAAGATCTGACTCAGGCAGAGTCTTCAAAAGGAAACAGTCTAGGGCATCAAAAGACCATAAATTCAACCAGGGTTGTGATATTTGGAAACAAACTTAAGTCCTAATCTTGGAAGGAAAATATCTGATTTTCAGATCCAGTCCAATTCTTGAGGCTCTTTGCTTTTTAGATAGGGTGGAGAGATAGGGCTAGCCCATACACTTTCAACTCAAATCATATGGAAGAACATTAAGTTCTTTTAGTTTTACTAGGAAAAAAATGTCTGCAAAAGTATTTTAACTGAGTTATAGCAAACATAAAAACCCAGTTAAATTTTTCCTATGAAGCTTTTGGCATGCCTACATTCTAGATTTTCTTGTAATGTTGTCAGAATTAGAAATTGAAATTGGGTCAGACATTAATAATAGCCAATCAAACTCTGACAAAAATATAGTCTCATTAACCTTGACAACTTCCATTTTTTAAAAAAAAAGTGGATGAGGGCACTGCAGAATGGAGCCTCTATACCATCATCAGCAGTGCAGATGTTTTATTTATGATGTGGTCCTGTGCTTTAGAGTACAGTGATATTATTCACAGTCAAATTCTAGACACATTAACAATTAAATCATCGTGCTTGCTTATCATAATTTAATAAAAAGATAACGGCTTGTGAGGATCACAATGCTGAACCTGAAATGTTGACAAGATGTATTTATCTTCTATTCCTCTTGCCCATCTTCCCATATAGCATTAAAGAAATACAAAGTGTATCAAATCAAAAATGATAAGGCCTATAGGAGACCTCAGTGGAGGAGGAAACATTTCAAATAAACTTTAGAAGATAAGAAATATAGAAGTGTGATTAGTGAGGTAGCCAAATGCAGGAGCTATAACTGAAAGCACAATTATCTGCATTTTAGGATACCCCAAAAAATCAAGTTGATTTACTCTGTGGAAAAAAAAAAAACAAACAGTATGTAAGTACCAGAGTTGACAGAAGGACAAGTAGAGTGAGGCTCAGAGCTGAGAACAGGGCCACTGAAAGTCTATAAGAAAAAAAAAATAAAATTGTCTATAAGACTAGATAAATTCCACTTTCCCAACAATTCTCAGGAGACCACGTTCTAATTTCTAGTACTTCAGTTCATCAGTTCAGTCACTCAGTCGTGTCCGACTATTTGCAACCCCATGGACTGCAGCACGCCTGGCTTCCCTGGCCATCACCAACTGCTGACGCTTGTTCAAACTCATGTCCATTGAGTCAGTGATGCCATCCAACCATCTCATCCTCTGTCGCTCTCTTCTCTTGCTTTCAGTGTTTCCCAGAACCAGGGTCTTTTCCAATGAATCAGTTCTTCGCATCATGTAGCCAAAGTATTGGATTTTCAGCCTCAGCATCAGTCCTTCCATCATTCAGGACTGTTTTCCCTTAGGATGGACTGGTTGGATCTCCTTGCAGTCCAAGAGACTCTCAAGAGTCTTCTCCAACATCACAATGCAAAAGCATCAATTCTTCAGTGCTCAACTTTCTTTATAGTCCAACTCTCACATCCATACATGACTACTGGAAAAACCAGAGCTTTGACCAGATGGACTTTTGTCAGCAAAGTAATGTCTCTGCTTTTTAATATGCTGTTTCAGTTGGTCATAGATTTTCTTCCAAGGAGCAAGCGTCTTTTAATTTCATGGCTGCAGTCACCATCTGCACTGATTTTGGAGGCCAAGAAAATAAAGTCTCTCACTGTTTCCATTGTTTCCCCATCTATTTGCCATGAAGTGATGGGACCAGATGCCAGGATCTTAGTTTTCTGAAAGTTGAGCTTTAAGCCAACTTTTTCACTCTCCTCTTTCACTTTCATCAATGTGGATCTTTAGTTCTTCTTCATTTTCTGCCATAAGGGTGGTGTCATCTGCATAACTGAGGTTATTGATATTTCTCCCAGCAATCGATTCCAGCTTGTGCGTCTTCCAGCCTAGCATTTTGCATGATATATCCTACACAACACAGTGAAAATATACAACCTTGACATACTCCTTTCCCTATTTGGAACCATTCTGTTGTTTCATGTCCAGTTCTAACTGTTGCTTTTTGACCTGCATACAGATTTCTCAGGAGGCAGGTAAGGTAGTATGGTATTCCCATGTCTGGAAGAATTTTCCAGTTTGTTGTGATCCACACAGTCAAAGGCTTTGGTGTAGTCAATAAAGCAGAAGTAGATGTTTTTCTGGAACTCTCTTGCTTTTGCAATGATCCAGCAAATGTTGGCAATTTGATCTCTGGTTCCTGTGCCTTTTCTAAATCCAGCTTGAACATCTGGAATTTCAGATTTCATGTACTGTTGAAGCCTGGCTTGGAGACTTTTGAGCATTACTTTGCTAGCATGTGAGATGAGTACAGTTGTGTGGTAGTTTAAACATTCTTTGGCATTGCCTTTCTTTGGGATTGGAATGAAAACTGACCTTTTCCAGTCCTGAGGCCACTGCTGAGTTTTCCAAATTTGCTGGCATATTGAGTGCAGCACGTTCACAGCATCACCTTCTAGGATATGAAATAGTTCAACTGGAATTCCATCACCTCCACTAGCTTTGTTCTTAGTGATGCTTTCTAAGGCCCACTTGACTTCAGATTCCAGGATGTCTGGCTCTAGGTGAGTGATCACATCATCATGGTAATCTGGGTTATGAAGATCTTTTTTGTATAATTCTGTGTATTCTTGCCATCTCTTCTTAATAATGTCTTCTTCTGTTAGGTCCATACCATTTCTGTCCTTTATGGTGCCCTTCTTTGCATGAAACGTTCCCTTGGTATCTCTAATTTTCTGGAAGAGATCTCTAGTCTTTTCCATTCTCTTGTTTTTCTCTATTTCTTTGCGTTGATCACAGAGGAAGGCTTTTTTATCTCTCCTTGGCTATTCTTTGGAACTCTGCATTCAAATAGGTATATCTTTCCTTTTCTCCCTTGCCTTTTGCTTCTCTTCTTTTTGTAGCTATTTGTAAGGCCTCCTTAGACAACCATTTTACCTTTATGCATTTCTTTTCCATGGGGATGGTCTTGATCCCTGTCTCCTGCACAATGTCACAAACCTCTGTCCATAGTTCATCAGGCACTCTATGTATCAGATCTAATCCCTTGAATCTATTTCTCACTTCTACTATATAATCATAAGGGATTTGATTTAGGTCATACCTGAATGGTCTAGTGGTCTTCCCTACTTTCTTCAATTTAAGTCTGAATTTGGCAATAAGGAATTCATGATCTGAGCCACAGTCAGCTCCTGGCCTTGTTTTTGCTGACTGTATAGAGCTTCTCCATCTTTGGCTGCAAAGAGTATAATCAATCTGATTTCGGTATTGACCATCTGGTGATATCCATGTGTAGAGTCTTCTCTTGTGTTGTTGGAATAGGGTGTTTTCTTAGAAAGGCTTTATCTATCCTAGGACTCTCACAGGACTTCAGTGCACTAAGAGACAGGAAACTACTGTATGTCCTTGGGTCACTTCCCCGAGATGCATTGTCCCTGAACACATGTCAGTGCTCTCATTACCAAGAAGTAAACAGAAAATCATGGCATCCAGTCCCATCACTTCATGGCAAATATATAGGGGAAAAAATGGAAACATTGACAGACTTCATTTTCTTGAGCTCCAAAATCATTGTTTACAGTGACTGCAGCCATGAAATTAAGACTCTTGCTCCTTGGAAGAAAAGCTATGACAAATGTAGACAGCGTATTAAATAGCAGAGACATCACTTTCTGGAAAGGGTCCATATAGTCAAAGCTGTGGTTTTTCCCATAGTCATGCATGGATGTGAGAGTTGGACCATAAAAAAGGCTGAGCACTGAGGGAATTGATGCTTTGAACTGTGGTTCTGGAGAAGACTCTTGAGAGTTCTTTGGACAGCAAGGAGATCAAATCATTCAACTTAAAGGAAATCAATCCTGACTATTCATTGGAAGGACTGATGCTGAAGCTGAAGCTCCAATACTTTGGCCACTTGATGCAAAGAGCTGACTCATTGGAAAAGACCCTGATGCTTGGAAAGATTGAGGGCAGGAGGAGAAGGGGGTGACAGAGGATGAGATGCTTGGAGTGCAAGCCAACTAAGGGAGATAGTGAAGGACAGGGAAACCTGATGTGCTGCAGTGCATGAGGTCACAAAGTTGGACACAACTGAGCAACTGAACAACAACAACAAAACAGAGAAAATATTTGTCTCCATAAGGTTTTGTTAGTGGATAAAGGGGCCCTGCTTTCCACTGACTCCCACACATTGAGGGATTCCTGAAGACAGAGGCTAAAACACACCCATGTCTACACTTTTAGTTGCCCATTTATCCATATGTTCCCTTTTTCCTCTTCTTACCTTTCCCTCAAAATCTTACCAGTCTGTATAATTCAAATACCCTCTTACATCCTAGACCTTCCTGAAAGGATCCAATCCAAAGTCTGTTAAACTACTGAATTGCTTCAAGTATAGGATTTCCTATTGTCTTAAGCAGGCAGAACTTAATAAAGTTTCTTATCCATTGGAAGCACATATTTATTTTTCTAAGGGAATGGAAGTATGGTCAACCTGAATATACTCTATCAGGTTGTATTAGTCGTCAACAAACTTTTACTGGAGATGCAATAGTACGAGAAGGAACCCCAAGAGAAAACTTATTGGCCTCCATCTGTACTTCTTTCGGAACCACAGGTATAGCATAAATTCTACTCACCCTTGATGAACAAGATCAGTCACTCCAGAATATACCCTGCCCAATTTTCCTGTTTTCCAGTGACATGAAACAGGCAACTTGGAAAACAGCTACAGGATGTAGCTGAGGTATTATTGGTCCTACCATGAAGAGGTTATTGGTGACAATGCTATTTATTACCAGATCCACTTATCATCTATGGCCTGCTCTTACCAGTGCTCTACAGTGTCCTCTGACTGCCCAGGAGTTACTTTTTGCTCAGGGCCTGTATCCAATAGGTTCAGAAAACATTTGGGTACTTCCTAACCATGAGTACATAATTATGTGGTAAAGAGTTACAGACATTTTTTTTTTTTTTTTTTTTTGAGAAAGACTAGAATGAAAATCCATAACATGTACTTGTGGTGATAGTAAAACATCCTTCCACGAGTGTATGTTTATTCTTGGAGCTCTTGGTCTGGGAATTGACTTTGATCTGGGAATTGCATTCTCAGGATTAGCAGCATTCTAGGCATCCTAAAGTTGAGTTGCCCAAGTTACCACCAGTAATATCTGAGAGCAAGGCCCTTTTCATTCCCTATTATGGTAGCTACATCCACTTTTCCTCCGATTGCTAAGACACCTTAGCTGTCTTCTGTACCCTAGAATCTTTCCACTTCACTGATATCAGGAAGCTCACTTCAATTGCAGAATTTCCTCCAACATCTGAAACACTGCAGGACTTTTCAGAAAACTTGGAACCCCTTCACCAGCATATTTATCAAGACTTGGTAAAGAGAATATCTTTTTTTTTGGATTTATTTTTTATTGAAGGATAATTGCTTTAAAGAATTTTGTTGTTTTCTGTCAGACCTCAACATGAATCAGCCATAGGTCTATTGAACCCTCTTAGCAAACATGATTGTGATGGGTGAGTGTATTAGAAAGGATAACCTTATTCCAGTAATTCTATCACTCAGAACCTTTGGATCTTTTCCTATACATTATGCCAAGGAATTTTTGGCCTCTCAACTTTATTTAACATAACCCACCTCTTGATCCAGGTTTTAGCCATTCAGCCAAGAATGCATTCTGATTGAACTGATTGCTAAATTCAAACTGATTTAATGTTATTCCTTTCTTGGTACCTCAGAATCTTCCCATACATCCCTCACAAATGTTGTTAAAAGGAATTTCCTGATCTAACAATTCCTTTGAGGTTAAAATCTTCTCCTTTTAGCTTAATGTTGAATTTGACCTCCATTTACATCACATTCCCCAATTCTGGTAATAAGTTTGCAAACATTAAGGTCCAGAGAAGACTTCAGAAGAAATGGCTTCCTTTGCAAGATTTTTCTCTCTAAAAAATGACTTCATCTTCAAATCAGGGCTGAAACAAGCTTATCAGACGTGGATGATGAGACAGCTATAGCCAGCATGGAAAACCAGTGGGAGTTAGTGTCTGGGGTCCATCACGTCCTTCGCTTCTTTCCGTATCATCCAATATATTCTATTCGTATTCTTTCATTTCTTCTTAATAAAAATTCACTATCACATGGGAAACCTGGCATTGCCGTAAACTCAAACAATGAATTTGATAATCTGCATTTTCAAATTTTACATTTGATTACAACACTGCAGGTTAAAAAACTATTTTAGTGTGGTGGCAAATTTCCCAAGTTTTCATTCATATCTTGAGCCAACAACTTTGAACCTTAACCTATTCCTCTCTGTCTTTACTCATATCCATTAACCTTCCCTGAATCCTTGAATGTACATGACTTTAATTCTGTTTTCGGAGAAGGCAATGGCACCCCACTCCAGTACTCTTGCCTGGAAAATCCCATGGACAGAGGAGCCTGGTAGGCTGCAGTCCATGGGGTCGCTAAGAATCGGACACGACTGAGCGACTTCACTTTCACTTTTCACTTTCCTGCATTGGAGCAGGAAATGGCAACCCACTCCAGTGTTCTTGCCTGGAGAATCCCAGGGACGGGGGAGCCTGGTGGGCTGCCGCCTATGGGGTCGCACAGAGTCGGACATGACTGAAGCGTCTTAGCAGCAGCAATTCTATTTTATTATGGCATCAATATGACAATCACAAAGATTTGCTTTTGATAGACATTTTATTAATGATAACCACAGATAAAATGATAAAATAAATATTTTTATAAATGATAAAACAATTAATGGTAAGTAATTGCTTTGCCATTGAATGCCATAAGTTACCAGACACCAAGTGGGCATTAACTGAATTTTTTATCACCTTCAACCCAAACTGAATCAGAGATAAGACTCAGATTGCCCTGAGGCTTTGAGGCCAATAACCCCCTTTCTGGTACCAATTTCTATAGACACTGGTAAAGAATATAAATAGTATATAAATAGGCATATTCTTGGTTGTAAATACCTGAAACTGACTTTGGCTAATTGATTCCAAAATCAGATTAATTTTTAGACTAATAGTAGTTTGGAGAACCAAAAGATTGCTGGAGAATCAGGCTCAGAAAATGCAGGAAGCAAGAGAGACTTAGCAGTCAAGACAAAACCAAGGTTGAAATTCAGAAAGTCTGGTTAGGATGCCACAACTGGTACCACAAACAATGGACACCATCCATGAAGTTACTAGGCTCTACCTTGACTAAGCCTAGCTTATAAGTCCAAATCTTGTCTGGTCAGGAGGATAGAGGAGAAATACTTCTTTTGGACTCATAAGCCCCACACAATGAAGTCCTTCAAATAGAAATGGTATTTTGAATAGTGGATATCCCTGAATAACTAATATTTACTACATTTTTATAAAAGTTAATACTCATAATGTGTAAATAGTTATTCTAATACAATTCTTTTCCTACAACCTCCTTTACTATTTCTATTGGGTAATTAACCAAGTTTAAAATTTGATAATAAAATAGTATTTAATACATACACACTGCTTGTGTCACTTTAAATTTTAAACATACTAAAAACCAAGAACATGTCAAAACTAGAGTTTATAGAAGATGCTAAATATTTACAACTTCCATTTGACAAAGCCTCAAACTCCATTATTTTCAAGCAATGGCTACTATTTTCTCAGTCCATTAAGTAACTGTGTCTTATCCTCAGGTTTAGTTGGTTTGAAATAAGTAAAGAAAAAAAAAAAGTGCCCATACCTTGTATCTATTTGTAACATTATAGAAACAAATCTTTCATCACATTTTGTTATACATGCTTGTGTATTTGTCTGTCTTTCCTCTAGCCTACTTTATGAGCTATATCTGTGAAAGAATTATTTCATAACTGTATCTATGGTTGGCGTATAGTGAAAGACAGTGAAAGTGAAGTCACTCAGTTGTGTCCGACTCTTTGTGGCCCCATGGACTGTAGCCCACCAGACTCCTCCATCCATGGAATTTTCCAGGCAAGTAGTTGGCATATAGGAGACAATCAATACATATTTGCTGAATTTGAATAATTGATAACTATTCTCCTTTGGAATATAGTTGGATAGAACATGTCTTTAGTGAAGATATGATTATGGGGTGAAAAGAGATGTTGTTTCTGGAAAAAATTGAAGAGAAATTCATTATTTATTTTTTCAAGGATTGTACATAAAATACAACTCACTATCTCAAATATTACAATATTCTAACACAAAGCTGATGAATCATAAGTGCAGATTGCCCAAAGCAACTCAACAATATCAAAAGTGGAAACTTTTTAAAGATATAATTGACATATAATATTAGTTTCAGGTGTATAGCATAATGAGTCAATATTTGTATATATTGCAAAAGAATCACCACAATAAGTCTAGCTAACATCCACCATCATATACAGCTAAAAGAATTTTTCTTGCAATGAGAACTTTTAAGATCTATTCCCTTAGGCTTTCAAACATGCAAAATAATATTGCTAACTATGATCACCATGCTGTACATTACATCCCCATGACTTATTTATTTTATAATGGAAGGTTTGTATCTTTTGATGCCCTTGACTTGTTTTGCCCAACCTTCACCACCCCTGGCAACCACCAATCTGTTCTCTGTATCTATAAGCTCAATTTTGTATTGTTTTGGTTTGGTTTTGGTTTTTAGATTTCACATATAAGTGAGACCATATGATATTTCTCTTTCTCTGCCCAACATACTTCATTTAGCATAATAACCTCAAGTTCCATCTGTGTTGTCCCAAATGACGAGATTTCTTTCTTTTTTACAGGTGACTAAAATTACTCTGTATACAGAGAGTTTGCACCATGTTTTCTTCACTCATTCATCAATCAATGGACATTTAGGTTGTTTATGTATTTTGGCTATTATAAATAATGCTATAATGAACATGGAGCTACGTATGTATCTCTGAGATACTATTTTTTACTTTTTTAGGTTAAATACCCAAAGTAGAATTGCTGGATCTTGTGGTAGCTTCACTTTTAATTTTTGAGAAACCTCCATACTGTTTCTTTTCAACAGTGCACAAAAGTTCCCTTTTATCCACATCCTCACTTACCCTTGGTATTTCCTGTCTTTTGGGTAATAGCCATTGTAATAGGCTAGGTGTGAGGTGATAACTCATTATAGATTTGATTTGCATTTCCCTAATGATTAGTGATGCTGAGTACCTTTCAATGTCATTTTGACCATCTGTATGTTTTCTTTGGAAACAATGTCTACTCAGGTTCTCTGCCCACTTTTAAATCATACTGTTTGGTGGTTTTTGTGTTTTATTTTGTTTTTTATTGTTATTTTGTGGGGAGTTGCGTATGTGTGTTTTGTTTGTTTTGCTATTGAAGTGAAACTTTAACACTAAAAATCTAGCCTTGATTTTTAAAAATAGGCCAGTGATTTTATTTTTCTATGAACTCTGTTTTCCTCATGCCTGCAAGGGAAATAGGGATTAAAATCACTTGATATACCCATATTGTTACCAAAATTAATTTCAACTGTTTCTTTTACTCTTCCAATGTAGCTATTAGGAAATTTAAAATTACATGTGTGGTTCTCATTATATAATCACTGCTCTGGAGGATCAAACATGGTGTTTTGATCCTCCATAGTAGATCAAATCTACTATGTTTTGCACATAGTAGATTACTTCCAAATACAATACTTTGAAAGAAAGAATGTTAGTCTAGATGCTTATTAACTTCAGTTACATACACCTTCAATGTCTGTAGCTACATACTTTTCTGATGATCAAGTTTTCCTCTTGTACATATTTACTTATGCATGTCTGTATGTATATTAAGCATGCACAACACATGTTCATGAGTTAACTCCATCCTTGTCAGTCTATACACATGTAATAATATAGGATAATGCTAAGTGTTAGTAGTATATGCTCTAAAGACATATAGGTATTATCTGCCACTCAATAGATCTTTGAGAGTTATTTTGTTTTTCTAAATATATTTAAGTTCCCTTATCTGTAAAATGGGCAAAATGATTTTATCTTCTCCCTAGGCTTGTTAGAATTAAATGAAATTTTTCTCAACACAGTGGTTGAGAGCAAACACTTAATGAATTATAGCTAAGCAACTACAAAACACAATGTATTCTAATATTGAAGTCTATTGTTCTAATCATGGGTTGTTTCAAAGCAGAAATATTTGGAGGATAAGCATTACACGAACTAAGAATAACTAAGAGTATTTTACAATGTAGAAATTATTCCCATTTAATTGTATCTTTAAGTCATCTCTTTGAGTCAGTTACAACAAGAAATTGTATTCTTTCAATTTTATTGAGATAAAAATAAAACAGGACATAGAGTTACTCATGGTCAGCTTATCAATCTGCATTTCCTGATGATATATCATATGATTTTGCCACTATATTTTAAAGTCTTTTTTCCACAGATAAAATGTACACCCTCTCAGGTTTGGAAAACTTTCCCTACTTGAATCAAAGTCTTTCTAATATTCCAAGATATATTTTCATTTTTATATGCCATACTTTCTTTTGACCAAGTCATACCCTAGACAGGAAAATATTTCACTCTTGACTTTCTGGCAGTCTTGACAGTTTTCTGGGGTCATAAGACCTTGGCAGAGTTAACACAATAGTTAGAGGTATTCAAGCAATGTTTTCTTAAGTTAAGGCAATAGAAATAAAAGCAAAAATAAACAATGGACATAGTCAAACATAAGCTTTTGCATAGCAAAGGAAATTATAAGGGAAATAAAAAGACAACCTATGGACTGAGAGAAAATATTTGCAAACAATGTGACAGATAAAGACTTGAATTTTAAAAATATATAAACAACTCAAAACAAAAAAACAAAAAATGGACAGAAACCTAAATAGATATTCCTCCAAAGAATTATATATAATTATTCTTTCAGATCAGATCAGTCACTCAGTCGTGTCCAACTCTTTGCGACCCCATGAATCGCAGCACGCCAGGCCTCCCTACATATATATAATTATATATAATAAATACATATAATAATACAAAGAATACATATAATGGTCAATAAGAACATGACAAGATACTCAGCATCACTAATTATTAGCTACTTGCAAACCAAAATCACAATGCAGAATAACCTCATATCAGTAAGAATGGCCATTCATCAAAACTCTACAAATAATAAATGCTGGAGAAGGTATGGAGAAAAGGAACCCCCACCCCATTGGTGGGAATATAAATCGGTGCAGCTACCATGGAGAACAGTATGGAGGTTTGTTAAAACTAAAAATAGAGTTACCACATGACTTAGAAATCCCACTCCTGGGCATATATCTAGAGGAAACCATTGTTCAAAAAGATACACGCAGGGCAATGTTCAGACCAGCACTATTTAGAATAGCAAAGACAAGTAAGCAACATAAATGCCTATCCACAATTGAATGGATAAAGAAGATGCATATGGCATACACACACACGCACGCATGCACAATGCAATACTACTCAGCCATAAAAAGGAGTGAAATAATGCCATTTGCAGCAACATGTATGGGCCTAGAGATTATCATAGTAAGTGAAGTAAGTCAGAGAAAGACAAATATCTTATGATATTATTTGTGAAATCTTTTTAAAAATTACAGAAATGAATTTATTTACATAACAGAAAGAGACTCACAGACTTTGAAACCAAATTTATGGTTACCAAAGGGGAAAGGTAAAGGCAGAAATAAATTAGGAATTTGGGAATAACATATACACACTGCTATATATAAAATAAATAAACAAGAACAAACTGTATAGCACTAGGAACTATATCAATATTTTGTAATAACCTAGATGGGAACAGAATCTAAAAAAGAATATATATAAATATATGTATAACTAAATCACTTTGCTGTATAACAGAAGCTAGAACAACATTGTAAATTAACTATACTTCAATTTAAAAAAATGTTGAGGACATTCATTTAGAATATGGTCAGAATGACATCTTACAAATTCAAAGTTTCACTAAGGCAGAAATATTACCTGAACTTTAAAGTCTAAGGTAGGCATGTTACAAAACAGCATGAGTTTAAAGGGTAGAAACAACATTCAACTTATCTTTCCTCTTTGATGTGTAATTGGAAAAAACAAACTCTGAGAAAACTTATGTAAAGACGTGATGCCAAAAACTCAACCTCTGTGCACTGGTGCTGAATCAAATCTCAGAAATAGAGTTTTGGGTGAAGTTGAAAATAGCTTTGTTGCTTTGCCAGTCAAAGGGGGACACAGCAGGCTCATACTCTCAAAACTGTGTATCCCAACCTGGGGAGGATTTGGTGAGGAGTTTTATATAGTAATAGGCTTCCCTGATGGCTCAGCAGGTAAAGAATCTGCCTGTAATGCAAGAGGCACAGGAGACTCAGGTTCAATCCCTGGGTTGGGAAGATCCCCTGGAGGAGGAAATGGCAACCCAACCCAGTATCCTTGCATGGAGAATCCCATATTATAGCAATGGTGCAAGGGTAGGGTTGCTGATAAGGATCAGTGTGTGTGCTGGGCCTGCACATGCTCTGTTGTCCCCTTCTCCTCCTGCCTTCAATCTTTCCCAGCATCAGGGCCTTTTCCAATGAGTCGGTTCTCCGCATCAGGTGGCCAAAGTATTGGAGCTTCAGCTTCAGCATCAGTCCTTCCAGTGAATATTCAGGACTGATTTCCTTTAAGATGGACTGGTTTGATCAAGTAGTTAACATCGTCCATTTGTTGGGGGGTTTTAGTTCTGCAGAAGAGACCCTTTCCCAAGGCTACACAAGTGTTTCTTGACCCCTCCTCCCTTTTCTCTGCATCCACTCCCTTCTCTGATTAGCGACGATTTGAACCTGCCCCTTGGAACTCTGGGAAGGTCATGGAGGCTGAAGCTTACTTACTACAAACAAGAAATGGGGACACAGAAAGGCTTATATGCCCAGGAGCCCCAAAGGGTCCTGCTCAGTTTCGAAGGGAAAGTGTTTTAACAAAAGGCCTAGGAAATGTGCCAAATAAACATATAAATACAAATGGGCTCTAGTAGTTGTGTTTCAGTAATGTACCTAATGTTCAGTATGTAAAGTACTAATAATCCATGACGTGGAAGTTATGCTGTAGTCGTGAAAGCTCTTCCACACATTTCTACCTCTGCAGGTTCTCCTTCATTGACACCATTCTCTTCTTTCCATTACTACTGATTCCATTTTAGAAACCCATCATCCTTTCCCTAGACTGTATAATTCAAAACGCTTGTATCAAATTCTACTCAGGGCTCAAGGATGGCACTGTGGGAGGTACAGATAAGAGTAGATGGCTATTGCCTCAAAAGAATTCAGAGTCATAGGGAGATACACAGAATCAACTACTAATGATATAAAGTCAGATTGTAATCGGGACTAAAGTAAAATTATAACCAAAGTGTGGAGCCTTGTACCAGAGTCACAGGACAAAAATCTCTGGAACTGACCGAGCCCCACAGCAACTGTTGCCATGAACCTCCAGATCTAAATCAGCCAGTTCCCTGACCCAATATTAGGCAAGATGCTAACCCTACTACCCACTCTATAGCATCCTAACCAGTCATATAATGCGACCATTCTAGTAGAAATTTTCTGTCTTGAGGTTATAACAATTGGCTACCACCCTGCAAAAGGTTTCAGCTCTCCCTTGAGCCAACCCTCCCCCATTCTAACAGTGCCTCCCACTCTAATAAACTTATATTTTCTTTTCATTCTGCCTCATGTCTCGAAATTACTTTCCACCCTGCACAGAGAGCACAACAAAAAGAGCTATGGAAGAATGTAGAGAAAAGGACTATTCTGCTTGGGGAATTTGGGAAAACTTCTCACAGGTTTGAGTTGGGCCTTAACTATTTTGAACTAGGTCTTAACAGCTACAATAGCCTCAAAACTAGTACTTTCACTTGGGAGCCTCTATCACCTTGCCAAATTGCCCATTACATTGCTACAGAAATAACTTTCTTAAAATCAATGTATGCCGCCTTACCGTCTTAAAAGCTTTCTATCACTGTCTACAGCCTACAGCTGAAAAACTAAGGGAAGCACTTCAGCGAGGAGCTGGGTTTCCACCTACCATCTTGGTTTCCTCTGGTGTGAATAGTTGCTTACAGCTCCAGACTGTATCCATCACTGGAAATCACCCTCAAGCTGCAGGCAACTGGCTCCCCAAGGATACACCACTTCCAGGAGATTCTCAGCTGCTAATAATTGACTGATGCCAAGATACAAAGGTCAGTCCCAATTACTTCAATTAAGCCCATTAATAAAAGAGCTGCCCAGCTCCAAAGGCTCTCTGTAGACTCAACTAAGTCCTCGGTGCAGATGCATCACAGGTTAGTTCTCGTTCTTTCTCTCCTTTTTATTTCTAAAGAGCTACCCTATAAATCTTCTGCATGCAACTTTCCATCTCAAAACGTGTTTCCAGGGAATTTCATTTAAGAAATGCTGCAAAGAACCAAGACCAGAGGGAAAAACGCTTCCTGGACTGTAAGCTGTGGAGTAGGCCTGCTTATGCCCAAATCCTTTCTAAATCACTCTGTTCAGAATGAATTACTTCTTTCTGTACACATTGTGTGTCCTCTAGCTCAGCATTTCTTTATACTTCTTAAATTACTGTGAGTAATTCCTTTAGGCCAAAGCCTATTATTTATTTCGTCCTTACAAAAATTTAGGGATTCATAAGTAAACATCATACATAAAAAAAAAAATCATACATAGCTTTACACACATTTCTGAAACTGCTAGAAATAAACTTCATACCAGTTTCCCTGTGCTTAGCTTTTACCACTCACTTCTGGGTATCTCTCTGACACCTTGGCCTAAGAACGAGGTGGTGGTGGTGGTTGAGTTGCTAAGTCGTGTCCAACTCTTTGCGACCCGTGACCTGTAGCCCACTAGGCTCTTCTGTCCACGGGATTTCCCAGGCGAGAATATTGGAGTGGGTTGCCATCTCTTTCTCCAGGGGATCTTCTCAACCCAAGAACTGAACCCATGTTTCCAGCATTGGCAGGTGGATAGTTTACTGCTGAGTCACCAGGGAAACCCAAGAACTGGGTATCTTCCCTTTATTTTCTCCGATATTGAAGTTTGCTTTTAAGATAAGGCCTGGATTTTTTTATTAAAGGTTTACAAGGCCTTTCAAGACCTGAAAAAACGCTTTTCTTGGCTTCACACTCTTTCATCTCAAAATCTAGCCTCATAGGACTTGCCGTGTGCTGAAGACCTATACTTTCCTGCCTCAGTAAACGAGCTCACACTGGTTCCTCTGTCAGGAATCCTCTCCTGAAATGTTAGAAATCCTTCTTGAAGAACATTGCTCAAATGGCGCCTCTCCTCATGAAGCTACTCCTGATGATACCAAGGAGAATGAATAATTTATTTTTATATATTCTCATTTCCTGTGTCACATTCAACAAATAGTAAGTTGCTCACCAAGCACAGCATTACCTGTGCTACAGAATATTGCCTATATTTATATGGCACATAATAAAACTCAAATTTCTGATTAGTAAATAGGATGATGGCTGTGCTTTCTCTTGGCCTCTGCTTCCTTCTTCTGTAATGTCCTGTCTACATTTCTATTAGCGCTCTTATCATGAAGCTTAGTCATTGCTTAATTTATGACCCATCTTCTTCATTAAACTGTCAGCACCTGAGGCAGGATCCTCTGTCTCTGGTTTTAAAGTGTTTGGCCCATAGCAAAGGCTCATAATTTCTTGGTAAATATCTGTCAGCCCCACCAAACTGTGAGGCCACGTAATGTGCTTGCTTTCTTCATGGCCGTATCCCAGGAATCTCACATAATGCTCAGAACATGGCAGACGAGTCACACGTGTTTGTCTAAGGGATGAGTAAATCATAGCTTTTTGTCAATTTTCTATGTTTTAGATATTGTTCACATTTAATTCTCTTTTCTACTTGGAAAACTACTTACAGGTAAGAACTGTGACTCCTTTAAATTTCCTATCCTGAATATATTATAGGCTTTTAATACAGAAGTGTTCAATTAAAGAGTGTTGGTTTTCTACACAAAACAAACCAATGTCCAAAGATTATAGTATAAATCTTAAAAGACTTAAATTCTGATAAGATTTTCAGACTCAGCAAGCTAACAACTTGAGGCAGAGAAAAGGAAGACTTTAATATTATCACTTAGGGACTTCCCTGGTTGTCCAGTGGTTAAGACGTCACCTTCCAATGCAGGGGGGTGGGGGGTACAGGTTCAATCTCTGGTAGGGGAGCTAAGATCCCACATACCTCATGGCCAAAAATCCAAAACATAAAACAGAGGCAATACATTCAATTTATTTGAATTGAAGATAACAATTTCAATAAAGGTAGGTAACAAATTTGATAAAGACTTTCAAATTGTTCATATAAAAAATTCTTAAAAAAATACTATCAGTTAATCTTATATGAAACATTTCTTGGGTAACTAAAATGATTTTCTGAAATAAAAGGGTTTATTACTGCTGATTAATAGAGTTTCACAATCAGACCAAACTAAACTGGCAAGAAGGGAGAGGAGAATCACACAATTCATGGTATAATGAAAATCATATTTTTTTAATCTAATTACTTGGTTGTTTTTTATGACTTAAGAACTCTGATTTCTCAGAAAATTGCAAATAAGAGATGACTCTTCCTATTCTAGTGGCCTTTTTTTCTCCCTACTATTGAAAACCCTCTTCCTGTGAGACAACCCAAGCATACATCATCTAAGACTTTTTTCAGACTATGCAAATATCTGTGGTTGTGTCTACACGGCATCAAAAGAATGAAATAAGCAAGTGAAAAAATCAGTTAATTTAGAAAAGTCTTTCAAGTTCAAAGCAGAGATAATAGCCCACTGACAATATTTTTTTAAATGTTTGATAATATGAGGAACCAATCTTTATTAGCTTCCTCATTTTGAAAAGCAAGATCCAAACTAGTATCCTTTAGCTGTGCAAGGCATGTTGTCCATATTACACAGCATCTACTAAAACAAAGAGGAAAATTCAATGACTGTAAAACACTGCAAAGAGTGCATATTCTCTTGGGCTCTGCTCAGTTCTTTAATGCTCTGTATATACCTCTGCTGGGGCTTCCCTAGTGGCTCAGAGGTAAAGAATGCGCCCACCAATGCAGAAAATGCGGGTTCCATCCCTGGATTGGGAAGATCCCCTGGAGAAAGAAATGGCAACCCACTCCAGTATTCTTGCCTAGAGACTCCCGTGGAGAGAGAAGCCTAGCAAGCTACAGTGCATAGGGTCTCAAATAGTCAGACACAATTTAGCCAGTAAACAACAACAATATACCTCTACTAGTATTATCATATTTAGTAAAGGTTTGTCTCTGAAGAAGAACAGGAAGTTCTTCTTCATGTTCCTTGAAGACATGAACTGTCTTCTACATTTGTATCTTCTATATCACTATCCTAAGTGCCTAGTCTATAAGAATAACTGTTAATTTAATTAATTAAATAATGGTTTGTTCTATAGTGTATACAAATATGGTGATACATTTGGATCATGAGGATAGATCTGGATTAGTAACTTAAAGCATGTTAGTTCTGCTAAAGCACACGCAGCTGAATACTACTAGGCTGTTACTGTTAAAATATTATCATTATGTTGTAAGATTGCTTAAACATAAGGCGAAGAGTTTTAAATATATGACAGTCAAGTGAAGACCCAGTATGCAGCTTTTAACCCAAAATGTCCTCTAAGCGCCAGAAGCTATAATCAGCCTTTATGAAGAGTCCTCATTATCAAGTGAGACAGTTTTAAGACTAAAGTCTATTACATTTCTAGCTCTGATACAAGGTATACTATAATAAGTGACCTCTTGTAAGTCAGAAACGTAATATGACTCTGACCTTTGAAGTCCATCAAAGAGATCGTATAAATAAGAACCAGATAATTATGAATCTTTTAATTGGTTTTGTGATGTTTGTGACTACTTTTCAATATGAACTCTCCCTCTTGTTTTTTATACTGGGTAGGCCATCTAGTATTGGAGAAGGAAATGGCAACCCACTCCAGTGTTCTTGCCTGGAGAATCCCAGGGACGGGGAAGCCTGGTGGGCTGCCGTCTGTGGGGTTGCACAGAGTCGGACACGACTGAAGCGATTTAGCAGCAGCAGCAGGCCATCTAGTGAAGGCCAAGGACCAGGACAGGAGTGGTGAGTAGATAGGTCTAAGGGCACAGAACTGGTATGGTTTACAGAATAATCTATGGACCCTCTAAGCAACATATATGTATACATTATTTAATTCACAAAACAGGTCTATGACATAGGGTACTATTATTGTTCTCATTTTACAGATGAGAAAATTGAAGGACATAGTTCAAGGAACTTGACCAAGGTGATGCAAACCGTAAGTAGCAAAGCCTGGATCCAAGTGCGACAGGCTGGCTTTCTGATCTCTTTTTTTCTGTCTTCTGGGGCTTAGCAGAATGTCTGAACATAACTGGTGCTCAGCGGATGGAAGGAAGAAAAAATGGATAGATGGATGAAAGGATGGGAAGATAGATGTTTTGACAATGTGTGGAAGCTGGAAAGTCCTGTAAATAATGCTCTCTGTCAAGTCAGAAAAAAACATGATTTTGGATTTCCTGAAATAGTATTTCGATTCACAAAATTATAAGTCAGTCAGAGGCAGGTACTATTTTACTAGGAAGAGAAGGAGTAAGATATCAAGGAGTAAGATAGCAGGAATCAAGGTTGGAATTAGTAGCCTGTAGAATACAAAATTCACAAAGTGCCCTACAAGGAGATACAAATATGAAGTTCAGCTTCGAGAATGTTATAATCAAAATATAGACAAAAGAATCAGGGAAAAGTTTAAGCAACCAGTTTTTTGTTTCTTTTTGTTGTTGTTTAAACTAGAAAAGTAAAAGCTTCTAAGAATTTAGTTTTAGAAATTTCTTTCTACAATCACTTTTTTTTTTCACTTTTCTTCATAAAGGACTGACAGGGCAAGGAAATAGGTGTCTGATGTCAATCCACATCACCTAACTAGCTTAAAAGCTAGTTTGAATGTCTTTAAACCAAAAAATTCAAATAATTTAAAAATTGGCAAAACTCATCTGGCCATTTGGAAATTGGTATGTTTTTCTGTATATTGATTTATATATATTTTATTCTTATAAAGTCAATGGTTAAAAAATTCATTTGATAATATTCGTAAGCTCACATGGTCATTCGTGTAAAAAATCATTTATATTAATTTTTTGTTTCCTTACTGTTTGTGAGTGATCTGGCTTTGTGAATTCTTCTAATCCATGAGCAATTACTATGTTTGAAGTCTTGCTGTGTAGACACATTATGGTATGTGGGTTTTTCACACTGGAGGGAAATTATACAAGTAGAAGACTATAACCAAGATTTGAACAGTTATATGACCCAAACCAAATGCTAGAGAATTGTGTAAATTTCCAGAGTGGAAGCAAAAGATAAATGCCAGATTCCAACCACACATGATTGTGAAAATTTTCAAAGGAAAATTCCAAGAAGCCAAAATTCTACTGTTCCCTTTGTAGTTGTTTGAAAATAAAGCAACCAGCTGGGATCCCTTTATTTGCACATCTGAAAGTATGCAGCAGTGTGGCAAATGGTTTTCTGAAATGAATACATAAGGTCCTTTTTGGAATCGTTGATTTATAGACTTTGAAGAGTTCTTAGGAGGATATCATCCTATTTCAAGTGAAATTACACTTTAGCCATTTTATAGGAAAGAAATCCTGTTTTAAAAGAAATCCAAAGAGGTATAAAATACTCTTTAGAGCACATCAGAAATGTTTGCAAAATGATAACTGTGACTTCTTGAGTGGCAACTTTCAGATATCGTGTTAAGCATTTGCACATTTGTTCAACTATATCTCAAGGATGATACTGTCACCATTTTACAGACTAGAATATGAGTCTTAGAGGATCTAAGCAATTTTCCAGCTCAAACTTGCCAATTATTAGGGGCCAGAGTTCCAAACCAGTTGCATCTGGTTTCACAGTCAGAGCTTTTCCCCCAACATGACCACTGACCTTCACTCATTAGATGGACCTCAAATTCATCATGCTGCATTTTAGATTACCTTCTACTATCATCAAAATGACAGGAGAATATATTGTGTATTGTCACATCTACATTATATGATAATTTAACCTCATTTGAACGTAATGTTCCTTCTGATGTGTATGCAAATTGAGAGAACCAACTGGTATCTATAATCTTTGTGATGGTTTATAACTAATGTAAAATGAGCTTGAAAGTTGTAACTAAGCAGTAAAAGATAAAAATCTTTCATATTTACTCTTAGAGCTTCATTTTAATCTTCTATTTGATTTTGTATCATATAATGAGTGTTTTTGGTGAACTGGATAATTGTTCTCATTTCTTCACTCACCCACGTGATCTTTGTGGTATGTTAGAACAGGAAGAGAATACGCCATCCACACGCACACATGCACACATACACCATTGATGTTGGGTTTTACTGTATGAATTGCTTTAGCCAGTGGAATGTAAGTGACCATAAATGTAAAGGCCATAAATGTAGTAAAGGCCATAAATGTGTTTGGTTTGGTTTGACTCCTTTATACTCTTGTGATCTGCCATGAAAAGAAAAGGCCCAAAGTAATCTCTGATCCAAGAAGAATGTGAAGACGTACAGGGCTAAGCTACAGAATCTGTGGGCTTTTACACAGCATCCTTGTGGCAGTGGCTACCTAATGTGTTTATGATGTAATCTTGCTGGTTGCATTGCTCGGGGACACTGGTACCACTGGATAAGCCACAAGTAGTCCCATTTACACAAGGACCTGTAGAATAAAATTTTGAAAGGATGCGGAATAACTGATTCTCTTAGTCCTGAAAACTGATTTTCTTACTCCTGAAAACTCGAGAGAAAGAGAAATGAAGGCTTGCACATAAGGGCATGGCAGGTGCTAACTTCGAAGGCCCTGTGAAGGCCAGGATATCTTGAGGTAGGATTGAGTTGTCAGGAGACAGTGGTCACAACAGAATCACTGAAATAAGACAAGAAACCCCTAAGTACTGCATAGGAGGAAAGCTGGAACAGCCACAAGTTATGATAGGAAAGGACTGTACAATCTACAGTTGGAATCCCACAGTAATTTAACCAAAGATAAAAGTATCACACTGATTATAGCACAGTCCTTAGGTGTTAGTTCCCTGGTTGCTGTGGCCTACAGAAAGGAGAAATACAGACAGAAGATGAAAGACACATCAAGATACAGAGAATAGCAACAGCATTCTTTTTCAGCCTAAAGGAACATTAGAGATCCACATGCTAATTTAATAGGTGGGTAAAATAAACCCAAGGAAATTAGGCAAGCTGTCCAAATATTTGCAGGGTCCTGACACAAAGATAGACTGAACCCACTAAGCTGATTATTCAGTCCAGTTCTCCTATTACTCCTCACGAGTAAGTAGGTATTTCAAGAACCTCACAATTGTTTGTATTATGTAACTTAAAGTTTGTGTTCAGTTATAGATAGCATTCAGTTAGAGATCATGTTAGTGAATTCAATTTCCATGGTATTAATGAAATTTCATGGTATTAATGAAATTTCATGGTATCAATGAAATTCAGGAAGACCAAGAGGGGTGAAAATATCAGTCATCTTCAAAATTATTACCTACATTACTAAATCTTCATTCTCAATTGTTTCTTAAAACTGTTATTTTGAATAATAAATTTTAGATTATTTTATAAATAAGGATATAAATGTACCTATTGTGAAGCTAATGGGATTCCTTCCCAACCCCTCTGCTATTCTGAATTTTGTGTTTTTCATGCCTTTTTACACTTTTATTGCACATGCATATATGAACCAATACTTAATAGTGCTTACCTTTGAACTTCACAGAAGTGATATCATACTGTACACAATCTTCTAAAACTCCTTTTCATTTCTATTAATAAATGGTTATCGGTGGCACAGTGGTAAAGAATCTGCCAGTGCAGGAGATGCAAGAGATGTGGGTTCGATCCCTGGGTAGAGAAGATCCCCTGGAGAAGAAAATGGCAACCTACTTCAGTATTCTTGCATGGAGAATCCCATGGATGGAGGAGCCTGGAAAGCTACCATCCACTGGGTCACAAAGAGTTGGACACAACTAAATGACTGAACTAACGTATTTAACCGTTTTAATGTTCTATATGTGGTTGTGGTTCTTTGATTTTTATCTACTGTATACAACTGTATCATGTGAAGGAAAGTGAAAGTGTTAGTCGCTCAGTGGTGTCCAACTCTTTGTGATCCTATGGATCCAGGCTCCTCTGTCTATGGAAGGCAAGAATACTGGAGTGGGTTGCCATTTCCTTCTCCAGGGAATCTTCCTGAACCAGGGATTGAAGTTGCTGCTGCTGCTGCTAAGTTGCTTCAGTCATGTCTGACTCTGTGCAACCCCGTGGACTGCAGCCTACCAGGCTCCTCCGTCCATGGGATTTTCCAGGCAAGAGTACTGGAGTGGGGTGCCATTGCCTTCTCCAGGGATTGAAGCTGGGTCTCCTTTATTCTCCCATCTGTGAATAGTTGTGTTTAGTTATGTTCTGTCCAGTCATACTCCTGTACACTTCTCTTGGTGAACATAAATAAGAGTTTCTCAGGTTTATACAAATAGAAAGTTGCATAACATGCAAAAAAGCATATTCCATGTGGTTGCACCAATACAGTCTCCAGCAGTATGTAAGAATTCAAACACCTGACATCATTTGACTTACTAAACTTTTAGCAATGTGCGGTGTTGTATATCATGTGCATTTTATTTGCACTTTCCTGATTTTTAATCAGATTGGGCATATTTTCATAAGTTTTTTGTTTTCCTATGTTTTATGTTTTTCATTTGTTGAAAGGTCTGTTGATATCTTTTGATCATTTCACTATTGGGAATTTTTTAAATTTTTAGTAATATGTAGCCTTTCTCTAGTCTTGAGGCAAATTCACTGTTACATTTCTTAAAAATATGTTCTTTAGGTTTTGATTTGCTTTCACTCTTTTCATGATGTAGTTTGATAAAAAGAAGTTATTAATTTTAAAGCAGTTAAACTTCTCAATCTTTTCTCCATTTTTAGAGATTTTTGCATCTCTTATAAAAATCCTTCCATATCCTGAACTCATGATAGTCAACTTTATGTTATACTCTAAACATTAGAAATTTGCGTTTCCTATTTTAAATTTTTAATCCATTTGGAAATGATTTTGTGTAAACAGCGCAGTCAGTTCCTCTGCATAGATAACCAAATGCTTCAGCACCATATATTGAGTATGCATAACTTTCTTCAGCGATCTGTAAAGACATTTCTATCAGATAGCAAATTACCATAAATTTATGGGTCTATCTCTTATCTCTATACACTGTTCCATTGCTCAGTGTTCCTATCGCTGTATTAAAACCAAACTCTTAATTATTACTTTTAAAATGCCTCATTTTCTGGTGAGAAAATTATCATTAATTTTGCTTTTCATCAGAAATGGCTTGGCTGACTTTTGACTCTGCTCTTCCATATATTTTCCGATAAATATATGAAGTGTTTTAAATTTTTTAAAATAAATATTTTTATTGAATTGCATTGTAACTAAAGATAAATTTTCAAAAAATCTACACTTTGGTGACATTGGTCTTTCTATTCATTGACATGGTTTCACTCTTCCTTTGATTTAGATCTCTTTAATGTCTGTCATAAAAATGTATAACTGTCTCCACAAAAGCCTGAAGTATCCATTTTTGGGTTTATTCCTGGATCTATGTTTAGTTCTATGATGAATGATACACTTTTATAAATTACATTTCCTATTTATTACAAATGCAGCTTGCTTTTGTACATAGATCTTACTGCATGATACCAGCATTTTTAACTTCTTTATGAATTCTAATAGCTTGTCTACAGATATATTGGGGTTTTTCAAGTTGACAGTACCATGATCTGGAAATGAAAGTTTTGTACCTATCTTCCAGTATCTATATATTTTATGCTTTTTTCTTTATTTTTGTTTGTTTACCAAATGGCAAAGTTCATGGTATATCCAGATTTACCATGACAGGCTTCCCACATCTTGAGAGACCATTCTGGAGACTTAGTATCAAAAGAATCAGCTTTAGGACAAAGGGTGTACCAATTTTGCATTCTACTCTTAGCATACAAATCTGCTTGGAAGCTGAATGGCCTAAGTAATTGTCTAGCCAGAGACCTCCCCATGGGACCTGGATCTCATCCAGATGTTTGCAATTAAAAGAATGTGAGTTAGAAAAGCTTCAAAGCTCTATGGTGATAATTCTCAGCCATGCCTTCACTTAAGTCTTATGCAGAAGGTCTTAAAAATGTTAATACCAGAGCACTATCTCAGAAAAATTAAATCAGAATCTCTGGTAGTAGGACCTAGGGATTAGTTTTTTTTTTTTTTCATTTAAACTAAAAACAAACAAAAGCAGTTCACCCATTTCTCCCACCTCCCACTTTTGGCAGTTACCAATCTGTTCTGTATCTATGAGCTTGATTTTGTTATTTGTTTATAGATTCCACATATGAGATCCTACAGTATTTGTCTTTCTCTGCTTGACTTATTTCACTTAGTATAACACCCTCAAGGTTCATTGATGCTGTGGCAAATTCACTTTTCATTTCACTTTGTATAGATTTAGGTATCATTTTTTATAGCCAAATAATATTTCATTGTGTGTATGCATATCTATCACAACATTTTTATCCACTCATCCATCAATGGATACTTAGGTTGCTTCTGTATCTTGACTATTGTAAATAATACTTCAATGAACGTGGGGGTACATGTATCTTTTTGAGTTAGCCCTTTTATTTTCTTTTGATAAATACCCAGAAGTGGAATTGCTGGGTAGTTCTAGTTTTAATTTTTTTAAAGAAACTCCCCACTATTTTCCATAGGGGCTTTACCAATTTACATTCCCATCAATAATGCTCAAGTGTTCCCTTTTCTCTATATCCTGGTCCATGCTTGTCCTTTCTTATCTTTTTGATAATAGCTGTTCTTATAAATGTGAGGTGATATCTCATTGTTTTTTTATTTTATTTGCATTTTCCTGATGATTAATGATGATTATCTTTTCATGTTTGTGTTGGCTATCACTATATCTTCTTTGGAAAAGTGTCTGTTCAAAATTTCTGCCCATGTTTAATCAGATTATTTACTTTTGGTTCTGTTATTGAGTTGTCTGAGTTCTTTATACATATTGGATACTAGCCCCTTATCAGTTGTGTCATGTGCAAATATTTTCTCCCATTTAGTCAGTAGCCTTTTCATTTTGATAAAGGTTTTCTTGCCATGCAGGAGCTTTATAGTTTGATGTAGTCCCACTTGTATGTTTTTGCTCTTGTTGCTCTTGGCTTTGGGATAGGATTAAAAATCATTCCCAAGACTTAGGCTAAGGAGCTTGCTACTTTTTATTCTAAGAGTTTTGCAGTTTCAGGTCTTACACTCAAGTCTTTAATTCACTTTGAGTTAATTTTTATATATGGTTCCAGTTCAGTTCAGTTCTTCAGTCATGTCCGACCCTTTGCGACCCCATGGACTGCAGCATGCCAGGCCTCCCTGTCCATCACCAACTTTTGCAATTTATTCAAACTCATGTCCATTGGGTCGGTGATGCCATTCAACCGTCTATCCTCTGTTGTCCCCTTCTCCTCCCACCTTCAATCTTTCCCAGCATCAGGGTCTTTTCAAATGAGTCAGTTCTTCACATCAGGTGGCCAAAGTATTGGAGCTTCAGCATCAGTCCTTCCAGTGAATATTCAGGACTGATTTTCTTTAAGATGGACTGGTTGGATCTTCTTGCAGTCCAAGGGACTCTCAAGAGTCTTCTCCAACACCACAATTCGAAAGTATCAATTCTTTGGTGCTCAGCTTTCTTTGTAGTCCAACTCTCACATCCATACATGACTACTGGAAAAACCATAACTTTGACTAGATGGACCTTTGTTGGCAAAGTAATGTCTCTGCTTTTTAATATGATGTCTAGGATGGTCATAACTTTTCTTCCAAGGAGCAAGTGTCTTTTAATTTCATGGATGTAGTCACCATCTGCAGTGATCTTGGAGCCCAAGAAAATAAAATCTCTGTTTTTTTTGTTTCCACTGTTTCCATTGTTTCCCCTTCTCCCCCATCTATTTGCCATGAACTGATGGGACCAAATGCCATAATCTTAGTTTTCTGAATGTAGAGTTTTAAGCCAAATTTTCCACACTCCTCTTTCACTTTCATCAAGAGGCTCTCTAGTTCCTCTTTACTTTCTGCCATAAGGGTGGTGTCATCTGCATATCTGAGGTTATTGATATTTCTCCTGGCAATCTTGATTGCAGCTTGTGCTTCATCCAGCCCAGCGTTTCTCATGATGTACTCTGCACATAAGTTAAATAAGCAGGGTGACAATATACAGCCCTGACGTAGTCCTTTCCTGATTGGAACCATTCTGTTCCATTGATCTATATGTCCATTTTTATACCAATATCATACTGTTTTAATTACTATAACTTTGTTATATATTTTGAAATACTAGCCTGATGCATCTAGCTTTGTTTTATCTTAAGATTGTTTTGATGATTTGCAGTCTTTTGTGGCCCATACAATTTTGAAGGATTGTTTGTTCTATTTCTGTGAAAAATGCTATTGGAATTTTGACAATATTTCATTGAATTTGTAGATGGCTTTGGGTAGCATGGACATATAAACAGTATTCTTCCAGTCTATGAGCATAAAATATCTTTCCATTTATTTGTGTCTTCTGTAACTTTCATAATTAATGTCATAGTGAAAGGTTGTTGTTGAATCAAGCGAATACACCGGGATTCTTGGCCCCCGGAGGAGAAGAATTCAATCTGGGGCCAGAGACGAGGCTTGATTGCTCAGAGCTTTTGTGTAATAAAGTTTTATTAAAGTATAAAGGAGATACAGAAAGCTTCTGACATAGGCATCAGAAGGGGGCAGAAAGAGTACCCACCTGCTAGTCTTCAGCTGGATGTTATATAGTCACTAGCAGTCTGTTAATGAAAGAAAGGAATGTCTTAAAATTCAGAATGGCACCAGGCCCCTCACCCATAAGATGCATTTTGGGATAGTCTTGGCGCCAAATGGTTTATCCTGGGCCATAAAATGATTAACTTGAATCTTGAAGAAGGGCAGATCACCATACAAATAGTTTCATTTACATAGATTAGGGGAACAATATCCATACTGGTTTGTCAAGTAGGTTCTGGGCCAAGAGGCGGAACCGACTTGGAGACAGAGTTTGGGGTAAAGGCATAGTACATTAGCATAGCTTAAGACAAACATTTCCATAAGAAAAAGGCATTGGTTATCTCCAGGCTCAAGAATAGCTAACTTCAGGTGAAACCAGGTGTCATTATGGCAACACAGTATTTTAAGAGAAACCTCCCTTTAAATTTGTGTAGAGAAGGAAAAAATATTGCTAGTTTGTTTCCTCCTGCCACTTAAGAGAGATAAAAATGTCTGACACTTGCAGGCTATTTCCTCCATTTGGAGAACCCTGGCCTTCCTGCCTGTTACCCTCTCAATAGGTTTCAGTAGACCTTGGTTAAATTTACTTACAGATATTCTTTTTGTTGTAACTGCAATTAGGATTTTCTTAATTTTGCTTTCTGATAGTTTTCTGTTAGTGTATAGAATTGTGACAGGATTTTGTGTATTGTCTTTGTAGTCTTCAAATTTGCTGAATTCATTTATTAGTTCTGAATTTTTAATGGAGTATTTAGAGTTTTCTGTATGAGTCATCTACAAACAGTGAAATTCTTATTTTTCCTTTCCAATTTGGATATTTTTTTATTCTTGCCTAATTGCTCTGGCTAGGACTTTTCAATAGTATGTTGAATAAAAGTGGTGAAAGTGGGCATCCTGGTCTTGTTCTGGATCTTAAAGAAAAAGTTTTAACTTTCACCATTGAGAATGATGTTAGCTTTGGGCTTGTCATATATGGCCTTTACTATGTTGAAGAACATTCCCTCTATTTCATTTTGTTGGGAGTTTTCATCATTAATTTTGAATTTTGTCAAAAGGTTTTCCTGCATCCAGTGAGATAATCATATGATTTATTCCCCTGGTTAAATCTCACAATCACAGTATATGATCTTTTAATGTATTATTGAAATTAGTTTGCTAGTATCAAAGATTTTTGTATCTGTGTTCATCAGGGACATTGATCTATACTTTGACATCTATTTCTTATCTTACTCCACTAGATAGGACCTACATTAAACTACTAAAAAGAAGAGGTTATATTAAATACTGCTGTCTTGCTCCTGATTTCAGAGGGAAAACTTAAAACATTTAACCATTAAGAACTATATTTGACATAGGTTACTGGTGGGTTTTGGTAAAGATTTTCTCTTCTATTTCAAGTTTGATAAGAATTTTATCATCATGGAATGTTGAATGTTATGGAATACTTTACTCCAGTGATTGAATGAATTATATAGTTTTAGTCTTTATTCTCATAAATGGTGAGTGAAATTTATAGGTTCATTATTATTTTTAAAACATGTATTTTTTTCATTTGTCTTAGTAACTTTGATCATCATTAGTTGTCTTCTTCTTACATCACTTGTCAGATTTTTATCTATATTCTTTTTTTAATTTTATTTTTTAACTTTACAATATGGTATTGGTTTTGCCATATATCAAATGAATCCGCCACAGGTATACATGTGTTCACCATCCTGAAGCCTCCTCCCTCCTCTGTCCCCATACCATCCCTCTGGGTCGTCCCAGTGCACAAGCCCTAAGCATCCAGTATCGTGCATCGAACCTGTTCTGGTGATTCGTTTCATATATGATATTATACATGTTTCAATGCCATTCTCCCAAATCATCCCACCCTCTCCCACTCCCACCAAGTCCAAAAGACTGTTCTATACATCAGTGTCTCTTTTGCTGTCTCATATACAGGGTTATTGTTACCATCTTTCTAAATTCCATATATATGCATTAGTATACTGTATTGGTCTTTTTCTTTCTGGCTTACATCACTCTGTATAATAGGCTCCAGTTTCATTCACCTCATTAGAACTGATTCAAATGTATTCTTTTTAATGGCTGAGTAATACTCCATTGTGTATATGTACCACAGCTTTCTTACCCATTCATCTGCTGATGGACATATTCTTAAATGAGATTGGAATGTGCTATCTCATAATGTCCTTTTCTAACTTTGATATCAAGGTTACACTGACTTCATTAAATGACTTTGGAATTGCTAACATTCTTTCTGATCTCTGGAAAATATGTGACACTTATTATCGCTTCATTGAAAATTTAGTAGAACTGGTATATAAAACATTCAAGGTGGTTTTCTTTGTGGGAAGATTATTGATTATAGATTTAATTACTAATTTTAGGACAATTCATGCTTTCTATTTCCCCTTCATTTGCTTTCAGTATTGTATGTTTTCTAAGAATTCATCTATTTTGTTAGTACCATAAACATTTTCTATTAATTTTCCTGTTGGACTCTAAATCTTTCCAGTTTTTACTCTATCTTCAGTTATGCATTTTTAAAATTCATAACATTATTCCTAACTCCTACATTCTCCAGTCTCATCAGAGATTTGCTCAATTAATCTTTTAAAGAAATCATTTCTGTTCTTTCCAATCTTTTTCTTTACTACACTCATCATTCTTTTCTTGGTTTTATTCCTTTGTTCTTTTTCTTATAAATGTTGATGTCTAACTTACTCTCTGTTCGTTTCCAAGGCAAACCATTCAATATCACAGTAATCCAAGTCTATGCCCAACCAGTAACACTGAAGAAGCAGAAGTTGAACAGTTCTATGAAGACCTACAAGACCTTTTAGAACTAACACCCAAAAAAGATGTCCTTTTCATTATAGGGAACTGGAATGCAAAAGTAGGAAGTCAAGAAACACCTGGAGTAACAGGCAAATGTGGCCTTGGAATACGGAATGAAGCAGGGCAAAGACTAATAGAGTTTTGCCAAGAAAATGCACTGGTCATAGCAGACACCCTCTTCCAACAACATAAGAGAAGACTCTACACATGGACATCACCAGATGGTCAACACCAAAATCAAATTGATTATATTCTTTGCAGCCAAAGATGGAGAAGCTCTATACAGTCAGCAAAAAACAAGACCAGGAGCTGACTGTGGCTCAGATCATGAACTCCTTATTACCAAATTCAGACTTAAATTGAAGAAAGTAGGGAAAACCATTAGACCATTCAGGTATGACCTAAATCAAATCCCTTATGATTATACAGTGGAAGTGAGAAATAGATTTAAGGGCCTAGATCTGATAGAGTGCCTGATGAACTATGGAATGAGGTTCGTGACATTGTACAGGAGACAGGGATCAAGACCATCCCCATGGACAAAAAATGCAAAAAAGCAAAATGGCTGTCTAGGGAGGCCTTACAAATAGCTGTGAAAAGAAGAGAAGCAAAAAGCAAAGGAGCAAAGGAAAGATACAAGCATCTGAATGCAGAGTTCCAAAGAATAGCAAGAAGAGATAAGAAAGCCTTCCTCAGCGATCAATGCAAAGAAATAGAGGAAAACAACAGAATGGGAAAGACTAGAGATCTCTTCAAGAAAATCAGAGATACCAAGGGAAAATTTCCTGCAAAGATGGGCTCAATAAAGGACAGAAATGGTATGGACCTAACAGAAGCAGAAGATATCAAGAAGAGGTGGCAGGAATACACAGAAGAACTGTACAAAAAAGATCTTCATGTCCCAGATAATCACGATGGTGTGATCACTGACCTAGAGCCAAACATCCTGGAATGTGAAGTCAAGTGGGCCAAACAAAGCTAGTGGAGGTGATGGAATTCCGCTTGAGCTATTTCAAATCCTGAAAGACGATGCTGTGAAAGTGCTGCACTCAAGATGCCAGCAAATTTGGAAAACTCAGCAGTGGCCACAGGACTGGAAAAGGTCAGTTTTCATTCCAATCCCAAAGAAAGGCAATGCCAAAGAATGCTCAAACTACTGCACAATTGCACTCATCTCACATGCTAGTAAAGTAATGCTCAAAATTCTCCAAGCCAGGCTTCAGCAATATGTGAACCATGAACTTCCAGATGTTCAAGCTGGGTTTAGAAAAGGCAGAGGAACCAGAGATCAAATTGCCAACATCCGCTGGATCATCAAAAAAGCAAGAGAGTTCCAGAAAAACATCTATTTCTGCTTTATTGATTATGCCAAAGCTTTTGACTGTGTGGATCACAATAAACTGTGGGAAATTCTGAAAAAGATGGGAATAACAGACCACCTGACCTGCCTTTTGAGAAATCTGTATGCAGGTCAGGAAGCAACAATTAGAACTGGACATGGAACAACATGGTTGTTCCATTTGGTTCCAAATAGGAAAAGGAGTACATCAAGGCTGTATCTTGTCACCCTGCTTATTTAACTTATATGCAGAGTACATCATGAGAAACGATGGACTGGAAGAAACAAGATGGAATCAAGACTGCCGGGAGAAATATCAATAATCTCAGATATGCAGATGACACCACCCTTATGGCAGAAAGTGAAGAGAAACTAAAAAGCCTCTTGGTGAAAGTGAAAGTAGAGAGTGAAAAAGTTGGCTTAAAGCTCAACATTCAGAAAACGAAGATCATGGCATCCAGTCCCATCACTTCATGGGAAATAGATGGGGAAACAGAGGAAATAGTGTCAGACTTTATTTTTTTGGGCTCCAAAATCACTGCAGATGGTGACTTCAGCCATGAAATTAAAAGATGCTTACTGCTTGGAAGGAAAATTATGTCCAACCTAGACAGCATATTCAAAAGCAGAGACATTACTTTGCCAACAAAGGTCCGTCTAGTTAAGGCTATGGTTTTTCCAGTGGTCATGTATGGATGTGAGAGTTGGACTGTGAAGAAGGCTGAGTGCTGAAGAATTGATGCTTTTCAACTGTGGTGTTGGAGAAGACTCTTGAGAGTCCCTTGGACTCCAAGGAGATCCAACCAGTCCATTCTGAAAGAGATCAGCCCCGGGATTTCTTTGGAAAGAATGATGCTAAAGCTGAAACTCCAGTACTTTGGCCACCTGATGCGAAGAGTTGACTCATTGGAAAAGACTGTGATGCTGGGAGGGATTGGGGGCAGGAGGAGAAGGGGACGACAGAGGATGAGATGGCTGGATGACATCGCTGACTCGATGGACATGAGTCTCAGTGAACTCTGGGAGTTGGCGATGGACAGGGAGGCCTGGCATGCTGCGATTCATGGGGTCACAAAGAGTCGGACACCACTGAGTGACTGAACTGAACTGAATGTTTTTATGTGTTTGAGAAGAATGTTTATTCTCTTAATATAAGTAAATGATTCCATACATACCTATTGATTTAAATTTATTGATTTTGTGGCTCAACTCTTACAATTATATTTTATTTGTGTGACCTTCGACAGTATAAAAGAGTATATAAGCTCTTCATAATGGTGGTGTGCTTATTTATCCCTCTATAAATTTCTTACAAATATATTGAGGTGATTTTATTAGGTGCGTATTAGTTTAGAATTACAGTATCTTCCTGGTGAACTGAGCTTTTTAAGTTGAACTTTTAACATTGTGTGATTACCTTTTCTATTTCTACTTATGTTGGGGGTTTTAAGTTATTTTATGGTATTAATATAGTCAAACCATTTCTTCTTAACATCCCTTCATTTTTCACTTTCCCAAGTTACACTTTCCTCCTTATTCTTGGATTTTAACTTAAAAAAAAATTTTTTTTTAGTTTAAGGATAATTGCTTTACAGAATTATGTGGTTTTCTGTCATACATCAACAAAAATCAGCCATAAGTACAGCCATGTCCCCTCCCTCCCATCTCCCTCCCCACCCCACCCTTCAGCCTGTCACAGAGCCCCTGTTTGAGTTCCCTGAGTCATAGAGCAAATTCCTATTGGCTATCTGTTTTACACATGGTATTGTAAATTTCTATGTTACTCTTTCCATACATCTCCCCTTCTCCCTCCTCTCCTCCCACCTCGTCCATAGGTCTGTTCTCTATGTCTGTTTCTCCATTGCTGCACTAAAAATAAATTCATCAGTGACATCTCTTCAGATTCCATATATATGTGTCTGTATATGATATTTATATTTCTTTCTGACTTACTTCACTCTGTATAATGGGCTCTAGCTTTGTCCACCTCCTTAGAACAGATTCAAATGCATTCCTTTTAGTGACTGAGTGGTATTCCACTGTATATATGTACCACAGCTTCTTCATCCATCCATCCATCAATGGACATCTAGGTTGCTTCCTTGTTCTAGCTACTGTAAACAGTGCTGCAGTAAACAATGGGGTACATATGTCTTTTTCAATTTTCATTTCCTCAGGGTATAAGCCTAGGAGTGGGATTGCTGGGTCATATGGTGGTTTTACTCCTAACTTTTTAAGGCGTCTCCATTACCGTCTTCCATAGTGGCTGTGTCAGTTTACATTCCCACCAGCAATGTAAGAATGTTCTTTTTTCTCTACACCCTCTCCAGACTTTTTGATGAGGGCCATTCTGACTGGTGTGAGGCAGTATCTCATTGTAGTTTGACTTGTATTTCTCTTATAATGAGTGATATTGATAATCTTTTTATGTGCTTGTTAGCCATCTGTATGTCTGATTTGGAGAAATGTCTCATCAGGTCCCTTTCCCTCTTTTTGATTAGGTTGTTTGCTTTTCTGTTATTGAGTTGTATAAGCTGCTTGCCTATTTTGGAACTTAATTCTTTATCAGTTGTTTCCCTTGCTATTATTATCTCCCATTCTGAGGGTTGTCTTTTCACCTTGTTTGTAGTTTCCTTTGCTGTGCAAAAGCTTTTAAGTTTAATTAGGCCCTGCTTATTTATTTTTGTTTTTATTTCCATTACTATAGGAGGTGGGTCATAGAAGATCTTGCTTTGATTTATGTCATTAAGAGTTCTGCCTATGTTCTCCTCTAAGAGTTTAATAGTTTCTGGTCTTGCATTTAGGTCTTTAATTGATTTTGAGTTTATCTTTGTGTATGGCTTTAGGTAGTGATCTAACTTCATTCTTTTGCATGCAGCTGTCCAGTTTTCCCAGTACCATTTATTGAAGAGGCTGTCTTTGCCCCATTGTATATTCTTGCCTCCTTTGCCAAAAATAAGGTACCCATAGGTGCATGGGCTTATCTCTGGGTTCTCTATCTTGTTCCATTGGTCTATATTTCTGTTTTTGTGCCAGTACCATACTGTCTTGATGACTGTAGCTTTGTAGTATAATCTGAAGTCAGGAAGGTTGATTCTTCCAGCTCCATTCTTCTTTCTCAAGACTGCTTTGGCTATTCAGGGTCTTTTGTGTTTCTGTATGAATTGTGAAAATATTTTTCTAGTTCTGTGAAAAAAAAAAAACCATTGGTAATTTGATAGGGATTGTGTTGAACCTGTAGATTGCATTGGATTTTAACATTTAAGCCAGTTGAATAATTCTGTTTAGTGTGATTATTAATATATTTGAAATGTTTTATCAACATCTTTGTGTACTGTCACAACCTTTTCTATGCTTTCTCTTTACTCTTTTTTGGAATAGTTATTTTTGCTTGTTTTCCTGTTTTTTTTTTTTTTTCCTTCTACTGTTTGGAAGTTATATATTCTGTTTCTAGAATATTGAAATATTACCATGCAAAAGTTTAATATGTCAACCTACCACATGAATAATACAAGAATCTTATATAATTTTGACTATAATAAAACTAATGCCAATCTATTGGATAATTTTGCCCATATTTCCATTCTTTTTTATTTTAATCAGAAAAAAATGGACATTTTTATCATTTTATAAAATATTTGTTTATTCCTTTTTTCCTTTGTGCATCTATATTTTCTATTTAAAATCACTTTTCTTTTTAAAAAAATGTTGTAGAAACCATTTCCCTGAGTTCACAATTCTTAGCTGAAGTTTATTTTTCTGAACACTTTGAAGATATTATCCCACAGTCTTCTGATTTTAATATTGCTCTTGAGAGATCTTGTATCTGAATAAATGTTCCATCAGGTGATTTTTTTCTCTCTGGCTGTTAAAAATAGTGCCTTTAGTTGAGAATATAACTTTTTTATTTACAAGTTGCTGCTGCTAAGTCACGTCAGTCATGTCAGACTCTGTGTGACCCCATAGATGGCAGCCCACCAGGCTCCGCCGTCCCTGGGATTCTCCAGGCAAGAACGCTGGAGTAAGTTGCCATTTCCTTCTCCAATGCATGAAAGTGAAAAGTGAAAGTGAAGTCGCTCAGTCGTGTCTGACTCTAGCGACCCCATGGACTGCAGCCTACTAGGCTCCTCCATCCATGGGATTTTCCAGGCAAGAGTACTGGAGTTGGGTACCATTGCCTTCTCCGATTTACAAGTTAAAATATTATAAAATTTTAGAGATTCATCAAACAGACACTAATGGCACTTAAGAAGCATTTACTATTGGGGAATGTTGTCCATGTAGAAGGATCATTAAATGATATGATGACAGTCATTCAGACTGTTTCCCTCCTCCCCAAATGCCCTTTTATCTTTTATTGTTCTAAATTCTACTTTAGGTTAAAGTTGTGTTTTCATAAAATTTTATGTGGCAGAATCTTTATTTTCACTCAGATACTTTTAAAGTCATTCTCCAGAAAGGCCTTTCCTAATCACTTCATCTGAGTAATTATTCACTGATTACTCATTCTAATTTAGTTGGCCATTTATCACCATATACCCTAATTTAATTCTTTGAACTGTATTTACCACTATCTGATATTTTCTGTTTGCTGTCTTTTCACAGTAAAACATAAGACCTGTGAGGACCAAACTTTGTTACTCATCACTGCGGCCCTACAGTTTAGAAAAATATCTGGTACACAAGAAGTTTTAAATATATTTGCTAAATTTCTGAATGAAATACATGTAACATGTATATACTCTTGAAAGATATAATACTTAGAATACTTATCTACTACACTTAGTAAGTGAAGTGAAAGTCGCTCAGTCATGTCTGAACTTGGTGACCCCATGCACTGTAGCCTGCCAGGCTCCTCTGTCCCTGTCCATGGAATTCTTCAGGCAGGGATCCTGGAGTGGATGGCAGTTCCCTTCTCCAGGGGATCTTCCCAACCCAGTGATTGGACCTAGGTCTCCTGCATTGCAAGCAGATACTTTACTATCTGAGCCACTAGGGAAGCCCTGATACCTGTTAGTAGTTCATTTACCAAAATGAATGGACCCTTTAATTATTGTCTAAGATATGTTTTAGCAGCCAGAAGATGAGAAATATAGGGAGGAAGATATTAAAATACCACTGAAAGATCTGGCTTCCCTGCTTGCTCAGCGGTAAAGAATTTGCCTGCAATGCTGGAGCCACAGGAGATGTGGGTTGAATCCCTGGGTTGGGAAGATCCCTTGGAGGAGGAATTGACAACCCACTCCAAGTATTCTTGCCTAGAAAATGTCCCAAGGACAGATAAACGTGGTGGGCTACAGTCCAGGGTGTCTCAAAGTGTCGGACACAACTGAGCAACTGAGAATGAGCTATGATCTACTGGAAGATCACAAAATGGGGAACACTAAAACCAAAGTTGCCCAGATTCTCTCATGATGCTTTAATCTTTGGGAGGGAAAAGTGATTCTAAGAACAAGCTGTTAAAAAACTAGAAATTCATATCTTTCCATATTATGTTTAATGTAAAATTCCATCTCCTATTTTCTTGCTTTGTTATTATAGGGCTCTACTTTTTTAAACACTTATTTAATACTTAATTTTTATTTAATAATTAGTAAACTAAATTGTTACAACTCAGTGGTGAAAAGTGTGGCAAATGAGGAGTGGAAGTGAACCAGTGTTAGAAACCACTACTCTAGTTTGGGAGTAACAAGTAAATAGCTCTTACTACAACTGATACCCATGAAGTCATAACTAATCAACTGTGCACTCAGGCTTGATTAGTGGAGGAGAAGGGGATGACAGAGGATGAGATGGTTGGATGGAATCACCGACTCAATGGACTGAGTTTGAGTAAATTCCAGAATTGTTGATGAACAGGGAATCCTGGTGTGCTGCAGTTCTTGGGGTTGCAAAGAGTCAGACACAACTGAGTGACTGAACTGAACTGAAATAAAAGTGACCAGCAAGATATGAAGCTAGTTTTGATAGCCCATCATGGCAGTCAACATTGGAGTTGGAGAGATCAGGTAGCAAATCAGATCTATCTGATCACTGTCAGAATCAGCTGAGAAGGTGATTATTGAATACAGGCAGAAAAGAGTAATTTTGTCCCTCCTAGCTCTCTTGAGCTGTTGAGCCACTCCCCAGGGACTCATTAAACCAGCAGAGAGGGATTTGAAAGAGAAATGGATTCCACACATTCTGCCATTTCCTTATGGTTATTGGGATCCTATTTACCCTTCAGACTGGGAGGCCTTGGCAAACATCTGTTACATTCATGTTTTAAGAACTTCTACTCTTTTTAATAATACATAATGATTCAAACAGCTGGAGTTCCTTCCTTTCAATAAAACCCACATTCATTTTTGGTCTCTTCTTCCTTTACTAATTGTCTCATTATTTGATGAGAAGTGTCATTAGTGGGTTGAAAAAAGACATCATCCATCTTGCAGCTGTTTGCCTAATCTCTTCTCAGTGATGTTTGTTGACCAAGAAACATATCAACCAAGAGGGCTGTCCAACAGAGCATAAAACTTATCCACTGAACTCTGAATAATTAAACTCATTTTGGGAAAAGACAATCTTTTTCTAATGCAATAAACCTACAGTTAAAACTTTTCTGTTTTATTGAGATATAATTGACATTCAGCACTGTGTAAGGTGTTCAGCATAATGATTAGACTTTATATGTTGTTACATAATTACCACAAAATTTAGTTAACATCATCTCATACATTAGATACCAAAAAATAATAATAATAATAATAAAGATTTTTCTTTCCTTATGCTGAGAACTGTTAAGTTAGCACTGCTATATGGTATGTTAGAAGGATATTAAGTATAATCATCACATTATACCCCTAGTGAAGTGCAAGTCACTTAGTCATGTCTGACTCTTTGCAATCCCATGGACTATACAGTCCTTGGAATTCTCTAGGCCAAAATACTGGAGTGGGTAGCCTTTCCCTTCTCAAGAGGATCTTCCCAAATCTGGGATCAAACCCAGGTCTCCCACATTGCAGGCTAATTCTTTACCAGTTGAGCTACCAGGGAAGACCTATATCCCTACTAGTACTTATTTTATAACTGGAAGTTTGTAGCTTTTGACCACCTTTGCTCAATTCTCCCCTCCTTCCAATTCCCACTTCAACTATCCACAAATCAGATCATTTTTTTGGATCAGTTTGGGATTAAAAATTTTTTTTTAGATTCCACCTGTGAGATCAAACAGTGTGCCTTTCCCTCTCTGACTTATTTTACTTATCATAATGCCCTCAAGGTCAAACCATGTTTCTGCAAATGGCAGGGTCTTCTTCTTTTTGTGGCTTAATAATATTCTATCACATATATATACATATATGCACATACACCACAAATTCTTCATCCATTCATCCATTATCAGGCCCTTAGGTTGCTTCTGTGTCTTGGCTATTATAAATAACACTGCTATGAACATAGGGATGTAGATAATCTGTTCAACAAAGTTTTAATTTCCTTCAGGTATATTCTCAGAAGTAGAATTGCTGGAACATATGAAAGTTTCTATTTTAAATTTTTTGAAGAATATCCATACTGTTTTTCATAGTGGCTGCACCAATTTACATTCTTGCTGACAATACACAAGTCTTCCCTTTTCTCTGTTTCCTCACTTACACTTGTTATCCCTTGTCTTTTTAATGCTGAGCATTCTAATAGACCAGAGATGATATTTCATTGTAGCTTTTGATTTACATTTCCTTTTTGATTAGTGATGTTGAATACCTTTTCATGTACCTTCTGGCCATCTGAATTTATCTTCTTTGTAAAAATGTCTGTTCAGATCTTTTGCCCATTTTTTTTAATTTGACTTTTCATTTTTGCTATTTAGTTCTCTGAGTTCATAATATTTTGGCTCTTAACTCCTTATCAGATAAATGATTTGCAAATGTTTTTCCATAATGTAGGGTGTCTTTTCATTTTGTTTATGTTTTTTTGCGTTTTATTTTTCTATTTAGAAAGAAGCTTTTTAGTTTGTAATCACACCTGTTCGTTTTCCATTTTGTTGCTTTTGCTTTAAGTGGCAAATTAAAAAATATATATCATTACTAAGACCCATATGCAGAACCTTTGTCATGTGTTTTCGTCTAGGGATTTGTGATTTCTGGTTTTATATTTAAATCTTTGCTTCCATGCATGCTAAGGCACTACTATTTCAAATTAATTTTGTGAGTGTTAAGGATCTAGACATTATTTGAGGAAAGAAAAAGATGGCGGAGGAGTAGGTGGATGTGAAGTACGTCTCTCTCCATGGATACAGCAGGAATACACAGAAGTGCAACCAGAACACCAGCTGAGTGGACAGGAGTACCTGACCACTGGAACATAATATGTAGAACCACGCAAAACTCAGTAGGACGAAGGAACTAGGGGGGAAAACAGGAGTGTTAGTAGTACTGGACCTGCCCTCAGCAGATGGTGGAAATGAAGCAGGGATCTCATCCCCACAGTGGGGCAGTTGTCTGAGTCAAAGGAGAAACATTTAAGGCTGAGAGTGAAACAGCTGATCTGTGGCAGCCTAAATGGAATGAGAATCGGACAGTCCTTGCCACAGCCATACATACCCGAGATAGGAATGCTGGTCCCCTGGAAGGCACAGTGGCTGAGATGTGGAGTTTAGGGATTGTGGAGCAATCCCAGGGCAAGGGCTACTGTTGACTGTGGAGAGACAGATTGAGAGGATGTGAGGGAGGAGATTGTGGTGGGAAATGCCTATGGAGGAAAGCCTGGCAGCCACGGAAGCAAGGCGATACTACTGAGTCACACACAGAGGGTGGAGCCATCACCATAACCTCCCTCTCCCTGCATGCCAGCATCCGCACCTGAATAATAGAGAGGCTGGCCCATCAAATGCCTGACACACTGAACTACAGTGTAGGACCCTACCCCGGGTGCCCCTTTAAGTACCTGACATGCCGATATACAGAGCAGAACCTCAGCCAGGGGGGCCACTCCATGTGCCTGACGTACCAAACAAAAGAGAAGAACCCCAGGCAAGGGAGTCCTTAAGTGCGGGAACAGGCGGGGCTGCAGAGGAAGACTGGCCGAAGAGGCCTTTTTATCGCCAGCTACAAGAGGCTCGAAAAAACGACTCTGATAGGGCGTAACTCCTGCAGTGGAGGCAGTCTGTGTCCCTGCACACTCGGTGCCGCCAGGGTCCCTGCAAGCCAAGCAGCTGTGCCACCTTCATGCTCAACTCTCACTGGGGCAGATCTGCCACAGGCAAAAAAAAAAAGTCTTGCATCTGTGTGCACAGGGTTGCTTCAATCGTGTCCAACCCTTTTCAACCCTGTAGACTGTGCCCTGCCAGGCTTCTCTGTCAGGGGGGTTCTCCAGGCAAGAATACTGGAACGTATTGGCCAATACTGGTTGCCATTCTCTTCTAGAGCACTATATTTCCTGCTGCCCTAGCTGCCAACACCCTTGAGTACCTGGTGCTGCCAGAACCCCTGCAACCCAAGCAGCTGTACCATGTCCACAGCTGGCCCTCACAGGGGCAAACTCAAGCCCTCCAAGGCAGCCTCAGGAGCAAACCCCAGTGGACGACCCACATGTGGAGGTGGAAATAAAACCACAATTGAAACCCAGGGGCAATGTGGCTAAGGAAGACTCAAAACCTTCCCACCAGCTGTACAAGCTGCAGATTAAATCCACACAATCAACTAAGCAAACTCTTTGTGTCTATGGAATATATAAAAGGCCATTGAGAGCTCCCCCAAAATAAAATGCACTAGCTCTGATAGCTGTGGACATTGGAGGTAAGAACACACAGGAGTAGAACCAAATTAGAATCTGAGCAGCAGAGTTGGAAGGTATCTTGGAGAGATAAGGTGGACTGTGACTCCCAGTGAGTGAAAGGACTCTGACAGCAGTGACTCAAGAAAAACATTTATTACTCATTTTTTGACATGTTCTGTAGATTCTTTTACATTTTTTTTTTCTTTTTTCCCCTCTGTTATAGTTGTTGATTTTATTGGCACTAAGAAATCCAATTAAGCTTTTGAGATTCTTTTTTTCTCAGTCACATTTTTTATTGTTATAAACCCCTGCCTCTATGTTGGGCTTTTGAGGTTCTGTGGAGTTTTCTCTTTTTATTTTCTTTTTCTTTTTTTTAAATTGCAATTTAATTTTTTAAACCTATTATTTTTCTACATTTAGTCTTTTGTTTGCTTTTCCTACTGTTCTTTTCCACTTGCAGTTAATCTTTAACATATATAAATCCTCTTTATCTACCTCTATTTAATTTTGCTTATCTATTCTTTCTTTTCTTTCTCTCCTTTCCTCTCAACATTTGTTAGTTTTATTTTCATTGCTTTATTCCCCAATTGGCACCTTGCTTTAGTTTTGTTTTCCAGTTTGTGCTTTAATTAGTTTTGTTCTGGTAGATATGATTTTTGGTTTCCTTTGTTTGTCAGGTCAATATATTGTACTTTATTTTTGTTGGGCTGTTTTGGTTTTGCTTATGGGTGTATATGTGTATATTTAGTCACACTTTCTATTGTTGTTATAAACCTCTGCCTGTACATTGAGCTTTTGCAGTTGTGCAGAGTTTTCCTTATTTTCCTTTTTTTTTCTTTCTTCTCCTGTATTTTTTTTTTTCTCTTTTTTAAAATTTTAATTTTAATTTTTTAACCTATTATATTTTTTCTACATTTATTCCTTTGTTTGCCTTTCCTACTGTTCTTTTCCCCTTGCAGTTAATCTTTAATGTATATAACACTTCATCTACCTCTATTTAACTTTGCATATCCTTTCTTTTCTTTCTCTCCTTTCCTCTCAACACATTTGTTAGTTTTGTTTTCATTGCTTTATTCCCCACTTGGCACCTTGCTTTTGTTTTGTTTTCCAATTTGCGCTTAAGTTAGTTTTGTTATTAACTGATAAATATAATTTTTTTTTAATTTCCTTTGTTCGCCAGATCTATCTACTGTACTTTATTTTTGTTGGACTGTTTTCACTTTGCTTGTGGGTGTATATATATATGTGTGTGTGTGTGTGTTTCATTGTTTTAATTATTACTTGCCTGATTTTGTAACTGCCATTGGCTTGGGATTCATCTTTGGTTTCTCGTTCTTTGAGATTTGTTTTAATCTCATCTAATGCCATAACAAACCACAAGATTCTTGTGGAATCTTCATTCCTGACAAGAGATCAAGCCCTGAGCCTTTGGAGTGGGAGCACTGACTCCAAGACCCTGGGCTACCAGAGAACTAATACTAGAGAGTATCAAATAGTGAGAACTCACACAAAGGAAACTACTTGAATACAAGCCCCGGCATCACCCAACCACCAGTAGCACCCTGTGCAGGACACTTCATCTAAACAACAAGCAAAACAAAAATACAAACCCAGTCATCAGCAGACAGGAGTACCACCTCACTTAGCCTTGGCCAACAGAGTAAAAACAAACAAACAAACACTCAGCCCAAATCTCATGCTATATGATGCTCACACAAACCACTGGACCAACCTTAGGAGGGCAGAAACCAAAAGGAAGAAAGAATTCAATCTTATTCAAGGAAAGAATTCAACTTTCCTTGAAGCCTGAGAAAAAGAAACCTCAAACACAATAACTTTAAAAAAATTTTAAAGGCAGAGAAATACTGCACAAATGAAGGAATAAACTAGAAGCACAGAAGTCCAAATAAATGAAGAAGAAATAGGAAAACTACCTGAAAAAGAATTCAGAATAATGATAGTAAAGTGAAGTGAAGTTGCTCAGTCATGTCTGACTCTTTGTGACCCGTGGACTGTAGCCCACCAAGCTCCTCCGTCCATGGGATTCTCCAGGCAAGAATACTGGAGTGGGTTGCCATTTCCTTCTCCAATGATAGTAAAGATGACCAAAAGCCTTGAAAACAAAATGGAGAAAATGCAAGAATCAATTAACAAAGACCTAGATGAATTAAATAATAAACATACAGAGGCAACACAATTACTTAAATTAAAAATACTCTAGAAGGAATCAACAGCAGAATATCTGAAGCAGAATGAGTCAGTGAGCTGGAAGATAAAATGGTGGAAATAACTTCTGAAGAGCAGAATAAAGTAAAAAGAATGAAAAGAGCTGTCTCTGAGGACCATATCAAATGCACCAACATTCAAATTATAGGGGTCCCAGAAGAAGAAGAGAAAAATAAATGGTATGAGAAAATTTTTGAAGAGATTATAGTTGAAAATTTCCCCAACATGGAGAAGGAAATAGTCAATCCAAGTCCAAGAGGCACAAAGAGTCCCAAACAGGATAAACCCAAGGAGAAACACACCAAGACACATACTAATCAAACTAACAAAGACTAAACACAAAGAATATTACAAGCAGCAAGGGAGAAGCAACACGTAACATACAAAGGAAACCCCATACGTTTAACAGCTGTTCTTTCAGCAGAAACTCTGCAGGCCAGAAGGGAATGGCAGGATATATTTGAAGTACTGAAAGGGAGAAATCCACAACCAAGATCACTGTGCCCATCAAGGATCTCATTCAAAATTGATGTAGAAATAAAAAGCTTTTCAGACAAGCAAAAATTAAGAGAATTCAGTACCCCCAAACCAGCTTTACAACAACTATTAAAGGGACTTATAGGCAAGAAATGCAGCAGAAGAAAAAAGATCTACAAAATCAACCCCAATTAAGAAAATAGCAATAGGAACATATATTTCAATAATTACTTTAAGTGTAAATGGATAAATGCTCCAACCAAAAGACATAGACTGACTGAATGGATACAAAAACAAGACCCATATATATGCTGTCTATAAGAAACCCACTTCAGACCTCAAGACACATATAGACTGAAAGTGAGAGAATGGAAAGGTATATTCCATGCAAATGGGAAGCAAAAGAAAGCTGGAGTAGCAATCCTCATATCAGACAAAATAGACCTTAAAATAAAGAATATTACAAGAAATAAGGAAGGACACTACATAATGATCAAGAGATCGATCCAAGAGGAAGACATAACAATTGTAAATATCTATGCACCCAACATAGGATCACCTCAATACATAAGACAAACACTAGCAGACATAAAAGCAGAAATTGACAGTAACACAATAATAGTTGGAGATTTTAATACCCCACTCACACCAATGGACAGATCATCAAAACAGAAAATTAATAAGGAAACATAAATCTTAAATGATACATTAGATGAGATGGATCTCATTGATATCTTCAGGACATTCCATCCAAATGCAGAAGAATACATCTTCTTCTCAAGTGCATATGGAACATTCTCCAGGATAGACCACATCTTGGGTCACATATCAAACCTCAGTAAATTGAAGAAAATTGAAATCATATCAAGCATCTTCTCTGACCACAATGCTATGAGACTAGATGTCAATTACAAGGAAAAAAAAGTGTAAGAAACACAAACACATGGGGACTAAACAACAAGTTTCTAAATAACCAAAAGGTTACTGAAAAAATCAAAACTGAAATCAAAAACTTTCTAGAAACAAATGACAATGAAAACATGACAACTCAAAACCTATGGGATGCAGTGAAAGCAGTTCTTAAGAGCAAAGTTTAAAGCAATACACTCCTACTTCAAGAAACAAGAAAAACATTGAATAGACAACTTTACACATAAAACAACTGGAAAAGAACAACAACAACAACAAAAAAAAAAAACCACCAAAATTAGTAGAAGGAAAGAAGTCATAAAGATCTGAGCAGAAATAAATGAAAAAGAAATGAAAGAAACAATAGTAAAGACTAATAAAACTAAAAGCTGGCTCTTTCTTTGAGAAGATAAACTAAATTGACAAACCTTTAGCCAAACTCATCAAGAAAAAAAAAGAATTAGAGATGAAAAAGGAAAAGTTACATAAGACAATGAAGAAATACAAAGGATTATAGGAGACTGTTATAAACAACTATATGGCAATAAAATGGATAATCTGGAAGAATGGACAGATTCTTAGAAAATTCAATCTTCCAAGACTAAACCAGGAAGAAATAGAAACTATGAACAACCCAGTTACAAGCACTGAAACTGAAGCTGTGATCAAAAATCTCCCAAAAAACAAAAGCCCAGGGCCAGATGGCTTCACAGGAGAATTCTATCAAATATTTAAGTTAAGTTAAGTCACTCAGTCGTGTCCGACTCTTTGCAACCCCGTGGACTGTAGCCCACCAGGCTCCTCCATCCACGGAATTCTCCAGGCAAGAATACTGGAGTGGTTTGCCATTTCCTTCTCCAGGGGATCTTTCCAACCCAGGGATCGAACCCAGGTCTCCTTCATTGCAGGCAGATGCTTTAACCTCTAAGCCACCAGGAAAGCCCCATCAAATATTTAGATAAGAGCTAATGCTTATCCTTCTAAAACTCTCAGAAAATTGCAGAGGAAGGAACTCTTCCAAATTCGTTCTATGAGGCCACCATCACCCTGATACCAAAACCAAACAAAGACAATCCAAAAAAAAAAAAAAAACCTACAGACCAATAGCACTGATGAACATAGATGCAAAATTCCTCAACAAAATTTTAGCAAACAGAAATCAGCAATACATCAAAAAGCTCATACACCATAATCAAGTTGGGTTTATTCTAGGGATGTAAGGATTCTTCAATATATGCAAATCAATCAATGTGATACACTATATTAACAAATTGAAAGATAAAAACCATATGATCTCAATAGATGCAGAAAAAGCCTTTGACGAAAGTCAGCACCCTTATATGATTAAAACTCTTCAAGAAATGGGGATAGAAGGAACCTACCTCAGCTTAGTAAAGGCCATATAAGCCTATGGCAAGCATTATTCTCAATGGTGAAAACCTGAAAGCATTCCCCCTAAGATCAGGAACAAGACAAGGGTGTCCACTTTCATCACTATTCAACATAGTTCTGGAAGTCCTAGCTACAGCAGTCAGAGAAGAAAAAGGAAAAGAATCCAGATCAGAAAAGAAGTAAAGCTCTCACTGTTTGCAGAAGACATGATACTCTACATGAAAAGAAAAGAAAGTGAAAGTGAACTTGCTCAGTCATGTCCAACTCTTTGTGACCCCGTGGGCTGTAGCCCTACTAGGCTCCTCCATCCATGGGATTCTCCAGGCAAGAGTACTGGAGTGGTTTGCCATTTCCTTCTCCAGGGGATCTTCCCGACCCAGGGATCGAACACGGGTCTCCACATTGTAGACAAATGCTTTACCGTCTGAGACACCAAGGAAGTCCAGGATACTCTACATAGAGAACCCTAAAAATAGTATCAGAAAATTACTAGAGCTAATCAGTGACTGCAGCCATGAAATTAAAAGACTCTTATTCCTTGGAAGGAAAGTTATGACCAACCTAGATAGCACATTCAAAAGCAGAGATATTACTTTGCCAACAAATGTCCATCTAGTCAAGGCTGTGGTTTTTCCAGTGGTCATGTATGGATGTGAGAGTTGGACTGTGAAGAAGGCTGAGTGCCGAAGAATTGATGCTTTTGAACTGTGGTGTTGGAGAAGGCTCTTGAGAGTCCCTTGGACTGCAAGGAGATCCAACCAGTCCATTCTGAAGGAGATCAGCCCTGGGATTTCTTTGGAAGGAATGATGCTAAAGCTGAAACTCCAGTACTTTGGCCACCTCATGCGAAGAGTTGACTCACTGGAAAAGACTCTGATGCTGGGAGGGATTGGGGGCAGGAGGAGAAGGGGACGCCAGAGGATGAGATGGCTGGATGGCATCACTGACTCGATGGATGTGAGTCTGAGTGAACTCCGGGAGTTGGTGATAGACAGGGAGGCCTGGCATGCTGCGATTCATGGGGTCGCAAAGAGTCAGACATGACTGAGTGACTGAACTGAACTGAATCAGTGGACTTAGCAAAGATGCAGGATACAAAATCAATGCACAGAAATCACGTGTGTTTCTACATACTAACAATGAAAAATCAGAAAGAGAAATTAAGGAATGCCATCCACCATTGCAACAAAAATAATTGAATATCTAGGAATAAGCTTACCTAAGGTTACAAAAGAACTGTACACAGAAAATTATAAGACACTAATGAAAGAAATCAAAGATGACATAAACAGATGGAGAGAGATTCCATGTTCCTGGGTAGGAAGAATCAATACTATGAAAATGACTATACTACCAAATGCAATCTACAGATTCAATGAGATCCCTATCAAATTACCAATGGCATTTTTCAGAGAACTAGAACAAAAAATTGCACAATTCATATGGAAACACGAACGACCCTGAATAGCCAAAGCAGTCTTGAGAAATAAGAATGGAGCTGGAGGAATCAACCTTCCTGACTTTAGATTAGACTACAAAGCTACAGTCATCAAGACAATATGGTACTGGCACAGAAACAGAAATATAGACCAATGGAACAAGATAGAAAGCCCAGAAATAAATCCGTGCACCTATGGGTACCTTATTTTTGGCAAAGGAAGCAAGACTATCAGTTCAGTCACTCAGTCGTGACATAAATCAAAGCAAGATCCTCTGTGACCCACCTCCTATAGTAATGGAAATAAAAACAAAAGTAAACAAGTGGGACCTGATTAAACTTAAGAGCTTTTGCACAGCAAAAGAAACTATAAGCAAGATGAAAAGACAGCCCTCAGAATGGAAGAAAATAATAGCAAATGAAACAAGGACAAAGGATTACTTTCCAAAATATACAAAGAGCTCATTCAACTCAATACCAGAAAAACAAACAACCCAATCAAAAAGTGGAAAAATGACCTAAAGAGACATTTCTTCAGATAAGACATACAGATAGCTAACAAGCACATAAAAAGATGCTCAACATCCCTCATTATTAGAGAAATGCAAATCAAAACCACAATGAGATATCACCTTACACCAGTCAGAATGGCCCTCATCAAAAAGTATACCACAAACAATAAATGCTGGAGAGGGTGTAAAGAAAAAGAAATGCTCTTACACTTTTCGTGGGAATGTAAATTGATATAGCCACTATGGTATGGAGATTCCTTTAAAAACTAGGAATAAAACCACCATATACCCAGCAATCCCACTCCTAGCCATATATCCTGAGGAAACCAAAATTGAAAAAGACACACGTATCCCATTGTTCATTGCAGCACTATTTACAATAGCCAGAACATGGAAGCAACCTAGGTGTCCATCAACAGATGAAAGGATAAGGAAGTTGTGGTACATATACAAAATGGAATATTACTCAGCCATAAAAAGGAACACATTGGAGTCAGTTCTAATGAGGTGGATGAACCTAGAACCTATTATTCAAAGTAAAGTGAGTCAGAAAAAGAAAGATAATGCTGTATTCCAACACATATATACAGAAGCTAAAAAAATGGTACTGAAGAGTTTATTTACAAGGTAACAATAGAGAAACAGATACAGAGAATAAACTTATGGACAGGAGGAGAGGGGAGGGGAGAGGGTGAGATGTATGGAAAGAGTAACATGGAAACTTACATTACCATATGTAAAATAGATAGCCAACAGGAATTTGCTGTATGGCTCAGGAAACTCAAACAAGGGCTCTGTATCAACCAAGAGAGGTGGGATGGGGAGGAAGATGGGAGGGAAGTTCAAAAGGGAGGGGATATACGTATACCTATGGCTGATTCATGTTGAGGTTTGACAGAAAACAGCAAAATTCTGTAAAGCATTATCCTTCAATAAAAAATTTTAAAAAGATATGGGTCTAGTTCATTTAATTATACTTTAAAGCAATATTTATCAGGATACAAGAAGAATTCAGCATATAATAAGATATCAAAAATTGTGTTTTAAAGGACCTCCATAATATTAAGATGATATTTGTATGAATTCACAAATTCTAGAATGATATTTACACCTTGCTGACTGTGATGGTTCTCCTCTCATCCTCTGTGAATGTGTACTAGACATAGCCCCTGACTTTTCATTTTCCCTTATTGCAAAGCAATTACACATCTGAGGAGCAGTCAACAGCCAAGGTCCCTGAAAACCCATTTAACCATCATGACCTGTAGTCCATTTTAGCACTGTTTACCCTTCACCTCTAAAATAACCTAACAGTCCATCCTATCACCATCACTCTGATATCCTATTGTTCCCATTCACTGGTATGTCTTCCTAATATTATACTGAGATGCAACAGGCCAACAAAATGCCTTTACAGCAACATAACTGCATTCCTATGCTTCAGAGTCTTCAGTGTGAATGTACATCATTTTCTCTGAGTTCTGTGGATGCTAGACTTGCAAAACTCAGAGAACACTCTGTTAGATAACATATGTGGTATTTTCTAACATCTTTAGGAAAACGTGATACACAAAAGGTCAAGAAATATAAGAAAAGGGGAATTATAAGGATGTTGCTTAATACATATATTAATATGTGGATAAAGTGGTAATCCTTGCTACGTACTCACATACCGCCAATGCAATTTGGTGTTTAAAATTAGGGATTATAGAAGAAGATTGATAGTGCTATTGACTTAAAATTCATCTATAAAAAGATATTCTACTTAGTGATATTTTTCTCCTTGTGCAGTAATAATCATTTTGAGAGAGATCATTTTTCTTCTCCTGAGTTGACCTGCAAATGTTTGGTTTGGTAGGCCACTAAAGCCATAAAGTGCACTCCTCTTAGTGGGTTTAGTTAATGGGGATTGAATCTTTGAGCAAGAAAATGATAAAATTCAACCTTAGTGAGCAGATCAGAAAATACAAAGAGTTGATATTGTGCAGAGCACGACTAAAGCTTTGTTATCTTTGACCATGAAAGACCATGATTAAGTAAACCTCAACCACCACGCAGTGTACTACTCAAATAGTTCATTTTCAGTCCTCGTTGTTACCAGCAAATTCCTCTTCAAACAGCCCCACATTCTAACTTTGACCAGCTGGATCTTAAGAACATTTTTATATTTCCAAATGGGAGAGAATATAAATTCTACTTTTGTTACTCAGCTTTTTAAGTGAGAGTAAAAGTACCTAAAGTAGTTGTTTCACTAAACTCAAATCTACCACTTCACTGGGAAAAAACCTATCTATTAAGACCAGAATTCGACTTGCAAGAACTACAAAGCAAAAGAAGCCATACTTAGAGCATGTATAAAAATACCTCAGCTAAAAATTAATTCTGGTCAACCATAAATGACGCTCTTTCTTTAGGTGATCTACTTAAACCATAGCAAACAAAATGCATAGGAGTCTTTTTTAGATACCCCATAGATAACTGACAGCAAAAGGAAGTAATAGACTTTAAACGCAAATACCAGAACCATATAGACCTTCTTTCTTCCTGACATGGCCTGAGATATGGTCAGGCTTCAAAACGTGGAGCTTTGAGAAATTTGGATGTGATTCTTGCAGGAGGAAATCAATCAAATTAGGAAAAGGACAAGATATCACTTAAGTACCAGATAGGTGAAAACTCTCTGGCTCTAGCAGAAGACACACTCAGAGGGGCTGAGGGGAGACAGATACAATTATGATACTATGGAGATGTGCCAGGTTACAACTGGTGGTAGTATAGATAGGGCTACAGCAGTGGAAATGGTGAGAGGTGATTAGATTTGGGATACATTGAGGAGAGAGGACTGAGGAGATGTTGATCAATAGGCTGTGGGTTGTGAGAAAGAGACCAGAGTTGAGGACAATGGTTAGGTCTGAGATAGAAGTATCTAGGTGGCTGGCAGTGACATTCATTGAGTAGGACAGTTCTGATAAGAGGAGTGGTTTTTAGGGATTCAATTCTGAATATGTTAAGTTTTGAGATGACTTTAAGAAATGTAAGCAGGAATGCTGATTTAACAGTTTGATTTATGAATCCGAATCTCAAGGAAAGGTAAGGTTTGTTGTTGATGTTCAGTCACTAAGTCGTGTCCAACTCTTTGCGACCCAGTGGACTGCAGCACTCCAGGCTTCCCTGTCCTTTACTATCTCCAGGAGTTACCTCAAATTCATGTTCATTGAGTAGGTGATGCCATCCAACCATCTTATCCTCTATTGTCCCCTTCTCCTCCTGCCCTCAATCTTTCCCAGCATCAGGGTCTTTCCCAACCAGTCAGTTCTTTACATCAGGGGGCCAAAGAATTGGAGCTTCAGCTTCTGCATCGGTCCTTCCAGTGAATATTCAGAGTTAATTTCCTTTAGGATTGATTGGTTTGATCCCCTTGCTGTCCAAGGGACTCTCAAGAGTCTTCTCCAGCACCACAGTTCAAAAGCATCAATTCTTTGGCACACAGCCTTCTTTATGGTCCAATTCTCACATGTGTACATGACTATTGGAAAAACCTTAGCTTTGACTATATGGAACTTTGTTGGCAAAGTGATGTCTCTGCTTCTTAATATACTGTCTAGATTTGTCAGAGCTTTCCTCCCAAGAAGCAAGCATCTTTTAATTTCATGGTTGCAGCCACCATCTGCAGTGACTTTGGAGCCCAAGAAAATAAAGTTAGAGATGTGAATTTAAGAATGGTGCTGGTTGAGTTCTCCAGGAAGCAGATTCTTAGATTTAGTATGTACAAGGTTATCATGAATGCTTTCCAATCAACTCCTGTACAAGGGAAAAGTCTTGGGCAGAAAAAGAGGTTGAACTAAAATTTAAGATTATCAGAAGAGTCCTGAGAATTGAATGATCCTCCAGGCTCCTCAGTCCTGGATTCTATAATCAGAAAGACCAAAATACTGCCTCCTAGTAGGTCCTTTGATTTTCTAAATTCATGGCAAACAAATAACTCTTGTATCCTTTTTCTGGTATCCCTGAGCAGAGAGTTTAAAAGTGGGGGAAATTTTCTTGGCATGTGTAGCTTTAAAAAGTAAAAATTTCAAAATATTTTCAATTTTTGTATTTCATGTATAATAGAAATGGGTATCATTTATAAAGAAATCATAGGGGGAAAAATTGACAAAAGCAATGCATTTTGTCCTAGCAGCACTCAATTCTGTAAAACATCAGTGTCCCCCTTTTTGCCTTTCTTAACACCTAGAATGAAAGAATTTGTCTACAGCCACAATAATCCCCATCTCAGCCTACACAGCTACTCCTGCAAAGGATGTTACTGAGTTTCCTTTTTTTCCATTTCCGTCATTCTCTTTGAACACCTACATCTCATTTGTATTGCTTTCCAGATTCGCTAATCTTCTTGCCAGACAATAGCTAGACTTGTTGCCCCAATAATGTGTCATACCAATCACAATAAAACCAAACCCAGCATTATGTCAAGCTTTAAGGCAAAACCATCATTCCCCTTTTGGAGGTCAGAGAGTCAATTTTAAGCCTGTCCTAGAGGGTTTCGAACCACAGTCACGGGGGGCTGGTTCTCCTAACTTACCATGTCCACCGTTAATGGAGTGCTGCAGCAGCTAAAGCTATGGCTTGAGTACTCAGTAATAAACACAAGAGGCCAATTTATCTACCGGGGTTTCAATATTATTCCACAAGTTTTAAAAGGAGGACTTCAGAAAAAACACAATGTCAAAAACAGACCACGAGGATTCCATCCATGCTTGTGGATTTCTGCAGCAGCATGCATGAGATGGAAGATACTTTTAAATGGAATTTAAAATACCTAGTTAAAATAAAATTCTAAAGTGATAGGATTTGGGCCTGATTATTAAAATAAACTTTAAAAAATAATATCACATTCATATACATTCCCTTTAAATAATAAAACTCCTAGATTACTAGAAGCCAGATAAATTTCAAGAGATCTGTTTTTACATTAATTTTATTCATTGTCTCTTCTCATACATGTTTCTTTTCTGACTTTGTATTTTATGGTAATGCTCTCCCATGGAACTGGGAATTCTGGTTCAGAACCCAGGTGTCCTCTTTGGCTGTTATCCCTTCCCCCTAGTCCTGTTGTTTAACTTGAACCTGCCTGTGGTACCTAGGCTCCAAAGATGCCTACAAACACAACTACCGCTCCAGCAACATTCATGCCCCTCCTCCCTTGAATCTGGACTGAGCCTCATTGCTTTGACTGGAGAAAGCAGAGGCAGTGACATTACATAAGCTCCAAGGGCAAGCAATAAGAATGCCTGGCAATTCCTCCTTTCATGAGATTTTTGGGATCCTTAGCAGTCATGGAAGAGGTCCAGCTTCCTGCTGGAGAGACACATAGAAGGCATGGAGAGCAAAGATCCTGAGACGAACTCTAGCCCAGATGTTAGGTGAGCCTCCAGATGACTCAAGCATCTGTCTAAATACAGCCTCACAAGAAACCCCAAGCAAGACTAGCTGAAGAACTGCCGGCTTGAGTCTCATCCATCAACACACAGAACCAGCAGGGACAACAGAATGGTTTTAATATCCAACATGAGCAAAAATGTGACTGGTAGTCACTTTCTTATACTATGAAAGAGAGAAAAAGTCTGTGGTATTTTCATGGATGGTAGTTTGATACCGTCTTTCAGAATTTTTAAATAAATATAACTGAGCAGACACAGAATGCTAGGAATTTACTCTAAAGATGCATTCTTTCCTTTTTGGGGAGCAATCAGATCTTACCATGAGATCTACTCTCAACAAATTTAAAGTGTATAATACAATATTGTCAACTGTAAGTACAGTGTTGTACAGTGTATCTCTAGAACTTATTCATCTTGCTTAACTGAAACTTTTGCCCATTGATTAACAACTCTCCATTTCTCCCTACCCCCAGCCTCTGGTACCAACCACTCCATTCCTTCATTGTTTGAATTTGCCCGTTTTAGACATCTCATGTTAAGTGTAATTATACAGTATATTTCCTTCTGTGGCTGGCTTAGCAGAACATCCTCAGGTTTCATCCATTTTGTCAGATATTGCAGACTTTTTTTTTAGGGCTGAACAATATTCCTTTATATGTATATAGTACATTATCTTTATTCATCCATCAATGGACATTTTGTTTGTTTCCACACCTTGGCTATCATAAATGGTGCTGCAATGAACTGCTAATATCTCTTTGAGATCCTGAATCCAATTCTTTTGAAAAAAATACTTATTACAGACAGAAAAAACTCAGACCTACAAGTGGCCACTCTCTCACTTAATGGAGAAACTATCTCAAGTACATCCAAACATTCATCCTGGCTTACCAGCTGTTTCCTAAGAGACACTGTGAATTCAATTTTAGTTTTAATATCAGTAGGTTTTATAGATTTGGATAGGTAAAACTTCAACAAACAGTTCAAAATATGGTGTTCTTAAGTTACAGACCCCTTTTAATATTCATGGCATGTACATCAAATACTCAAAGTCAGAATTATTTATTATAATTATAATTATGCCAGTATAAACCCAGTAAACTTTATCATTACTCTAGTTATGGTATGATGTTGATTTTTCTATTCTGGGCAAAATAAGATGATGTCATTTACATCTTCTGGTTACTTTCATTTCCTCTAATTTGTATTTATCATATTGGCACTTCCATGTTACCAAAAGTCATTATATTATCAATAACACTGAAGCATTTGTGATCATGTTTTATGGTTTATTAATTCAAGATTAAAATAGGATGTATCTTTGTGTTACTTTATAATATTCCTTGTCACATTGGAGACTAGCATAACAAAAGTATGTGGTACAATTATGCAGCCTAAACAAGTATATCTTCCAAAATACCATATAGTGTATAAAAGTATATCTGATACATATAAAAAGTGAGTAATTTCTAGAGGGGGAAGGGGTCTTTTACACATCTCTCCCTGATTAGAGACGAAAAGTGGCTTGCACTGCTCTAAGCCCCTCTATCATGAAAGAAACTATGGTAATAAGCTCATTCCTTACTAAGATGTTAAGGTGTTTTCCATTCTATAAGTATCTGGGTCCTTTTTTTTAAAAGCCAAAGAGAAAAAGTCTTAACCTATGGAACAATGATCCTAGGACACGGAAATCGTCTCGTATTTCTTAAACACTCGAATTATACCCCTCAAAGGGCTGCCTCTTATAGGGAAGGCTGGCTCTGCTGGGGATCTGCTGTTTCTTCCAGAGACTGAGATTTTACAGTGTCCTTGGAATATCTAAATAGGCAAATATCCAATGGGTATATTTACAGAACTGAACTGATGCCTGTGGTTGACATTATTGTGGGAAAGCAAATGACTACTCAAGTCAACTACTAAGAAACTAAAACAGGCTCTACTAATACAATCTTGATTCCGAGAGCCATGAAAAAATGCTAATGTTACTGGCTGCTTTCAGGGAATTTCTGTTTCAAATTGATACTATCTCACAATGCTAGATTTGCTGTGAGGAAACATCCTTTTCTTAGAATGAATGGGAATAATTATCCCAAAGGTAGGGTACAGTTTTTAATCTGTGTTTTTTTAAGGTTTATATTCATTTAGGACTCAATGGATAAATGTTTATTTTTGTCACTGGCAATATTTGCCCCCTATTTCCCCTCGCAATTAGTCTCAAGCCTTGGTTTGTTTGTTTTCATTAAGTAACAATCATCCAGGTACAGTGAACTTGCATCTCTTTTTTGGATAATAGTTCGTATTCAACATGTGGGTGCATCGGGTTCTATTTTTCTAGGTTAGGGCATAAAATTGTTCCTAACTTGGTTTCTTAATTATAAGCTCAAACTTTGCCACCCGAATCAGATTTTCCATCTTTTAAGTATTAATTAAAACCATGACATGAGAGATAGAACTTTAAATTCTGGGTTGAACATAACCCAAGATGTGGGAGAAATCCTAGTTTTTTTAATAAACTTCTACATGAATGTGTCTATTCTATAGGGCAAAAGGGAAGCGGAAGAATCCTTACAGTGTTACTTTTTAGAGATGTACAATGAACCACTTGCACAGCCAAGCCCAGTGGCCCTGGATGTCCCTCATCTGAACTTAAGTGTTGGGAAGGACCTGTGTTGGCACGCAGTCCAACATTTTTACATTACCAGGGAACCAAGGCAGCTCAGCTAGTACTGGCAAAGCCAAGGGCAGAACTCAGGTCTGCCTGTCAATTTCCTTTGGTATACTTTCCTATGCTGGTTATTATCTCCTTTTTATGGGTTTTCTAAACTCCAGTCAACTGACGCAGCAGATTTTTGTCTAAATCCTACATAAGAATTATATATTATTTAAAATGATTGTTTCTTCTCTCTTCTATTAATAACCTCCTGGCAAAATAAAACCTTTTCCAATTACTATCGAGTTTTCATTGGCTCTCCTCCAAGTTTTCCAAGTCTGTCTTAGCTTTTTTATTTATTTTTTCCCTAATGTAAAGCTTGTTATGAGACTAGTATGTACCAAGTCAAAGATGAGTTTTTCAAGGAACATATCAGAAATCATGGGAAAATAATGTATAACTATATTTAAAACAGAGCAATAAACTATCTCTAATAACACATCCCCTAAGTGGGCATGTAGCTAATATTACTGTTGTTTTCTTAAAATCCAAAGAGATTAGATAGAATTCCATACTTTGAAAGCCATCCACACCCTTTCCAATTTTGGCATCCTAAATTTAAAATCTAAAATATTTCAATTCTTGAAAAGAGAATCAAGTAATATTTTATTTCCCAAAGAATATACTTAGCCAAAATATTTTGCTGGAAATTATTCTCCTGCTGGTAAATCATGAGGTCTGTATTTATCACACTTAAACCTGAGCCACCAATCTTGACACCTGTTCCTTCTTGCACAGAAAACCTGGGTTTCTCAGCCACATCAGATTGTACCAGACAGCCCAGCCATAACAGTGAGTGATCAGCAACCTGGTTCAAAATTTGAGCTGGGCTGATCAGAATCTTCTTTCAGGAATCTGATGCTATAGTGTCTAAGGCAGACAGTTGTTGCACCTGAGCTGAAAGATTACAAAGTGACCCAGAGCCACTATGGGTCATTTGAAGCTGAACCTGAATTTACAAAGTCAGTAATCAGCAAAATTAGGTAAAATGGTTCAAATGAACAGAGAGAAGCCACTAGCAAAACTTCATAAGAAAGATCAGCCATTAGCCATTCTAGTGACTTTCAAATTCCATTTGGCACAATGCTGTGTTATGAAGATGCTCATGTATGCAGCCATGCTCAAGTATGTGAATGTCTTCCAGTCTCTATATTGTTATAGAAAGCCTATTTCTTGAACTAGTCTATGTGCGTCTCAGTTTCTTGTAACCAAAAAGGTAGTAAATGAAACACTAAAACAAAGCTAATGTTTTGCTATCCCTTATATTAAAATAGAAGAAAATGTGAGTAAGTTTAGACTATCTTGACTATGTTATTAAAATATTTACCTTGGTTCAGAATTGAGAGATTAGAGCAATTTGATTATCCTGCAAATGTTATGAAGAGGAAGTTTATAAATAGGAAACATTTGCTATCAAAAAGCACATAAGAAACATGATCTTTGAGTCAAAAAATGATAAAAACTAGAAAAGTTTTAAACTATACACGTTATTTTTGTATCTGAGGACACAAAGCACACATGTTTCACTTGTTTTTCAGATGCGTGGGTCTCAATGGCTATGTAATCCATCTGTTTCTGATTTACTTACACTTAACTCATCGAAATGCTGTTTTATAAAAATTAGTTGTTGTCCAAGAAGCCCTTTGAGTCTCCTCTATGAGCATATTTAGCCTTTCTTAGAAACAGTTCTGTTTGCCAAGAGCAAGTGAGCTCGTACATCAAAACATTCAAATTTGGATAGAAAACAAAAATAAAAGATCAGGTTAGTTTCTTTGGGGAAAAGGGCAGGACACATAACTTTCAGACACTAGTCTTAATAAAATTGTTAGCTGAATCTTTTTGTGTTTCCTTAGATTCTCAGGAGAGAAATTCATTTGGGTAAGTCTGAAAGTAGTTTTAAATAGGGCTTCCTTCACAGGAACTGTGAGCTCTGTAATATGAGTTAAAGCTAATATTCTTCAGTGAGAATAACTTTCATGTTCTATTCAGTGGTCTTCTTGGTGAAAACATAAATGCCAATAAAATAATGTCAGTGATTTTGCCTGCCTTATTTATGTGAAGCACTTAGAGAAATTGGTAGTTTTTGAAGTTTTAAATAGTTCATTCTACACACTCATTCAACACATGTATTAAGCACCTATTATGTGGCAGGTATTATTCTATGAACTAAGAAAACATCAGTAGGCAAAACAGACAAAAGCCCCAGTCATTGGGAATTATATGCTCAGGACATCAGACAATAAAACATAATAAGTAAATTCTACAGTATATTAAAAAGGACTGAATATGTACGTTTAAATGTAATTTTAAATCAGACCTCATTTTAAGTTGACCTCATGAAGAGAAGTAAAGGCAAAGGAGAGCAGAGTGTACAGATACTTGGGGAGGAGCACTCAAGGAAGAAACAGTGCTAAAACTCTGAGGCAAGAATGAGCTTGGTGTGTTGAAGAACCACTGTGACTGATACAGAAAAATTGTCTTGGTAGATGAACTATGAGAGATAACTAGGGTGAACTGTCTCTAAGTCAGTACTTTTCAGATTTTAATGAGCATGTGAACCACCTGCTCACAAGACTCAGCCTTAGTAGGTCCGACATGGGATTTGAGAGTCAACAGTTCTAATAGGTTTCCCAGGTGATGCTGATGCTGCTAACCCATAGACCATTTTTTGAGTTGCAGGGCTGTAGTCCATGGAAAAGTGTTGGCTCTCACTGAGAGAGGAATGAAAAACCACTGAAGGGTTATTGGTAGAGGAGTGATGGGAAATGATGTAGTACACAAAATAAAATTCTCAGCTTTGTTTACAGATTACCTTCTCACCCACCAGCCTGGTGCTGCTGCAGTGGGAAGCTCACAGCTGGGAAAAGGAGTAAAGTTGGCTTCTTTTCTCTTTACTCAGATAGACCCTCCTTGTCTATTACTTCCCTAAGGAAAACTAATGTTAAAGCAGTAGCATTGAAGGGGTTAATGGCACCTGGGTAGTGATTGGGCCAAAATTTACATCCTTGCATGGCCCCACTGAGGAGCACCGAAATGTTTGTACTTCTCTCTCCTACTTGTTTGATGCTATGCCTCTAGGTAGAGAAAAAAGAGAGGTTTTACTTTATTGACAGTTTTCAGCTGGCACTGGTATCCTTTAGGATTATCAAGTGTTTAGAGCTGATTATCTCTGAACTTGATGGATTGAGCTGATTCTTTTTCTTGGATGTCCTTAAGAATTCCCCCACTGCCAGCCACTGAAGATCTCCCAAACACAGTTTCCTTGGCTTGCAGAATGTTTCTCTCCACCATTTGCTTTTATCCTATCCCTCAGCCCAGAAGCAGGCAGTCTTTGGTGGGGGTCACCTTGCCCTTCCAGAATATTCTCTTGAGAAGGATAAAAGGTGATCCTTCAGTCTAACAATATCACACAGTCCTCATCTGCTGAGGAGAAACACACATCCTTTGTCTTACTGCAAACATTGAGGCCCATCTTCTTTCCTCCCTAAACTGAGCAGCCAGCTAGTTATAGTCTCTCCTGTAGATCTCTCATGAGAAGTGTGGTATTAGCCCACTGAGACCCCCAAACTGAGGATTATGCACTGAGCTCTCTCAACCCTTTCATTTAAACCTTTCTTGAATCTGACTTAAGATGGGAAGAAAAAAAAAAAAAAAAAACACATCTACACTGCTCCTCTGTAGAGCCAATAGTAATTGTCTCAATAGAAATCCTCCTGTCTCTAGCTGTAAGACTCCTGGTGGAGTTTATAAAAGCTGGTTTTGAGATACTGCTATTGCATGTGTAATACTACATTATTACTAAAAGTATGTCTTTGTTCAGTAGTTTGGGATAATCAGAATTTAAATATAATGCCTAATCTTCAAAGAAAACCATCCTCAACTGATTTTAATTATTTTTTGATGATTCTGTATGTCTTTTTGATTTGAAGTTAATGATCATATTGTGGTATTATGGGATTGTGTATTAAATGGATACATTTAATTTAATTATCCCCCATGAGGAATCAAAAAATGCTTCATTGTATACTTACCACTGTATTTAGTTCTACTGAAAAATTCCTATGTGTTTCACACTGAGACAGACTTCATCTCTTTGGATAAACACTTTGCAAATTCCAAAGTGGCAATTGTGTTTGCAAAACGAAATACAAGAAAACAGGCCAAAAGAAAAAAGTCAGATATAGAGACAGAGTAAGGTAAAGACCAATATGGGTAGTGAATTGGGAATGCTGCTAACCAAATGGAATATGTTACGCCTTGCTAACTAAATTATTTGCGGTTTCTATGTTTTGAAGTTACCATTTAAGTTTGGCTATCAATCGTGCTGTACTCACCTACCTGCTCTATCTAGGTTTTAATTCCTTCTCACTTCACCACCAAAACATACTTGCCTGCAACCAATTCATGTAAACTCTGATCTCTACTGGGTAATCTGACATGCATGAGTATGAAAGGCCAATTTTACTTTGAATTAGGTGTGTGTATGATCAATACAGGGCTTCCCTGGTGGCTTAGAGGGTAAAGCATCTGTCTGCAATGCAGGAGACCCTGGTTCAATCCCTGAGTTGGGAAGATCTCCTGGAGAAGGAAATGGCAACCCACTCCAGTACTCTTGCCTGGAAAATCCCATAGATGGAGGAGCCTGGGAGGCTGCAGTCCATGGGGTCACAAGGAGTCGGACACGACTGAGTGACTTCACTTCACTATGATCAATACATATTTAATTTGGAGCCCTTTCTCATCCCTACCCACTCCAGAGAAATCTATTCTTCAAACGATGAGATCTCACATTTATTTTTTAAATGAATGAATTTATTTGGCTGTCCTGGGTCTTTTTGTGGCATGCAGGATCTTCAATATTTGGTGCAGCTTGTGGAATCTTTTAGCTGCCATGCCAAATCTTTAGTTGCAGCTTGTGGGATCTTTAGTCCCAAGACCTTACAATTATACCCAAGTCACAGTATATTTGATTGGTCAGTCCTTTTTCAAGAACTAAGAAATAAGAACAAGAACTAAGAACTAAGTCGCTTCAGTAGTGTCCAACTCTGTGCGACCCCATAGACAGCAGCCCACCAGGCTCCACTGTCCCTGGGATTTTCTAGGCAAGAACGCTGGAGTGGGTTGCCATTTTCTTCTCCAATGCATGAAAGTGGAAAGTGAAAGTGATGTCGCTTAGTCATGTCCAACTCTTTGTGACCCCATGGACTTCAGCCTACCAGGCTCCTCCGTCCATGGGATTTTCCAGGCAAGAGTACTGGAGTGGGTTGCCATTGACTTCTCTGGAGTTAGTATATATGCTATATTAACTCAAAAAATCTCAGCAGTTTAAAGCAATAAATTAATTCTCATATGTGAATATTTAATGTAGATTAACAACTGGCTTTGTTCCATATGGTCGTCACTCCAGGTCCTAGGCTGATGGAACTCCCTTTTAATGTATACTTCCATGATTGCATAAGTACTGGCTCTGCTCAGAAACATGCATCACTTCCACTCACATTTTATTGGCAAAGTGAGTTACATGGCAGCAACTAAACCCAACAGTGCAGAAAGCAGAGTGCTACCACAGGTAAGGGCACCAAATGCTTTAAACAATAAGACAGCTTTCCTTGCTGACAATTGAGTACAGGGGACCACCTGCAAAAGGAAGTATTTTAGCAACTAACTAGAGATGACACTTGGGCCTCAGCCTATACCAATATACCTCCTGATACCTACCATGAGTTGGAGTCTCGGAAGGGTTCCAATAAAGAGCATCCGGTTTCCCATATGGATTCTGAGTCAACTTAGAGATAGGCAAAAGAGTCAGCAACTGAAACCAAAGTGTCACTGTTATTAATAATGAAGCTAGATAAAAGATGGGGTTCCCCAGTGGCTCAGCGGTAAAGAATCCACCTGCTACAGCAGAAGACACAGGTTCAATCAATGGGTCTGGAAGATCCCCTGGAGGAGAAAATGGCAACCCACTCTAGCATTCTTGCCTGGGAAATCCCATGGACAGAGGAGCCTGCAGGGCTATAGTCCATGGGGGTCTCAAAAAGGCGTTCATGATTTAAAGACTAAACAACAACAGAAAAAGGTAGAATATACAGCTCAGTAAGAGAACCCAAGTGGACTTACTATCTTCCTCCCTTCCAATCAAACCTTGGGACACACCCTCACCCAAGAGAAACTAGAGTCCATCTTTGTGACTATCTGTACCAAAATCTCTGCTTCCCACTGGCCCAGAAAGAGGAGAAAAACCATGTCTGTGCTCAAATTCTGTGTTATTTTCATTCTGTCTAAATAAGAAGTAGGGACTAATGATAAATACTTAGAAGCAAAGTAGCTCACTCCACATCTTTGCAAAGTAGAAACAAGAAGGACTCCAGGAACACTGAGCTCTTTCCATGTGAAAGAAAAAGTCAGGATAGGGAAGAAGTGATTCCTCTCAACTTGAATTACTAGTCTTGATTTTATTCTCTCCTCTATGACATTGTATACTCTCCTTATACAACTAGCGTCTTGCATAGTTTTAAGATTCCATAATCAAAGCCAGAAATATACTTGTTAAATGCTATACTTATTTTGTGAAAAAACAAAAATAATGACTTCAAAATCATATATTCATATTGAATGAAGATAGCTACCTTAACTCACAGAAGAATTCAATATAGGCTTCTATTATCTGTCAAACAGAATTATTTATTTCATAATTTAGTGAAACTCCGTCTTTAAAAGTAAAATAAATATTCTTGAAAATAATTAAAGCTTTTTGACAATGTTATACATAATTAAAAGCAGTTCCCAACAAATCTGGTGGCCTTGAATAATATGGAATTGAAGGTATGCTGAGGGAAAAAATGAGCAAAAAAAGTGCATTACTGACCCACTCCAAAGATAAGAAAAGAAGAAAGAAACACACAGTCACAATTTCCAACTCAGAAAGGAAACAAAAGTATTTTTATCCAAGATATGAGGGATGACATAGAATGCAATAAAATAGATTTATGATGAGACATGTTAAAATGGAAGTATTTGAATTATCAAACTGAAACCAACACACTTTAATATTTCACTTTATGAAAAGGAAAATATTTCAGTACAATAAAACCAGGGCTTATATATTCCAAGTCTGTGCTGATAGCTGACCATATTGACACAAAGTTTACCTTTGTTTGTTCAATAAAGAACCTTTTTTAAGTCACATGCTAATTCATAACTTAAAACTAATACCCACCAGTCAAACCATCAAACCAGTCAGTCCTAAAGGAAATTCAGTCCTGAATATTCATGGGAAGGACTGATGATGAAGCTGAAACTCTAATACTTTGGCCACCTGATGCGAAGAACTGACTCATTGGAAAAGACCCTGATGCTGGGAAAGATTGAAGGCAGGAGGAGAAGGGGACGACAGAGGATGAGATGGTTGGATGGCATCATTGGCTCAATGGACATGAGTTTGAGCAAGTTTTGGGAGTTGGTGATGGACAGGGAAGCCTGGCGTGCTGGAATCCATGGGGTAGCAAAGAGTCGGACATGACTAAGTGACTGAACTGGACTGAATACCCACCAGAATAACTAAAATTAAAATGACTGACAATACCAAGTGTTGTTGAGGATATAAAACCCCTGCATTGCTGACAGAATGCACAGCAGTAGAACCACTTTAGAAAACAGTTTGGTAGCGTCTCACCTACCACACTGTATATTTTGCATACCTGTCATACAACCCAGAAATTCCACCAGTGAGATAAAAAACTTGTCTACAAAAATATTTGTATTATAAAAGTACATTGTGACATTATTTGTGTCTGACAAATCAGTTGTGTCTGACTTCTTTGTGACCCCCAGGCTCCTCTGTCCATGGGTTTCTCCAGGCAAGAATACTGGACTAGGTTGCTCCAGTATCCTCAGTACTCCAGAGGATCTTCCCCACCCAGGGATCAAACTCACGTCTCTTATGTCTCCTGTATTAGCAGGCAGATTCTTTACCACTAGCGCCACCTGGGAAGCCCCTAACTCTGAACCACTGTAATAGTTCATCAGCCTCTACACTTAATGAGTGAGCTTTCTTGTGTATAAATTATTTGTCAGTAACACTGGGAGAAAAACGTCACTAATAAAATCAAACGTTAAACAATGTAGTCTACAGTAGAAATACTTTTTTATGTCATGAAACTAATTGCTAATTTAGATGAGCATATTAACCATACTACAAAAGGTAAATCATATTTCCAAGTATATACAATATAAGAAACATCTAGTGAAAATGATAAAAGAAAGAATAATGAAGCATAGGAACAGGACCAAAAGTTGGAGAATGACTGGATATATAGATTTCTTTGAGAAAAGCTGAAGGACTACATAAACATACTGGAACATATAAATATAGCAGAACACATCACTTGAACCTAAAAATTACAATTCTGTATTGCTGAAATTTGCATTTCTCCAAACTTTGAGCATTCATCCCCCATACTACCAATAGGAAACTTACCTAATGATGTATTTTTGTAAACATAAAATATTTAAAAATGAATTACAGAATGGAAATATTTTTAAAACAAAACACATAAAACTAAGGGATTTCTTTTTCTAGAAGATATTTTTATTGAAGTATAATTGACCTACAATTATTATCTTAGCTTCAAGTGTATAACATGCTGATTCAATATTTTTATACAATACAAAATTATAACTACGATGTCTAGTTATCATTTGTCACCATACAGTTATTACAATATTATCAACTATTTTCTCTATGCTATGCATCACATCCCCATGACATTATATAACTGGAAGTTTGAATCTCTTAATCTCCTGTTCTTGTGTCATCTGTCTTCTACCCTTTTCCCTCTGGAAACCACTAGTCCTATGTAACTTTGAGTTTGATTGTGTTTGTTTGTTTGCTTTTATTTTTTAGATTACACATATAAATGAAGTCATGTATTTCTTTCTCTGACTTATTTCGCTTAGCATAATACCCTCAAGTTCCATCCATGTTGTTTTTTTTTTTAATTTTATTTTATTTTTAAACTTTACAAATTGTATTAGTTTTGACAAATATCAAAATGAATCCGCCACAGGTATACATGTGTTCCCCATCCTAAACCCTCCTCCGTCCTCCCTCCCCATACCATCCCTCTGGGTCGTCCCAGCGCACTAGCCCCAAGCATCCAGTATCATGCACGGAACCTGGACTGGCAACTCGTTTTACACATGATATTATACAGGTTTCAATGCCATTCTCCCAAATCTTCCCACCCTCTCCCTCTGCAACAGAGTCCATAAGACTGTTCTATACATCAGTGTCTCTTTTGCTGTCTCGTACACAAATGGCAAGATCTTATTCTTTTTTGTGGCTGAGTTACATTCTATTGTCTGTGAGTATCTATGTATTTACACATACCACATCTTCTTTATCCATTCATCTATCAATGGACACTAACATTGCTTCCATATCTTGGCTATTGTAAATAATGCTGCAAAATGAACATTGGGGTGCATACACCTTTTCAAATTAGTGTTTTCATTTTCTCCAGTTAAATACCCAAAAGTGGAATTGCTGAATTGTATGGTAATTCTATTTTTAATTTTTTAAGCAACTGACATACTGTTTCTCATAATATCTGTACCAATTTACATTCCCACAAACAGTACACAATGGTTCTTTCTTCCACACATTCCCACCTACACTTGTTATTTTTTGTCTTTCTGATACTGAGGTGATATCTCATTGTGATTTTGAGCTGAATTTCCCTAGTGATTAGTATCATTGAGCATCTTTTTATGTGTTTTTTGGCCATCTGTATGGGCATTTTTTTAATAACCAGTCGGAGTGACTCATAATAATAAACTTTGTGTGTGTATGTTTGTATCATATTCATCTTGGAAATACCATGATCAACATTTATTTTTCCTTAAGAGTTTATACACCCAGGATCTCCTTTAAAGTTTTTTCCCATCATTTTCCCTCTAAATCCTTAAAACCCTCTACCTAAATTTAAACACTACTTTTTAAAAATATTTTTAAATATCAGTAAATAACCCACCAAAAAAAAAAAAAAACTCCACGTCAGTGGACATGATAAGAAAAAAATGTACTCAAGGTGTTATTTCCATGAAATATTCCAGACCACATAGTCAGAGCTTGGAGAAACCTACCTCAGTGCCTTGGAATATGCATGAGATTTTTCATTCCTGTTTGTTCTTTCTCAAAAATGGATATTAATCATATTATCAACTTTATCTTTTAAATTACCAGAAGCAAGCTAAGTAATGAACATAGGAGCCCAAGAGCTGGTAGGACTCTGAAAGTGCACCCTGTTGATTTCTATGATTTCATTATGATTTATTTACTGATGATACCAACATTTGACTCTCTAGCATCATACACAGATGCCTAGCAACCTACAGTACACATATTTCTTGTTGTCTCATGGGTAACTCAAATTTACCATGTCCTAAACCAAAGTAATCATCTCCTCACTTTCACTCCCCCATATTTGCTCTCTATTTGGCTTCACTGTCTACTCAATTGCCCAAGCCAAAAATCTGAGCATCGTTCCCCAAACTACCTTCTCCCTCATATCCAAAGACTAGGGTAGCTTGTGCTTCTTATCTCCAAAAACTGGCCTCTTTTCTCTACTTCTCTATGCAGATCATCCCTTTTTTTAAAAAAAAGTAATTTATTTATTTTAATTGGAAGCTAATTACTTTACAATATTGTGGGGGGTTTTGCCATACGTCGACATGAATCAACCACGGTGCACATGTGTCCCCCCATCCTGGACCCCGCTCCCACTTCCTTCCCCACGCCATCCCTTGACCCTAAACACAGTGCTCTGGGGTTGCCCCAGAGCGCTGGCTTTGAGTCCCCTGCTTCATGCATCAAACTTGCACTGGTCATTTATTTTACATATGGTAATACACATGTTTCAACAGTATTCTCTGAAATCATCCCACCCTTGCCTTCTCCCACAGAGTCCAAAAGTCTGTTCTTTCCATCTGTGTCTCTTTTGCTGTCTTGCATATAGGGTTGTCGTTACCGTCTTTCTAATTTCCATATATATGAGTTAATATACTGTCTTACTAATTTCCATATATATATGAGTTAACATACTTTGAATAATAGGTTCCAGTGCATCCCTTTTTGTCCAGATGACTACTTTGGAATTCTAATGACTTCTGCCTCTACTTCCCTCCCACCAACCCACTCTTCACATTGTAACTAAAGTATTTTGGTAAAGACTTAAATGTAAGTATCTTCCTTCCTCCAGGAAATCTTCCCAGAATCCTCATATCTGGGTAAGGGCATGTGCCCTCTTCTGTGCACCTATGGCATTCTGTACTTTCCTGATTATTACACTAATCATACTATATGATTAGTATTAGTATATTTTATGGCTTGGATTTTTTTTGCATACCCTACTAGACAATGAGTTGCATGGGACTAAGACTCAGACACTTTTACTACCTTTTGTATTCCTAATAATTAGTACAAAGCTTTACGCATAGTAGCTTCACATTAAATGTTTGGCAAATAAATGAAGAACAAATGAATAATTTCCATTGATGGTCACTGATGAATAAACAGGTTAAGAGGCAGTAGAAGTCAGAACATACTTCAAAGACACCATAGACTTGGAGTGTGAAACACATTCAGGATCAAAAGGAATGTTTTCTCACAGATAAAGCTGGAAATGGCCCACTTTAGTACCACAGATTAATTGGGGTGAGCCATATTCCCCTGGTATCCAACAGTAGCATTTGGTCTGTTTAATAGACCATAGACTGAGACTATAACCTCAATCATTCTGGATAATTATCCCAGCAGTAAACCCACCAGTCTTTAAGAGCCAAGCTCTTATCTCTGCTCTGGCTCACAAGTGTCAACACTGATGTGTCTACCAGTAAGTTTTCACTGTGTTCCAGGTAAGATTAGGTTTCATTAGGATTTATTCTTCTATGAACTCAGTAGTGCTTCCTCCCTTAGAACTCACTTTATTTACTGGGTTCACGTTTCTCCCTAACTTTGGAACTGATTTTGTGACAATATTCTGATATCTTGGGTGGAAGTCCATCTGTTATCTTTTTACTCCATAGTACATTTCCCCTTGGCTTCCCAGGTGGCACTAGTGGTAAAGAACCTGCCTGCCAATGCAGGAGATGTAAGAGGTGTGGGTTTGATCCCTAAGTCAGGAAGATCCCCTGGAGGAGGGCATGGCAACCTGCTCCAATATTCTTACCTGGAAAATCCCATGGACAGAGGAGCCTGGTAGGCTGGAGTCCATGGAGTTGCAAAGAGTTAGACACAACTGAGTGACTAAGCATGCACATGCATATTTCCCCTTACTTAGCAAAGTAATACAAAGAAGTCCAGAAAATGCAAGTCTATGCTACTGGGAAAAATCTTCTTATAAATAACTCTTCAGTCTAATTAACCCCAATGTGTTACTTTTATATACAGAGGATCTGAAATAAAGGCATTAGACTCAGAGACAAGCAGTTTTTCTACAGGATACCTATGTTTCAGGGGGAGAAAAAAGTCACCATCTATATATATGTAAAAATGGATTAATTACACGTACAAATCAAAGTTTCCAAAATCTTCCTAAAGTTCCTCCAGACTTAAAAAAAAAGGAAAAAACCTTTGACACAATCCCATCTTAATGAAGCAACCCAGTGTTTAGAAGCAGCCAAGTGTCACACAATAACTAAATCTGCTCTAAACCTAGCAGAAGAAATTTGAACTTTGGAGTCAGGAGAAACAATATACAGATCCCAACTCCAACTTATCAATTTGAGATCCTGAGCAAGTTTTATGGACTCCAGTGTCTTTATATTTTTAAATGGAGATGATAAAATGTTTCACATTATAAAAGAGATGGTTGATTAATGTAACATTTGAAATTTTCTCAACATAGATTACACCACCAATCACTCACACCACCACCAGCCATCACTATCTTTCCTACCCCCTTGATGGCCTCATCAGCACCGCTCACCCTGTAACCCTATGGGTCATCAAGCATCTCTACCAGACTTTGTCCTCCTCCTTCCTCTGCAGTGTTGACTGAGCCAATAAATTGGGCCAATGAGCAGCACAAGAAGTGCCTGAATGTTACCACTCTTAAAACATTATTAATGTCCTGATTAAAAGATACGCTTTGGGTAGTTAGAGATAAACTACTGGTATTTTACTTCCTATTTCAATTTGTTTAAAAGGGATGAAGATGAATAGGTTTGGGTATCTTGATGCAGAATTAGTCACAAACAAGTGTTGTTATATTGGCTTGTCTTTTGCATATAGAACAAAACATGAACTATCTTCTCACTTTTTCTGTTTTTATACTGATGAGAAAATTGAGCCACAATCTACTCTATTTTGCTTCCTTACCAGTCATAATACAAATAACATTCAAGAAAAAAATATCAATACAATTTCTGCACTTCACCAGAGAGAAAAAAATTTACAAGATTAAAAAGAGTTTCTTTTGTCTTTAATCAAAGTAAATGGAAGAGGTAGTAGACATTTCAGCTCAAAATAATCAGTCAACCTATAATGATTTGAGAATGATCTTTCTTTTATGGCTTTAGCAGGTTGTTCTGACAGCCTTGAATTCACCAGATAATTATGCAACTCTTCATGTCTTTTTGGCTATATGGACACGGCCACTAATATATCCAAGATAAATGTGAAGGCCTTTTAAAACTCAATTTAAAAAAAACCACAACCTCTAAAGAAAAGGCCTTTGTAAGGGTGTTTTTATTTTCAGCAATTCACAAGTATAAATATATTAGCAGATATATAAATATAGCAAATATATAAATATTTCTTACACAGACTATCTTCATTATAAACACAACTTTGTAATTATCACAGTCACCCTTTGCATCTTGTTTATACTTAACACCATTAAAAAGAACCCATTTCAGTGCTGTTGGCCACTAGAAAGTCTGTGACCTAAGCAAAACTTCAGTTCACTCCAAGAACAGGATGGCTCTGCTCTAAGTCTTTTGGCAAAGACCAGGATTTTAATGACCTTAAACAAGCAGAGCGGGCAGTCACATTGCCTGAGAACTCTAGAGCTTTTGAACAGTTTATTCTTGTTGAGGCAAGCTCAGGGAAAAGCCTTGGCAGCAAGCTGAACATGGGGGCAAAGGGTTTCAAGTGGTTATTTTTCTGCATGTAACTCTTTATGGCTGGGTAGAAAAAGGAGAGTGTTTACAGAGAGCTTTGCCTAGGGATACTGTCAGATCTCTTTGGATGTGTTGCAAAGGAAAGAGTCCTCAGCTGGCATTTAGTTTCCCTAATTTGTACCTAAGTCCTTATAAGAACATGAAGAGCAAGTGGATGTGTGTTGGGGGTAGGGTATAACTTCTGGCTAAATCTATCTCTTTCTCCTTGAAGAAAGCTGGTGATCTATTTCTCTTTTTCCTTGGATTCCTTTCAGAAGTTAGAAGTGAGGGCAGAGAGAGAATCATACTCCTAACCCCCAAAACTGAAATCTTGGTAACATCATTGACTTCTCTGTCTCTGGTGTTTCCATTACCCACCCTCAAGAAATCCTTAAATGTGAAGTTATCTTCTCTCACGTGAAAGTATCTTTTCCATTCCCATCACTCTCATCCAAAGCACCACCATGTTTAACCCAAGTAGTTTCAAGAGCTGGTCTCCTAACTCTAGTTCTTCCCCTTTAAGTCATCCTCCATCCTGCAGCAAAATAATAATGTAAAATGTAGTTATTCATGGCATTTTCCTGTGTTAAACCCTTCAGTGCTTTTTCCATTATATTTAGCTTGTTCATGTACATCAATAGAGTATACAAATCCTTCTGCTAACTGGCCCCTGCCTAACTCTCATTTCTCATCATTTTCCCTCTCATATTCTAAGGTCAAGCATGTTGCATTTCCAGCAGTTTTTTGAAGATGATACATTCTCACTGGTCTATGACATTTCACTTTGTGTGTGGTGTTCTCCCTCCATCTTTCTCCATCTATTTCTACTCTCGCCACATACTCTCTGGTTAATTTCCTTTATTTCTTCAGATCTTAGTTCAAATGTCATTTCCTCAGGAATGTCTATACTAATTCCCAATTGGTGATGGACAGGGAAGCCTGGTGTGCTGCAGTCTATAGGGTCACAAAGAATTGGACATGACTGAGCAACTGAACTGACTGAAGTACAATCCCTGTGATTTTACATACTTTTGTAACACTCATGACAATTTGTTGCATTTACTTGTAAGTGTCAGTCAGCCCCATAATATTATAGCTCCTTTAAGTTAGATTACAAGGTCTACTTTGTTCAAAAGTGTTTCCTCTGAGTAAAGCACATACTCTGGCACAGAAGGCATTCCGTGCATTTCTTATTCAATAGTAATGAATAAATATTTCAGTTGGATGGTAAATGGAACATTGAGAGAAAATACATTAAGAGAGCTGCTAGAGGGCTTCCCTGATGGCTTAGTGGTGAAGACTCTGTCTGCCCATGCAGGAGACATGGGTTTGATCCCTAATCCAGAAAGATCCCACATGCTGTGGAGCAACTAAGCCTGTGTGCCACAACTACTGAGCCTGTGCTCCAGAACCCAGGAGCCACAGCTGTTGAGCCCACATGCCGCAGGTACTGAAGCCCTCGCACCCTAGAGCTTGTGCTCCATAACGATAGAGAAGCCACCACCATGAGAAACCCACACACTGCAACTAAGGCATAGACCCTGCTCGCTGCAGCTAGAGAAAACCCCACACAGCCACAGAGACCCAGCACAGCCAAAAATAAATAAACTTATTTTTTAAAAGAGAGATATACTAAAATGATTAGTTTGAGCCAAATCATAAAGAACTATTAATGCCATATTTTAAAATGTAGGTCTTGACTGGAAATAGTGGAGACTCACTGGAGAATGTGACAGATTTGAAGCACTCTTCCTAGAAGAATCTCAAAAAGCTTATGTGTGCTTGACAAAGTGATATTCATGAAAGTTCTTCTAAGACTGCTATTTATATATCCCTTACAGACTCCCAAGTTATAAAGTTAAAACGTGGCTTGAGGACAAAAATTCAGTTAAAATTGACTATGTTTGTTCTGAAGATAAAATTGATTTTGTGAGCAAGCAAAATGGCGAGTTTGATCAGGACTCCTCAGATGTGTATATGTGTGTGAGTCTTGTGAGTTTTATTTAAGTTTTGTTTCCCATTTCCTAGCCTACAAACACCTAAATGTGCTTGTATATGTGTACTGTTAGAGATAAACTAAACTTGCTCTCTTTCTAGTCCTAACTCCAACCTCTTTTCTATGTGCAACTTATGTCCCACCCATAAGAATGCCATGGAATCCTATGAATTCTGACATATACCCCTTTTGTCTATTATATACTTCATGCCTGCTATAGCCCTCTACGTCTTCATAGACCCAGTTTAATTAAGCCTCCTCTACTCGGAGACCTTCCTGAACTTCTACTCTTCACAAAATGAATGCCTGTGTTCCCAATGAAATATGTCTATAACTATTTTCAGATCGCTTCATATTTGTTTTTCATGTGCCTCCATGATGCTTCCAATAATGCTCCAAGTTTTATCCTGAGTTACTTTAGTAAAGGAGATATCAAAGAGTGTTGCTATTCAAAGTGTGCCCCCCTCCCGACCAGTATACTTGTGATCCCGATAAAAATGTAGACATTCAGACCACAACCCAAACTTCTAAATCTGCATCATAAGATAGTTCCCAGTTTATTTTTATCACAGCAGAGTTCTAAAAGTCCTGCCATAAAGTATCTAATATGGTTAATACATAAAAGATGTTCAGTATAGTCTGGCTTGATGGATAGATGAAGCATAGACAATCAGAGAGAGGCATTTAATGTATTATCAGTATACAGATGTGGTTTTGGAATTTATCTCAGGGTACACCATAGATAACCTGGATAATATATTAAGTTTATATGCCATGAAACATCACTGAGAGCCATAAAATGATAAAAGACCCTGATGCATACCTGGAGTTTTTGGCAGGGAATGTTGTAAAGTATTCTGCAAGTTGAAGATCTTTTTAAAAATCACTATACCTCGACATATTTTGGCTTAGAACTACTTCACTGCATTCAAATATTTGTTTTCATTCCTGCATATTTTCTTCTGCCTTTCCTTCCTGCATCAATTTATACATGGAAGTTAGTTAACTCAGACTGTCAGCTGGTAAAACTGCCTTCAGAGAAAAACATGAACGTGTACTAAATTCAAGGACAAGAATCTGCAGGATTGTTGGGCTTATTGGGGCACCACACAGTAAAGAACACACTATAGCTGTAACTCCAGCAGGGCTTGGAACAAGGTTAAAACTACAGAAAGGTGGAAGGACAGAAGTCAACCTGTAAACCTTCCAGATTCTTCCTCTAGAAAAAATAAGATTACTCCCAATTATTTTCAGTCCATGTGGCCAAGAGAGTCTTACTAAAGTTCCAAAATGGTGTCTCACTCCTCATGGAAATCAGAAAAGCACTGAATCAGAGGCAGCTGAGGACATCTCAAAGGACAAGACATGAACAAGCAAGGGGACCTGTCACAGAAAAGGAGATAAGGAAAGAAATGATGAGTTTGTTTTCTTTTTCTGTGAAAGTTTTAATTCCCACATTTCCATTACTTAATGTGTCATTATTTCACTTTTCAGCAGTTGGCAAACAACATTTCACCATTTATTTTAAAATTGGTAGTCAACACACAATACATCAGAATTTTATATTCTCTCAAAGGAAAATTCTTAAAAGAATCAAATCTGGAGCTTTCCTGAGACTTCCCTTGGGAAGCTGACCTTCAAGTTCTTGATATCAGTTATATACTCCTAACCAAAGGTTTAATTTCAGAGATTATGGCGACAGAGACTAAAAAGATGTGTCATGGACATTCCAGCCATAAACATGTGTCAAAACTGATGGGGAAGACTTTTCATTGCCTTTTAAAGGCCAAATTCCCAACCCAGAATTGAGGTTCATTATGATGTGGCCCATTTCAATTTCTAGTCTTATTTCTACCATGTCTCTATACTCTAGCCAAGTAGAACAAGTTGTGTTTTGTATATACCCTTTAATTGACTGTTTTTGAGATTCTGCTTACAGCTCTTTTCACTTATAATTCCCTTGCTTCCCATATCTCTTGATCAAAATCTATCCTATGGCTAAGACCCAGTGCAAATGACACTTGCACTGAGGCTCCAAAATCCCCAATAACTGAAAATGCACTCTTTCAAATATCTCAGAGACACATGAGTTTCATTTAACAATGTATTTACTCATATGCATGTTGAATGTAACTTACTAGACTGAAAGTTTCCTGATAGTTGGAAATTAATCCATCTTTGTGTTCTTTTATTGTACCTGAAATAGTGATTTGCACATATGGAATGACTGAAGTATTCAGTAAAATGATGAGACAATTATAATCGTTATTAGCCCTCAAGTTTTCTAAAATCCAAATTCAGTTGTCCCTTGAATAACATGAGTTTCAACTGCATAAGTCCACTTATATATAGGGTTCATTAATAGTTAATACAGTAGTACATGACTTACAATTGGTTGAATTCTCATACATGGACCTGTGTACAGCAAGAAATTCAGTACAGGAAGGCAGACTATATTTTTTCAGTTATAATTTACCTGTTTATTTGTGTTGCAAGATCTTTGTATTATCTTTCAGATGACTTATGCATTCTTCTGTTTCATTGTTTCATTTAGTCTTCTATTCAATTGTTTTATTGTGTTATTTCAGTTATTAAATTCTTCATTTCTAATTGGATCTTTTTTTATATTTTCTAGTTCCTTATTAAAATTCTCATCATGTTCATTTATTGTTTTCAAAACTCAGTTACCATCCTTATAAATAATATTTCAGATTCTTCATCTGGTAAATTATTTATATTTCATTATTTCTTTCAGGAGCTTTCTCTTGCTCTTTCAATTAAGACCAATACTTTCAGCTTTTCATTTTGTTCAGTTTTCTCTGCCTGTATGAATTTAGGTGAAACAGTTACCCACTGAGGTCTTAAAGGTGTGTCCTTATGTTAGAGTCTCCATATACAGACTGCATGTGCACAGGTCCTTTGATGGGTGAGCTGGATTGGACATGAGTATATATCATATCTTTCTGCTGGGTATACTGGGAGCTCTCATCTTGGTAGAAGATTGAGCAGGACATGGAGGGGCTAGAGCTGGAGCCAGGTGTGAGCAGGGGATTCCACTCTGCTCAACGGTCATTACTGCCCTGTCAGGGGTAGGGTCTGATCCCAAGTTGTTTAAAAAGCCCTGAAGATCAGATCCAACCTTGTTCTGGTGTCCCTTTAAATGTGTGTTTCCCCCTGCCCAGAGCTAAGATGTTTGCTTCAGAATAGAGTAGTGCTAAAGTAAGGCAACCCATGTGGGCTGTTGACTCATGCCAGCCACAAAATTCTGAGCTTTCTCAGATGTACTGCCTGTGTTCATGAAGATCAGGAAGATCCCCTGGAGAAGGGAATGGAAACACACTACAGTGTTCTCACCTGGAAAATTCCATGGATGGTGGAGCCTGGTGGGCTACAGTCCATGAGGTTGCAAAGAGTTGGACGATTGAGCAAATAACACTTTCTTTTCACTTTTTTGTGTTCCTTCTATGCCTAATTTGTTGAGAGAGTTTTCTCAACCTACTGGTTTGATCATATGATTTTTATCCTTCTTTCAATTAATGCTGTGCAACACATTGGTTAATATGTGGTGTTGAACTGTCTTTGCATCCCACAAATAAGTTCAACTTTACCATGGTGTATGATCCTTTTAATATGCTGATAAATTCAGTTTGCTAATATTTTGTTGTGCAAAAGGAAATGGCAATCCACTCCAGTATTATTGCCTGGAGAATCCCATGGACCGTGGAGCCTGGTGGGCTATAGTCCATAGGGTCACAAAGAGTCAGACATGACTGAAGTGACTTAGCACAATATTTTGTTGAAAATTTTTACATCTATATTCACTGGGAACATTGGCTTGTAAATATCTTTTCCTGTAGAGTCCTTATTTGGTTTTGGTATCAGCATAATTTTGGCCTTGTGATATTAGTTTGAAAGTATTTCCTCTTCTTATTTTTAGAGTTTAAGAAGAATTGGCATTAATTCTTTAAATGTTTGGTAGAATTCACCAATGAAGCCATCTCTTCTAGGGCTTTGCTTTGCCTGGAATTTTGATTATTATGCAATCTCCTTTCTAATTATTCATCTGTTAATATTTTCTAATTCTTCCTGATTTAATCTTGGTAGATTATATATTTCTAATAATTTATCAATTTCTTCTGTGCTATCCAATTTGATGGTGTATGCATTTGTTCATATCAGCTTCTTGTGATCCTTTTGATTTCTGAGGTGTCTTTCATTTGTAGTTTTATTTAGCTGAGTCCTCTCTCTTTTTCTTTTATAGCTAAAAGTTTGTCAACTGCATTTATAGTTTCATGAAACCAACTTTGCTTCATTGATTTACTTTCTATTGTCTTTCTAGACTCTGTTTCTTCTCTATTCTTTATTTCCTTCTTTCTGCTTTGTGCTTAGATTGTTCTTTTCTAATTCCATAATGTGTGAAGTTAGTTCTTTAATATCTTCTTTTCATAATATAGGCATTCCTCACTATAAATATCCCTCCTAAAACTGCTTTTGCTGCATCATATAAGCTTTCTTATGTTGTAGTTTTGTTTTTGTTTGTTTTAAGATACTGCATGATTTCCCTTTTTATTCTTCTTTAACCCATTGGTGGTTCAAGAGTGTGTTTTTTAATTTCCACATGTCTGTGATGTTTTAAAAAATTTCCTCTTGTTATTAATTTGTTTAATACCACTGTGGTCAGAAAAGATACTTGATATGACTTCAACTTCTTTTATGCTTATTTTTTTTTGACAGTAAGTATGTGAAAGACATCTTTGACTATAGTATTTTTCTTTATTTTATGCTTATTTGTAATTTTTATTCTGTTACAAATTTTCAATTTTAGTCCAGATGTAGAATAAAGGGAGTTATTCATCATGTTGCAAGATTTGCACAGTTAAATTTGTCTTTGACTTATAATTGACATATAACTTTATATTAATTTCAGGTGTAATTTTTAGGTATAATTTTAAATTTAAAAATCTAGTATATGTATATATTGTGAAAAGATCACCACTATAAAGTCTAGATAACATTTTCACCATCAGATCAGATCAGATCAGTCGTTCAGTCATGTCTGATTCTTTGCAACCCCATGAATCGCAGCACGCCAGGCCTCCCTGTCTATCACCAACTCCCGGAGTTCACCCAGACTCACGTCCATCGAGTCAGTGATGCCATCCAGCCATCTCATCCTCTGTCGTCCCCTTCTCTTCTTGCCTCCAATCCCTCCCAGCATCAGAGTCTTTTCCAATGAGTCAACTCTTCGCATCAGGTGGCCAAAGTACTGGAGTTTCAGCTTTAGCATCAGTCCTTCCAATGAACACCCAGGACTGAGCTCCTTTAGGATGGACTGGTTGGATCTCCTTGCAGTCCAAGGGACTCTCAAGAGTCTTCGCCAACACCACAGTTCAAAAGCATCAATTCTTCGGCGCTCAACCTTCTTCACAGTCCAACTCTCACATCCATACATGACCACAGGAAAAATCATTGCCTTGACTAGACGAACCTTTGTTGGCAAAGTAATGTCTCTGCTTTTCAATATGCTATCTAGGTTGGTCATAACTTTCCTTCCAAGGAGTAAGCGTCTTTTAATTTCATGGCTGCAGTCACCATCTGTAGTGACTTTGGAGCAACACTTTTCTTGTGATAAGGATTTTTAAGGTCTATTCTTTAGCAACTTTCAAATATGTAATACAGTATTATTAACTATAGTTACCATGCTGTGTATTGCATAACCACAACTTATTTATTTTATAACTGGAAGTTTCTACCTTTGATTCCCTTTACCCATTTTCCCACACCCCACCCTCTACCTCTGGCAATCACCAGTCTGTTCTTTGTATCAGTGAGCTTAGGATTTTTTGTTTTGTTTTTGTTTTTAGATTCCATATATAAGGGAGATCATTTAATATTTGTTCTTCTCTGCCTGACTTTATTTCATAGATGTGCCCTCAGTGTGCACCTGTGTTGTCACAAATGGTAATTATGTCAGTCCTTTTATTGCTGAATAGTATTCTATTATATATATGTGTCGGAGAAGGCAATGGCACCCCACTCCAGTACTCTTGCCTGGAAAATCCCATAGATGGAGGAGCCTGGTAGGCTGAAGTCCATGGGGTCGCTAAGAGTTGGACATGACTAAATGACTTCCCTTTCACTTTTCACTTTCACACATTGGAGAAGGAAATGGCAACCCACTCCAGTGTTCTTGCCTGGAGAATCCCAGGAACCGGGGAGCCTGGTGGGCTGCCGTCTATGGGGTCGCACAGAGTCGGACACGACTGTAGTGACTTAGCAGCAGCAGCATATATATGTGTATGTATTTGTGTGTACTTGTATGTACATGTGTGTGGGTATGTGTATCCAGTTATCTTAAGATTTTATTTTTCTCAAATTTGTTGAGGCTTGCTTTTTGACCAAACATATGATCTATTCTGGAGAATGTTACTTGTGCACTTGAAAATAATGTGTATTCATATGCTGTTAGAATGACTGACATATTTCTCTTAGGTTCATTTGTTCTGTAGTGTTATTCAGAGACACTGTTTCTTTGGTGATGTACTCTCTGAATTCAACATCTCTCCAGTTTTGAAAGTGGATATTGAAGTCCCCTACTATTATCGTATTGAGGCCTATTTTTATACTCAGTTTGGTTGGTATTTGTTTTAAATATATAGACACTCCAATGGTGAATTCATATGCATTTACAAGTATTAAGATCCCCAGGAGATGGAAATGGCAACCCACTCCAGTATTCTTGGCTGGAGAATCCCATGAACAGAGGAGCCTGGCAGGCTATATAATCCATGGAGTTGCAAGAGTCAGACATGACTTAGGGACTAAAGCACCACCAAGGACTTATTGTCATTTTTTAAATAAGTGATTGAAACCTATTATTGTCATTGTTTTCTGACTGGCTTTTAAATGTCTGTATTTCTTTGTTCTTCTCTTAATGTTTTTCTTTATAGTTTCCTTTGCAGTATGCTTTAATACCTTTCTCTTTATCTTTTGTGTATTTACTATATGCTTTCTTTGAGGTTTCCAGGAACCTACATAAAATGTCTTATATTTATAATGGCCTGTTTGAAGATGAAAGTAGCTTATCTTCAGCTGCATATAAACACTACACTTTTACTTTTCCTCTCTCCACATTTTATGCTACTTTACATCATTTATATTGTGCATCAATTAACAAATTATTGTAGTTATTATTATTTTTAATACAATGGTGTTTTAACTATTATACTAGAGATAAAAGCAATTTACACATCACCATTACCGTATTAGGGTTTTTTGAACTAGGCTATGTATTTAATTTTACCAGTGAGTTTTATATTTTTATATGTTTTTATGTTAGTACTTTGTCTCCTTTCATCTTAAACTTGAAGTATTCTCTTTAGTATTTCTTATAAGTTCTGTTTAATGGTGATAGGTTACCTTACTTTTATTTGTGTGGGAATGGTTTTATCTCTTTATTTCCCAAGGAGAGATTTGCCAGATATATTCTTGATTGATAATTTTTTTTTCTTTCAGCACTTTGAATTTATTATCCCATTCCATCATTGCCTCACAAATTTCCTGTATAGAAATTTGCTAATAGATTTATAGAGGTTTTCTACTAATGTGAAGAGTTGTTTTACTTTTTCCTAATTCTCTTTGTCTTTAACTTTTAATATTTTGATTATAGTGCAATTCTGCATATTCTTCTTTGAACTGATCTTCCTTTGGGTCCTTTGAGCTTCTTGTACATTAATATCCAAATTTGTTCCAAGATTTGGGAACTTTTCAGCTCAGTTCAGTTCAGTTGCTTAGTGGTGTATGACTCCTTGTGACCCCGTGAATCGCAGCACGCCAGGCCTCCCTGTCCATCACCAACTCCCAGAGTTCACCAAAACTCATGTGCATTGAGTCGGTGATGCCATCCAGCCATCTCATCCTCTGTCGTCCCTTTCTTCTACTGTTCCCAATCCCTCCCAGCACCAGGGTCTTTTCCAATGAGTCAATCTTTGCATGAGGTGGCCAAAGTATTGGAGTTTCAGCCTCAGCATCAGTCCTTCCAATGAACACCCAGGACTGATCTCCTTTAGGATTGACTGGTTGGATCTCCTTACAGTCAACTCTCAAGGGACTCTCAAGACTCTTCTCTCACACCACAGTTCAAAAGAATCAATTCTTCACAGTCCAACTTTCTTCACAGTCCAACTTTCTTCATGCTCAGCTTTCTTCACAGTCCAACTCTCACATCCATACATGACTACTGGAAAAACCATAGCCTTGACTAGAGGGATCTTTGTTGGCAAAGTAATATCTCTGCTTTTTAATATGCTATCTAGGTTGGTCATTATTTTTCCTCCAAGGAGTAAACATCTTTTAATTTCATGGCTGTGGTCACCATCTACAGTGATTTTGGAGCACCCCCCAAAAAAGTCTGACACTGTTTCCACTGTTTCCCCATCTATTTTCCAGGAAGTGATGGGACTGGATGCCATGATCTTCGTTTTCTAAATGTTGAGCTTTAAGCCAACTTTTTCACCCTCCTCTTTCACCTTCATCAAGAGGCTTTTGAGTTCCTCTTCACTTTCTGCCATAAGGGTGATATAATCTGCATATCTGAGGTTACTGATATTTCTCCCAGCAATCTTGATTCCAGCTTGTGATTCTTCCAGCCCAGCGTTTCTCATGATGTACTCTACATAGAAGTTAAATAAACAGGGTGACAATATACAGCTTTGACGTACTCCTTTTCCTATTTGGGACCAGTCTGTTGTTCCATGTCCAGTTGTAACAGTTGTTTCCTGATTTGCATATAGGTTTCTCTAGAGGCAGGTCAGGTGGTCTGGTATTCCCATCTCTCTCAGAATTTTCCACAGTTTATTGTGATCCACACAGTCAAAGGCTTTGGCATAGGCAATAAAGCAGAAATAGATCTTTTTCTGGAACTCTTTTGCTTTTTGATAATCCAGCTGATGTTGGCAGTTTGATTTCTGGTTCTTCTGCCTTTTCTAACCAACTTGAACATCTTGAAGTTCACGGTTCATGTATTGCTGAAGCCTAGCTTGGAGAATTTTGAGCATTACTTTACTAGAGTGTGAGATGAGTGCAATTACATTCTTTGGCATTGCCTTTCTTTGGGATTGGAATGAAAACTGACCTTTTCCAGTCCTGTGGCCACTGCTGAGTTCTCCAAATTTGCTGGCATATTGAGTGCAGCACTTTCACAGCATCATCTTTCAGGGTTTGAAGTAGCTCAACTGGAATTCCATCACCTCCACTAGCTTTGTTTGTAGTGATGCTTTCTAAGGCCCACTTGACTTCACATTCCAGGATGTCTGGCTCTGGGTGAGTGATCACACCATCGTGATTATCTGGGTCATGAAGATCTTTTTTGTACAGTTCTTCTGTGTATTCTTGCCACCACTTCTTCATATCTTCTGCTTCTGTTAGGTCCATATCATTTCTGTCCTTTATCAAGCCCATCTTTCCATAAAATATTCCCTTGGTATCTCTAATTTTCTTGAAGAGATCTCTAGTCTTTCCCATTCTGTTGTTTTCCTTTATTTCTTTGCATTGATCACTGAGGAAGCCTTTTTTATCACTCTTTGCTATTCTTTGGAACTCTGCATTCAAATGGGAATATCTTTCCTTTTCTCCTTTGCTTTTTGCTTCTCTTCTTTTCACAGCTATTTGTAAGGCCTCCTCAGATAGCCATTTTGCTTTTTTGCATTTCTTTTCCATGGGGATGGTCTTGATCCCTGTCTCCTGTACAATGTCATGAACCTCTGTCCATAGTTCATCAGGTACTCTATCTATCAGATCTAGTCCCTTAAATCTATTTCTCACTTCCACTGTATAATCATAAGGGATTTGATTTAGGTCATACCTGAATGGTCTAGTGGTTTTCCCTACTTTCTTCAATTTAAGTCTGAATTTGGTAATAAGGAGTTCATGATCTGAGCCACAGTCACCTCCCGGTCTTGTTTTTGCTGACTGTATAGAGCTTCTCCATCTTTGGCTGCAAAGAATATAATCAATCTGATTTTGCTGTTGACCATCTGGTGATGTCCATGTGTAGAGTCTTCTCTTGTGTTGTTGAAAGAGGGTGTTTGCTATGACCAGTGTGTTCTCTTGGCAAAACTCTATTAGTCTTTGCCCTGCTTCATTCCATACTCCAAGGCCAAATTTGCCTGTTACTCCAGGTGTTTCTTGACTTCCTACTTTTGCATTCTAGTCCCCTATAATGAAAAAGGACATCTTTTTGGGGTGTTAGTTCTAAAAGGTCATGTAGGTCTTCATAGAACCGTTCAACTTCAGCTTCTTCAGTGTTATTGGTTGGGGCATAGGCTTGGATCACCATGATATTGAATGGTTTGCCTTGGAAATGAACAGAGATCATCCTGTCGTTTTTGAGATTGCATCCAAGTACTGCATTTCAGACTCTTTTGTTGACCATGATGGCTACTCCATTTCTTCTAAGGGATTCCTACCCAGAGTAGTAGATATAATGGTCATCTGAGTTAAATTCACCCATTCCAGTCCATTTTACTTCGCTGATTCCTAGAGTGTCAACATTAACTCTTGCCATCTCCTGTTTGACCACTTCCAATTTGCCTTGATTCATGGACCTGACATTCCAGGTTCCTATGCAATATTGGTCTTTACAGCATCGGACCTTGCTTCTATCACCAGTCACATCCACAGCTGGGTACTGTTTTTGCTTTGGCTCCATCCCTTCATTCTTTCTGGAGTTATTTCTCCACTGATCTCCAGTAGCATAATGGGCGCCTACCAACCTAGGGAGTTCCTCTTTCAGTATCTTATCATTTGCCTTTTCATACTGTTGATGGAGTTTTCAAGGCAAGAATACTGAAGTGGTTTGCCATTCCCTTCTCCAGTGGACCACATTCTGTCAGACCTCTCCACCATGACCCATCCATCTTGGGTGGCCCCAAACGGCATGGGCTTAGTTTCATTGACAAGTCTGTGGTCCATGTGATCAGATTGGCTAGTTTTCTGTGATTATGGATTCAGTGTGTCTGCCCTCTGATGCCCTCTCGCAACACCTACCGTCTTACTTGGGTTTCTCTTACCTTGACATGGGGTATCTCTTCACAGCTTCCCCAGCAAAGCACAGCCACTGCTCCTTACCTTGGACGAGGTCTCCCCTCCTGACCTTGAACACGGAGTAGCTCCTCTCGGCCCTCCTGTGTCCGCGCACAGCCGCTGCTCCTTGGACGTGTTGTTCCTCCACTCGGCCACCGCCCCTGACCTCAGAAAATGCTAGTTTTCAGCTAGCATTTCTTAAAATAAGATTCCTTCCCCTTTCTGTCTCCTTCTGGGATTTCACAATGTAAATACTCATTCACTTTATGCTCTCCTTTAATCACAGAGATTTTCTTCCCAGTTTCTTCTTATACTTGGTGTTCCTCTAATTTCAAATGATCTACCTTCAAGTTTTCTGACCCTCTCTTCTACATAATAAAGTCTTTTGTTGAAGCTCTATTAAAATTTTCAGTTTTATATTGTATTCTTCAGCTCTAGTATTTCTGTTTTGTTCTTTTCATGATTTCTTCTTTATTAAACTGATTTGGGTCATGCATTGTTTTTATTATTTCATTTAGTTATCTGTGTTCTCACATTTCATGGAGTTTCTTTAATATTATTTTGAATTCATTGTGAGGCAAGTCAGATGTCAATTTCCTTGGGTTCAACTACTCGAGCTTTATTAGTTCCCTTTGGGGCATCATGTTTGCTTAATTTTTCATAATCCATGCTGCCTTGCCTTGGTGTCTGTGCATATGAAGGAACAAACACCTCTTCCAGTATTGTCATTATGGTTTGGGGAGATAAGGACCTCCTTTAAGTTCTCCAGGCTGATGGGATTACCTCCAATGTTGCAGTTGTGCTGAGTTGGAGCCGATTTCAAGGCTATCTCTTGGTCTGCTGTGGAGACACAATTGACAGACTTCTTATCAAGTGTTTGGTTGAGTGTGGATACTGTCTGGTCCCTCAGTAGATGGGACCATCTCCAGCATCTTATTAAGTATGATGGCACTGGGACAAGGGTATGGCTTCAGAATACACACTTTGGTCCTCATGGGTTCTATTACCATGTACACAGGTAGATATAGCTCCCACAAGATCCCTGGGAGTACTTTCACTGGGTTGTTGGGTGGGCCCCTGAGTAAGGAGGACTGGCACTGGACTGTGGCTGAGATGAGCTGGAACCAATCACCAGGAATGTTTTAGGTTCCATAGCCCAGATTATGGAAAAGGCAATGGCACCCCACTCCAGTACTCTTGCCTGGAAAATCCCATGGATAGAGGAGCTCTGGTGGGCTGCAGTCCATGAGGTTGCGAAGAGTGGGACATGAATGAAGTGACTTAGCAGCTTAGCAGCAGCAGCCAGATTAAGTTTGCAGATCTGGAACTGGAGGCATTAATGAGCATTTCTCCCACCATATCTCTTGGTCTCAACTGCACCAGGGTTTCACAATCTGTATCCTAAAGTTCCCATAAGACACTTTTGAATGAATGTCAAATTATGGTTGTTCACAGAGAACATGAGAGGAAGATGTCTTATCTGACATTTTGCTGATGCCAGTTTCTAAGTGGCCTTATAAAGCAGATAAATGCATGCAGAAAACATAATGTTGCTTCTTGAAACATCATGTCCTATAACCACTTATAATGGTGAAAGTGTAGGTTTTACTATATTGAACTAGATAAGTCTTCAGTGGGATTTAGTCCCAAGATTAGGCACTGAGTAAATGTTACACTAGTTGCCAAACTACTTGAAAATAATAGGACTCAAAAAAATTTGAAGATGAAAATACATTGGGATTATTTTCTAAGAGCTCCAGATTATTTTTGACAGAATATCAGCATCAAGATATGTTATAAACTGTCAAATACTACATATTAGCAACAGATTACTCTTACCTATGGCTCAGCTATGACTTTATGTACAGATTGTGGTATACAAATTTCTACATTGTTTTCTATGCCTGAGTGAACATGATAATGATAATGCTGGTAATTTGGGCCTTCTAATTCTGGAAATTGGCCATTTTTGTCAATCCTTGTGTCTTCTCAAATCTGTAGTCCCTTAGCTGAACACTAACTCCAGATAGTATTAGTCCCTGATGTCTCCAATACCATGCCCTTCCAACTTTTTAGAAAACTAAAATATAAAAAGCAAGTTGCTATTGTTGTTCAGTTGCTAAGTCATGTCCAAATCCCTGCGACCCCATGGACTGCAGTGTGCCAGGCTTCCCTGTCCTTCACTGTCTCCAGGAGTTTGCTCGAACTCATGTCCATTAAATCAGTAAAGCCATCCAACTATCTCATCCTCCGTCACCCACTTCTCCTCCTACCCTCAGTCTTTCCCAGCATCAGGGTCTTTTCCAAAGAGTTGGCTCTTCGGGTCAGGTGGCCAAAGTATTAGAGCTTCAGCATCAGTCCTTCCAAAGAATACTCAGGGTCAAATACTACATTACATGGCAAAATGTCAGTCCAGCTTACTACACCTTACTAAAATGATTTATATGCTTGTCTCTCCCATTAGACTTCTAGGTCAAGAAAGAAAGTATCTGTTAATAATTCTTTGCCCCTGCCAACTTATTAAAAGGAGCATGGCACATCCAAGATGTTTTTATTGCTTGATGAATGAATTAGTGAGTAGCTACATTAACCAGCTTCAATTCAGTTCAGTTCAGTCACTCAGTCGTGTCCGATTTTTTGCGACCCCATGAATCGCAGCACGCCAGGCCTCCCTGTCCATCACCATCTCCCAGAGTTTACTCAAACTCACGTCCATCGAGTCAGTGATTCCATCCAGCCATCTCATCCTCAGTCGTCCCCTTCTCCTCCTGCCCCCAATCCCTCCCAGCATCAGAGTCTTTTCCAATGAGTCAACTCTTCGCATGAGGTGGCCAAAGTACTGGAGTTCAGCTTTAGCATCATTCCTTCCAAAGAAATCCCAGGGCTGATCTCCTTCAGAATGGACTGGTTGGATCTCCTTGCAGTCCAAGGGACTCTCAAGAGTCTTCTCCAACACCACAGTTCAAAAGCATCAATTCTTCGGCGCTCAGCCTTCTTCACAGTCCAACTCTCACATCCATACATGACCACAGGAAAAACCATAGCCTTGACTAGCCGGACCTTTGTTGACAAAGTAATGTCTCTGCTTTTGAATATGCTATCTAGGTTGGTCATAACTTTCCTACCAAGAAGTAAGGGTCCCTTAATTTCATGGCTGCAGTCACCATCTGCAGTGATTTTGGAGCCCCAAAAAATAAAGTCTGACACTGTTTCCACTGTTTCTCCATCTATTTCCCAGGAAGTGATGGGACCAGATGCCATGATCTTAGTTTTCTGAATGTTGAGCTTTAAGCCAACTTTTTCACTCTCCTCTTTCACTTTCATCAAGAGGCTTTTTAGCTCATCTTCACTTTCTGCCATAAGAGTGGTGTCATCTGCATATCTGAGGCTATTGATATTTCTCCTGGCAATCTTGATTCCAGCTTGTGCTTCTTCCAGCCCAGCATTTCTCATGATGTACTCTGCATAGAAGTTAAATAAGCAGGGTGACAATATACAGCCTTGATGTACTCCTTTTCCTATTTGGAGCCAGTCTGTTGTTCCATGTCCAGTTCTAACTGTTGCTTCCTGACCTACATACAGATATCTCAAGAGGCAGGTCAGGTGGTCTGGTATTCCCATCTCTTTCAGAATTTTCCACAGTTTATTGTGATCCACATGGTCAAAGGCTTTGGCATAGTCAATAAAGCAGAAATAGATGTTTTTCTGGAACTCTCTTGCTTTTTTGATGATCCAGCGGATGTCCAACTTATAAATATACAAACAACCAGCTTATAAATATACAAATCATCTGTAAGTTTATAGAATATCATCTCTCCATTATGTTCTTTATCCTTCAAGGCTTGTACTCACATTTCCATGTCATTTCTGTATGATCTTGTATATTTCTTTATATTTCCATTGGGCCTATCAGGACAATCAATAAGAGAAGCCTAAAACAGTATTCTCATTAGTAAGTAGAATCCCAATAAGCAGTACATGTGCAATCAGATATTCAGAAAGATAAAATAAAATCAGCATACTCTAGACCCAGGAAACAAGTTTTTCTAAAGTGTGTCTGACAAGTCAGAATGCCTAAGTAATTCCACTAGGGTTATCACAATGAACAGTAATATGCATATGGCCCCAGAGGAAGATATATCAAAGTTGAGCCCAGATTGCACAGATTAATGTTGGGATAAGATAAGAGCCAGGCAACAGACACAGAGAACTGGAGAGTAATTGGTTGCCTCCAAAAACAGACTATTTTTCTAGATTCCACATATATGCATTAATATACAATCTTTGTTTTTCTCTTTCTGACTTACTTCACTCTATATAATGGCTCTAGGTTCATCAGCCTCACTAGAACTGACTCAAATTCATTCTTTTTTATGGCTGAGTAATATTCCATTGTATATATGTACAAAATTGTGTTAATAAATCTATTTGCAGGGAAGAAATGGAGATGCAGATGTAGAGAACAGGCTTGTGGACACAGTGGGGGAAAGAAAGAGTGGGACAAATGAAGAGAGTAGCATCAGGTTGTATACACTGCTGCTGCTGCTGCTAAGTCGCTTAGTCATGTCCGACTCTGTGCAACTCCATAGATGGCAGCCCACCAGGCTCCCCCATCCCTGGGATTCTCCAGGCAATAACACTGGAGTGGGTTGCCATTTCCTTCTCCAATGCATGAAAGTGAAAAGGGAAAGTGATATCACTCAGTCGTGTCCAACTCTTCGCGACCCCATGGACTGCAGCCTACTAGGCTCCTCCATCCATGGAATTTTCCAGGCAAGAGTACTGGAGTGGGTTGCCATTGCCTTCTCTGGATGTATACACTACCATTTGTAAGATAGATAGCTAGTGGGAGATGCTCCCTCAGGTAGACTGAGGGAGCCCAGTCTGGCTCTCTGTAATGATCTAGAGGAGGAGGGGAGGGTGAGGGGAGGAGGCTTGGGAAGGAGCCTGAATTGTGGCTGAATTGCATTTTTGTATGGCAGAAACCAATGCAATTAAAGAATAAATTACACACACACACAAACACACACACACACACATAAAAGGGCTCCCCCAGTGGCTCAGTGGTAAAGAATCTGCCCACAATGCAAGAGACACAGGTTCAGTCCCTGGGTTGGGAAGATCACCTAGAGAAGGAAATGGTAACCCACTTCAGAATTTTTGCCTGGGAAATCCCATGGACAGAAGAGCCAGGCAGGCTACAGTTCATGGGGTCACAAAAGAGCTGGACATGACTTAGCGACTAAACAACAACAATAATATATTTTAAAAAGCAGAGACTATTGTGGAAAAAGAGGAAATAGGGGTCTGATTATCAAGAACTCTTCTATGCCATGATAAGAAGTTTGACTTAATAGTCATGAGGAATATTTCTTCCAGTTCCCACCATCATTATCTCACTCAGCGGAATAAGGAGAGAAGAGCACATGACAACCTAAACATTCAGTTTCATACAGAATGTAGGTGAAGGAAAATACTACAGTCCTGTCAAATATATGTCCATTTAGAGGTGATTTTTTTTTTTTTTGCTTTAAAATGTGCAATAAATTGGAGAGAATGTTGAGATCTGATGACTAAAAGCTTTGATTTCCAGAATTAATATAACTTTGCCTCCCTAAGCAAGTTTTTATTTCTAGGTAGGATAACATCAGTCCCCAGTTCCCCAAGCAAGGCTTTAGGAATACGCGAACCAGGAAGAGGCATGCCACTGCTTCTTCTGTAACATACTTGGGGAGAGGCATGCAGGTATAGCTGTCCCTCCCCTGAAAGAAACTGCAGGGGAGCATAAGCTCCAACTACACACCCAGGTTCTGATGATAACCCACCCTACTGGTGACATCCTGAGACCAAACCTGCTCCTCCAGATCTTCCAAGAAGAGTCTTGGGAGGAACCTGTGCCTCCATGCCATGATTCAGAAGAAGCCACAGGCTTTTCAAGATGAGACAGTCCTATACCAGAAGTATAGCCTGCTATGGATCCATGCCTGGGAAAATAGCCTCACAGCAGAGCTGCAACACTTAGTAAATAGGACTCTCATCTGCTAAACTTTCTCTTGTTGAGTGTGCTCCATATACTCCTAAAGAGAATAAGGAGGAATCTTAAGACTTTATTCCTACCTGCCCAGATTCTTTCCACCAATTTACAGGAGTCATTGACACCAATAGGTGTTGGAGTATCTTAAACAGGCAAATATGTGACCAGATTTATCATAATTAGATTATGATAAATCTTCTGTGTAAGAGAAGGTATAAGGATTTTAGCTATTTAAAAGCCAAAATAAGAAAAAAGAGGGAGGAGGGAGGAGGGTTTAGGATGGGGAACACATGTATACCTGTGGCGGATTCATTTTGATATTTGGCAAAACTAACACAATTATGTAAAATTTAAAAATAAAATAAAATTTAAAAAAAAAGAAAATATAAATATCTCTAACTTGTGTCAAAATAATTAAATATATCTATTAATTTTTAAAATAAAACTTTCAGGAAGAAGGAACTAAACTACAGATGGTCCCCTACTTACGATGATACATGATTTTCTTACTATTTAATGGTGCAAAAGGAATACACATTCAATAGAAATCCTACTTCATATTTTCAATTTTTATTTGTGATATGCCCTATGACTCTTTCATGAGACTAGGAAGAGCCACAGGTCCCAGTTAACCACACAATCATGAAAATAACCCAATACAGTTACAGCCATTCTGTACCCATACAACCATTCTGATTTTCACCCTCAGTGTAATATTCAATAAATAACAAATTCCATGAGATAGTTAACACTTTATTACAAAATAAGTTTTGTGTTAGATGACTTTGCCATCTGTAGGCTAATGTAAGTGTTCTGAGCACATTTAAGATTAGGCGAAACTATGATCTGTTCCCCTGGTGGCTCAGAGGGTAAAGCATCTGCCTGCAATGTGGGAGACTTGGGTTAGATCCCTGGGTTGGGAAGATCCCCTGGAGAAGGAAATGGCAACCCACTCCAGTATTATTTCCTTGAGAATCCCATGGATGGAGGAGCCTGGTGGGCTACAGTCCACAGGGTCACAAAGAGTTGGACATGACTGAGTGACTTAACTTTCACTTTTCACTTTCATTTTAAACTATGATGTTTGGTTAGTTAGATGTATTAAATCTATTTTTCATTTGTAGTAATTTCAACATATAATGTGTTTACCAGGACATAACTCCATCATAAGTGGAGGAAAATCTGTACTCAGATATATCAAATGTTGTTTTCCATCTATTCTTCTACCCAAACCGTTATTGCTATAATCAATAATGTTCTCCCAGGATTTGTTTTGGGAAACAAAGAGGCATGCCTATTATTTCCCTCCTACTCCACAGATGACCAAATGAAGAGGACAGACTGTAATCTGTAACTAACTAGCCTACCAGGCACCAAAGACCTGTATTTATTTTGAGAGTGCTCTGACTGGGGCAGGAATAGGCTATGATCATTGTACTATCCTCAAATTACCCTAGTATGAAAGATTCTTTTTCATTGACACAATTGAGAAAAATCTGATCCTCCCTGAAATCCTGCATCTGTGGGAAAATGGAGTATGAAATGGGAGTCCACTCCAGTATTCTTGCCTGGAAAATTCTATAGAAAGAGGAGCCTGGTGGACTGTGGGGTCACAAAAAATTTGACACAACTGAGCAACTGAGCACATACATATTTTGCTTTAGGTGTACCTGGTTACTTTTATTTTTTCTTTATTAAATTTAATTATTCCTTTATATTGAGGGGTAGCTGATTTACTTTTTTCATTTTTTATTGGTGTATAGTTTATTTACAGTGTATTAGTTTCAGGTGTACAGCAAAATTGTACAGTTATACGTGTAGCCATTCTTTTTTAGATTATTTTCCCATATAGGTTACTACAGAATATTGAATAGAATTTCCTGTGCAATATGGAAGGTCTTTGTGGATTATCTATTTCATATATACTAGTATGTGTACGTTAATACGAACCTCCTAATGTATCCCTCCCCAACTTTTCCCCTTTGATAACTATAAGTTTGTTTTTGAAATCTGTGAGTCTGGTTAATTTTAAATATAGATGAAAGAATATGAGTAAGTCTGTGAACTCGAGACAATCACTGAATTTCTGAGCCCGTTTTCTCATCTTTGTTTTAATGAAGATAGCAAGATAGTTGGTCTAAGGATCAAATGAGGTGTTGTACATAAAGCACCTCACGGAAGGGCTGACTTATAAGTGCCACCAAATGATAATACCACAACACTTTCCGTTCTTATTTGTCAACTGTTGGTGTAGGATGAAATGGAGCAGATTGCTAAGAAGATGCAGAGGCTATCATACGTTCTCCGTAACTCATTGCCAGGAATTTTCAGCCAACATTTTCTCCTTTTATTTCCAGGCTGCTTGTTTCTGAAAGCTAAGTTGTATGTTTTCTCTAGCTTTCTATCCCTAGAGGATTGCTTATCATCAGAGGTTTGTAAGCTGAAATGTCCTTCGTTTTTTCTCCTAAGAAAAATATTTTTTACACGTTTGTCCTTTCTCTAAAGATTCCTTCCTCTTTTTGCGAAGCAAAGGCTTGACCAGGTTTTCTTAACCACTTCCTCTCAACTCCTCCCATTCTCTGTGCATGGACTGAAAGGTGGACATTGGCAGATATCAGGATATCCTGACTTGTCCCTGCCCCTACCAACCAGAGCCAGCAGCAGTCTACTGCCTGAGGGAGAAAAGGGGAACTTGATTTTCTGTCAGTTAATTTATCTCTTGGAAACAAAATGGGTAGGGAGGAGAGGGTTCTTGAGGGCTTATCTAGAGTGTCCATTTTGAGCTGCGCAGGAAAAAAAAAATAACTGTTTTGATTTATACTAAAAAATTAATGTGTTAATTATTACTATCAGACACAACCAGAACATTTCACCTTTTTATCATCCTGATCAGATTAGAACTGCCATTATAAATTTATTGCCCCAGCTTATCCTCCATTCCTTCATGCCTCTAAACAACTTCTTTCCTCTGCCTATAATGTGCTTTTCCTCCTCCTCCAGCTGGATAAATCCTAGTACGTTTATTCACTCAACAAGCCTTTATTCAGGGAGATGCCTGGCTGGATGTGTGGGCGTGTGAATCTCCAGGACACAGAAGGTAGTGATGAGTTACAGCTGAGAATAGCAGACATCGCCTGGAGAGAAATGTCAGTCGTGAGAATGAGACCCAGGATGTTTCCTGGGAAACATCCTTATTCAGGCTTCTTGAAAGAGAGGTCAACACTTGATGTCTCTATTACTCATCTCCCTGCACCCCTGTGGTCAACTGATACTGACTTTGCGCATCAGCCAGACCGCCTCCTCCAGGCGGGCGCGCTAGCCCTGGATTCTGTGTGTGTTGGCTGCTGAAAGCTCACAGCTGCTTCCATTTTCCAAAGAACTGCCCCCCAACTGACAGGAGTCACTTTGCTCCCTGGGGTGTAAACTGACACCCTCAAGGAGAAGCCCACATCCTGTGACTGATGCTACACAAAAGCTTGGCCTCCTTTCAGTTCCGTGTTTCCAGTTCTGTTTTTAAACTCTCTCATCTTCCTAGACTTACCTTCACCACTCCCTATCCATCCCAGGTATCACAGCTAAAGAACACATTCGTGAAAAGGAACTTAACCACCGAGACTAAGTTCCCGCTACTGTGTTCCTTGGCCCTTCTCTCCCATCTTGTCTCATTTCTCTATGTTGCAATTATCTCATCATGGGTTTGTTTCTATATTAACCTGGATGTGCCTTGATGGCAGGAATGTGTGATTCACCTTGGAATCCCGAAGTCAGAAATACTTCATGGCTCATGCCATTTGTTTAATCAAAATCTGCCAGTGGCACCAGCCCTAAGCCCCTCCCCAGCTGCCCTGAGGCCCAGTCCCACATATCAGCAGGCCAGCAGCCACCACAAAAGGCAGAGTCTGTCTGTCAGAAAACTGGGTTGGGGGCCAGACCTGGCTACCAGCATACTCAAGTAGTTGCCTCCTCCATAGCAAGGGCCTACACAGTCTTAACAGGGTACCACTAGAGCACACAGCCTTAGTGATCAGGGGAATGTGCTTCTGTTCCCCATAGAATGTTTCCTACATAATGCTACTTCTCCAAGATCAGGAAATGTAACTAATCTTCCTAATACACGTAAAAAAAAAAAACTCAAAAAATTAGGCAAAATTGGGAGACATGGGAATATGTTTCAAATGAAAGTGTTAACTGCTCAGTCATATCTGACTCTTTGTGACCCCATGGACTGTCGCCCGCCAGGCTACTCTGTCCATAGGACTTTCCAGGCAAGAATACTGGAATGGATTGCCATTTCCTCTTCCAGAGATCTTCCCAACCCAGGGATCGACTCTGCATCTCATGCATTGGCAGGTAGATTCTTTACCACTGAGCCACTTGGGAAGCCCGATATAGGATGAACAGCATAGGGAATATAATCAATAATATTGTAATGACTTTGTAGGGTGACAGATGATAACTAGACTTATCATGGTAATCATTTTGTAATGTAAAAAAAATGTCAATTCATTGTTTTACATCTGAAACCAATATAATATTGTATGTCAGTTATACATCAAAAAATTTGCTGGGTCAAGGAATGAGGAAATAAGTGATTCTTTGCTAAAGTACTGCGTACGTATTTAGTAGCTTACTTTGGGCTAAAAGACACAGAGTCTCCATCATTAGATAAAGTACTTGACAACATCTTTAATTTTTTTAATGTTTATGTGATGTTTAAATGAAAGAGCATGCTAAGGCAGTAAATTAATTTAATGAGAAAATGCATATGATCACAATGAAGATACTGGCTGACATAAGAACTCAGTGTCAGTTGAATAAATCACTGAACTGGAGGTGATTCACCATAAAAATCTTTCACAGAATTTTTTTTCAATTAAAATATCTATGGGACTATTGGAAAATTATGTAGCCCCTTTCTATATCATCAAATAAGATATACTTTTTTTTTATTTCCCACAAATTCTTTGCTTCCTGGGTATCCATAGTCTACTCTGTACTTAATTGAGACAATTTTTAGAGAGAAATCATCACCAAAGATTCCATCACATTTATACATTACCACCATCCCTGAATTGTGCCTATGTTTCTCTAACTATAACTGTACCTTTCTTATCTCACTACTGAACTCCTCGAAAGAAACCTGCATTCTCATAGAGCTGATAATCCTTAATCATCACCCAAGACTCAAAAATACCTTCTAAGCATTTTGGAACCTGAATTGTAGAGATTGAGACAGTGAGGAGATTTGCTGCTGATACCGAACACCTTTCATGTTGTTGTTTAGTTGCTTCAGTTCAGTTCAATTCAGTTCAGTCGCTCGGTCATGTCCTACTCTTTGCGACCCCGTGAATCGCAGCACACCAGGCCTCCCTGTCCATCACCAACTCCCGGAGTTCACTCAAACTCATGTCCATCGAGTTAGTGATGCCATCCAGCCATCGCATCCTCTGTCGTCCCCTTCTCCTCCTGCCCCCAATCCCTCCCAGCATCAGAGTCTTTTCCATTGAATCAACTCTTCACATGAGGTGGCCAAAGTACTGGAGTTCAGCTTTAGCATCATTCCTGCCAAAGAAATCCCAGGGCTGATCTCCTTTAGAATGGACTGGTTGGATCTCCTTGCAGTCCAAGGGACTCTCAAGAGTCTTCTCCAATACCACAGTCCAAAAGCATCAGTTCTTCAGTGCTCAGCTTTCTTCACAGTCCAATTCTCACATCCATGCGTGACTACTGGAAAAACCATAGCCTTGACCAGATGGACCTTTGTAGGCAAAGTAATGTCTCTGCTTTTGAATATGCTATCTAGGTTGGTCATAACTTTCCTTCCAAGGAGTAAGTGTCTTTTAATTTCATGGCTGCAGTCACCATCTGCAGTGATTTTGGAGCCCAAAAAAATAAAGTCTGACACTGTTTCCACGGTTTCCCCATCTATTTCCCATGAAGTGATGGGACCAGATGCCATGATGTTAGTTTTCTGAATGTTGAGCTTTAAGCCAACTTTTTCACTCTCCACTTTCACTTTCATCAAGAAGCTTTTTAGTTCCTCTTCACTTTCTGCCATAAGGGTAGTGTCATCTGCATATCTGAGGTTATTGATATTAGTCATGTCCAACTCTGCAATCCCATGGACTGTAGTTCACCAGGCTCCTTTGTCCAGGGCATTTCTCAGGCAAGAATACTGGAGTGGATTACCATCTCCTTCTCCAGGGAATCTTCCCAACCCAGGGATTGAACCTCTGTCGCCTGCTTTGGCAGGCAGATTCTTTACCACTGAGCAACCAGGGAAGCCTACCTTTCACTTTAAAGATCCACAAAATGGAAACAACTAAATGCAGACTTTCTCTGACCCAAGCAGTTCACAGAGCTAGGTTGACAAGAGGTTCCCTCTACCATTTCAACATTTCACATCCACTAGTTTTTGACAAAATATTTTTTAATTCTGACTTTCATCTGAGCCATGTGAACAGACCTTTATATTTTAAACTTCGTTCAGGGAATATCATGTTTCTCTTCCTCTCATTTCTCAAAGTAGTTCGGTTTTATTACTTTGGACCATCCAAGTCCTTAAACAAGTGCTTAGTTTTACTTTCCTACAAAGGCTGTTGTCAAAAAATGAGTTCCTGGGTTCTCCAGATGCCTTATTTCCTTTGGTTTTATGTATCCTTCATCTCTTCTTTCTCCAGTGCCCCAAGGCCAAATCTTTTGTAACAGATATTTGTTCTAATTTTTAACTGATCGTTAATTCAAACTTGAGTTATTCTCTCTTTCTCTTGACCGGCAACAATGATAATAAGCAAAACAAGGCAACCTGAAGGCATTACTCTCCCTTTACCAAGAGTCACATAAATCCTGCTCTAATGGACAAGAAGGGAGCAGTCCTTCTCACCATGTGGAAATTTAAGCGAGCAATCAACTCAATCTCTCTGCAAAGTTGCATGGCTATTAAACTTGATAGATCTAAACTTAAAGGCTTTTCATATCCTTCAGATCCCTTATTGTAATCATGTTAACATGTAAATAGATCACTAGGAAATTGGAAATTTAATAGTTTTACCGAGGGTTTTAATTTTTAAAATGCTTATTCCATACTTTAATTACATTCAGATGCCACGGTGGATTTCTAGTGTACTTAGACATACCTGAAACAACGAACACAAAAACATTCAGTTACATAGACACTCATAGTGGTAAATGAATAACTGAAACATTTTTCAGGTAGTACCAAACAAATTCACTTTTACCTCTCCCTGTCATTGGGGCTTCCCTGGTAGCTCAGATGGTAAAGAATTCTCCTTCAATGCAGGAGACCCAACTTTGATCCTGGGTTGGGAAGATGCCCTGGAGAAGGGAATGGCTACCAGCTCCAGTATTCTTGCCTGGAGAATCCCATGGTCAGAGGAGCCTGGTGGGCTATGGTCCATTGGGTCGCAAAGAGTCAGACACGACTGAGTGACTAACGCTTTCTCTCTGTCGTTAACTATGTCATGTAAAATTAGAATATGACTTTTTTGAAATCTATGATCTGAATTACCCAAGTAATAGCTTCAATTTTCATTTTTGAAATCTGACCAAAAAACAAAGGTGTTTACTCAAGTTTTCAAATGGTCATTAAATATACATTCTACTGGCTTCCCTTGTGACTCAGCTGGTAAAGAATCTACCTGCAATGTGGGAAACCTGGGTTCGACCCCTGGGTTGGGGAGATGCCCTGGAGAATGGAAAGACTACCCACTCCAGTATTCTGGCCTGGAGAATTCCATGGACTGTACAGAGTTACAAAGAGTCAGACAAGACTGAACAACTTTCACTTTATTCTACTGGCATTTTTTCGGGATGCTTCTGGAATATCCAAATTATTTATATAATAATTCATTTTGTTTTGGACATTTTGGGAACCTGTATTTTCAGTTATTCAACAACATTCACCAGCCACTGGTAAGGTTATATATAAGTGCCAGTTCTAGAGATAGAATGATGAGTAGAAGAAGAAATTCTCTTGTTCTCATGCAGTTTATAGTAGAGAGTGGGAGACAAATAATAAATATATGATGACACAAATTAATGTATACTGATCAACTGTGATGTTTCCTGAAGAAAAGGCATATGTTTTCTTTAAGACATAAATAAGAGGAACCTGACTAAATTGGGGATTTTTCTAACATGGCATTTGTTGTGAATTCTAAAAGATTATGAGTATTTAAGGGACAGTGGGTTGGGACTTCCCTGGTCATCCAGTGGGTAAGACACTGAGCTCCCAATGCAGGGGGCCTGGGTTCAACCCCTGGTCAGGGAACTAAATCCCACATGCCACAAAGAAGCCCCAGTGAAGCCAAATAAGTAAGAACAAATAAATATTTTAAAAAGGAACTGTGGGTGAAGGGAGAGGCAAAATGGGGGAGCAGGTCATGTTAAAAGGCCTGACCGAGACCACTGTGGCTGTAGAACGAAGAGAAAGAAGAGTGGAATGTGCTTAGCAAAAACTGATGTAAAGACCTTACAGCCGTGTCAGTACTTGTAAAAGATCTGGCTAGCTGCAGTGTAGAAATGCGTTGGGGTGCAGGGTAAGATTTGGGATTTGGGTCTGTCAATGTGTGAAATGATGGTGACCTTGGCCTCATTAGCAAGACTTGAAAACACTGATGACTCAAAAAATATGGATGGGGATGTCTCCAGATGGTGACAAGACCTTTCCTATCATGGGCAGACAGTGGTAATATAAGTAGTTGATAGAAAGAAAAAAGTACCTCACCTCAGTGCTTAGAACCCTGAGACTCAAACTTATATTCTGGAACATTTATAATAAATCTGAATCCAGTTTTCCATACTATAACCTGAAGACATTCTCTACACTCTCAAGGAAACTATACAACTTTGTAGGCACTTTGCCTGGGAATCCTCTTTATTTCCATCCACAGAGGAGGTATTCCTAATTGGGAATGGCTGGTATCTGTAGTCTAGCAAACTAGTGTGCCATGAATGAGTTGCAGTCTGTTGCAAGGAAATGATCCATTCAGCCCTTCCTGGCCAAACCAGGATCTGGAAGGGTGAGAAGTAAGGGCAAAATCATGTTGACACTAGCACTCTCATCTGAAGATCTTATGGGAGCACCCAAGAGGGGTGGTTTTAAAGGGGTGTCTAATGATTCCTGCTAACAGCAAAGTGGAAGCAAAGTCCAGCATTTGCTGCTTTGTGTTAAGGTTCTGAGTGAACCAAAAGCTGCTATTCTACCTGGCCACCCATTTTGGCAGCCAGCTGCTCAGTATTGCCGTTGTGTACAAGGGGTCATGGAGTTGCTGGAAAAGTTTCTGTTTCAGGTGCCCAAGGAATATGCATACAGCCCAAGAAGCGTTAGTCTGGGGCTAGGCAGAATGAAGGAAGCCTTATTCGGTCCCCCGTAACAATGATTATGGGCTTCTCTGGTGGCTCAGACAGTAAAGAATCAGCCTGCAATGCGGGAGAACCAGGTTTGATACCTGGATCAGGAAGATCCCCTGAGAAGGGAATGACTACCTATTCTAGTATTCTTGCCTGGAGAATCCCATGGATAGAGGAGCCTGGTGGGCTACAGTCCACGAGGTCTCAAAGAATCAGACATGACTGAGAGACTAATGGTTATAGGAGGTGGACCCAAATATGTATCTTTGCATTTTTTTTTAATCTCAGGTTGTCTCATGAGTGATTCCATCTGGATGAAGTCTTGGTGTTATTCACAGCCTACTTCTCCCCTAAAACACCTTCAATCTTATCCACAGCCTCCATCTCAAATGTCAGACCACCTGGGATATGCAGCTGTCAGGCTGAAAGGGGAGCTGCCTGGGACTGGCCCTGGCCTGCTCATCAAGGAGATGCTGCCACCAGCCAGCAGGCAATGTTAGGTGCACAGGGTGACTGCACTACAGAAAACGGGGGCTCCGCCCAGCTCAGGACTTGACATTTTAAGGAAAAAAATAGAGAATGTAGCTGAAACTATCACTGTGTCTGCCTCAGATGTGACGATGTGATATTCTCTCCTTTAAAATCTTTTCTTCTTTTTTGTCAGTGTTCATGTAGAGATCCATATATTTTGTTTATAAATCAATCAAAATGTATAATAATCACAAGTCTATTTCTTCGCACTTCACATCATTCTTGAGTTTTTGCCATATGTTCACTTATACTGGTATTTATATTTGTCATTATTAACCACATTTACCTTGACCAGTACATGCCTTCTGAGGTGATCTTTTCTTTATTATAACTGTGTTTGTTGGCCTCCTTTCTCCTGTGCTTCCTTACCCCCTCAGTCTCTGCTGGTTTGTGGCTCTGACAGCCTGGCAGAGAGCAGCACCCTAATCCAGGTGGAAATTTTAGTTAAGAAGTGACTAGTAAGAATCCAATCAATTTAATATTTTCATGCTCCCTTCTTCACTCCCCTGAACTCTCCCTTTAAGCAATTAGAAAACACAAAATTCCTATTTCAACTTCAATAATTGCTCTCCTCTTTAGGGGCTGAATTATGCTTCCCTCATTCTGATTCTTTTCCTTTGCAAGGTCTCTTAACCCCACTAAAAATAGACCCCTTTAATCACAAATGATGGTTTCTACAAGAGGACAGATGCCATATCTAGCTTCTTTACTTGTACTTTTAAGTTTCAGCAATGATTCAGCAATGATTCTTGACTAATGGTTATAGGAGGTGGACCCAAATATGTATCTTTGCATTTTACCTAATTTTAGTATTTAAAGTCATCCAAGGCTGATGTGGGGTAACTGTTCTATAATATCTGTGTGAAAATTATGAATTCATCACTAATTTGAAGTATTTCATGTAGAAAAGGTCAGCTGGACCCCAAATCAATTTGTATTAATACAAGAATCTTTAATATGGTGTTCATCAGTGGAAGGAAAAGAACTTATAATAACAGGTAAAATATAGCATCAGGTTTTTTTAATTTTTAGATGATTCCAAGAAAATTTTTTATATGTTAACTGATTTTGCAAACTATTTTTCAATATTGATATAATTGTAGAGATAATCACTGAAATAGGAATTATCTATTTAAAATATCTAAATGGTCTATATAACCTATCTAAAATTTAAACAGAAGAAAGCTCAATTTTCTCCAAAATTTGTGATGTTTTATCAAAATCTCATAGTCACATGTTCCTTAAAAATTTGTAAATATTTTTATAATTATATGTCAGTCAGTTCAGTCACTCAGTCATGTCTGACTCTTTGTAACCCCGTGGATTGTAGCATGCCAGGCTTCCCTGTCCATGACCAACTCCCAGAGCTTGCTCAAACTCATGTCCATTGAGTCGGTGATACCATTCAACCAACTTATTCTCTGTCATCCCCTTCCCTCCTGTCTTCAATCTTTCCCAGCATCAGGGTCTTTTCCAATGAGTCAGTTCTTCACATTAGGTGGCCAAAGTATTGGAGTTTCAGCTTCAGCATCAGTCCTTCCAGCAAATAATTCAGGATTTATTTCCTTTAGGATCACTAATTATATGTCACCAAACACTATATAGAGGCCTCAAATCTCTTTCAGCTTACCTCAATGTGCTCTATCATTTTATGCACTTCCAAACATTTGTTTAGATCCCTTAATGGAAGATGGTAAGGTTCAACAAACAAACAAAAAACAGTTTTTATTCCTGGACCTATATGGTTTGAAAATACGTGTATTTGTCTTTCGCTGCTTCCAGCTACACTCACCCAACTTTTGTCGATTTCCTTCCATAGGTCCCTTAAACTCCAAAAAGTTTAAACCCCATAGCTTAAATTCCAAAAAGAAAATTATACTTTGATCTTCCTTCACATTTCTGATCAAATTATATTTTAGTGATTGAGAAAAGTGAATGAAATCCGATTGACAGCTACAATCAGAATTGAAGTCAGAAATATATAACACAAATGCAACGCAAATACAAAAGTTTCATGATGGCTACAAAGGAATTTTTAAGGGAAAATGCTTTATAAATGTGAGTCTAAAAAAAGAAATATCAACAGATTATTCAGATGCTTTTACTAACATTTTTGTGAATGAATAAATAATAGTTTTCAATATACAATATTGGAGTTTGTCAACTATACAAGCTCAAGAAAATTCATCACTCTTACAGAAGTTCAGGTAGGAAATAGCTGGAGATCTGAATTTTAAAAAAATATAAGTGAAGAGCCAGTTGTGTCCTTAACTCATTAGTAGTTGTGGAGATCTGATTAGTAGTAGCTGGAGATCTGATTAGTGGAGATCTGATTAGTAGTAGCTGGAGATCTGAATTCTAAAAAAATATAAGTGAAGAGCCATTTGTGTCCTTAATAGGGCACAACTCATTAGTAGCAAATACTTCATTTCAGTAACAGACAGGTTCCACAAAAGTATTCCTGCGCATTTAAAGTGAGCCGATTTAATCACACCACACTGGTTGCCCAGTAAGAAAGATCAAGAACATGCCTAAAGTGAAATCAACCCCTTGGAACTTTGGTCAAAGTGACATAAGCCCAGGAATTTGGCTGTGGCAACAATGATGTTGAAAAGAATGATACACTTTCAGTGTGAAGAGAAACATTTGGCCATTGGATGGTGCCCTAGAAACTATATAAAATGTTTGTGGCAAATTGTTCCCAGAACAAAATGGAAAATCAGTTGGACCAAAATGTTCATGATTTTCCTCTTTGCCAAAGTTCAAATATATATTAGTTCTCTACTAAACATTGCCAATTAGTCACAAGCTGGATCTTTCGGGTAGTGCTGTAAATAGTTTTTGGAAAGGTAGTACAGCCAGGGTGCCAAACATAATGAGTATAACCAGAGCAGGCAAGGCTTGGCTGTGGTGCTTCTGAGGTGGTTGAAAGGAAGTGCTATTCTAATTTTATTATTGGAAATTGTGCTTTTCTAATTTGATAACTCAAGCAACCTTGAGCAAGATTTCTCTTTCCCTGGATTGATCAATGTTCATATAGATCACCAAGCAGTTCGTTTAGCAGTTGAGATAAATCTCTCCTATAAAGAATTCTTGGAGAAGGAAATGGCAACCCACTCCAATATTTTTGCCTGGAGAATCCCATGGACAGAGGAGCCTGGCAGGCAACAGTCAATGGGGTCACAAGAGTCGGACACAGTTTAGCGACTAAACCACCACCACCACCATTAAGAATTCTATTCCAAGACCCAAAATAAATGAGTCACAGACCCAATTTATTTCTTTTCATATATTTGTGGTGTTAACAACAATCCCTAACTTCCCTCAAGTCTTTGATTACTTATCACGGGTAGAGTATATTGGCTACAATCCTAGAGATACAGCAAGTTTTATGTTAGTACCTAACTTCAGTGAAGGATATGATGTGTATAAGATCCTTAAAGATGAGGAAAATTCTGATGTGCAGAAATGTAGAGGAAAGTTATTCTTAAAGAAAGCTTTGAAACTTATGAACACAAATGGTGAAAAGAGAACCAGTGGTCTTGCTTGGTTCTGTTGGATCAAAAGACTTTGTCTTTGCAAAGGCAAAATTAAGAAGTGAAGATGGAAAAGGAGGATAAAGCTATTTTGAACCAAGTTCTAAAATCACCAGGCTAAGGAATTCATTCCTTAGCTTTGAGAGATAGTTTTTACATAAAAATTAACAATGATTAAATCATATTTAAAAGGTTGATTTGGCAGAGATATGTAGGATAGATAAAAAGATAAACCAGAAGCAAGAATTTAAGTCAGAATGTGTTCTTTAAAAATCCTAATGTGATACAATGAAAGTCTAAATTAGAATAGTATAAACACTAGAGAACAAACATTGGTTGCAGAAGAGATTTGAAGTAAGAAAATCAACAGGATGTAGCAACTGATTGGATAAGATGAAGACATAAAGAATAAAGCATGATAGGTATTCAGCCTAAGAAGCTGGGAAATTGGTGAAACCATTAATACAATAAGGAAAATCATGGGATCTGGTTTGGGAAATATTAACAAGGTGATGACTCTTCTAGAGACTCTAAATTGAAGGTGTCAGTGCTCTATGAAGGTGCTTAGTAGGTAGCTAGATATTTATACCTGTAGCTCAGAAAAATGATTCTGCTGCATTAAGGTGATGATTGCTGTTTTGAAGTGGAAGGTATCCCTCAAGGATACAACCTTGACAAACACTTACTTGGATCCGGAAAAAGTAGAGCTATGGAACATTACAGAGAAACTGTGATCGGAAAAGATGCAGAATTCCTTGTAGCAACACCTATAAATTCAAGAGGTGATGGACTGAACAGTGAGGAAGCCAGATAGCATGAGGCTAAGCTTAGGTATGTACCAGAGAGTAGTGAAAAATCCCAGATATAGACTCTTCCAGAAGTTTGGAAAAGGGAAAAAATCGGGATAGGGCAAGGTTTGAGGAGACGGCAAGTAAGTGAAAAAGTTTTGGGGTGATTTTTTGGAGAAAGAGAAATAAATAGGGATTAAGAGATATTTTATCATATATCCCAAAAAAAGAGTTGAGAATGTCCAAAATGGGTAGTTCCATCACCTTGTAAACAGGTACTTCCCTCCAGCACTCTGTAAGCCTTGTTGTTTTGTATAACTCCTTGTCTCAATGAAAGGCAAGCCAAAAACCTAGTAATCATTATTGGTATTTCTCCCTCCTTCATTTCACATATCTAACTCCTTATTGTCACATATACCTCTTAGATAGCTCTCAGATTCATCTATTTCCCTTTTTCATCACACATCCCAGTCTCTATGATCATAATTTTTCTTCTAGACCATCTCAGTATTGCCTTAAATAGTTTCCCTATGTTCATTTCTATCCATTTCCAGTCTGTTCTATATACATCAGTCAGAGTAAATATGAAATTCAACTCTAACTGTGTCACTCAGATGCTTAAGATACCTAAATAGATTTAGCTTTAGAGTAAATTCTAAAATTTAAAAAAAAAAAAAAAAAAACGCAAATTTTAATTTCATCTACAAAGTCCTGAGTAGTGTATCTTCTTGCCTGTCTCTTCAGTCTCATCCCATTCTCCTCTCCCCCACACCCTGTGTGCTCCAGCTACATGGGCCTGCCTTCTGTTATTCATATTGACTATTCCTTTTCTTGCCATATGGGCTTTGCACATCTTCTCACTGTGTAGAATGCCCCCAATTTGCCTGGTTGTTGCCTCTCCATCCTGAATTTAATTATCATTCACTCAGGGAAATTTCACTGACCTTTCCAAGTCAAACATAACTTTTATAGTACCAGAAGCCTCTCCCTTCTGGCCCTTATTGATTATTCATTCTTTTAACAAATCTCTGCTGCTGCTGCTGCTGCTGCTGCTGCTAAGTCGCTTCAGTCGTGTCTGACTCTGTGCGACCCCATAGACGGCAGTTCACCAGGCTCTCCCGTCCCTGGGATTCTCTACAGAGTGCCTAATATTACCAAGTGCAATTCTGAGGACTTGGGACTTAACAGTGAACAAAACAGAGCCCCTGTCCTCCTAGAGCTTTTATTCTGATAGGAGGAAGAAATTAATAAATTGGCAAATTGCTATGTAAGAAGAGATAGTGCTAAAAAAAAAAGCTATGAAAAAATAATAATAGGGTCAAAGGATGGAAAATGATAGGTGCACTTTTGGGTAGAGTGATCAAGGAATACTAACTGATAGGAACCAGTTGAGAGAACTCTGAGGGAAGTGTCTAGATAGTACTTAAAGCTATGGGACTGTGTTATATCACTTGTTAAATAGATGCAGATGAAGGAACAGAGAAGAGGCCCCTAAGGAATAAAAACTAAGGCCCTCCTCTGCTTAGAAATGGAGAACATGAATCTTGAGCAGCAAGTGAAATTGACAAACAGAAAGGTAGGAGAAACAAAGTCATATTCCAGGGCTACTAAAAAAAAAAAAAAAACAAAGACTTTAATAAGACAGTATAATCAACTTTTTCAAATAATTCTTATGTAATGCAAACTCTATAAGGGCAGGAATTTATTATCTCTTTTGTTTACTTTTCTAGCCCCAGTCTTGAAATGGAGCTGGCACATGGAATTTTGCTCAATAACATTTGTGAAATGATAAACTGTCAATAGGATGAAAACTGAGATGTGGCCACTAGATTTAGCAACGTGGAGGTCAGGTCATGCATGATGAGGTCAAGTGCAGTTTAGGTGATGTAGTAGGATCAAAAGCCTGAATGGAATGAGTTTGAGACAACTTGGGAGGGAAGAAAGCAGAGAAACTGTCTTTATCTGTGATCTTTAATGTGTATTTCCTTCCTTAATTACACAAAGGCTTGCCAGGTGGTCACAGTGCCTGGCACATAATAGGCATTAGATTATATTGATATTTTTATATGAATCAAATACAAAACCCAGAAACAGGGACAGAAAACAAGACAATTCTGTATTTACATAAGCATAAAATACTCAGAACATATGGGAAGGTGATACTGAAAAAGAAAGAAAAGTAAAATATACTACTGCTGCTGCTGCTAAGTCACTTCAGTCGTGTCCGACTCTGTGTGACCCCACAGACGGCAGCCCACCAGGCTCCCCCATCCCTGGGATTCTCCAGGCAAGAACACTGGAGTGGGTTGCCATTTCCTTCTCCAATGCATGAAAGTGAAAAGTGAAAGTGAAGTCACTCAGTCGTGTCCGACCCTCAGCGACCCCATGGACTGCAGCCCACCAGCCTCCTCCATCCATGGGATTTTCCAGGCAAGAGTACTGGAGTGGGGTGCCTAAGCAAATAACTTGGCAGACATGGTAGACAATTATGTATATGAAGAAAAACATAATAGAGGACATATGAGAATTAAGAAGTCAGTAACATGAAAAAGTGTAAATGAGAAGCTGGTTATTAGGGAAAACATAAATTATGTTTTGAATCACTGAGTTTAATGGATGCCCTAAGATGTAATTTTAAAAAAGAGCATGGGACCAGTTAAAGAGAGGCCTGGATACTATGCCCAGCTCTGTCATTAATTTGCTGTTTGACTTTAGGACAGACATTCTGCCAGACTTCAGGCTTCATCATCTATAACATATGGTGAGGCAGAGTGGAATCTGCTTCTCGCTGCAATTATCTTCAATTCTATGTGTTTGTAAGATGACCTACTCTCAGGCAAAGTTAGTGCTAGAGTGTAAATGTGGGTATAATTAACAGGAAGGTAATAGTTGGAGTTCAGAGACTGAGTTTGGATGGTGGCTAGAGCTCCATGTGTCATTCACTGGCTCCACATGGAGGTCCAACCACACCCTAGGCTTCCTTCCCACTGTTCTCTGACCTATTCACTTGGCCAGTGCTGACAAAGAGGAAACCCACAGTCAGAGAGCAGCTGTTCTCAGGAGGGGTGGGGAGACCACAGCAATGACTGAAGAAAGTAAGGGAATGGGAAATGAACACTACACCTAAAAAGAAATAACATTGAAAATGGTTCTCCCTTGAAAGATTTGAGCTATAGAGGAATTTTTAAACCTTAAGAAGAACTTAATAAGAATATTCAGCCTCATGGCAAAAATCATATTCAATCTGTTCCCTAAAAAAGATGAAAATATCTTTTCTGTATGTGTGTCGTTGAGATACCCATAGGATTTTCTATTACAGAGGATTTGTGGATCTTGGTTTGATGTATATTTCTATGACTGAAAAGGATGTATATTGAAATGTGATGAACACAGATATAGACTAGAAAATTTTTCAGGTTGTGGCAGCCTGGTTTGCTATCAATAATGGAAACCCAGCTAGTAAGTAAAGTGAGCAGTAAAATGACCAAAAGAAATGAGGACAATAACAAGGATCGAAAGGAAGGGAGATGTAGAGAACACCCCTGGAATAACTAAGGATTGCCTGCGTTACATGACTCCTGACAGTGCATGTTCTCCAGTTCCCTGTGTTCCATTAGTAATTATGTTTATGTATTGAAAATGGAAATAACCAGCTGATAGATAATTGTAACTATTCACTAAAGTATATTTTAATAAATTATATTTTTCATATGTGATATATATATATAATATATATATATATATATATACACATACACACACACACACAAACATAGATTTAATATTCCACATTCAGAGAAGCAGAACCAGTAGAAATAAAAAGGAATAGAAAGCTTCTCTGGGAAATATGTCATGTAATTGATTTTTTTTTTTAGAAAAAAACTATTGAGTATCTGCTCTGTGGGAGGTGTGTGAAAGATGCTTGTGGGAATTAATATAACAGACTCCGTCCCAAAACATTACCTGCACATATACATAACTGGAAACAGTCACTTGCAATGAGGTTACTGAACAAGATGAGCAGACAGGAGCTTTCCCTATTACAACTTTTATTATACTAGATTAATAACTCACAGGGATTCCCTGCTAGCTCAGCTGGTGAAGAATCCGCCTGCAATGTAGGAGACCCCGGTTCAATTCCTGGGTTGGGAATATCCCCTGGAGAAGGGATAGGCTACCCACTTCAGTATTCTTGGGCTTCCTTGGTGGCTCAGTCGATAAAGAATCTGCCTGCAATGGGGGAGACCTGGGTTCAATCCCTGGGTTGGGAAGATCCCCTGGAGAAAAGAACAGCTACCCACTCCAGTATTCTGGCCCAGAGAATGCCATGGACAGAGGAGCCTGGCAGGCTACAGACTTTCACTATGAAAAGGGGCTTCCTAGGTGGCGCTAGTGGTAAAGAACCTGCCTGCCAACAAGAGATATAAGAGATTTGAATTGGATCCTGGGTGGGGGATCCCCCTGGAGGAGGAAATGGCAACCCTTTCAGTATTCTTGCCTGGAGAATCTCTATGGACTAGGGAACCTGGTGGGCTACAGTCCATGAGGTCGCAAAGAGTCAGACACAACTGAGAGACTAAGCACGTTAGCTTATAACTACAAAATAATAGTAAAATGATTAAAATTCAAATGATTATTAAGATTAAAGAGAAATTTTGAAAAATACAGAAATGAGATTAGAGAGAGCCCTGAGAAACAAAGTTATTCATGAAAAGTAAAGATATCAGGATAAAAGAGAGCATGGGAAGATTACAGTTCATTCCAACATCTCTCTTTATTCAGCAAACATTTATTAAGCATATATTAAGTTCTAACCTCTGGCTAGAGGCTGAAGTTGCAAAGATGAACAAGATGCAAGTTCTACACTAAGGAAAATAAGACTTGGTACGTATACTGAGTACAGCCTCAAAAATATTGCTAAGATAGAATTGAGAAGCCCTAGAGAAAGGCAACCACTGTCAATCTTTTTGGACACAGAAGAAAAATCCAGATACCTATAGATTTAAGAACTGAAGATTGACTTCTGAGTAGAATTGGCAGAGTGAATCTGGGTCACAGAAACTCCTTCTCCCAAGAGCTACTGAAAACTAAAACAAAGCTGTCAAAATCCACAAGCAGTTTCTAAACAGTGAGAAGGTCAGAGTCATAGTCTTTGAAGAGAGATAAAAGAGCTTCAGCTCCTTACCCAGCACCTATCACTTTGAAGAAACACTGGAGAAAGAAAGTGAGTTGACAAGATTGAGAAGTTTCACCCATACCCTCTATCTGAAAGAAAACTAATGGTTTGAGTAGAGAGCAGCAGTGTTGGGAAGAAATATTGAAAAACATCATGAGGATAGAAATATCTATAAATCATTCTGGAATCTCAGCAAAGGCAGGAAGGGTACAATGCCTGGATTTCATTTTCCAGGGCGCTATATTAAACAGAGAATTTGTCAAAGCCAGTGAGAGTGGGTTATACCCCACCTTCAGAGAGTGGTCTAGAATATAAAACATTTGAACGGATCCCATAAGTGATCAGACAGGGACCTTCTCAGTGGGCTCACTCCACACCCCTAGAGATGTGATATGTATAGTCTCTATCCCTAGCATGCCCCAGTGTACCTTGACTTCCTTGAGAGCAGAGATTTTGTCTCTACTTTTTGTTGTACTTGCATTCAGTTAACCTGTTGAATATCACCCCTAGAGTCAAGAAATAGTTACCTACACTACATTGAAACAAATAGTTGGTCTGGAGAATTCCCATTCTTAAAATATGGTAGATTTTTTTAAGTGATGTATATTTTATGCACGGCAAAGAAAAGAAAAGAAAGAAAAGAATAGGAATCAAAATAGGAATAAGGAAAAGAAATAGAAATAAAGGGAAACACTACAGAAAGAATGGAACATGCAGAAAAATTACCCAAGGAATAGAAGAAACTTGCCCTTGAGAAGTTCAAGCTATAAATAAACAATGCGAGTGAATTCAATAAAACTGAACTCAGATATATTATTTTTAAAATGATAGGATGATAAATTGAGCATTGAGCATTTAAAAGTACCATTATATATCAAGTAAATCAATTAGAACAGCAAAGAACAAGATATCCCATAAAAACTTAAATTACTGCCTTGGATAACAGGTGAAAGATGATAATTGTGAATGTGGAGGAAAAAACACAAAATGATCAAAGTCATTAGAGAAAAATGATAGACATAAAATGCGAAGAAAGATTATCTGACAGTACAATTGATGTTTTTATGGTATAGAGCCCAGTTGCTAGATAAGAAAGATTCAATGATAAAACACATAGTTCTCTTAAAGTTATATTCGCCAGTTTTGAAGCCAAAGAAGAGAAAAAAGTAATTTAAAATGTTAGGCAATTCAGTAAAAACACAAAATTTAAATCGTTGGAACACCTATTTCAATCCTCTATTTCACTTTGAAGAAAATAGGAAATTATTTGTTTAAACGTGTCCAACGCTTTCATGACCCCATGGACTGTAGCCACCAGGGTCTTTTCCATGGTATTTCCCAGGTAAGAATATTGGAGTGGGTTACCATTTCTTCTCCAAGAGATTTTCATGACCCAGGGATCCAACCCATGTCTCCTGCATTGACAGGGAGGTTACCACTAGCCACCAGGGAAGCCCAATTATTTTTTAAGATGTCTTAAATTAGAACAAAAAAAAATCGATGATAAAGATTGAAGACCAAGTACCTAAAACTACTGTCTCCATCAACAAAATGTAAATACCTAAAATTCAGTGACTAACCAATACATACTCAATCACAGGCTGGAACTACTGAATAGATCTGACCAATAGATTTTTTCAAAAACCTTCAAAACCGGATTAAATCCTGTTAATGGCTTGAAAATCAGATTACTACCATCAAGTCTCTCCCTCACCTCTTTTCACCCAGCCTAGTGCCCCATATAGATGAGAGAAACATAGTCATGTGCTAACCTAAGCACATGTCCTTTCTCTTCATGAAGGTTAAGGAATTATTTTGTGCTTAAAATAAATGAACACAGAATAAAATTATTAATCATCATTTTATTTCTTACAGCTCTTGAGCACTAAACTGAGATTAATGGCTTTCTACAATACTATGTGGCATTCATATAATGAAAGTGAGTCTCTCAGTCACGTCCGACTCTTTGCAACCCCATGGACTATACTATACAGTCCATGGAATTCTCCAGGCCAGAAGACTAGAGTGGATAACCTTTCCCTTCTTCAGGGGATCTTCCCAACCCAGGGATCGAACCCAGGTCTCCCACATTGGAGGTGGATTCTTTACCAGCTGAGCCACAAGGGAAGCCCAAGACTACTGGGGTGGGTAGCCTATCCCTTCTCCAGGGGATCCTCCCGACCCTGAAATCAAACTGGAATCTCCTGAATTGTAGGCAGATTCTTTACCACCTGAGCTATCAGGGAAGTCATATAGTACCAGTTATTAAAAAGTTGCTTAAGTGTATTTTGAGACCCAGGAGAAATACAGTTGCTATATTTGAAGATCTCAGTCTCCAAATAGTCTGATATTTGATAGTCCAGATATTTGATAGTCTTTCAAATATCAAACTAACAGTTTCCATCTGAGCTTTCACAGACCTCTGAACTGAACTTTTACCCAAGAAACCAGCCATAGCCTGTTTCATCAGCAGTGGTCTCCTTTGGCTTCCTTTTCTGAGATTTTGCCATCTGATTCCAACAGCTGTTTGTCCTTTATGAGACTTTCCTTCCCACACAGCTCAGCTGGCTCCCATATCTTTCCAACCTTCTGCCCCGGCTCTGAATCTTTCTCTTGGCTCTCCACTGGATCCAAAGTCTGCACCTGTGTCTTTGGACCTTGGGATCTCACAGGAACTGAAGGGGAACATTTTATTTTTAATAAATACATCTTAAATTATTTTCCTGCTTCTTTTATTCCATTGCATGGGAAAAAATAACAAAGCCATATCAAAAGAAATATGTTTTAATACCTTGAAATGACTCAATACTTAGGTAGAACTAATAATTAGATCATTTAGACAAACTGTTTCTTTTCCAAACTTTCTAAAGGGCAAAGAGGTTAGAAGAAATGATTCTCTTTTTTTTTATGGCTAGCCAGAGCATCATTCATGCTTACAACTGCATGTTGGTTTTTCCAGACCAATTTATGTATTGTATGTATACAATACATAAATCACCTAGTAGTGAGCATGGCCTGTGTCCACATAGAAGGTAATTAATTAGAGGAGATCACTCATCTACCCAACTATAATTATTCTCAAAACCCAAGCTAAGGTGTTTCAGCTCACCATTAGAACCCCAGCCCTCTCTCTTCAGAGTAAGCTTAGACAGGAATGGCAGAGCCAAAGGCAATAAAATGCAGTGATAGAAGAAATGCTGAAACAGACACCTCAAGAAATATTTTCTGTTGGCTGTCAAAATTAGTTGAAAGTCCCATCAACCACTACAAATTTTCCTAATTTTTGATGATTCTATCAAAACAGCATATATGAAAATATGAATATACAATTTTGAATTTTACTGATTTGAGAAACCCAAGACTGGTGAACTGATTTTGAATCAAATTTGATCAGGCATAAGAACTACCTGGAAGGATATTTTTTTTTCTTTCTTACACTTCTATTGAGATATAACTGACAAACACTGACATATTTAAAGTGTGCAATTATGCTTATGTATGTACAGATTTACACAAATATGAATACACACACACATATATATATACACTTACATATATGTGTCTATGCTGTGCTGTGCTTTGTCTGACTCTGTGGACTCAGCACAGCATAGACATATATATACATATATATATTGTGTGTGTATATATGTGTGTGTGTGTGTGTGTGGCAACCCACTACAGTGTTCTTGCCTGAAAAATTCCATGGACAGAGGGGTCTGGTGGGCTGCAGTCCATGTGGTCGTAAAGAGTTGATCACAACCGAGCACTCACACTTATTTTACATTCCTACCAGGAATGTATGAAATTTCCACTCTTCCACCTCCTTTCCAGTACTTTACATGATCAATCTTAATACTGGACATCTGTAATAAATATGTAGTGGTATCTTATAGTGTTTTTATTTTGCATTTACCTAATGATAATTGACATTTAGTATTTTAATATGTTTGTTTGCCATCAATAGATCTTCTTTGGTAAAGTGTATATTCAAATATTTTGCTCATTTTTAAATATTTTTGAGTTTTGAAAGTTTTTTTTATATGTATTGAATATAAATCTTTTATTAGATGTGTAATTTGCAAAAAATTTCTCCCAGTGTGTGCTTGTCTTGTCCTTTGAGTCTCTTAAATAGTGTCTTTCTAAGAGCTTCATTCTTCATTTTGTTGAAGTTCAACTTACCAATTTTTTTTCATGGAGCCTGTCTTTGGAGTTGTGTTTAGGAAATCTTTCACTTAACATAATGTCTCCCATGTTTTCTTCTAAAAATTTTAAAATTTTAGGTTTTGTACTTTGATCTATTCTCTATTTTGAGTTAATTTTTGTACATGATATAAGGTAGACATCAAAGTATTTGGATTGTTTGCAAAAGGATAGCCCAACTGTTAGTCAACACTTATTGAAGAAACTATCCATTCATTGAATTGTCTTTGCATCTTTGTCGAAAATCAATTAACTATGCATATGCGTGTCTATTTTTGGACTCATCTTTTTTTATCCTGATGCCAGTACCACACTGTTTTGATTGCTATGGTTTTATAAAAATTATTGAAGACAGGTAGTGTAAGTCCTTCAACCTTGCTTCTCCTTTTCAAAGTTGCTTTGGGTATTCCAGCTTGTTTGCATTTTCATATGAATAGAATAAACATGCAAAATTATATTTTAAAAAAAAATCCTTCTGGGATTTTGATAGTGATCACACTGAATTTAAAGATTAAACAAAAAAGACATCTGAAAAATCTTAAGTCTTCCAAACTATTAACACGATAAAGGTGGCTATCCAAAAAGTTTGTCTGGGTTTTTCTGTAAGATCTTATGGAAAACCCAAATGAACTTTTGGCCAACCTATCTCTCCATTTTTCAGTTTTCTAAAATTTTTCTCTCAGCAATATTTTATAGTTTTCATTGTAAAGATCTTAATTTACAAATATTGGTTCTGAGCATATATAAATTCAATTAAAATTTGAATATTAATCTTGTATCCTGAAAACTTGCTAAACTTGCTTACTAACACCAGTGTCTTTTGTAGATTGTATAGAATTTTTGGTGTTTATTTTGTCTGCAAATAAAGACAGGTTTACAACTACTTTTTCAATCTTGCTGCTGCTACTGCTGCTGCTAAGTCGCTTCAGTCGTGTCCGACTCTGTGCGACCCATAGACGGCAGCCCATCAGGCTCCTCTGTCCCTGGGATTCTCAAGGCAAGAACACTGGAGTGGGTTGCCATTTCCTTCTCCAACTCATGAAAGTGGAAAGTGAAAAGGAAGTCGCTCAGTCGTGTCCGACTCTTAGCGACCCCATGGACTGCAGCCCACCAGGCTCCTCCGTCCATGGGAGTTTCCAGGCAAGAGTACTGGAGTGGGTTGCCAGTGCCTTCTCCATTTTCAATCTTAGCACCTATTAATTTTTTGTTTTAGTATACCAGCTAAAACTTTCAGTACAATGTTGAGTATAAATGGTGAGAGTAAATATTCTCACCGTTTTCCTGATCTTATGAGGAAAGAATTCAGTCTTTCACTGTTAGGAATCATGTTACCAGTAAGTTTTTCATAGATGTGCAGAGCAGGTTGAAGATGTTTCTTTCTCGTCCCACTTGATGAGAATTTTTACTCAGGAAATGACTTTGTATTTGTCAAATATCCTTTTGCATCTAGTAAGAGACTATATTGTTCTTTTTTTTGTCTGATTATTTGGTAAATTAGATTGATTTTCAAATTTTAAACCAACCATACATTCCTTGAATAAACTATATGTGGCCTCGATGTATTATCAGTGTTACAAGTTGTTGAATTTGATTAAAATATTCTTAACATTTGTTTTATCCATGAGGAATATTGGTATGCAATTTTTTCATTGTAATGTCTTTGTCTAGTTTCAATGTCAGAATAATGCTAAAATTGTGGAACGTATTGGGAAACTTTCTCTTTTTTTAAAAACTTCTGGAAGGATATTTACATTACTGGTATTATTTCTTCCTCACATGTCTGACAGGATCCATAGTGAAGCCGTCTGGGTCAGGAGTTTCCTGTGTGGGAAGTATTTTAACTTCAAATTTAACTCTACTGCTATTTTTCAGTCACTAAATCATATCTAATTCTTTGGCAACCCCATGGACTAAATTCAGTTACTTCACTCATTTTGGGACTATTCAAGTTATCTATTTCTTCTTGAGTAAACTTCTGTAGTTTTGTCTTTCCAGACATTTATTCATTTCCTGTAATTTGTTAAATTGATTAACATACATTTAAGATGATACTCCTTTATAACACTTTTAACATTGATAAATTCTGTGGTGATGTCATTTCTCTCATCTTGATCCTGGTAATTTGTATCTTCACTCTAATTTTCCTGATGATCCTGCGTAAAAATTTAATTTTCCTCATCTCATACAATCAGCCTCTGATCCCTGAGTCAGGAAGATCTCCTGGTGAAGGGAAGGGCATCCCACTCCAGTATTCTTGCCTGAAGAATCCCATGGACGGAGGAGCCTGGCAGGCTATAGTCCGTGGTGTCCAAAGAGTTGGACATGACTGAGTAACTAACACACACATACGTTTTAATTTTTTCACTCTTTTATTTTTGCTCTGGTCTTTATTCCTTATATTTCATAGCATAAACAGTACTTAAATCAGTTTTATTTTCTTTTATTCTTCTATTTTCTTAAAATTAAAACTGCATTTTCATTTTCATTCAGTTAATAACACTTTCTAGTTTCCACTTGTCTTTTTCATTGACACACACTTTTTTGAAAACTGTTTTAAATTTCCAAATATTCAATGATTTTTAGAGATTTTTATTATTATTGATATCTAATTGTGGTCTGACAACATATGCTGTTATGACCTTAATCCTTTAAACCTATTGAATCTTGACTTATGACTCTTGAAAAGAAGGTTTACACTGATTTTTTTTGGGGGGGAGGCATGAAGTGCTCTATAAGTGTCAATTAGGTTGACCTGGTTGATAATATCATTAAGACTTCTGTATTTTTACAGATTTCCTTTTTTCTCTTTATTCCATGAAAATAAAGGAAAAGAATTAAATCCCTGAACGAAATTGTGAATTTCCCTATGTCTCCTTGCTATTCTGTCAACTATGGCTTTCTATATTTTGAAATTCTGTTATTAGGCACACAAATATTTAGGATTATTATACCCTCCTGAAGAATTCACTCTCTTTATCATTGTTATATGGTGATCTTATCCCTGTTATTATTTTTATGCTCTGAGTCTTCTTTGTCTGACATTAATATAGCCACTCCAGCTTTCTTTTTATTAGTGTTAACAGTATAAACATTTTTCCATTTTTCCCTTTTAATCTACTTTGATCATGATATTTAAAGAAGTCATGATAGACTGTATATAATTGAGTTTTGCTTTTTTATCCATTTTTTTGCCTTTAATTGGGATTTTTAGGCCATTTACTTTTACTGAAATTATTGAAGTTCAGTTCACTTCAGCCGCTTAGTCATATCCAACCCATGGACTGTAGCACATCAGGCTTCCCTATCCATCACCATCTCCCAGAGCTACTCAAACTCATGCCCATCGCGTCAGTGATGCATCCAACCATCTCATCCTCTGTCATCCCCTTTGATCAAGTTTAAATCTATCCTTTCACTATTTGTTTTCTTATTGTCCCATCTGTTGTTAATTTTTCCTATTTTTCGCTTTTTTTAGGATTGATTGAGCATTTTCTTTTTAATGATTTTATTGAATCTCTCTTTTGTTCCAAGTAGCTATATTCTTTGTAATTTCAGTGGTTGCTTTAGAATTTTTGATATAAATTTTTAACTTATCACAGTGTACCTTCAAGAGATATTATACTAATTCACATATAACTTAAGAACCTTATAATAGCATTCTTTCACTGTTCCCCCTTTGACCTCTGTGCTTGTTGTCACACATTTTATTACTATATCTTTTATGAGTAGCACAATACACTAATACAATTTATTCAAACAATCAATTGTCTTTAAAGGGATATAAATATTTAAAAAGTAACTTTATATAATTTGTTCTCATTGCTACATTTTCAGAGCTCTTTTCTTTGAGTGAGTCCAACTTGTGATTCATTCAAATCTTAGTTTTTGACTCTTAAAAATGTTTTTTTTTTTCTTTGTTGGAGCTCTCTTTTGGTACAAATTACTTAATTATTTACAAAGTACTAAAATATTTTCTTCCAAAGTCATGTTGCGGCTATTTTCTTCATCATGGCTTCCCCAAAACAAAGATGTTATTTTCAAAGTGTCTTATTTCCAAGTGTTTTCTTCTCAAATAGCCCTACTTTAGATTTCCTTATAAAATTCATGGAGAAATCATACTTATAAAATTAAAAGGGAAACTCTTAAATAGGAAACTCACAACCCTATGTCTCTCCCAAATGTCACAAGACCGCAACAAATGGGAAATGTTTCAATGATTCATTGTGAAATGCCCTAAGGAATCAAAGCAGTAAACAGTGATTTTATGCATTCCCCTGCTTAGCTCCAGGTTAACTCCCATCTTTCTTTTGAGTCTCTATTTTGCCAATATTTTTGAAGTGAAGTTCTTGTTTCAGATTACAGGTTTCCTCCTTCAGCAGACTTTGCTGTGTCTGTGTTGTATCATCAGTAATTAATATTAAAATCCTGTCTGATTATATAGTACCTAGTCAATTAAAAATAGTATATAAGTCATGCTAACCTAAATTGTAGACTATGTATCTTTAGAGAGTAGAGAAGTAAGGGTCCTAAGAAGCCCAGAAGGAAGAGTTGTCCTCCAGAGCAATAAAATTAGGATGCAACAAGTATTTCATGTGACTGAAGATCAGGAGAATCAGAATGTGAATATTAAGTCAAGGTGACAAAAAAAAAACAAACTGGTTTCAAATGAGAACTGATGAAAAGGTACAATAGCAAAAATTTCAAAATACAGGTATTCATTTGTGATCAATCTACTTTTTACATAGTAAGTGGAGGATGCTTCTTGATGAGAATATGCTGAGATTTATTCATTTAAATACGATTAATAATGCTCCTGAGTAACACAAGAGAAGTCAGTCAGAACCAAGTCAGAGTTCATATAGCCAGCTAATGCCAGGTTGCAACCAAATCACACATTAAACATATGCTTTCTTGGGCATTTTGCTATGCCCCAAGGGACACAAAAATTATGGTTGAGCTTAGTAGATTAAAAAACAAAGGTTTTATGCATATTGTTGTTGTTCAGTTACCCAGTCACGTCCAACTCTTTGCGACCCCATTGACTGTAGCATGCCAGGCCTCCCTGTCCCTCACCATCTCCTGAAGTTTGCCCAAGTTCATGTCCATTGCATCTGTGATGCCATCCAGCCATCTCATCCTCTGATGCCCTCTTCTCCTTCTGCCCTCTAGCTTTCCCAGCGTCAGGGACTTTTCCAATGAGTCAGCTGTTCACATCAGATAACCAAATTACTGGGGCTTCAGCTTCAGCATTGGTCCTTTCAATGACTATTCAGGGTTGCTTTCCCTTAGGACTGACTGATTTGATCACCTTACTGTCCAAGGGAATTTCAGGAGCCTTCTCCAGCACAACTCAAAGGCATCGGTTCTTTGACATTCTGCCTTCTTTATGGTCCAGCTCTCACACGGGTAAATGACCACTGGGAAAACCATACGAACCTTTGTCAGCAAAGCAATGTCTCTGATTTTCAACACACTGTCTAGGTTTGTCATAACTTTCCTGCCAAGAAGCAATCATCTTCTGATTTCAAGGCTGCAGTCATCATCCACAGTGATTTTAGAGCCCAAGAAGAGGAAATCCGTCTCTACTTCCACCTTTTCCCCTTCTATTTGCCAGGAAAATATAGCAGGAGTTAAATGTTTGTCAAAAACGTTAATCAACGTTAGCCAATTTTAGTGCAATATAAATTTTGATCAATATCATATCAGAAGATTTATGGGGAAAAAGAAGTGATAGAAATTTATTCCAATTGAAAGCACTGAATTAAATTTCCTGAAGGATATTGAAATGTGGAGTGATTTTAACATGTGTCAAAATAGATGAGGCAGTAGAAGGGGAGATGCCTACCATTCATAGGCAACATTGTCTTGTGGGCATTCTCTACTGTATAGAATAGCAAGAATAAAGGCTCTAAAATGAGAACAAGAAGAACAGTTTCCAGGGATGGGAAATCCCAGTTGGAACTTTGAGACATTACAAAGTTAATAAAGTTTGAATGATTGATTACAGTTGAACAGTGGTAGATTATGAATTTAATATGAAAAGATTGAGCCTCTACTCTAAAGAAGCTTGTATAAATACAAATAAATAGGGATAACTGAGAAGAAGAAAACAAGCTGGCTAAGTTGTTATAAGGAACTATAGAGGTGCACATGTAGGATCAGAAATAGCATTTGTTCCCGCCAACCAAACAAGACAAAAATGCATTACAATTCGTGGGACATTGGCTAGAGAGCGCAGAAGTGTCTTACCTCCCTAATGGAGAACAGTTAGGTCTAGACTAAATGCTATTCTGGCTCTTGTTAACAAATTTTAAAAGAAAGACCCATGAAGATCAGATCATTTCTAAGTAGCCTAATTATATATGTATGTATGCTAAGTCACTTCAGTCATGTCTGACTTCAGTCATGTCTGACTCTTTGTGACCCCATGGACTGTAATCTGCCAGGCACCTCTGTCCATGGGATTCTCCAGGCAAGAACACTGGAGTAGGTTGCCATGCCCTCCTCCGAGGATCTACCTGACCTGGGGATAGAACCCGTGTCTCTTAAATATCTCCTGCATGTATAGATCAGTCTTATGGACTCTGTGGGAGAGGGAGAGGGTGGGGAGATTTGGGAGAATGGCATTGAAACATGTATAATATCATGTATGAAATGAGTCGCCAGTCCAGGTTCGATGCACAATACTGGATGCTTGGGGCTGGTGCACTGGGACGACCCAGAGGGAGGGGAGGGGAGGGAGGAGGGAGGAGGGTTCGGGATGGGGAACACAGGTATACCTGTGGTGGATTCATTTCGATATTTGGCAAAACTAATACAATGTTGTAAAATTTAAAAAAAAAAAAAATCTCCTGCATTGGGAGGCACATTTTTTACCACTAGCGCCACTTGAGTAGCCCCAGGTGTTTAGAGCAAAGCTTAGGATATATGTAAGAATACAAAAATATCTAGCACCCAGAAAGATATTAATAAAAGTCATAGTATGAATAAAATCAGAGATCATCATGTTTATTCTTAAATTTTTAATGAAATTGCTGTTTTTTATAATTACCGTTCATATGAATTTTATGTTGTGCTGACCTCATCTTAAAATGTGTTTAAAGTCTTAAACTTTCTGAAATTAGTGATAGTTTTTTTTAATAATTCCATCTCTCCTTTTCTTTATGATGTCTTTCATTGCTCTATAGTTCTTTTGTCCAAAAATTCCTCTTTAAGAGGTATCCCTTACTTTGCAAGTGCTTTTAAAAATTTTGTTTCTATCAGTAACACTGCCTGTCTTACTAACTTCTTATTACTTAGTTGTCTAAGTCACAGAATGATACAGTAGAAGCTATAACAGTCTCATGCTCACCTCAAACACAAATTCCATTCTTAAAGCAATTGACCCACCACAGTGGTTCCCAAACTGGACTGCACACTAGAATCACTTGGAGAACTTCTTACAATATGCAGATATTGAGACTCTACTCCAGATCAATTAAAATCTGAATATTTTGGAGTAAGAGTGTGATATTTTTTAAAAGTTCCAAAGCAATGTCCAACTCTGATTAAGATTCCTGAGCCCTAATTCTCTAGTTCTCAGTTCAGGATAATAGAAGTGATAATACCTGTTCACTTATCTCATAAGCATCAAAAGATAGAATATATGTCATGCCAAAAAAACATTTGAAAGCGTTTCTCATGACTAGTTTCTTGAAAAAGAAAAAACCTTTGGGAATAAGTCATTCCTCTATTTGACAAAAGACATGAATTTTCCTCTTGTCTCCTAAAAACATTCAAGTATGTCTAAGAATAGCCAAAGCAGTGATTCTTAATCCTTGAGGGGTGGCAGAAAATTGACAGATTGGACAGGCAGTAAGCAGTTTGGACAGCAGAGATCCAGTTGAGAATATGAGAAAAACTCTGGATCTTTTTTCAGAAAAAATACATGGACATACACAAAAAGCCTTGGCCTGTGCTTCTGGGGTGTTCACATATGCCCTGAAGCCCAGCTATGGTGCAGATCAAAAAACTTAACCCTGGATTCCAAAGTTGTGATAGCAAATTTTGTTTCGATTTTTTGCTTCCTGAAGGCCTGAACACCTACGGCAAAATGTTAAGACTTCAGGGAATTTTTCACACTTCTCTTATGGTTATTGGAATGTCACTCAAACTAAGCTATTCATAGCTCATTCCTGATGAAAAGAATTAATAAAACATTCCTTCTCATCAGCCAGGAGGAACAAGAACTGACCTACAGAACACAGCACTTTGCTTCTTGGGATTCCTTCAAGCTCTAGTCTTGCAATCTGTGCTGTTTTAAGTATGAGCTCTAGTCAGTGAGGAGAGAGAGCAATTCATCATACAGAAGCTTGCCCTCTGCCTTCTCTAGTCATAAAGCACACCATGCAGGCAGTTCTTTCAGAAGAAGCAACCACCAGTAGCTCATTCCCTCTCCCCCAAGACTAGCAGCTATGCGAACTATGTGTTGGCAGACCTAAAGGCTTTTATGACAAGCTGTTCATGTACCGCAATAACTACTGCTCTTTACTCATGGTCAAAACTGGTCACATTCATATACGCTCCATAGTTAGATTTTTCTATCATGTTGATGCATGCCACACCACCAGTCTTAACCTCTTTTCAATCTTGTGTTTAATGCAACAGAGGACACTTAATGACTTTTATCTCACCTAATACAATGTTCTTATTTTCAACCAACTTTCTGAATTTAACTCTTGCTTATGTCTAATGATTTTCTTTCTAAAAGAGTCTCCTTCAAAATAATAAAAAGCTGTATCAACACCTAATAACATAAAACGAGTAATGTTGAGCATCTGGTATTCAAGGTCAGATGGATCTAGCGGTATGTTGGCAAATGTTTAACAACCAGCTTCTGGACCAACCAGTTCTAGCCCTGACTTGTAGCACTTGACAATTTCCATGGTGTAAGTACTCCCTCCATCATGGCTGAGTTTAAGCCACCAAAATGATGTCAGCTGTTTAATAAAATTTTCAAAAATTCAACAGCTCTATCAAGCCAATACCAGCCAACTCTAGCACATCTTTGTATTAATCAAATCCAATGTCCTACCTCATCTTCCCATATTTGCTTGAAGATTTTTTCCATATCCCCTCCCCCCCGGAGAATTCCATGAAATTCTTTTGCCTATTCTGCTTTGCCCATTCCATTTATGCAACTAGAAATCCTACTTGTCTTATCATCAAGGCATTGTTTTATGCTTCCAGGTGAATTGAAATCCTCTCTGTTCTGATGTCACCTTACATTTTACGTTACACTTCATTATCCATTTGCATTAATTTTACTGGTATAAATTTTATCTTCCCTAAATGCTGTGTACACTTTGAGAGCAGGATCCATATCTAATTAATCTGCAGAGTTCTTAAAATACCTAGAAAAGTGTCTTGTTCATAATAGATGCAACACATATCTTTGTGGTTTTTAAAATTTACTGTGTATTTTATTTTATTTTTTAGTTTCATTTTGTATTAGGATATAGCCAATTAACAATGCTGTGGTGGTTTCAGGTTAACAGCCATACATATACATGTATCCATTCTCCCCCTAATCCCCCTCCCATCCAGGCTGGCACATAACATTAGACAGAGCTCCATGTGCTATACAATAGATCACTGTTGGTTATCCATTTTGAATATAGCAGTGTGTATGTGACCTTCCCAAACTCCCTAACTATCCCTTCCGCCCAGTAAACATAAGTTTGTTTTCTAAGTCTGTGAGTCTCTTTCTGTTTCATAAGTTCATTTGTATTATTTCTTTTTAGGTTCCATATATAAGGGAAATCATATGATATTTCTCCTTCTCTGTCTAACTTAATGACACTCTCTGGGTCCATTCATGTTGCTGCAAATGGCATTATTTCATTCTCTTTAATGGCTGAGCAATATCCCACCGTATATACGTACCATATCTTCTTTATCCAGTCCTCTGTCAGTGGACATTTAGGTTGCTTCCATGTCTTAGCTGTTGTAAGCAGTGCTGCAGTGAACACTGGGGTGCATGTATCCTTTCAGATCATGTTTTTTTTCCAGATGTATGCCCAGGAGTGATATTGCAGGGTCATAAGGTAGCTCTATTTTTAATTTTTTAAGGAACCTCCATACTTTTCACATGGTGACTGTACCAATTTACATTCCCACCAAGAGTGTAGGAGGGTTCCCTTCTCTCCACATCCTCTTAAGCATTTGTTGTTGGTAGATTTTTTTTATGAAAACCGTTCTGACCTGTGTGGGGTGATATCCTACTGTAGTTTTCCTTTGCATTTCTCTAATAGCTAGAGATTTTGAACATCTTTTCATGTGCCTATTGGCCATCTGTATGTCCTCTTTGGAGAAATGTCAGTTCAGGTCTTCTGCCCATTTTTGAGTGAGCTGTTTGTTCTAAGACTGTTAAGCATCATAAGCTGTTTGTAAATTTTGAAGACTAATCCCTTATTAGTCACATCATTTGCAAATATTTTCTCCCAGTCCATAGGTTGTCTTTTAATTTTGTTTATTGTTTCCTTTGCTTAGTTTAGGTAGGTCCCATTTGTTTTTGTTTTTATTTCCATTATTCTGGGAGATAGATTAAAAAAAAAAAAACACATATATTTCTTAAATAAGATAAGTATGCAAACTTTTCCTGGAGGAAGGCATGACAACCCACTCTGGTATTCTTGCCTAGAGAATGCCCATGGACAGAGGAGTCTGGTGGGCTACAGTCCATGGGGTCACAAAGAGTCAAATATGACTGAACAATTAAGCAGAGCACATGCAAAATTTTAACTACTGTAAGACATGGTAAAAAATATAACATTGCCAATTTTGAACATTAAATATAAGGTAAAATTTTGAAGTTTAATTATATAGGATAAATTGAAGTCTAATGAATTCTGAGTAAGATAAAACTGAAACTGTGTTGTTATACTGTTTGACTAACTAGAAAAATAATAAAACCTACTCAAATAATTTTAAAAAATATAAAACTTTGGTATAAAAAATAATATCAGTGTGAAATACCAAAATGAAAGTAGTCAGCACAAAATACAATAAATATACTAAAAAACTAAAAAATGACACTTTGTCATTTCATTTCATTCAATATTATATATAAAATAATATTTAAATAAATAATACATAAATATTTGTATAAATTATATATTTCCTGAAAATTCCTATTTCAACAATTAAAATGCCTAATACATTTGGAGAGAGGTTATATAATTTTGTCAAAAAGTTCAAATTAAATTTAACTGAATTTTAGAAACTCAACTTATGTAGAAAACTCTTGCATTTTTAGTAATAGGTTATCAGTATAAAGGTTAATCAAGTCTCTTGCTTCTGTTCTTTTTATTTCTTCTGTCTTACCTTCAACAAAATTGATTTTTCACTTTTGTGTTATATTTGTTGAAATCAAAGTTAAAACTCTTAACCAAGATCCAGTCAAATTAATTTTGCTCCTTTACTTTGAATCTTATTATAACAAGAGTTTAGACTGATGGCATTAGCTAAAACAGAAAATAATTTTTCACCATAACAACCATTGAAATGTTGAGAAGAGAAAACAAAGCAAACAAAAACCTTGGAAACAAATACTTTCATCCAGAAGAAATGTCGATTTGGCCAAAGATTAAAATATTATATTTTATATTGTATATTAATTCAACATATTAATATTTTGAACCTAGACGATCTATATTAAGCCCTTTAATGCTGCCTTTCAATAAAGGGTTAAATTCCAAGGCAATGATCCTAACGTAGTTAAAAGACTTAAAGTTGGAGCATTTCAGAAGAGATGATTTACAATGTTTGAAATGTCTTTGTGAAAAATATTTTGTGTACACTTCAGGCATTTCCAAGAATTCTCTTTTGCATAGCTTATTTGAGGAAAATTTCAGCAATCTAGTAGATATTTGGGCCTCTGGATTATTTATTGGTTTGCATTTATCTGGAAAGAAGAGTTTTACAGTTTTAATGTATTTATTGTGCTACATTTACTCTTCCTCTTTTGGTTTCAGTTCAGTTCAGTTCAGTCGCTCAGTCATGTCTGACTCTTTGCAACCCCATGAATCGCAGCACGCCAGGCCTCCCTGTCCATCATCAACTCCCGGAGTTCACTCAGACTCATGTCCATCGAGTCAGTGATGCCATCCAGCCATCTCATCCTCTGTCGTCCCCTTCTCCTCCTGCCCCCAATCCCTTCCAGCATCAGAGTCTTTTCCAATGAGTCAACTCTTCGCATGAGGTGGCCAAAGTACTGGAGTTTCAGCTTTAGCATTATTCCTTCCAAAGAACACCCAGGGCTGATCTTTAGAATGGACTGGTTGGATCTCCTTGCAGTCCAAGGGACTCTCAAGAGTCTTCTCCAATACCATAGTTCAAAAGCATCAATTCTGTGGCACTCAGCTTTCTTCACAGTCCAACTCTCACATCCATACATGACTACTGGAAAAACCATAGCCTTGACTAGATGGACCTTTGTTGGCAAAGTAATGTCTCTGCTTTTGAATATGCTATCTAGGTTGGTCATAACTTTACTTCCAAGAAGTAAGCGTCTTTTAATTTCATGGCTTTTGGATTTACCATCTTTGAAATTCAGTAGCATTTAAAAAAAATGTTGTTTCTAGTTTTTTTGAGATATAATTGGCATATAGTATTATATAAGCTTCAGGTATACAATGCAGTGATTTAATATATGTATATACTACAAAATGATTACCCCAGTAAGTCTGATTAACATCCATCACTTCATAAAAACTACTGTCTTAGCAACTGTTTAAAATAAGTGAATGATGTATATCTTTATTTTGTTACTTATCTGGATATTACCATGTGTGTGAAAGTCACTCAGTCATGTCCAACTCTTTGCAATCCCATGGACTGTAGCCTGCTACAGTCCTCTGTCCATAAAGTTCTCCAGGCAAGAATATACTGGAGTGGGTTACCATTCCCTTCTCCAGGGCGTCTTCCTGACCCAGGGATTGAACCCAGGTCTCCTGCATTGCAGGCAAATTCTTTACCATCTGAACCACTAGGGAAAACTACACTCTGCTATGCCATCAACCAAATGGACCCTCCATAATAATATTTGTGTCTTTGATATTTTGATTTGCAGTCATATAAAAATCAGCTTTGTGCATGCTAAGTCACTTCAGTCACGTCTGACTCGTTGCGACACTATGGACTGTAGCCGTATTTTAAAATTTCATTAGATAAATGTATCAAAGTAGGAAGACAGAACATGTTTTATTTTACAGTTTGTTTGATTTGATTTGATTTATTGCTTCTTACTATTTAGACATTCAGAGACTGAAGCTCCCTCCACTTGTGATTTTGCCCTGGGCCCCACCCATATTGAGGTTGGGCCTGTTACTACGGAGGCTGAGGGAATTGAAGAGGGTCTTGAGGCTGAATACAAAAGGAACAACAGCTAGTCTAGCAAGTATTCTGATATTTTGATCAGGCCTGGACCTGGCGTGCTGCGATTCATGGGGTCGCAAAGAGTTGGACACGACTGAGCAACTGAACTGAACTGAACCGAGCCTTAAATCTGAAACAAGAAATAGAAATAGAAGTCAAGTTAGAAATTTCCCAGTAACAAGGCTAAACATTGTTCCATCATTGGAAAAGATCACCCTACCAGACTGCTAAGTATTAAGTGGAGGGATTCAGAAAATGCAGGGTCAGCATGGCCATGGCAGGGACAAGATCCTGGCCACAGGATCTTCTTATTCTGCCTACTAGAACATGAAAGCAATGGACTCTGAGGTCCCACTCTGGAGAAAAATGTAGTGGTCCTCTCCCATGGGGCTGCATCCTCCTTCCTAGTACAATGCTCTACTACTCTGATTATGAAAAGGGCCAGACAACATAACTGTATCTGTCCTGTAGTTCCCATCTCTGATTAGCAGTGAACCAAGACCCCTCAAGAGTATGTCTACAGAAAGCTACAGACAAAACATGGAGGCCACCTGCCTACATTGGGCTTCCCTTGTGGCTCAGCTGGTAAAGGATCTGCTGCAATGCAGGAGACTTGGGTGCGATCCCTGGGTTTCGAAGATCCCTTGGAGAAGGGAAAGGCTACCCACTCCACTATTCTGGCCTGGAGAAATTCATGGACTGTGTAGTCCATTGGGTCACAAAGAGTTGGACACGACTGAGTGACTTTCACTTTCACCTGCCTAGATTAATGATATCACCTTCAAGTATTCAAGTTGGTACTGAAAATCAGCTGAGTAAAGATGAAATCTTAGGGAACACAGAAAGTAACCTAGGTTCTACTTCCAGTTTCTAGTTTCTATATTAACTAGCTGTGTAATGTTAGATGATTTCTTTTTACACCCCTGTACTTTAATTTTTTTATATTTATATATTGTGAAATGATCACCAAAGTAAGTCTAGCTAACATCTGTCATAACACAGAGTTAGGGAATTTTTTTTTCTTGTGATGAGAACTTTTAAGATCTACCTTCTTTCACATGCAACATGATATTGTTACTGTAAGGCAAGTGCAGAGTAAAAGAGAGCAAGCCAGGCAGTCAGGTAAAAAAAGAAATTTATTAGAAGGAAATGCGAGGGTGACTGGCCCTTAAGGAGAACCAGTGTCCTCCCTTTCTGACAGGGATCTCTCTTGTACCTGCCAATGAAAAGTTCTCTGAGTTCAGTTCAGTTCAGTCACTCAGTTGTGTCTGACTGTTTGTGACCCCATCAGTTGCAGCATGCTAGGCCTCCCTGTCCAACACCAACTCCTGGAGCTCACCCAAACTCATGTCCATTGAGCTGGTGATGCCATCCAACCACCTCATCCTCTGTCATCCCCTTCTCCTCCTGCTCTCAACCTTTCCCAGCATCAGGGTCTTTTCAAATGAGTCAGCTCTTCTCATCAGGTGGCCAAAATACTGGAGTTTCAGCTTCAACATCAGTCCTCCCAATGAACACCCAGGACTGATCTCCTTTAGAATGGACTGGTTGGATCTCCTTGCAGTCCAAGGGACTCTCAAGAGTCTTCTCCAACACCACAGTTCAAAAGCATCAATTCTTCGGCGCTCAGCTTTCTTCAGAGTCCAACTCTCACATCCATACATGACTACTGGAAAAACCATAGCCTTGACTAGATGGACTTTTGTTGGCAAACTAATGTCTCTGCTTTTGAATATGCTGTCTAGGTTGGTCATAACTTTCCTTCCAAGGAGCAAGCATCTTTTCATTTCATGGCTACAATCACCATCTACAGTGATTTTGGAGTCCCCAAAATAAAGTCTGACACTGTTTCCACTGTTTCCCCATCTCTTTCCCGTGAAGTGATGGGACCAGATGCCATGATCTTCGTTTTCTGAATGTTGAGCTTTAAGCCAACTTTTTCATTCTCCTCTTTCACTTTCATCAAGAGGCTTTTTAGTTCCTCTTCACTTTCTGCCATAAGGGTGGTATCATCTGCATATCTGAGGTTATTGATATTTCTCTCAGCAATCTTGATTCCAGCTTGTGCTTCTCCCAACCCAGCCTTTCTCATGATGTATTCTAAATAAAAGTTAAATAAGCAGGGTGACAACATACAGCCTTGACGTACTCCTTTTCCTATTTGGAACCAGTCTGTTGTTCCATGTCCAGTTCTAACTGTTGCTTCCTGACCTGCATACAGGTTTTTCAAGTTCTCTGAAGAGATGGTTACTTTTTAGCCTGTAGTTGAGTCCTGCCATCATGTAGCTGGAGGTCTGGAATCTGGTGGTCTCGTAGCCTTGAGAAGGTAGGCACCAGTGAGAAAACAATGTTGTTTGGGCAATTTGGTCAGTCTCAAGGATCACTGTGATTTTATTCTTTGTTTGCAGGTCAACATAATGAGCCATTTCTACTATGAGCCCCTATCTAGGCCCTATCAGTCACCATGCTGCAAATGACATCCCCAGGACTTTATTATTTTATAACTGGAAGTTTGTACCTTCACACTTCCTTTACTCATTTCACTCATACCACATCGCCTTGCCTCTTGTGCCTGATTGCTAAGTCACTTCAGTCATGTCCAATTCTTCACAACCCCATGGACCATAGCCTGTCAGGCTACATGCAAGAATACTGCAGTGGGTTGCCATGCCCTCCTCCAGGGCATCTTCCCAACTCAAGGATCTAACCCACATCTCTCATATTCTCCTACATTGGCAAGTGGGTTCTTTATCACGAGCATTACCTGGGAAGCACCCCCTGCCTCTAGAAACCACCAGTTTCTTCTCCGTGCCTATGAGCTTGTTGACTGTTGGGTTTTTTGTTTTTTTTTACTCCAGATATTGAGATTGTTTATTTGTCTTTCTTTATCAGACTTTTTTCACTTAGCATAATGTCCTCAAGGTCCATCCACGTTGTCATGATAGGATTGTCTTTTTTTGATATTCCAAATATCAAATGGAATATTTGATAATATTCTATTACATGTGTATGTATATGTGTACACACACCCCACATTTTTGTTCATCCCTCTATGGACGCAAGTTGCTTCCAAGGCTTGGCTATTGTAAATAAAGCTACAATGAACATGGAGGGAGGTGTTATAGATATCTTGTCAAGTTAGTATTTTCATCTTTTCAGAAAAATACTCAAAAGTGGAGCTGCTGGATCATATGATCCTCCTGTTTTTTTATTTTTTGAAGTGCTTCCATACTGTTTTCCTTAATGACTGTATGAATTCACATTTCCACCAATAAAGCTCAAGAGTTTCCTTACTCCACATCCTCCCCAACTCTCGTTACCCCTTGTCTCTTTGATGCTAGCCATTTTCACAGTTGTGTGGTGCTACGTCATTATGGTTTTGATTTGCATTTTACTGATGATTGGTGATTTTGGGTATCTATTCATGTACAGTTACATCTGTGTGCAAAAATGTCCCCTCAGACACTCTGTTCATTTTTAATTGGATTGTGGAGGCAGAGGATTGTTTTGTTTTGTTTTGCTATTAAGTCCTATGAGTTCTTTATATATTTTGGATATTAACCACTTACCAGATAAATGCTTTGCAAATATTTTCTCCCATTAAGTAGATTGCCTTTTCATTTTGTTAATGATTTGCTTTGCTGTAAAGAAATACTTTGTTCTGATGTAGTCTCAGCTGTTCATTTTTGTTTTTGTTACCTTTGTTTTTGATGTCAGATACCCCCCAAAAATTTATATATATATATATATATCATCATCATCAAAAATTACAGCCAATGATTCCAACAAGCTTACTGCCTATGTTTTCTTCTAAAAGTTTTATGGTTTCAGGCCTTAAATTCAAACTTTTAATCCACTTTCAGTTAATTAAGTTTCCAGTATCATTCTTTTGTATGTAGTTATCCAGTTTCTCTACTTATGGAAGAGCCCACCCTTTCTCCATTGTATATTCTTGCCTCCTTTGTCATAAGTTAATTGGCAATATATTCATGTGTTTCTTTCTGAGCCTTCTATTCTGTTTCATTTATCTGTTTTTATGCAAATGCCATAATGCTTTGGTTACTGTAGCTCTGTAATACAGTCGGAAATCAGGGAATGTGATACCTCCAGCCTTGTTGTTCTTTCTCGAGATTACTTTGGCTATTGGGGATCTTTTGTATTTCCATACAAATTTTTGGGTTGTTCTATTTCTGTGAAAAATGCTGTTGGAATTTAGACAGAGATTTTTATTGATTTTATCAGTAGATTGCTTTGGTTAGTATAGGCATTTGAACAATATGAATCTTCCCAGTTCATAAGCATGAAACATCTTTCCATTTATGTATTCTTTAATTTCCATCATTAATGTCTTACAGTTTTCAATATGGAGATCATTTTTACCTCCTTGATTAAATTCACTTCTACATATGCTATTCTTCTGTTGCAATTAAAAATGGTTTTTTCTTAATTTCTCTCTCTGATAGTTTGTTATTAGTGTATAGAAATGTGAGAGATTTCTGGGTATTGAGATTGTATCCTGTAACTTTGCTGAATTCATTTATAAGTTCTAAAAGTTTTTGATAGATTCTTATCTATCAAACAGATAATTATCAGGTATTATATTATCATGATATAATATCAGATATTATCTGACATACTATCATGACATGATAATAATATCAGATATTATCTGACATGATAATATCTTGTCATCTAAAAATAATGACAGTTTTACTTATTCCTTTCCAATTTGGATGCCCTTTTTTTTCTTTTTCTTGCCCAGGTGCTCTGGCTAAGACTTTCAATAGTATGTTGGATAAAAGTGATGAGAGTGGACATTTCTGTCTTGTTCTGGAACAATTTTTCACCGTTGAGTATGATGTTATCTGTGGGATTATCATATCTGGCTTTTACTATGTTGAAGTACATTCAATCGATACTCACTTTGTTGAGAGTTTTTGTTATAGATAGATGTTGAACTTTGTCAAAAGCTTTTTCTTCATCTATCGAAATAATCTTAAAATTTTTGCTTTCATTTTGGTAATGTGGTGTATCACATTTACTGATTTGGAGATATTGAACCATTCTTACATCCCTGGAGTAAATCTCACTTGATCATGTTTTATGATCTTATTAATGTATTGTTGAATTCAGTTTGGTAATATTTTACAGAGGATTTTTGCATCTATGTTCATCAGGGATATTGGTCTGTAATTTCTTTTTGTTGTGGAGGCCTATCTGGTTTTGATATAAAGGTAATGCTGGCCTGGTAGGTGAGTTTGGAAGTGTTTCTTCTTTTCAGTTTTTGGAAGAGTTAGAGATGGATTGATATTTATTCTTCACTGAGTGTTTGGTGGAACTCACCAGTGATGCCATCTGGTTCTGGACTTTCGTTTCTGGGAATGTTAATTGAAGTATGGTTAATTTACAATGCTGTGTTAGTTCTGGTGTATAGCAAAGTGATTCATTTATACATATTTTATATATATTTTTTCAGATTCTTTTCCCATATAAGTTGTTACAAAATACTGAGTATAGTTCCCTGTGCTGTACATTAGGTCTTTGTTGCTTATCTATTTTATTTATAGTAGTATATACATGTTATTCCCAGATTCCTAATTTATCCCTCCCCCCTTCCCTTTTGATAACTATAATTTTGCTTTCTAAGTCTGTTTCTTATTTAAAATAAGTTTATTTGTATTATTTTTTTAAGATTCCACGTATAAGTGATACACATAATATTTTTCTCTCTCTGATTGACTTCACTCAGTATGATCATCTCTAGATCCACCCATGTTGCTTCAAAAGGCAATATTTCATTCTTTTTATGGCTGAGTAATTCTCCATTTTGTGTGTGTTTGTGTGCATGTGTATGGATATATATTACACCTTTATCTATTCATCCATTGATGGACACTTTGGATTTTGTCCATATCTTGGCTATTGTAAATAATGCTAAATGAACATTGAGGTGCATATATCTTTTTTAAAGAAGTGTTTTCATTTTCTTCAGGTAGATACCCAACAGTGGAATTGCTGAATCATGTAGTAGCTGTTTTTAATTTTTTGAGGAAACTCCATACTGTTTTCAGTGGTAATTGCACCAATTTACATTCCCAGTGTTGATCTGAAACAAATAGATTGCCAGATATTTATCCAGCAAAGAAGGGTTTACTGGGAATCAGCAGAGAATTGTAATTCAGGGTCTGCAACAATGGCCACATCCCCACATGCAAAAAGAAGCAGAGAATTTTTATAGAGAGGAATAGGATGTTGGGAGAGTTATACTAAATAAAGAGTCCATGGCTTATCATTGGCTGAGTCCTTGTCAGGAGAAGAGAAGCTTGTCTTATCACAGGGCATGAAAGCTCCCCCTTCTGATCTCCCAATGCTATTTAATTTAAATTTCTGTTTATTAATATTTTATGCCACCAACAATACAGGGGAGTTTTCTTTTCCCTACCTACACTGAAAAAGAATAGAAGAAAAATAAATGAAAAAGAGAAAGAATAAGGCAGCATGCATCAGCTTAGCAAGTCAGAGGAAAAGTATAGAAGATTGTGCCTGCTGACTGGAACATAAAAAAATAGTACCTGCCAGAGAAGGAAACAAAAGTACCTGCCAGCTTCAGGAAGGGAGAGGGAGATCAGGATGATGGTGCCCACCAGCTTCCATTGCAGAGATTATCCCAGCAGGCCTCTGCCACTCAACACCTTAAAATTAACAAATGAGTCTCTTTCCTGAAAAGTCTGGGCACTTTTCAAAAGGCTGTTTCTAGCAGGGCCCTAGGGTGGGTGAGTCTACAAACAAGTCCTTTAAAGAGTTCTCAGATTGCACAGTTTGCAGTTCTCGTGGGCAGAAGTTCCATTGATCTTTAAGGCAGATGTGTTAGAGGCTCATCCTTGAGTGCCAGTTTAAAAGTAGTGGTGGCTAATGTGAGGTAGCCCTCACTTCTTGGGGAGAAGCTCTGATTTTGAGTTTCTTCTAGATTGTGGGTTACTGCATCAGGAGTTGGGTTTATGGCTGTGTCCTAGTCCTGCCTAGCCACTGTATGTGGTTTCCCTCTCAACTGCCCAGTGTGAAGGGGTTCTATGACAATTCTTAGGTTCCTTCAGAAGATACTGTTCCATTCACAGCTATAGATTCAGTCTGTCTGTGAGAGGATGTAAGTTCAGGATTTTTCTACATTTCCATCTTGAATCAGAACTAGAAACTTTCACATATACAATACAGGAGTGTTAACTATTGCCATATTGTACATTACACCCCCAGAGCTTATTTCTTACACATGGAAGATTGTACCTTTTGACGACCTTCACCAAATTCCGCTACCTCCTTCAACCACACATCTGAGCTCTGTTTTATGATATAGATTTTAGATTTCACATGTAAATAAGATCATACAGTACTTGCTTTTCTCTGTCTGACTTTTTTGACTATGCATAATTGCCTCAAGGTCCACCTGTGTAGCAGGACTTCCTTCTTTTTATGAATAGATGTATATCACATTTTCTTTAACCATTCATCCATTGGTGAACACTTAGGATTGTATGTCTTGGGTACTATAAATACTGGTGCAGTGAACTTAGAGGTGCAGATATTTGGGACAGAGATTTTATTTCCTCCAAATATATTCTCAGGAATGAAATTGCTGTATCATATGGTAGTTCTATTTTTAATATTTTAGGAACCTCCATTTTATCCTCCATAGTAGCTGTACCAATTTACATTCACACCAACAATGAACAAATGTTCCTTTTTTTCACATCCTCAGCATTTGTTATCCTTGTCTTTTGATGACAGCCATTTAACAGATGTGAAGTGGTGTCTCTCATGAAGCTTACTCTTTCATACCTAAATTCTAGATTATCTACAGTATTTTATCATTGGAATTTTTCACAGAATAACATAATTAGCTCTGTATGCCTGGCATGGGAAATCATGACAGGCTGGAGCAGACATTTTCTGTAATGTACACAGACAATTGTAAAACCCAGACTGACTGAAGGGTAAAAGAAATTGAGGCAAAAAAAGTAGAGAAGAGCAGTTATAAATAATCATGTCACAGAGAAAGTAACTTTGATTCTTGACAGCTTCCAGTTCCTAATGCCAATCCCTTGCGAAACAGATGGTCTTTCTTGAGTCTGATGAGGTCGTTCTCATGGATAAATCTTTGCCTCTTCCCTCAATTAAAAAAAAAAATGTTTAAGCCAATCTGAACAAATTTCTGTGATTTACAAGAAGTTCAGTGTGGCAAATATATCAAAATTATATATATATATATATATATAAGAACTTTGATTATGTTATATATTATAATAAAATATAATATTTTAAAGTTCTAAAATAATTTTCAAAAATTAATTTCCAAAGAAGAGTAGAAATAGATTTTAATATAATTAGAGAAACTGTAATTACCACTTAACAAAATCCTCATTTTTGAGGTACTTTACTTTTTAAAGATAGGTATCTTTATCTCCAAAAGGCTAACAAAATAAAGTAATAAAATTTGAAAGACTAAATCCTTAGTGAGAACTTGACCTTACCAGATAGGAAAATGACACATTTCCTCTCTCAATTAGTTTTTCTAATGATGGTTCTGTTTTCAATATGATATTTAAGGAAAGGACGTAACTTAGTGACTCAATTCTAAGTGACTAAAGTCCAAGTTAGATGAATATTGGACACATGACAAAGTGACCCAAACAAGTAGAAAGCCATGGGAAAAAAAACAGAAGGAATGAGCTGAGAGAGCTAGCAGTAATAGAATGGAAGCATAAGTAGGTGGATATGTGATCATAAGGAGGGAATGGAGAATTCTTAGGGAATATTCAAAACTCGGGGGACAAATTAGAATGAATATTTTTCTGGAAAAGAAAATCAAAATCACAGATGGTAGACAAGATGGTCTTGTTTCTTTGAGAAATGGACTCCGGTTTAATATATAGTATCTTCTGAGACTTGAGGGGGAAAATTAGTAGAATAGGAATTATACAGTCAACACAGGCAGGGATTTTAAGTACAATGTCTGCCACCTGTTAGATACATGATGCAGCTTAACAAGATTTCATAGGACTTTTTTCAGACATCAAGTAAAGACATTCTATTTGAACTGTTTCATGGGAGCTACTGTGAGCAGCCGCACAAGGAGAAAGCATTCTCCATAGTAGTTGAAATTCATTTTTTGTAATTTAAGTATTTTTTCTGAAAAGTCTATAGTTTTCATATACATGTGCTGTGTTCTTAGTTGCTCAGTTGCGTCTGAATCTTTGCAACCCATAGAGTGTAGCCAGACTACTCTGTTGATGGGATTCTCCAGGTAGGAATACTGGAGTGGGCTGCCATGCCCTCCTCCAGGGGATCTTCCCAACCCAAGGACCAAACCCAGGTATCCCACGTTTCAGGCAGATTCTTTACCATCTGAGCCACCAGGGAAGCCCTTTCACATATATATCTATGGAAAATTAATAACTTAAAAATAATTTTAGTTCATCTCAGTTCAGTCACTCAGTCATGTCCAACTCTTTGCAACCCCATGAACCACAGCATGCCAGGCATCCCTGTCCATCACCAACCCCCAGAGTCTACCCAAACCCATGTTCATTGAGTCATTGATGCCATCCAACCATCTCATCCTCTGATATCCCATTTTCCTCCCACCCTCAATCTTTCTCAGCATCAGGGTCTTTTCAAGAGTCAGCTCTTTGCATCAGGTGGCCAAAGTATTGGAGCTTCAGCTTCAACATCAGTCCTTCCAATGAACACCCAGGACTGATCTCCTTTAGGATGGACCGGTTGGATCTCCTTGCAGTCCAAGGGACTCTCAAGAGTCTTCTCCAACACCACAGTTCAAAAACATCAATTTTTAGGTGCTCAGCTTTCTTTATAGTCCAACTCTCACATCCATACATGACTACTGGAAAAACCATAGCTTTAACTAGATGGACCTTTGTTGGCAAACTAATGTCTCTGCTTTTTAATATGCTGTCTAGATTGGTCATAACTTTCCTTCCAAGGAGTAAGTGTCTTTTAATTTCATGGCTACAATCACCATCAGCAGTTATTTTGGAACCTCCAAAAATAAAGTCAGCCACTGCCTGTTTCCACTGTTTCCCCATCTATTTGCCATGAAGTGACGGGACCAGATGCCATGATCTTAGTTTTCTGAATGTTGAGCTTTAAGCCAACTTTTTCATTCTCCTCTTTCACTTTCATCAAGAGGCTTCTTAGTTCCTCTTCACTTTCTGCCATAAGGGTGGTGTTATCTGTATATCTGATGTTATTGACATTTCTCCCAGCAATCTTGATTCCAGCTTGTGTTTCTTCCAGCCCACCATTTCTCATAAGGTACTCTGCATATAAGTTAAATAAGCAGAGTGACAATATACATCCTTGACGTACTCCTTTTCCTATTTGGAACCAGTCTGTTGCATGTCCAGTTCTAACTGTTGCTTCCTGACCTGCATACAGGTTTCTCAAGAGGCAGGTCAATAAAGCAGAAATAGATGATTTTCTGGAACTCTGTTGCTTTTTCAATGATCCAGTGGATGTTGGCAATTTGATCTCTGGTTCCTCTGCCTTTTCTAAAACCAGCTTGAACATCTGGAAGTTCACGGTTCACATACTGCTGAAGCCTGGCTTGGGGAATTTTGAGCATTATATCTTTTATTCATCAAAGCAGTCTTAAGAGACCCTACCCATAACTTCTTACCATATCATGAAATTTATCCCAAATCTCACTCTTTACACTATTGGTTGCCATTCAGAATATATCCAGAGAAGTTAACTTATTTTTTTTTAGTTCTTTTTTTTTTAACTTTTTATTTTTTTATTTTTTTTACTTTACAATATTGTATTGGTTTTGCCATACATCAACATGCATCCACCATGGGTGTATACATGTTCCCCAACCTGAAACCCCTCCCACCTCCCTCCCCATACCATCCCTCTGGGTCATCTCAGTACACCAGCCCCAAGCTTCCTGTATCCTGCATCGAACCTGGACTGGTGATTCATTTGTTATATGATATTATACATGTTTTAATGCCATTCTCCCAAATCATCCTCCCTCCCTCTCCCACAGAATCCAAAAGATTGTTCTATACATCTGTGTCTCTTTTGCTGTCTTGCATACAGTGTTGTGGTTACCATCTTTCCAAATTCCATATATATGCGTTAGTATACTGTATTGGTGTTTTTCTTTCTGAAGTTAACTTAAAATCAGTATACTTTATGTGTGCTCATAAAGAATTCATTACCTACAGATTTTTTTCCTTAATATTGTCACTAAATCTATAGGAGCTTTCCCAATGGCTCAGACAGTAAAGAATCTGCCTGCAATGTAGGAGCCCTGGGTTCAATCCCTGGATCAGGAAGATCCCTTGGAGAAGGGAGCAGCTACCCACTCCAGTATTTTTGCTGGAAAATGGTATGGACAGAGGAGCCTGATAGGGTACAGTCCGTGGGATCTCAGAGAGTCGGACATGACTGAGTGACTAACACTTTCACTTTTCACTTTTCATCTGTTTATTCAGTTCAGTTCAGTCGCTCAGTCGTGTCTGACTCTTTGAGACTCCATGAACCACAGCACGCCAGGCCCCCCTGTCCATCACCAACTCCCAGAGTCCACCCAAACCCATGTCCATTGAATCGGTGATGCCATCCAACCATCTCATCCTCTGTCATCCCCTTCTCCTCCAACCCTCAATCTTTCCCAGCATCAGTATCTTTTTTTTTTTTTTTTTTAATTTTTATTTAATTTTTAAACTTTACATAATTGTATTAGTTTTGCCAAATATCAAAATGCATCAGTATCTTTTCATTGGGCACCTACTGACCTGGGGAGTTCATCTTTCAGTGTCCTATCTTTTGCCTTTTCATACTGTTCATGGGGTTCTCGAAACAAGAATACTGAAGTGGTTTGCCATTCCCTTCTCCAGTGGACCACATTCTATCAGACCTCTCCACCATGACCCATTCGTCTTGGGTGGCCCCACACAGCATGGCTTAGTTTTGTATCTGATACAAATTAGTCAAGAACAGAAAACCTACATGTGCAGTTTTGTACTTCTTCTAATGAACTATGTCATTTCATGCATATACACCTTTGTTTGTAAGATTATTCTTGTAGAAGAATCTCTGTCAATACCACCTTCATTTCCTTCTGTCTGGTAACAACACCTACTCAGATCACTTTCTGTAGAAATTCTTTCCTGTAGTCTACAACTGAATGATCACTTAATGCCTCTATGGTCAATTGTATCCTTTTCACACACATTTGCAGTAGGTTGCTTTTTACATGTTTATTTCCGTATACACAGACCATATAAAATCGTAAACTTTTAGAAGGCAGATATATTATTTACATTTGTTTATACTAAGTCTGTTAATACTAGCACAGTGCTTCATAGATGTTCTACAAATGCTACTGGGTGAAAAAAAAAAATATATATATATATATAACATCATGATTTGTCAAACACATCATCACATTTTGACCTGTAATACAGGTAACTAGGAAAGATACTTTTCATGTTGACAGTTAAAGAAATGAAGGCTCAAAGTGTTATCTCCTGTCCAAGGTCCCAGAATTAATATGAAGCATTTTGCATTTATCCCAATGCACACTCCCTCCCTCCCTCTCTCTAACACACACACAAATTGTTTCTCATTGTTCTAAATCACCTCTCATTGAAGGGTTACATACTTTTTAAAATTGTATTTCTTTTCATTGCAAATGGTTTGGACACAGCTGGCTGTATATCATCTCCTACATACATTTGGATCTGTAAACATGCCTTTTAATCCTACATTTAAGGTAAGCTTTGCAGGTTCCAACCAGTCACATGTCCATGAATTAATCTCCATGTAACTTTGCATGCTACATTATCTCATATATGTGAAGGATGTGTACTCCAACCCAAAATGCTTCATCTGCTTTGTTTTGACTTTTGGTTTGTTTAGAATTTGCAACAGATGGTTCCTTTGTTTCCACTCTAGGTTGAATTCCATGTGCCGTATAAGAGAAAAGAGATCCCAAGACATGGTTGTTAGATTTATTAACAGACCCAGCACAAAATGAACAAAGTTCATATTCCTGAATCAGAGCTCAAGCTTTGACCAAAGACTGTGTCTTGAGTAATGAAGATTTGTTTTAGAAAGTAATAAATCAGAAAAGAAATGTCTCAACATATGAAAACCATTTCATTATATAAGTGGAAGTTAAACTGTGCTTCACCCAAATAAACGTATGCCATACTGACCTTAACTGATTGTGGTGGGTACACAGAGAGAGGATCATTAGCAAACTACTTTGAAAGAAAAAAGTTTCTTTGTGACAACTTTCTCCCTGGAACCTGGTATAATTTGGCCCATGAAAATGAAGAGATAAAGAACAAATCTGAGAGTTGCTGATCCAAGTAATATACTGTAGATTTGTGTTTAGAGGTAAATTCCCAACTAACAACCCAAGATTATCAGAAGTGTTTAGTTTTCTGAAATTTAAGGCTGAAAATTATTTTAAGCACAAATTAGAAAACTTAATATGAAAGGGTTCATTTGTTATTTTCTCCTTTTAAATGTTTTCTCTGCTTAAACCTCACCCTAAGACATGCAACTGATAATGGGAAAGAGAAAAAGTAAAAAGCAAAAAGAGTGGATAGGTATGCCTCAACTGAAGAATATCCAATTCAAAAAAGGTCTATAGATGGGAAACATTCAAAATAGGTAAACTAGAGGGCTTGATTTACTTCCCAAGTGAATTTTCTTTTTTACTCTTTTAAATATTTTGATTGGAGGAGAATTGCTTTACAATGTTGTATTACTTTCTGCTGTACAACAATGCAATTCAGCCATAATTATACATATATCACCTCTTTCTTGAGCCTCCCTCCTCTCCCCCAACAAGTGAATTTTCTGAAGAATTAATCCTTAAATTACTATTCCTCTAGTAGATTTAAGCACAAAGTTCCATTGACTTAGGTTTTTTGGTATAGGAATATACTCATTGAATAACATGAAATCCGTAGAGAATATGAGCAAAGAAACAAGAATAACAGCAACAATTTAGAAGATAGCAAAAATTTTATGGACATGAATTGCTAGTGCTCCCATATGTTTCTGTCATTTATCTACCCCAAGTATGAAAGCATATTACAAAGAAAAAAATACCTACTCAAAAAATTTCTCATCTGTGGGCCTTCCCTGGTGATTCAGAGATTAAGAATATGCATGCCAGATAGGTTCAATCCCTGGTGTGAGAAGATCCCACATGCCATGGAGTAATAAGCCCATGTACCCACAACTACAGAAGTCATGTGCCTAGATCCTGAGCTCTGTAACAGGAGAAGACACCCCAGTGAGAAGCCCCTCTCACTGCAACTAGAGAAAGCCCATGTGCAGCAACAAAGACCCAGCACAGCCCAAACTAAAAACAAAAAGATCTCTCAGTTGAGACAGCTTAGATAATAAATCTAAAAACAAAATAAGAAAAAAATATTTGCACTTAAGAATTTCCTTAAATAAGTGGCACCCCAGCCAGACCCATGATCTTCCTGAGAGAAACCAAAATCCGTGCTAGGATGCTTGGCCTTTAAAATAAAACAAAAACACCCAAAATCCACTTATCCCTAAAATGTTAGTTTCTTAAAAAGTATATCCAAAAAAAGAGTCTGAAATAAATACTAAGCTGAAATAAAATTAGTAGTCTGTATATCAGTTTCTCTCTTCCTTCCCTTCCCTTCAGTCTTAAAAACTATTTTTCCAAATGAAGCCTAGACCATGTACTGTGTGCCCTTCGTCTTTCTATCAGATTCTTCTGTGGTACCTCAACTTAATTACCACCTCTCATACATAAAATCATAAAACTCTTCCCCAGACACTGATTTATCTTCATAACTACTGTATTTCCTTTGTAATTGCTGAACATTCTTTTTACCTTTATCCAGAGATCAATAAACAATGACCAGTAGCCTAAATTCTACCTTCTATCTCTTTGTACATGAAGTCTTACAGAAACACAGGCTGGGCTGTTGGTTCATGGATTTTCTATGGCTTATTTCACACAACAATGGCAGGGTTGAATAGTTTCAGCAAGGACTTTGTAGCCCACAAGGTCTGAAATATTTTCTATCTAGTCCTTCCCAGGACAGTCTTGAGCCCTTAGAAATCAAGCATCCTGAAAGAGTAGTCTAGACACTGGTCCTGCTTCTGTGCCTCTCATCAGTCTTCCACCCACTGTGCCCTGGTTTCCATGACAACCCTTCAAAAGTAACACTACATTAAAAACATCAACACCCTTCTTCTTGAGACTCTCCAGAACTAAATCCTCTTGTTTCTCAACCTAAATTTTAAGCACCCTTTTATCTCTGGCTTCTCTTATTCTTCTCATTCCTCAGTGTCATTATTTTCTTTTTTTGCAGGGGAGGGTGCACATGCCACAGGGCATGTGGGATCTTAGTTCCTGGACCAGGGATCCAACCCACACCCCCTGCATTGGAAGCGCAGAGCCTTAACCACTGGTCTGCCAGGGAAGTTCATCGGTGTCATTATTTTATTTTATTTTTTTCTGTTGCTATCTTCTTTCTGTATATTCTAGTTCTAGTCAATCTTATCTATTTTAATGACTTTGATTGTTTAGTCTATGTGGACAATTTCAAATTACTCTCAACCCTGATCTGTCTCTCAAGCTCAACTTTGGTTAAGTCAACAGGACACTGAACATCACATGGAAAATTCTAAATGTCAAAACAGAACATTTTATTCTCTTGTAATCCCTAGTTCCTCTTAATGATATTACTGATCTCCTGGTTCCCAAGGCTAAAAATTTTGGAAATACCATGCTCTTTCATTCTGACCATCTAAATGCTTACTAAACACCATGACACTGATCTATTCTGCATGCACAACTGCTTTTACTCCTATTTCCCCTTTCCTTCCCACAGGCTTGCCTACAGCTTTTCCCAGGGTGGTTGTGGAGTCTCCTTATGGTCTCATGCCTCCTCTAAAACAGTCTATATATGCCTCCCATTCTAGTCTTCCTACAACAGTTTAGTTCACAGCCCTCTCCTGACACTTTTTTTGTTGCCTAATAAATGAAATCCCAAGTCCTTAACTGCATTAGTCAGAGTCCCAGCAGGAAATATATGACACAAACTGAGGAGAGTTCTAAAAAATTTTGCTAAGTGTGGAAGGAATATAAGGACACCAACCAAGTGTAATGTAGGAACTTAAACCTAGCAAGAATGGAAAACCTCACTGTTTCTAATCCTGAAAAGGCAAGAGGAAGGAGAAATTACCAGAACCTAGACTTAGTAACATGTACAAAGGGCTGCTTTACATGTGACCTTTTGTGGAGAGACTCAACCTGTAGGGAAGGAACCCAGAGAATAAACCCCTGACATCGCTCCCTCCCCCATGCCCATCACCCCCTGTGCTTCCTGTTGGCTGAACCCAAATAGAACCCAGAGACCAAAACAGAACAATCCATACACTGCAGCTTCCTGGGGCAAAGAATAAACAAAAGTAGAATGAGGATTTGGAGGGAAAATATCCAGTACATTATCTTAATATCGATGGCATTCTGATCTAGCCATTTTACTTTATCCACCATTGATCCCCTTAATACTTTCTTTAATGAAGACAAACAATCTTCTCCAAATATTGAGGGTTTTTTCCCCCTCTGTGGCTTTTCTCCTTATGTTCAAATTTTAAAATCAAATTCCATCATCTTTCCGTATCACCAGAAACTTAGATGCCATTAGATGTGGATTTCATTACAACCTAATAGCTCTGCTTCCAAACTTGCCCATCATTTTGGTATGTTGTATTGATGGGGTCAGTTCTTCATCACCTCCACATCTCTGTGGTGCCCTTGTCTCTGATACGGGGCTAGACATGTGGCCCATCTGGGGGCAGTAGAATAAGGTAGAAGCGGCAGTGTGCCACTGCCTGTGTATCTTGTTTGTGCTCACGTGCCTCTACTACGTCACCATGAGGAGGACTTGCCTGGGCTTTCCTACTACCGGGAAGAAAACAAGACAAGTGTGGAGGAGAGCCAACCGCAGACACGTGACTGGGCCAACTGAGCCACAGATGCAGGAGGGAGCCAGGCCAAAACCAGCTGGACCCTGCAGCTGCATGAAAAATAATTTTTTTTTTTTAATGCACCACAAGTTTTGAGGCTGTTTGCTAAACATCAAGTAATATAGTGAATATATGTTCTAACCACCTTTTCTACTGTCTTAGAAATGTCTCTGCTCCTCCCCAGTGTTAACCCATCCAGCTCTGTCCTCAGTCCCATGTGTAACCATTTCTTTTCAAGCCATTACACTAGAAAAAAAAATCATCTTTGTTTTCTATTGTCTGTAATGTCTCCTTCTCCACTGGTTATTTTCTCCTTAACCTTCAAACATAGCAACCTAACCCACACAAAACTTAAACTTCTAGACTGTGACAGGCAGAATTTCTAAGATGAACTCTAATGTCCCAAGCTTTCTATACAACCTCCCATCTGTGTATGGAAGAGACCTGTGACCTGTGGACCTAGGATCCATTTATGTTATACAGTTGACTTTAAGAAAGGGAGATTATCCTTGGTGGGCATGACCTAATCAGATGAGCTTTTCAAATTAAGGGAGCTCTTCCATGAAAAAGGGATTTGAAGTGAGAGAGTTCTAATGTATGAATTCTCTATTACTGGCTCTGAAGATGGAGAAGACCACATAGCTAGGAGCTAAGAGTGGCCCCTGCCTGATAGCCAACAAGACAAGAAGAACCTTAGTGCTTCAACCACGAGGACATCAATTCTGACAACCTGAGTGACCTTAGAAGTAGATCCTTCTCCAGAGCATCCAGAAAGAAATGCAACCCAGCCAATGCCCTGATTCATAATTGAAAGAAATAGAGTAGAAAACTCATTCAAGCTCCACCTGGCCGCCTGACTTTCAGAACTGTGAGATAATAAGTGTGGTGATTAAAAACTAATACACCTCTCAACTCTCCAGGTTTAAAATGTAATCATGAAAACTGCTAACATTTTTACATGCAACACTTAACTACAGGCCAGGTACAATTCTGTTTTACATACAAAATAACACATTATTCCTCATAATCATGACTACTGCCATTTTCCAGATGTGAAATTTGAAGTTCAAAGTGGTTAATAACTTGCCCAAGGACACAGCTACCAAATGCAGGGCAGAGATTCAAATCTAAGCATTCTGGTTTTTAAATCTATACTCAAAACCCTTATATACCACTCCTCTCCTTCCCCACTTAATTATTTGCACATGTACCACCAGATTGGGAGAAGGAAATGGCAACCCACTCCAGTGTTCTTGCCTGGAGAATCCCAGGGACAGAGGAGCCTGGTGGGCTGCCATCTATGGGGTCTCACAAAGTCGGACACAACTGAAGTGACTTAGCAGCAGCACCACCACCACCACCAGATTGCAGATTTTGCCCTCAAAACTCTACTGAAATTTATCTGGCAGAAACATAGGATCTCACTTTCAAATCAAAAATAATTCTTCTCATCCATTGTCTTAAGTTCCTCATGGTATTTAGCATTGTTTATCACTTTCTCCTCTTTAAAACTGTAAATTTTGATTGTCTTCATGCCCTGGAAATGCTTTGTGTCTGATACCACTTCCTTTACTCACCTGGAAAGTGCTGCTGTTACTCATGTTTATCCCTCAGGAATTTCTTGAATGCCTCAACTTCTTTCCTGACCTTAGCTGCCGCTTTGTACCTGTGGTAGCTACTTAGTATGTCTTTCTCTCCAGAATTCAGGGCTCACTTTTCCAGGGAGCATTTTAGACAAACATAATTTGATGTACCACCTAAAACACATAATATTCAAGATACCCAAAAGCCCCTTTTCTCTACCCAAATGTCACTCTCATCTGCACCACTTCATCTTGCATCTTTCCCCAGCCCCCTCCTTTTGAACCTATGGATTTCCTGTCTTTTCATGACTCTTAGTTTTTTCTCAGAACCTGTTCTTACCTCCAAATGATGTCCCACTTCAAAACTTCCAACTTCCACAGAATAATTTTCCCAAGATGTATCTTCAAGGTCCTTAATTCTATTAGGTGGGTGTCTATAAAACATTCAGATAAACTAATTTCTTCAAAAATGATAACTAGCTACCATTCTCCAAGTTAGCTACACATTAAGAAAATAATAAAATTCAGCCTTCCCATTAAACATCCCAAAGAAAGAAAAAGGATGCTAAGTTTTAATAAAGTAGAGATGTATTTGGGGAAACAAAGAATCTTTAGTATGTGGTTCTGAGATCAACCTCAGTGATTCATTTGCAGCCTGCCTTATCCAACAGTCCAGCAAGACTAAGCAGTCTAGAGCTTGGAATTCAGCTTCTGATATGCCCATGTGTGTGCTAAGTTGCCTCTGTCTTATTTGACTCTTTGCAACCCTATGGACTGTAGCCTGCCAGGCTCCTCTGTCCATGGGATTTCCCAGGCAAGAATAGTGGAGTGGGTTGCTGTAACTTCTCCTCAGGATCTTCTTGATCCATAGATTGGACCTGTGTCTCTTACGTCTCCTGCTTTGGCAGGTGAGTTCTTTATCACTAGAGCCACCTGGGAAACCCTAGATATCCCCAGATCCCTGATCTCTTTTACCTTGTTACAGCCACTATGAAGAAGGCTAACTGAGATTAGTTAAACCCAAACTTATCTCTATTGCCACCTGGTAATAACAGTTTAAAATCACTTTTTCCATTTGTAGTTCCAGGGACATCTCTGCCCTCTCAAAATTCTCTATGTCTGGTATCAGGCCTAAAAGCATATATCTAATTTTTTTAATGAAATTACTAGAGATATGATTTAAGTTATTTTCTCAGCGCTCAGATATGCCACTGTGATAAATGCAATGAAGTCATTGCTTTTACTTCTGGCCTTCCCCCAGTGCACCCACATGTTCATTCTATACTGCCAAAAGAGAATCCACATCCTCCCATAACAGCAAACTCTTGACAGCTCAGAATCCTTGGGCTCTGACTGCATGTCTCAAGTAAATGACGCTCCTCAAGATACATAATAAACTGAAACCAATATTGGTGTGTGCTGTGCTAAGTCACTTCAGTCATGTCTTTGCAACCCCATGGACTATAGCCCGCCAGGCTCCTTTGTCCAAGGGATTCTCCAGGCAAGAATACTGGAGTGGGTTGCCGTGCCCTCCTCCAGGGGTTCTTCCCAACCCAGGGTTCAAAGCCAAGTCTCTTACATGACCTGCATTGGCAGGTGGGTTCTTTACCACTAGCACCACCTGAGAAGTCCCATATTGGTTCCCTGCACTTTTAATACTACTACTAATAATAATAACAATATTGGTGACAGTAGTCTTAAAAGTGCAGGAACCCAAATCAGTCAACCATGGACATAAACTGGTGTAAGCTCATTCATTCTTTCAGAGCCTCAGGTGAGCCCTTGGTATATAACGATACATTGACCAGGGAATAAAATGTTTTTTTAAACAATTATTAAAGATTATAATTGTGAAGTATTGAGAAGTATAGAACAAAATAAAATTATTGGAGGATAATTCCTCTACAATATCATGTTGGCCTCTGCCACACATCACAATGTGAATTAAATGTTAACCAAATGCTTTCAAAGGACTTTAAATCACTACTTGACTCTAAGAAATTTCCAACTCTGTAGGAAGTAGGCTAAGGAACTACAGGCTGAGGATTCTGCTTGATAATCTGTTCTCACTGAAAAATTATAATATTTAGGTTCTTTTTTCACTTTCTCTCACAAACATCTTTTTGAAGTATAGTAAAAAAGGGAGAGAAGGGACAACTAAAATAAGTATATAAGACAAGCCAAGATATTGTAAGGAGGTTGTCTTAAAATTCAGAAAACAATACATTTTCTTTATTGTAATCAAAATGAAGTACTGGATTCTAGTCCTATGTCTATTATTTATTAGCCCAGTGATTTCATCCATAAAATAAGCCCCATCTATTAAAACAGATTGATAATAATAGTTCACAGTCTTACTAGGAAAAAATGAGGTCATGGAAGTGAGAACATTTTAATCCTCTGTAAAGCACTCTACAAATGAATGGCATTATTATTATTATTGGTTAACCCAAAAGCAATATAATCTGTGTACCTGTCAAAAGTTAAGGACTACAGAACAGTCCTGTTGTACTACCCAAGAACAACACAAACTAGAGTGATTATGGCTGGGCAAGTCTGTTTTTTCACATCAGTGGAAAAGATTTTTAAAGTCAGATTTCCTTTCCACTTCATCAAAGTATAGCTGAATTGAATGGTAATGGAGTAGTTAATTCTAATCCACACTTTAAGTTACTGCCTAACTGAAGTCAGTTGTAATAATACTCTTGAATGTACAGATAGGAAATTTTGGTTTCTGAGTTGATGTTGCCTGCACACCTTGTTTAAGCCTCCATTCCTGTCTCTCAGTCCCCTATTTGCCACATAAACATCTCCACTTTAGAAGGGACTAAAATCAGAAGCACCTTCTGTGTTCACAGCATCAGTCTAAAACCATCTGAGACCTCCCTGATTCAAGCTCAATACTCATCTTCACAGTTTCACTTTCAATTTGACCTTCAGTCCTCCTGGACACCCATCCTCAATTACACTTCAGATTCTTTTCCCCATTTTTTACCTAGATCACCGGTCCAGGTCAGTTCTGACCTCAGAATCCCTCCATAGCACACGCCAGTTGGCAACTGCCTTCCTTCCAGATGACAACAGACTTGGGAGTGAACCTAAGCAGGTCAGCCAAGCTACATGAATGGTGTTGCTAAGTGGTGCTCATGGTTTTCATGAGAAAACTCATCTTATTCAGTCTCACGTACCCCAACTTCTGGGTTTCCCAGTTAGCTCAGTGGTTAAAGAAAAAAAAAAAAATTCACCTGCCAATGTAAGAGACATGCAGTTCTTTTCTTGGGTCAGGAAGATCCCCTGGAGAAGAAAATGGCAACCCACTCCAATATTGCCTGGGAAATCCCATGGATAGAGGTGCCTAGAGGGGCTATAGTCCAAGGGGTCGCAAAAAGTCAGACATGACTTAGCAACGACAATGACAACAACAACACCCCGACTTCTGCTTCCCTGTGCTTTTCCCAGGCCTCTGTATGCACTTGTTGCATACACACTATTACAGCCAAAGTACACAGGTGGCCACAGAATTTCCCTCTGTTGACGTGGGCTTTCTGCAAGCTTAACCCCAAGGCCAATGTCTACGATTGCCAAAACACTGTAAAGCCTCCAAGCTAAGGGTGAGGTCATAACTCTCTTCTGTTTCCCTTATGAGATAAACCACATCAAGCCTTCCTGACCCGCCCTTCTGGCCTACACTTGTAAGTTACATTCAGGCTTCTCTCTGCCAGAGGTATTGGTGTCAGATGTTGGCTTGGGGAGAGTGGATCCTGTAAGCTTGCCTCATCAGTAGGCTTTGAGGAATTACCCCAGGGAGCCAGCTATTTACTTGCTGCTAGCTTGTTTTTCACAATTATTGTCCTCCTGAGAACATCCAGGATTTCAGCCTCAGAGATAAGACAACTCTGTCTCTGACTGCACTCTGTGCTGACAGTCCTAGGGAAAGCAGAGGACAGTATGGCCATCCCCTCCACCACCTACTAGTCACCTGAGGCAATGCTTATAAGTGATGCCTGAAAATCTAAAGGGAACTCTTCTCTTTTAATGACATAAAGACTATCTTTTATTGTGATTTATACTGTTAACTTATTGTTGTAGGCAATTCGGTCACAAGCTTTCTCTTTTTCCTGACTTCTTTACTGCCCTGCCTTGAGTTCACCATGGTTAAGTGTTGCTGCTGTCAGAACAGGGAACATCCCTGTGCTTTGAATGAATGGATGTGATCTCACCCCAGTTCACCTGTGATCTGATGTACCAAGTTGATAACATGGAGCCTGAGTACACTGAGGTCACTCAGAGGCACTTGGACGCAAAATATATACCTCGATGGCTCTTGTAGTTCCAAATTAACACAGTCCTCCCAGAGATTAAATGCTGCTTCAAATAGTACTGCATGTCCAGAGACTTTTGTTTTCTTTGGAAAGTAATTTGAAGAAGTTCTGGATATATTCCCTGCTTAATACACTGGCTTAGGGCAGAATCTGTTAGTTTAGAGAGAGCCCCAGATAAATATTTAGGTCTCTTAAAGAAGTATGAGAAAGTGTGTAATGTTCCCCAATTAATAAAAGGAAATGACAAGGGCTCCTCAGTAATCCAGACTTAGCTTAATTCCCAGGTAAACGTTTACAGAGGTTCTAGAACTCCTTTGTATAACAATATTTATGGAATGTTCATCATGTGCTAGACATTGTTTTACATGTTTTACATGTATTACCTCATTTAAGTCTCAAAAAATCCTCTTAAGTTACCATAACAGTTTTAATGAGTAGGTACTACCATTGCTCCATTTTACATATGAGAAAACTGAGAAGTTGGGTTAAGTAAGGGGTCAACTTACTTAGCAAATATGAAATCAGGATTTGAATTACAGAAAGGCTGAGTCAAGAGTTAGCCCACTTAACTAAGCCATACCTTTGCTCATTACATCTACTTTTCACATCAGTCCCTTTGCTAGCAGTGGAGTACCAGATGGCATAGATTTTCCTTCCTTGAGGTCAAAGATAACCCACTGGATTCAGAAATATTAATAGTAGGGAAGCAAGATTATTTCCATAGTCCAATCAATGAATGCCATGGGTGCTAATAATAGGAGAAACCGATAGGTATGGTTTTATTTTTAGTAGAAATTTATAAACTCAAAATTTATCATAGCACCCAATCATAATTGCCGTTTCTTCACATGAAAAAAAATAACTTCTTTCACTTTACCCCAACAATGTTTAAATATCACAATCCCTATAGCGAAATATCTTTACTCTCAGCTCCAGATTGTTTCTGTATTATTCACCAAGACAAAGATTACCAGCCTGGAGATAAAAGGAGGGCACAGTGTGTGCCTCTCACCAAGCTGAGAAGACCAGAGCTGAAGAACCCTCCTAAAACAGTCAGAGGGTACTGATTTCCACCAACAGGGCTTCCCTGATAGCTCAGTTCGTAAAGAATCTGCCTGCAATGCAGGAGACCCAGATTCGATTCCTGGGTCAGGAAGATCACCTGGAAAAGGGAAAAGCTACCCACTCCAGTATTCTTGGGCTTCCCTTGTGGCTTAGCTGGTAAAGAATCCGCCTGCAATGCAGGAGACCTGGGTTCGATCCCTGGGTTGGGAAGATCCCCTGGAGAAAGGAAAGGCTACCCCACTCCAGTATTCTGGCCTGGAGAATTCCATGGACTGTATAGTTCACAGGGTCGCAAAGAGTCAGACATGATTGAGCAACTTTCACTTTCACTTCACTTTCCACCAACGAATATCCTCAGAGTTCCTTCACAAATAAAAGACTGTCTCCCAGGAGTGGTGAAGGGGATCCCAAGCAGTCTTCACTCTCCCACCTCATTCATTTTTTAATTTAGTTCATTTTTTAACTTAGAATATAGTTGATACACAATATTGTATTAGTTTCTGCTGTACAGCAGTGAGTCAGTTACACATATAGCCACTGTTTCTATTCCCAATATAGGTCATACAGTGTATTGAATAGAGTTCCCTATACTATACAGTAGGTTCTTATTAGTTCTCTATTTTATACATAGTAGTGTACATCAGTCCCAGTCTCCCAGTTTATCCCTCCTACTTCCCCTCGCTTTCCCCCCTGGTACCCATAAGTTTGTTTTTACATCTGACTCTCACTCCATTCTTGAAGAGATCCATCACATGTGAGAGAGGCAGGGAGAATGGGATGCTTTGTTTGGGTGAAAGTGTAAAATTTGATACTGCAGGAAATCCTAGAACAATCCTAGGAAAAGAATTATCATATTGTGATCTAAAGTTATTAGGAATTCTTTTTTAATTTTTTGTGGTTATATGCCAGGTACTGGGCATACCTAAGAATATGTAAACAAATCCCAAAGAGTATTTTTATTGTATATTATATGTATTGAAATGTTCAGCTTCAGCTTCTTCAGCATTATTTGTCAGGGCATAGACTTGGATTACTGTGATATTGAATGGTTTGCCTTGGAAATGAACAGAGATCATTCTGTCATTTTTGAGATTGCATCCAAGTACTGCGTTTCACACTCTTTTGTTGACTATGATGGCTACTTTATTTCTTCTAAGGGATTCTTGCCCACAGTGGGAGATACAATGGTCATCTGAATTAAATCCATTCCAGTCCATTTTAGTTCGCTAATTCCTAAAACGCAATGTTCACACTTTTCATCTCCTGTTTGACCACTTCCAATTTACCTTGATTCATGGACTTAATGTTCCTATGCAATATTGCTCTTTACAGCATCAGATTTTATTTCCATCACCAGTTACATCCACAACTGGGTGTTGTTTTTGTTTTGGCTCCATCTCTTCATTCTTTCTGGAGTTAGTTCTCCATTGATCTCCAGTAGCATATTGGGCACTTACTGACCTGGGGAGTTCATCTTTCAGTGTCCTATCTTTTTGTCTTTTCATACTGTTCATGGGGTTCTCAAGGCAAAAATACTGAAGTGGTTTGCCATTCCCTTCTCCAGTGGACCATTTGCAGAAATCTCCACCATGACCTGTCCGTCTTGGGTGGACCTATACGGCATGGCTCATAGTTTCCTTGAGTTGAACAAATCTGTGGTCCTTGTGATCAGATTGGTTAGTTTTCTGTGATTGTGGTTTTCAGTCTGTCTGCCCTCTGGTGGAGAAGAATAAGAGGCATATGGAAGCTTCCTGATGGGGGAGACTGAGGGTCTTGTTCTGATGGGCAGGGCCATGCTCAGTAAATTTTTAATCCAATTTTCTGTTGAAGGGCGGGGCTGTGTTCCCTCCCTGTTATTTGACCTGGGGCCAAACTACGGTGGAGGTAGTGAAGATAATGGTGATGACCTCCTTCAAAATGTCCTATGCATGCACTGCTACACTCAGTGCCCCCAACCCTGCAGCAGGCCACCGCCAACCCACGCCTCCACCAGAGACTCCTGGACACTCACAGGCAAGTCTGGGTCAGTCCCTTGTGGGGTCACTGCTCCTTTCTCCTGGGACCTGGTGCACAAGGTTCTGTTTGTGCCCTCCCAGAGTCTGTTTCCCCGGTCCTGTGTAAGTTCTGGTGGCTCTATAGGGGTTAATGGTGATCTCCTCTAAGAGGGCTTATGCCACCCCCAGGTCTACTGTACCCGAGCCCCTGCCCCTGCAGCAGTCCACCGCTGACACGTACCCCCTCAGGAGACGTCCAGACACAGTTCTGTCTCGGTCTCTGTGGGGTCTCTGGGTCCTGGTGTGCATAAGGTATGTATGAGCCCTCTGAGCATCTCTGGTGGGTATGGGGTTTGATTCCAAATGCTATTTCCCACCTCCTACCATCTTGCTGGGGCTTCTCCTTTGCCCTTGGACGTGGCATATCTCCTCAAAGTCGCTCCAGCACCACACAGCCACCACTCCAGCGCCTACCATCTTGCTGGGGCTTCTCTGCCCTTGGTCGTGGGGTATCTCCTCAAAGTTGCTCCAATGCCATGCAGCCACTGCTCCAGCACCACTTTTTCATTTTAGGGGACTGGAATGCAATCGTAGGAAGTCAAGAAATACCTGGAGTGATGGGCAAATTTGGTCTTGGAGTACAGAATGAAGTAGGGCAAAGGCTAACAGCTTGGCCAAGAGAACACAATGGTCATTGCAAATAGGCTCTTCCAACAAAACGAGAAAAGACTACACATGGACATTCCCAGATGGTCAACACCAAAATCAGATTGATTATATTGTTTGCAGCCAAAGATGGAGAAGCTCTGTACAGTCAGCAAAAACAAGACTGGGAGCTGAATGTGGCTCAGATCATGAACTCCTTATTGCCAAATTCAGACTTAAATTGAAGAAAGTAGGGGAAACTACTAGGCCATTCAGGTATGACCTAAATCAAATCCTTTATGACTATACACTAGAAGTGACAAATAGATTCAAGGCATTAGATCTGATAGACAGAGTGCCTGAAGAACTATGAATGGAGATTTGTGACTTTGTACATGAGGCAGGGATCAAGACCATCCCCAAGAAAAAGAAATGCAAAAGGGCAAAATGGCTGTCTGAGGAGGCCTTACAAATAGCTGAGAAAAGAAGAGAAGCGAAAAGCAAAGGAGAAAAAGAAAGATAGACCCATTTGAATGCAGAGTTCCAAAGAAGAGCATGGAGAGATAAGAAAGCCTTCCTCAGTGATCAACGCAAAGAAATAGAGGAAAAAAATAGAATGGGAAAGAGTAGAGATCTCTTCAAGAAAATAAAAGATACCAAGGGAACTTTTCATGCAATCATGGGCACAATAAAGGACAGAAATTATATGAACCTAACAGAAGCAGAAGATATAAAAAAGAGGTGGCAAGAATACAAAGATCTATACAAAAAAGATCTTCACAATCCAGATAATCATGATGGTGTGATCACTCACCTAGAGCCAGACATCCTGGAATGCAAAGTCAAGTGGGCCTTAGTAAGCATCACTACAAGCAAAGCTAGTGGAGGTGATGGAATCCCAGTTGAGCTATTTCAAATGCTAAAAGATGATGCTGTGAAAGTGCTTCACTCAATATGCCAGCAAATTTGGAAAATGCAGCAGTGGCCACAGGACTATAAAAGGTCAGGTTTCATTCCAATCCCAAAGAAAGGCAATGGCAAAGAATGCTAGACTAGTGCACAATTGTACTCATCACACAAGGTAGCAAAGTAATGCTCAAAATTCTCCAAGCCAGGCTTCAGCATTACATGAACCATGAACTTCCAGATGTTCAAGCTGGATTTAGAAAAGGCACAGGAACCAGAGATCAAGTTGCCAACATCTGTTGGATCACTGAAAAAGCAAGAGAGTTCCAGAAAAACATCTATTTCTGCTTTATTGACTATGCCAAAGCCTTTGACTGTGTGGATCACAGCAAACTGTGGAAAATTCTTCAAGAGATGGGAATACCAGACCACCTGACCTGCCTCCTGAGAAATCTGTATGCAGGTCAAGAAGCAACAGTTAGAACTGGGACATGAAACAACAGACTGGTTCCAACAGTTAGAACTGGGACATGGAACAACAGAATGGTTCGGAAAAAGAGTACGTCAAGGCTGTATATTTTCACCCTGCTTATTTAACTTATATGCAGAGTACATCATGAGAAATGCTGGACTGGATGAAGCACAAGCTGGAATCAAGATTGCTGGGGAAATATCAATAACCTCAGATATGCAGATAACACCACCCTTATGGCAGAAAGTGAAGAAGAACTAAACAGCCTCTTGATGAAAGTGAAGAGGAGAGTGAAAAAGTTAGCTTAAAACTAAACTTCAGAAAACTAAGATCAGGGCATCTGGTTCCATCACTTCATGGGAAATAGATGGGGAAACAGCAGGAACAATGACAGACTTTATTTTGGGGGCTCCAAAATCAGTGCAGATGGTGATTGCAGCCATGAAATTAAGATGCTTGCTCCTTGGAGGGAAAGTATGACCAACCTAGATAGCTTGTTAAAAAGCAGAGACATTACTTTGCCAAAAATTTCTGTCTAGTCAAAGCTATGGTTTTTCCAATAGTCATGTATGGATGTGAGAGTTGGACTATAAAGAAAACTGCTAGCTGCTAAGTCACGTCAGTCGTGTCCAATTCTGTGCGACCCCATAGATGGCAGCCCACCAGGCTCCTCTGTCCATGGGAGTTTCCAGGCAAGAAAGCTGAGCACTGAAGAATTGATGCTTTTGAACTGTGGTGTTGGAGAAGACTCTTGAGAGTCCCTTGGACTGCAAGGAGATCCAACCAGTCCATCCCAAAAGAAATCAATCATGAATATTCATTGGAAGGACTGATGCTGAAGCTGAAACTCCAGTACTTTGGCCACCTGATGTGAAAGGCTGACTCATTTGAAAAGACCCTGATGCTGGGAAAGATTGAAGACAGGAGAAGAAGGGGATGATAGAGGATGAGATGTTTGGATGTCATAACCGACTCAACAGACATGAGTTTGAGTAAGCTTCAGGAGTTGGTGATGGACAGGGAGGCCTGGTGTGCTGCAGTCCATGGGATTGCAAAGATGCAGACACAACTGAGAAACTGAACTGAACTGATATGTATTGAATATTTTATTCAATTTATTAATTGAATATATATATTGAATATATAATATATATTATATATTTTTATTTTCATTGATGAAAAATATATTTTTTCATTTTGTTGATGGTTTCCTTCATTGTGCAGAAGTTTTTAGCTTGGTGTAGTTCCACTCATTTGTTTTTGCTGTTCTTTTTTGCATCAGATTCAAATATCAAAACCTACATCAAGGAGTTTACTGCTTCCTTTTTCTTTGAGAAATTTAAAGGTTTCAGGTTTTACACTCAAGTCTTTAATCCACCTTGAGTTAATGTTTAGGTATGGTGTAGAATGGTCCAGTTTTATTCTTTTGCATGTGGCTGTCCAATTTTCCCAACACCACTTATTATTGGCTCCTTTGCCATAAATTAATTGAAATATATGGGTGGACTTATTTCTGGGCTCTCTATTCTGTTCCATTGATCTGTATGTCTGTGTTATGCCAGTCCTATACTGTTTGAATTACTATGTTGTTGTTCAGCCGCTCCGTTGTGTCTGACTATTCACAACCTGCATGGACTGCAGCACAGCAGGCTTCCCTGTCTTTCACCACCTACCAGAGCTTGCTCAAACTCATGTCCATTAAGTCAGTGATGCCATCCAACCATGTAGTCCTCTGTCACCCCCTTCTCCTCTTGCTCTCAATCTTTCCCAGCATCAGGGTCTTTTCCAATAGCTGGTTCTATGCATCAGGTGGCCAAAGTATTGGAGCTTCAGGTTCAGCATCACCCCTTCCAATGAATATTCAGGGTTGATTTCCTTTAGGATTGACTGGTTTGATCTCCTTGCTATCCAAATGCAGATTTTATAAATTTTTTTAATTCTACTTCTCTGAAGTGTCATTAGCATTTTGATGGAGATTGCATTAAATCTGTAGATGGCTTTGAGTACATTGAACATTTTAACAACATTGATTCTTCCAATCTGTGAGAATTGAATATCTATTGATTTGTATTTTGCTTAATTTCAATCATTAATGTCTTTTAGTTTTCAATATGCAAGTGTTTCACCACTTTGGTTAAATTTATTTCTAGGTATTTTTTGAATGCTGTTATAAATGGGATTGTTTTCTTGATTTCTCTTTCTGAAGGTTTTTTAGTTTATGGTAACATGACAGATTTTTGTGTATTCACCTTGTAGCCTGCCACTTTATTGAATTTATTATTTCTAACAGTTTTTGATGGGGTCTTTAAAGTTTTCTATATGTAATTTCATTTCATCTGCAAATAGTAATAGTTTTATTATGTTTTTATAAATGAAATGAGATTGAAATAACAGATAAATTTGTACACAAAGTGGGTTAGGTACTATCCCATTCCTACGTGGCTTTAAATGTGAAGGACACCTCACATATCCTCTATCTTCTGTTGTTTATTTTATTTCCCACTAAACTCTTAAGCAGGGGGCCCTGTTCATCTCTGAGTACTAGACTTTGCACAACATTCAGCATCTAGTGAGTGCTCAGTAAACATTTTGTAATAACATGTCTGTGTCCCCCCAACATTCATATAATTGAATCCTTAACCCCTAATGAAATCGTATTTGGAAGTAGGACCTTTGGGATGTAATTCAGGTTTGTATGAGGTCATGAGGGTGGGGTCCTCTGATAGGATTAGAGTCTTTATAAGAAGATGAGACATCAGTTTCCTGCTACCCTCTCCCCTCTTCCTTCTCTCCACAATTGAGGATACAACAGGAAGAATGCTGTCTGTGAGCCAGGAAAAGGGTCCTTACCAGGACTCTAATAGGCTGGTATCTTGATCTTGGATTTTTCATTCTCTAGAATTGTGAGAAATAACTGTTTTATGTTTAAGTCCCAGTCTATGGTATTTTGCTATAGCAGCCTAATCAGGCTGCATCTGTATTCACTTATTGTCAATGAATGAATAAACAGTAGCTTCTGAAGAGCTAGGTGAAAAATGAAGGTGAAGATAACTATGATTATTTCTAAATGATGTCCAAGAAAATGCTTCAGTTCCTTGCTCATGCTTTACTCTACCCTGAAAATAATACTATACGCATCCTTTGAAATACTGAATTGTAGGAAAGAAAGTGTCCAATCTGAATTTTAAAAGAAGATGTTTAATCTTCAAAGTAGTCATTCATATGAAGAATAAATGGTGGTGGGTGTTTAGGACAAGATGCAATGAAATGGTAACATTTATTTACAAGTTCATCAGTCTTTGCTGCTGCTGCTGCTAAGTCGCTTCAGTTGTGTCCAACTCTGTGCGACCCCATAGACAGCAGCCCACCAGGCTCCGCCATCTCTGGGATTTTCCAGGCAAGAACACTGGAGTGGGTTGCCATTTCCTTCTCCAATGCATGAAAGTGAAAAGTGAAAGTGAAGTCGCTCAGTCGGGTCCGACTCTTCACGACCCCATGGACTGCAGCCTACCAGGTTTAGTCTAAGCCAAAACATTTCTCTGTTTTATTTTCAAATGGATCCATTTTGTTAACTAAACATTTTAAATAACATTTGAAAAGTTACTTTGAGTCTGCTTATTCATGAGATTTGTTCCTCATGAACCAGCCTGATAGTTATTGCATCTAGGGACCTACTAACAAGAACCACACATCAAATGGACAGAGGAAAGTGAGCAAATGGCTCTACTCTTTATTGTAGATGAAAAGCATCTGATTTGTTTACTTTGATTAATCAGTATATTATAGCTTTCCATAGAGTTGTGCAGAGTGGTCATTCCCAATGTACAGGCAGTGATGAAAAAATATTTAAGTGGCTTAGGGGCATATACTATGATGCCCAGTCAGCATATATTTATTTCTTTAAATGTTTTTCTTTCTCTTAAATTAACTAAAAACAGTTTTGGAAAAAAAGAAAAAAAACTCCAGAGACACTTTCTGGCTCATCAACACAAGGGCAGCCTGGAACCTACTGTCAGAAATGTCATAGGAAGTTTACATTCATTATTCTGTAATTTGGATCAACTAATTAGAATAACACAGGGGACTTTTTCAATTAGGATAGAATGCCCAAAGCTATCTGTTGAGTAGAAAATTTTAGGATTCATTTTTGCTGCTGCTGCTGCTGCTAAGTCGCTTCAGTTGTGTCCAACTCTGTGCGACTCCATAGATGGCAGCCCACCAGGCTCCCCCGTCCCTGGGATTCTCCAGGCAAGAACACTGGAGTGGGTTGCCATTTCCTTCTCCAATGCAGGAAAGTGAAAAGTGAAAGTGAAGTCACTCAGTCCTGTCCCACTCTTAGTGACCCCATGGACTGCAGCCCACCAGGCTCCTCTGTCCATGGGATTTTCCAGGTTTATCACGTTGAAAAGAGAATAATTTCCCTTTGGAGATAAAATAACACAAAGAGACCTTGTTTCCAAATTGAACACAGATCTGCTCACCTGACATATAGCAAAGCCAATCTACTGACACTGGGTGAAGAAAATACAGTGTGTATTGCAGTATGCCAAGCAAGGAGAATGGGCAGCTCACACTCAAAAGACCTGAACTCCTCAATGGCTTCCAGACATGGGTTTTCTAAGATACTGTTAAGACAAGGTTGTAGGATGCATGAGGAGCTCATGAAGAATTTTATGATTGGTTAGTGGTGAGGTAGCAGGGTGCTATTTCAGGAATCTTGATCATCAATCTTCTGATTCCTATCAGTCTAGGGCCTGCATGTTTGAGGCGGGCAGTTTGTATTTGGTTGGGATCTAGTTCCCACATAAACAAGTTCAGAATGTATGTCAGACACTGTTATCTGTTTTCCTCAAGAAGAAATGGGGTCTTACAACCCTATCCACAGTTTGACTTATTGCTTTTTTATCTCTTTTCTTGTTGGATTGCCTCTTTTTTCCTATTTCTCTCTCTTATTAAACGATTAACAGGTTGAACTTGTCCTTTGGAACTCAAGAGAGGCCTAGGAGACTAAAGTTTTTTTCACTAATGAAGAGATAGGAGACAGAGAGAGGTTTGTTCTTGGGTGTCCCACAGGGCCCTGCTTGGTTTTACCTTCGGAGTATAAGAGGGAAAAACCCTCTTCCACTGCCCTCCCCTTTCCTTCCCTGGAAGTAGGAAGATAGCTTGCTTGAAAAATAAATGAATGAATGAAGAACTATCCTGAAGCCAGAAACTTCTGGAGCCATAGGTAATGAAACACCTTATCTCTTTCTTAAATCAACCCAAGAAAACAGACTTGAGAAAGTAGTTAAATGAAGGGAACAGGGCAGTCAGTTGAGATAGATAGTGCACAAAAGAAAGAACTATGTCAGATACACTTTCTCTTTCATCATCATTTTGGTCCTTTTTACCCTTGAAAAGAATTTTCTCCCCGTCAGTGATTTTTACTCTATGTACTGGGTCAGGAAGTATTGAAAGTAAGGTGAATAAACTATTGGTAAGATGATGATTATTTCCATTATTAACAACGGAAAGTCACAGAGAAAGTAGGAAATATAATGTCTATTTATGAGGTTAAGTATATATGATGCAGCTATTCAGTAAATCTATGTGATTTAATATTTAAATTTTTGAAGGCATTATGCCAGAGTGAAACACTGCCAGGCTATTATCCAACACCATGAAAAATGAAGCAGACAGATTTCTACCCTCCTAAACAAGGTGTAACATAATGTATGTATGTTTTCGTAATAACAGGACGCTACATGTAGTGGAATAATCCCTCTGACACTTTGCAAAGCCAAAGAAGTGATTTATGTTCATGTTACCTTATACCTGGTACCTAGGCCCTCAGTCAAATGTATCATCTGTTTAAAAAAAGGCGGGGCACGTAAGTGGGAAGAGTTCTCTCCTCCCTCTTCTTTTGATCTTCATTTAGTTTCATTCCACAAGTCAGCAGCCATTTAAGAATTCACTGTACTAAGAACAAGGGAGAGTTAAAACGGAAAGTGAAGGTTCAGTTTTCCCCCAAAGGAGTTTAAAAATAATGGAATTAAAAGGACAAATGTAAATGCAGTATTTTTGCCTTCATCAACTGAGCAACTACAAAGACAACTGTACAGGTAGAGAAAGCAGCGAGCATCTGCAAAAGAACAGATGAGAACTGAACTACTGCAGAAAACCTTCTCAAGGTGGGGAGAAAAAGGCAAAGAGAGAAGAGATTAAGTTGACTCTTTTGAGTCTGGATTCAATAAGAACTGTGTAACTATATAAAATGGATGTCACAGGTTCTCGCACGTGTTAGGCACTCAATAGATAGTATAGACTATAAATGCCATGTTATCAACTTCTCAGTCTTCACTACACCACTCAGATAGCCTCAGACTGCTATGATTGTTGACTCATACTGCCATCCACTGGAGCACTTGATTCGCCTTAACTCCCATACTGGTTTCAAGGTCTGCTCCTTGGTGCCATGCACAGTCAGTCTATTTTTCACTACACAATAATAACTCCATTATGTCTTATTGTCAATTTTCCTACACTTCAGCACAAGAATTTAGTCTCCTTTGTCCACTAATGTACCCTAAGCATGTGGAACAGTGACCAGCAGTCACAGTTCTCAACCAGGGTAACTTGCTTGGTCAATGAAGCAACCACCTTGATCAAACTCTCCTATGAAGAGTACATCTCACAGTCGAATATACAGTGATGATGCACGTTGAATAACTTAATGTTTAAATAGTGAAGATTACAAGGATAAGATAAAAAGGAACCCATAAGTCACATCCTCCTTAGACCATGATTGTTAGATGCATTGTAAATAAACACTCTCTGCCCCTTCAGGATCCACAAATTGTTACTAGTCCTACTCTTTACAGCATGTAAAGTTAATTCACTTTCTTCATGCACATGATTAATCAATCATGAGGTAAGAACCTTAACTCCACTCCCAGAGCCTCAAAAATAATTCATTCTTTAAACTATTTGATAATAAAGTTTTAAGCAAAAATAATCATGTACTCCTCTCTAATGGAAAGGCAATTTGCCACCATCTGTCTTTAAGAGTGCTGATAAAAATTAACACCAGAAAATACCTATCCCACTCTATACATCACAGATTCCTCCAGTAGGCAAAAACCTAAAGAAAAGAAATTTTTTATAATATTATCCATCATTTTAAGGAATATCAGTACATGCTGGGCACATAAAGAATGTAACTTCACTCTGTTTGCTAGATGATGGGGGGCAGTGGGCAGGGGGTGGGGGAGTTCCTTATACAAATTAACCAAAAAAGATTCTAAGGAAAGAAACTGATCATTAATTAGAACAAAGGGATATCATAAGAGAAGTATTTGCTCACAACGTGTTAATTCTAAATGTCCACTGTTTAATTTTTGCCAGCCTTGTAGACCATTAGTTTGTATTCCTCCATTGTTTAACATGGGTTTTCCTAGTGGCTCAGAGGGTAATGAATCCACCTATAATGCAGATGACGCGACCCTTATGACAGAAAGTGAAGAGGAACTAAAAAGCCTCTTGATGAAAGTGAAAGTGAAGAGTGAAAAGGTTGGCTTAAAGCTCAACATTCAGAAAACGAAGATCATGGCATGCGGTCCCATCACTTCATGGGAAATAGATGGGGAAACAGTGGAAACAGTGTCAGACTTTATGTTTTTGGGCTCCAAAATCACTGCAGATGGTGACTTCAGCCATGAAATTAAAAGACGCTTACTCCTTGGAAGGAAAGTTATGACCAACATAGATAGCATATTCAAAAGCAGAGACATTAACTTTGCCAACAAAGGTTCATCTAGTCAAGGCTATGGCTTTCCCTGTGGTCATGTATGGATGTGAGAGTTGGACTGTGAAGAAGGCTGAGTGCTGAAGAATTGATGCTTTTGAACTGTGGTGTTGGAGAAGACTCTTGAGAGTCCCTTTGACTGCAAGGAGATCCAACCAGTCCATTCTGAAGGAGATCAGCCCTGGGATTTCTTTGGAAGGAATGATGTTAAAGCTGAAACTCCAGTACTTTGGCCACCTCATGCGAAGAGTTGACTCATTGGAAAAGACTCTGATGCTGGGAGGGATTGTGGGCAGGAGAAGAAGGGGATGACAGAGGATGAGATGGCTGGATGGCATCACTGACTCGATGGACTTGAGTCTGAGTGAACTCTGGGAGTTGGTGATGGACAGGAAGGCCTGGCGTGCTGTGATTCATGGGGTCTCAAAGAGTCGGACACGACTGAGTGACTGATCTGATCTGATAATGCAGGAGACCTGGGTTTGATCCCTGTATCAAGAAGATGCCCTGGAGAAGGAAATGGCAACCTACTCCAGTATTCTTACCTGGGGAAATCCCATGGACAGAGAAGCCTAGCAAGCAATAGTCCATAAGGTCACAAAGAGTTGGACACACTGGGTGACTAACACTTTCACTTTCTTCACATATTGTTTAATATGTCACAAGTTTTTATTTCATACTCAGTGCACATACAATTATTGACAACCTAATTACAATAAAAGTTCTGATATCTGTGCTGAGTCCTGAACTGAATCAACCTAATGCATTTATGTCTTTCAAAATTCCAGGTCATTTAGACTCATTATCCTTGAGCCTGCAGAGGTGCCTGAACATAATCAAGAATTAGCAAGATCATTATTTCCTGCTACAGATATGACTGCTCTAAGAATGGAAATGTCACTTTCTCTGAGTTCCTGCAGATTCTGACTCCATGAATTCACCCTCTTTTTTTGCTTCTCACTACCTCTTTCTGAAGGGCCTCCCAGGTGGCACTAGTGGTAAAGAATCCACTTTTAAATGCAGGAGACACAAGAGACTTGGATTCATTCCCTAGGTTGGGAAGATCCCCCGGAAGAGGACATGGCAACCCACTCCAGTATTCTTGCCTGGGAAAGCCTATGGACAGAGGAGCCTGATGGGCTACAGTCCATGGGGTTGCAAAGAGTCAGACACGATTAAGCTGACTGAGCACGCACACCTCTTTCCTAATTCAAACCACCATCATCTCTTGCCTAGAACACTGCAACCACTTATAACATGTTCTCATTGTTTCTAGTCTTGCGCCTTCAAAACATTTTCTATATTGCAACCAGAGAAATATTTCTAAGAGAAAAACCTGACCCTCTCCCTTACTTAAATTCCTTCAAATGCTTCCTGGTTTTTGTTTGTTCTGAAGATGATTCGAAGCCCCTCAAGTAGCTGGCATGGCCCTGGATGATTAGGTCCCTGCTTGTTAGTCCCACTGCCTTTATGCGGGGGTCCATAGACTACCAGTTCCTAAAAACACTGTGCTTCTTTTTGTCTCCAGATCACCATTCAAGTAATTCTCTCTACCTAGACCATCCTCTCCCTGCCTCAACCTAATTATCCCCCATTAAGTGTTAATCCCTACTCTGCCTTTAGTGCTCAGCTGGGTCTTCATTTTCTCCTAACCATCTCAGGTCTGAGTGTAATTACCCACTTCTGTGTTCTCAAGAATATCCCAAACTTCTATGATCACAGTGCATTTTATATTTTCAATGTTCACTTCTCTGTATCTTGCACTAGATCATGAGCTCCATGGAGGAAAATGTTATTTCTATTTCACCATGAAACCTATAGAGCTTAGCAATGCACTTAATAATATTTGTTGAGAGAATCAATGACAGATGAGAAAATAGAAAACAAAGGAAGTCCAATTTCACAGGACTCATAAAGTACCCTGCCATTCAAACTCAGGTCTATTTGTCCCCAAACCCATGCTGCTTTTCACTGTACCATAGTACTGAAATCAATCATCAATCCATCCACTGGGTTGGGACTAGCTATTAGGAGTAGATCAATCTTCAGGCTTTGAGAACAGGAAATCCACTGAGCAGATAGGGGAAGGGTAGCCTCTAGAGCAGGTGGTGGTATCTGAGTTGTCAGTCCATGGGAAATATAAAGGTCCTGACAAATGGCCAAAGCCAGAATGTTAAAGGTTCCCTAAAGTCTGAGGTCCTGGTTGGAGGTTATATTTGGCAATATCTTGCATGCATGGGGGATGGTAGGACCTCCACTTCTAGCTTGGAGCCAGAATCCAAGCTAAAGATCCAGCTATGGAGCCAGGCTGAGTTGCAGTGTCTCCTCTTTCATTTATAATACTATTGATTTGACTACCTCCTTGTTTTCTATGTTAGCCTATCTAATTGTTTGTCAGTATCTTAGGGGAGAGCAATGTATGGCTCCAATCTTAAAGGAGCCAGAATGACAGGCAAACCTTTGAAAGAGAAATGGGGGAACAGAGGAATAAGGCAGAGACCCAGAGGTGAGAATTTATAAAGAAACTAAGGATTTGGTAACTAGAACAATACCTTTCCTTTCTTCTGTTTACAGTTAATATTTTCTCTACACTATATCCCCATTGAATATCAGATATTCGATGACAATTAACTAGACTAACAAAGAAAAAAAAAGGAAGTAGTCAAATCAATAAAACTATAAATGAAAGTGGAGACATTGCAAATGATACCCAAAGAAATAAAAGGATCATAAACAGCTAGTATGCCTACAAAAAGAAATGAATAAGTTCTTAGAAACACATAACCTATCAAAATGGAATCAGGTAGAAATAGAAAATCTGAACAGACCAATTACTAGTAAGAAGATTGTATCACTAATCAAAAATCTAATTGCTTGTATTAGAATACTTTTTATTTCATCATAGTTTAAGCAATTATCATCATTATTGATATTTCTGCTTTTAAACTTTTTATACTCTAAGTCTTTAAAAGCATATATGTACATATAAACATGTACACACTGCCCATGTTAAAAGTTTCAATAACCCTGCCACAACCACCCACTAGTCCCATCTTGTTAGTTGCTCAGTCATGTCCTACTCTTTGTGACCCCATGGACTGTAGCCTGCCAGGCTCCTCTGTCCCTGGGAATCTCCAGGCAAGAATACTGGAGTGGGTTACCATTTCCTTCTCCAGGGGATCTTCCCAAACCAGGGACTGAACCCAGGTCTTCCGCACTGCAGGCACCAGGGCTTAGTCCCCTCTTAGGTAAACACTACTCAAACAGAAATTTTTCCATGAGATATGATCCTTTTAATGTGCTGCTGAATTCAGTGTGCTAGTATTTTGTTGAGAATTTTTACATCTATATTCATCAGGGATATTGATTGGTCTACAAATTTCTTGTAGTATCTTTACCTGGCTTTATTATTTAGGGTAATGCTATCCTTGTAAAATAAGTTTGGGAATGTTCCCCCCTCTTTGATTTTTTTTTTTTTTTGATGAGTTTAAGAGAGACTGGCATTAATTTATCTTCAAATAGTTGATAAAATTTACCAGCAAAGCCATGTGCTCCTGAGATTTTCTTTGTTGGGAGATTTTAGATTCTTTGGGTATCATTTGCAATGTCTCCACTTTCATTTATAGTTTTATTGATTTGACTACTTCCTTTTTTTTTTCTTTGTTAGTCTAGTTAATTGTCAATATTATCTTTTCAGAGAACCAAGTCTTAATTCTGTTAATATTTTCTTTGTTTTCATGCTTTCTATTTCATTTATTTCTAGTTCTAATCTTTATCATTTTCTTTCTTCTGAATTTGGAGGTTTTTTCCTACTTACTTGAGGTGTAAAGTTAGGTTTTTATTATTTCTAATTTCTTAATGTATTAATTTAGAGCTCTAAAATTCCCTCTTAAAACAGCTTTCTCTGCATTTCATAATTTTTGGTAGATCTTGTTTCCAATTTCCCTTGTCTCAAGACACCTTTTTCTGTCCACTTTTAATTTCTTTTTTTGATCCACATTTTTATCAGAAGAGTGCTATCTAATTTTCATGGATTTATGAACATTCTAACTTTCTTCCTGTTGTTGAATTCCAGTTTCACATCACTATAAATGAGCTTCTCAGGTGAGGTGACTCAGTGGTAAAGAATTTGCCTGCCAAAGAAGGAGCTGCAAGAGACGGGTTTGATCCCCGAGTCAGGAAAATCCCCTGAAGGAGGAAATAGCAACTCATTCCAGTGTTTGCTGGGATAATCCCCTTGGACAGAGGAACCTGGCGGACTGTAGTCCATGGGGTAGCAAAGAGTCAGACACGACTGAGCACACATACACACACCATTGTAAGTACACTCAGTATGATTTCAAATCCTTGATTCCTTACATTGATATCTGTGCCTTTGAGCAAGCAGTCTCCTCTTCCAGACTTTACAGGCTTGCTTGGGCAGAGTCAGTTCTTTACCAGTCAGCTCAGCTTTGGATTCCAGAGGTCAGTGGGCACTGTCCTTGGAAAGGACACTGAGCTCACTATGACAGGCTCTGGTTTTGAGTGAGGCCTCTGCCTGACTTCTGCCATGGGCTGGGAGTGGCACTAGCTGGAAACAGCTGTAAGGGGCTGGTGGCTTAGCTCCCTGCCTAAGCAAAGCTGCAGTATGGGTTCAACTGTTGTCCAGATTCTCTGGTCAGGCTTCACCAATGGTCAGAACTGGGCACTACACTCAGCAGTAGGCAGAGCTGTGCCTGCATGAGGCAGCAGAAACATCCCCAAGGCCAGAAAGGCTCATGTTTATGGACTCAAATCACAACTGCACACTGAAAGCACACTAATTTCCTGGCCTGATGGGACCACTCATTTCATCCTGCAAATGGGGAGAACCACTAGCTTTACTCTCTGCTCAAGCACCACTGTGAGTGGGTCTATAGAATGGGGTACACGGCTTCCCTGGGACTCTAATTAGGTTCCCTGTTCAGGCAGGCTGAGGGCTGGATTCAACCATGGGCAGAACTACAAATCAGTTTCTCCGCCTGGTAGAATCAGGTCTGATTCTGAAGGCCATGCTCCCAAGCTCTATGCCATGCTGCCACAAGCCATAATAAATATAAAATAAATAAATAAACATTCACTTGTGCAAATTCATGTTTAAAACCAAGTATCGTGTCTTGCATGAAACCTTTATGAGAGTGAAAAGTCATTCAACAAAGAGAAAAAAATGGCAAAGGCCATAGAACTGAGAAAGCACTGCAGAGGATAGATAATAAAAGGCAGGTGGAGGAAATGATGGAGAAGGAGACTAGAAAGGCAGGTTCTACTCAGATCACAGGGACCATGAGGGTCACTATAAAAAGGAATACATTGACGGGAAATTACTATGGGCTGTGATTATAGCATAACATTATCAGCATGTCCTTAGGAAGAAGCAGTGGGGAACAGAAAGAGATGTCAGTGTAGATAAGAGCTATTTTGTCATGATCCCAAAAAAAGGAAATTTAGAACTGAGCAAGATAAAGACATTAAGAGTAAAGATTCAGCCTGGGAGATATTTAGAAATAAATTGAGGAATTCAGCTGCTGGGGAGATGTGAGAAATAGAGAGCAGTCTAAAATGATGGCAAGGGTTAGAATCTGACTGTCAGAGAGAATGTGAGGTTATAAACCCAGATGACCAAAAAGCAGAAAGGGATCAAAAGGAAGATAATGAGTTCAATTTTGGAAACTTCTATTTCAAGTATGAACATACAAGTGGATTGCAGTGGCGAAGTCTAGGATAGTCACCAACACACCATCTCTTATTACAGCAGGAGACAAATAGAAAATAAGAAAAATCAAAGATGCAAATATTTAATGCCCACTCTGTGTCAGTCCTCTGTTAGGTACTTTTAGCCTATGATAAAAACTGGCACAAGCTGATCAGATCACATCAGATTAGTCGCTCAGTCATGTCCGACTCTTTGCGACCCCATGAATCGCAGCACGCCAGGCATCCCTGTCCATCTCCAACTCCCAGAGTTCACTCAGACTCACGTCCATCGAGTCAGTGATGCCATCCAGCCATCTCATCCTCTGTCTTCCCCTTCTCCTCCTGCCCCCAATCCCTCCCAGCATCACAGTCTTTTCCAATGAGTCAACTCTTCGCATGAGGTGGCCAAAGTACTGGAGTTTCAGCTTTAGCATCATTCCTTCCAAAGAAATCCCAGGGCTGATCCCCTTCAGAATGGACTGGTTGGATCTCCTTGTAGTCCAAGGGACTCTCAAGAGTCTTCTCCAACACCACAGTTCAAAAGCATCAATTCTTCAGCGCTCAGCTTTCTTCACAGTCCAACTCTCACATCCATACATGACCACTGGAAAAACCATAGCCTTGACTAGACGAACCTTTGTTGGCAAAGTAATGTCTCTGCTTTTGAATATTCTGTCTAGGTTGGTCATAACTTTCCTTCCAAGGAGTAAGCGTCTTTTAATTTCATAGCTGCAGTCACCATCTGTAGTGATTTTGGAGCCCAGAAAAATAAAGTCTGACACTGTTTCCACTGTTTCCCCATCTATGTCTCATGAAGTGGTGGGACCAGATGCCATGATCTTTGTTTTCTGAATGTTGAGCTTTAAGCCAACTTTTTCGCTCTCCACTTTCACTTTCATCAAGAGGCTTTTGAGTTCCTCTTCACTTTCTGCCATAAGGCTGGTGTCATCTGCATATCTGAGGTTATTGATATTTCTCCCGGCAATCTTGATTCCAGCTTGTGTTTCTTCCAGTCCAGCGTTTCTCATGATGTACTCTGCATATAAGTTAAATAAGCAGGGTGACAATATACAGCCTTGACGTACTCCTTTTCCTATTTGGAACCAGTCTGTTGTTCCATGTCCAGTTCTAACTGTTGCTTCCTGACCTGCATACAAATTTCTCAAGAGGCAGATCAGGTGGTCTGGTATTCCCATCTCTTTCAGAATTTTCCACAGTTTATTGTGATCCACACAGTCAAAGGGTCATGGTAATTGCTAAAGGTGACAATGAGAGCCAAGAGGAATGAACATTAATTGATTTCCATCACTCTTGGTGTCTCCATAAAGACATTTGGAGAACAAAAGTACCAGAGAACAGAGAAGGGCTCAGTGTTACTTAACTCTCCAGGCTTCTCATGGTGGCAGAATGCCCTGACCCTGTCTCCCTTCTGTTCAACTTTGTTATCAAAACCTAAGATAAAGGCATTGACAACAGCTTATCAAATATGGAACAAATAAAAAGTTCCTTAGTTTGGGAGGCTGGGTTGGAAATACCAGAATTCAGAAGTATCTCAAGCGACCAAAATAACAGAAGCCCAAGAGATATTGTTAAATGATAAATGTTTGGAAACTTGGTAATATTTCACTTGAAAAATAGACTTGAGGTTTTCATTGAACCCTAAATTTAATAAAAAATCAATGTGTAAACCTGGGCCACATTAATAAAAGTCAAGTTTCAAAATCTTGGCAGAAAAAAAAAATCCATCATACTTTTTACTGGTCAGGACACATCTGAGTAGTTGACTAAACTTTAGATATTAGATTTTTAAAGAGAAACTGGGAAACAAGCAAAATAAAGAGAATAGCAAGAAAAAGGAAGGGTGTGAAAAATTATATCATGTGTAAAAAGAGCTAGAGAACAAAGTAAATTCTCCCAGAAAAGGCTCAAAGGGGAGAAGGGACTTAGTATTGTCTTCAAGGATTTTATGGATGGTGATGTGGAAGGGTAGGTGAGCTTTGGTCAAACTGACCCAGAAAGCAGAACTAGATGAAATCAGCTGGTAAATTTTACTTTGTTTAAGAACAAACTTCCTAAAAAGTACAACTGTTGGATAAAATGGGCTACCATGCAAACAACTTTACTGCCGTTGTCATGCACGTATCTCTACTGTGGAGGGAAGTCAGGTACTATGTGGGAGTTCGGTTACAACAACCTTGTGTGTAAAACAATGGCCTTGCACCTTCCGGAAAATTATAGGACTCCTGACTTTCTGCAAGGGAAGGGGTGTATTGAATTTGTACAATGAAGTGAAAGAAAATTCAGAGTTTAGAATCTTGGATTTGGGTCTCGATTTTGAGAATTTAAGCTGTGTTATTTTACAAGACTCAGTTCCTCATGTAAAATGATATGATGACAGTACCTGCCTAACTGTATTCTTATGAGAGGATTAGATGAGACAGTATATGTGAAGTACCCTGCATTGTTTTTGAAAAGATGTGATAGATTGCTAGTTTTAATTTTAAATAACTGTCCAAAATTAGTCTCAAATCTCCTAATTGGGAAATTGAAACCATTCTGCCCTCATTAAACTTATATTCCAGAGAAAAATGGATTTCTTCTGCTCCATTCAAACCAAACATCTTTTTAAAAATCAAGTAAATAACATGATTTCAGGCAGTAATTAAAACCTTGTGTAAATGACTTTTTCCCATAAGTCATTCAGGACCCATTTCTGGATTTTTCCTACTGCTATACATTTTATCTCACTATAACTTATCAATTGCTCTCCATAAAAGGAACAATAGTTGAATATCATTATGTGCAGGAGAAGAGTTTATATGTAGAATCTATTTTTCTATTACCATAAGTACCACATTTTTCCATTTAGTCAGTTTTGGCATTGATGTTTTATAATGTGCTTATAAAGATCAAGTCTCAGACACGGTGCTGACTTGAAGTCATTCTGCTTTTTCCTCTTTCCCTTAGAATTACCTTGCTTCTTTAATGTTTTCCAGACTGAAGTAGCTTTTCAAAAAAAAGGAGTGAGGGCTCCAATACTGGTTTGCTCATAGCAGATCCCATACTAAGACAAGCTGTTGAGCCAGCAATGGGTGCCAAGACTGTGATGCAAGATCTTTGCATATACTTTCTCCAGCAAATTCCAACTCCTTTTCTGCTGTTTCAAGTGCACAAGTCGCTTGCCAAATATTCCTAATATACTGCTGTCTTGTTTATCTGTTAATTGGAGATAGCTATATTTTACCATCAGGGTCAATGGGTGACCTCAAACTCCAAAGTTAAACAAGCATTTAATCTTCTAGTTGAAAGATACAGAATTAAAATGCAATTTGAGAGTATAGTGTCAGCATCAACCAAATACCCAAATGCATTAATGCCCTTTCAAGTGGCAGAGGTAATCATTCATGTTTAGATTTAGTCCTATGATTATAAATAGCAGGAGGAGTAAAATTATAATCAAAATACTAACTAAAATCAAGGTACTAGTACATAGTCTCTTTCCAGGAAGCACAATTAGGTGTTGTGTTGCTTTGCTTTGCTGTGGACTTCATCACTCATCTTGGAACTAAAAAAAAAAAAAAGAGATAAACATGAAACTATTATATTCTTCCAAATATCTAGCAACTATCTAATTTTTTTCCAGTAAGTGCAAGCTTTCAAAGTTTCTATCCTTTAGGGAATTAACTTGGTTTAATGGAATGATGAATTAGGAGTCTGTATACCTGTATTCTATTCCAAAGTCTGTTCAGTAACTGTGTAAATGTGTGTAAGTACCTTGACCCCTCTATGACTAACTTTCTCATCTATATAATGAGGGAGTAGGTTAGTTTATTTACAAATCCCCACCAGCTTAAATGGTCTAGGGTTTTCTCTCTTTGGAATTTCTCGATAACCTGCTGAAAATAATAATTTAAGTCATTATTTCAAATTAATACCTGTTATATAAATAAGCCAAATTTGAGAGCAGGGGGAAAAAATGTTTTGCAGTTGGCACAGGTCAAAATGAAGCCAAATACAGAGAATTTAAACCATGTAGGCATCAAATAAAATAAACAGTCTCCAGTATTCAGCAGAAGCTTGTCTGTCTACCTAACTACTTAAGTGAATGAGATAATATACAGAGTACATCTCTTCCTAAGAAAACTAGATTCACAATTGATATGGTCTGACATGACACGTACATTAAATGGTGCTATTAAAATAATCCTCCAAAATAGCTCTCTTTCATGCATATTATGAAGGAAGCATCTACCAAGATTTTCCCAACTGCCATAACTTTTAAAACACCAATTATATCTTCATCTGAATAGCACTTTCTGTTTTATAAAGAGCTTTGCTACATATGAGGACTTCCCTGGTGGCTCAGTGGTAAAGAATCTGCCTGCAATGCAGGAGATGCAGGATGGATCCCTGGGTCAGGGAAGATCCCCTGGAGTCCATGGGGTTGCAAGAGTAGGACACTACTGGGCAATTAAACAGCCACAGCAACTTGCTACATATTACATCATTATTCCCACTGACCATCCAATGAAGCAAGTTGTCTTATCAACCCCATTTGCCAGCTGAGGAAACTGAGATTCAGAGAAATTAAGAATGATAGGGAATGAATAGCAAACCTTTGAATATCTTGAGGTTTCAGGCTCTTCAGAAAGTATGTTTCTTCCTTAATGCTCCCCCTTTCTTTCTTCCTAATGTCCTCCATATAAAATCTTTCCACAATATCTATTGAGTGCCTAGAAATTGGGAATTGTATAAGGTGATGGGTTGGTAAAAAAGAAAATAAAGTATGAACCCAACCGCATAACATTATAGTTTCAATAGTTTCAATGAGCATCAGAAAACATCTCCCTATTCCATTCTTGATTTGGGGGCAGTAACTATGCATCCTTTCTTCCTACCCACCCCCATCATACATAATTCAAGAATTTTAAGCAACTATTTTGTTAACGAAATTAATTAGCATATTTCATTGAAAACCTCCGAAATATTTGGTTTCTTTGTTATTTCGATCTAGAAGACAGGCAATCAAATGGTTTGGACCCCATCTAGCATCTTGATTTTGTGCCTCTGTTCAATCTACAACTATGAATTGGTTGGTAGATCAATCAAACTGCTACCATTTAGCCAGTGCTATTATCTATAATTATCTCATTCTGTTAAATAAATCAATAAATACTTATTGGGAATGTGTGATTAAGACAACAGGTGAAGTACAGATGTTTATTTAATCTGTTTACTTAAGTTGAAGCCCATGATGTTTCCCTTGCCTCTGAAAATAAGTTCTTTGCTCTTTGTTCACTATTAATCAAATGATCAGTTCATTTTTAAGCTGTTGACTAATTTACACTATTTTGGTGAGGGGAAATAGTAGTGTTCAAAAAGTATTTATTCTACAAGATAGCACACATTTTTTTTTAATTTTATTTTATTTTTAAACTTTACATAATTGTATTAGTTTTGCCAAATATCAAAATGAATCCGCCACAGGTATACATGTGTTCCCCATCCTGAACCCTCCTCCCTCCTCCCTCCCCATACCATCCCTCTGGGTCGTCCCAGTGCACTAGCCCCAAGCATCCAGTATCGTGCATCGAACCTGGACTGGCAACTCGTTTCTTACATGATATTTTACATGTTTCAATGTCATTCTCCCAATCTTCCCACCCTCTCCCTCTCCCACAGAGTCCATAAGACTGTTCTATACATCAGTGTCTCTTTTGCTGTCTCGTACACCGGGTTATTGTTACCATCTTTCTAAATTCCATATATATGCGTTAGCACACATTTTTAAATGTTAGTGATTAAACAATAACTTCAAAGATTCTGTAAGATTTCTGGCCTCATCATCTTTCTGTATATCTGAAGCTAGTGTTTCAGATAGAATTATGCTTCTTGTTTATAGTGTGTAGACTCTTTGGAGAAAATCAAGCCCCTTGAAGAAACAAAACCAGAGCAGGTTATTCTCTTAATACAACCAAATGGGCCAAAAATGACCTAATTTCTCCATAAGAGAGTCCAATAGTAATAACTTCCAAAAGATTTGCGTGCCAAAAAAAAGTTTTGGTTTTTTTAAACTATTAAAATTTCTTAATATTATCTTCTCTGAATATATTTAAAATATAAATTGATTTATAGTCAGTAAGTGTAGAATTTGTCTATAATCTAAATCTAACTTCAAGGGCTGGAAAAGTTTTGAATAACAGTATTTTTTGATAGATCTAAAATATTTTTCCCTCCAACAGTACACATCCATTTACTAAAATAGTCACATCAGCATAACTTACTAGTCTAAGGCTTGAGTTACTCAAGCCAGTAACAACAAAAGTCAATTTTATTCCAAATAGAACTGTTGTCACCATAAAGGAAGTTGTGCATGTGAGTGATAAACCATGGTTCAGTCAATGCTCCCTGCTCTTAGAGATATGACAATAGAAAGGGCTTATTATTTTTATGTAACTTTGAATCTACTAATTATTTCTGAAATAAGAAGTCACCATAATTTATGAGATTATCTTTTAACATCTTCAGAATAGGCTATGGTATAAAAGTTCACTCTGATAATCAAGTTGTTGTACCAAGGAAATATTTACATCATCTTTTATGTGCCTTTTACTCTTCACTGCAAAAACCTAGACTTCTAAGCTAAGTGTATTCAATTGAAATAAAAGGTAGAGTGGGAAAGAAAAAGGATGGCATCCTTAATTATTAATATATTTGATCCTCAAAAAAAAAAAAAAAAGGCCAACCTAATACATCATGTGTTGGCCAGTTCTTCCATATCCAAAAGCATTAGATCAGAATATGACCATTTAGGCAGCCTGGTTCATGGAAAGACATTGTAACAGCCCTTCATCAGAAGAGTCCACTCCTGATCACTGATTATAAGCCAGCAACAAATAGGAAAATGAGCAAATTTCAGTGTCTAGGCTCTATGAAGCAAACAGAATTTCAAGAGACTGTTACTAGGCCTGGCTCCCTCATCAATCCTTACCTTAGTCAGTCAATGGCCTTGCCCAGCTCTAGCTATGACAGGTGGCACAGATGGTTCTATTTGACACTTTTTTTGGCCAACTTCTAAATATAATTCCAAAATAAATAAACACTGAAAATGTGTTCACTTTTAAACTGCTCAGAGATAGTATTTCAGCTAATCAATAATTTTTTAGCATCTCCAGAACCTTCCTCTTATTTTGGTTATGTAATCATTATTCAGGTACTAAAAGTGAGAAAGTTGTCCAAACTGTAACTTGAAACTTATGAGCAGAAATGTTCTCAAGATAAGAATATGGAAGACATTCACTGAATTACAGTAAATATACAGCTAGGTATTTGGGAGTTTTGTTTAATTTTCAGAAAAAAAATTAGAACATTCTAGAAGTCTTTATTTTCTCCTGTCTTTTACCTCACTCCTTTTAAGTATGAGAGCCTGGCAAGGTAGGACACCTCATTCGTGCACTCTGATGGTCTGTATCATATGCACCACCACAATTACCAAATAAAAGTGTATCTGAGATTTCAAAGCAAAAGTTGACATAACCCAGCCCTTCTTTTCTAACTCAGTGGAAAGAAAACCCTCTCTGTCAATGTTCCAAAACTTCCCCAGGTAAATGTTAGGCCAGAATTAGTACGTGTTAATCATCTTGAGAGCAGGGGCTATATTTTGTCTATGTGTGTATCTCAGGGCCTTGTCTAATGCCTGCCACCTTATAAATACACAGGGAATATTTACAATTGAATAGAGAGATAAACATTCAGTTCAGTTCAGTTCAGTCACTCAGTCCTGTCCGACTCTTTGCGACCCCATGAATCTCAGCACACCAGGCCTCCCTGTCCATCACCAACTCCCGGAGTTCACTCAGACTCACGTCCATCGAGTCAGTGATGCCATCCAGCCATCTCATCCTCTGTCATCCCCTTCTCCTCCTGCCCCCAATCCCTCCCAGCATCAGAGTCTTTTCCAATGAGTCAACTCTTCGCATGAGGTGGCCAAAGTACTGGAGTTCAGCTTTAGCATCATTCCTGCCAAAGAAATCCCAGGGCTGATCTCCTTTAGAATGGACTGGTTGGATCTCCTTGCAGTCCAAGGGACTCTCAAGAGTCTTCTCCAACACCACAGTTCAAAAGCATCAATTCTTCGGTGCTCAGCTTTCTTCACAGTCCAACTCTCACATCCATACATGACCACAGGAAAAACCATAGCCTTGACTAGACGAACCTTTGTTGGCAAAGTAATGTCTCTGCTTTTCAATATGCTATCTAGGTTGGTCATAACTTTCCCTCCAAGGAGTAAGCGTCTTTTAATTTCATGGCTGAAGTCGCCATCTGTAGTGATTTTGGAGCCCAGAAAAATAAAGTCTGACACTGTTTCCACTGTTTCCCCATCTATTTCCCATGAAGTGATGGGACCGCATGCCATGATCTTCATTTTCTGAACGTTGAACTTTAAGACAACTTTTTCGCTCTCCACTTTCACTTTCATCAAGAGGCTTTTGAGTTCCTCTTCACTTTCTGCCACAAGGGTGGTGTCATCTGCATATCTGAGGTTATTGATATTTCTCCCGGCAATCTTGATTCCAGCTTGTGTTTCTTCCAGCCCAGCGTTTCTCATGATGTACTCTGCATATAAGTTAAATAAGCAGGGTGATAATATACAGCCTTGACATACTCCTTTTCCTATTTGGAACCAGTCTGTTGTTCCATGTCCAGTTCTAACTGTTGCTTCCTGACCTGCATACAAATTTCTCAAGAGGCAGATCAGGTGGTCTGGTATTCCCATCTCTTTCAGAATTTTCCACACTTTATTGTGATCCACACAGTCAAAGGCTTTGGCATAGTCAATAAAGCAGAAATAGATGTTTTTCTGGAACTCTCTTGCTGCTCGATGATCCAGCGGATGTTGGCAATTTGATCTCTGGTTCCCCTGCCTTTTCTAAAACCAGCTTGAACAACTGGAAGTTCACAGTTCACGTATTGCTGGAGCCTGGCTTGGAGAATTTTGAGTATTACTTTACTAGCGTGTGAGATGAGTGCAATTGTGTGGTAGTTTGAGCATTCTTTGGCATTGCCTTTCTTTGGGATTGCAATGAAAGCTGACCTTTTCCAGTCCTGAGTATCAAGTGAGATGCTCTGTGTGTGGAAGAGGACACCACAGTCATGACATGTACAGCATAGTCATGTGTCTGCTCACCCTTTCTTCAGAAAAATAGCTGTGGGTCCCACGAGCTTCTTTTAAAATAATTTTATTTATTTAGTTTTGGCTGGGCTCAGTCTTCCTTGCTGCACAAGCTTTTCTCTATTGCAGGACATGGAGGCTCTTGTGGTGTTCAGGCCTGTCATTGCAGTGGCTTCTCGTTGTGGGGCATGGGCTCTAGAATGGATGGGCTTTAGTAGTTGCAGCTCCCAGGCTCTAGAGCACAGACTCATAGTTGTGTCGCACAGGCTTAGTTGCTCCGTGGCATGTGGGATCTTCCCAGATCAGAGATCAAAGCCATGTCTCCTGCATTGGAAGGTGGATTCTTTACCACTGAGCCACCAGGGGAGCCCCTGTTAGATTTCTTTTTTTTTAATTAATTAATTTTATTTATTTATTTTTTTTAATTTTAATTTTATTTTATTTTTAAACTTTACATAATTGTATTAGTTTTGCCAAATTGGAGGCTAATTACTTTACAATATTGTAGTGGTTTTTGCCATACATTGATATGAATCAGCAATGGGTTTACATGTGTTCCCCATCCTGAACCCCCATCCCACCACCCTCCCCATCCCATCCCTCAGGGTCATCCCAGTGCACCAACCCTGAGCATCCTGTCTCATGCATCGAACCTAGACAGGTGATCTGTTTCATATATGATAATATACATGTTTCAATGCTATTCTCTCAGATCATCCCACACTTGCCTTCTCCCACCGAATCCAAAAGACTCTTCTATACATCTGTGTCTCTTTTGCTGTCTCGCAAAAGACAGGGTTATCATTACCATCTTTCTAAATTCCATATATATACTAAATTCCATATATATACAGTATACTAACACATATATATGTGTTTTTCTTTCTGGCTTACTTCACTCTGTATAAGAGGCTCCAGTTTCATCCACCTCATTAGAACTGATTCAAATGTATTCTTTTTAATGGCTGAGTAATATTCTATTGTATATATGTACCACAGCTTTCTTATCCATTCATCTGCTGATGGACATCTAGGTTGCTTCCATGTCCTGGCTATTATAAACTGTGTTGCGATGAACATTGGGGTACACGTGTCTCTTTCAATTCTGGTTTCCTCGGTGTGTATGCCCAGCAGTGGGATTGCTGGGTCATATGGCAGTTCTATTTCCAGTTTTTTAAGGAATCTCTACACTGTTCTCCATAGTGGCTGTACTAGTTTGCATTCCCACCAACAGTGTAAGAGGGTTCCCTTTTCTCCTCACCCTCTCCAGCATTTATTTTTTGTAGATTTTTAGATAGCAGCCATTCTGACTGGCGTGAGATGGTTAGATTCTTAAATCATCAATTTAACTATTGTTATCACGGTATGCTAAACTAATGCCAGATGAAAATAGTAATTTTGTGAATTTTTATCACAGAATTTAGAACAAAAAATGGTTTACTGGAGTTATAAAGATCAGTTCTTAGGAAATACTATTCTAACTCTATTTTCAAGGAAAAATTTTAATGTGACTTCCTATTTAAGTAGAAACCTGGCAAAACACTATGAGAAACTAATATGATGCAGAATAAATAAAAGAACATTTGACTGCCTTAGTATTTTTAGCCAAAGCACACTTTACACACAGAATCCCTGCTTGGAAGAATAACTTAGATCTTCACTGGGAATGCTGTTGGCAGATGGCCTTCCCCTGTCAGTTCACCTTGGTCGAGGTCATGCCTCCTTCCCAGGAGAGCCCATATCCAATGACTGATTGACGCAAAGCCCTTTACCCCACCTTACACAACTAAAGAATCACTCCAGTTTCAAATCTCCTCACTGTGTTATCTGAGGCCTCCATAGAGACTGTTTCACTGGTCAGCTCCTCCCTCAGCCTAGTCCTGCTTCCTTCCTTTCCATGGTATGACCCCAAGAGCACTCCCCAATAAACCTCCAGCATGCTAATTTCCTCCTCACAATCTGTTGGGATTCTCATGGAGCCCTACCTACAGCAACTCTTATAATAAATGTAGTAACTTTTGCAAACAGAAATTACTGCGTATTCCCTAGACTGTACAATAGAAGAAAAACTATAGTCTTACCTTCTTTTTGTACAGCACTTCAACATCCACAAAGCATTTGTACCCTCCTGCTCTAGTGTGGTCCCTCAAACAGCCCTTGGTAGAAGGCAGGGCTTATAGAATAACTCACATACTAAATATGAGGAATTGAAGATCAGAGAAGCTGAAAACCTTGACTGGGGTAACTTCGATATATAAGTAGGTAGGTGCATAGGTAGCTAGTCAATCATTCAGTTAAGTGATAAACTTGGATTCTAATCTTAATTTTTGGATTTCTCATCCAGGCCTTAACTTGTCCATCCATCGTTTTTCCTCATGAAAACTTATATGTCTGTGGTTCTTATCCTGTGTTAACTGGTATTTAATGATTCACCCATGGACAATTTTAGGACACTTTAAAAATATCTCAAAACCCCTGTCAAATCTGCTGGCATCCTGAAGTATCAAGATCGTTGAATTGGGAATAAGTGTTCTAAGGTTTGAGATAATTATTTCCCATATTTTTTATTGTTGGAAAAATCTTGAAATTGTTTTATTTCCTAAGCCTTACCCATGATAAAGTGCTTGTCATGTATAGGGTGTGTTTCTAAAATGAATAAGGAAAACTAATATTAATTTTTCATTTTGTGAAAGATTAACCTGTGTTCTCAATTGTACATATGATTATTTGACTTCCAAGTAATCTCATATTTGCTATCTTAATCATATAAGCAGTGTCCTAATCTGTATCTGACACACACACTCTTCTTTAGAGAAAATAATCAGTCTTTTTATTTCTTCAAATTCCCTTAAGAATCTAAACCAATTGGAGGTTCTGTTTGTTTGTTTAGGGGCTTTGTTTTTGTTTTTTAATGGCCTTTCTGGAGTATCCATTAGGAGGATGCAGCCAACTAAATAACAGCTTTAAAAAGTAAAAATCAATCTCAGTGGTACAACAAAATGACCTGGCCTAAAATTCTTCATTCAGTGATTAGAATCAAAAGTGAATTATCTTCTCCAGCAGATATCCTGTGGCAAGAACTATTTTAAAGATAGAATTATCTTGTTTTTGTGAGATTCAGCAGGGAACCTTTTTCCAGAACTATTTTTCAGACACAAAACTTTGACTTGGTTTTCAATTTCCAAAAGTCTCAATCTTTCTGAGTAATTCAATCCACAATGGAATATTGTGTATCCCTTTTAAGAGAGGAAAAAAAGCGGGACAACAAAGAATCATAGTGGTGTGGATAAGTAAAGTCACTCATTGTCCTGTAACTAATTTAGTAAACATAAGTTGGAGATATCCAGGGAGTATGAGGACACCAGCTGGCTGGTGATACAAGAGAATGTGAGGTGTTTATAGAGACTGAAATGATGTGATCAGATTGAGATGTTCCACACCTTTTTCCAATAATGACACAATTAAAAGTCATTATAAAATTAAAACTGGTTTCCCAGGCAAAATCTAAATATCTTAGACTGAAAGTGTTCATTTTCTGACTGTTTTATGAGACCTAGGCAGGTAGCCTCCATCTACGTAAGACATAGTTTAAAAACAAAGTTCCTTCATTGTTTCAGAGCCTAAAAGTTCATTTCCAAAGAAAATATCTCATTTTAAATGATGTCACTTGTCTTACATTTAGTCTGTTAGTTTATAATCATTTGCTGGAAGATCTTGATAGAGTTAATTTCTATAATCATCTGAGGCTAAGCAAGTTTTTTATGTTAATGACAACATTCTTTAAATGACAATTCCCTAAAATCCAGGATATTCAGCAAGGTTAAATAATTTTCCCTGTATCACAAAAAGCCAAAAAGTGTTAACACAAATGCAAACTTACAAAAGCTTGAGCCTTTGCTCAGTGCATAAAGTCCTTGCTACTCAAAGCACAGTCCATGGGCCAGAAGCTTGACGGAGAGCTTAATAGAAATGTAGAACCTTAGGCCCCAATCCAGACTCACTGAATCAGAATCTGCATTCTACCAAACTCCCCAAATGATCTGCGTGCACATTCAAGTCATGAAGCCCTTCAGTTAGGCCATTTTTTTCACAATACCCATTACGTACGACTCAATTAAGTGTTCACATAGTCCTTGTACCATAGATTGGTCCCCTGTAAAAGTCTATTAAAATCATACTGTCAACATGACATAGGTGCGCCTTAATCACAGATATTCCACAAGCCCGAGGCTTCAATTCATAGTCATTGTTTGTGAGATGCTTAAGTCCTAATAACTACATCTGCCCCTACCCCGAGATTTCCCACCAAAAAGAGCCATAAACATAGATAGGATCTGATATTCAAGGACTTAAAACTGGTCAAGTACACCATGTTCATTTCTCACTTCCTCCTAAGAGTTTTATAATCTCATGACAACAGCTTTCTACCATTTCCTCTAAAAGTCTTGTATCACTACGCCACTGGGCCTTTACTCATGCTATATCCTTCACCTGGGATGCTGGTTATTGTTTGACGAAATCTAATTCATCCTTTAAAGGCCAGATTGTGTGTCACCTGTAAAATGAACCTGATCCTGCCAAGTAAAATTAATCCCTCCTCTCTAGTTCACAGCATTTAGATTATACTTGTCATTTAACAACTGTTGAATTGTGCAGTTAATTACTTAGGCCATTCTCTTCTAAAACTGTGTATTTCCTAAAGACACAGAAGGTGCCTTACTTATGCTTGTAAATGCAAAGTCTACTTTAATCATATAGTGCTCATGGTTTTGTTAAAATGACTTGAAATCTTCTGACTCTAAACTCAAAGGAACTGTCAAACTCTATTACTATCTCAGCAGTTAGTTGTGATAAAATTTTCCCAAAACCAATGTATAGCCTGTTATCTGGAGATTTTTAGGATTATGAAATTTTGGGTGAATAGATGGCGTCAAGACATATAATGGAGGCCATTAGATTTTATATTAAAGGAGTAGGTTGTATAGAGAAGGGGCAAACCCCCATGACATCACCAACTTGACCTTCTCTGTTGAGAGGCACAGAAGTAGGACCATGATCCCCAATGCCCCTTGTGAAGAAGCACATTATCGTGAGTAATTTATCAAAGCCATAAACCATAGATTCTCTCCGGAAGGAAGCCTGGGGTTTGGGGAAGTATATGGAATTTAGAGTCAGAAGGTCTGCATGACTTTGGAATTTTTTTTTAAACTTTGGCAGGAAATGGTCTGTCACTGTGCCTCCCACCTACATAAACTAACAATGATGATACTAATACCAGTCTCACCTATTTCATAGGGATTTTATACAAATCAAAAGAGGTTGCATGCAAAACCACTTTGAAAAATATAACCAACAATTGTTTACTGAATGATTGCAAAAACACAACTTTGTCCTAGGTGAAATCATGCCTAAAAGTGAACAGTTTTCTCACCACTAGAAAAGTTGCCTCAAATTGTTAACACAAATGTAGAAAGGAAGTGCTTTTGCTAGCCTCTCTAGGGAGATTATTTAAACTGTATTTATTCTAGACCTGAAAAATGTTTTATGTGTTCAGATATTTTAAATGCACGCCTAAGGATTTACTAGTTTTCAAGGCAAATAGTTAGAGAAAGGCCTGTAAAGTGCACCAGCATTTCTTGAGGACTTACTATGTGCCAAGAACCAGAAATACAACAGTGAACAAAATAATTCACTCTATCTTCAGGAAGTTTTACAGAATAATAGGGACACAAACAAGTAAATAGAATTTTTAAATCCCTGAATTTCCTGTTTTAATTTTACTGAAAAAGAATGAGTGATTAAATATTGGTAGTCCATACATTCGGAGAAGGCAATGGCACAATGGCACCCCACTCCAGTACTCTTGCCTGGAAAATCCCATGGACAGAGGAACCTGGTAGGCTGCAGACCATGGGGTCGCTGAGAGTTGGAAACGACTGAACTTCACTTTCACTTTTCACTTTTGTGCACTGGAGGAGGAAATGGCAACCCACTCCAGTATTCTTGCCTGGAGAATCCCAGGGATGGGGGAGCCTGGTGGGGGGTCGTCCATGGGGTCACACAGAGTTGGACACGACTGAAGCGACAACAGCAGCAGCAGCAGTCCATACATTTCTAAATTAACAATTAAAGATGCATGAAAAAAATCAGAGAGATGGCAGCCAGGATTATAAATTATGTCCAAAGGAAAATCTGGAGAAGATCAAGGTCAGCCAGAGGTGACCATTATTGATTTTGAGTTAGCATTCTGAGAAAACCTTGTACTTCAAACACCATTTTCTGTCTTACTTTTTACCTGCTTTATGAATGGTTTCCACTCAACATGTTTATTTGGAAATGCTCAAGAAAAGAGAACAAACAGGAATAAGAATCCACTGCATATTTTCTTTAAGTCCTAGATCTGACTCTAGATATGGGACTTTCAGCTAATCACATAACTTCTCTGATCCTCAGTTTACTCTCTGAAAAATAGGGGTTTGGGCTAAATATATTTTATGTCCTCTTGTTTCTAATGCCTCGTCATCTCTCTCATTTAAATCAAGGAAAATGTTATCAAAGAATTAGAAGAAAAAATATTAAATACTAAAATAAATATCTGGGAGGCCTAGAACCCACCAAAGTGAACTTCTTAACACAATTATCAAGATGCTAATGCTAATGCTAATGCTAAGTCACTTCAGTCGTGTCTGACTCTGTGCGACCCCATAGACGGCAGCTCACCAGGCTCCCCCATCCCTGTGATTCTCCAGGCAAGAACACTGGAGTGGATTTCCATTTCCTTCTCCAATGCAGGAAAGTGAAAGTGAAGTCGCTTAGTCGTGTCTGACTTTTAGTGACCCCATGGTCTGCAGCCTACCAGGCTCCTCCGTCCATGGGATTTTCCAGGCAAGAGTACTGGAATGGGGTGCCATTGCCTTCTCCAAATTATCAAGATAACTGAAAATATTATTTCTCTCATCTGTTTGTCTTATAATTACCAAAAATGTTATGTTTATGGTTCCATAGCATATCACCTCCAACAGCATACTGTACATATGTACATATTATCCCCCGATAATATGAAAATATGTTTTTCACCCCTTTACTGGAACTCCGGGGATAAATTTAATTAAGATGTTTTAAGGTAGATTAGTTCAAAATAAGTTAAAGTAGACAGCTATAAGCAGAGCCTAAGGAGGAACTTTGAGATTACCTACTTATTTCCAGTCCTGGAAACACCCTATTCCAGATGACAAGGGATACCTGATACCCACTGCCAGTTATACCCTACTCTTCTCTAGAATTCCTTTGCAGCTGACTTTCTTCCTTCTAAGACACACGGCACTTGCATCTCTTTAGATGGTACAGATGATATTTGGTCCCTAGATTAGATGTTATGCTCACACATATTAAGAACTTAGAGCCAAGCAAGAAAACCCTCTCAGATCCTCTCCCCTGAGCCTTCCCTCACCACCCCTGTTAGTACTGCTTCCTTGCTTATTTTTCTTTTAGGATCTATTTGACCACATGCTTTTGGGGAAACCTACTAGCCAATATTTACTACCCACTCATGGGTATGTGTGATACTGTCTGTTTGCCACCTTGGCTTCCTTTTGCTTAAGTGAATGAAGTCCCTTAGGACCCCTATGTAAACCGAGCTCCTCATTTGAGAGCTTGACTAAAAAAGAGATGTACAACTTGACAGTTGTGAGTTAAGTATTATTTGGAGCAAAATGAGGACTGCAGCCTAGGAGGCAGCATCTCAGATAGCTCTGAGAGACTGCTCCAAAGCAGCAGTGGGGGAAAGTCAACATATAAGGTTTTAGTGAAGGGGGAGTTCAGTGCCATGACATACTCATTTTACAAAAGGTTTTTGTTAGTCGTGAGGATCTGAAGGGAAGTCACCTTGAAGGGATTTAGTGCTTCTCTAAATGGCTCAGACAGTAAAGCGTCTGTCTGTGATGCAGGAGACACAGGTTCGATCCCTGGGTTGGGAAGATCCCCTGGAGAAGGAAATGGCAGCCCACTCCAGTATTCTTGCCTGGAAAATCCCATGGATGGCGGAGCCTGGTAGGCTACTGTCCATGGGGTCACAAAGAGTGAGACACGACTGAGCGACTTCACTTCACTTTAGATATGAGGAGATATAAGGATTGAGATCATAAAATCTGTTCCTAAAAACATCCAACTATCTAGAGACCTGTCCCACCAGATTCCCTGGAGCAAGGAATGGGTGGCTCATTGTAAAAAAAAAACCTGAAAGGTTATAACTAGAACATCTTTGAGGACTGAGGCTGATTTGGGATCACAGAATAATAGCACAAATACAATCAAAACCACTAGCCAAGGGGCTATAACCAGGCTTCTAAACAGGAAGACTCAACTTCAAAAATAACTATGTAAAGAATTTACATGTCATGAAGTCATATTTTACCTGGGCTTCTTTTGCACAAGATAATGTATCCTGACATCCCCAATGCTAGCTGTTTCCTGCTGTTAAAAACAAAACATATTAATAACAAAGTTCCATAAAATTGGTGAAACATTTAAAAGTGCATTTGACTGCCAAGGCAAGTCCCTTAATATCACTAAGCCTCAGTTTCCTATCTGTACAGAAGGACTGGCAAAATCTGCTCCAGAAACTTTACAAAGCAAGTTGTGAGAAATAAATGATAATATATAAAATTCTTTGAGAACAATCAATTCAGTTCAGTTGCTCAGTCGTGTCTGACTTTTTGCGAGCCCATGGACTGCAGCACACCGGTCTTCCCTGTCCTTCACCAATTCCAGGAGCTTGCTCAAACTCATGTCCATCCAGTCAGTGATGCCATCCAACCATCTCATCCTCTGTCATCCCCTTCTCCTCCTGCCTTCAATCCTTCCCAGCACCAGGGTCTTTTCCAATGAGTCAGTGCTTTGCATTAGGTGGCTAAAGTATTGGAGTTTCAGCTTCAGCATCAGTCCGTCCAATGAATATTCAAGACTGATTTCCTTTAGGATTGCCTGGTTTGCTCTCCTTGCAGTCCAAGGGACTCAAGTGTCTTCTCTGACACCACAGTTCAAAAACATCAATTCGTTGGTGCTCAGCTTTCTTTGTAGTCCAACTCATATCCATACATGACTACTGGAAAAACCATAGCTTTGACTAGATGGACCTTTGTTGACAAAGTAATGTCTGCTTTTTAACATGCTGTCTTAGCTTTTCTTCCAAGGAGCAAGCGTCTTTTAATTTCATGGCTGCAGTCACCATCTGCAGTGATTTTGGAGCCCAAGAAAATAAATATTGAGAACAATAAATCATGATAAACATAGACTTGTCACATCCATTGCTCCAGTCAAATTATGCTTCAAAGATTAAAGTAGTTCAAAAGGAAACCAGGATTTTCAGTTTTTAAAAACTTCTCCCCTGAGAACATTGTTAAATAGATAGCTTTTAAAGGGACTGAAGGGAGAGGAAAAGGGGAGGAGCTGTTTGAGTTTTATGAGCTGTCTCCAAGAAGAATGAAAACTAAAAAGGTTATGTCTCATTAGCCCCAGGTCTTGACTGGAGAGCAGCAAAGGAACAGCTTCTTCTCTAGACAGCAGCATTTGCTGATCAACGTATCAATGGTGCAGCTGCAGGCGAATGGTCACCAGCACTCCTCAAGAGCTCTTGGTTTTGCTTCCGATTCCTCCAAAGGTGGCTCAAGCAGCCCAAACACCGAGGGTGCAGCCAGGGCTGCCAGCGGCTGGCTCAGTGTCCAGTGCGCATGCCTCCACTGCACACATGCTAATTAGGAGCAGCGGGAGGAGCAAAAGGCTAGTGGGCCGAGAGATGTTTCCTCATAAATGAATGAGTAACCCAGTCGGTGTATATATATGCAATTCATTGGCTACTTAAAAACAATTCTTTGCCCAAAATAACAGTTTATAATCATGAAAATGTGACTAAAACGTGAAACATTAAAAGCACATGAGAAAAGGCTGTGTCCATTCCACTTTCCAAATGTTATCCCTTCTCTTCAATGTTTTGGCCCTGAGAATAACTGCTGAAGAAAGAATTGAGTTCGTTTAGAACACTCCTCCTGATTCGCTGGAATAATCAAGCACCTTCCATAATTTCAGTCTTAATAACTAAATAAGATGGGGTGCATAGCAATTCTATTGACAGCTCAGTTAGTTCTGAAACCAACTTGCTGCTGTCTGCAGTGAATGGCTTAGTGCCTCCAGAAGGCAGTTAGCTTATAGAAGAGAGGAAAAAGTAGCAATTTTTAAGGGGATTAAACTTGATCGGGCACTGAGTATTATTTAAACAAGTTCCTGCTGTTTACATGTTAAACAAGGAAAGGGGTGGAAGCTTCTATTTGTTAATATCATTCAGACATCTGCTATAGACATTTTACTGGTTGGGCTGCCAGTCAGAGGACTAAGTTGTGAATGCTGCTAACAGTCAAAGGGGCCCAATAAATTGCCTTGAGGAAATGTCCTGCCACAAACATCTGTAGTTTTTCTTCAGTTGAAAGGTCAGTATTTCTGGGGCTGCTAGCTTCCACTAAGACCATGGTCCAGAGTCCCAGCTGTACCCAGAATTCACCTAGGAGCTTTAAAAAAAAAATGCTAACCTCTCACCCCCTGCCGCTCGAAGCTGGCATTTCATTGTTCTGGGGTGTGCACTGGCCATCAGGTGCCTTGATTTTTAACCACCTCTCCTCACCCCCAGGTGGTTCTCATCTTCAGTTTGGCTTGAGAATGCCTGTTCTAAACTGATAGGACTTGGTAGCTGGAAGATGTGAACACAGAGCTTCCCGTTATAATTTAATTAGCACAGCAAATTTAGACTCCTTTGTTCTGGTGAGTTCAAACAGTCCTCTGGGCAATGGAAAATTTCTCACCAATCCACTGCCCTTTTGCCTCCAGCCTGCCATTACTTTTCAAACATATCATTCCCTTTTGTTACAGCCAATAACTTTCTGTACATGCAAACGTTCTTTTTCATGCCTTAGGGGAGAATACCATCATATTTGATATGATTTCCTTCACATTTTAGTTTGGCTTCGTTGATATGTTTTTTCCTCGTGTTCTTTCTTTGAAAAGTGTTTCTTGGACGGTCCTTATTCTGCTAGATTCGGATCATTTGCTAACACTGTGCACAGTATCGCTTTAGGGAGAAGAAGGGGAGAAGAAGCAGAGCAATCTTATTTTCTCCAGGCCCCCACCCCTTCCCACACCTCCCAGGGTCACTAGACTTCAAATATGAAAAGCATGAACCAGCTCTGCCTGTTGTGTGGACAGCATTGTGAAAGAAAGTCAGCCTCTGGCCCCTCTGTTTTCATCCATCTGAGCATGCACAGAGTACACCACATGAGGTATTATTTAGACTTTGATGTGATACTTGGCAGTAAAGGAGGAAACACATATCGTATGTTAGATAATAATCTGGCGCAGAAGTACATACAAAGTCAATTAGGAGATTAAAAACCTGATTCCAGTGCCCATTTTAAATATACCCAATGCCCTGCTTGAGTGTACACGTTGGTATTCACTTTAACAAGTACAGAGCTAAGCTACCTCTCCTGGTGTTTTACTGGTCTTTTTATAAGGACCTGGGGTGCAAAGGTTGATTTCAGACCACTAATTGCATGTGGGACCCAGCAAGCTCAGGATCAGAGCCCTGGCAAGGAAATAACAGAAAGAGATTAGGCCTTAGACGCAGGAAGGGGCCCTTTTTCTGTTGTTTTTACATTCACTTGCACTTGAACAAAAGTTGTTTATTGTTTTAATAAAACTAGACTCACAAATGTTGCCATGGCACGGACTCTGTCAGCATTTCCATTGTAACCTTTGCTTTTAGGGGGTTTTAACTCAGCCATAAAACTTCCTCTGGGTTAAAATCTGGCACCAAAAATAACTTGGAATCTCTCAGACACAGGCATGAAGGAAACAGTTGTGTGTGAGTGTGTGTTTATGTACCTTTAAAAAGAAACTCATTTGACAGTTCTTAAAGAGACACTGTAAAATATGTTCCCTCTGATTTGTGTTCTTTTTAACTTGAAATTTCACCCCCATTAAGGTGAACTCATTTAAAATACTTGACCTATCCAGTGTAGTATAGTGATATCTTTACCTATTTCTCTCTTTTCCAGCTTCTCCATAAATATACTTATTAAACAGATTGCTACTTTTTTTGCAGTTAAACGCACTGCTCTGTGCCAACAGCTTATCTTTTGTGTAACACAAACAAACTGTTTATCTAGTAGTATCCTTAACAACTGGAGAAGGCAATGGCACCCCACTCCAGTACTCTTGCCTGAAAAATCCATGGACGGAGGAGCCTGGAAGGCTGCAGTCCATGAGGTCGCTAAGAGTCGGACACGACTGAGCGACTTCAGTTTCACTTTTCGCTTTCATGCTTTGGAGAAGGAAATGGCAACCCACTCCAGTGTTCTTGCCTGGAGAATCCCAGGGAGGGGGGAGCCTGGTGGGCTGCCGTCTATGGGGTCACACAGAGTCGGACACGACTGAAGCGACTTAGCATAGCATAGCATCCTTAACAATGTGGGCTTTCCCAGTGTAAAGAAACCACCAGTTAATACAAGAGATGCAAGAGACAGGAGTTCAATCCATGGGTCAGGAAGATTCCTCTGGCATAGGAAATGGCAACACAATTCAGTATTCTTGCCTGGGAAATTCTATAGACTGAGGAGCCTGGTGGGTCTACAGTCCATGAGGTCACCAAGAGTCAGACACAACTGAGTGACTGAGTGCATGCACACATCCATAACATGAACCATAAAATGGCACTGGCTTTTAAAATCTACCATCTGTTCATCTTTTCACTTAAACATCTGTAAAAAGCATGAATTAAGTCAATGAAGGAAAAGTCTTCAAGGGATTCTAGAGATGGGACACAGTGGAAATTGGAAATAATCTGAAAACAATAGACATTTTTTTCCCCACTAACTTTATGTGAAATCTTTAGCCAATTTAATAACATCTCTGGAATTTACATTTTTCATTTATCACAAGGATGCATCTTTGAACTATATGGCCTTTTGTTGCCTATCACCTATGTAAGACTTAAGAGTGTAAATGACACTTGCCATTTTGGACTATCCAATACCAACATCCAAATACCTCTCCTAGTTGTCGGGAATTCCAAGACAAGTAGAACCTTGAAGGAAGGGTACTTTCAGCAACAAGAGGAAGGATTCCTATCTCAGTGAATCAATGTCTCAAGCCTACAACTTTGAACCTATTTAGAGAATAAGGCAAAGTTTCAAAGCCAAAGGTTATCTTCCCAATATATGACAGCCAAGAATCCAACACCACTAAGGGGAGAGTCTAGCAGAGCTGGTGTTAGCAGCACAGTCCTGGGCAGATGGTCCCTGAGATGATCTTGACCGTGCCTTTTTGAATCCTGCTCATTTTCTTGAACACATTTCCCTAGCATCTCCACTGATCAGTTCAGTTCAGTCACTCAGTCATGTCCAACTCTTTGTGACCCCATGAACTGCAGCACCCCAGGCCTCCCTGTCCATCACCAACTCCTGGAGTTCACCCAAACTCATGTCCATTGAGTCGGTGATGCCATCCAGCCATCTCATCCTCTGTCGTCCCCTTCTCCTCCTGCCCTCAATCTTTCCCAGCATCAGGGTCTTTTTCAAATGAGTCAGCTCTTCACATCAGGTGGCCAAAGTATTGGAGTTTCAGCTTCAACATCAGTCCTTCCAATGAACACCCAGGACCTTTCTCCTTTAGGATGGACTGGTTGGATCTCCTTGCAATCCAAGGGACTCTCAAGAGTCTTCTCCAACACCACAGTTCAAAAGCGTCAATTCTTCGTGCTCAGCTTTCTTCACAGTCCAACTCTCACATCCATACATGACCACTGGAAAAACCATGGCCTTGACTAGACAGACCTTTGCTGACAAAGTAATGTCTCTGCTTTTTAATATGCTATCTAGGTTAGTCATAACTTTCCTTCCAAGGAGTAAGCGTCTTTTAATTTCATCACTGCAATCACCATCCACAGTGATTTTGGAGCCCAGAAAAATAAAGTCTGACACTATTTCCACTGTTTCCCCATCTATTTGCCATGAAGTGATGGGACCGGATGCCATGATCTTCGTTTTCTGAATGTTGAGCTTTAAGCCAACTTTTTCACTCTCCTCTTTCACTTTCATCAAGAGGCTTTTTAGTTCCTCTTCGCTTTCTGCCATAAGGGTGTTGTCATCTGCATATCTGAGGTTATTGACACCCTTCTAATAAATCCCTTAACATTACCAGAGTTATGTTGCCACTATTTGTAGTGAAGTACCGTAACTGGAATAAATGAAACTTCATAGGAACAAATTACTTTCTTTAGAAGGTACATCAGAGCTTACTTTTTAGACTGTGGTCCTTAGACTAGAAGCACTAGCATCACCTGGGAGCTGGTTAGAAATGCAGAATATCAGGCCCTAGCCCCAGACCTATTGAATCAGAATCTGCATTTTAACAAGATCCCCAAACGGTTCATAAGCACATCAATGTTTGAGAAGCATTAACGTAATGTAGCCCTCTATTTGAAGCATAAAACTAAGTTCAGCATGCACACACTGAATTACAGATTATCATTCTGTCAGATATTTTTGTTATTGTTTAGTTGTGGGCAATTCTTTTGTGACCCCCATGGACTGCAGCCCACCAGTCTCTTCTATCCTTGGAATTTCTCAGACAAGAATACTGGTGTGGGTTGCATTCCCTTCTCCAGGGCATCTTCCCGACCCAGGGATTGAACCTGCGTCTCCTGCATCTCCTGCATTGGCAGGTGGATTCTTTACTGCTGAGCCACAAGGGAAGCCCCTGTCAAATATTTCTGCCTCAAAAATTTGTTTCCGTTTAATGTAACACCTAGACTCTGGGAAAATGAAACAACGTTATTATAACATTCTTGAGGGGATACCCTGCCAGGGTCCAGCCCTGGTGGATCCAGGGAATTCGAAGCAGGGAAGGCATCGCCGAGGATCAGGAAACAATTGCTTAATTAAACATTAATTAAGGATATAAAGAGTGGTTAAATAAGGATAGCTCAGTGAGGAAATTCAGTGGAGAAAAGAGGCTGAATAATTCAGCCAGAAGGTGAGAGAAAGAACGACATGGGGAGACCAAGTTTCAGTGAACAAGGCCCACACTTTATTTTCCAAAGTAGTTTTTATACCTTAAGTTATGCATAGAGGATAATGGGGAAAGGGGTAGAGTCATGCAGTAAGCCAGACTTTCTTCCTGCAAACTTAATCATATGCAAAAGTTTAGGTGATTTGCATCATCTTCTGGCCCAGAGGCCTGTTAACATTTTAAGACCCTTCAGAAAACTTATTTTTCTCTAAAGGTGATTATTCAGGCGCCACCCTCCAAAAGCATTAGATAAAGTTGCATTCCTACAGGGCAAAGGTGTGGTGGGCTATAACAAGAAAAAGAATTAATTCAAGGGTCCAAGGTTACAAACATTAAAGCTACTACTTACATTCCTATACACCAATTATATTAATCAATACACTGCCAGGGACACAGTAGGTAAGGGATATGGAAACAGCAGCAAACATTGGTCCAACAAGTGAAAAACCCTTCACCAATACAATTTCTAATCAATCTTTTAACTGCTCAAGATCAGATCAGATCAGATCAGTCGCTCAGTCATGTCCAACTCTTTGTGATCCCATGAATCGGAGCAGGCCTCCCTGTCCATCACCAACTCCCGGAGTCCATCGAGTCAGTGATGCCATCCAACCATCTCATCCTCTGTCATCCCCTTCCACTCCTGCCCCTAATCCCTCCCAGCATCACAGTCTTTTCCAATGAGTCAACTCTTCGCATGAGGTGGCCAAAGTACTGGAGTTCAGCTTTAGCATCATTCCTTCCAAAGAAATCCCAGGGCTGATCTCCTTCAGAATGGACTGGTTGGATCTCCCTGCAGTCAAAGGGACTCTCAAGAGTCTTCTCCAACACCACAGTTCAAAAGCATCAATTCTTCGGCACTCAGCCTTCTTCACAGTCCAACTCTCACATCCATACATGACTACTGGAAAAACCATAGCCTTGACTAGACGAACCTTTGTTGGCAAAGTAATGTCTCTGCTTTTCAATATGCTATCTAGGTTGGTCATAACTTTCCTTCCAAGGAGTAAGCGTCTTTTAATTTCATGGCTACAATCACCATCTGCAGTGATTTTGGAGCCCAGAAAAATAAAGTCTGCCACTGTTTCCACTGTTTCCCCATCTATTTGCCATGAAGTGGTGGGACCAGATGCCATGATCTTCGTTTTCTGAATGTTGAGTTTTAAGCCAACTTTTTCACTCTCCACTTTCACTTTCATCAAGAGGCTTTTGAGTTCCTCTTCACTTTCTGCCATAAGGGTGGTGTCATCTGCATATCTGAGGTTACAAAGGAATCTGTATTTAGACAGTTTAAACACTCTTATCACGCCCAGGAACTTTGTTAACTGAAGCTGTAAGTTAACTCTTTTTCAGAGAGAGGTGGTGGGGGACAGCCCCCCGTAAAGTCAGAGGTGTAGGTGAGAGCACAAAGCAGAAAGTAGGCAGACTCTGGTTTTGGGGGTGGATGCTCAAGAATTTCCAGGGGGACCCCTGAGGCTCTATCCCGCCTTTGTGTATGCCGAGCCTCCTTCCTCATGACCTTTGCCATGGGCGGAGTTCCTCACGCTGGCTCCCGGTAATACCCAAATATTATTTATTTTTGTATCCTAGTATCTAGACACTAAAGAGGAATTCAATATTCTCTTAGTACATTGCTTAGAATTCACAAATTATTTTCATATACAGCAACTTAAAGTACAGGTTTGTTAACTATCAACCATTTGTCCTATATTTATTATGAGTTATTTTTTCTTGACTTTGAATTATATCTTGTTTCTTCATATAATCATGCAATTCACTTGAACTTCTTGCTACAGTGTATCTAAAGCTAAATAAATTATCTGTAGGCTAATATGTATTCGAATTTTAGTCACAGCCAAATTAGTTAATTTTAGAAGAGCTTAATCTCTAGTTTCAAAGCATACCCTTATGTAATTTCTCTAATTAATCTGGAAAAGTCTACCAAATTCATCTATTATATGTATCCTTTCTAATTTATGTTCTCATTACCAATAACTGGGAGGAAAAGCAAATATTCTGCAAATGTTACTTTCAGACTTTACCTCAGCATTATTTGCTACCACCTTATATATGTTTCCAAATGATTCATCTATTTTTTTTTTATTCTAGACTCTACCCCATCTTTATTTTCTTAACAAATACAAATAAATATCTACCCGCCGAACATCCCTAACACTATAGTGCACAGAAAAAGACCTAGAGTTAGTGTTAAAGTAGATTTTCACTTTGGGAATAGAAAATTTAATTGTTCTTAATTATCCTTCCTCTTATGTGAATTATTATTAGCATTAGAGATCTTATTTTTTTAATATAAATTTATTTATTTTAATTGGAGCTTAATTACTTTACAATATTGTATTGGTTTTGCCATACATCAACATGAATCCACCACAGGTGTACACGTGTTCCCCATTCTGAACCCCCCTCCCACCTCCCTCACCGTACCATCCCTCTGGGTCATCCCAGTGCACCAGCCCCAAGCACCCTGTATCATGCATCGAACCTGGACTGGCGATTCGTTTCATATATGATATTATACATGTTTCAATGCCATTCTCCCAAATCATCCCACCCTCTCCCTCTCCCACAGAGTCCAAAAGACTATTCTATACATCAGTGTCTCTTTTGCTGTCTCACATACAGGGTTATCATTACCATCTTTCTAAATTCTATAGATATGCGTTAGTATACTGTATTGGTGTTTTTCTTTCTGGCTTACTTCACTCTGTATAAGAGGCTCCAGTTTCATCCACCTCATTAGAACTGATTCAAATGAATTCCTTTTAATGGCTGAGTAATACTCCATTGTGTATATGTACCACTGCTTTCTTATCCATTCATCTGCTGATGGACATCTAAGTTGCCTCCATGTCCTGGCTATTATAAACAGTGCTATGATGAACATTGGGGTACACGTGTCTCTTTCAATTCTGGTTTCCTCGGTGTGTATGCCCAGCAGTGGGATTGCCTGGAGAATCCCAGGGATGGGGGAGCCTGGTGGGCTGCCGTCTATGGGGTCGCACAGCGTTGGACACGACTGAAGCAACTTAGCAGCAGCAAGGCTGTTCTATTTCCAGTTTTTTAAGGAATCTCCACACTGTTCTCCATAGTGGCTGTACTAGTTTGCATTTCCACCAACAGTGTAAGAGGGTTCCCTTTTCTCCACACCCTCTCCAGCATTCATTGCTTGTAGACTTTCGGATCGCAGCCATTCTGACTGGTGGGAAATGGTACCTCATTATGGTTTTGATTTGCATTTCTCTGATAATGAGTGATGTTGAGCATCTTTTCATGTGTTTGTTAGCCATCTGTATGTCTTCTTTGGAGAAATATCTATTTAGGTCTTTGGCCCATTTTTTGTTTGGGTCGTTTATTTTTCTGGAGTTGAGCTGCAGGAGTTGCTTGTATATTTTTGAGATTATTTGTTTGTCGGTTGCTTCATTTGCTATTATTTTCTCCCATTCTGAAGGCTGTCTTTTCACCTTGCTTATAGTTTCCTTTGTTGTGCAGAAGTTTTTAAGTTTAATTAGGTCCCATTTGTTTATTTTTGCTTTTATTTCCAATATTCTTGGAGATCTTATTTTTTATTGTTTGAAAAATATAAAAAATATACCAAGATCCTTTCCTGGAGAAAGAGAAGAAGTTCTCCAATCCAATCCCTTTAGCACACAAAATCGACTTTATAGTGCCTAATCTGATTCCCTACAGTTACCTATCTTTCCTCTTTCAACAACTGACCTTTGTTTTATAAAAAAAAAAAAAAAAATCCCTGAAAAAAGTAAAGAATGCAGTGTTATAGGGACCATCACTGAATATCAAGGCCAATGACCATGATATACAAATCCACATTTGATGGCAAAGTTCCTTATGAACCAGTCTTCTGGCTCATTTGTTTTCTTTCCATTTAATCTCTGTCATGAAACTTCCTCTAATTTTTTTCCAATTTTGTCTTTATCTCAAATTAGTGGGAACATCAGACTTTCTAAGTTTAGGATCTCACATTTCATTCAGCCTTTCACATACACAGTCCTCATTGTGAAGAGAGAGTAGAATGGGTCATTTCCTTGGACTTTTTGCTTTTAGGCAAATAGCCAGAACCTGGAAACTGTCACCTGGCGCTCCACAGTCCCTCCTTTAGAGTAGGAGACAGCCTGACCTGTTCCCAGGCATGCATTTGCCTCCTCCTCCTCCTGCACTCGAATTCTTTTTCTCCATTTCTCCTGCCACCATTCTGAATTGCAATCACATTGTGTCTTCTATCTCACACTGTTACTCTGTCAAACTCACATTTTCATCCTTAACCAATGTGATGAGTCTTTTTCCCATTTTATAGTCTATCTGCTGTTTTCCCTTGCAAAGGGGTCTGTACAGATAATCAGAAGCTATGCTGATTGTTTCTGCTTTCTAAACTTTCTTTTTTTCTCCTGCCTTTCTGGTTCTAAATCTGAGCAACTAGAGCAAAGATTGCCTTCCTTACCAAATTACCCAGCATATTTAAATTTTACCTATATGTGTATCTCACTAGATGCTTTCTAGGGCCAACATAGCAACAAACTTGAGGTGCTCAATAAATGTGTTGAGTAAATAATATATTTTTCACTCATAATGGGTATATAACTGCCTCTACTACCCCAGAAAAGTATGCTGCTGCTGCTGCTGCTAAGTCACTTCAGTCGTGTCTGACTCTGTGCGACCCCATAGACTGCAGCCCACAAGGCTCCTCTGTCCCTGGGATTCTCCAGGCAAGAATTCTGGAGTGGGTTGCCATTTCCTTTTCCAATGCATGAAAGTGAAAAGTGAAAGTGAAGTCGTTCAGTCGTGCCCGACTCTTAGTGACCCCATGGACTACAGCCTACCAGGCTCCTCTGTCCATGGGATTTTCCAGGCAGGAGTACTGGAGTGGGTTGCCATTGCCTTCTCTGAAAAGTATCTTAGGCAATAGCAAAAGATTTGGATCTAGTCCCTCTGACTCTCTCACATTTACCTTCATACATAAAATTTGCCAATATGTTATTCAACTGAATTGTAATACTTAATTCTTCTATTAGTGAAGCCATCTCAAGCAGCCATTGAATTTCTGGATGGTGCAGTTTCCTCCCTTGGCCTGCAGAGACATATTATTTCAAAATAAGCCATCTGTTCTCAATTCCATTCCACATTTTTTTTTCCATATACAGCATCAATTGCTTCAGTCCTAAAGTTTACATCATTTACTTTATTCCTGACACCTGCCTCATCTCATATGAAGCCATCCGCCGTGTATCTTGTTGGCTAGCAAGCAGTCCCTGGTATGGTTTTCAGTCTTTCTTTTTTACCTATGACTATTCTGTATGGTCTGTTCCTCTTTGAAACTTCCTTTACTTTTTCTGATTACTTAGAAAAATGTAATATATAACCAAATACTAAAATGTTATTCCTCAACATATGATTTTAATACCAATGCTAAGGAAGCCCATATGCTTTATTTTTATTTTTTAAATTTTTTAAAATTAATTTATTTACTTTACTTTACAATATTGTATTGGTTTTGCCATACATTGACTTGTATCCACCATGGGTATATGTGTTCCCCATCCTGAACCCCCTGCCACCTTCCTCCCCATCTCATCCCACTGGGTCATCCCAGTGCACCAGCCCTGAGCACCCTGTATTATGCATCAAACCTGGACTGGCAATTCATTTCACATATGATAATTTACATGTTTCAATGCCATTCTCCCATATCATCCTGCCCTCGCTCTCTACCACAGAGTGCAAAAGACTGTTCAATACATCTGTGTCTCCTTTCCTCTCTCGCATACAGGGTTATCGTTACCATCCTTCTAAATTCCATAGATATGTGTTAGTATACTGTATTGGTGTTTTTCTTTCTGGCTTACTTCACTCTATATAATAGGCTCCAGTTTCATCCACCTCATTAGAACTGATTCAAATGTATTCTTTTTAATGGCTGAGTAATATTCCATTGTGTATATGTACCACAGCTTCCTTATCCATTCGTCTGCTGATGGACATCTAGGTTGCTTCCATGTCCTGGCTATTATAAACAGTGCTGTGATGAACATTGGGGTACACGTGTCTCTTTCAATTCTGGTTTCCTTTGTGTACACCCAGCAGTGGGATTGCTGGGTCGTATGGCAGTTCTATTTCCAGTTTTCCCACATGCTTTAAATAAGATCAGGTGAGACAATATATGTAATAGAACAATTGACTATAATGTGCTACAAAACAATGTTACAGTTATTACCTGTTGAGAAGAAACCAAAACTCAGAACCTCAAGACTTTCTTCAGGAAACATGGTAGGAGTAGTAGTTTCCTCTAACATACTAGCATCAGGAATACCCACTAAAATTACCTCTTATCTAATGGAGTTGTTGTGGTTCAGTCACTAAGTCATGTCTGACTCTTTGTGATCCCATGGACTGCAGCACGCCAGGCTTCCCTATCCTTCACTATCTCCCGGAGTTTGCTCAAATTCAAATCCTCTGAGTCACTGATGCCATCCAACCATCTCATCCTCTATTGCCCCCTTCTTCTCCTGCCCTCAATATTTCCAGCATCAGGATCTCATCAGTGAGTCAGCTCTTTGCATCAGTTGGCCAAACTATAGGAGCTTCAGCATCAGTTCTTCCAATGAATATTCAGATGGAGAGCAAGAGCTTATTATAATCTACCATTCATTGAGTATTTACTCACTATCAGGCACTCCTAATTCATATTTTTTTTTCTTGTTTACTCCTCCACAAAACCCCAAGATATAGGTGTAATTTCCATTTTATAGTTAGGTAAACTGAGGATTAGGGAAGTGACTTACTTAACATCCAAGGAAGTGACTTGCTTAACTTAAAAGTTAAATGATGAAACTAAAACTTGCTCACAGGTCTGTGTCTATATATGGTACCTATTAAACACTTACTCTTAACTACTGTGTTATGATACTTAAAGAAAAAAATTTTTAATGTATTGATTAAATTTTAAGGAGTGAAGAAGAAGAATAGAGAGATTGAGCAACTAGAAGGCACAGGTTCCTGGGGATCAGGGAGAACCTTACAGACTTGGAAAACTTCATGTTCCTATATATAGATCCACTAATCGTGGTTTTTTGGGTTTTGTTTTCTCTAAAATTAAAACATCATTTTTGATATCCATCATTGAAAGCACTTTGTTGGGTGAGTTGGTCTTTTGCTCTGTGCTTATGGACATTATATTTGAAGAACAGAAGGAAAACAACTCATCAAAAAAATGTAGTTCACTGAATAACTACAAACTTTTTTGACAGAGTTCTTATTAGATGTTAAAAAAAAAAAACCCACAACAAATTTGGAGTAGCATGTATTCACAAGTTGGCTAGAGTATGAAATGTTATATGGATAAGAGAGAAACCTTATGAAATCTTATCTTCAAATGGCTGCTGCTGCTAAGTTGCTTCAGTCGTGCCCGACTCTTCACGACTCCATGGACTGCAGCCCACCAGGCTCCTCCATCCATGGGATTTTCCAGGCAAGAGTACTGGAGTGGGTTGCCATCGCCTTCTCCACTTCAAATTGCTAAAGCATGTAAAATGACTATTCTTGTTCTTTTTACAAAACCTCATTGTTCCACAATAGCTCTGTGAAATAAGATACAATGTCTGGATATTAAAGTAGACATTCAAATCCTGACTCAAAAGAAAGAATTAACATAACCTTGCCTCTAGTAACTGCTTACCATAGACATACTTCATTGTTGTCCTCATTTTATGTATTTTGAACTCACTGGACTCTGAAGACAGTACAGGTATATTACTTTCTGCTAGGGATATGTAATTCTTCCCTGGAGGAGGGCATGGCAACCCACTCCAGTATTTGTGTTGGAGAACCCCGTGGACAGAGGAGCCTGGTGGGCTATAGTCCCTGGGGTTGCAAAGAGTCAGACACGACTGAGCAACTTAAGTAGTATGTAATTCTTGCTACAGTAAGTTTTCATCCAACCACAAAGGCAGCATGAGTAACTTTTATATGAAGATTGCAAGGAATACTGTTTCCAAAGTCAAGATTTAATATCATCTTCTACCTATGTTGTGCTTAGAACTTCCCTGGTGGCTCAGATGGTAAAGCATCTGCCTACAATGTGCGAGGCCTGGGTTCAACCCCTGAGTCAAGAAGATCCTCTGGAGAAGGAAATGGCAACCCACTCCACTATTCTTGCCTGGAAAATCCCATGGGCAGAGGAGCCTGGTGGGCTACAGTCTATGGGGTCGCAAAGAGTCAGACACGACTGAGTGACCAAACTTTCTACCTATGTTAACCCAGAAACCTTCAACCCATGTGAAATTCCAATTCATAATTTAGAAAGCAAAGGTTTAGCTTAAATGTCCTTTTCCAGAACCATTAACCTTACAAGCATAATTTACAAAATAAGAAAAAGGTCCTCTCTTGTGGAAACAGTAGATCATTTTTCCAAGAAAGTTGACTCTGTCTTGTAGTATTCTAATTATCTGTCCCTTCTAGTCATATTGAACAAGAGAGCGTGTCTCTCTTCTAATGACATTCTTTAGTTTCTTTATCTTGAACAAAAGAAGAAGTAATTTGAACACACTGAACCAACAGAAGAAAATTTTAAAGAAAATTGTATTTCATTTATTTTATCCTTGCCATGTCTTAAACTGAGGCAGTCAAATATGAGAGAACTGGCTGGACATTACGCCTTGAACTGCAAAAACAACATCTTCCGTTTTAATTACTTTACTCATAAACTTTATTATATCTTCTCAAGTATCTACAATTTAAAAGCAAATAACCACTGCCTTACTGATTTCTTTTTATCATTGTTCATTATTTTCCTTAGTGATTTCTTGTGCTTCAATTCCTTGGCAGCCTTTTAAAAATGTGTTAAAAATCTCCTAACCAAACTACACAGTGTTATTTTATACCTTTCTAGTTGGGGTAATAGTCCTTAGCAGCAACTTTGCATAAAAATTAGCCTGTTCCATATAGAAAGACCTATTATGGTATGGCTGGAGCATGTTTTAAAATAACTTTCTTCTAAGTTTGTCTTTTTACCTGTGTTCAGTTCAAGAGATGGAATTCCCACACACATACATAACTAGGCAAATGAGTTTCTCCTGAGCCCAGACACAGTAACTTTTATTTCAGTCATGTCTGCACACCTAAATTATGCTCTCACCTATCCCTATATGCTTTCTTTTTCTCACCTCTTTATTAGCCAAATCAATTCATAAACAAGTCCTTTCACTTCTACCGCTAAAGCATGAAGTCAGGAAACTTGAAGGGGCAAAAAGTTACATCTTTATTTTCAGTATCTTCTAGTGAAAATTTAACATTTCCTTCCATTATGAATGCGGTCAGCATAGAGCAGTGTCTTTGATTTCATCACCCACAGAAATAATAGATATTTGTATGTCACATTATTATTAAATCAGTTATATCACATTAATGTTTATGTACACCACTACTTTGAAATTATGTGGTTATCAGATTCACTACCAATTCTTATCATTTAATGTATGACTAAAGCTCTACATATATCAGTATTTCACAAATTTATATTTAAATGTTTTGATGACTACATTTAATACAGTTGATTTTCTTTGTGTTGTATATTATGCATTTTAAGCCATTCTGAAATGTTCTTATTAGCTTCACCAGACTGCTAAAAGGAGAAAGCTATCTTTTTTTATGAAATCAGAACTATATAATTTGGTAGCTACTTTTTAATTTATTTTTAATTGAAGGATAATTGATTTATAATAATGTGTTGGTTTCTGCCATACATCAACATGAATCAGCCATAGGTATACATATGCTCCTCCCTCTTGAACCTCCCTCCCACCCCAAGAAAGCTACCTTGATCATCAAGCATTTTCACCTTTTCTACCCCAACCAGCCCACTGTCATCTCCAGCCTGGATTGCTGTGAGAGTAGACTTTGCTCCCCAGAGAGTCTGTTTCCCATAGAACAGCCAGATTCACATTTTTAAAAATATAAGTTGAATGACATCACTCTACTATTTAAAACTTCAAACAACTTCCCAATGCACCTTACCATGATGTCCAGGCCCTATAGTGACCTGACCGCTGCCTGTCTCTTCCACTTAATTTTAGTTCTCTTCAAATTCATTCACCTCTTTTGAGAAGTTCACTCTATCACAGCACCCGTGCCATTCAGGCACAGAGATGGTATCGCACTATGGTATTCTCTTCTGTGAAACACTTGTCTCTATCTGCATTTAAATTCACTTGTTTATTATTTGGCTCCACAAAAAGCATATAAACCAAATCCTCCATGAAAGCAGAAATTCTTGTGTGTCTCTCTTTCTTTTCTCGTGTACATCAACATGGTGTGAACTCCATACGTGTGTGTGTGTTACAGTAAGAACAAAATGAGGATATCCTGGCTGTAAGCTTTTAGAAGCAGTACAGAATTCTAGAACAATAAATGCACAGAGCAGATTGTGGCCATAAGACATGACACTCTAGAAGGTAGGCGTCTGAAATACAATCTGTGTGCATCTGTTTATATGCTTTACTTCTGTGTCTGTTAGTCGCTCAGACATGTCTGACTCTTGCAGCACCACGGACTGAAGCCCACCAGGCTCCTCCGTCCATGAAATTCTCCAGGCGAGAATACTGGAGTGGGTTGCCATTCCCTTCTCCAGAGGATCTTCTTGACCAAGGGATCGAAGATCCTGGGGTCGGGTCTCCTGCACTGCAGGCAGATTCTTTACTGTCTAATGATACCCATAAACTCTAAAAGCAACATCTTCTGTTTGGTCTTCTCTTCCAACCTACATGTTGGTGCACCAAAAACATGAACCTGTAGAGGGCAAGCTAGGATAGGCTGTAGTTATAAAAATAAAACTCATTGTGTGGCCAGCAAAACAGGAAGCTATGGGATGAAGATCAGCCCTGCATAGGCTTAGATTCAAAAATTCAAAGTAAGTGGAATTGCTAAAATAGATCTATAATATTATATGCTTTATTTTCTTTTAACTGGCTTAAACCATGCCTCTGTACTTTTCTTGTTCAAAATGTTTTCATAATATGAATAAATATATAAAATATATTTGAAAATCAATTTTACAAAGCCACCAAAGTGTGGCGTGTAATTTAAATGGAGATTTCTCAGTTGTCTATCCTCATTAGGTAAAGAGTTGAGCCAATATGTAAACCTCATGTATATTGTTCTTTACAGTGGATGACGTTCTAAATGAAGGGATTGTAACAGATTTCTTTTCCCAAGAAAATTCCATTTAAACCAATATTGTAATTTAAACCTATATATTTAAACCTATATATTTAAACCTATATATTAAAATGTCATTATATTCCCAGCTAGTGCACATATAGGCATTTGCTGGGGGAGAAGGCATGTAAATAATTTCAGATAAAATGCTAGATTTTTACTTATAATTCTCAATTATAAATTTTTTTATTCTCACAAATCCATGGAACATAGATTATTATGATTATCAGAGACTCATGGAAATTAAGTAACTTGCTCAGGCTAATGCTAACCCTTGGGGAAGCTGAGATTCATATTCAATCTACCTATTCTTCCTACTACAGCATATAAAAATACTGAGGTCCACTGGATTTCAGACACATAGAAGCACTGGCTAGTTGTAGTATTAATAACATGAAAATTGAAATGAGAGGGAAAGGATGTAATTTACGGTTGATTTAAACCAGAGATTGTAAATAAGTGGCAACAAATAATCTCCCTTTTCCATGCCTTTTTCAAACATGGCTAATCATTCACAACACTTCGGTACCCCACCCCCAAATCTAGATACAGCCTCAAAACCTTTCAGAATGTACCATGCAAAATGACACATTACTGGGAGATGACAAAGAGAACTGAAATATTCACCATGTCTTTTCTAGGTAACAGTTATACAGCTGAATAAAACTGCATTGCAGCTGATTAAAGATCACCTGTTTACAAACAAAAATTGGACATGCCTCAAACACACAGTGGAACTCACTGCCACTTCACCCAGTGCTGGCTGTTTCTCACCAACACTTCAAACGCTTTATCTCATTCAACTTGCAGGAAAAGCCCCAGATTTGTAATTAAACCATTTAATGAAATATAAAGTTAAAGTAATTGCCTTTTCTTTTTAAATGTATGGGCTTCCCTAGTGGCTCATCTGGTAAAGAATCCACCTGCAATGCAGGAGACCTGGGTTGGGAGGATCCCCTGGAGAAGGGAACAGCTACCCACTCCAGTATTCTGGCCTGGAGAATTCCATGGACTGTATAGTCCATATGGTTGCAGAGTTGGACATGACTGAGTGACTTTCACTTTAAATATATAGTTCTATTTATTTCCAGTCTAAATAAACAAGTTGTCTAGCATTCCAGAGAATCTAAGTACTTAATAAAAATGTATTCTCCAAAAATCAAAGGTTTATAATTTTAAGGACCAATATTTAAGTTATTGAAAGTCATAATTATAAAATGTATTATATGTTACCAATTTATTTAACAGGATGTACTGAGTATACTTCGTGTTCTTTGTGTTGAAACTAATCAGTATTATAAATTGCATATTTCACATGTGTGTATGCACAGCATCTTTTGATTTTCTTACCATTTATCCATTAGCCATCAGGTCTCTCCCTTTTTTTTGGCTATGCTGGGCCTCCCATGCTGTGTGAACTCTGTCCAGTTGTGGAGAGTGGGGGCTGCTCTCTGGTCACCACGCATGGTCTTCTCATTGTGGTGGCTTCTCTTGCTGTGGAGCACAGGCTCTAGGGTGCACGGGCTTCAGTAGTTGTATCTCCCGGGCTCTAGAGCAGACTCAGTAGTTGTGTCACAAGGGCTTAGCTGCTCCATGGCATCTGTGTCATCTTCCTGGATCAGGGATAAACATGTGTCTCCTGCATTGGCAGGCACATTCTTTACCACTGAGCCACCAGGGTAGCCCAGCTATCAGGTCTTACTATTGCTACTGTTTCTACCTCTATCTCCACAAGATGAATGCCTCTAATTGGCTTATTAAGAACTGTATTATTTTCTCAATAGTTAGTGGGAAGTTACTATATAACACAGGGAGCCCAGCCTGGCACTATATGATGACCTAGAGGGGTAGGATGGGAAGAGGAGAGGGAAGTTCAGGAGGAAGGGATATATATAATATATATATTATTATAATAATATGTTTTATGCTACTGAGTCTGTGCTCTAGAGCCCAGGAGATACATCCTCCCATCATATATATATATATATATATATATATATGCTTTATCTCATTCAACTTGCAGGAAAAGCCCCAGATATTATATATATTATATTATATATAATAATAATATATATTATTATATAATAATATATATTATACTACTGAGTCTGTGCTCTAGAGCCGGGAGATACATCCTCCCATCCTCCTCTCCTCCTCTCATCCTAATATATATATATATATATATATATATATATATATATATATATATAATATATTATATATAATTGAGCTTCCCTTGTGGTTCAGTCAGTAAGGAATCTGCCTGTAGTGCAGGAGACCAGGGTTTGATCCCTGGGCCAGGGAAGATCCCCTGGAGAAGAAATTGGCAACCCACTCCAGTTTTCTTGCTTGGAGAATCCCTGGGCAGAAGAGCCTGGTGGATCTCATGGGGAAGTTGCTATATACACAGGGAGCCCAGCCTGGCACTCTTTGATGACAGAGGGGTAGGATGGGAGGAGAGGAGGGAAGTTCAGGAGGAGAAGGGGATGACAGAGAATGAGATGGTTGGATGGCATCATCAACCTGATGGACATGAGTTTGAGCAGGCTCTGGGAGTTCGTGATGGACAGGTAAGTCTGGCATGCTGCAGTCCATGGGGTTGCACAGAGTTGGACATGACTAAGCAACTGAACTGATGCTCAGTCAGCCCCTAGTATATGGAAACAGTTTGTACATGACTACAAGAAAAGCATAGAGTATACAGTCCTGCCAGGTGAACGAAGTTTTGGAGAGCAAGTCCCTTCCCATGGTTAAACTGGAATTTCAATTTGAACGGACAAAGAAGCAGTTTAAAAATAGTTATATAGAGAAACCACTTTTCCCAATGTGAAAGCTGGATTTAAAAAAAATACGTTTTACAGAGAGGAAATTTTTGACACAACCTCAAGTTTGATCAAAAGTATTTAATAAAATTAGTGAATGAAGAGCTTACTTTTCTTTAGGGAGAATATGACAAAATAATTTACTTTCAATTCAGGCTTAGTGAAAGTGAAGTGAAGTCGCTCAGTCGTGTCCAACTCTTTGCAACCCCGTGGACTGCAGCCTACCAGGTTTCTCTGTCCATGGGATTCTCCAGGCAAGAGTACAGGAGTGGGTTGCCATTTCTTCTCCAGGGGATCTTCCCAACCCAGGGATCAAATCCAGGTCTCCCGCATTCTGGGCAGACGCTTTAACCTCTGAGCCACCAGGGAAGTCTCACTATAGTCCAACGCAGGCTTAACAGGTGATAAAAGAGAAACTGACACATTGTTTCCCATAAAACTTTAAATATTAACGTAAAACACTTTTTGTTTTTGATCCAGCTAGTAAATAGCATCATAGACAGATTTAGACCATTCATTTCAGTTCAGTTCAGTCACTCAGTCGTGTCTGACTCTTTGCGACCCCATGAATTGCAGCACGCCAGGCCTCCCTCTCCATCCGACTCTTTGTGACCCCATGAATTGCAGCATGCCAGGCCTCCCTGTCCATCACCAACTCCCAGAGTTCACTCAGACTCACGTCCATCAAGTCAGTGATGCCATCCAGCCATCTCATCCTCTGTTGTCCCCTTCTCCTCCTGCCCCCAATCCCTCCCAGCATCAGAGTCTTTTCCAATGAGTCAACTCTTCGCATGAGATGGCCAAAGTACTGGAGTTTCAGCTTTAGCATCATTCCTTCCAAAGAAATCCCAGGGCTGATCACCTTCAGAATGGATTGGTTGGATCTCCTTGCAGTCCAAGGGACTCTCAAGAGTCTTCTCCAACACCACAGTTCTAAAGCATCAATTCTTTGGCACTCAGCTTTCTTCACAGTCCAACTCTCACATCCATACATGACCACAGGAAAAACCATGGCCTTGACTAGACAGACATTTGTTGCCAAAGTAATGTCTCTGCTTTTCAATATGCTATCTAGGTTGGTCATAACTTTCCTACCAAGGAGCAAGCGTCTTTTCATTTCATGGTTGCAGTCACCATCTGCAGTGATTTTGGAGCCCATAAAAATAAAATCTGCCACTTTCCACTTTTTCCCCATCTATTTCCCATGAAGTGATGGAACCAGATGCCATGATCTTCGTTTTCTGAATGTTGAATTTTAAGCCAACTTTTTCACTCTCCTCTTTCACTTTCATCAAGAGGCTTTTTAGTTCCTCTTCACTTTCTGCCATAATGGTGGTGTCATCTGCATATCTGAGGTTATTGATATTTCTCCCGGCAATCTTGATTTCAGCTTGTATTTCTTCCAGTCCAGCATTTCTCATGATGTACTCTGCATAGAAGTTAAATAAGCAGGGTGACAATATACAGCCTTGACGTACTCCTTTTCCTATTTGGATCCAGTCTGTTGTTCCATGTCCAGTTCTAACTCTTGCTTCCTGACCTGCATATAAGTTTCTCAAGAGGCAGGTCAGGTGGTCTGGTATTCCCATCTCTTTCAGAATTTTCCACAGTTTATTGTGATCCACACAGTCAAAGGCTTTGGCATAGTCAATAAAGCAGAAATAGATGTTTTTCTGGAACTCTCTTGCTTTTACCATGATCCAGCGGATGTTGGCAATTTGATCCCTGGTTCCTCTGCCTTTTCGAAAACCAGCTTGAACAACTGGAAGTTCACGGTTCACATATTGCTGAAGCCTGGCTTGGAGAATTTTGAGCATTACTTTACTAGCATGTGAGATGAGTGCAATTGTGTGGTAGTTTGAGCATTCTTTGACATTGCCTTTCTTTGGGATTGCAATGAAAACTGACCTTTTCCAGTCCTGTGGCCACTGCTGAGTTTTCCAAATGTGCTGGCATATTGAGTGCAGCACTCTCACAGCATCATCTTTCAGGATTTGGAATAGCTCCACTGGAAGTCCATCACCTCTACTAGCTTTGTTTGCAGTGATGCTTTCTAAGGCCCACTTGACTTCACATTCCAGGATGTCTGGCTCTAGGTCAGTGATCACACCATCGTGATCATCTGGGTCGTGAAGATTTTTTTTGTACAGTTCTTCTGTGTATTCTTGCCACCTCTTCTTAATATCTTCTGTTTCTGTTAGGTCCATACCATTTCTTTCCTTTATCGAGCCCATCTTTGCATGAAATATTCCCTTGGTATCTCTAATTTTCTTGAAGAGATCTCTAGTCTTTCCCATTCTGTTGTTTTCCTCTAATTCTTTGCATTCACTGAGGAAGGCTTTCTTATCTCTCCTTGCTATTCTTTGGAACTCTGCATTCAGATGCTTATATCTTTCCTTTTCTCCTTTGCTTTTCACTTCTCTTCTTTTCACAGCTATTTGTAAGGCCTCCCCAGAGAGCCATTTTGCTTTTTTGCATTTCTTTTCCATGGGGATGGTCTTGATCCCTGTCTCCTGTACAATGTCACAAACCTCATTCCATAGTTCATCAGGCACTCTATCTATCAGATCTAGTCCCTTAAATCTATTTCTCACTTCTACTGTATAATCATAAGGGATTTGATTTAGATCATACCTGAATGGTCTAGTGGTTTTCCCTATTTTCTTCAATTTAAGTCTGAATTAGACCATTAGCATCAGTCAATAACATGTCCTCTAGAAACCCTCCAAAGGCCAGGGGAGCAACAGGAGCCTTTAAGGAAACCAGAAATCCACAGACATGCTTTAAATTCTACCAGGTATCACTGAATCAGCAAGAGCAGTAGGTTGAGAAAATAATTATGTTGTCCACAGCTATATTGCCCAGGGCTAGGTTCTTTCCAACCTTTCTTTTTATTTGTTATGTTGTTTAGTCGCCCAGTCGTGTATGACTCTTCGTGAACCCATGGACTGCAGCACCCCAGGCTTCCCTGTCCTTCACTATTTCTCGGAGTTTGCTCAAACTCATGTCTATTGAGTTAGTGATGCCATCCAACCATCTCACTGTCTGCCTCCCTCTTCTCTTGCCTTCAGTCTTTACCAGCATCAGGGTCTTTCCCAGTGAGTCGGCTTTTTGCTTCACATGGCCAAATATTGGAGCTTCAGCTTCAGCATCAGTCCTTCCAATGAATATTCAGGACTGATTTCCTTTAGGATTGACTGGTTTGATCTCCTTGCTGTACAGGGGACTCGCAAGAGTCTTCTCCAGCACCATAGTTTGAAAGCATCAATTCTTTGGTGCTCAGCCTTCTTTATGGTCCAATTCTCACATCTGTACATGACTACTTGAAAAACCATAGCTTTGACTAGACAGACCTTTGTCAGAAAGGGACGTCTCTGCTTTTTAATATGATATCTAGATTTCCCATAGCTTTTCTTCCAAGGAGCAAACATCTTCTAATTTCATGGCTGCAGTCACTGTCCGCAGTAATTTTGGAGCCCAAGAAATTAAAGTCTGTCACTGTTTCCATTATTTCCCCATCCACTTGTCACAGAGTCTTAGGACTGGATGCCATGATCTTAGTTTTTTGAATGTTGGGTTTTAAGCCAGCTTTTTCACTCTCATCTTTCACCCTCATCAAGAGGCTCTTTAGTTCCTCTTTGCTTTCTGCCATTAGGGAGGTATCATCTGCTGGATTTCCAATGAATGGACTGATTGATAGACTTGTAACTGTTCCACTTGTAGTTATGTTTGGCATAACTCTGTGCTTTCCTATAAGGTGTACCATTAAGTTAATCTCTCACTGTCGTTGTTTAGTTGCCAAGTTCTGTCCTACTTTTTGTGACCCAATGGACTGTAGTCCCCCAGGCTCCTTGGCCCATGGGATTTCCCAAGCAAGAATACTGAAGTGGGTTGCCATTTCCTTCCCAAAGTCAATCTCTAACCTTACCCAAAACCATAACAAGGAAAGGAATCCTGCCTAGAATCATGCATTCAAACAAAGATCTTATTTCTAATACACATACCAATATATATTTGGCATCCTAAAGGATGCTGCCCCATCCCCACATAGTATCCTTCAAGCTGTGCTCCAACAGTGCTTTTAGCAAACCATTACAAACCTCTAAACCGCTGACAACTTCTGGATGGTATGGTATGTGATATAACGAGTGAATCTCATGGTCAAGAGTCAACTTCACTCCCATACCTGTGCTTCTGTAAAGTGGGTCTCTTGGTCCAAAGCAATGTTCTCTGGGATTCCATGCTGGTGGATCAAGCACTCTGTAAGTCTTCAGTTAATGGTGCAGCAAAGATAACTCCACACCTCAGTGTGCCTCTTTCTGGGAGAACAAATCACTAACTCTTCCAAGCTAAAAGGCTCTGTTGTAGTCAACTTCTCATCAGGGGCCAACTGGTCTCCTCAAGAAATGCTGCCATAATGGGGACTGAGGAAGATCTCTGCTGCCAGCAACTTGAACATTTCACAATAGCAGCAGCTAAGTCAGTCTTGGTAACTGAGAGTTGGAGAAAGAAATGGTAACCCACTCCAGTATTCTTGCCTGGGAAATCCCGTGGACAGAAGTGCCTGGGAGACTACAGTCCATGAGGCTGCAAGAGTCGGACATGCCTGAGTGACTAAACCACCACCAGCACTGGGAGTGTGTCCTGCTGGACCCAGCTCTCTCCTCCATGTCTGCCATCTCAGCCTCCAATTTCATGAGCCCATCCTGACAGCACTAGGTGGCCAATTTCAGAGGCTGGCAAACACCAGTTAGTCAGGTGATTTTTGTCTACTTTATTGGTGACTGCCTCTTCCAAGAAAGATGTTCCCTGGTGGGTGTAACATACAAAGATCTCCACACTTTGTGCCCACTCCCATATGTTAATCCACTTGCCTTTACTCCAGACTTCCTTGGCCTTCATCTTTCCTTTTTTCCGCTTCCAGATCCCTAACCAGACATCTATATATCTTCTAATCTCCAACTATTTTTCTTTCCCCACAAAGTGGTTCACCAGGAGGATTTTTCCTTACCACCATATTTAAGACCACCCTGAAGCCTTAGTGCAGCTGCCGTTTATTTTCATCTTATACCCACACATTAAGCCAGCCCTTCTGTAAAATTAAGCTCAGGCTTTTTACTCCTGTGTCAGGACTCCTCGTATGGCCATAGGCCCAAGCTGAAGAAAGAACACTGGTGCAACCAAGGTGGATGACGGCTGGGCTATCTGCTCATGCAGTTTACTTCCAACCCAAAAGAGTTTGTGCCCATTCTTCATGGCAAAATGATCAAAACACACTAATTTGTCATTTATTTCTGCAGATATGTCCTGTCATGACCACCCCCCCACCCCCACTGCAGATATCTAAACATTTTTCAGAAATGGATGGCCCCTGATTCTGCAATATTTATCTTCCCACTTTCTGGAGCTTATGTTTCCTCTCTAAGCTTCCCATGTGGCTACCATTTACTCATCTCACTAATCAGCATAACTAATCATCAATACAATGAATGGATACGATGATCTACAGGATGCTAAGATGCTCCAAGTAAGTTTGGACTTCCAGAAGATCCCCTGTAGAAGGGAATGGCAACCCACTGCAGGATTCTTGCCTGGAGGATTCCGTGGACAGAGAAGCCTGGCAGGGTATAGTCCATGGGGTCACAAAGAGCCCGACACAACTGAGTGGCTAACACATGTTACAAGAGAGGGTAGAAGACAGCCCTAAGGCAAATATGCAAATGTACATTGTTCATTCATTCCATTTGAACACAGTTTTCTGATTATGATTTAACAAACAAAATAGCATGCATTTGCTCAAATCAGTGGCTGCATAGCACTGCCTGATGTCCTGTTAATCTGTGCTAGCTAAGACACCAGTCCTGTCTGGGATGAGGACTGATCAGAGCTATAACTTGGTTGATCTTGCTGTAGTTTGCAGTCAATCTATAGGATCCATTCATTGCTGGAGGGGTCAATCAGGTGAAGTAAATAAATGTGATGGGACCACCACCCCTTCTTTCTTTAGATAAGGAGACAATGACCTTTGGCTATGAAGACTCAGATGGCAATTATTATTTAAGATTTTTCAGACCAAACATGGTCTCTGTGACATATTTTTATTTATAACACCTTAAAAATAGAAAAACTGTAATCAGCTTGCAGACTGTACAAAAACTGACCACACACAAATTTTGCCCAGATGCGTAGTTTTTCAACCCCTTCTTCAGATCCTTCAGTTCAGTACAGTTCAGTCGCTCAGTCATGTCCGACTCTTTGTGACCCCATGAATTGCAGCACGCCAGGCCTCCCTGTCCATCACCAACTCCCGGAGTTTGCTCAAACTCACGTCCATCGAGTCGATGATGCCATCCAACCATCTCATCCTCTGTCGTCCCCTTCTCCTCCTGCCCCCAATCCCTTCCAGCATCATAGTCTTTTCCAATGAGTCAACTCTTCGCATGAAGTGGCCAAAGTACTGGAGTTTCAGCTTTAGCATCATTCCTTCCAAAGAAATCCCAGGGCTGATCTCCTTCAGAATGGACTGGTTGGATCTCCATGCAGTCCAAGGGACTCTCAAGAGTCTTCTCCAACACCACAGTTCAAAAACATCAATTCTTCAGCGCTCAGCTTTCTTCACAGTCCAACTCTCACATCCATACATGACCACTGGAAAAACCATAGCCCTGACTAGACAGACCTTTGTTGGCAAAGTAATGTCTCTGCTTTTGAATATGCTATCTAGGTTGATCATAACTTTTCTTCCAAGGAGTAAGCGTCTTTTAATTTCATGGCTGCAATCACCATCTGCAGTGATTTTGGAGCCCAAAAAGATAAAGTCTGCCACTGTTTCCACTGTTTCCCCATCTATTTCCCATGAAGTGATGGGACCAGATGCCATGATCTTCATTTTCTGAATGTTGAGCTTTAGGTGACACTAATATCTGTCACTCTTTCACACTCAGGTGTGATACAGTATGTTATTGATTTTTCACCTGGGTTCTGGTAGTAGGTAGTTTCAGAGGTTTTCTCTCTGTGACCTTTCCATCTATAATAGATTTTATCACTCAGAAGAAGACCCAATATGGGGATTGTGCTAATTGCCAAGCATGTTAATCCCAATTACACATTTATTTGAGGACTGGAGAAATGGGTCTCTGGGAAGGTCTTCAGACTCACTGAACTCTGTCCAAGTTTCCATTTATTATCTGAACCCTATGATTTATTAGCCTTGTATACTTTTGATTTTTAGTCTACAATTTTGTATTTTTAGTCTACGATTTTTAAGTCACTTAGTCATGTCCAACTCTTTGCAACGCCATGGACTATATAGTCCATGGAATTCTCCAGGCCAGAATACTAGAGTGGGTAGCCTTTCCCTTCTCCAGGGGATCTTTCCAACCCAGGGATTGAACCCAGGTCTCCTGTATTGCAGGTGAATTCTTTACTAGCTGAGCCACAAGGGAAGCACAAGAATACTAGAGAGGGTGCTGCTGCTGCTGCTGCTAAGTCACTTCAGTCGTGTCTGACTCTGTGCCGCCCCATAGACGACAGCCCACCAGGCTCTGCTATCCCTGGGATTCTCCAGGCAAGAACACTGGAGTGGGTTGCCGTTTCCTTCTCCAATGCATGAAAGTGAAAAGTGAAAGTGAAGTCATTCAGTCGTGTCCAACTCTTCGCGAACCCATGGACTGCAGCCTACCAAGCTCCTCCGTCCATGGGATTTTCCAGGTAAGAGTACTGGAGTGGGTTGCCATTGCCTCCTCCAACTAGAGTGGGTAGCCTATCCCTTTTCTGGTGGGTCTTCCCAACCCAGGAATCAAACTGGGGTCTCCTGCATTGCAGACAGATTCTTTACCAACTGAGCTATGAGGGAAGCCTGATATAAATATTAAGTGTTGGTAATTTGGATTTTTTATTGGTTTGTAACCTTATACATTTCATGTGAACAATATTATACTTTGATGTCTGTACACACTACAGTATGTTCACCGTCAAAGGTCTAGTTTCCATCTGTCATCATACAGTTGACCACCTTCACTCATTTCCCCCTTTTTCTACCCTGCTTCCCCTCTGGTAAGCATGACTCAGTTCTTTGTATCTACATTTGTTTCTGTTTGTTTTGCTTTATTCATTTTATTTTTTTCTGTTTTTAGAAAGGAAATCATATGCTATTTGTCATTCTCCATATGACTTAGCATAATACCTTTAAGGTTCACTCGTGTTGTTGCAAATGGCAAGATTTCATCTATTTTTATGGCTGAGAAGTAGCCCAATGTATGCATATACCACATCTTCTTTTTCCCTTAGAAAGACACTTAGGCTGTTTCCATATCTTGACTATTATAAATAATGCTGCAATGAACATAGGATTGCCAGTATTTTTTGGAATTAGTATTTCTCATATTCTTCGGATAATACCCAGAAGTGAAATAGCTGAATATTATGGTAGTTCTATTTTTAATTTTTTGAGGACTCTCCACATTATTTTCCATAGTGGCCACACCAATTTACATTCCCACCAAAAGTGGGACTATACCAACAGTGTATAAGGATTCCTTTTGGAGAAAAAGATCATCCCTCTCCAACACTTATTTCTTGCCTTTCTGCTACTAGCTATTCCAATAGCATGAGGGGATATCTCACTGTGGTTTTTATTTGCAATTCCCTAATAACTAATGACATTGAACATCTTGTCATGTACTTATTGGCCATCTACATGTTTTCTTTGGGAAAATTATTCAACTCCTCTGTCCATGTTTTTTTGTTGTATGAGTTTCTATATATATTTTGGATATTAACCACTTTTTCAGATATATCCCTTTGCAAATTTCTTCTCCTGTTCAGTATTTTGTCTTTTTAACAATTATGGTTTCTTCTGCTGTGCAGAAGAATTTAGTTTGATATAGTCATATTTATTTATTTTTGCTTTTGTTTTCCTGGCCTGAAGAGACAGACTAACATCACAGGGTATACTTCTTATGTTTTCTACTAGGAGTTTTGTAGTTTCAGGTCTTGTATTTGATTTGATTTTTATGTATGGTTGTAAGATAGTGATCTGATTTTATTATTTTTCATGTGACTCTCCAAGTTTCCCAAAGCCATTTATTGAAGAGATTATCTTTTCTTTTTATGTTCTTCACTCCTTGGTCATAAATTACGTATCCATATATTTGTAGTTTTATATCTGGGCTCTCAATTCTGTCCCATTAATCTAAGTATCTGTTTTCCTGCCAATACCATGCTGTTTTGATTGCTATGTTGTTGTTTAATCACCAAGTCATGACCAACTCTTTGAGACCCCCACGGACTGTAACCTGCCAGGCCCCTCTGTCCATCGGATTCCCCAAGCAAGAATACTGGGGTAGGTTGCCATGCCCTCCTCCGTGATCTTCCCGACCCAGGGATCAAATCTGCATCTCCTGCATTACAGATGGATTCTTTACTGCTGCACCACCGAGGAAGCCCCGTAGCTTGTAATCTTCTTTTGTTGTTGTCCTTGTCTGGTTTTGGTACCAGGGCAATTTTTTTCCTAAAATGACTTACGCATTCCCTCCTCTTCAATTTTTTGGAAGCATTTGAGAAGGATAGGTTCTAAAATTACATATTCTTTGAATGTTTGGTAAAATTCACCAGTGAAGACTTCTGGTCCCAGATTTTTCACGAGATTTTTATTATTATTTTAATCTCGTTACTAGTGATCAGTCTATTCAGATTTTCCATTTCGTCATGGTTCAGTTCGGAAGGTTGTGTGTTTTTAAAAATTTATTCTTTTCTTCTGGATTGTTCTATTTGTTGTCATATAACTGTTCATGTCTCATAATCTTTTGTGTTTCTGTGCTATCTGATGCTATTTCTCCTCTTTCATTCCTGATTTTATTTATCAGAGTACTCTCTCTTTTTCCCCTAATGAATCTAACTAAAGTTTTGTCCTTTTAAAAGACCTAACTGTTAGTTTCATCCATTTTAAATTGTCTTTTAAATCTCTATTTCACTTATTTTCACTCTGATATTTATTATTTTCTTCCTTCTTCGGACTTTGGGCTTATTTGTTCTTCTTTTTCTAGTTTCCTTAAATGTAAGTTTATATTGTTTATTTGAGATTTTTCTTGTTTCTTGAGGTAGACCTGTATTGCCGTAAACTTCCTTCTTAGTACCACTTTTACTGCATTTGACAGATTTCGGTGTATTTTTATTTTCCTTTGTCTTCAGGTATCTTTTAGTGTGTCCTATGAGTTCTTCATTGACCCCACAGTTGTTCAGTAACATGCTGTTTGTCTCCGCATATCTCTAACTGTTCCAGCTTTCTTCTTTTTAGTTAATCTCTAGTTTCATATTCCCGTGATTGGGAAGGATGCTTAATATAATCTTAGTCTTCTTAAGTTTATTGACTTCTTTTGTGTCCCAACACACGGTCTCTCCTCGAAATTATTCCATGTACACTTGAAAAGAATATATATTCTGCTGCATTTGGATTGAAATATTCTTTATAATTTTCTTCCTTGGAGAAGGCAATGGCACCCCACTCAAGTACTCTTGCCTGGAAAATCCCATGGATGGAAAAGCCTGATAGACTACAGTCCATGGGGTGGCAGAGTCAGACACGACTGAGCGACTTCACTTTCACCTTCATTCTTTATAAATCTTTCAAGTCCACTGGTCTAAAGTTTGTTTAAGGCTGCTCTTTGCTTGTTGACTTTCTGTCTGGATGAGCTATCCACTGATGTAAGTGGGGTGTTAATGTTTCCTGCTAGTATTGTGTTGCATTGATTTCTCTTGCTAGGGTTGTTAGTAATTGCTTTATTCCTTTTGATGCTCCTATATTAGGTGCATATGTATTATTTACTGTTAAGCTTTTTTGATTGATTATCCCCTTTATCATTATATAGTATCCATCTTTGTCTCTTACTACATTTTTGGCTTGAGGTCTACTTTTTCTAATATGAGCATGCCTACCATCTCTTTCTTTGGGCAGCAGTTTGCTTGGAAATTCCTCTTCCATTCCTTCACTTGGAGCCCATACTTGTCTGTAGAGTTGAGATGAATCTTCTGGAGTTAGCATATAGTTAGGTCTTGTCTTTTAATTCATCCAGCACTCTGTGTCTTTTGATTAGTGGATTCAGTCCACTTCCATCTAGGGTGACTATTAATAAATGAGGACTCATTTATTAATATCATTTTATCTTTAGTTTTTATGTTGTTCTATACCTCCGTTGTTTCTTTTCCTTTGTATTTCCATCTGCCATTTTAGTTTGGTGGTCTTCTATAATATTTTCTTTCCTCTTTTTTTTTAATGTTTCATATCTTTGTTCTAAATTTATGTTTTATGGCTACCATAAAGTTTGTATAAAATATCTCATAGATAAAATAGTCCTCTTTATACTGATAGCATCTGTTCTTCATTTGCCTGTAAAAGTTCTATCTTTTTCTTCTTTTATGTCTTGTTGTCTCAAATTATCCCATTTTATGTTGTGAATTTGTTACCTAATTGAAGTATCTATAGTTATTTTTACTGCTTTTTTCCCTATAATCTTAAGCTATAATTGTTTAACAACCTATGCTGATCTAGAGTTGTAACTTCTGATTCTATCTTTTCATCACCATACTCAAAGTTTTGTGTACTTCTGCCTTTTCATAAGGCTTTATTTCTTCTTTTTATCTGAATGATAACTTTGCTGGATAAAGTATTCTTGGCTGACAGTTTTTATCTCTCAACATTTCAAGTATGTCATTCCACTCTCTTTCAGCCTGTAGAGTTTCTGCTGAGAAATCTGCTGATAGTTTACTGGAGATTCTCTTGTGGGTTATTATTCTTTATCCCCCACTGCTTTTAAAATTCTTCCTTTGTCCTTGACTTTAGACAGTTTTAATATATGTGTCTTCAAGAAGGTCTTTTTGCATTGAAGTAATTAGGTGTTCTCTTAGCACCATGGATCTGTATATACAGTTCCTTCTCCAGGTTTGGGAAGTTCTGAGTTATTATTTCTTTAAATGAATTCTCTCCTACCTTCTCCCTCTCTTCTTCTTCTAGAATACTCATTATCCTAATATTTCCCTTCCTACTAGAATTTGGATAATTCCTGTAGAATTTCTTTATTTTTTGGATCTTATTCTCTCTCCTCTTTTACCTGTATGGTTTCTAGGTTCCTATCTTTCAGCTTATTCATTCTGTCTTTCATATGTGCTCTGTTTCCAGTATTTTCTAATACATGCTTCATCTCATTTATTCAGCTTCAGAATTCCTATTTGGATCTTAGAGTTTTAATCATCTTGTTAAAGTATTCATTCTGTTCACTAACTTTATTCCTGATTTCACTAAACGGCCTTTCTGGGTTTTCTTGCAGCACCTTATGTTTCTTCATGACAGCTATTTTGAATTCTCTAGCAGTTAGATTGTAACACCCCACGAGTTTAGTTTGATTTTTGGAGAATGATATTGTGTTACTGTGGTTCTTCATGGAGCTTGAAGAGTTTCTCCTCCTTTGGTGCATTTGAAGTAGTAAACACCTTCTTTTTTTTTTTAATTTTTATTTTATTTTATTTTTAAACTTTATACTATTGTATTGGTTTTGCCAAATATCGAAATGAATCCGCCACAACACCTTCTTTAAGCAAAGCTTTTTTCATATTCTAATAATTCAATGGGTTAGTGATTAGAAACCTTTCTTTTATTTTCCAGTAGGTGGCGCTACAGCACCAAGGTTTTTGTTTTTGTTTTCTCTTACCTGAGTTGCCTCTGGTTGTATTTGAGTCAGCACTTTCTACTCTCCACCACCTCTGACAGAGGCTTCACCCAGTACCTTAGCTGCCATCACTTGTGCCTCTGGGGTTATTGGTACCTCTCTGCTGTCTCTGTCTGAAGCACACGGATGAGAGTCACTTCCACTGTGTCTGGGGTCTCCTGGGTGACAGACTGTAAGGTGACATACTGTATTATGTAAGGAAAGAGCTGGTTCTAGCAGAGCCCTTGGGTGGGTGAATCTGCGTACAAGCACTCTAAGAGTTTTACTCTGTCACAGTCCCACAGGTCTCATGGCAGGAGTCCTATTGATTGATAAAGCCAGAAATTTGGGGGCGGGCTTGTGTTTCAGTGACAGTCTTAAAAATTGTGGTGGTTGATAAGGGGTATAAACCCTTTGATCCTTGCAGAGAAGTTTTGGAGCTTGGGTTCCCTCCCAGGTGTGTTACCATGCCAGAGGCAGGGTTTATAGCAAGTCTGTGTCTCAGCCTCTCCTATCCACTTTATTGTGGTTTCCCTTTTGTTTACCTAATGAGAAGGGATTGTTTGTCAGTTTTTAGGGTTTCCTTAGGGGCTTCCCAGGTGGCACAGTGGTAAAGAATCAGTCTCCCGCAGGAGATGCAGATTCAATCGATTGGTCTGGAAGATCCCCTGGAGGAGGAAGTGGCAACCCACTCCACTATTCTTGCTTGGAAATTTCAGTCCTTGGGATCTCAAAGAGTTAGACAAACAACTGAGCATGCACAGGATCAGAGCCAAGCTTGACTGATTTAACAACCAGACTAGGGCACAAGGCAAAGATGGCTCACAACAGATAGGACAGCCAGGCCACGTGGAGGGTCAGCTGTCACTCCCAACCCCGAGCTTCAGCAAGCTGGTTAACACCTCTGCATTAGAGCCATTTCATAGAAATGACGATCAGCCTGGCCATCTTTCCAGGGAGAATGCGGGTGTCTACCTCCTCAGCTCTCAATCAGAATCAGGATTTTTTCTGAGGAAGTTATAGTATATATAGATGTAGATTCCACGTGTCCATGGGCAGGGATTTCTCATGTCATCATCTTGAATCAGAACAGAACTTACTTACCTTATTAATCCCTTCCCTGATGTAGCAGGTTCCCCGTTACCACTTGATCGCACAACACCTTTCCAGACTCTAACATGAATCACAAAACTATCGTTAACTTACAGAATCTCAACTCTGAGAGAGGGTTATAGTGATGAAGAGGCAGAAAGTCTTCAGATGTTTCTCCCCCATAAATGCACGGGATGGTTCTCACTGCATGCTTGCAGTGTCGCGTGCCTGAATCTGCTGACACGTGCATGTCTTTCTAGACTGTATGCCACTGATATTATACAACCTTTAACTGTCATTTGACAAAAGCATTTTGCCAACTGCTTTTCTGCTTTCTCTCGTGTCATAGACATTGGCATTATTTTTGTGGCAAGTTTTAAAGTTTTCTCAGAAATGGTATCTTTAATATCAGATTTTTCCGTGCATGTGTTACTCTGTCATGTGCCACTCTTTGTGACCCCATGGACTGTAGCCCACCAGGCTCCTCTGTCCATGAGGATTTTCCAGGCAAGAATACTGGAGTGGGTTGTCATGCCCTCCTGCAGGGGATTTTCCTAATCCAGAGATCGAACCCAAGTCTCCATATTGCAGACAGATTCTTTACCATTTGAGCCACTAGGGAAGCGCTTTGCCCTGGTGAATATAATTATGGCTACTTGGAAATCTGGGGGCTCATCACTATCTTTAGCAACAAAGTTTATGCATTTCTTACTGCAAATCAATGACTTGTATTTGTTTTGGACTAGAGAACCCATCCTACCTTGGTTTATAATTACACAAAGGCTTCCAACGCATTATTCCTGTATCTGACAAAATTTATAACAGCACTCAGAGAACAAGGGTCTCCTGCTGTAACAATATCTCATTTTTAGATATCTACCCTGCATCCTATTTACATTGTTTTGTGCTGAACGGTAACAACTTGCAGATCTACTCCAGTGTATAAATATTCATATTTACTATGGATATCAAAATCTGTTTATTTATGTAATGTTTAAATAATATTTAAATCTTATTAATCATAAGGGTTGCTATTTTTATCATTACTTTTACACCTTAGAAAACAGCTTTTGAGCCATAAATTCATTTTTGTGGATAAGGACTATCATAAAAATAATACTAACAATAATATATATGCAAATATAGCTAATAAACATGATTATATTACATGAAAATAATAGGTAAAATAAAGTGACTGGTGTGATCTTTATAGTAGATAGGGATCTTAAAAACGAAATGATTAAGACTATTATAATTTTTCTGGAAAATACCCATTCCCGTGTTTCAAATATGGGTAAATATGTGACTAAAATTTTATAATCACCCTTTGCTCTAAAACTGCTAAGTTTCTTGAAGAACATATAATACATAAATCACAGGCAAGAACCCCAGTACTGTCCGGACCACACGGAGCAATACAATATTAAGAGAACAGGAGAACAAGATGATTTTTTTAAGTGTCTGTGAAAAGGAAATTCTACAGTTGAATTTATAAAACTGTTTAATAGAGGCAGTGATGTTACCAAAGAATTTCTGTAATTCAATGTTTGCATTCATCTAAGAAATACATATTCAGACTATATTCTTTGCCACACTATGGAGTTAGAGATGAATAGTCATTATGATAAGGCAATGGCACCCCACTCCAGTACTTTTGCCTGGAAAATCCCATGGATGGAGGAGCCTGGTAGGCTGCAGTCCATGGGGTCATGAAGAGCACGACTGAGTGACTTCACTTTCACTTTTCACTTTCATGCATTGGAGAAGGAAATGGCAACCCACTCCAGTGTTCTTCCTGGAGAATCCCAGGGACAAGGGAGCCTGGTGGGCTGTGGTTATGGGGTCGCACAGAGTCGGACACGACTGAAGTTACTTAGCAGCCATTATGATCTAATAAGACAGCACGTATGGAAATGAATGGTTTGAGTGAATATACCTCAACAGAAATTATTGTTTGGAAGTTGGATCTTATTTAGAAATCAAACCAAGTAGAGGTCATTTAGTACCTATGCTTATAAGGACTTAAAAACCCAGAACTTTAAAGGGCATTTGGAGATCATGTAGTGAAAACTCTGTGACTGTTACATATCTATGCTCTTCTTTAATACCTCACAAGTAATCATGGAAATGCCTCCTGAAGCAGCCTAGTACCGTTTTAGACAAATCTGATTTTCAAGAAATAAAATTAAACATCCATATCACCTAGTATAAAGTATTTCTTTATATAAAGATAAATATCAGTCTCCACCTCTAATGTCCTCTTGTTGATCACGATCAACCATCCAAGTGCAGGCTATATCTGTTCTAACTTCTGTATGGCAGCCCTAGAAATATTTAAAAACAATTACTGTGTCTGCCTTTAGTCTTTCTATCTACAGGTTAGTCATAGTTGCCAAGCCTTCCTCGTCTAGTCTTCATTCTCCAAAAGCACTCTACTCTGTCAGTAGCCCACTTAAGCCATGATAACCGAAGTGAGCAGATCCAAGCGTGGTCTTAACTTCACTTAGCAAAATGGGAACATCCCTTGCCTTTTTCAGAACAAAAATGTTTTCATTAATCTGTTTAGGATTTCACTTTTCTGATACAGCCACATCATACTGGTGATTCTGAGTTTTCAGCTAACTATAACCTTTTTCACATGCATGGCTGGTAAACCACATCTTCTCCAGATGGATAAGGAAACCTGTACCCTTTTATATTCACGCAAAAGTAAAAACATGTACATCCAAAATGATCACTGCATATATGTTTTGGACATATATGTTTTTACTTCTGCATGAGTATAAAGGGGTATAGAATTTCCTCCTTAAATTTAATTCTAAACATTTCACCCTCTCATTTCATGCTCATAAGAACTCTCAAGATTCTGATTCTGACATTGGCTGTAATACAGCCCCAATTTTGTGTCATCTGAATACAGTAAAAGATCAGTTCTTATTCCATATAATTATCTAACCAAAAATAATGATCCTGATATGAAAAGATGCCATAATGATGTTGCAAAAATATAATGAATATGACTGCTCAGAAAATGTCTACAGAGATCTTCCTCCCAGTCAACATAAGTTTATCAACACTTTTCCATAGCATCTATTCAACAGAAACTAATGTGCCTTACTGTCCCATTAACTAATTGTTTCTTGTCTTACAAGAGGTCTTGGGAGATGCTGACAGAGCATTGTTATAAAATCCAGCTATTCTGAATCTACCTCATTCCCTAATTCAGTAAATTGATAACACTGGTGAAAATATGGGTTTCTAGATTGTAGAAAAACATAGTTCTTCACTAAGTTGAAGAATGAGCTCAAAGAAGGTTTGAGAGTACCTTAAAATCATAATATAGATGGTAAATTTGTTTCATTAAAATAAAAGAGAAAATGAAATACTTATGAATCAATTCAAAGAATTAATTGAAACTGTGGTTATGACCAGTAAGCAATGCCCTGGCTGGACTTGCAGACAGCTTACTTTTCCTTTACTTTAGAGATATAGTTGACTGGAATTTGGAGTTTGTAATAAAGAAAGATAAGAGTTTGCCAGTTCTGAAAGGGCACTTTTTTTTTTCCACTGTATATGTCTGGTTTATTTCACTTACATAATGAAATCCAGGTCCATCCATGCTCTCCCAATTGGAATAATTTCCAATTGGAATGATTTCCTTCCTTTACATAGATGAGTAATATTCCATATTATTATATATTATTATGTTTATATATATATGTACACACATACATAAACATATGTGTCACACTTTCTTTATCCATTCATCCATCTATAGACATTTATGTTGTTTTCTTGTCTTGGCTGTTGTGAATAATGTTGCAATGAACAATGGGAATTCAGCTATCGCTTCAGGATAATTCCTTGAATTATTCCTTAAATTCCTTTGGATAAATACCCAGAAGTGAGAATGCTGGATCACATGGTAGCTCTATGTTTAATTTTTAAGGAACTTCCATAGTGGCTGTAGCATTTTCATCCCATGAACAGTGTACAGGGTTCCCTTTTCTCCACATCTTTACTAACACTTGTCATTTTTAATTGTATTTTATATGGTCATCCTAGCAGGTGGGTAGGTACTACTGTACTATCTCATTGTGATTTTGATTTATATTTCCCTGATGATTAGTGATGTGGAGCACCTTTTCGTGTACTTTTTATGTCTTTTTTGGAACAGTATCTATTTAGGTTCTTTGCCCATTTTAAAATTGCATTATTTGTTATATTGCTGTTGAACTATAGGAATCCTTATATAGTTTGGATATTAACTCCTTAGCAGATACATGGTTTGCAAATATTTTCTCCTGTTCTTAGGTTGCCTTTTCATTTGGTTTATTGTTCCCTGAAAAGGTACTTTCTGTTTCACACAGCAGATGTGGAAGTGGCATTCAAACTACAATATCTTTCTATAATTAAAAGAGTGTGTATTGTCTTTTGACTGTCTCATATCTGTGTCATCCAGTCTAATTTTCAATTGACTCCTACAGCCCCTGCCTTTTTACACTGAGACTCTATTTAAGCTTTGGCAGAGGTCTCAAAGCTTAGATGATGTTTAACCATTAAAGAGAAGGAAGGCAGCAGGGAGGGGGTGGCCCGTTCTTTCCCCTGTCACCCTAGCCTTCAGCACAAAGCGCACACAACAGAACAAGAGAGCTTTAAGAAGCCACCAGGAATCACAAGATTAAATGACAAGCAGATAACATAAATGAAGAAGAAGACAGGTTAGGAAACTGGAGAATAAAACCTCCCACTAAAAAGAATGTTTACACAGATCCGCCAACCAATGCCACATAGGATCACAGGCTTAACATTACCAAGTCTTTTGATTATTTTCAAGACAAGCCAGAAATCTGTGTTTTTATGTGCTAGGTACCACTGCCTGATGTAGCACCAAAAAGGGTAGCAGACAGCTGAGTGCTGAGGATTTGCTCTAAGTACTAAGTCATAGGGCGTGCTAAGTCACTTCAGCTGTGTCTGACTCTTTGCGACCCCATGGACTATAGCCCATCGGGTTTCTCTGTCCGTGAGATTTCCCAGGCAAGAATATTGGAGTGAGTTGCCAGCCCTCCTCCAGGGAATCGTCCCAGCCCAGGGATAAAACCTGCCTCTCTTATGTCTCCTGGCAGGCAGGAGACGTTTACCATCTTTACCACTTGCACCACCAGGGAAGTCCATGTCCTAGGGAGAGGGGATAGAAAACCATGGTTTCCCACGCTATGGGCTTGGCTAGTAACCACAGTTCTCCAAGATAAAATGAGGCAAAAACTCAGACTGGTAGTACAGAGTGTGAGATTAACTGAGAGTTGTGCTTAGTTGCTAAGTCGTATCTGACCCTTTGTGACCCCCTGGACTGCAGCCCTCCAGACTCCTGTGTCCATGGGGATTCTCCAGACAAGAATACTGGAGTGGGCTGCCATGCCCTCTTCCAAGGGATCTTCCCAACCCAGGGATCGAACCCAGGTCTCCCACATTGCAGGCAGATTCTTTACTGTCTGAGCCACCAGGCAAGCTCCTAGTACAGCTCACAGTTTAGTAAGAAGTTAGAAAATAAACACAACACGATATGAATAATGATACTTGTGCACATGAATTTGGAAATTAAATTTCCTGAGGGACTTTTTGAATGTCAATATTATGTATTCATTTTTAAATGATCATGCTAAAATCATAGAGAGTAATATATGGATATTTATATCAAGCAGTTCTTGAGCCTTCTCCTCTCAAGTATTTAATCTATAGAGTATTTTCCTTTCTTCCTATTATTAGTACCATCTTATTCTTCATTTCCAATTATTAGTCACTTTGCTGTATTTTGTGTGCCATGTTAAGCCACCGTAAATCATATTCTGAAAAAAAATAGATTGTACAAGTGAGTAAATGTGGGGAGATTGGTGAAAGGAAGAGAAATAGAGAATAAAAAAAAAATAAAACATGTCTTTTTATTTCTTTCAGTGGCCCTTTAAGAAGCAAAATAGATTTGATAAGATCTGTCTTTTTCTCCCACTTACGTTATGTGTGGTTTCCTGAATTAGTAAGGAGATATTAAAGGATTCTTCTTTCAGGGAAATATTTGTTCACCCCTAAGAGAGTTCCTCTTAAATAAGTCAGTAGAGAGTAGACAGCCTTACTAGAGTATCTGGTGAAAAGTTCATACTAGGTAGAAAGGATTTAGAAAACTTCACAAAGATGGCCAGACAAACAAGTATTATGAGTCATTTAAATGCTCTGGTTAGAAATATTACGTAAAAAGAGAAATGTTGAGAAGTGTTGAAAAATTGTTTCATGAACCCAGAGGAATGATGACTGAAATAATACAGACAGACTTGGATGAAGAGCTCTGTTTTCTTCCCAGAACTATCTTGATATACTTGGAGGTCTGAGATGGGTTCTAAATGAAGATGAGATTTCTTTATGGAAAAAATAAGAAAATTTCTTAAGGGAGAAAACTTACAGGACTGATTCAAAGCATGTGCCTATTTGTCAACGACGGTATAATTTTTCACAACTGTTTATGCAACTGTCCGCTGAGACAGACGATCATAATTACAGAGAAAGGCATAACTAGGCAGTGAAAAGAGTGCATCAGGTCAGTTAAAAGGCAGGTTCAAGTCCCAGGACTGTCACCTACAACTATCTGGGTGACTTTGGAAAGGTCATTTCACTTTTATAAGCCCCATTTCTCAATCTTTAAAACAAGGATAGTAACAATAACTAGGATTTTGGATGACTACAGTAATCAAATGATATAAAAAGGTACAAAAGTAATACAAAGAATGGTAGTGAACATATTTCCACAGTGTCAAATTAGTCAATGAAATGATCATTTGTTTGGGGTCCTATCATGGTTATCATAAGAGAACATAAGATTATATCAACCTTTATATATTGTCTGTATCTTAATTTTATCCCTGTGAAACTATTAAGTTTTAATAAGTAAAAGTAGATTGAGCAGTAGTGGTTGTTCTCACCACAATAAAAGCCTGTTTTCTAATACCCTGAAATTAGTACAGGATTAATATCTGAAATGTTTCTGGTGTGGGAAGAGCAATTTCTTTTCTGTCAGCTGCACATAATAAATAAGTGTGTATAAATGTGTATTTGTTTATCAGATTCAAGGTATGTGGTTTGATAAAATCTGTCTTTTCCTTCCACTTACATTGTGTGGTTTACTGAATTTGTAAGGAAATATTAGAGGATTCTTCTTGCAGGGAAACATTTGTTCTCCCCTGTGAGAGTTCCTCTGAAATAAGTCAGTAGAGAGTAGACAGTCTTACTTAAGTAATAGATGAAAAGTTCATACTAGGTAGAAAGGATTTAGAAAATTTTACAAAGATGGCCAAACAAGTATCATGAGTCATTTAAATTCTCTGGTTAGAAATACTATGTAGAAAGAGAAATGTACTGTATCACAACCTGAAGCATTGTTCTGTTGTCAAAAAAAAAAAGATGCTTGGCGTGGTCTGGCATAGTCTTAAGAAGACTTAGAGCCTCTGTGATTGCATGCGTTTAAATGTGCCAGGACAATACATCACTCGGTAGATGTAGGTCTCTACTGAGAAGCAAACTATCTGGTCAATATCCCTCAAGTTACGTGTTTACTACCACTATCTCTCCTGAGCCAAACTGTTTCAGTTTGAATTTATCATATATTTGCTAAGTCCAAATAACCAAGCTTTTATGCTTGAGCTTATTGGCTTCCTACTCAACTTTCAAAATCACATCCATAACCCTCTCTTTTGGAATTCTCCAGGCAAGAATACTAGAGTGGGTAACCACTGCCTTCTCCAGGGGATCTTTCTGACCTGGGAATCAAACCTGGGTCTCCTGCATTGCAGGCAGATTCTTTACCATCTGAGCCACCAGAGAAGCCCAATTAAATAATACAGTTCGATTCAGTTGTGAAGATTCATTGATTACTTTACTTTGAAAACACTAATGTGAGATCAGAAAGACAGGAAAATTTCACACAATGCTGATTACATAAAATAAGATAGAGGGAGAGGGAAGCTCCAAAACTATTTATTCATCATTGGCTAATAACATTTTAATAATGGATTTGCTGAACTGAACCCAACCATCAGTTGCCAGATCAGCTCTCTTGTAAATACACTGTCAAAGCCGTCAGCTCTTCCAAGTGCTCCGTTATCTTTGGCACCAGGTGAGATGTTCTTCTATTGGTATACTGGATGTAAGAAACTGGGAGTAGAAAGCAAATAAATCAGTTGGATAACTGCATCAAAATAAATCATGGTTTTCAAACATCTAATTAAAATAGTTGGTAACCAAAATACAACTCAATATGTACTGTGTCAGTCTCAACTAACTCACTCTATCCACAGAATTGCTATTACAAACCATAGCCACGGTGACTTTATTGAACTCCAAGAAACATCCTCCTTGTACCCAAGTATAAGCAGAGAGTTACACTGAAAACTGATGAGTATAGGACATTTCCCAAACTCCAATGGGGAGGGAAAAGTTCCTAGAAATTCTATTTCTTAAGAGCTTGACAAAAATCCAACAGTCATTGTATGTGTGGATATATATACATATCTGTACATATACACACATATACATATACATATACATGTACGCCTTGAGTTAAAACCATATAGTCTTTACAATAGTCTTCCCAGGTGGCTCTAGTGATAAAGAACCTACCTGCCAATGCAGGAGGCATAAAAGACGCAAGTTCGATCCCTGGGTCAGGAAGATCCTCTGGAGGAGGGCATGGCAATCCACCCGAGTATTCTTTCCTGGAAAATCCCATGGACAGAGAAGCCTGGTGGGCTACTGTCCATAGGGTCACAAATTGTTGGACATGACTGAAGCAACTTAGCACAGCACATTCTTTACAATAACTTCTGGAGAGAAAAAAAGTAAAATCTCTTCTGATTATTAATTGGTCAAAATGTTTGTGGATAATGGTAGAGGAATGAATGAGTGAGTTGAATAATTTTAAATTAAAATAATTAGATCCTTATTCTACTCCGATACTCTTGCCTGGAGAATCCCATGGACAGAGGAGCCTGGTGGGCTGCAGTCCATGGGTGGCTAAGAGTCAGACACGACTGAAGTGACTTAGCAGCTTAGCAACAGCTTCTTTTTCTAACATTTTACCAATAGAATCGCTAGAATGACAAGAAATGGAATATATGTTGAAAAAACTGCTGCAAAAACAGTACATTTCAAAGGAGTATTCTCTCTGAACTAGTGCTGAAAAGAAAATGACCTAAGTGAGGACTGGCATATTTACAAGTTCACTGAGTTTGGATGAGTTATTTGGCACACAAATCCCCACTGTTATCCAAGACCCTGGGGTGTTTGGATCAAGATGGAACTTCTTAGAAAAGTCCCAGGCAAGTGTAACTTACAGTGATGCCTCCCAGCTTATAGTCCATGTCCTGCAGTGAAGATGTACTTTCTTCCTTTCAATGCACCTCAAAGCTTAGTCCAGACTTGATTCCTAAGATGAAGTTAAAGAGGCAAGTCTAATGTATATCCTTTGGGCTAAATGACCTACTAATGACCTACTCTACCTCTCTACCACTTGAATTCCCCAGAAAATTGTTCATAACCACAGTACTTCTCACTCTTGGACCCAGTGAAACATATGGACCTCACATTTGGCTTCAGTCTTTCAGATCTACCTCTAGCAAACCTATCATATTTAAAAAGTATTAAATATTCAGTTTCCCCCTTTTCTCATTTATAGTAAGCCAAGCAAGCTATCTAGGTCCAGAGGACTTGCCCACATTTGCCAAATGAGACAGAGAAGTCCTAATTCCATGCAGTCAGTATATCCTGGCTCCATGAGATACTGGAAGCCAGAATGGAAGAAAAAAGTTCTAAGAATTAATGTTTTAGAAAACTAAGAACATATCTTAGTTCCCCTGCCTTTCCCCACCCTTGAATTTACATTCATTTTCCTTAAGGTATATTTTTGCATTGTTTCCTTCATTTTCAATGCCACATTTCTAGAACAGTTGAGATTTTTTGGGAAAAGTCTGTTTTCATAAATAGTATCAACACCATAGCTAACATTAATTGAGGACTTACTGTGTGCCAGGTACTATACAGCATTCTTTTTTTCAAGCTTTATTGAGATACAATTGACATACAATGTTGTGTAAGTTTAAGGTATATGAAATGATGATTCGATGTATGTATATATTGTGAAATGATTACTACAGTAAGGTTAGTTAACACACCCATCACCTCTGATAGTTATCATTTGTGTATGTGTGAGTGTGTGTATGTGGTGAGACTTTTTAAGATATACTCTCTTATCAACTTTCAAGTGTATAATACGGTGTTGTGAACTATAGTCAACATGTGGGTTCATTACAGCCCAGAACTTACTCCACTTTTAACTATAAGATTACACCATTTGACCATCTTCACCCATTTCTCTAAACACCCACCCCAAGCCCTGGCAACCCCCAATCTAATATCTGTTTCTGTTCTTTTTTTTTTTCCACATTCCACATACAAGCGAGATAATACAGTATTTGTCTTTTTCTATCATACATAATTCCCTTAGCCAAATACCCTCATAGTTCATCTATGTTGTTGCAAATAACAAGATCTCATTTTTTATTGTTGAATAATATTCTATTGTATATATAAAGCAATTTAGATTGCTTCCATGCTTAGTCACTCAGTTGTGTCTGATTTTTTGCAACCCCATGGACTGTAGTGCGCCAGGCTCCTCTTAGCATGGGATTTTCCAGGCAAGAACACTGGAGTGGGTTGCCATTTCCTTCTGCAGGGGATTTTCCCAACCCAGGGATCATACCCAGGTCCCCTGCATTGCCGATGGCAGGCAGATTCTTTACCGTCCTAGCAACCAGGGAAGCCCAGCTTGCTTCCATGTCTTGACTATTGTAAATAATGCTGCAATGAATGTGGGGGTGCAATATTTCTTCAACATAGTGATTTCATTTCCTTCCAATGTATACCCCAGAAGTGGGATTGCTAGATCATATCGTAATACTATTTTTAATTTTTTGAGGGACTCCATACTCTTCATAGTATCTGTGCAGGCTATATCCCCACAGAGTACACAAGGATTTCTTTTCTCCAACACTTGGTATATCCCATCTTTCTGATTCTAGCCATTCTAACAGGTGTGAAGTGATATCTCATTGTGGTTTTGTTTTGCATTCCCTAATGATTACAGATGTTAACCACCTTTTTGTGTAACTATTAGCCATCTGAATATCTTCTTTGGAAAAATGTTTATTCAGCTGTTTTTAAAAGTTTGGGTTTTTGGTTTTTTCGCTATAGAATTGTATGAGTTACTTCTCTATGTTGGATATTAACACCTTATCAGATACATGGTGTATAAAGATCTTCCATTCTGCAGGCTGTCTTTCACTTAGTTGCGTTTTTTGCCATGCAATAGCTTTTTAGCTTGATGTAGTCCCGTTTGTATCTATTTGCTTTCTTTGAGTGTGCTTTAGAGGGCTTCCCAGATGGCACTAGTAGTAAAGAACCTGCTTGCCAATGCAGGAGACATAAGGGATGTGAGTTCAATCCCTGGGCCGTGAAGATCCCCTGGAGAAGGAAACGGCAACCCACTCCAGTATTCTTGCCTGGAGAATCCCATGGACAGAGGAGCCTTGAAGGCTGCAGTCCATAGCACAGTGTCAGACATGACTGAAGCAACTTAGCACATATGTTAGAGTCATATCCATAAACTCATTAACAAAACTAATATCAAGGAGGCTTTTCCTTTATTTCCAAAGGTTTTATGGTTTCAGGAATTACATTCAAGTCTTTAATCCATTTTGAGTTCATTTTTATGAGTGGTATAAGACAGTGACCTATCTTTCTTTAGCATATAATATAGTTTCATTCTTTAGCATATATTTATCCAATTTTCCCAACACCATTTATTGAAGAGATTCATCTTTTCTCCACTCAGTATTCTTGGCTTCTTTTTATGGCTAAGTATCATTCGATTTTCAGTTCATTACAGTTCAGTTCAGTCGCTCAGTCATGTCCGACTCTTTGAGACCCCATGGACTGCAGCATGCCAAGCCACCCTGTCCATCACCAACTCCCAGAGTTTACCCAAACTCATGTCCATTGTGGAGAAGGCAATGGCACCCCACTCTAGTACTCTTGCCTGGAAAATCCCATGGACGGAGGAGTCTGGTAGGTTGCAGTCCATGAGGTCACTAAGAGTCGGACACGACTGAGCGGCTTCACTTTCACTTTTCACTTTCATGCATTGGAGAAGGAAATGGCAACCCACTCTAGTATTCTTGCCTGGAGAATCCCAGGGATGGGGGAGCCTGGTGGGCTGCCGTCTATGGGGTCGCACAGAGTCGGACACGACTGAAGCAACTTAGCAGCAGCAGCAGCAGCATGTCCATTGAGTAGGTGATGCCATCCAACCATCTCATCCTCTGTCATCCCCTTTTCCTCCTGCCTTCAATCTTTTCCAGCATCAGGGTCTTTTCAAATGAGTCAGTTCTTCATATCAGGTGGCCAAAGTACTGGAGTTTCAGCTTCAGCATTAGTCCTTCCAATGAATATTCAGGACTGATTTCCTTTAGGGTGGGCTGGTTGGATCTCCCTGAAGTCCAAGGGACTCTCAAGAATCTTCTCCAACACCACAGTTCAAAAGCATCAATTGTTCTTTATAGTCCAACTCTCACATCCATACATGACTACTGGAAAAACCATAGCTTTGACTAGACAAACCTTTGTTGGTAAAGTAATTTCTCTGCTTTTTAATATGCTGTCTAGGTTAGTCATAGCTCCATAGTGGCTGTATTAATTTACATTCTCACAAACAGTGTAGGAGTGTTCCCTTTTCTCTACATCCTCTCCAGCCTATATTGTGTGTAGACATTTTAATGATGATCATTCTGACTGGTGTCAGGTGATAACTCACTGTAGTTTTGCATTTCTCTAATAATGAGTTACTTTGAGCATCTGTATGTCTTCTTTGGAAAAATGTTTAAGTCTTTGCCCATTTTTTTTATTGGACTGTTTGTTCCTCTGATACTGAGCTTCTTGAACTGCTTGTATATTTTGGAGATTAATCCTTTGTCAGCTGCTTTGTTTGTAATTATTTTCTCCAATTCTGAGGATTGTCTTTTCATCTTGTTTACAATTTCCTTTGCTATGCAAAAGGTTTTAAACTTAATTAGGTCCCATTTGTTTATTTTTGGTTTTATTTCCATTACTTTAGGAGAGGGGTCAAAGAGGATCTTGCTGTGATTTATGTCAGAGTGTTCTGCCTATGTTTTCCTCTAAGACTCTCAGAGTTTCTAGCCTTACAAAAATTTATTTTTCATCCTTCACCATATAGTGACTACTGTTTACCCATTTGCTCTCCCCTCGCCTCTAGTAAGCACTATTCTATTCTGCTTGTTATAGTTTAGTTTGTTTGGGGGCTTTTTTTGTTTATTAGCTTTTTATGAGTAAAAATCAAACTATTTACACATATGAGTAAAATCAAACTATTTGTCTTCCACCATCTGACTTATTTCATTTAACATAGTACCCTCAAGATTCATCCATATTGCCACAAATAGTGAGAGTTTTATCCTTTTTATGACTGAGTAGTATTCCATTACATTTATATACCATATCTTTTTTACTCATTCATCTGTCCATTGAAGGGCAGCTAGCCTATTTCCGTATCTATGTTATTATAAATAAATCTACAAAGATTATAAGGATGATCTATCTTTATGGGATTGTACTCTAACATCCTATGGGTAAATACACAGAAGAGGGATAGATCAAATGGTATTTATATTTTTAATTTTTTGAGGAATCTCCATTCTGTCTTCCACAGTGGCTGCACCAATTTACATTCCCATCAACAATGTTTGGATGTTCCATTTTCTCCACATCCTCACCAACACTTGTTAATTCTTGTCTTTTTGATAATAGCCATTCTGACAGGTATGAGGTGATATCTCACGGGGGTTTTAATTTTCATTTCCCTGGTAAGTAGTGGTGAAAATCTTTTCATGTGCCTGTGGCCATCTGTATGTCCACACTGGAAAACATGTCTATTCAGCTCTTCCACCCATTTTTTAGTCAGGTTGCTTTGCTATTGCTGTGTTATATGCGTTCTTAATATATTTTGGATGTTGACTCTTTATCAGACATATCATTTGCAAATATTTTCTCCCATTAGTAAACTGTATTTTTGTTTCATTGCTGGTTTCCTTTGCTGTGCAGACGTTTTTTAGCTGGATACGATTTCATTTGTTTATATTTGCTTTTGTTTACTTGCCTGAAGAGATATATCTAGATAGATATTTCTAAGATTAATGTCAAAGAATGTGCGCTTATGTTTTCCTCTAGGAGTTTTTTTATTTCAAGTCTTAAATCTTTAATCCATTTTTAGTTAATTGTTATGTGTGGTCTAATTTTATTTTTTGCATGCGTTTGTTCCATTTTCCCAACACTAATTATTGATGAGATTCTTCTTTCTCCATTGTACATTTTTTGCCTTTATTTTAAATTGTCATATAGGCATGGGTTTATGTCTGGATTCTCAATTACGTCCTACTGATCTATGTATGTAGTTTTCTGCCAATACCACATCGTTTTCATTATTATGACTTTGTATTATAATTTAAAACCAGGAAGTATGATACCATCAAAATTTCAAATGACCTAAGTTCATTGATTTTCCTCTGCTTGTTTGAATCTGTTGTTTACCTCTCAGTTGAAGTTTTCAGTATAGTCATTGTTTTCTTCAGCTGTAGTATTTCTATTTTATTTTTTTATTAATGGTTTCTATTTCTTTGTTGAACCTATTTTGTTCATGTATTATTCTCTTAATTTGGTTTAGTTGCTCATCTATATATTCTTGCAGTTCACTGAACTTCTTTAAGAGGACTATTCTGAATTCAGACATCTCGTAGATCTCCATTTCTTTAGGATCAGTTATTGGGCCTTTATTAGTTTCCTTTGATGGTATTATGCTTACCTGATTCTTTGTGATCCTTGTATCCTTGCAATGACCTATGCATTTAAGCAATTTCTTCTTCCTGATTTTACAGGTTTGTTACAGCAGGGAAAGATTTTGCCTTCACTGGTCAACTCAGAGTAGAGTACTGGATGGATCAGCTGGTGGCATCCAAAAGTAGGTATAGTTTTATATAAGGGTCTCTGGTTGGGGGAGGCCACTGCCTGTGTTCTGAGGTGGAGGGTGTAATCTAATGCTATTTTCTGGGTGCCATGCTTGATTGTGCCTGATGGCTGGGCTCCATGTTCCAGTGGGGCCACTGGATGAACTCTCTGATTTGGTAGGGCTGCTGGTTGTGTTCTGTACTCAGTTCTATAGGGCCACTTGTGGATTCCAAATTCGCCTCTTGTTGGGTGAGATGGCAGACTGTGTTTCCTGGCAGGGCAGTGCCATGGGCTAGAATCTACAATTGGATAGGGATACAAGTTGGACTCCACATTTGCTCTTGATTAGGTAGAGTCTTAGGTTCTGCTGCCACACTGAATGGTGCCACTGGCTGGACTCTGTTCAGGCAGGGCCAGCCACGGTCAGGGCTTTGTCATCAGACAGAGCCTCAGACTGCGCTTTCTGATCAAACAGGGTAACAGACTGTGACCCAAACTTGGGTGGGGCCACAGCCTTTGCTTTGAGATCAGATAGGCCACTGGTTTTGCTCTGTTGTGAGGCAAGATCACTGGCTAGGCTCTATGTTCAGATGGGGCCTCCAGCTGTATCCCACAGTTAGGTGGGGCTACAGACTGTGCTCTGCAGTTGGGCAGGGTCAGTCAAGGCTTCCTGGTTGAGTGGAGCCATGACTGGGGGCCAGGGGAATCGCTGGCTAGGCTCCCTGCCTGGGCAAGGCCACAGGCTACGTTCAGCAATCAAATAGGGCCATAGGTTGGACTCCACTGCTGGGCACCACAGTAGCCTGGACTCCATAGCTAAACAATACCATAGGCTGGACTTTGAGGCTCCTGTTGTCACTGTTTAGGTTCCCTAGTTATGCAGGCATAGAATTTAAGCTCAACCATTAGATATGGCTGGCTCTTGACTGGGGACTCAATCAGAGAGAACTGTCAACCAAGCTCCCTGGCCTGATGGGCATACCAGCTCAGCTCAACACTGGGGCAGAGCTGGAATCTCTGCTTAGGCACAACGGCAAGCAGGAATGCTGTCCACCAAGATATGAGTCCTGATTGCTATAAGCCCCACCCCTTTTCCATCTCTAGCTGGTCCCTGGTGGTTGACTCTTACATATTCCCCCTCTGATCGTGATACCAGAAAAGCTTTATCAAGTCCAAGCTCTTGTTCAACTTGTCCAGAAGAATCTGGGCAAGGAAAACAAATAGAGAGAGAGAGACACACAGACACATACAAGCTGAGGAGCAAAGAGAGGAATAAGGTAGTTTATTTAGGGAAGACATGAGAGGACACACTCAGAGAAGAATGTGGCTGTCCTTCTTAATGAGGGGCATGCAGCAGAGCTTTTTGATCCTTCTTTTATCTTATTTTTAGCCCTTTGAATGGGTGGGGTCTTTTGATTAGGGGTGGAATATTCATTGAGGGGGTGGAATATTCACTGAGGGGATGGTTGAGATGTGGCCTGGATTGTACCAGGTTGCCTCAATTCCCAGTCCTATGCATTTGTCTCCTGAAGCAGACAGCACAGTAAGAGCTGTTTTCCCTTCAATTTTCCCTTACTAGTCAAGCCCCAAGCAGCAAAGGTTGTACATTGTCATCAGCAACCTGTGCATTTTTATTGAGTCGCCTCCAGTTTTCATGGTTAGAGTTTCTTGTTCAGAAGTTACAAAGTTTCTCTTTTAGATGCCCTTCTTCCATGTTTGGCCTCATTAAATGCCAAACAAGGAGGTGGCTTTGCCTTCTGCCTATGTATGAGGAGGCTGTCCTTGGGCCTGGCCCTGTATTTCCTGCCTCAACTACTATGAAGCAAAACCTGAATAGGCCTCCCAGGAAGTGTCCCACAAGGACCAGGAAGCTAGGTGTCCACCTTGGGCTCTCTTTTCCCACTGGAGAAGCCAAAAGCCCAGAGAGGCCCCCTGGATGAGGCGCTATGCTGGCCTGAGGGAGGGCAATGCGCCCAAAGCGAGACCACCCCCCCCTTACCCTTTGCCTGCAGTCCTTCTAGGTCCCCGTGTCCCAGGCTGGTATTTCACCCTTACCCCCCAGTTCTGGGGTTTTTGCAGTGGTGGCTTGTCTGGATAGTTGCTAGTGTATCTCCTTGTGAGGGAGACTAAAATCAGGAGTAACCTATGTCACTATCTTAATGATGTCACCTCCTTAAATATTCTTTTAAATACATACATCATTTAATAATGACAACAACCCTATGAGAATATATTCTACTGCTATCCCTATTTTAAGGAATAAAAATGGAGGCTTGGAGAAAAGAAAGAACCTACAAATGGTCACACCACTAGTTAGCAAAATAGAGTAATTTAAGCCAGGTCCATCTGACACCTGTTAAGGTTCCTAACACAACTATCTGTGATCTTACTGCTCTAATTAGCAATAAAAGGCATTAAGGATGTGCCATAAAGGACAAATTGTATATCCGTCAGTTTGGTTTATTTCCTCCCTCAGTTCTTGTCTGATAACAATAAAAATTTGGAACTACAGGGGGACTTCCCTGGTGGTCCAGGGGTTAAGAATTCACCTCTCAATGCAGGACTTGCAGGTTCAATCCCTGGTCGGGGAGCTAAGATCCCACATACCTTGTGGCCAAAGAGCCAAGACAGAAAACAGAAACAATATGATAACAAATTCAATAAAGACTTTCAAAATGGTCCACATCAAAAAAATCTTAAAAAAAAATGTAGAACTGCAGACTAAAGGGTTTTAAACAACAGGCAGGTTACAGCTCAGTTATAGCTCAAGCAAACAGGTCTTTTATTAAACAGACACTCCTAAGACATGGGAGCAGACTGACCACCAAGGAGTCATTATAATGATCCCTCTTGGTTTCCCCCTTCTTATACTTCCCGTCACCTCCTTTTGGTTGTACCCTGGGCAAAACAGGGCTTGTACCCACCAACAATCAAGAAAGGGAATGCAAATGGGCATATGCTCAAGATTGATTGACAGTTGCAAGTTATATAACAACAGGCTCTATTGTACATGTATTCCCATAATTCAGTCTATTATAATCAGATGTATATATGTATAGAATATTTATGAACCCCAATGGCACCCCACTCCAGTACTCTTGCCTGGAAAATCCCATGGAAAGAGGAGCCTGGTAGGCTGCAGTCCATGAGGTCGCTGAGAGTCGGATACGACTGAGCAACTTCACTTTCACTTTTCACTTTCATGCATTGGAGAAGGAAATGGCAACCCACTCCAGAGTTCTTGCCTGGAGAATCCCAGGGACGGGGGAGCCTGGTGGGCTGCCATCTATGGGGTCGCACAGAGTCAGACACGACTGAAGCGACTTAGCAGCAGCAGCAGCAGCAATGTGCTCCTGGCTGCCTAAGGTAACTTGAGGAAACCCCTGTGGTCAGTTTGTATCCACTGTGTGCCCAGGGCATATGTGCAGGAGTTAAAAAGTCTCTGGTTATTTTTGTAGCCTATCTGTGAGCTCCCCTACGCATGTCTGAGGTAGGGTTTAGAGATCAGCTTGCATCCTTTTGGCTAGGCCACCCCTCATTTGTCATGCCTAACTTCCTACCTAATGTATCTAAATGTTAATATTTATTGATTGCTAATTTAGGTAGTATTAGAAACTAATATTATGAGAAAGAGTAAAGGAAAAAGCAGAAAGAGTAAAATACATTAACATCCAAGCAAGGACCATCATGCATCTTTAGTTGAGAGGAAAGATGTCTTATGGTTATCATATACTCTCAAGTTCATAACAAAACCACAGCAGCCTGCATTAAACAGGGAAGCCATTCATGTTTCGTGATTATGCTTAGCCCTCTGGAACACACTGCATTCCTTTCTCTGGCTTTTTTTTTTTTGGTTCTTTTTTGTTTTTTTGAGGATCTTTTAACTTCTTTGAGTGAAAAATGAATTATCTAAACAGAAATTCTAACATCATCTTCCTAGTCACTAATTTATTCATGAATATATTATGCAAAACACTGAAGATAAAATATTATTAAAATGAGATCCTGACTACACAGAATTTGCAATGGGAGCTAGAAGAATAAAAGAAGCATTTGCCATGTGTGTGGTAAGTGTGCAAAATACAGCCAAGGCAAGGAAATAAACTGATATTCTGTAGTGCATTGTAGAACATGGCAGTAAGCTGTATGATATACGTGATTGTATTTTTAGTTCTGTTCTCCCTCTCATTAAAAATGTGTTAACAACTCTACAGGTTTCATGCCCAGAAAAGAGGCATGTCATATTATGCAAAATTATTTCCTTCAGAAAATGATTTCCTGTCCGATTAATCCTATGGTAAGAGTGCCATCAATCTGGGCCATGTAACTGTGTCCCATGGGATGATAGAAGCCCACGTTGAGCATTGTTTATGGATTTCCCCTTCAGTGGGATTCCCTCGACTGAGGCTCTGTAATGGGAGAATTTCTGCCCTGAACTCAGGATCTCAGCAATTTTTCCCCCACACAGGAAGTGTCCATCTCCCATTTGGGGGCCAGTTTTCCAAAATCATTATTGTTGCCATGTTTTCTCATTCATATGTACTGAATGCCAAGGCTTCCCTGGTGACTCAGTGGTAAAGAATCCACCTGTCAATGCAGGAGTCTTGGGTTTAATCTCTGGATCCAGAAGATCCCCTGGAGAAGGAAATGGCAACCCACTCCAGTATTCTTGCCTGGGAAATTCCATGGACAGAGGAGCCTGGCAGGCTACAATCCATGGGGTTACCAAAGAGTCAGACACGACCTGGCAACTAAGCAACAAATAGAAACATACTGGAGGCCACAGGAGTTTCTCTAGTTCAGGCAGAGTCTACACTTTTCCATCAAAAGGCACACCTTATCCATCAAACCATTTTCCCCATTTCATTCAAGTTGGTTTCCTTAGTGGGACACAAAATTGTTACCCATATTCCCACCTCTATGATGTTTTCCTCTTCCTCCCTCACTTGGAAGTCAGCCTTCCCGCTTGGTCTATCCAGCCTGCAGAGCCTTCCCATTTAAACCCTTTCCTAATGACATCAGCTCCCTGTCTGTCCCTTCTGAGTATAGCACTTTAGGCTCTATTAGGAATTAAGTGCTTGAGTGTATCAAATCTTACATTACTCTCTAGTCTGTTCTGTTGTGCCTTTCCAAGTGGCACCTTCACAACAGCAAGATCTGCCTTTTATGCTGTGGGGGTACTCCTAATTTACCACCCAAGCTGAGAGTGAAAAAAGAATATTCACAATTATTTTGGGATTTCAGACATAAACAGTGGCTGTCCCAGACAAACCAGGACTAATGGTCACCCTATATTATTTGTATTTGTCAGAGTCCCTAGTGTAGCACTCAAGAGGTCAGTAATCACCTCTTGATTAAAACGTCTACACTATTCTCCAATAGGACTTTATCTATAGATCTTTGGGGTAAAAAAAAAATATTTTTAGTTGCACAATTGTATCACAAGGATTGCTGTCAGTTTTGTACCACTGAAATACAGATAGTAAGAGAGAGATATATAGTAATTTAATTTGTGGAAGCCAAGAGAAAGAAATTATAAAGGGAATATAAAGAAAATATTCAGTAGATGTGGGCTTCACTTAATATGGCAATCTCTAGATCCATCCATGTTGCTGCAAATGGCCATTATTTCCTTCTTTTTTTTTTTTTTTTTTGACTGAGTAATAGTGGGCTTTCCTGGTGGCTCAGTGATAAAGAATCTGGTAGCCAATATAGGAGACTCAGGTTTGATCTCTGGGAAGATCCCTTGGAGAAAAGAAAGGCTACCCACTCCAGTATTCTTTCCTGGAGAATCCCATGGATAGAGGAGCCTGGCAGGCTACTGTCCATGGGGTCAAAAAACATTAGACATGACTGAGTGACTAACCCATTCACTTTCACTTTCAGTATGTGGTGGAGTATGCCTGATGACTTTTAAGTAGTATGGTGATTTGGTCAACTTGTGTATGAATGTATATATGTTTAAAATGATAAGGCATCAACTTGAAAAGTCTGAAGATAAATTCAAGGAGACATTAGACAATTGCCACTATAGTCTAAGAAATGATGAGGGCTTGAACAAAGTCAGTGGCAATAGGAGATGGTACAGATTTCATAGATTGCATGGATGTTGAAAGAATCAAGATGCAAGATGACTAACTTTCAGGACTCAACAGAAAAATCAATGAGTGTGTTCAGAATAATAAAGTTTGCCTCACAGAAATAATGAGCAGAAATCCAAAGAGCTGGATTCCTGCTACTGTTCCTCCATGAGTTGTCTTCTTAGCAAGTTCATATTTGCAATTTTCCAGTATTTATTGGGAGGGCTAGCGATTCTTATACCAGGAAGCAAGTACAGGAATAATATCTATTCCAAACAAAACCAAACTAGGAGCAGGAATGTGGCTCTAGTTTCAGGTATCTTCTAGACGCTGTCCATTGATAGATGTGGTTCTTCTAGGGTAGGAGAAGTGTATTCTCATTTCATGACTCAGGCTCATTTCGTGGCTAATTTTGCTTACCCAAGCCAACCAGAAGTCTCTCTCTTTCAAAACTGCTTGTCATAATACTATGCAGAAATCAGTAATGTGTTCTGGGATGTTAAGTTGGTATTCTTTTCTAATATCCTTAAAAGAAAAGACAGTGCACATAGCAGAATGCTTCTGTATGCCTAGCAAGTGTCTATTATAGTGTCCAGCCATGTATGAATGAGTCGTGTGTGCTCAGTCTACAAAGCAGTGTACATAGATGTCTAAGCTGACTGATACCAACACAACCTGCCAGTGTTCCCCAGTGAGAAACAACATCCAAAATTCAACCTGAATTTAATTGGAATATTCAGCTTATGGTGTAATATTAGGTCCCTTGACTTCATATTTAAGAATCTTCCAGTTTTTATGAGTGTTTCTATAGAAAATTTCTATATCCAATAATTTTAAAACAAATATTAATGCATATTCTACATACCATCTTGCACAATTGCCTATTGATCTGAATTTTCTTTACCCTCCAAAGTAAAAGAGACAACACAGCTATGCCCAAGCATTTGTGAACAAAGTCATGCACTCCTCATAATAATAGACCCTAAGTCACTTCCTGCTATTGAAACCTATGACCCCTGTGAAAGAAAGAAGCCCTACTATCCCTTAACATGGTCTCAAGACAAAGACCCCTCAGCAGAAGGAGCAATCAATGCATTTCAAGGAGAGCCTAGCTCTGGTTCAACAAAAGGGAAGAATTATCTTATCAACTTCTAAGTGGAAGCCATTCTTCCTATATGACTGGGGCTAACTAACCACACTCTATATATGCTGATATATTATATATTTATATATAATGTATTTTATACAGTATTTATATTAATATTAATATAATGTATACATACGTGTATGTGTATATATATATAGATAGATAGATAGATATAGGTAGTGGAGAAAGAAATGTGATCCACTCTAGTATTCTTGAGTGGGAAATCCCATGGACAAAAGAGCCTGGTGGACCATAGTCCATGGGGTCACAAGAGTCGGACATGACTTAGCGACTAAACTACCACCACCACCACAGATAGATAGATATCATTTCAGGAATTCTAGAAAGATCCTTCTACTGCAAAACTATCTCTACCCACTATTCAGTAATGCCTCTGAGTATGAAGTTTCTTACAACATAACTAAAGACGGTGTTTTAAAGGTAACTAATTCTATAAAGATGTTTTTCAAAAAACACATACCAATCTAGGTGTTTATATAACACTCTGGAGAGTAGACTTTAGTAAGGAAGAAAAAGGGATGCTTTTTAAAGGGTACTTAGGTTTCAATACTCAGCATAAGTTTAGATTCTATGTAAAGCCTTTTCTTAAAAAACAATCATTTAATTGTCTATTTCCATCATATATTGTTATTGAGTGTATATCTTGTTGCTGTTGTTTAGCTGCTAAGTCATGTCTGATGCTTTGTGACCCCATGAACTACAGCATGCCAGGTTTCCCTGTCCTTCACTATCTCCCAGAGTTTGCTCAAACTCAATGTCCATTGAGTTGGTGATGCCAGCCAACCATCACATTCCCTGTCTCCCCCTTCTCCTCCTGCCTTCAATCTTTCTCAGGATCAGAGTCTTTTCCAGTGAGTTGCCTCTTCACATCAGTTGGCCAAAGTATTGGAGCTTCAGCATCACTCCTTCCAATGAATTCAGAGTTGCTTTCATTTAGGATTAACTGGTTTGATCTCCTTGCAGTCCAAGGGACTCCAAAGAGTCTTCTCCAGCAACAAGGTTCAAAAGCATCAATCCTTGGGTGTGGAACCTTCTTAATGGTCCAACTCTCACATCCATACATGACTATTGGGAAAACCATAGCTTTGACTAGAAAGACCTTTCTCAGCAAAGCAATGTCTCTACTTTTCAATACACTGTCTAGGTTTGTCATAGCTTTTCTTCCAAGGAGTCTTAATTTCACAGCTGCAGTCACCTTCCACAGTGATTTTAGAAGCCAAGAAAATAAAATCTGCCATTGTTTCCATTTTTCCCCATCTATTTGCCATGAAGTAATGGGACTGGATGCCATGATCTTAGTTTTTGGATTGCTGTGTTTTAAGCCAGCTTTTTCACTCTCCTCTTTCACTTTCATCAAGAGGCTCTTTAGTTCCTCTTCACTTTCTACTATTAGGGTAGTATCATCTGCATATCTGAGGTTGTTAATATTTCTCAGGGAAGTCTTGATTCCAGCTTGTGATTCATCCAGCCTGGCATTTCGCATGATGTACTCAGCATAGAATTTAAATAAACAGGGTGACAATATACAGCCTTGAAGGACTCCTTTCCCAACTTGGAACCAGTCTGACGTTTCACGTTCAGTTCTAACTGTTTCTTCTTGACCTGCATACAGGTTTCTCAGGAGACAGTTAAGGTGGTCTGGCATTCCCATCTCTTTAAGAATTTTCCAGTTTCTTGTGATCCACACATTAATTTCTGACAATAATTAACATTAATAGAGCTTTAACTATCTGTCCAGCAGAATGCTAGTTCCCTAATCTCGTTGATCTATTGTTACCAATGTCATGAAATAGGACTATCTTCATTTACATTTCAAGATTAAGATGCCGAGGCTTAGGGCAAGTAAGTAACTTGTTCAGGTCACACAGCCAGGAAACGGCAGAACAATTCAAGCCCAAGCATTCTGACTGCAAATTCCATTCTTATAAGTATCACAACATACTGACTTTATGAGTATTTATTAAACCAGAAGAAAGAGCATAAAAGCATGGAGTACTTACTTGTGGTCACAGCGTGCAGGAGAACAGCTGGTTGTGATGAAAAGTGGATCATCTCAAACCAAAGTTCTGTTAAGAGTTGGCCCTGCCCAGTGGCACAGTCCCAAAGATATTACTCTGTTCTGTGAGATCATCTTTCTCAGGATGAAAGAGAGGCCACCATATGCACATGTGGTAGAGAGAGAGAGAGATCTTGAAACCATGCTAACAAAGGAGAAACTTTGCGAAGAAGAAAAATTAGGCCAGATAGTATTTTTGGATGTATACCTATTAAAGGGATATTCATTCATCCAAAGTATTTTTTTTTCATTTTGCGACCATGCCTCGTAACACATTTTAATACGTAAGTCGTTGATGCCCTTTCCATCCACAGACACAGAATCTGAAATACAATGTGAAAATAAGTAAATGAAACAAAACCCCAGTGACTCTTCAGGAACAAGAGAGGAAATGTGGAGGGGAGTGGATGTGCCTCTGGAAAACCTATTGGATTGCTGCTTACGGGTAATTTGCTAACATATTCATGGAGGCCAAGTATCAGGGAAGTATTTCTAGTCAGGTGTGCTCTGCCACTTTTACCCAAAGGGATCCTGGCCTCCCAAAGTTTGATGTTGGTATTGAGAACCACTTAAAAATACAAGACAAATTGTATCAATATTGAGAAGCTTGATCCGGGAACAAAAGATCATCGCCGGTACACCTCAGTTTAGTCTGGAAAATCTATGAGAATTCCCTTCACCTCCACCCCTATCCTGCCCCTTTTTTCCCCTTTCACCACTTGATAAACAAAATACAACCTCCATGACACTAACTTTCTTTTCTAGGCTCCCCTGATAGAGATCAACCGCCCATGTTTAAATCCCCATTGTTTTGCTCCTTTTTATAGTCTGTTTGAAACAAATGATAGCAAGTTATATAATCAGTTTCCACCACCAAACATAACAAACAAAAGATTGGGTATTTATCCAGCACTTTTCAAGCTTTCTTCTTCCTCTTCTCCTTATTGTGCATTCATGTTTTGTATTATTGAGAGAACAATTATTCAAAAGAAGAAAAGCTTATTTTATTTAATAGTATGCTAAGGAGCCAATTTCTAGTTTCTGCCTCCAGAATAATGAGCAAATCTGAACTGTGGCCTAAATATAATCCGACCAAAACAAAGCCACAGGGGTGAGCAACTTATTAGAAAAACAGATGTTATTGCCCAGAATGAATGTTTGTTTGGAGAATAGCAACACACACACACACACACACACACACACACACACACAGACACACAGAATTAGAGATAAAAAGACAGAAATGTTTTAAACTGGTACAGGTGAATAATCATTTTTAGTTAAGAAAAATACCTCAAATAAGGCATGAACTTTACCGGGTAAGGCTGACATAGTCAAAGAGTAGATTTTTTTATTACTTATTTACCTTTGGCTGCTCTGAATCTTCATTGCTGTATGCAGGCTTTCTCTAGTTGCAGCAAGCAGAGGCGACTCCCTCCTTGTGGTGTGTGGGCTGCTTCAGCTGCCATTCAATCCATCAGCTTGTTGCAGAAGGACAAGAGACCCCCAGCAGCATCAGCTGAACTGGCCCAGACAAGAATCAACCAACTGATCCACAGAATGGAGAACTAAACAAATAGTCATTGTTTTAAGGCATTAGTTTTTAAGGTAATTTGCTCTGAGGCTAAAAAGAATAAATGGAGATTCCATGCAATGCTTTAAAAATTGCACGTAATAATATCAATTAACATAGAAGCAACACTTCATAAAGGAGAAATTGTAAAGGATACAAAGATAAATGAAACACTTACAGATAGGAGATTTTAATTTCCCCTTCTCTGTCCATGAAAGCCAAGTAGGGGGAAAAAGGGCATAAAATATCACCTAAGAAACATAATTATAAGGTAGACTTGATTAATATTTACTGAACTCTTCACCTTAAAAATAGAGAATACACCAGGACTTTCCTAGAGGTTCAGGGATTAATTTTCCACACTGCCAATGTAGGGATCAGAGTTTTGATCCCTGGTGAGGGAACTAAGATCCCACATACCCTGTGGTACAGCCAAAAGACCTTTAAAAAAATAGACAGTACACCTTGTTTCAAATGCAAAGAAGACAATTAAATACAAAATAAAATAATGGAAGGCTTTTCAACCTGAAAAATGTAAAATTCAGAATTTCTAGAAAGCAATAAAAATAAAAACACTATAAATCAAGTCTATAAAATGCAGCTAAAACATTGTTTAGAGGAAATTTTTGAGATTAAGAATTTATGCCAGTGAAAAATAAATTGAAAATCTCGCTCAAACGTTCACAAAAAGGATATCAAAATAAACCAAAAAAGCAGAAGGAAAAAAATTAATAAAAATAAAAGGATTTACTCTCATCTAGGAAACAAAAATGATTTTAAAATAATCTTTTAAATATCAATAAATAAACTACTAGCAAAGATAATCAGGAAAAAGATGAACTGAGAATATTGTTAAATGAAATTATAAAGAGTAAAACTATAAAACCATTGAAAACAGAAAAAAGAATTTTAATAAGCTACTCAACACTAGGTAAATAAATTTTAAAACTTGGATGAAATGAGTAATTTTCTAGGAAAGCATAATTTCTTCACAATTGGAGAAAAATCCCAAACAGATAATATCTATAGAACAAATAAAGATGAGAGCTAAAAGCTACCTGCAAACCCCTCAAATAAAGCTCAAAATGTTTCCCAGGGGAATTCTAACAAATCATCAAGACCAAATAATTTAAATGACACAACTGTTCCGGAGCATTAAAAAGGAAGAATATTCCAAGGATTTTTTTAATGAAACAAATATAACATTGATACCTAAACCCACTTCCCAGGTGGTGCGGTGGTAAAGAATCTGCCTGCCACTGCAGGAGGCAAAGGTTTGATCCCTGGGTCAGGAAGATCTCTTGGAGGAGGACATGGCAACCCACTCCAATATTCTTGCCTGGAAAATCCCATGGACAGAGGACCCTGGCAGGCTCAGGTCAGCAGGTCACAAAAAGTTGGACATGACTGAGCAAACATACGCAGCACAACCTGGAAGATACTAAAAAAAAGAAAAGAAAAAGGATTAAACTTCCTTATGAATATAATAAAATTACCTATGTGATATATTAATAGCATATGAAAAGCATGACACTTAAAAGAGTGATAAGGCAGAATGTTAATTCCAATAATGTAAGAATGGTTCAGAATTAGAGAAATCTGTTAATATAATTCATCTAGTAATACAATTTATATTAATTATCTGGGGAGAAATTTTTTAGAATCATCTCCTGGGATACTAAAAAATGAAATTCAAAACTATTCTTTGTTCTTAATAATTCATAAGTATGGATGAGAATATATTCTTTGCCTAAACCCAGCATTATGCTTAACTGTGTTCCCATTAAAGACAAGAGCAGGAGAAATATAATGAGGATGTCTATTTTTTAACATTGTACTTGAATTAGCAGCCACTGCAATTAGATATAAGAACAGTATGGAGAAATATAAAATTTGGAAAAGAGATAAACTTAGTTTTTCAAAGTATATTATTATATACCTTGAAATGGTCTTCCCAGATGGTGCTAGTAGTAAAGAACCCACCTGCCAAAGCAGGAAACGTAAGGGACACAGGTTCAATCCCTCCTCCAGGAAGATCCCCTGGAGGAGGGTATGGTAACCCACTCCAGTATTCTTGCCTGGGCGATCCCATGGACAGAGGAGCCTGATGGCTTACAGTCCATAGGGTCAGCAAGATTCGGACACGACTGAAGCAACTTAGCTCGCACACACATACCTTGAAATACATGGGAATCAACTAAAAATTATTACATACAAAAAGAGAATTGATTAAAGTAGCTGGGTAAAAAATTCATATATGGGAATTAATTGTTTTTCACATTTGCAAAAGCCAACCAGTTAGAATATATAATGAGCAAAACGACCACAGTCACATTAGCACAAAAAAATGTATTACTTAATATAAATTTAACAAAAAATTTATCAGGCCTATGCCGTTAAACTAGTGCATCGGCAAGGGCCACAAATGGACATCTTAAACAAGAAGACTCAAAATCATAAAGATGTCAATTATTCATAATTCATAAGCATAACACAACTGCATTTAAAATACTAATAGTTTTCTAAACCAAAGTATATGGGTAAATTTATGTAAGAACAGCAAGAAATCACTGAAACAGAAGAGCAATGAGAGTGGGAAGGTTAGCTTCAACAGATATTAAATAATAATAATTTAATATAATTTAATTTAATTCAATAATTTAAATAAATGAAACAGTGGCAAAATGCAGTACATGTCTGTGAGTTATGTCGCTAAGTAATATCTGACTCTGTGACCCTCTGGTCTGTAGCCCGCCAGGTTCCTCTGTCCATCTCCAGGCAAGAATACTGGAGTGGGTTGCCATTTTCCTCTCCAGAGGTTCTTTCTGACCCAGGGATTGAACCTGCATCTCCTGCACTGGCAGGCAAGGTTCTTTATCACTGAGTCATCGGGGAAAACCAAAATGCAGTTCAGTTCAGTCGCTCAGTCGTGTCTGACTCTTTGCGACCCCATGGACTGCAGCACGCCAGGCCTCCCTGTCCATCACCAACTCCCGGAGCTTACTCAAACTCATGTCCATTGAGTAGGTGATGCCATCCAACAATCTCATCCTCTGTTTTGGGCCTAGTGCACTGGGACGATCCAGAGGGATGGTATGGGGAGGGAGGAGGGAGGAGGGTTCAGGATGGGGAACACATGTATACCTGTGGCGGATTCATTTTGATATTTGGCAAAACCAATACAATTATGTAAAGTTTAAAAATAAAATTAAATTAAAAAAAATAATTTAAATAATATTGTACTAGTATACAAACAGACCCAAAGACTATAATAGAATAGTTATTTCCAAAAGTAGGCCCAAATACGTATGTAATTTTAATGTATGATAAAGGTGTTAAATCAACGGTAAAAGGACTGTTCAATAAATGACATTAGGGCAACTAGGTATGTGTGTGGAAAAACTAAGTATTGTCTCAAAATCATGTTTCAAAAAAAAAATCCTAAAAGATGAATAATTCAGTGTAGAAAATGAAATCTTAAAAGTAACAGAAGAAAGCATAGAATTGCTTTTATAACAGTGGAATGCAAAAGGCCTTTCTAAGAATGGCCCAAAAAATCCAGAGATCATAAAAGCAAAACTGATTAGTGATCATCCCAACACCCTGATTTTACAGCTCCCTGATGCCCCTCTTCTAAACACCCTAGCTTAGCTATCACTCCATGGATATACCTCTACCTTGTAATTGTCAATAATTGCAAATTTTCCATAATCTCAATTTCACTCCAACCAGAAATACCTCTAGTAGCCTTTACTCCAACAACTCTTTGAACCCATCAGGTCCTACAAACTATTGATTCTACCATCTTTTCATTGATCATTACCTCCCTAATTGCTGCTGCTGCTGCTGCTGCTAAGTCACTTCAGTCGTGTCCGACTCTATGCGACCCCATAGACGGCAGCCCACCAGGCTCCCCCGTCCCTGGGATTCTCCAGGCAAGAACACTGGAGTGGGTTGCCATTTCCTTCTCCAATGCATGAAAGTGAAAAGTGAAAGCGAAGTCGCTCAGTCGTGTCCGACTCTTAGCGACCCCATGGACTGCAACCTACCAGGCTCCTCCGTTCATGGGATTTTCCAGGCAAGAGTACTGGAGTGGGGTGCCATTGCCTTCTCCGCCCTAATATCTTCACTAGCCTTATTAACCAGCTTAAAATTATAATGACCAACCTAGAACTGGTCCTTATAATTGCTACCTTAGATAAACCCTCAATTCCCTTGACCTCTTTTTCTTCATCACGCTTTAAAAAATACACACAACATTGGTTATATCTAGCTGTCTACCTGTCTAGCTGTCTACTCCAGATTTATACCAGGGAAGCTGAACCTGGCTCAGAAAACTCTACAACCCTGCTTAATGTTCTCGTTTTAATTCATGATCACAAACCTCCAGTAGACCATTAATATTCCCTGACAAGGCAACTTGACCTATTTTATTTGTTGTTCCACTCTCTTAGAAAGCTGTTCCATAAATTCTCTCTCCTCAAACTTCCAACTCAGTTCCCACCACTGTTACTCTCACCTGATGACTTTGCTTATATTTTTTTCTGAAAGATAGGAACAATAGAAAGAGAACTCTTCCAGTCTTCATATATAGCCACACTTTTGTTTATCCACATATCCTCTACCTTCTCCCCTCTTACTATGAATAAATTTTCTGTGCTCCAAACTAATGCCAGCCCTTAACTAAGACTCTGGACTAGACTGCATGATCTCTCATCTCCTATATATTATTGTTCCAGGAATTCTTTCTTTTCAGCAGCAGCAGCATGAGTTTTCCCCTCTATCTGGATAAATATATATTTAATTTATATGTAAACATGCTGTTCTGTCTTCTGAAACTCTTATCTATATAATTTATTCCCTTGGAAATCTCATTTGTTCTCTTGCCTATAAATATATGATAAAGATTCACAAAGATGTATATAGATTAGGACTCTCCCTCAAGCTCCAGACCCTGATTTCCTATTCTCTGCTTAGATCAATTTAACTCATAGAAAACTGAGTCCCTAATCTTTCCCTACCTTCATGAAGATTGCTTATCTATCCTTTCAGTTATGTAGACAAATAACTTGGAGTTGTCCTTGACTTCTGTCTTTCCTCCTCAGCTGAAATCCAATTTATCAGCAACTCTTGTAAGTTCATATCATAAATATGTCTAAACTCCTTCTCATCACCTCCACTATCACCACTCCAGTCTAATTTCCACACTATTAGCTCTCAATCTCTGCAGTACACTATTCAGTGGTCACGCTTCTACCTTTGTTCCTTCAGTATGTTCTCTACAGTAACCAGAGGGATTCTACTAAAATTTAAGTCAGATCAGGTCACTCTTCTGCTCAAACTCTCTAGAGCCATGGTTTCCAAACTGTGTGCCAAGGCACCCTTGGAGCACCACAATGAACTCACTAGGGTGCTCTAAGATAGTTTATATTTTAGAGAAAGGAATACAGAGATATTCAGCACTTGGGAGACATAAGGTGAGCTACTAATTCTAAGTAGTTGATAATTTTAGTATGAAATCATGCTACACTTCTTTTCATGACGTGATATCTTTTTAAAGCAGAATTACAGAATTTCAACACTCTCTACACTAAAAAGCAAATACCACATAAAAACTAATGTGGAAGAGAAAACAAGTGTGGCAGTATTTAATCTGATTCCAAAGTTTGAGTATTTGTGCTATGGACAAATGGTGCAGACATCCCACTCATAATAATTATGGTTAAGAATTTTATTTTTTTTCTTTTTTCTTTGAATTTACTTTTCATTTTTTGTTTAGTTATTTTTGCATGCACTGGGTCTTCATTACTGCACAGACTTTTCTCCGGTTGTGGCAAGTGGGGAGTACTCTTCATTGTGGTACACAGGCTTCTCACTGTGGTGGCTTCTCTTTTTGCGGAGCACATGCTCTAGAACACGGGCTCAGTAGTGGTACATGGACCTCACTGCTCCATGTCATGTGGGGTCCTCTTGGATCAGAAATTGAACCCATGTCCCCTGCAGTTGCAGGCAGACCCCTGACACTGGACCACCAAAGAAGCCCTGATTTACTTTTTTTTAAGTAGCTACTAAGTTGTTAGGACATGAATAGTTGTCAAGTTCTTTGGCTATAGCTACTTAATAAATAAAATTGTCAGGTCTTCCTTTTGGCCTAGAAGTATGGTGCGAAAATTAGGCACAGAATACAATAGCCTTAAGTTGAGAAAAAAATTTTGTGTGGTTAAAGAACTGGAAAAAACAAACAAACAAGCCAGTGAGCCTGAAGCATGGTTAACATGGGGGAAAAATAGTCAAAGATCACCCTGGAGAGGCAGATAAGGCCCAAGTCATGCAGAAGATCATAGGCTATACTGAGAAACTCGACTTTAAGAGCAATGAAAGATCTTTGAAGTTATTTGAAACAGATGAGTAATTTGATCTGATACACAATTTTACAAGATCAAGTTGCTCCATGGAGAACAGGTTGAGAAAGGAGAAGAAGTGGAGAACTTGACAGGCAGTCATCTGCTTGAACCAGAGATGCAGCCAAGATAGAGATGCACGGAGACCAGGAGTATTTTGTAGGCAAAATTAACAAGACTTGGTGATGGATTGAATGCAAGAGATAAGGGAGGTAGAAGTATCAAAGATGGCTTTTAAATTGCTGGCTTGGGCAACTAGGTGCCTGAAATGATGATAAGGAGGAACTAGTCTAAAGGAGGGAGAAGGCAATGGCACCCCACTCCAGTACTCTTGCCTGGAAAATCCCATGGACAGAGGAGCCTGGTGGGCTGCAGTCCATGGGGTCGCTAAGAGTTGGACATGACTGAAGCAACTTAGCAGCAGCAGCAGCAGTCTGAAGGAGAATATTGAAACTTAGATTTAGATATTTTCAACTTAAGGTGTTTACAAAACAAGCAATCAGTGACTGTAGGCTGACATTTGGGTTTGAATGTGAAATCAGTATCCCTTTCCCTAAATGTGGCCTGATTCTTCATTCTTCATTTTACTGAGTTCTTAACTATAGACACTAAATACCCTTAGGATATACAGTCTCATCCAAACTCAACTCGAATGCATCCTGCCAAGGCAGGCAGTACATTAAGGGTCTCCATCTGTTAGTGTGCACAAAATTCAGTTTTGCTGCCATAAAACCAGTATTTGGGTGCTTAGATGGAAGCAAAGAGAAACATATGCTTTTTAGTCTCCAGACTTTTCCTTGAAAACAAACTTGCTTTACTTGGCTGTTGGCAGCCTTCCAAGCCCTTCCAATTGTTTCCCCTTAGGGTTGTACGTTCTCCTTATTACATAACCAATGCTGGGGATCCCATGGCAAATTAATCAAACCACCGTAATATGAAGCAACAATTTCCTGAGTTTGAATTTTATTGAAGCCTGAGTCCCTCTACTGTAATGGTTTGTTGTTACTCATATTGTTCACTATGTTATGTCTGACTCTTAGTGACTCCTTGGACTGCTGCACACCAGGCTTCCCTGTCCTTCACTATTTCCCAGAGTTTGCTCAAACTCAAGTTCATTGAGTCAGTGATGCCATCCAACCACCTCATCCACTATTGCCCCCTTCTCTTCCTGCCCTCAACCTTTCCCAGCAACAGGGTGTTTTCTAATGAGTCAGCTCTTTACATTACGTGGCCAGAGTATTGGAGCTTCAGCCTCAGCATTACTCCTTTCAATGAGTATTCAAGGTTGAATTCCTTTAGGATTGACTGGTTTGATCTCCTTGATGTCCAAGAGATTCTCAAGAATCTTCTCCAGCACCGCAATTTGAAAGCATCAGTTTTTCAGGGCTCAGCCTTCTTCATGGTCCAACTCTCACACCCGTAGCTTTGACTATATGGACCTTTGTTAGCAAAGTGATGTCTGTTTTTAATACGCTATCTAGGTTTCTCATAGCTTTTATTCCAAGGAGGAAGCATCTTTTAATTTTGTGGCTGCTTACCAATTCAAATTTGGATCTCAGTATCTTAAATTAAACTGAAGTTTGACACTCCTCTATTGTCACTGTATTTTGTGCTATCTACCCCTTTAAGGGTTCTTCACATATGGGGTTTCAGAACGCATCCACCAAGCCTGTTTTGTTTATCAGAGCCTTCTTATCTTTGTACCAGGTTTATCCTCATCCTCCTTGGAAGAGTTCAACTCCACACTAGAATTGAAGATTTGCTCCATGTTGCCGTTAGTTATTTTGTGATGTTTCTGTCACTGTAGCAGTAAACATAGATGTTTATGGATTTTCCCTTTACACTCAATCTTTCAATAATTCAGTCTCTACTGACTGAAGCAAACAGCCACATTTGGCCGTTTGTGTTGATCTGTACCTATGCATAACAGATTCTAGTTGTATAAGTGAATGAAGCTCTAGAAAAGTTTTGCTTACTCTTACAATTACTGAAGTGGTTTCTCATAATTAGGAATAGCAGCCATTTTAATGTTGATGCTCCTATTTCTGCGCTTGTTTAGTCCCTTCTCCAAGAGCTACATTTTTCTTATGCTTATTTCTATTACATTGGACAGTTGGTGGAAGGGAGGGGACGATTTCCACTGCTTTATTAAAACTATTCTGTAGCAGAATATACTTCTCTGCAGCAACAGTACCTTGATCTGCTTTGGGTGCATGCCAGTACACAACATAGCAGTTCACTTCCAAAATACTCTTAAAGTTATGCTTACTATACTACATTAATCTGTGCCAGCCCCCAAATGAGGATCAATCTAAGAAATATTATTTACTCATTTGCCACAATTTACTGTCTTAATTACGTACCTGTTGCAATTACATTCGTCCTTCAGTATCTGCAAAAAATCGGATCCAGGATCCCCCTCCCCAAGGGAATCAAATTCCATGGATGCTCAGGTCCCTTATATAAAAGGACCTAGATATAGTCACACCTTTGATTCCACCCAGGGTTGATTGAATCCATGGATGTGGAACCTGTGGCTAGGGAGGGCTGGTGGACTGTACTACTTATCTACCACATAGATGAGCTGTCACCTGTTATAATGTAGGTCCTTTCCTCAATGTATCAGAATACATCAATATTTATGGATTTTCCCCTTTGCATTTGACCTTTTAATAATTTGATCCCTTATGAATGAATCGGTCCATCAGCTTATCATTTGTATTGATTTGTACTTGTCACTCTATTAGCACTTGAAGCACTCAAATGCTTGCTAATCTGAATTCTTGAGGACTTGTTTTAATATTGATGTATGATCTGAAACCATTCAAGTATAGGAGAAATCTTGCAATCCTCATTCTTTACTTTCATTTTGCTTTATTTTCTCCTTAATGATTTCTGTATCATATAGAAGCAGGAAGAATTAAATTTTCTTAAATATTCCTTATTTCTATGCTTTTTCCTTAAGAATATATTAGTAACGTTTAAGTCTCAGTGTCTCAAAATATTAATAATTGATCATTAATTTCTATTTAGTAGGTACCATTTCTTCCCTACAGTGTATTTTTGATCAAATTTCTTGCTTCAGCACAATATTCTCTGACTTAGTCAATTGAAATGTAAGGCTTTTCCCCTATTCAACTCTATGTCCCATAATACTAAGGCAAGTGTTCTTCAAATGGGAACAACTCAGTCAATATTTGTTGAATTAAGTCATTAGACATATTGAAGAAAAGTCTTACAAGCCCAAGTCTCTTTTATTAATGTGAATATCTCTTTGTGGTAGCTCTCTGGAGCCTAAATTGATCTGTTTTCCCAGTTTTCTATTATAGCTCCATATAGAACACACAATCAACTTAAAATGAATAGCACAGTCCAGCTGGGAAATACTTGACAAAAAACTTAACTCTAGGCAAACAGATTTCAAAGAATCACTATTTATAGTGAAAGTTAGCCAGCCATTCTCCTAGTTCTTCTAAATCTTGATGAGCCAAACTAATAAAGTATGTTTGGATACAATTTAAATGAAAGATTTAAAAAAAAAAAACTCATCCTCTAGATCTTCCTTAAAGAAAGCAGTCAAGTTTTTATGTTTATTCTCAGTGATAATATGATTTCATGTATTTTTATTGTTCATTTGCTGGAATAAAGAAAGGAAAATTTTATTTCTTGGGATGAAATGCTTTCTGTTGGAACAGAATTGTTTTTCTTATTCAAATCTTTTAGTACTTTGAGATTAGAAGCAATGAAAAATCTGCACCTGCATTTTTGTGGGACTAGAAAAATGAGTGAAATTAAACTGTCTTCATGGGGATCAAATGAGAAAAATCCATTTGACACCATTAGTTTTGGGGTCCCAAGAGAGCACATGTAACACATTGCATTTCCCTATCTGAAAACATAACCAGAGTCTGCTTATACATGCCAAACATGTGGAATATGAACAACCCAATCAGTCACGTAACAATCTGCATGATGCCAAACATCTGGATATTTGGAAACTTCCAAATGAATGAGTGAATTTTTCACCTTTCTTCTGAATTGTTTTGGCAGCATGTGAACACGGTCAAGTGTGGCACTTACAACTGTGTTGTTCCTTCTAAGTGTCAAGTTCTAAAATGTCTTAAAAGTCCTAGCCATTCAATATCCAAAGAAAACCTATTTAGAATACAGTTTTTTGTGATTCATTTTGAAAAAGAACTTATATTTAACACTTATCATGACAAAAATATCAAGGCCCATTAAGTGAATTCATATATTGACTCAATAGATTTTAGAAAGCATAGCAGTAATGTGCTACTCTCCAGGGAAAATATCCATATTGAGGTCATCTGTTTTCAGCTTATTATGTACCCCATTTTGAATTCATTGTGTTATTGTGCCACCTCTAATCCCTCCCTTAATGTCTGAGAAGTTTCTCCAGGAGGGATGTGGGAAAGAAATATACTTTGTGACTGGGAGCAGAAGAATGAAAAATTTAAAGGTCTGACATCAGAGGCCAAAATGAAACAAAGCTTTGGCAACAACCTGAGATGCAGAGGGAAAAGAAATAACATCAAGGTGCTGGTTGGAGATGCTCTTTAGGGGAAGTCAGAAAGGATGGGGATACCCTCCCTCAATACAAGGACCACATGGAAGCCATGTTGGGAACCCATCAAGAACTTAGATCAACTTAAAGGAAGGAAGAAGAGACTAGCGTCTGTGACTAGAAATTTCAAAACTGCTACCCAAATTCTCTTTCTTTTTCTTCTCCCTCATCCACTTCCTTCTTCCTCTCCTTCTTCTCCTTCCTCTCCTTTCATTGTCCCCTTTCCCCCTTTTCTGTGTATTCATATCCCTGAATTTAAAAATGCAATCCATGATTCTACAGACAGAATCTTTTCATATAATGTTTACTACCCCTCTTTCTAACCACCACTCCATCTCTTCCTTCTTCCCGACTAAATATCTCTGAACCCTCAGGCTTCTTTAAGCTCTCCACTGCCTGTTCACCAGATACCTCTTCTTTGCGCCCTACAGGTCAGCTTCCGTTCCTGTTAGTAAGTGTTAGAGCTTCCGTTAAGCTAATACAGCTCAAACTTCAGAACTTCTATTTTATTTTCCAGGGCCCTGGGAGTGGCCCTAGCAATATGTTCATATAGGCATATGCTTTGATAAAATTTGCAGCGTGAGGTCGCAGGGCCAGAAGTTGTATCGCAATATGTCATCTGACACCAGAAATACGTTGATGTGAAAGAGAAACACAAGTTAGTCTGTGGAAAGTTACAAATGGAAAATAAATTCAGTTCTCATTGATACTTAGAATGTTCTCTTTTGTCAAAAAGTTCTTGATGCCCATAAGAAATACAATAATGCGCTATATATTTTTCCTTTTTAATGGAGGTCATAATGAATGAAATTAATCAAACTTTCCATTTGTTAGGCATATATCTATAGCAGAACTACAAATAGCCAATGTGTCTCTGTTTAACTTAATGTGATCTGTGTATCCCAGGTTATTAAATAGCATCTTAGCATATCTGATAATCTTATCCTGATAAAAGACTAGGTATTCCACTCAAAGCTATACATAAAATTGCCAGCAACACAGAGGAACTGACTGAAAAGGCAATTGTTCCAAAGACAAAATTCCTACACATGTTCACTGGGAAGTCATCCAACTATAGTATAAAAGCAATTTATTCACAATTTTGTGGCTCAAACTGATTTTCAAATGCATTTAAGTGGCTCTTGAGCAGCTTTAATTTCAACTTTGCACATTTTACAGAATCAGTGACAATATTAAAAATCAAATATTTTTGAAGAAGTATGCTAATAGGAAGCCAAACATATAAACTAAAGAAAACTGATAGAAGCTTCAAAATGTCTTTAAAGTTTGAGATAATTACTATATTTAAAATGTGTAACTAATTATTTCTTTTCTGATTATTCTATCAATAAATAAATATTGCCTTTCTCCCAGTTTTGTATTTATAATTTTATATTCTTTTTGTTAGAAAAAAGCCCCCAAATCATATAAGTTTCAGGTTTCACAAACCCTGGGTTTTCTCCTGACCTAGGGCTTCCCTAGTGGCTCAGTGGTAAAGAATCCACTTGCGATGCAAAGGATGCAGGTTCGATCCCTGGATCAGGCAGATCCCCTAGAGAAAAAAATGGCAATCCACTCCAGTATTCTTGCCTGGAAAATTCCATGAACAGAGGAGCCTGGTGGGCTACAGTCCATGGGAATGCAAGAGTCAGACATGACTTAGCGACTAAACCACCACCGTCACCACTGTAGCATCATTTCATAAAGTCCAAGAAGTTCTTGCCTCAGAATCACCCATCAAAATGCAGAGTCATGGACTCAACTCTCCATCTGCAGAATCAGCACCTCAGAAAAGTGACTCTGAGACTTACATTTTTAACAAAGTCTATGTATGATCCTTTTGCATATTCAAGATTGACAAATGCTGCTCTTTTAGAAATGTTTTCTTGGAAGTCTAATAACCTACTACTTGTCAACCCCATTTTTCTAGCTCTCATCTCCTCGTCCTTTTCCATTACATTTATGTCCTTTTCTTGAAAAATAGAGCTTGTCTGGGTTATCTCTGGAACTTCCTGATTTATCTCTTCTCTCTCATTTGGACTTATGTCCCCTAAATGTTGGCATATCCAACAAGGTTCTCACCTTAGCCCTCCACTTTTATTTACACTTTTTTTTTTCAATTAGTGGTTCAATTTTCTACCAGACCCAGTGATCACCTGGATGAATTTTCTAGGGTAGGCATAACAAATTACCATAAACAAGGTGGCTTGAATCAACTAAAATTTGTTATCTGGAAGCCAAAAGTCTGAAATCAACATATCATCTAGAGGCTTTGAAGAATATGGTAAATGCTTCTCTCCTGTATTCTTTTGACTCCCAGCCATCCTCTTCATGCAATCTTTCACACTTTGGCTTGTAGATGCAGCACTATAATTGCTGCCTCCGTCTTCACACGGCATTTTCCCCTGTGTATGTATCTAAATTTCACTCTTTTTACAAGAGGGACATCAGTCATGCTGGACTTAGGACCACTCTAATCCAGTAAGACCTCATCTGCACTTCATTATATCTGCAAAGATCCTATTTCCAAATGAGGTCATATCCAAAATTCCTGGCTTGGAGGGTAGGAGGAAAGCGGTGGAGCTACTGTTTGAGCCAGCATATCACCTCAGAGCCACTGGCTTTCTGTGCACTTTGAGAACTAGTCTTTGAAATTTCACAATGGCCCATTAAATTGAAGTTAACCAGTTCAATTCATCAAGCTATCTTCTTTCAGGTCACCTCATAAAATAACTCCTTAAGTAGTGACTGGCCTTTGTACTTCTTTCTCACTTAGACCCTGTCTGTCCCATCGTGGTCAGATCTATCAGGAATCAGGATAGTCACTCTGTCCTAATGACAAAGTGTATACATGGAACTGTGTCATGGGGCCAACCACTGTAAACCCTGTACTCACTTTGCATGTGTCATTTGTAATGGCATCGCAAAGTTAGGTAGAGTGCTATGGCCTTAAAATGATTTAGCCATGATCACTTCTCGTAGTTTAAAGACTAATATTGAGAATGGTTACCTGCACAATGCCTTCTTTTAAGACTTGCTTGTGGATGTCAGAGACGAGCAGTAAAGTTGTTCCTTTTGATGGTGCTGGAAGAGGAAGCAGAGTATTTTCTAGGCTACATGGGACATTAAAGACCAAGGATTTCCATTGTTTCCTGAATGCTCTCTAGGTCTACTGGCTCAAACTTGAATACCCACACCAACCCCATAGAGAAGAGTAGTTTAGAACCCAGGTCTAGAGCCAGATGACCTGGGTTCAAATCCTAGCTCTCCCACTCACTACTAGGCAACCTCAGACAGCCGCTTCACTCTATGTTTCAGTTTGGTCATCTGAAAAAGGAAGAGAAATACAAATTTCTAACATAGCATTATTGTTGTTTAGTTGCTGGGTCATATCCGACTTTTATGACCCCATGGCTTTAGCCTCCAAGGGTCCTCTGTCCATGGGATTCTCCAGGTAGGGATGCTGGAGTGGGTTGCATTTCCTTCTCTAGGGGATCTTCCACCCCAGGGATCGAACTCACATCTCCTGCATTGGCAGGTGGATTATTTACCACTGAGCTCCCTGGGAAGCCCAACATAGAGTTGTAATGAAGAGTAAATGAGATATTACATGTATAGAACTGAATATAGAGTATGGCCCCAAGAAGAGTTCAAAACTAGCATACTCCATGACCATTCTGCAGTTGGTAAGCTTTCTAGGTGACCTAACCTTAACTCTCTATAGCTTGTGCTACATTCTGATATCTCCCAGGACAAGTCCTATCTACCTCTTGCTTGGCAGCCTCAGATTAGAAGACAGCAGTTACACCTGGTGCTTCAAAAGATTTTTCTGACTCGAGCTAAATATCTTCATTTTTTTCTTCAATGAGTCCTCATAGGAAGCCTTCCTTACCTGGGTCAGATACCCTGGTATGCACTTCCATAGCACTATGGACCTCTCTTGTATAGCACTGACTACAGTTACAATTTTCCATTTTATTTGTGTGATGGTTAGTGTCATCTCTCCTGTTTGATGTGAGAGTGGGGACCATGCCTGTGTTGGCTCATGCTCATGGACAAGTGACATGCTGTGACATGGGACATGAGGTAGAACCCATCAGTATGGTTTTCTGGAGCCTTAGGAAGAGACACCCACAGGTAAATAACTTGTTGCCTCTCGAGATTCAGGCATGAATCTCTGCATGTTTACTCAAGCCTGACTCTCAGGCTCACCTTGTTATAGGATCCCCACTGAGCCCATGGAGCTCAGGCCTCCCCTGAAGTTCCTCTGCTCCCCATCAGCTTTCTCAGGGGGTCTCCCAGCCCCTGGTAAGGAGGAGAAACACCAGCTTGGCTTCTGCCTGTAACAAAATTGAGACACATTTACGTTTTTTTTAAGAGATGTTCCCCTTCAACCCCAGGGCCTAGGCTACTATTCCACCTGTGATCCTGGCCTTTTCTCCCTTATAAGCTAGAGTTTGTGTGTATTTTGAAGGAGAAGGTAATAACAAAGGCAGGGGTTGCAGCATTGGACTACAGGGAAAGTCTCACATGTAACTGCAGCTTCAAGGTAAAGGTCATAAATCAGGCTGCTCATATTTCCCCACAGTCCAGAGTCACGGGTACAAAATCCAGGCCTATCCCAAGAAAGACCTGAGGAAAATGTACTGGAGAAGTTTGTACACTCATGATTCAGTGGATTTTTAGCTCCAAGTCAATGGTTTCCGGGGGCTTCCCTGGTAAAGCTTAGCTGGTGAGGAGCCTGCCTGTAATGCAGGACACCCCGGTTCGATCCCTGGGTTGGGAAGATCCCTGGAGAGGGGAAGGGCTACCCACTCCAGTGTTCTGGACTGGAGAATTCCATGGACTATTCCATGGGGTCACAAAGAGTTGGACACGACTGAGTGACTTTCATTTCACTTCACGTTAATGGTTTCCAAACTTCTTACCATTATGAACCCTTCTCCTATTCACCATCACACCAAATTGCACATTTGTTAAAGATTTTGTGTTTAACAAAATAAAATATTTTTATAAATTTAAAAAAGACTAATATTTCAATAGTATAAAATAATTTAATCTACATTGTGAATTAAATTACCAAGGTATAGTTATTCATTTGAATTCACCATCTCAATAAACAGTTCAAAATGCATTAATAGAGCTATTTTAATAAAAAATATAAGCATATGAGTCCCTTGGATTTCAAGGAGATCAAATCAGTCAATCTTAAAGGAAATCAACCCTAAATATTCACTGGAAGGACTGATGCTGAAGCTGAAGCTCCAATACTTTGACCACTTTATGTGAAGAGCCCACTCACTGGAAAAGATCCTGATGCCGGGACATAATGAAGGCAGGAGAAAAAGGCAACAACAGAGGATGAGATGGTTGAATGGCATCATTGACTTAATAGACATGAATTTGAACAAACTCCAGAAGACAGTGAAGGACAGGGAAACCTGGTGTGCTGCAGTTCATGGGGTCACAAAGAGTTAGACACAATTTAGGAACTGAGCAATAGCAATGAGCATGTGACATCAATATTATGTTTATTATCTCTGCTTAAAACTGTAGGGATATTCTCAACTCCATGTTTTAGAGATAATAGTAGCCATTCATTTAGGGACAGTGGTCAGTTAATTTTTAAATGAAAATGGATGTTACCATATGAAGAAGGAATTCAGTTCAGTTCAGATCAGTTGCTCAGTCGTGTCCGTCTCTTTGCGACCCTATGAATCACAGCATGCCAGGCCTCCCTGTCCATCACCAACTCCTGGAGTTCACTCAGACTCACGTCCATCGAGCCAGTGATGCCATCCAGCCATCTCATCCTCTGTTGTCCCCTTCTCCTCCTGCCCCCAATCCCTCCTAGCATCAGGGTCTTTTCCAATGAGTCAACTCTTTGCATTAGGTGGCCAAAGTATTGGAGTTTCAGCCTCAGCATCAGTCCATCCAATGAACACCCAGGACTGGTCTCCTTTAGGATGGATTGGTTGGATCTCCTTGCAGTCCAAGGGACTCTCAAGAGTCTTCTCCAACACCACAGTTCAAAAGCATCAATTCTTCGGTGCTCAGCATTCTTCACAGTCCAACTCTCACATCCATACATGACTACTGGAAAAACCATAGCCTTGACTAGATGGACCTTTGTTGGCAAAGTAATGTCTCTGCTTTTCAATATGCTATCTAGGTTGGTCATAACTTTCCCTCCAAGGAGTAAGCGTCTTTTAATTTCATGGTTGCAATCACCATCTACAGTGATTTTGGAGCCCCAAAAAATAAAGTCAGCCACTGCTTCCACTGTTTCCCCATCTATTTGCCATGAAGTGATGGGACCAGATGCCATGATCTTAGTTTTCTGAATGTTGAGCTTTAAGCCAACTTTTTCACTCTCCTCTTTCACTTTCATCAAGAGGCTTTTTAGTTCCTCTTCACTTTCTGCCATAAGGGTGGTGTCATCTGCATATCTGAGGTTACTGTTATTTCTCCCGGCAAGAAGGAATTACCGTAATTCAAATAAGTATCATATTACTTCCAAGGACCACATAGGATTTTACAGACAATCTGGTGGTAATCATTATTACATGTTTAGAAAAATAAATATGAAGAGATTGATAACTTCAGATATTGTTTCTAATCCCTGAGTTATAATGCCTTTTAGCCAAAACACTATTCAGAATCAAAGTGAAGCTAAGTAATTATGGCCATTCACTAAACATTTTTGTCAATCGCCAAGTAGCCATAAATTTCCCGAGTCTATTATGGAAAAGAAACAAAATAAAAATCTCTATAAAATTATTTAAATATTGTTTTTAAAAATAAAGATGTTTAGCATATATCTTATGCTTTCCTATTTCCATCAAGCAGAATACTATAACCACATTGTTAATCATTATATCTGTTGGAATCAATTTTTATTCTGTATTCATGAATTGAATAATGTGATAAATTCTAGAAACAATATGATAACATTCTGAAATCATGAGTTTGTTTCTCTCTATACAAACAGAGAGAGAATCTAAGAGGAACACTGGAATTATCCAAGGTTAAATGGCTGAATCTTAGTTCAAAATGTGAAATACTATGGCCTTTAATCTTGTGGTTGAATAGGTGCCCCTTATAAATCATTACTATATCTAAGCAGCAATAGTCCAAGCAGTTACAGAGTTACAAGGCCACTCACTGGTCACGATATTAGAAATAGGATATTTGCACAGGTAATTAAAATGGATTGTGGACTCATCAAAGCTTGTTTTGAAATGGACTGTGGAAAGGGCACAGTGTTCTGTCACTCACTTAGAAATTATTGCCCTAGACACTGGCCAGTTGTCGTTGTTGTTTAAGGCAATCCAAGAGCCAGAAAGGGTCTCAGATGTAATGTTGAGACATAAAGAAGAATTATAGCATAAATTTACAATGAACAAATTGTCCTGGGCTCCCAAATTGTGCTATTTGTAACTTGAACACAGAAGCCGGGGGGTAGCCATATGGCAGAGGCCACCCTTCTCCAATACAAAAAATTATTAAATCTCCTGGAGTTGGCTAAAGGAAACCATAATTATTTGCAAATGGAAAAAAAAGCCACAAATTTCCTTCCCCTCTCCTTGCAGATCATTTTCATATCCCAAGTTACATATTTTTAGCTTCATCACACATCAGAATGTTAAATCAAACCCCGCATCCTAAGCATATTAAAATTCTTTCCTACTCCTGAACCTGTGGCACAAACAATACCACTATTTCAGAATCATCATTATTTTATTTTATAATTGCCTTGTGATTTTCCTATCAGTTGTTTTTCAGTGTTAATGTGCACTGTTGACAGCAAATATACTATCTATTTTAACTCTCTCCAAGAAACAGCTAAGGCTTTCCTATTTATGTCTATTAATATGTTCATAAAACATTATAAGTGATTCTCTACTATCTCTGATGAGATATTAACACCATCCAAAGAAGACATTTAAAAATGAAGGGGCCAAAAACAAACAAACAAAAAAAAACAGAGAAGGGGCCAAAGTGAATTTTTCTAGCGTGGGTCATTACCCAGTTTTCTCAATCCAGATCTTAATTTCATTTAACCTAAAATGCACTGCTTCTTTGTACTTGTACAATGGATACTAAGCAGTGGGGAAATCTAAGTATTGATGAAGAGCTATTTTATGTTTCTGGTAGAGAAATGTTCTTAGTTCAGTGAAACCTCACTATAACAGTCTACTAGCACATGGGCTTTTCAAGTACAAGGGAAATTACAAAGAATTCCAAAACTACCTCTTTATCAACCACCTATTCCCCCAGTGATAGAATTTTTATAAACTTCAAGTTGATTTCTTTGTATTTTGCAATGCCAAAAATTGTAATTGTACTAAGGAATTTGAAAATCAACATAAGACCAATAAAATACCTGTCACTAGGGTGAAATACCAAAGTGAAATAGTGATGAGAAATGTTTAAGGATTGAGCTTAAAGAAAAGATTGCCTTGCTTTCTAAAGAATGTGACAGAAATTTCTAAAGAATTTCAGCAACTCTTTTTGAGAACTATGTAAGGGGATATTTAAGGTGAACAGAAATTTGAATTTATCTTTCCTATTTATGATCCCTAAGCATATCCCCGGTTACACTTTGAGCTTATCGGAAAGAACACTATACTTGTGATTGCATCAAGCAGCACTAGGTCCCCCTTGCCAAACATTAAGAGGCATATCACGTTACAGTGGGTTTTCATTTGGCTATTTGTACATGGAGCTGTGAATGGTTGAAACTCTAGAATGGTTTGCATAGCTCCAGAAATTAGCAAAGCCAAACATATAGGTATCAAATGAGAAATACCTTCAAAATTTGAAGAAAATTCATTAGGAAATGAATGAAGAATATGGGATACAATTTTATGGATCACTCAGAAACTCTTCAAAGCCTGGACTCGGGTACTTTGTACAATGAATAAGTATTCAGGAAGAATACCAATAATTGTTAATTATGTGTTAAATGAATCAATTGTCTTTATGCAAATGATACACTGTATTTCACAGATACTTAGGGTCATATCCATATGTTTTCATATATTAAAAATTCTGATATTAGGATTTACCTTATTATTGATGGCATGAATAATTACTTGATATGTTTTCTAGGCTAGTCATAGCTAAAACAATAGGTTGTCTTACATCAATAGAGACCTAGTTTCATGATGACTTTCCTGTTTCATTTTTTAGATGCACTCAGACTGTTCTGAAGAAGCTGCGGCTTGAATTTAAATATCATAGACTCATTTTTTTTAAATTAAGGGATTTATATAGTGTTATTTATCAATTTTCATTTTGCCAAGAAAGGTGATTAAAAGTACACATAGCAATACTATCTCTTCTTTTCCCAAAAGGATAGTCTAAAAGTGAATATATAGAGAGATCTTAATCTTAGAATTAAGGTTAATCCTTTACTTTTAGTAAAATTAACTATGGAAAATACACATTGTCCTTATTTTCCCCCCCCTTTGTGGATTTGTATCAATCTATGATCCACAATTTTGGAATCACTTTTCCAGGATATTGTTGCACAAACATTCACACTCATTCACACCCCTGTTCCTAATAGACATTAGAAGCAAAAACATGGCAATTATATTATCTAGAGAATGTAGAGACATTTGCAGAATACTTTTTTCTTGATTTCAAGCATCAAAAAACCTTCTACCCCAGCTTCTTGTAAGAAGGCAGATGTGTTAGATTGGATCTGAATAGTATCCACTTAAACTAAACTTCAGTCACATCACTATTTTAAGGCCCAGAGCAATGGCCGAGCACTGGCCTTTGTGTGGTCACTTTTGTATCTGATCTTTCTGTTTAAATGTATTCTGAGCTGGCCAGGAATGAGTTTGGTAATGTTATCCTGTGGATCTTTTCCATCTCTAATGTCTACAGTCTAAACTTAGCTTGCTTCTGGCTTTAAATCCTCACACTTTGGCTCCTTCTCTTCAACCTGGCCCCTCTCTTCCGCAAACAATGGAAGCCAAACCCCAGTTATGCACACTTCTGATCCACAAAGTATACTTCCATTTCTGATTCTCCTGCCCCTAATCCTACTTTCTTTTTCACTACTCTGAACTCCTCTCCCAGGTGAGCACATTTGGAAAGTGTTAAGATACAATTCTGTAGTTCATATTTGGCAAACCTTTCCCCTAGTCCAACTCTTTAAAAAAACAACAACAACAAACAGTTTAACCACAGGCCCAAATGCCAAGTAAATATTTGTTAAATCACAGGACAAAAACAGAATTAGCTGATTAACTCCATTAATTCTTACTCACATACTGCACTTAATAAATATCTTGGTTTCCAAGTTTGGCTCTAGAAGGCATTTTTCCCTGAGATTCTAGAATAGTTCCTTACACATGTATTTTCTTCATATGAGTAGATAGTAAGATAACAAGGACTGTCTACACTGACTGCAATCCTTAAAATCTAACTTCTCCATTAACATCTTGGTAGGGGCACAGGGCTAAATTTGTTTCTATATGTGGGACTACTTCAACTTTTAGAAAATCATCAGGCTGTATTCACCTATTATAATGCTCTCAGTTTAAAAATGGGAAACAGAAATGAAAAGAGGAAATGGCTTGTCACAAAATATACTGAGGAAAGGAGAAAGTGATAAGCCTGGAACTAAAACGTCTCTTGACTTCAATTTAGCTGGATGGAGGAAAGTAAATACATTACACAAATGACTTGAAATGGCCTAGACTCCATTGAAAAGCTAAAACTATAAAGCTTCTAGAAGAAAATAAAACAAGAAAATCTTTGCCACCATGAGATAGTCAAAGATTATTTAGCACTGAACATTTTTTCATTGCTAATTTGGACTTAATAAAAATTAAAGTTTTTACTCATCAAAAGATAGAATTAAAAATATGAAAAGGCAAGCTACATGTTGAAGAAGACATTTATTACATATAAAAGAAATTGATCTAGAATATATGAAGAACTTCTAAAAATAAATAACAAAAGACAGATTGTTAAACTGAGCAAAAGACATGAAAAGCCACTTCATGTGGCTAGTAAGTACATTAAAAGATATTAAAGTGGCTAATAAGTACATTAAAAGATACTAAAAATTTAAAAAGAGATATTAAAAATCATTAGTCATCAGGAAAATGAAAAGTAAAACCATAATTGAGTATCATTTCATACCCACTAGTTTGGCTAGAATAAATAAGACCAACAAAACAAAAGTATTAGTGAGGATATGAAATAACTAGAACACTCAGTCACTATGCTGGTAAGACTGTAAGTTCATATAACACTTCACAGAATCATTAATAGCTTTATCATAAATACCAAAAGAAATGAAAACATATATTCACAAAAAGACTTGTACTGAAATACAATACTTCTTTGCAAAATTGTTAAAACTTGTCCAAATGTCCATCAATAGGAGAACAGATTAGCAAATTATGACATGTTCATTTAATAAAATACTTCTTAGTAATAAAAAAAATGAACTACTGACACATAGAACAACTGGGGAAAACCTCAAAAATATTATGTGGAACAAAATAAGCCAGACTAAAAAAGAACATATTGTAAATCCATCTACACAAAATTCAAAACCAGGAAAAACAAATCTACAGTGACAAATCAGAACAGTGGCTGCTTAGGAGAGAGAATGATTGGCTGGGAAATTTCTAAGGTGAAGGAAGTAGTTTTAAGATCTGTGCATTTCCCTGATATAAATCTTACCTTTATTATAAAAAAATTCAGGAAAGTAAAATATACTCCAACTTAGGAAAATAACACTTTTCCCAAATAGGTAATACCTTTATTTCTACAGAAATTTTCACATAAACATGAAAGTATAAGCAATAGAAAAGGGACTCCATTTACCCATTTCTCAACTTGAATTGTTATGAACTTTATGCCAATTTCATGAAATAACTTTGTTAATGAGAAAGACATACTGGCACTTGTAACAAAATTATTACATAATATGAAGACTATAACTGGAAGACACAAGGCAAAAATGGTTTTATAAAATGTTGGTGTGTTTTACCCTCATGATAACTATCTTAGTCTAGCATGTATTTAAATTATTAATTTATTCCTTAATCACCTATAAGGGATATTTAAATTCTTAAAGACATAGCTCCTTTCTGGCCCAATCTTTTTCCATTCCAGCTAATTTATTTAGTAGTGTGAAAGAAGACCCACGTAGAAAAGTTGTATTCACATTTATAAGTGTAGAATTCAGTGGTTGTTAGTATGTTCGCAAGTTTACACTGTCATCACCACTAATTGCAGAAATTTTCTATTATTTCCCCCAAATCCCAGTACTCATTAGTCGTCACTCCCTACTCCCCCTCCCCCCAGCTTCTTACTATTACTAACCTACTTTCTGTATCTATGGATTTGCCTATTCTTGGCATTTCATACAAATGGAATCATTTAATACGTGGTCTTTTGTGTCTGGTTTCTTTCACTTAACATAATGCTTTCAAGCATAATCCATGTTATAGTATATATAGTACTTCATTCCATTTTATGAATGAATAATGTTCCATTATACAAATATACTACATTTTATTTATGTGAGCCTGACACAGAATAGTTGCTCAGTTTACATTACCTTTCTTCTTCATTTTTTAACCAAAAGAGAAATTTTAAAGCTTTTCTAAAATTGTAACTTAGAAAATACAGGATTTTACTTTGATCTTTTTAATTGAAGTATAATTAATTTACAATGTTAAATTAGTTTCAAGTGTACAACATAGTGATCCAATATTTTTATAGATTATATTCCATTTAAAGTCATTACAAATAAAGACTATATTTCCCTGTGCTGTACAACATATCCTTGTTGCTTATCCATCTTATACATAGTAGTTTGTATCTCTTAATCCCATACCCCAGTCTTACCTCTTCCTCCTTCCCTCTCTCCACTAGTAATCACTAGTTTGCTCTCTGTATCTGTGATTCTGAGTTTTGCTGTTATGTACACTCATTTGTTTTATTTTTTAGATTCCACTTAAAAGTTATAACACAAAATATTTATCTTTGTCATTTCTCTAAGGTTAATACTCTCTAGGTCCATCCATATTGTTGCAAATGACAGAATTTAGTTCTTTTTGTGGATTGTGGGCTTCCCTGGTGGCTCAGTGGTAAAGAATCTGCCTGCCAATGCAGGAGACTCAAGTTCCAGCCCTGGGTCAAGAAGAGCCCCATGAGAAGGAAATGGCAACCCACTCCAGTATTCTTGCCTGGGAAATCCAAGACAGAGGAGCCTGGTGGGCTACAGTCTATGGGATCACAAGAGAGTCAGACATGACTTAGTAACTGAATAATAACAATATATATTGTGTGTATATGTATACATACATTTTTTATCCCTTCATATGTTGATGGGCGCTTAGATTGTTTCCATATCTTGGCTATTTTAAATAATACTTCAGTGAGCAATGGAATACATGTGTCTTTTCAAATTAGTGTTTTCATGTTCTTTGGATATATACCCAGAGTGGGATTACTAGATCATATGGTAGTCCTTAGCGGAAAATTCTTAAAGAGATGGGAATACCAGACTGCCTGACCTGCCTCCTGAGAAATCTGCATGCAGGTCAAGAAGCAGCAGTTAGAACTGGACATGGAACAACAGACTGGTTCCAAATTGGGAAAGGAGTACATCAAGGCTGTATATTGTCACCCTGCTTATTTAACTTTTATGCAGATTACATCATAAAAAATGTTGGATTGGATGAAGCACAAACTGGAATCAAGATTCCTGGGAGAAATATCAATAACCTCAGATATGCAGATGACACCACCCTTATGGCAGAAAGCGAAGAAGAACTAAAGAGCCTCTTGATGAAAGTGAAAGCGGAGGGTGAAAAAGTTGGCTTAAAGCTCAACATTCAGAAAACTAAGATCACGGCATCTGGTTCCAACACTTCATGGCAAATAGATGGGGAAACAGTGACAGACTTTATTTTTGGGGGCTCCAAAACCACTGCAGATGGTGACTGCAGCCATAAAATTAAAAGACGCTTGCTCCTTGGAAGGAAAGTTATGACCAAACTAGACAGCATATTAAAAAGCAGAGACATTACTTTGCCAACAAAGGTCCCTCTAGTCAAGGCTGTGGTTTTTCCAGTGGTCATGTATGGATGTGAGAGTTGGACTATTAAGAGAGCTGAGTGCCAAAGAATTGATGCTTTTGAACTGTGGTATTAAAGAAGACTCTTGAGAGTCCCTTGGATCGCAAGGACATCCTACTGGTCAATCCTAAAGGAAATCAGTCCTGAATAGTCATTGGAATGACTGATGCTGAAGCTGAAACTCCAATACTTTGGCCACCTGATGCAAAGAACTGACTCATTTGAAAAGACTCTGATGCTGAGAAAGATTGAAGTCAGGAGGAAAAAGGGACGACAGAGGATGAGATGGCTGGATGGCATCACCAACTCAATGGACATTAGTTTGGGTAAACTCTGGGAGTTGGTGATGGACAGGGAAGCCTGGCATGCTGCAGTCCATGGGTTCACAAAGAGTCGGACACAACTGAGTGACTGAACTAAACTGAACTGAAATGAACTGATGGTAGTCCTATTTTTAGTTTTTCAAAGAACCTCCTTGCAGTCTTCCATAGTGGCTATAATTTGTACCAACAGTGTATGAGGATTCCATTTTCTTACATCTTTGCCAACATTTGTTATTTGTGATCTTTTTGACGATAACCATTCTGACAGGTGTCAGGTGATATCTCATTATGATTTTGATTTGCATTTCTTTGATGATTACTGATGTTGAACATATTTTATTGTACCTATTCACCATCTGTATGTCTTCTCTGGAGAAATGTTTATTCATATCTGCCTATTTTTGGTCACATTATTTGCAAATATTTTCTCCCATTCACTAGGTTGCTTTTCATTTTTGCTTTTATTTATTTTGCCTTAAGAAACAGATCCCAAAAAAAAGTACTGCAATGATCTGTTTCATAGAGTATTTTGCCTGTGTTCTCCTCTAGAAGTTTTATGGTTTCAGGTTTTACATTTAGGTCTTTAATATATGATGTGAGGAAATATTCTAATTTCATTCTTTACATGTAGCTATCCAGTTTCCCAGTATAACGGATTGATGGGACTGTCTTTTCTCCATTGTATATTCTTGACTCCTCTGTGAATTAATTGACCATAAGGATACGGGTTTACTTCTGGGCTTCCTAATCAGTCCCTCTGGGCTATGTGTCTTTTTTGTGCCAGTACTGTGCTGTTTTGATTACTGTAGCTTTGTGGTATAGTCTGAATTCAGGGAACATGATACCTCCAGCTTTGTTCTTTTTTCTCAGGATCATTTTGGCAATTTGGCATCTTTTGTGGTTCCATGTTAAGTTTACTATTATGAGTTCTAGTTTTGTGGAAAATGTCATGGGTATTTTGATAGGGATTGCATTGAATTTCTGAATTGCTTTGAGTAGTATGGACATTTTAACAAAATTCTCCCAGTCCAAGAACACAGAATATTGTTTCATTTCTTTGTATCATTTTAAAATTTCTTCATTAATCTTTTATAGATTTCAGCCAGTTTTTCACCTCCTTAATTTTATTCCTAGGTATTTTCTTCTTTTTGATACAATTTTAAACATGATTGTCTTCTTGTTTCTCTTTCCAATAGTTTGCTATTAAGGAATAGAAATGCAACAGATTTCTGTATATTAATATTATATCCTGCATCTTAACTGAATTTATCTATTCCAGTAGTTTTTTGGTGCAGGCTTTAGGATTTTCTATATAGAATATCACATCATCTGCAAATAGTAACAGTTTTACTTCTTGCCTTACAATCTTCCCTTCCAAAAGAATGCCTTTTGCTCCTTTTCTTCTTGATTGCTGATTAGGACTTCTAATATGATGTTAAATAGAAATGGTGAAAGTCAGCCGCCTTGCCTTTTCCTTAATTTTAGAGGAAAGACATTCAGGTTTTCACCATTGAATATGATGTTAGCTGTATCATAAATGGCCTTTGTTTCATTGAGGTATGTTCCCTCTAATATCAATTATCATGATAGCTTTCATCCTGAATGAATAAAAACTATGTATTTTCTATCAAGATTATATAATTTTTACTCTTGCTTTTGTTAATGTGGCATATATATTGATTGATTTCTGGATATTGAAAAATCCTTGCATACTTGGAATAAATCCCACTTGATCATGATGTATGATTCTTTTTATACATTGTTGAATTTGGCTTGCTAATATTTTGTTAAGGATTTTTGCATTTATATTCATCAGAGACATTTGCCTATAAGCTTCTTTCCTGTAATGTCTTTGTCTGATAAATGATTTCTGTTTCATTATTTATTTTTTAAGGTTTTTCCTCTTGCTCTTTCAATTGAGACAAATCCTTCTGTCTTCATTTTGCTTAACTTTCACTATCTCTATGGTAAGCAGTTACCTCTTGTGGTCTTAAAGGGATGTCCTTATGTGGGAGTGTCTCTATACAGTCTACAGATGTCCAGTGGCTTTGGTGGGAGACCTGGATATGATATAAACACAAGTCAGGTCTTTCTCAGGGTGTACTGGCAACTATCACCTTGGTAGGAGATGGTGCTAAAAATGGAGAGTCTGGGGCTGCAGCCAGGTGTGAGCTGGGGCTTCCCTTTAAATGTGTGCTCTCCCTCTCCCAGACCAGCATCCTTGCCCCAGAGGAGAGCAGTGCTGGAATAAAAGGGGCTGGTGTGAGCACTAGGCATGTGTTGGGGCCTAGGCTGTGGTTTTCCAGCTGTGGACAGAGATCTGCTTCTGATGTACTGCCTGTGTAAGTGCCAGTGATGGCAGTCCCCACCCTGCTTGGATGACATTTCAGGTCTGAGATGCCTCTGTGTCTCACAGACAAGCTCTCAAGTAGGGCTGAATTTGCTTGGTTCAGCTTGGGGCAGGCACTGGAGCAGACACAAAAAAGCCAACCAGCCACTCCTATGGTTTTCAATCCACCTTCTCGCCCTGCTTCAGGTGCAAGCAAGCATGCATGTGTGCCTCACAAGCAGAGGCCAGGCTTTCCACAGCCCTCCTGTTAGTCCCACACGCCCTCCAATCAGTCAAAAGGGCCTATATTCCCTATGTAGGACTCCAGGGCTGGGGCACCCCATATGTGACTTGAACTGCTCAGTCCCCAAGGAGGATCTCTGCCCACGTAATGTCCCTTTTTGCCTGAGTCCCCTCCTAGGGGCATAGGTCCTGAACTGATTGTTTCTCTTCCCTTCCTACCTGATTCCATGTGAATCCTTCCTACAGCCTTGGTTGTAGGAAGGATTTCTGCCAGTCTTCTGTTAGTTTTCAGTGAGAATTATTCCAGATGTAGATAAGTTTTTAATGAGGCTATAACTCTCATCTATAAAGCAGGTACTCTAATGTCAATTTTCAGGAGATTTTATATAACAAGCTAAACTCTTTCTAAGAGACGTTTCCTCAGAATAAATTCTATCAAATGATGCTTTGGGGTCTGAAAAAGTAGATACTTCATGCTCTCTGGCATGAAGCACCCATTACAGATAGTTCAGCATTTCTACATTACAAATTCCAGATCCCTGGACTCTACCAGCTGCCAAGAAATGCATCACAATAGAGGGGAAAAATTGATTGTTTTTTTTCCATTGTCTTATTATTTCTCTGTTACCCTAGGAAGTACCCTAGAAAAAAAGTGAGGGCTATTTTTCATGTTATTTACATATCAAAGCATTAAAAAAAAGAAGAAGAAATTACTTCTTTGAAAGTCTCCAGTACATTGGTGTTGCAATCATCTGTCTTAATCCACAACTTGGGTCACAGTCTTCTTACAGTAATGGACATATCCAGGGTTGGACCGGCAGGGGGCTTATTTCAGTCGTTCAAGTCAGATGGGTTTTTGACATTTTTGGGGAACAAATTGATTAGAAATTTAAAGTTCTTTTGAATCTAAAGACTAGCATCTTTCCTCTAAAGGGTAATGAATAAAAGTTGCTTTTAAAATTGTTCTTAATACCTCTGTTTCATTCAACATAACTGAATGTGGTACTCATGTTGAAATGTCACACTGAAAAGACTGACACTCAGGACTGTCTTTGATTCAGAATAGTATCTGATTTGGTATCTTCTTAAACTGTAGTGACTATAAAGTATCTTGTAGTCTATATAGATCTACTTGTATAATGTGCAGTTTCTATGGGTTATAGCAAATGGTATATGTCCTTAGTTACTCTTCTCAATCAATTTCTCTTTTAGAGAAAATGAAAATATTAAAGAGGTAACTGGAATGATGGAGAAAGTTTTGTTAGTCTTTTTTTAAAATAGTGTAAATTAGCATGTTTGTATAGGATCAGTACCTAGGAGAAATTATAAACTATCTAAAGGAAAACTGACTATATAGAGATAAGAATGTGGACTATTCAACTACAGCAATGATAATATAGTTTCTAGGCAGTTAGTACTGGCTTTAGCAGAAGACACTAGGAGATTGTCTTGCTAAATGGACTGCTAAGAAGTACCCAAGCTAATATGTTAACTCTTAAAGACTTAGTTCGCAAAGGAAGTCAAACAACCTCACCTATTTTTTATTTATTAATATTGATTATAAAAAAAAGGTTATAAGAGATTCAACAATAACAATTTATGGTAAATATTTCAAAATCATCTATTCTAGATTATTTTATTTTCTTCTTTCAGATTTTATAAACAGTGTAAAGCATGATTCTTAAATCTTGCCTGGAAGTTAAGGATAGGATCAAATTACCTTTAGATACCCTTTCAACCTTATGATTCTATGATTCATTGCAACTTAATGTAGATCCCCAAAAGACGTGTGTATTGACTTTGACACCCCAAAATGCATTGAACTTGATATCCCAAAATACACAAAGGAAAACAAGGGAGATAAATTTTCTTATGACACAATAGGGAAATTTGTCAAAATATGTCAGTTCTCTGGAAATCTAGAACCACAGAAGCAAACTAATCATTTTATTATTCCTTGACTAGAAATGGCAAATTATGCTTTCTGATAAGAGTAATCAGTAGAAGCCTTCAGTCTTATGGACTCTGTGGGAGAGGGAGAGGGTGGGAAGATTTGGGAGAGTGACATTGAAACATGTAGAATATCATGTAAGAAACGAGTTGCCAGTCCAGGTTCGATGCGCAATACTGGATGCTTGGGGCTGGTGCACTGGGACAACCCAGAGGGATGGTGTGGGGAGGGAGGAGGGAGGAGGGTTCAGGATGGGGAACACATGTATGCCTGTGGCGGATTCATTTTGATATTTGGCAAAACTAATACAATTATGTAAAGTTTAAAAATAAAATAAAATTAAAAAAAAAAAAAACAGGGGAAATGGAATATGCATTTATCCCTTAAGGATATTCTCAAATATTTCTAGTCCTTAACACTAATTTAATTTGCAATCTAATTTAAGTATTTTTCTACTTCAAGTCTTAAAGAAGAAATGCCACTCATCTAAAATATATCATTTAGCACTTTTAACTTCAAAATAGTTCATGCAAAATCATAACCCAACATATGTTTTGTTTCTTGGGGTTTTTTTCCCTTCAGTTTTGGCTGAGTTTTTCTCACACTGTGTAGAGCTGGAAATTATACAGATCTTTAATTGAAATAAATGTGACCAAAATTCAAGTCTGAAGTTATTTAGTTGTATAATCACCATTCTCTAATTCTTCTTTTCAATTTTTACCCATTAACTGATCACAGCTGTTAGTATTGGCTTACTAGAAACTTCTTCTGGACTTGTAATACCCTAGAACTCAAAGGAGAAGTTCAATGAGTACTGCCAACCCCGAGTTCTCGTGTAGATTTCATCCCTCATCTCAAGAGATTTTCTGGCAGTTTTATTCAAAGACCAGACTGTGCTAAATGCCACATGCTGTATCTATGCTTAATATATCTTCAATTAAAGGTGAAAATAACCTTGTGTCAGCAGAGAGGGAAAGGGTATCGATATGCTTAAGTGTGTGTGTGTATGTTTGATAAAAATCTTGGCTATAAACTCAAGAATGCAAGAAGTGGAGCTTCCCTGGTGGCTCAGTGATGAAGAATCCGCCTTCCAATGCAGGACCCATGGGTTTCATACCTAATGTAGGAGGATCCAACATGCTGCGGAGCAACTAAGTCCATGCACCACAACTATTGAGCCTGTGCTCCAGAGCCCGAGAAATGCAACTCCTGAGCCCACGAGCCACAAATGCTGAAGCCCATGCACCTACAGCCTATGCTCCATAGCAAGAGAAACCATTGCAATGAGAAGCCCACACACAGCAACTAGAGAGTAGCCGTACGTGCCACAACTAGAGAAAAGCCCACCTGAGCGACAGTGAAAGCCCAGCATAACCAAAAATCAGCCTGAGCTGGTGAAATCTGCTAGGGTTGTCTGCAGAGCAAGTCACTGTGAACCGTGATCCCTCCCACTGTACAAGTGCTTTTGGTAGCCCCTGCTTTTCTTCCTTGTTCCTAACTCTCTATATCTCAACTTTGCTGGTCTGGGTGGGGTGAACCAAAATGAGACCTTTGTGCAGTACTTCTTTCTTACTTTCCTGGTGAGGGAAAGTCATTCTAGCTGGGAAATTCCTTCCTTCTGCTGAGCAATTCTGATTTTGAGGATGGGGTGATGAAGTTGATGAAGTTGCAAAATGGAGTTGTCTTTTTTTTTTCTTATGCGGTTATTCTCAGGGTTTTTTATTTCTCTGTGTTGCTAAAATTTCTCTCCAGTTCTCCCAGAGCTGTTTTTATTTGTGGATAGCTAATTGTTGATTTTCATCAGGGGACAGAGACTAGGTCTCCTATATCACCATTTTGATGATACTACTCTTCTCAAAAATCTTTTTTAAACTACCTATCACCATTGTCTTTTAAAAAGTAGAAGAGACAGACCTATTACCAATGGAGGAGTGAGGGTGGAAAGACAGTTCCTTAAATTGACATAGTTCTCTGTATTGAAGCTCTCACTGCACTAGTCTAACAAAAAGTTCATTACAATCTGCCCTTTGCCCAAATCCAACACTTAAAAACCCAACCTTCAATAATCCACTCATTATTCTAAGATTGTTCTTGACTTGGCAGGCAAAGATTCCAGGCTCACTGAGCTCTTTTCTTCTTCCTATATCACTAAACCTCTCCCTGGTCCCCCAGTTTACATAGGAAATCACCCAGTTTCTCTTTAATAAATCAATCCCTGCTTTCATGTTTATAAACTGGCCTCTAAGCCCTTGAAGAGGAAAAATGCCTCTTTTTTTTTTTTAATGTCTGGCAGAGATCCAGTTCAAATGTGGTGTTCTGTTTGCTTCAGTGGATTAATGGACAATGAAAAGATGACAGAACAGGTAGAATCCTAGAGTTTTGATGACTACATGCTAATTGCAACCCTATACACCACTTGCCACATTAGTGCTTGGACAATCTGAAAAATGTACACATTTTGAACTTTTGACTCTGCATGTTTGCATACAACCTTCCTTTGCTGGTGGCTCAGAGGTTAAAGCACCTGCCTCCAATGTGGGAGACCCAGGTTCGATCCCTGGGTTGGGAAGATCCCCGGAGAAGGAAATGGCAACCCACTCCAGTATTCTTGCCTGGAAAATCCCCTGGACAGAGGAGCCTGGTGGGCTACAGTCCATTGGGTCACGACTGAACAACGTCACTTCGCTTCCTTTGCTACTGCTCCCCCAGTGGCTTTAGGCTCTTCTTCCTTTATTTTACCTTTACATTGCCTCTCCTGCGCTCATGTCTGCTCTTTTCCCAACCTCGAATATTTCAGTTATAATCATCAGAGAACTCACTGTTTTAAGAAGTCTCCCTCAGTTTATTCTCTAAATAAATAATCATACCCAAAGGTTTGGGGCAGTGGGTTCTGCTTGGACTCCACATATTGAAATTGTGTAGAGATACACTGGAGACTAATTATGCTTAGTTTCTGTTGACTGAAAAATACGTCACAACCTGAAAGTAAAGAGTGTTTAATTCAATGGGAATGTTTAGGACTTCAAACCCGGGAGGCAGTATCTCAGGTAGCCCTAAGAAACTACTCCAAGGGAAGGAGTCAAGTGTATGGACATTTGTAACAAAGGGGGACAGTTTCAACAGAAGAGATTACTGCTAATTAGTTGGGGTGGCTCAGATGGTAAAGAATCTGCCTGCAAGGCGGGAGACCCAGGTTCTATTCCTCAGTCAGGAAGATCCCCTGAAGGAGGGCATGGCAACCCACTCTTCTTGCCTGGAGGATCCCATGGATAGAGGATCCTGGCGGGCTATAGTCCATGGGGTCACAAAGAGTCAAACAGGACCGAAGGACTAACACTAACTAAGGAAAACCAGATAGCTCAAGTTAAGGAATTTAGTGCTCTTCTTTGCATATGTATGGGAATATGAAAGAGTCTGGATTATTGAAATCATTCCTTTCATCTGCATCTCAGCTATCTGTGGCCAGCATCCTGGTTTTTTGTTTGTTTGTTTGTTTTTATTTCTCACATCCTCTCCCCACCCCCAGCAATCACTGGGGCGGGGAGAGAGGGGGATGGTGCCAGTATCTTCTGGATCCCAGGTATTATTTTCCCTTTGGGGAGCCCTCATTTACACTTGGAGACCCCAAATCACTGATGGCTGTTACATCCTTATTTATTGAGAAGGCAGAAGATATTCCATTTCACATTTAAGAAATCAATTAGTGAAAAGTTTGGGTCCTCAATCAAGTTGGCCTCAGGAATGGAATTGACAAGTCAAACATTAAGCAAACTGAGCAGTAAAAATGCTGAAGTTCAATACCGGACTACTCATTGGAGTAAAGAAGTGAGAGAAAACTCTAAAGAAGAAGCTCTGCATGTCATTGACTCCTCAGGAGAGTAAATGTAGAAGGAGAGGAAGGCACCATAGTATAAGACTGGAAAGGGAAACCTGGGCGTAGCATGTGGCTAAGAGTAGAACTTAAGGCTTTGAATAGCCACAGAATGGCCCACATCCCTTCAAAAGTGCCTGACTTCCCCCATTCAGACTCATCCTTTGTGATTACTGTGGCCATCACCATTTGTATTTTGAAATGCAGCCATCCTAGCCAGAGGTAACACATTATTATGAAAATGATCCTTTAACTTAGCTTGCTCCGTATTTTTTTTTTTAATCTGTGACATAAGTTTTAAAATGGTAGCATGAAATTACAGGACATGATGAAGGAACTTGAACAAAAAGTAAGAACTCTGAAATTTTAAATAAGAAAGTATACTTCTACCACTTCATATTTCAACCTGATAAATCAAGATATGGGGGGTGGGTGTGAGAGTGTATGAGTTTCAATAGCAGTTACATCTATGAATGAAGGTAGCACAACTGAAAGATTGTTAAAAAGAGATATTTTTCACAGTGAGTAAAATTCTCATAGCAAGCCTTAAATAGTTTGGGAAGATGGATAATTCCCCATCAACAGAAATCCTACTTTAGAACATAACTTTAGCTTCAATTCTTGTATTAAAATTTAAATTATGAATCCCTAAAAACTATGATGCTTTTGAACTGTGGTGTTGAGAAGACTCTTGAGAGTCCCTTGGACGGCAAGGAGATCCAACCAGTCCATCCTGAAGGAGATCAGCCCTGGGATTTCTTTGGAAGGAATGATGCTAAAGCTGAAACTCCAGTACTTTGGCCACCTGATGCGAAGAGTTGACTCATTGGAAAAGACTCTGATGCTGGGAGGGATTGGGGGCAGGAGGAGAAGGGGATGACAGAGGATGAGATGGCTGGATGGCATCACTGACTCAATGGACGTGAGTCTGAGTGAACTCCAGGAGTTGGTGATGGACAGGGAGGCCTGGCGTGCTGTGATTCATGGGGTCGCAAAGAGTCGGACACAACTGAGCGACTGAACTGAACTGACCTGAAAAACTATGATAAGGATAATTCCAACTTGGAGTTAGAATAACAAAACGGAGAAATTGTGATGTTTCAATGGGAAACATTTAGAGTAAGAACTATTACAAAGTCTGTACCAATTTTGTTTTTATAATGAGCCCCATCTCATTAATCTTTTCAAGTTACTTCCATTCATGAGCACATGGCCATAAAGTTCACATAGCTCTCTCATTCAATCTTTTTGTTTTATGCCCCAGCAGTTCAAAGATTATAACAAAAGGAAACCAAAAGTGAGCCAGCCGGTTTATCAGCTGCTAAATGCATATGCTCTTCATCAACAGCTTGATATCCATCAGTTCAGTTCAGTTCAGTCATTCAGTTCTGTCTGACTCTTTGAGGCCCCCTGGACTGCAGCATCTCAGGCTTCCTTGTATATCCATGATACACCCTTATTAAATGAAACTCAAGATAGACCTATAAAGCCATAAAACTATATATTCATAAATCTGCCACTTTGATAGCAAAATAAAAATAAACAAAAGGCACATGTCCCAAAGACAAGTGGCCTAAGTCTTGCATTATTTCACTATTTTTAGTACATCACAGCAGTTTCCTTGTATCAAGTACTGTACCTGTTGAGCTCAATTCCCAGACTTCTCAGAAAATGCAGACTGGTTGGCTTGAACTCTAGTAAAATGTGAATTTGAAATTAGAACAGTGGATGCATGCATACTTAGTCACTCAGTTGTATCCTACTCTTTGCAACCCTGTGGATTATAGCCCACCAGGTTCCTCTGTCCATGGGATTTTCCAAGCAAGAATACTGGAGTGGGTAGCCATTCCCTTCTCTAAGGGATCTTCCTGACCCAGGGATCAAACCAGGTCTCCTGCATTGCTGGCAGATTCTTTAGCCTCTGAGCCACCAGAGAAGGCCAGCCTCTGTTCTACATGATGTAAATACAGTATTAAACAAGACGAAAATGATCCTGCCCATCATAGAACTATTTATCTAGTACAGTTAGGAGAAGGGGCAGAAAAGACATCCAAGCAGAAACAAATAAACATAGTAATGCAAGACACTTGAAAATTCTACAGAGAAAATAACAGCATAATATGATAGGGGTTCCAGGGTGAAGGTAGGGGCTAATTTAGGTAGGATGACCTTAAAGGCCTCTTTGAGAAAAAGTGAAAGTCGCTCAATCATGTCCGACTCTTTGCGACTATATGGTCCATGGAATTCTCCAGGCCAGAATACTGGAGTGGGTAGCCTTTCCCTTCTCCAGGGGATCTTCCTAACCCAGGGATCAAGCACAGGTCTCCTGCATCGCAGGCCAATTCTTTACCAGCTGAGCCACAAGAGAAGCCCAATAATACTGGTGTAGGTAGCCTATCCCTTCTCCTGCGGGTCTTCCTGACCCAGGGATTTACCAACTGAACTATCAGGGCAGGTCTTTGAGAAAGGACCTTAGATAAATCATGTAAATAAATGATGAGCAGAGATCAACCATAGGAAGATATGGAAGCAGAGTCTCATAGGCAAATGGCAATGGCTGATCGATAGCAGGAAAAGCTGGGTTTTCTGAAGAATGTAAGTAAGGCCTATTAGGCTGGGGCATACTGAGGGGAGACAATCATCTCTATGACATCAGAGAAGCTGGAAAAGAGCCACATGGTGTGAGGCTTTGTACACAAAAGTGATAGGCTGTTATTCCATATGTAAGGGGATCCATGATAGCATACAGGTTTCCCAGGTGGCACTGGTGGTAAGAGCCCACCTGCCAATGTAAGAGACACAGGAGACTCCAGTTTGATCCCTGGGTCCGCAAGATCCCCTGAAGGAGGAAATGGCAACCCACTCCAGTATTCTTCCCTGAAGAACCCCAGGGACAGAGGAGCCTGTCAGGCTATAGTCCATGGGATCACAGTCAGACATAACTGAAGCAACTTAGCATGCACACATGATATCATATGAATTTTTTTAGCATCCCAATTTTTAAACTAACAATAATATTAATACCAAAATACCAGTGATGCATGCTGTAGAAGGAGTAAAACAAAGACCTATAAAAGGTAGGACAGTCCTTCCAGTTCCTAATAAAGCACGTTTTCAGGGAAGAGTAACATTTGCAAAAGAGCTTGAAAGATGAGAAGTCACTTATTAAATGGACAGGCAAGGTGTTCTATTTCAGGTGAGAGGCAGCCAAGCTTAGAGGCACAGAAATAGTATATTTAAGAACCTGGTAAAGAAAGAAGCCATTCAGGCCATCAGAAAGATGAAAAGTCTGGGAGAGTAAAACATAAAGCTGGAAAAGTAGATTTGGACTAAGTCCAAAGAAAAGGATGGACTAAGTCAAAAAGGATGGAAAAGACCCTGATGCTGGGAAAGATTGAAGGTTGGAACAGAAGGGATGACAAAGGATGAGATGGTGGGATGGCATCACCAACGTGATGGACATGAGTTTGAGTAGGCTCCGGGAGTTGGTGATGAACAGGGAAGCCTGGCGTGCTGCAGTCCATGGGGTCGCAGAGAGTTGGACACGACTGAGAACTGAACTGACTGAAAAAGGATGTTCAGTATCAGGCTGAACGGTTGGGTTTTACTTATTAAAAAATGGGGAAGTTTTTTTTTTTTTTGGAGCGGCAGTTTCTATAAATAGAGTGTGCTTTAGGTGAAGGGTGGAACACTGTGTAAGACATATTAGGATGTATGGAAATGACCAGAACAATTTTATTTGCTAGTGTCAGAAACCCAACTCAAAGTAACTTAATTATTGCCCCTGCTGCTGCTGCTAAGTCGCTTCAGTCGTGTCTGACTCTGTGCGACCCCATAGACGGCAGCCCACCAGGCTCCCCCATCCCTGGGATTCTCCAGGCAAGAACACTGGAGTGGGGTGCCATTTCCTTCTCCAATGCAGGAAAGTGAAAAGTGAAAGTGAAGTCACTGAGTCTTGTCCAACTCTTAGCGACCCCATGGACTGCAGCCCACCAGGCTCCTCTGTCCATGGGATATTCCAGGCAAGAGTACTGGAGTGGGGTGCCATTGCCTTCTCCAAATTATTGCCCCAGTAAGTGGTAAATCCAGGGGTATTCCAGCTTCAGGAATGGCTAAACCCAGATGCTCCAAGTATGCTGAAGTGGCTCTGCCCACCCAGTGCCTCTGTCTCCCTCTGAACTGTGGCTCCCTCCAGTGGAAAAATGTCTGCCAGCAGCTCCAGGTTTATGTTACTCTCAAAGCAATGATCTCAGAAGGAGAGACTCTGTCTCTCTCTCTCCCAGTTTTCAAATATTAAATCTTAGAGAAAATAATAATAGTTATGATGATTACTAAAACTTATCGCACACTTACCATGTGCCAGAATATGTCCCAATCACTTTACATGTATTGATGCTATCTCATTTAATCAGCTCAAAAATCCTATAAAGTAATAATACTATCAGCTCCAATTTTCAGATTATGAAAGAGAAAGTTGGCATGATTTACCCACAACAACTTATTAAGTGTTGGGGCCAGAATTCAAACCCGGGTGAAGACTCTAGAGATAGAACTCTCAATGTAATTATTTATCATAAAGAAATTTGAACATATTCAGAATAAGTCAAACTAGTGTCATTAGATTTATACCTATTCTTGACTGAGCTCCCCCAGGTAATCCACAGATCAACTGCCCCCCATATTATTTTAAAGCACATTTCAGACATTATATCATTTGCGTTTGCTCTTTATATACTTCAGCATATATTTCTTAACAAGACCACCCTACACTATTACCCTAAAAAAGAAGCAATAATTTCTTAATTACCCTAAAAAATAAGCAATAATTTCTTAATTTCATCAAATAACCAGTCCATATTTGCTTTCCCAGTGGGTTCATAAATGTCATAAATCTTTATTTTTACATGATGGGGCTGCAACAGCAAAATCTAGACTCTGAGGAAAACTGCAAGATAACCAGTGTTCGATAAGAGGAAAACTTTTTAAATTTAAAGGAGAAAAAGAAATGGAGGAGAAAATATAGATTGTTAGAGGCTTGAAAGACTTGTCAAACAGGCAATGTGTGGAAACTTTTGTGGACCCTAAGTTCTGAAAATGCTTTAAAATTCCTTGTTGTGCACCAGTGATGAACAGTAATATTACAGTATGTTAAAGGCGTTTGGACTGGTTCTTCTCTGTGAAGTTATAAATGAAAGTGTTAGTCACTCAATCATGTCCAACTCTTTGCAACCCATGGACTGTAGCCCTCCAGGGTAAGTTATGCCCCCAATCAAATATGCAGGTTATTTAGGGATTGCTTTTTATATTTTTTGTTTAATAATTACAATAAAATATTTACACAGTTCAAAGGTTGAGATTACAAGACATATTCAAAAAGTCTACCTCCTGTCTTTGTTCTCTTTATGTCCCTCCCTCCCTGTTTAAATAACTCTTTTCCATTCAACAGTTTACTCTTCCATTGTATACCGTTAGTTGCATCTTCCAGGGTTTGCATCAGCTATGTTTCCAGAGCAATTGCTTTATTCCTGTGGTTTTATCCACTTCTACTTTCTGTATCCCTCCAGTTTGTCCCATCCAACTATAATCAACCTTTTATCATCTGGTTCTTTTTAAATGTATCTGGTAAGTTGTTACAAGTTGCTATAGAATATCTCTGTTGAACCCCAACTGCACAAAGCAAGACACAGTCACCACTATCAATCTTCACATTCTGATCTGAAGAAAGTTAAGGCTAATTGCAAGTGTTTTCTGAAGCAAATAAAAGAGGAATGAGATATGTATTATAAATGGTACTAATCCACAGCACCTTCAGAGGCCTCAATGCCCTGAGGCCAAGGCAAACTCAGGGAAAGAATCCGCAATGTGCTGTGCAGTTTGCTCTGGGAGTTAATATGAGACTTTGTCAGGATCATACACAGAGCATCCTCCTGAGGACCCAAACCAAATTTGTATTCCTGCACGGAATATACCATTTGACCTGCAGAGGATATTTCAGCTAGTTTGAACAGAATGCAGTTTTCCTTTAAAAAGAGAAGGATCCAAGAAGCCAGTCGAGGATCCAGAGGCTCATTCTCATCATTCAGGGTAAAGAATTCTTAGTATAAGACAATATAACAGAAAAGTTTAAAGATTTTTTTTTAAGTTTAAAGATTTTGAGTGCACAATGGAAACCTGTGGAACTGCAAACTCAGGATGTGTTAGTGTGTGGCATTGTCCAGGATATGTCAAGTAGACATTGATCGGTATAATCCACAATTTCTAATACCTAGACCAGACTCTTAACAATTTTTTTTCCCATGGCCACCTCTGGCAATCTGGTGGAATCTACAAACATTTTCTCAGAATACTCTGCATAAAATGGAACACATTTAGTTACAAAGTCAACTAGGTTTATTACAATACAGTTATCAAAATATAAACAAATGTGATGCAGTAATGTATGCAACGCCTACACTCTTTTACTGATGCTTTAAATAACAAGATCTTTTAACCTCTTTTAGCCCCATGTAAAATGGGGTTAGTAATACCTTAATGAAGAGCATAAATGAAGTTAAATATCTACAGCTACTTGTCAGGAAATGAATATATTCGTGTTTTCTGCACGGTTAGGGTTTTCTGAGCAACCTTTACTGGAACCTAGGTTAAAGGATAAACCTTGGAAGCTAAATGATGACTGAATAAACAGTGGGGAACCTCGGGGAAGTAATTTATCTTCTCAGAGATATGTGTTTACATTTCAAAGAGCGCTAAAATCTAGAATCATGAAAACATTTCAGGGATTGTAACCCAGAGAGATCTATTTCATCTTCCTTCTGAGAATACAAATAGTATTCCAAATGGTAAGAACCCAGGGACCTTCCCCAGTCTTCCCAAGGAGACTTTGTTTGCATTAGAGAAGTTAAAGGAGAGGAGACAATGAGTATATAAGCACCTACACTTATAATTTAGGGATTCCTCTTCTATGGTTTTTGAAGTCCCTTTTGCCCACAGAAAGGGTTTCTCTGGCACTCATCAATTTACCCCAGAAGGGGGAACAATTAAAGCATGGATAAATAATGGAACTGTTGCATTAAGAAACAATAGTAAGTTTGTCTTAATGAAGAAACTTCATTTTACATCCAAGATAATATAAATAAATGTAGTCAAAATCAAAACTTATCAAGTTTGTATTGGGTTGATAAAAATCAGAGAGGTTAGAAAAATGCAGAGTTAGGAATGAGTCAACACCAATGATAGCATCATCAATTCAGTTATCAAACATTTATTGAATATGTAATACATCAGTTTCAATTTCAGTTCAGTCGCTCAGTCGTGTCTGACTCTTTGTGACCCCATACATGTAAACACTATTAAGTGAGGTATATATTCCTGAGTAAAACAACCTTATCCCTGTCTTTTGTGACTATTACAAGTTGAGTGAGCCCAGGAAATGAGAAGTAAGAAATAAATAAGTAAATAAACTGTTTTTATAACACAGCAGATACCTAAAAGAGAAATGGTACCAATTGCTTTTAAAATTAAATAGAGAATAATAGGGTAAGAGCAAAAATCTGCCCAGATTGGTAGTCAGGGATATATTTTTCCATTAATTAATATTTGCTATATGTCTGGCTACAAGGGCCAGGGAGGCTAGGAATGGTGCTGGCCCGCTAATGGGCAGGACCAGGTCCCTGGCACTAATGGGCTAGAGGGAGGATTCTAAAGTGGCATTTAGCAGTTGCTAATGTTTCCACTATAGGATACACTCCCCCAAATGGCCAGTGTCTCCAACTTCAGAAGAAGTCACAGTCGCCTCCTGCCTTTCTAAAAGGCTCTGTAGGATCAACAAGCAGGTCTTACTCGGGCTTCTTTCAAACTCCTCCCTCTGTGCTGGGACTCAGAGTTTGTGAGATTTTGTACATGACCTTCAAGAGTGAAATCTCTGTTTCCTCCAGCTCTTCAGCTCTCCCAAACATAAGTCTCTCTGGTTTTCTAAGCCAGATATTCTGGGGCTTGGTGGGTGTCGAGGGGGTAGGTGGGGGTGATATCTTCCCAGTGCAGTATCCCGCACTAGGGAGCCCGATATGGGGTCCAGCGTCTCACTGCTTGAGGATGAGCTCTACAGTTGTGATATTTCTCCCTTTCCTGGGCCACTGACCTGGGTGTGTGGGTTCTGATTCTATTGAGTCTCCACCCCTCCTACTCATCTCGTTTTTCATTTCTGTAGTGTGGAAAATCTTTCCTTCTTGTTCTCAGAGATCATTTCTGTACATGGTTTAATTTTGGTGTGTCCTTGGACTTCTCCTAAGTTCAGGGCCTTTTTACTCAGCCATTTTAGCCACCTCCCCCAGGAAGAAATAGTTTTTAAGTATTGTGAAACTTTTTTTTTTTTTTTTTCCTTTTTTTTTTGTTTTTTCCCCATCCTGAACCCTCCTCCCTCCCAACCTCCCCATACCATCCCCCTGGGCCTTCCCAGAGCACCAGCCCCAAGCATCCAGCATTGTGCACTGAACCTGGACTGGCATCTCGTTTCATACATGACATTTCACATGTTTCAATGACATTCTCCCAAATCTTCCCACCCTCTCCCACAGAGTCCATAAGACTGTTCTATACATCAGTGTCTCTTTTGCTGTCTCGTACACAGGGTTATCGTTACCATCTTTCTAAATTCCATATACATGCGTTAGTATACTGTATTTATGTTTTTCCTTCTGGCTTACTTCACTCTGTATAATAGTCTCCAGTTTCATCCACCTCATTAGAACTGATTCAAATGTATTCTTTTTTTAATGGCTGAGTAATACTCCATTGTGTATATGTACCACTGCTTTCTTATCCATTCATCTGCTGATGGACATCTAGGTTGCTTCCATGTCCTGGCTATTATAAACAGTGCTGCGATGAACATTGGGGTACACGTGTCTCTTTCCCTTCTGGTTTCCTCAGTGTGTATGACCAGCAGTGGGATTGCTGGATCATAAGGCAGTTCTATTTCCAGTTTTTAAGGAATCTCCACACTGTTCTCCATAGTGGCTGTACTAATTTGCATTCCCACCAACAGTGTAAGAGGGTTCCCTTTTCTCCACACCCTCTCCAGCATTTATTATTTGTAGACTTTTGGATCGCAGCCATTCTGACTGGTGTGAAATGGTACCTCATAGTGGTTTTGATTTGCATTTCTCTGATAAAGAGTGATGTTGAACATCTTTTCAAGTGTTTGTTAGCCATCTGTATGTCTTCTTTGGAGAAATGTCTATTTAGATCTTTGGCCCATTTTTGGATTGGGTCGTTTATTTTTCTGGAGTTGAGCTGTAGGAGTTGCTTGTATATTTTTGAGATTAGTTGTTTGTCAGTTGCTTCATTTGCTATTATTTTCTCCCATTCTGAAGGCTGTCTTTTCACCTTGCTAATAGTTTCCTTTGATGTGCAGAAGCTTTTAAGTTTAATTAGGTCCCATTTGTTTATTTTTGCTTTTATTTCCAATATTCTGGGAGGTGGGTCATAGAGGATCCTGCTGTGATGTATGTCAGAGAGTGTTTTGCCTATGTTCTCCTCTAGGAGTTTTATAGTTTCTGGTCTTATGTTGAGATCTTTAATCCATTTTGAGTTTATTTTTTGTATATGGTGTTAGAAAGTGTTCTAGTTTCATTCTTTTACAAGTGGTTGACCAGATTTCCCAGCACCACTTGTTAAAGAGATTGTCTTTAATCCACTGTATATTCTTGCCTCCTTTGTCAAAGATAAGGTGTCCATATGTGCGTGGATTTATCTCTGGGCTTTCTATTTTGTTCCATTGATCTATATTTCTGTCTTTGTGCCAGTACCATACTGTCTTGATAACTGTGGCTTTGTAGTAGAGCCTGAAGTCAGGTAGGTTGATTCCTCCAGTTCCATTTTTTCTTTCTCAAGATCGCTTTGGCTATTCGAGGTTTTTGTATTTCCATACAAATTGTGAAATTATTTGTTCTAGCTCTGTGAAGAATACTGTTGGTAGCTTGATAGGGATTGCATTGAATCTATAAATTGCTTTGGGTAGTATACTCATTTTCACTATATTGATTCTTCCAATCCATGAACATGGTATATTTCTCCATCTATTAGTGTCCTCTTTGATTTCTTTCACCAGTGTTTTATAGTTTTCTATATATAGGTCTTTAGTTTCTTTAGGTAGATATATTCCTAAGTATTTTATTCTCTTCGTTGCAATGGTGAATGGAATTGTTTCCTTAATTTCTCTTTCTGTTTTCTCATTATTAGTGTATAGGAATGCAAGGGATTTCTGTGTGTTGATTTTATATCCTGCAACTTTACTATAATCATTGATTAGTTCTAGTAATTTTCTGGTGGAGTCTTTAGGGTTTTCTATGTAGAGGATCATGTCATCTGCAAATAATGAGAGTTTTACTTCTTCTTTTCCAATTTGGATTCCTTTTATTTTTTTTCTGCTCTGATTGCTGTAGCCAAAACTTCCAAAACTATGTTGAATAGTAATGGTGAAAGTGGGCACCTTGTTTTGTTCCTGACTTTAGAGGAAATGCTTTCAATTTTTCACCATTGAGGATAATGTTTGCTGTGGGTTTGTCATATATAGCTTTTATTATGTTGAGGTATGTTCCTTCTATTCCTGCTTTCTGGAGAGTTTTATCATAAATGGGTGTTGAATTTTGTCAAAGGCTTTCTCTGCATCTATTGAGATAATCATATGGTTTTTGTTTTCAATTTGTTAATGTGGTGTATTACATTGATTGATTTGCGGATATTGAAGAATCCTTGCATCCCTGGGATAAAGCCCACTTGGTCATGGTGTATGATCTTTTTAATGTGTTGTTGGATTCTGATTGCTAGAATTTTGTTTAGGATTTTTGCATCTATGTTCATCAGTGATATTGGCCTATAGTTTTTTTTTTTTTGTGGCATCTTTGTCAGGTTTTGGTATTAGGGTGATGGTGGCCTCATAGAATGAGTTTGGAAGTTTACCTTCCTCTGCAATTTTCTGGAAGAGTTTGAGCAGGATAGGTGTTAGCTCTTCTCTAAATTTTTGGTAGAATTCAGCTGTGAAGCTGTCTGGACCTGGGCTTTTGTTTGCTGGAAGATTTTTGATTACAGTTTCAATTTCCATGCTTGTGATGGGTCTGTTAAGGTTTTCTATTTCTTCCTGGTCGAGTTTTGGAAAGTTGTACTTTTCTAAGAATTTGTCCGTTTCTTCCTCGTTGTCCATTTTATTGGCATATAATTGTTGATAATAGTCTCTTATGATCCTTTGTATTTCTATATTGTCTGTTGTGATCTCTCCACTGTCATTTCTAATTTTATTGATTTGATTTTTCTCCTTTGTTTCTTGATGAGTCTGGCTAATGGTTTGTCAATTTTATTTATCCTTTCAAAGAACCAGCTTTTGGCTTTGTTGATTTTTGCTATGGTCTCTTTTTTGTTTCTTTTGCATTTATTTCTGCTCTAATTTTTAAGATTTCTTTCCTTCTACTAACCCTGGGGTTCTTCATTTCTTCCTTTTCTAGTTGTTTGAGGTGTAGAGTTAGGTTATTTATTTGACTTTTTCTTGTTTCTTGAGGTGTGCCTGTATTGCTATGAACTTTCCCCTTAGGACTGCTTTTACTGTGTCCCACAGGTTTTGGGTTGTTGTGTTTTCATTTTCATTCGTTTCTATGCAAATTTTGATTTCTTTTTGATTTCTTCTGTGATTTGTTGGTTATTCAGCAGCGTGTTGTTCAGCCTCCATATGTTGGAATTTTTAATAGTTTTTCTCCTGTAATTGAGATCTAATCTTACTGCATTGTGGTCAGAAAAGATGCTTGGAATGATTTCTATTTTTTTGAATTTACCAAGGCTAGCTTTATGGCCCAGGATGTGATCTATCCTGGAGAAGGTTCCATGTGCGCTTGAGAAAAAGGTGAAATTCATTGTTTTGGGATGAAATGTCCTATAGATATCGATTAGGTCTAACTGGTCTATTGTATCGTTTAAAGTTTGTGTTTCCTTGTTAATTTTCTGTTTAGTTGATCTATCCATAGGTGTGAGTGGGGTATTAAAGTCTCCCACTATTATTGTGTTATTGTTAATTTCTCCTTTCATACTTGTTAGCATTTGTCTTACGTACTGCGATGCTCCCGTGTTGGGTGCATATATATTTATAATTGTTATATCTTCTTCTTGGATTGATCCTTTGATCATTATGTAGTGACCTTCTTTGTCTCTTTTCACAGCCTTTGTTTTAAAGTCTATTTTATCTGATATGAGTATTGCTACTCCTGCTTTCTTTTGTCCCTATTTGCATGGAAAATCTTTTTCCAGCCCTTCACTTTCAGTCTGTATGTCCCCTGTTTTGAGGTGGGTCTCCTGTAGACAACATATGTAGGGGTCTTGTTTTTGTATCCATTCAGCCAGTCTTTGTCTTTTGTTGGGGCATTCAACCCATTTACGTTTAAGGTAATTACTGATAAGTATGATCCCGTTGCCATTTACTTTATTGTTTGGGGTTCTGAATTTATACACCATTTTTGTGTTTCCTGTCTAGAGAATATCCTTTAGTATTTGTTGTAGAGCTGGTTTGGTGGTGCAGAATTCTCTCAGCTTTTGCTTATCTGAGAAGCTTTTGATTTCTCCTTCATACTTGAATGAAATCCTTGCTGGGTACAATAATCTGGGCTGTAGGTTATTTTCTTTCATCATTTTAAGTATGTCTTGCCATTCCCTCCTGGCTTGAAGAGTTTCTATTGAAAGATCAGCTGTTATCCTTATGGGAATTCCCTTGTGTGTTATTTGTTGTTTTCCCTTGCTGCTTTTAATATTTGTTCTTTGTGTTTGATCTTTGTTAATTTGAGTAATATGTGTCTTGGGGTGTTTCGCCTTGGGTTTATCCTGTTTGGGATTCTCTGGGTTTCTTGGACTTGGGTGATTATTTCCTTCCCCAGTTTAGGAAGTTTTCCACTATTATCTCCTCAAGTATTTTCTCATGGTCTTTCTTTTTGTCTTCTTCTTCTGGAACCCCTATGATTCAATGTTGTAGCGTTTAATATTGTCCTGGAGGTCTCTGAGATTGTCCTCATTTCTTTTAATTCGTTTTTCTTTTATTCTCTCTGATTCATTTATTTCTACCATTCTATCTTCTAATTCACTAATCCTATCTTCTGCCTCTGTTATTCTACTATTTGTTGCCTCCAGAGTGTTTTTAATTTCATTTATTGCATTATTCATTGTATATTGACTCTTTTTTATTTCTTCTAGGTCCTTGTTAAACCTTTCTTGCATCTTCTCAATCCTTGTCTCCAAGCTATTTATCTGTGATTCCATTTTAATTTCTAGATTTTGGATCAATTTCACTATCATTATTCGAATTCTTTATCAGGTAGATTCCCTATCTCTTCCTTTTTGTTTGGTTTGGTGGGCATTTATCCTGTTCCTTTATCTGCTGGCTATTCCTCTGTCTCTTCATCTTGTTTAAATTGCTGAGTATGGGGTGTCCTTTCTGTATTCTGGCAGTTTGTGGAGTTCTCTTTATTGTGGCTATTCCTCACTGTGTGTGGGTTTGTACAGGTGGCTTGTCAAGGTTTCCTGGTTAGGGAAGCTTGTGTCAGTGTTCTGATGGGTGGAACTGTATTTCTTCTCTTTGTTCAGTCGCGCTGTGGGGAGGGAGGGAGGGATGCTGCAAGCAAATAACACTGGCGTGCGCCGCAGTGCCTCAGCCACACTGGGTCTGCCCCGCTCACTGCGCGTGTAGCCTCCCTGCCCACACTGCTCGGGCTCTAGGTTGTTCCGCGGGGAACAATCCGAGGCTGGCCCTGGGTTGCATGTACCTCCCAGGTCCAAGCCGCTCAGGTTCAGGCACTCGGATAGTCCTCAGAGGCGCAGACTCAGTTGGGCCTGAGTATTGTGCTCTTCCCAGGTCCGAGCAGCTCAAGTGATGAGGTGTTTGGCGAGCTCCAATGCTGCGACTTATCGCCTCCCCGCCACTCGGTTATCTGGGCGCAAAACCGCGCACCTTCTTAGGCAGATGTTAACCGCCCAGACCCCAAGAAGTTTTAGTTAGCAAAGAAGCCTGCTTACAGTTTTATAGATAATGTCTCTCTGGGGCTGCGATTGCCCCCTTCCGGCTCTGGCTGCCTATCACCAGAGGGGAAGGTCTGCAGCCGCTATCTCTGTTCAATTCTTTGTTCCGTGCGCGGGCCTGGCGGTCTTAGGTTGGGGCTGGCTTTTCGCGTAGTAGATATCCCACAGTCTGGTTTGTTAGCCCAAATTATTTCGCTCAGATAGTGCTCAGGGTATTCAGGCCAGATTCTTACTCTAAGCGATGCAGCCCGCGCTGCGCCTCCCTGCCCAGCCCCCGCTTGTTAATGGCGCCTGCAGGCGTCTGCGCTGCTTCTCCACTGGGGGAGTTACCGTAGGACTCGCAATCTTCGAGTTTTAATTGTTTATTTATTTTTTCTTCCTGTTATGTTGCCCTCTGTGCTTCCAAAGCTCGGCACAGATTCGGCAGTGAGAAGGTTTCCTGGTGTTTGGAAACTTCTCTCTTTTTAAGACTCCCTTCCCGGGACGGAGCTCCGTCCCTCCCTCTTTGTCTCTCTTTTTGTCTTTTTATATTTTTCCTACCTCCTTTCGAAGAGTTGGATTGCTTTTCTGGGTGCCTGATGTCCTCTGCCGGCATTCAGAAGTTGTTTTGTGGAATTTACTCGACGTTTAAATGCTCTTTTGATGAATTTGTGGGGGAGAAAGTGTTCTCTCTGTCCTACTCCTCCGCCATCTTCTGAAGCTCTCCGAAACTTTTTATTTTTAATTTTCAAACACTTTTTAAAGAACTCAATAGGTAAAGAATAGCATGATATATTTACCCAGATATATATTTTACTGCTGCTTTTTCATCATTTGCATTATTTCAGGTTTCTTTCTGGTACAATTTCCCCTCTATATATGACCAACTTTTTTAAGCAATTCTTTTAAAACCAATCTGCTTTCAACAAATAGCCTTAGTTTTTCTTCATCTAAAACTATTTCCTTCATTCCTGAAGAATATATTTGCTAGACGTACAATTTTGGATTGATACAACAAAGGAGCCAAGAATATATGATAGTCTCTTCAATAAAAGATGTTGGGAAAACTAGACAGCCATATGCAAAACAATAAAACTGGGTCTCTATCTTACACCATACAGAGGTCAACTCTGAGTGGATTAAAGACATGAACGTAAGACCTGAAACCATAAAATGCCTTGAAGAAAACACAGGCAATAAGCTCCTGGACATCAGTCTTGACAATAATTTTTCAGATTTGACACCAAAAGTGAAAGTACCAAAAAAAAAAAAAAAAACAAGTTCAACTACATCAAACTAAAAATTTTCTATACAAAAAAGAAAGCCATCAACAACATGAAATGGCAACCCGTGGAAGCGGAGAAAACATTTATAAATTGTATATCTGGTAAGGAGTAATACTGAATAAAGATATACAACTCAGGAATTCCCTGATAGTCCAGTGGTTAGAACTCCACACTCTTACTGCTGAGGGCCTGGATTCAATCCCTGGTTGAAGAAGTAAATCCCGCAAACTGCATGGTGTGGTCAAGAAAAAAGGAACAAGCGCAACTCAATGTGTGTGTGTTAGTCGCTCAGTCATGTCTGACTCCTTGCAACCCCATGGACTGTAGCTTGCCAGGCTCCTCTGTCCAGGGAATTCTCCAGGCAAAAGTACTGGAGTGTGTTGCCATTCCCTTCTTCAGGGAATCTTTCCAACCCAGGGATCAAACCCAGGTCTACCATATTGCAGGCAGATTTTTCTAGCATCTGAATAGCAAAAATATAAGCAATTCCATTTTAAAAGGGCAGAGGAATTGCATAGACATTTTTCAAAACAAGACATTGAAATGGCTATTAGGTACATGAACTTTGTATCCCAGACATTTTTAATATTTCCTTAAAAGTCACTGCAAGGAGATCCAACCAGTCCATTCTGAAGGAGATAAGCCCTGGGATTTCTTTGGGAGGAATGATGTTAAAGCTGAAACTCCAGTACTTTGGCCACCTCATGTGAAGAGTTGACTCATTGGAAAAGACTCTAATGCTGGGAGGGATTGGGGGCAGGAGGAGAAGGGGACGACAGAGGATGAGATGGCTGGATGGCATCACTGACTCGATGGACGGCATCACTGACTCGATGGACGTGAGTCTGAGTGAACTCCGGGAGTTGGTGATGGACAGGGAGGCCTGGCGTGCTGCGATTCATGGGGTCACAAAGAGTCGGACATGACTGAGCGACCGAACTGAACTGAACTGAACTAAAAGTCGCTGGGCCTTATTTGAATCTTATGGGATAGTACTGAAATTTTTCTTTAAGCCTGAAATTGCCTAATTGGATTCAGTCCACTAATTGGATTCAAACATTCAGTGGCTGAAGTGCCAGTTCAGTTTCCAAAGCCTTTCCCTAGCGGTGCTGTTCTGGTCTCTCCTGTATGTGTGCTTGTCCTTGACTGGCCTTGGATCTTGGTAGTGGTCTGTATGCCATGGTCCAGTTACCAAAGTCTGTGTGTGCTGTTTCAGATCCAGGCTTGCACAACCCAAGGATGAGCCCAAGAACTCATAAATAGCTTAAAGGGTCACTTTCTCAATGGCTTCCTTCTCTGAAATCTCCCCAGGACTTTCTTCCTCTCTCATGCATCCCTACCCCTGGTCTTCTGGCCAGAAAGCTAGGACTTTATTTACCCTAGTCTGCTGTGTACTTCCCATGATGCACCTGCTTTGGGGCTAAATGGTGGGGGAACAGGAAGAGGAGAAAAAGCAACAAGTGTTCATCCAACCATCTGGGAATTACCACTTCTCCAATCTCTAATCAGGGATAAAGGGTTCCCTGCTTGGGGCTTTAGATTTTAACTGGCCTCTTGTTGCTTTGGCTGCCACAGCCATTATGGGAATGCTTGGGGGATGTGATGTGAGAGAACAGAGAAGCAAATTGGGTGATTTCTACACTCTCTCTAAGTACTAGGAGTTGTCCTCCCTACATCTCCAGTCAGAACTAACAGAAAACACTGAAGGACCCCTTGTCTCTCCCCATCTCTGTGTCTGTTTGTCTCTTTCTCTCTGCCTCTTTCTCGTGCCCCTTTTCCCTAGCAGTCCCATTTTCGGATTCAGGCTGCAATGAATCCAGGGTAGCAGAATACAGGAGCCAGGAGGCAGATTGGTAAATCCACCACCAGTCCAGAGACACTTCAAATACTTGCCTTCTTCCCAAATCTGCCTGCTACTCATTACTTTTCAAAAGTCCTCAAATAACTGCCCTGAGCATTCTGTCCAGGTTTTATAGCTGCATTCAGTATAAGAAATGGAGGGAAGTGGGAGTGGCCTATTTTATCTTATCGACTACTTTTAGTATACACACCTGAATTGAAAATCCCTATAGTTTTGCCAAGAGAACACACTGGTCATAACAAACACCCTCTTCGAACAACACAAGAGAAGACTCTACACATGGACATCACCAGATGGCCAACACCAAAAAGAGATTAATTATATTATTTGCAGCCAAAGATGGAGAATCTCTACACAGTCAGCAAAAACAAGACTGGAATGGACTATGGCCCAGATCATGAACTCCTTACTGCCAAATTCAGACTTAAATTGAAGAAAGTGGGGGAAACCACTAGACCATTCAGGTATAACCTAAATCAAATCCCTTACAATTATATAGTAGAAGTGACAAATATATTTAAGGGACTAGATCTGATAGACAGAGTGCCTGATGAACATGGACAGAGGTTCATGACATTGTACAGGAGACAGGGATCAAGACCATCCCCAAGAAAAAGAAATGCAAAAATGAAAATGGCTGTCTGAGGAGGCCTTACAAATAGCTGAGAAAAGAAGAAAAGTGAAAAGCAAAGGAGAGAAAAAAGGTTATACCCATTTGAATGCAGAGTTTCAAAGAATAGCAAGGAGAGATAAGAAAGACTTCCTCGGTGATCAGTGAAAAGAAATAGAGGAAAATAATAGAATGGGAAAGACAAGAGATCTCTTCAAGAAAATTAGAGATACCAAGGGAACATTTCATGCAAAGATGGGCTCAATAAAGGACAGAAATGGTATGGATCTAACAGAAGCAGAAGGTATTAAGAAAAGTTGGCAAGAATACAAAGAAGAACTGTACAAAAAAAGAGCTTCACAACCCAGATAATCACGATGGTGTGATCACTCACCCAGAGCCAGACATCCTGGAATGTGAAGTCAAGTGGGCCTTAGGAAGCATCACTACAAACAAAGCTAGTGGAGGTGATGGAATTCCAGTTGAGCTATTTCAAATCCTAAAAGATGATGCTGTGAAAGTGCTGCACTCAATATGCCAACAAATTTGGAAAACTCAGCAGTGGCCACAGGACTGGAAAAGGTCAGTTTTCATTCCAATCCCAAAGAAAGGCAATGCCAAAGAATGCTCAAACTACCGCACAATTGCACTCATCTCACACGCTAGTAAAGTAATGCTCAAAATTCTCCAAGCCAGGCTTCAACAATAGTGAACTGTGAACTTCCAATGTTCAAGCTGGTTTTAGAAAAGGCAGAGGAACCAGAGATCAAATTGCCAACGTCCGCTGCTGCTGCTGCTGCTAAGTCACTTCAGTTGTGTTCAACTCTGTGTGACCCCATAGATGGCAGCCCACCAGGCTCCCCTGTCCCTGGGATTCTCAAGGCCAGAACACTCGAGTGGGTTACCATTTCCTTCTCCAATGCATGAAAGTGAAAAGTGAAAGCGAAGTCACTCAGTCGTGTCCAACTCTTAGCACCCCATGGACTGCAGCCTGCCAGGCTCCTCTGTCCATGGGATTTTCCAGGCAAGAGTACTGGAGTGGGTTGCCATTGCCTTCTCCAACCAACATCCGCTGGATCATCAAAAAAGCAAGAGAGTTCCAGAAAAATATCTATTTCTGCTTTCTTGACTATGCCAAAGCCTTTGACTGTGTGGATCACAATAACTGTGGAGAATTCTGAAAGAGATGGGAATACCAGACCACCTGACCTGCCTCTTGAGAAACCTATATGCAGGTCAGGAAGCAACAGTTAGAACTGGACATGGAACAACAGACTGTTTCCAAATCGGGAAAGGAGTATGTGAAGGTTGTATATTGTCACCCTGGTTATTTAATTTATATACAGAGTACATCATGAGAAATACTGGGCTGCAGGAAGCACAAGCTGGAATCAAGACTGCCAGGAGAAATATCAGTAACCTCAGATACGCAGATGATACCACTCTTACGGCAGAAAGTGAAGAAGAACTAAAGAGCCTCTTGATGAAAGTGAAAGAAGAGAGTGAAAAAGTTGGCTTAAAGCTCAACATTCAGAAACTAAGATCATGGCATCCAATCCCATCACTTCATGGCAAATAGATGGGGAAACAGTGGAAACAGTGGCTGATTTTACTTTGGGGGTCTCCAAGATCACTGTAGATGGTGACTGCAGCCATGAAATTAAAAGACGCATACTCCTTAGAAGCAAAGTTATAACTAACCTAGATGGCATATTAAAAAGCAGAGACATTACTTTGCCAACAAAGGTTCGTCTAGTCAAGGCTATGGTTTTTCCAGTGGTCATGTATGGATGTGAGAGTTGGACTATAAAGAAAGCTGAGTGCCAAAGAATTAATGCTTTTGAACTGTGGTGTTGGAGAAGACTCTTGAGAGTCCCTTGGACTGCAAGGAGATCCAACCAATCCATCCTAAAGGAGATCAGTCCTGAGTGTTCATTGGAAGGACTGATGTTGAAGATGAAATGCCAGTACTTTGGCCACCTGATGCAAAGAGCTGACTCATTTGAAAAGACCCTGATACTGGGAAAGACTGAGGGCAGGTAGAGAAGGGTATGACAGAGGATGAGATGGTTGGATGGCATCACCAACTCGACAGACATGAGTTTGGGTAAACTCTGGGAGTTGGTGATGGACAGGGAGGCCTGGCATGCTATGGTCCATGGGGTCACAAAGAGTCAGACATGACTGAGCGACTGAACTGAACTGATGGCCCATTGGACAGCAAGGAGATCAAACCAGTCAATCCTAAAGGAAATCAATCCTGAATATTCACTGGAAGGACTGATGCTGAAGCTGAAGCTTCAATACTTTGGCCACCTGATGCAAAGAACTGACTCAATGGAAAAGACCCTGGTGCTGGTAAAGATTGAAGGCAGGAGGAGACGGCGACGACAGAGGAGGAGACGACTGGATGGCATCACGGACTCAATGGACATGAGCTTGAGAAAATTCCAGGAAATAGTGAAGGACAGAGAAGCCTGGCATGCTGCTGTCCATCCATAGGGTTGCAAAGAATCAGACATGACTTAGCAACTGAACAATGAACAATATGGTTAATGTATACAAGAGCTTCAAAAATCTTGATCTTTGATCACCCCTCCCGTCTTATATAATGTTTACCAGTGTTTATTTCATCTTGTTATACTATTTGCCATTCCTTTGCTCTTAGTTTTTGTTAGAATTAAAATTTGTTTTATAATTCATGATTGACAATAATTTCTCTGTGTTTGAAGCTATTATTTTACCATCATCTTCTATTTCCTTTTGTTGACATACCTGCTATCAGTTTAATTTTTCCCTTTTGAATGACGTGCTTTTCTCTATTTTGGCTCTTAAAATTTTATTCTGTCTTTGAGACTTGCTGTGCTTCCTGAGTCTGAGAAAGTATCTTTAGTGTTTTCTGGACATTCAAAGGTATTATCTTTTCCAATATTGCCCCTTCCCCACTCCTCTCTAGTGCTACTAGAACTTCAAACTGATTTTTATATGATAGACTTCTTCACTCCATATTTCATACCTCTTTAATATTTCACATTTCTATGTATCTTTGTGTTACTTTTACAGAATTATTCAGATATATTTTCCATTAATAATTTTCCCTTTAGCTAACTATAATCTGCTTTTCAATCTATTCAATGCGTATGTCTCTGACACCTATTGTTGCATTGTATAACTGCAGACTGTGAACTCACCGATGAAGTTTTACTTGTAGGAATCCTGAATGATAAAGAAAATACCCTGAATTTTAATCTCAATTTTTTAATGCCTTTTAAAAAAAGGCACTCTCCTAGTGTTTCCAAATTCCTGACAGATACTAATGTTTCAGATTCAGGAATGAAACACTTAAATTCTCAAAATCATAAATAGTCTTAAAATACTTTTAACATTTTCATGCTCTTCATTTGCTTTGTGGCTATATTAAAACTGTTTTAATAACAATTTTACAAGGAACTGTAGCCTATAGCAAATGTTATTGAACAGTGTTTTTATAATATAACATTTGGATCTCCTAATCGAGTTAGCAAGATTACACAGAATCATGAGTCAAAATTTCCAATATGAGAACTTATTTTGCTTCCCAGTTTGTGATTTCTTAGAACACCATTCATAGGAGTTTTATAAAATATACTATGTATAAAAACATATTAATATTTACTTTATTTACAGGAATGGCTCACCATTACCAGCACTCAAGGCCCAAAGCACGCACTTATAACACAGCACCAGCTAGAAGAAAGTCTTATTCACTCCTGACCACCTAACTGCTCCTCCCCTACGTGCTTGCTCCCGCCCAGGTTCCTGCCCTTGTCCACCTTAACTCTGGGCTCTGCATGTCTCTATGTTCTACTCTTGCTTTTGATGTAACATCAGTGAATTTCTTTGAACCAGTATTGTTGCTCTTTTGCCTGTTAAACTTTAATTCTTGCAGTGAATTACAATACATTGCCCCCTATTTTCCCCATTTCTCTACTGAGTTTTCTCAGGATTTAAAGAAAAACAGATCATTTAACTATCCCAAGAAACTTTGGGAAGGAATTTCCACATGGAAACACTAATATAGAACTATAGATATCTGTTTCAAATTTTATCTGGTCTAATATTTCATGATTGTGGACTCTGAACTCTGTCTTTAAATCTGACTTAGCACCCAAGTCTCCATTTCTGCTGACAGTAAGGGAATCGAACTTTGCCAGTTCAATTTAGTTCAGTTCATTTCAGTCACTCAGTAGTGTCCAACTCTTTGTGACCCCATGGACTGCAGCATGCCAGGCCTCCCTGTCCATGGCCAACTCCCAGAGTTTACTCAAACTCATCAAGGTATCCCAATTACCTTTGGTCACAAATATGGACAAACTCAATCAATTCAGAATTTCCCCTTAATCTCTTTGCTCTCTTACCCCCACAGCTTTTTCACCAGGCTTCACAATTTCTTGGCTACAGATTGAGGTCCTGGTGGCTAAGTTGATAACAGAATTAATACCAGAATTTCCCACTGGTGACTGTGCATAACCAATTCAAGAAACAGGTAGATCTACCATGTGTCATACTCTTTCATTGACAGTTCTTATATCTTTCCTTATTCACATCTCTGTAGTAATGTGGATACAAATACACAAAGTTGGGGATATATTTACTTTAGTAGATGAATCAAATATTAGAAGAGCAAAGGGAGATGGAACATTGAACTAAACTAGCTAGTCATATCTGCTTCTAATTTTGGCTCCTGCACAAGGTTCAGAATTCTTGTTGCACATCAGAAATGCCTGTGACTTTTTTTTTTTTTTTTACCATACATTTTCTAAGCTCCAGTGCTGGAGATAAAGGAACTCTAGGATGAAGTCCAGAAATCTTCACATTTACAGGTTCCCCAAATGACTCTGATGCAGGGAACCTGGGTCCAAACATTGTTCTTGAAGCTCTACAAGGGAACCCTCTCAATTCACCTGATAAGAGCATCAGATAGGGATTAAAGACCAAGTTTATAAGTAAGCAAGTGAAGTTACTAAGTCATGTCCAACTCTTTGCAACCCCATGGGCTACAGTCTGCCAGGCTCCTCTGTCCATGGGATTCTCCAGGTAAGAATACTGGAATGGGTTGCCATTTACTTCTCCAGGGGAACTTCCCAACCAGGGATCAAACCTGGGTCTCCAACTTTGCAGGCAGACTCTTTATCATCTGAGCCACCAGGGAAGTCCAAATTTATAGCCAGTAATAAAGGATGCATTTGCTTAGTGCCTGTACTGTGTATCCTTCATGATCCTACTGGGGTCACCCATGGCCACCTTAGAAGGAGTCAGGAATTGGGGTTCCATGCTGGCCCTTTTGTTAGAGATGACACTAACAAACAAGTCCTGAAATAAAGACAGGGAATAGAACTGAGAGAATGATTCTAACCTTTGCCCACCTCCACTAGGAGACACCCTGAGAGAATTAAATAATATTCAGTGGAGAGGGCATTACAAACCACCATCGGAATGCAAACCAACATTGTCCAGATGTAATAAAGATTTTTTTTAAGTCTATCTTCCAAGAAGAGAAAGAAGCAAAGATAAAAAATAACCAAGGTTGGCAAGAATATAGAGAAAAAAGAACCCTAGTACATTTTTGGTGGGAGTGTAACCTGGTGCATCGACTACGAAAAAACAGTATGGAGGATCCTCAAAAAAGTTAAAGAAGAGTTACTATATGGTCCAGCAATCCCACTTCTGGGCATATATCCAGAGAAAACAAAACATTCAAAAACATACTTGAACCCCAGTGTCCATAGCAATGTTAGTTATAATACCCAAGATATAAAAATAACCTAAGTGTCCATCAACAGATGAATGGATAAAGAAGATGTGGTATGTGTGGTATACACACACACACTATATACATATACAATTTATATATATACACTATATATAATTATATATACATATTATGTGTACATAAACTGTGTATTTATGTGTATATATTGCATATATATACACACACAAAGCAATATTACTCAGCCATAAAAAAGAATGAATGAAATTTTGCCATTTGCGATCAAATGGATGGAACTGGAGGGTATTATGCTTAGTGAAGGGCTTCCACTTTGGCTCAGCTTGTAAATAATTCATCTGCAATGTGGGAGACCTGGGTTCGGTCCCTGGATTGGGAAGATCCCCTGAAGAGAGGAAAGGCTACCCACTCCAGTATTCTGGCCTGGAGAATTCCACAGACTGTATAGTCTATGGGGTCACAAAGAGTCAGACACGACTGAGCAACTTTTACTTACACACACTTATGCTTAGTGAAACTGGCCAGATAGAGAAAGACAAATACTGTATGTTTTCACTTATATATGAAATCTAAAAAACAAAACAAATGTATATAATAAAACAGAAACAGGTTCACAGATACAAAGGACAAAATATTCGTCACCAGTGGGGAGATGGAAGGGGTGAGGGGCAAAAGAGGAGTATGGGATAAGAGGGATAAACTGCTAGATATAAAATGAATAAGATACAAGCATGTAATATAGAGCACAGGGAATTCAGCTAATACTTTATACTTAACTTTATACGGAGCATAATCTGTAAAAATACTAAATCACTCTTGTACTCCTGAAAGTAATATAATATTGTAAATTAACTATACTTCAATGTAAAAAAATAAATAAAGAAGCAGATATATTCCCCTCTCTTCCTATCTTGTCTTATTCTGAAGCATCACAGGTCTAGACTGTGAGTGATTTGAGTTGCTCAGACTTGTAAAATGATTCAAAATAGGAAGGATACTTAGTAGTTCAGTTCAGTTCAGTCGCTCAGTCATGTCCAACTCTTTGCAACCCCATGAACCAGGCCTCCCTGTCCATCACCAACTCCTGGAGTTCACTCAAACCCATGTCCATTAAGTCGGTGATGCCATCCAACCATCTCATCCTCCGTCGTCCCCTTCTCCTCCTGCCCTCAATCTTTCCCAGCATCATGGTCTTTTCCAATGAGTCAGCTCTTCGCATGAGGTGGCCAAAGTACTGGAGTTTCAGCTTCAACATCAGTCCTACCAATGAACACCCAGGACTGATCTCCTTTAGAATGGACTGGCTGGATCTCCTTGCAGTCCAAGGGACTCTCAAGAGTCTTCTCCAACACCACAGTTCAAAAGTATCAATTCTTCTGCGTTCAGCTTTCTTTATAGTCCAACTCTCACATCCATACATGACCACTGGAAAAACCATAGCCTTGACTAGACGGACCTTTGTTGACAAAGTAATGTCTCTGCTTTTCAATATCCTGTCTAGGTTGGTCATAACTTTCCTTCCAAGGAGCAAACGTCTTTTAATTTCATTGCTGCAGTCACCATCTGCAGTGATTTTGGAGCCCAGAAAAATAGTCTGACACTGTTTCCCCATCTATTTGCCATGAAGTGATGGGACCAGATGCCATGATCTTAGTTTTCTGAATGTTGAGCTTTAAGCCAACTTTTTCACTCTCCTCTTTCACTTTCACCAAAAGGCTTTTGAGTTCCTCTTCACTTTCTGCCATAATGGTGGTGTCATCTGCATATCTGAGGTTATTGATATTTCTCCCGGCAATCTTAATTCCAGCTTGTGCTTCCTCCAGCCCAGCGTTTCTCATGATGTACTCTGCATAGAAGTTAAATAAACAGGGTGACAATATACAGCCTTGATGTATTCCTTTTTCTATTTGGAACCAGTCTGTTGTTCCATGTCCAGTTCTAACTGTTGCTTCCCGACCTGTATACAGATTTCTTAAGAGGCAGGTCAGGTGGTCTGGTATTCCCATCTCTTTCAGAATTTTCTTCAGTTTATTGTGATCCACACAGTCAAAGGTTTTGGGATAGTCAATAAAGGAGAAATAGATGTTTTTCTGGAACTCTCTTGCTTTTTCCATGATCCAGCGGATGTTGGCAATTTGATCTCTGGTTCCTCTGCCTTTTCTAAAACCAGCTTGAATATCTGGAAGTTCATGGTTCACATATTGCTGAAGCCTGGCTTGGAGAATTTTGAGCATTACTTTATTAGTGTGTGAGATGAGTGCAATTGTGTGGTAGTTTGATCATTCTTTGGCATTACCTTTCTTTGGGATTGATAAAATATCTGCAGTGGTTTTCGTAGGATGTGTCTGAATGGACTTGGGAAAGTCTATTTGATTCTGGAAAGCTGAGAAAGTTGCTAAGGCTCAAATCCAGAGGAACAATAGAAGCTTTTAAGCAATCAGTTCTGATTTTAAGGAAAGAGATAAAGAGAGAAGTACTTTTCTTATTGTATCCACCAATTTGCGAGCAAAATAAAGGAACAGGGAAGGAAGGCAGAAGTTGTTCCTGGGGATAAAGACTCCATTGGTCCAGGTGTCACCATTGCAGTTGTTCTAGAAAGATATTTCTAAGAGCTACAATTTCTCTGATTGAATGGAATATAGGCACTTTTCCTAGGTATTTTCTATTGATCAAAGCCTTAAAATGTCATGACACAAGAGGAACTGATACATAAGTTTTCTCTCAATTATGACTTTATAAATAAGCAGCCAAGACACCTGGTGGACCTGATCAACAATCATGATTCTAATCAAAACTTTCCTTATAAATGAATTGCACACAGTTACCAACTGGTACTTTATGAAAACCCTGCTATAGCTTTGAAACATGAATTATCTCATAGTGAGTTAACTTCTTGACTTCATGAGTACCAGTTTGGACAATTATTGGTCAAAGTCACAGTTCGTTATGAGAATCAGAGGTAGATCTAAAAAAGGGCGAAGCAGTATTGAATTATCGTGAAAAGTTCTCCACCATTTATAACCTTCACCAAGTTTAAAAGTAATTAGGAGATGGACAACGCATTCTATCTTCCATCTGAGATATAGTTGTAGATGTTATTAAGCAATCTAAAGGTATACCTAATATAGAAACTCTTGAAATCAGGCTGCTGCTGTAAGGATAATTTCCCATGGTTTCTTATAATAAGAAGTGAAGGGAGCTGTTCATCTAAGGAAGGGCTGATGTTTCAAACCAGTCTTTCTTGGTATCACAGAATATTATGCTAATGCCGGTCCTGTGAGAAGTGCATGTCTGTTTATAGGACCCATGAGAGAGTCATTTCCTAGGCAGGTTGATAGGGAGTCTAGGGGTCCCCAAGGAGAGAGGGGTATGGAATTCTCAAGGAGGAAGAAAGGACAAACTTTTTTTCTTTCTCCACATTCCTTAGGATTATATAACAATAATGTATCCTGCCTAAGGACAGTCTTTGGATTAAACCTTCTGTTATCTTAAAATGTTAATTATGGGAGTAGACCTGGTCTTTACAAGGATGCATCTTGCCTGAGGACAGTGTTATCTTAAAATGTAAATTATGGGAATAGGTCTGATGAGGTCTTTACAACCTCCAGACAGTCTTTGGATTATATAACCTCATTGTTAACACTAGCAAGCGGGTACTCTTTCTACCCCCTTCTGATGCCTATGTCAGAAGCTTTCTCTATCTCCTTTATACTTTAATAAAACTTTATTACACAAAAGCTCTGAGCAATCAAGCCTCGTCTCTGGCCTCAGATTGAATTCTTCTCCTCCGGGGGCCAAGAATCCTGGTGTTTTCGCATGATTCAACAACAACCTTTCATCTTGGGGGCTCGTCCAGGATCCTTCAGGACAAGGTAAGGATGCTTGGAGCTTTAGTTCTTTGTTCTCTTAGCGAACACGTTTTCTGCTGTGCTTTACTAACTCTACCATGTGCTTGTGTGAATGAATGGCATGCCCTGCATGAAGCAAGTAAGGAGCCCGGCTCTGCAGTTCCACGGTGATCTCATACGGCTTATGGCAGAAACCTGTCGGGGGTTATACCGACCTGCCAATGCCAAGAGGCACCCAATGTCTCCTTCAGGAACCGACCAGAAATGGGCAAAGCGTGTGGACTGAACTCTCCTTTCTCGGTCAAACTTTTCGGTCTCTTTGACCATTTCAGAACTCCTTGGGAATTAGAAGTACTAACCTAATCTATCAGATCATAGACTTTCAAGGGACTTGTGATCTATACTGTTACTGTGTACTGTGGCTTAGGTCCCAAATTTGGATTGGTAGTCAAGAAAGCGCCTAGCCTCGCTAGGAATCAGAAGTTAGGAAGCTAGATGGAACTCTAGCTCCAAGAACATCTCTGAGGTTAAAGGTTACTCAGATTGGGACTGCAATGGGTTTTTTCTTTGGTAACGCCGGCTCGTAGTGGATCAGAGGAGGCTGTCATACTGCTGTGGTGATGCTTGGAAAGAACATCTCAGTTTTATGTTCGTGTCAGTCTTATTGTGGTCAGGAAATACTCAGGGTCGTGCACAGGCACTCAGGTGACAAATGTTTTTCCCCAGCAGTCTTAGCTTGGGAGGCATTCCGGAAGGTTACTCTGATTGCACCCCGGGTGGCTTCAGAGGCAAGCAAGGTTAAGGGTGAAGAGCTGGACGTCAAGTAGGGATGCTATCAGGTCTACCCCTGGTACATCTTCACCCCATCTTGGTGGTAGAACCGGGAGGTATGCGGACTGTGCCTGCGTTGGTAAGGGACAGACTAAGTCCGACCAGGAAGGAAAAGCTTTTGGCGTAACGTCTGTCTACACCCCCATCTAGAGCAGGGAGGGACGCCTCCAGTAGAAAAAATGGCGCTGGTCGCTTTTTTTCTCTCTTACAGATGGGAGCTAACAATTCCAGCCTCACTCCTTTGAACTTTATCCTGAAAAACTGGGGTAGATTTGATCCCCAGGGCTTAAAGAAGACACACCTGGTCTTCCTATGTGATACTGCATGGCCACGGTATCCATTGGAGGATGGCGAACGGTGGCCAGTTGGAGGGTCTCTTAAGTATAATACTATTCTACAATTAGACTGGTTCTGTAAGGAACAAGGGAAATGGGTAGAGGTAGCATATGTGTTGCCCTTTGTCTCTCTGCAAAATATGCCCGACTTATGTCCTAAGGGTATAGATTTGGGCGTGAAACCTTCAGCTCCCTCCTGTCCTCTTACTTTGCTCCCGTACCTGGAAATCCAAACTGAGATTCAAACTGCCCACGTGGAGGTCCAAACAACTCCTGTCTCAGTACGACCTCAGACTACTCCGGTTTCAGTGGAAACTCAGACCATCGAAGTAAGAAATGAGATGGAGGACAGGAGACAAAGAGAAGAGGAAAAACAGGTTTCTCCAATCTATCCCTGGGATCATATGCACGGAGCAGCCAGAGACTGAGGAACAGCCACACAAGCTGTTGTCTCTTTATGAAACACCCACCAAGAGAAATAATCAGACTGTGAGAGTTAATAAGCCTTTCTCTTATCAAGAAATACAAAGAATCAAGGAGGATCTGGGAGACTATTTAGAGGACCCAGAAAAATATATTAGAGCTTTTTTTTTTTTTTTTTCTAATTTTATTTTATTTTTCAACTTTACATAATTGTATTAGTTTTGCCAAATATCAAAATGAATCCACCACAGGTATACATGTGTTCCCCATCCTGAACCCTCCTCCCTCCTCCCTCCCCATACCATCCCTCTGGGTCGTCCCAGTGCACTAGCCCCAAGCATCCAGTATCGTGCATCGAACCTGGACTGGCAACTCGTTTTTTACATGATATTTTACATATTTCAATGCCATTCTCCCAAATCTTCCCACCCTCTCCCTCTCCCACAGAGTCCATAAGACTGTTCTTTACATCAGTGTCTCTTTTGCTGTCTCGTACACAGGGTTATTGTTACCATCTTTCTAAATTCCATATATATGCGTTAGTATACTGTATTTATGTTTTTCCTTCTGGCTTACTTCACTCTGTATAATAGGCTCCAGTTTCATCCACCTCATTAGAACTGATTCAAATGTATTCTTTTTAATGGCTGAGTAATACTCCATTGTGTATATGTACCACTGCTTTCTTATCCATTCATCTGCTGATGGACATCTAGGTTGCTTCCATGTCCTGGCTATTATAAACAGTGCTACGATGAACATTGGGGTACATGTGTCTCTTTCCCTTCTGGTTTTCTCAGTGTGTATGACCAGCAGTGGGATTGCTGGATCATAAGGCAGTTCTATTTCCAGTTTTTAAGGAATCTCCACACTGTTCTCCATAGTGGCTGTACTAGTTTGCATTCCCACCAACAGTGTAAGAGGGTTCCCTTTTTCTCCACACCTCTCCAGCATTTATTATTTGTAGACTTTTGGATCGCAGCCATTCTGACTGGCATGAAATGGTACCTCATAGTGGTTTTGATTTGCATTTCTCTGATAATGAGTGATGTTGAGCATCTTTTCATGTGTTTGTTAGCCATCTGTATGTCTTCTTTGGAGAAATGTCTATTTAGTTCTTTGGCCCATTTTTGGATTGGGTCGTTTATTTTTCTGGAGTTGAGCTGTAGGAGTTGCTTGTATATTTTTGAGATTAGTTGTTTGTCGGTTGCTTCATTTGCTATTATTTTCTCCCATTCTGAAGGCTGTCTTTTCACCTTGCTAATAGTTTCCTTTGATGTGCAGAAGCTTTTAAGGTTAATTAGGTCCCATTTGTTTATTTTTGCTTTTATTTCCAATATTCTGGGAGGTGGGTCATAGAGGATCCTGCTGTGATGTATGTCGGAGAGTGTTTTGCCTATGTTCTCCTCTAGGAGTTTTATAGTTTCTGGTCTTACGTTCAGATCTTTAATCCATTTTGAGTTTATTTTTGTGTATGATGTTAGAAAGTGGTCTAGTTTCATTCTTTTACAAGTGGTTGACCAGATTTCCCAGCACCACTTGTTAAAGAGATTGTCTTTAATCCATTGTATATTCTTGCCTCCTTTGTCAAAGATAAGGTGTCCATATGTGCATGGATTTATCTCTGGGCTTTCTATTTTATTCCATTGATCTGTATTTCTGTCTTTGTGCCAGTACCATACTGTCTTGATAACTGTGGCTTTGTAGTAGAGCCTGAAGTCAGGTAGGTTGATTCCTCCAGTTCCATTCTTCTTTCTCAAGATCGCTTTGGCTATTCGAGGTTTTTTGTATTTCCATACAAATTGTGAAATTATTTGTTCTAGCTCTGTGAAGAATACTGTTGGTAGCTTGGTAGGGATTGCGTTGAATCTATAAATTGCTTTGGGTAGTATACTCATTTTCACTATATTGATTCTTCCAATCCATGAACATGGTATATTTCTCCATCTGTTAGTGTCCTCTTTGATTTCTTTCATCAGTGTTTTATAGTTTTCTATATATAGGTCTTTAGTTTCTTTAGGTAGATATATTCCTAAGTATTTTATTCTTTCCGTTGCAATGGTGAATGGAATTGTTTTTTAATTTCTCTTTCTGTTTTCTCATTATTAGTGTATAGGAATGCAATTTCTGTGTGTTGATTTTATATCCTGCAACTTTACTATAGTCATTGATTATTTCTAGTAATTTTCTGGTGGAATCTTTAGGGTTTTCTATGTAGAGGATCATGTCATCTGCAAATAGTGAGAGTTTTACTTCTTCTTTTCCAATTTGGATTCCTTTTATTTCTTTTTCTGCTCTGATTGCTGTGGCCAAAACTTCCAAAACTATGTTGAATAGTAATGGTGAAAGTCGGCACCCTTGTCTTGTTCCTGACTTTAGAGGAAATGCTTTCAATTTTTCACCATTGAGGATAATGTTTGCTGTGGGTTTGTCATATATAGCTTTTATTATGTTGAGGTATGTTCCTTCTATTCCTGCTTTCTGGAGAGTTTTTATCATAAATCGATGTTGAATTTTGTCAGAGGCTTTCTCTGCATCTATTGAGATAATCATATGGTTTTTATTTTTCAATTTGTTAATGTGGTGTATTACATTGATTGATTTGCGGATAATGAAGAATCCTTGCATCCCTGGGATAAAGCCCACTTGATCATGGTGTATGATGATTTTTAATGTGTTGTTGGATTCTGATTGCTAGAATTTTGTTAAGGATTTTTGCATCTATGTTCATCAGTGATATTGGCCTGTAGTTTTTTTTTTTTGTGGGATCTTTGTCAGGTTTTGGTATTAGGGTGATGGTGGCCTCATAGAATGAGTTTGGAAGTTTACCTTCCTCTGCAATTTTCTGGAAGAGTTTGAGCAGGATAGGTGTTAGCTCTTCTCTAAATTTTTGGTAGAATTCAGCTGTGAAGCCGTCTGGACCAGGGCTTTTGTTTGCTGGAAGATTTTTGATTACAGTTTCAATTTCCGTGCTTGTGATGGGTCTGTTAAGATTTTCTATTTCTTCCTGGTCCAGTTTTGGAAAGTTGTACTTTTCTAAGAATTTGTCCGTTTCTTCCACGTTGTCCATTTTATTGGCATATAATTGTTGATAGTAGTCTCTTATCATCCTTTGTATTTCTGTGTTGTCTGTTGTGATCTCTCCATTTTCGTTTCTAATTTTGTTGATTTGATTTTTCTCCCTTTGTTTCTTGATGAGTCTGGCTAATGGTTTGTCAATTTTATTTATCCTTTCAAAGAACCAGCTTTTGGTTTTGTTGATTTTTGCTATGGTCTCTTTTGTTTCTTTTGCATTTATTTCTGCCCTAATTTTTAAGATTTCTTTCCTTCTACTAACCCTGGGGTTCTTCATTTCTTCCTTTTCTAGTTGCTTTAGGTGTAGAGTTAGGTTATTTATTTGACTTTTTTCTTGTTTCTTGAGGTGTGCCTGTATTGCTATGAACTTTCCCCTTAGGACTGCTTTTATCATGTCCCACAGGTTTTGGGTTGCTGTGTTTTCATTTTCATTCGTTTCTATGCAAATTTTGATTTCTTTTTTGATTTCTTCTGTGATTTGTTGGTTATTCAGCGGTGTGTTGTTCAGCCTCCATATGTTGGAATTTTTAATAGTTTTTCTCCTGTAATTGAGATCTAATCTTACTGCATTGTGGTCAGAAAAAATGCTTGGAATGATTTCTATTTTTTTGAATTTACCAAGGCTAGCTTTATGGCCCAGGATGTGATCTATCCTGGAGAAGGTTCCATGTGCACTTGAGAAAAAGGTGAAATTCATTGTTTTGGAATGAAATGTCATATAGATATCAATTAGGTCTAACTGGTCTATTATATCGTTTAAAGTTTGTGTTTCCTTGTTAATTTTCTATTTAGTTGATCTATCCATAGGTGTAAGTGGGGGTATTAAAGTCTCCCACTATTATTGTGTTATTGTTAATTTCTCCTTTCATACTTGTTAGCATTTGTCTTACGTACTGTGGTGCTCCCGTGTTGGGTGCATATATATTTATAATTGTTATATCTTCTTCTTGGATTGATCCTTTGATCATTATGTAGTGACCTTCTTTGTCTCTTTTCACAGCCTTTGTTTTAAAGTCTATTTTATCTGATATGAGTATTGCTACTCCTGCTTTTTTTTTGTCCCTATTTGCATGGAAAATCTTTTCCAGCCCTTCACTTTCAGTCTGTATGTGTCCCCTGTTTTGAGGTGGGTCTCTTTGTAGACAACATATGTAGGGGTCTTGTTTTTGTATCCATTCAGCCAGTCTTTGTCTTTTTGTTGGGGCATTCAACCCATTTACATTCAAGGTAATTACTGATAAGTATGATCCCGTTGCCATTTACTTTATTGTTTTGGGTTGAGTTTATACACCGTTTTTGTGTTTCCTGTCTAGAGAATATCCTTTAGTATTTGTTGGAGAGCTGGTTTGGTGGTGCTGAATTCTCTCAGCTTTTGCTTGTCTGAAAAGCTTTTGATTTCTCCTTCATACTTGAATGAGATCCTTGCTGGGTACAATAATCTGGGCTGTAGGTTATTTTCTTTCATCATTTTAAGTATGTCTTGCCATTCCCTCCTGGCTTGAAGAGTTTCTATTGAAAGATCAGCTGTTATCCTTATGGGAATTCCCTTGTGTGTTATTTGTTGTTTTTTCCTTGCTGCTTTTAATATTTGTTCTTTGTGTTTGATCTTTGTTAATTTGATTAATATGTGTCTTGGGGTGTTTCTCCTTGGGTTTATCCTGTTTGGGATTCTCTGGGTTTCTTGGACTTGGGTGATTATTTCCTTCCCCAGTTTAGGAAGTTTTCCACTATTATCTCCTCAAGTATTTTCTCATGGTCTTTTTTTTTGTCTTCTTCTTCTGGAACCCTATGATTGAATGTTGTAGCGTTTAATATTGTCCTGGAGGTCTCTGAGATTGTCCTCATTTCTTTTAATTCGTTTTTCTTTTATTCTCTCTGATTCATTTATTTCTACCATTCTATCTTCTAATTCACTAATCCTATCTTCTGCCTCTGTTATTCTACTATTTGTTGCCTCCAGAGTGTTTTTAATTTCATTTATTGCATTATTCATTATATATTGACTCTTTTTTATTTCTTCTAGGTCCTTGTTAAACCTTTCTTGCATCTTCTCAATCCTTGTCTCCAGGCTATTTATCTGTGATTCCATTTTAGTTTCAAGATTTTGGATCAATTTCACTATCATTATTCGGAATTCTTTATCAGGTAGATTCCCTATCTCTTCCTCTTTGGTTTGGTTTGGTGGGCATTTATCCTGTTCCTTTATCTGCTGAGTATTCCTCTATCTCTTCATCTTGTTTAAATTGCAGTTTGGGGTGTCCTTTCTGTATTCTGGCAGTTTGTGGAGTTCTCTTTATTGTGGCGTTTCCTCACTGTGTGTGGGTTTGTACAGGTGGCTTGTCAAGGTTTCCTGGTTAGGGAAATTTGTGTTGGTGTTCTGGTGGGTGGAGCTGTATTTCTTCTCTCTGGAGTGCAATGAAATGTCCAGTAAAGAGTTATGAGATGTCTATAGTTTTGGGGTGACTTTGGGCAGCCTGTATCTTGAAGCTCAGGGCTGTGTTCCTTTGTTGCTGGAGAATTTGCTTGGTATGTCTTGCCCTGGAACTTATTGGCCCTTGTGTGGTGCTTGGTTTCAGTGTTGGTATGGAGGCATTTGATGAGCTCCTGTCAATTAATGTTCCTTGGAGTCAGGAGTTCCCTGGAGTCAGGGTTTGGACTTAAGTATCCAGCTTCCAGTTATCGGTCTTATTTTTACAGTAGTTTCAAAATTTCTCCTTCTATACAGCACCATTGATAAAACATCTACATTAAAGATGAAAAGTTTCTCTACGGTGAGGGTCACTCAGAGAGGTTCACAGGGTTACATGGAGAAGAGAAGAGGGAGGAGGGAGTTAGAGATGACCCAAATGAGATGAGGTGAATCAATAGTGGAGAGAGTGGGCTAGCCAGTAGTCACTTCTTTATGTGCACTCCAAAACTGGACCACTCAGAGATGTTCACGGAGTTATACAGAGAAGAGAAGAAGGAGGAAGGTGGCAGAGGTGGCCAGAAGGATAAAAGTGGGGAATGAAAAGGAGGGAGACAGATCCAGCCAGTAATCAGTTCCCTAAGTGTTCTCTACCGTCTGGAACACACAGAAATTCACAGAGTTAGGTAGAGTAGAGAGGGGTTAGGGAGGAGACATAGGCGACCTTGTGGAGAAAAAGGAGAGTCCAAAGGAAGAGAGAGCAGTCAAGCCAGTAATCTCGCTCCCTAGTGAAAAATGGGTCCTGAAGATTGGGTCCTTAAAGGTATAAAATTGGTAACAAATACATAAAAGCAAAAATTAAAAATCTAGAGTAGAGTTTGGAATTTCAAAAATACGATGTTAAAGAAAAGAAGAAGAAAAAGAAAGAGAGAAAAAACGAACAAACAAAAACAAACAAGGTCGCGAAAATTATAAAGAAAGTACAGGTACAAAATTGATAACTAATACCAGAAAGCAAAAATTAAAAATCTAGAGTAGAGTTTGGAATTTCAAAAATACGATGTTAAAGAAAAGAAGGAAAAGAAAGAGAGAAAAACGAACAAACAAAAACAAACAAGGTCGTGAAAATTATAAAGAAAGTACAGGTACAAAATTGATAACTAATACCAGAAAGCAAAAATTAAGAATCTAGAATAGAGTTTGGAATTTCAAAAATACAATGTTAAAAAAAAAAAAAGAAGAAGAAGAAAAATAAAGAGAGAAAACAAACAAACCAATACAAACAATGTCACAAAAATTATAAAGAAAATACAGGTACAAAACTGATATCAAATACCAAAAAGCATAAATTAAAAATCTAGAGTAGAGTTTGGAATTTCAGATATACAATTTTATATAAAAGAAGAAGAGAAAGAAACAGAGACGAAGAAGAAAAAAGAAAAAAAAAGTCACAGAAATTATATAAAAAAACTATAGGTACAAAATTGATAACATATACCAAAAAAGCGAAAATTAAAAATCTAGAGTAGAGTTTGGAATTTCAAAAATACAATGTTAAAAAAAAGAAAAAAAAAAAACAAAAACAAAAAAAAAAAAAAAAAAAAAAAACAAGGTCAAAAAATTATAAAATATATATATATGAAGTTTGCTGAAGAAGAAAAAAATAGGTCTTTTTTTTTTGCAAAGTAATAGGTTATAAAAGTGAAAATTAAAGGAACAATAGAGGACTTAAATTTTTTTTTTTAATTAAAACAAAAAAGAAAGATCATAAAAATAATAAAAATATATCTAGGACTTTCTTGTTTTTTTTGTGGGTGTTGTGGGTTCAGTTCATTTTTGGCTAGTTCCTTGGTCAGACTTATATTTCTCAAGATCTATAGGCCCCTTCCTATGTAGTCCGTAGTAACCACAGGGTTTTGATCTATTGCCTGTAGCTTCCAAGGCGTTTCCCTCTGTTATATCTTCTTCTGTTTGCTAGTCTCTTCAGTATCTGGTTTCCGCCCTGACACAAAGGGCACGGTGGAGGGCACATTTTTTTTTTTTTTTTTTTTAGGCTTACTTATTCAGTCGCGCTGTGGGGAGGGAGGGAGGGATGCTGCAAACAAATAACACTGGCGTGGGCTCGCAGTGCCTCAGCCACCCTGGGTCTGCCCCCGCTCACGGCACGTGTAGCCTCCCTGTCCACACTGCTCGGACTCTAGGTTGTTCCGCCGGGGAACAATCCGAGGCCGGCCCTGGGCTGCATGCACCTCCCAGGTCCAAGCCGCTCAGGTTCAGGCACTCGGGTAGTCCTCAGAGGTGCAGACTCAGTTGGGCCTGCGTTTTGTGCTCTTCCCAGGTCCGAGCAACTCAGGTGATGAGGTGTTTGGCGAGCGCCAATGCTGCGACTTATCGCCTCCCCGCCACTCGGTTATCTGGGTGTAAAACCGGCGCACCTTCTCAGGCAGATGTTGACCGTCCAGACCCCCAAGAAGTGTTAGTTAGCAAAGAAGCCTGCTTACAGTTTTATAGATAATGTCTCTTGGGGTTGCGATTGCCCCCTCCGGCTCTGGCTGCCTGTCACCCGGGGGGAAGGTCTGCAGCCGGCTATCTCTGTTCAGTCCTTTGTTCCGTCGGCGCGGGCCTGGCGGTCTTAGGTTAGGGCTGGCTTTTCGCGTGGTAGATATCCCACAGTCTGGTTTGCTAGCCCAAATTATTTCGCTCAGATAGCGCTCAGGGTATTCAGGCCAGATTCTTACTCTCAGTGATGCAGCCCACGCCGCGCCGCCTCCCTGCCCAGCCCCGCTTGCTAATGGCGGATGCAGGTGTCTCGCGCTGCTTCTCCACTGGGGAGTTACCGTAGGGGCTCGCAATCTGCGATTTTTAATTGTTTATTTATTTTTTCTCCCTGTTATGTTGCCCTCTGTGCTTCCAAAGCTTGGCACAGATTCAGCAGTGAGAAGTTTTCTGGTGTTTGGAAACTCTCTCTTTTAAGATTCCCTTCCCGGGACGGAACTCCGTCCCTCCCTCTTTTGCCTCTTTTTTTTTCCTTTAATATTTTTTCCTACCTCCTTTCGAAGAGTTGGGTTGCTTTTCTGGGTACCTGATGTCCTCTGCCGGCATTCAGAAGTTGTTTTGTGGAATTTACTCGACGTTTAAATGCTCTTTTGATGAATTTGTGGGGGAGAAAGTGTTCTCCCCGTCCTACTCCTCCACCATCTTGGCTCCTCCTATATTAGAGCTTTTAAAGGTGTTACTCTGCTTTATGACCTCACTTGGAAGGATGTGATGTATATCTTGGGACAAACGCTGACTCCCGAGTCAAAGACTCGAGTTTTGGGAAAAGTGGTTGCTTATGGACATGAATGGCTTGGTAATGAATCAGTAGGGAAGAGGGAGAACGAGATAGCGGCCCTCCCTACTGGGAATCAGGCGGTCCCAACTATAGATCCAGATTGGGACTACAACACAGCTAAAGGAAGATGGGATCAGAGTCATTTTGTTAGATGTGTACTTGGAGGACTTAGGCAGGCTCGTTCTAAGCCTTTAAACTATGGCAAATTGGCAGACATAGAACAGGAGGAGAAGGAAGCTCCTGGTAAATTCCTAGATAGACTGAGAGAAGGCCTTCGCAGATTCACTGAGATTGATCATGAAAGTGAAGAGGGAAAAGTGATCTTAAAGGATAGATTTCTCACTCAGTCGGCTCCAGATATCCACCGTAAGCTATTAAAATGGGCGTATGGACCAAATCAGTCTTTAGATACTCCGTTACAACTGGCTCAGACAGTCTATGATGGTAGGAAATATGAGGAAAAGAAAGAAAGGCAAAAAAAGACAAAGGAAAAGGCGGAAGCTTTCGCCATGGCTATGAAAAACATTCTTAAACAGCCTGAGAAAAATGCCCAGAGGGGCCCAGGTGAAAAGGGATGGGCTTGCTATTACTGTGGAAACGAGGGGCATCTCAAGCGGAATTGCCCTCACGCATCTAAGCCGCCCCCGGCTTCATGTCCGGTCTGCAAAAGACCACACTGAGAGACTGCCCCCAGAGGCATAGGTCTCCAGGGTTGGACTCTCTAGACAATCAGGACTGAAAGATGCCAGGGGGTCCCCCACACAAGCTCCCGTCCTCATTACACCTGAGAAACCCCGGGTATTAATAACTGTGGGGGGCCAATCCATCGATTTCCTTTTAGATACTGGGGCAACTTATTCTGTGCTTACTGAAGCCCCTGGCCCACTTTCTTCCCGATCCGCTTCCGTAATGGGACTGTCTGGACGAGCCAAAAGGTATTATTTCAGTTATTCTTTATCTTGCAACTGGGATTCTGTGTTGTTTTCACACGAGTTTCTGATCGTGCCAGAATCTCCCTCACCCCTTTTGGGAAGGGATATACTGAGCAAGGTCCATGCCTCTGTTTTCATGAATATGGAGCCCTTCCTTTCTCTCCCTTTAGTTGAACAAAATGTAAATCCTAGAGTATGGGCTGATGGAAAATCTGTGGGTCGAGCACAAAATGCTATTCCTGTAGTTGTTAAGCTCAAAGACCCACACGTATTTCCACATAAGAAGCAGTATCCACTGAAACCTGAAGTTAAGGAAGGGTTAAAACCCATCATCGAAAATTTAAAGGAGCAGGGACTATTAATTCCTTGTAACAGTCCTTGCAACACTCCTATTTTGGGTATAAAGAAATCGAATGGTAAATGGAGACTAGTTTACGCATAATAAATGAGGCTGTAGTTCCTTTACACCCCGTGGTGCCTAATCCTTATACTCTATTGTCTGAAATTCCTGAACGGGCCAAATATTTATCAGTAATTGATTTTAAGGATGCCTTCTTTTCAGTGCCTTTGGTGGAAGAAAGTTAATTTCTATTTGCCTTTGAAAACCCTACGCAGCCAGCTTCTCAGTTAACCTGGACAGTTTTGCCCCAGGGATTTCGTGACAGTCCTCACTTATTCTGACAAAGTTTGTCACGGGATCTACAAAACTTTAATAGCTCTGAAGCAGTGGTGTTACAATATGTAGATGATATTTTGCTCTGTGCTGAGACAGAGGAAGCTTGTTCGCTAGCCTCAGAAGATTTCTTAAACTTTCTGGCAGGCTGTGGTTACAAGGCATCAAGAGAAAAGGCTCAGCTTTGTCAACAATCTGTTAGATATCTGGGCCTAATCATATCAGAAGGGACTAGGGCCATAGGCCCTGAGAGAATTAAACCTATACTAAATCATCCCCTACCTATGACTTTAAGACAATTGAGAGGATTTTTGGGAATCACAGGTTACTGTCGCATTTGGATTCCAGGTTACGGGGAACTTGCCCGGCCTTTATATAAACTTATAGCTGAAACTCAGCAGGCCCAAACCGACAAACTGGTTTGGTCTCCAGAAACTCAAAAGGCTTTTAAGGTTCTTCAGACTGCTCTCCTGCAAGCTCCAGCTCTGAGCTTGCCCACAGGGTCAGAATTTAATTTGAAAGAAAAGGTGTGGCATTGGGAGTTTTGACACAACCCCGAGGGCCTCACCAGCAACCTATTGCTTATCTAAGCAGAGAATTAGATGTAATTTCACGTGGGTGGCCCCACTGCCTAAGAGTAATTGGGGCAGCGGCTTTATTAGCACCTGAAGCTTTAAAAATAATTAATGGACGGAACCTTACTGTATTGACTTCTCATGATGTGAGTGGAATGTTAAATTCTAAGGTTAATATTTGGATGACAGACAGTAGGCTTCTTAAGTATCAGTCATTGTTGTTAGAAGGACCAGTAACTAAGCTTAAAGTTTGTGGAAATCTAAATCCTGCCACTTTCCTTCCTGAAAAGGAAAAATGAAACACCTGATCACGATTGTTCTCAATTCCTAACTTTATGCAGCTCGGGAGGATCTAAAGGATACCCCATTAGACAATCCTGACATGGAAATATTTACAGATGGCAGTTCTTTTGTTCAGGATGGAAAGCGTAAAGCAGGTTATGCTGTGGTGACTGCTGAACAGGTTTTGGAAGCAAAATCTCTCCCCCAGGGAACCAGTGCTCAGTTAGCGGAGCTTGTGGCTCTGACCCGAGCTCTAGAATTAAGCAAAAGGCAGTGGATGGGCCTTATAATCTATGTGAGTCTACTTCTGCTGACTCCAAAAATCCTGAGTCTGCTGTTTGAGCCTCAAGACAATGCCTTCTTGTCCTGGGCTCACTCCTATGCTGCATTCCACAATCGGTCTAACTGCTGGGTCTGTGGAGCACTCCCCTCTTCATCAGTGGAAGGCTTCCCGTGGTGGACATCCCCACTTCAAGGAAAAGAAGAACTTTCTCCAAGTCTGTGAATACCTTTGACAACAATCACATGCTATGCCTCTTCTTCATCTGATGACATCTACCAACCCTAAAATGGACTGGTGCAACACTTTGCACTTTAACTATGTACGTAATGTGACTTTTAATTTCGATTTTAACTTGTTTTAATGACTATGTTGCCTGCATCTGTAACTGTATAACTGGATTTGTTTCTAGCCGCATGAAAGCTTTTAAGTTACAAATGATTGTTCAAACTCCTGCTACTGCTGTAGCTTCCTCCAACTACTATTTGGGCCCCTGGATCAGATATCCTCAATATGAGGATTAGGAGAATATGTTGCCTCACCAATTTAGGGACAACACCTCTTGTCAGCTGGGAAGCAGTTATGGAACGAGAACGATGCCCCTTTTCCCTAGGCAACATAATTCTCCTAAAAGAAAAGGGGGGAATGAGAGAGTCATTTCCTAGGCAGGTTGATAGGGAGTCTAGGGGTTCCCAAAGAGAGAGGGGTCTGGAATTCTCAAGGTGGAAGAAAAGACAAACATTTTTTCTTTCTCCACATTCCTTAGGATAATATAACAATAATGTATCCTGCCTAAGGACAGTCTTTGGATTAAACCTTCTGTTATCTTAAAATGTTAATTATGGGAGTAGACCTGGTCTTTACAAGGATGTATCTTGCCTGAGGACAGTGTTATCTTAAAATGTAAATTATGGGAGTAGGTCTGATGACATTCTGATGTCTGATGACATTACAACCTCATTTGTAATGTCATTTTTTTGGATTATATAACCTCATTGTTAACACTAGCAAGCGAATACTCTTTCTGCCCCCTTCTGATGCCTATGTTAGAAGCTTTCTCTATCTCCTTTATACTTTAATAAAACTTCATTACACAAAAGCTCTGAGTGATCAAGCCTCGTCTCTGGCCCCGGATTGAATTCTTCTCCTCCGGGGGCCAAGAATCCTGGTGTCTTCGCGTGATTCAACAACCTTTCACCCACTCCAAAACAAAGTCTCAAGCATAGAAAATAAACATTGTTACTGAGTCACTGTTTACGTATCATTACTAACAGAAAATCCATTAAATGGCACTGACTGTCCTAAACTTTAATTTGAGCCACAAATATTCTCAATGTATTGCCATGTTGCTGTAAAGACATGTGCTCTGCACATTTTTACCTCATCTGCCTTTCAGCATCTAAGAATTGCAACTCAGTGGTGATTAAAAACAGGATTTCAACCGAGACAAGGTCAGGTGAGTGTCTTGGATGATACAAGGCATATGTAACCGCTAAGCAATCAGCTTTGTTTATGCCAAGGGCTTTGTATTCCTACACTAAAATGGTTTAAAAAATGGTTTAAAAGCCTGTGTAAGCAATTGACATTTATTGATTCCAATATATTTTTGGCTCCTTGGAAAGTATCCCATGTGTAAATTTTCACAATTTGGAATTCCTCCTCAGACATCTATTCTTTGCCAGAACACACCATCTTGTACCCCAACAGCTCCTTCTAATGTTCCCCATGTCATATTCATGACTGGCCTCCAGTGCTGAAATATTAAAGTTATATTCCTTTGGGTAGATTTTTGCCATTAAGAAGCTCACTCATGTATTAGTCCTTCAATCTCTTCCCTTCTCAATGTCAGGATTTACTAAAATATTTCAGCTTTGCTCTATCAATCAAGACTGGTGTAGCAATTTTTAAAATAATGTGACTACTTACTTTAAAAGAATATCATTTGAAAATTCAAAGAAATGAAGTCCACATACCACAACAGCCAACACTGGTAAATGCAGATATTAAAGACATAAAAAAGCATTTAAAAAGGGCCCCAAGGCCAACATGGGCAATAGTAAACTTTTTAAAATAAAATTCCTTTTTTTCACTTTAATTTTATTGGGATAGAATTGATTTACAATGTTAGTTTCAGGTGTACAGCAAAGTGATTCAATTACACATGTACATATATTCATATATACAAATATATGAAACTGAGCTATTTTGCTATATACATGAAACTAACACAATATTATAAGTCAACTATATGTCAATTAAAAAAAGAAACGGCCATTGTCATGTTTATCGATCACAAATTAATATCTCACTGTCTCCTAATCTTCATAAAGATTTCTTACATTCTTAGCAATTTATACTGTATAAACTCCAAACACTCCCTATCTTTTTTCTTTTAAATGGTTCATATTTAAAGATTGCTCATTGTAAATGTTTAATAAAGAGACTAAAAATCAAAATTTTCCAGGTATCATAGGTCTTAAAACCTTATACACAGCACCTCGTTAGTTAAGGTGTTGAGTTGTTAAATCTCAGTTGAATTTGAATTAAAAAGCAGCTCCATCAAGGTTGATATTTAAACATAGGCTGTACCAGTCAGTTCATCCTGCCTCTTCTATCAGGTAGTCTCTAAGAGTTACTCAAGCACACACAACAGAGAGCTGCAACCTGAGAAACGTGCCCAAACGTCTTACCCAAATCCTGCTAACCATAATCCATGTACTTTTACTGGAAGTTCTGGTGAAATTCAGTGGATATGCTTCATCAGCAAAGGCTAAAATGTAATCATGTAAAACATAAATATTTGGCAGCCTTGTTTAGAAGGGAAATTCCATTCTCTGGGTTGGTTTGCAGCTTTAACCCTCTCCCAAGTAGAATGGTAGATCAAGAGAGTCACCCAAACAAAACATGTAAACATGCATTGTGCTTTTTCCTGACTGGATGGGAAAAAATTAAGAATTAAACTTTTAAATCTATTTGTAACGTTTCCTTCCGATATATCTTCCTTTTAAATTTTATTCAAATGAAGCAATAAAATGTTTTCCATACTATCACAAAAATAGATGCAGAATCAAACACTAATAAAACTGAAACTATTAAGCTAAACCATATGTATCATTGGGCTTCCTGTGTGGCTTGGCAGTAAACAATCTGCCTGCAATACAGGAGACATGGGAGACACAGGTTTGATCCCCGAGTTGGGAAGATTCCTTCGAGGAGGAAATGACAACCCACTCCAGTATTCTTGCAAAGAAAATTCCATGAACAGAGGAACCTGGCAGATAATCTGTGGGGTCTCAAGAGCTGGACAAGACTGAGTAACTAAGCATGCATATGTACCATTAAAAAATACCTAAATGCAACCAAATTTAAAATATTCAAATGTTTTTGATAAACAACAGATACTCAGTAAATGACTCTCTCCCACGATTTCAAGGAATAAAATGTCTTATATTTTAATACATTCTTTGCCAGTATGGTCATATATGTATTAATATTTGTAATGAAAATGTCTATCACTATATTATAGAGGTTTCTCTATTCATATAAATTTCTACATATTTACTGACTCTTTTTTCCATGAGCTTTTGAAGAATCTGTACATTAAGGCCAAAACTTTCTTTACTTAAACCAAGCTCAATCAAAAAAAAAAAAGAATGAGGAAAGGACAATGTATCCTTTCAGATATGTTTTGATAGACAATTTCATGGCAGATTGACTTATATTAAATTAAAAGTTTTAAAGATTAATTTGAAGACATTTCATTGCAGAACTCATTTATATTTTTGAGGAAAAATTATTTTTGCTTTTAGCACAAAAATGGAAATCTTTTTTTTATTCTATGAGAGAATTTTACATTGAAATTGTGAAAAACAATAATTGCGTGGATTTTGTTTCAATTTGACATTATAAAAATCTTCTTAGGAATTTCAACAATAAATACCTGGATAGAGAGTCTTTAGTACCCAAACTATTGTCATGTATTGTAAATTCTAGGGTTTCTCTAGCAGAACTTCTTAAGCAGTGACTCCTAAACTCTTTTGATTATGATATACACTGAAGAATCTTACATTATGACCCAGTGCACACAGGCATGCATATATGGAAAAAATACTCCAGAAAACAACATTTCTCCTTATGACATGGGAGGCTCTCTGTTTATTCTTCTGTTTTATTCTATACTGTTTCCTTTCTTTTTTAATGCCAATCACATTCTAGTGAATTAATAACTTTCACTATTCAGTACTGGGTTGTTACCACTGGCTTGAAAATGCTGCCTTACACCTGAACTATGTCTTTTAGTTCTTTTAAGCTATTTCTCTATCACTATAAAATCTAAAACAGTGTGGTACATATATAGATGCTATGTTCATGTGTGCATATATAGTTTTTTAAACAAACTTTCAATAAGCCTAAGACTGAATGACTAGAGAAACAAGTACAGGCATGGTAAAAAAAAAAAAATTGCTTTATTTAGGCTTGACTGAAGATGCAATTAAACCCACTGCTGTGGTCAAAGCATTGGAGTCTTATGACCACATGCAATATGGCATCAGGAAATTACCAAAGGCAATGTACCAGTATCATTCATTGGAAAACAGGATTATGTGACCGTAAGTGTCATCTACACTCTCAACAACATGGTCTTAGGACTTGCTGCACAGTGAAACTCTTGTGTACAAAAGAGATTAATTTTTCTCCTCAACCATTTCAGTCATTGCTTTGTGAAAGAAGGGAGGACATCAAATTAAGATTCCTGTCTTCTCTGCATTTAATCTGCCTCTGACTTTGGATGCTTCACTGACAAATACTGGTGCCGTGACATAAACATTGTCATTCAGTCGCTCAGTCGTGTCTGACTTTTTGCAACCCCATGGACTGCAGCAGGCCAGGCTTCCCTGTCCTTCACCATCTCCTGGAGTTTGCTCAGACTTATGTCCATTGTGTCAGTGATGCCATCCAACCATCTCATCCTCTGTCCCCCCTTAGATACAGTACTTATAAGGCAAAATTAGATCCCTGTACTTAAAAGTAAGATTGGAAGTCACAAAGTTGCATCACATTCTAACTAAAGTATCACTGAAGCCATGTCCATACTCACTAACATGCTTAAAAGCTTTGATCAACCTCTAGGTGTATCACCTGTAAAATAAGCACTGTGAACAGAAGATGCAGTAGAAGTTCACAGGCTAGCAGAAAAGACATGTGATCAAAGGACACCCAACAGGGATGAACCAGGAAGCAAAGCCTGATTAAGCAATATCTGGACTCCATGCATGCGTTTTCTCTGCAATTGATAGAACTTCAGGGATTGTTCCATTCTGGGTTTCACGATTTTACTTCCTGACCTGACCCTGTTATCATGACAGCTTCTCCAGGTTTGCACATTCTTTGAATCCCTATTTCCAGATGGAACTGGGCTCTTCTGTCTTCTGGCTCTTCGCCAGCAGTATCAGTTCTGGTCCCCAGCTCAGTTCAACTCTACCGACCTCTTAGTGTTCTCTCTGAGTCATCACCTCATTTGGAACCAATGCTCCAGTCAACATCAACATACATGTGGGAGTGTGTGGATAATAGAGGCAAGAATCAAATGTTTTAGGGGCTTCCCTAGTGGTCCAATGGTTGAGATTCCTCACTCCCAATGCAGGGGGCCTGGGTTCAAGCCCTGGTCAGAGAACTAGATCCTACATGCCACGACTAAGACCTGGTGCAGCCAAGTAAATATATACATTTTTTTTAAAAAAGAAAAGAATCAAACACTATAGAAACAGAGGAAGGAATGATTAACTCTGCCTGGGAAAGTCAAAGAGTGCACTTAACCTGAACAATGAGGCTGAGGAAAAGAGGACCTGTAAGAAGACACACTGCAGAACAAAGACAAGAAGATTCTATCTAGACTAGATGATTCACATCATTCAAGGTGAACATTCACATGACGATTATATCAGAATGTGCTTTGGAAAAGGCACAGTCATAGAAGAGTGAGGGAGAAGGGGGAATGCAAGGAGGAGAAAAATAGACTTCAAGAAATATCCAATAGTGTGATCACCACTTGATGGTTCTACTTTCTTCGGGTACATCTCTCAGTAGCTAGAGAGTTATTTCACACGTGAAAGGATTCACAAATACATGCATCTTGTTGAATGACTTTAGCCCCCATTTAATTGCACTTGTGTTAATTGAGAAGGTTATAATAATTTTTAAGTAATTGGTGATGGCAATATTTAATGATCTATTTTTTGTTGACAGGAGTTTACTTTTTAAATCAAAATACATTTTGTTATTTCCTAGATCAACAGATACTTGAACAGTCAAAATACATGGAAATTTGTTTTTTATTTCAGCCCCATATTTTTTTCTTTCTTTGGTACCAATAAAAAGACCTAAAATAGTCCTAACCATATTTCTTAGGCTGTTCAGGACATTTTAATCCAGAATATTTTACATAGTTTATACGCATTAAACAAAAATTGGGGGCCAAAGTTTTTCGTCTACAATTTCCTGAGGCCTTTTATTCATCCCGTATGCCCATTATCGCTTGTCCCAAACTTACTCAGCTCACACAGCAAAAAAGAGGGAAACAGTAAGGCAAGTTTTTAAAGCAAGTTGTGGAGAAAGTGGAGAGAAGGGGTAAAAAAATAGGTTTTCTCTCACTTTTTGTCTAAGACAGTAAGTTGTAGTTTTTCTTTCATGTTTTTGTCAGGCTCTTTACTAGAAAGCAGCCATTACTTAAATTGCTTAAATTATACAGCTCCAACTAGGATATCTAAAGATGAACTAGGATATCTAAAGATGGTCTAGGCACTATAATTCTCATGGTTGTTAAAAATACTACCTTAGATGATGCAATTCTAAGATACTGCTGATTATATTAAACTTTCTCCCTATAAATTTAAAGTTCTGTTTAATGCCTTAATATTTTTGGTATGCTAAAAATAACTCACATAAAGACAGTGTCAAAATACCTCCTGTATTCATAAAAATAAGGCTAACATCTGCAACAAAAGCGAAAAGAAGTCTCTCAGTCACGTCTGACTCTTTGAGACCCTATGGACTGCAGCCTCCCAGGCTCCTCCATCCATGGGATTTTCCAGGCAAGAGTACTGAAGTGCATTGCCATTGCCTTCTCCAGGGGATCTTCCCAACTCAGGGATTGAACCCGGGTCTCCTGCATTGTGGGCAGATGCTTTACCCTCTAAGCCACCAGGGAAGCCTCTGCAATAAAGAAACACCCAAATGTTCATGTCTTAACCCTGTAGATTTTTCTTGCTAATAAGTTCAGTGTGGGTGTCCGGATCAGCAGCAAATTTCCTCCAGCCTGTGCATCTTCTCCTGTCTTTTGACTCTGCCATTCTCTCAGCTTAACATCTGTGTCTGTTCCAATAAGAGGAGAAAGTATGTGGGAAGGATCAAGGAAGATTTGTGAAGGCCAAGTCTCTTTGTGGCGTAAATCACTTGTGTTTGGTAATATATAACCTATCTGCAGAAGAAGTACCATGGTAAAAACCAAACAATCCCTTTTACTTCTGTGGTTCTAGGTCTTTTGAAAGTTGATAGATTAATATTTAGCTAGTTAGCACCCATGGGTTTCCCAAGTGGCTCGGTGGTAAAGAATCCACCTGCAATGCAGAAAACATGTTTGATCCCTGGATCAGGAAGATCCCTTGGAGAAGGAAACAGCAACTCACTGTAGTATTCTTGCCTGAAAAATCCCATAGACAGAGGAGCCTGGCTGACTTCAGACATGACTGAGCAACTAAACAACAAAAATTACCATCTGTATCCCTTGTCTTTCTAGATCTAATCATTCAACTATGGTTTAGAATAGATCCACATCCATATAATGCTGTTCTTTAGTACTCTGTTTTGTGTAATTTCAAGATGTAAAGTCAATATTTGAATTTTATCTACAAATAAAATGGGCATAGTTGCATTTACTTCAAAACATAGACAGGACTTCATTCAAGACTTAAAGACATAAATTAGTACCAGTATGCAATGATATGTAAGCATGGCATTTTGCTGGAAACAGATCACTTCATCTAGTATTGCTTAGTGCTTTTTTTTAATACAGTTATATTAGATTTTTGTACTGAAACTTGAAACCAAATGAAATTTTCTTGATGTGGGGTTTGGTTTCTAAAGTTTTGGGGTTTTCTATAAACTCCAAATCCATGTGTGGTTCATAGAAAATGTTGGTAAGACTCAATCAACTTTTAGAAAACCTGGATAAAATTTCAAGCAATTAGGAACAAGAGAATAAACGTGCTTTGTTTACTTTAGGCCAAATTCTGTGGCTTTTGAATTTTGAATTGAACAATTGGGCTTTAAGTTCCATCCATTCACAGGGAAATCATGACTTCCTAGCGGAAAGACCTGGAGAAAACAACTTTTACTTTGGAAAATATAAAAACTGTTCATGCATGGGCTCTGGAACAAAACATCATGGTTGAGAAGAGGTTGCTTGAAAGGAATTTAAAGAAATTGTGTAATACAGTATGTTACCACTGGTTGTTATGCTCACTACTGAAATGAATTCCCAGAAGCTATAAGAGGTGTTGATGCACATAATCTTGAGCAAGAAAATGTTAATATAAGTCATATATTAATAGACAAAATTTAACAAGTTGCTTTTAAAATAAGCAGAATGTTTTGAAAAGCAAACAGTTATCAGTGCATTGTCTGAATTCAGCTGGTTGTATTCCAAATAATAAATTCCTGGGAGGTAAATAAATGAAATAATTATTCTCATCATTTCAAAGACAGGAAATCTACTTTGTGTTAAGGGTTGAATTTGTGTATGCTATGTGATAATATGAACCTTACAACCTTCTTGCTCAGACAACAACTACTACCACGATCTGGGTTGATTCACATGGTTGAAGAAAACTTACATTTGTGAGCTTATGCTTTTTCTTTTGGCTTTTTATAGATTTTGATTGGAAAGCTGCATGGAAGAAGTGAATTTTTAAGAGGTATAGCTGAAAAAAAACTGGTAAACTGGAAAACTAAGAGAAAAAAAATAACTTCTTCCAATTATATGCAGAGAGTGTGTCAGAGGATATAGTTAAAGGGTTGATTAACCTCCCCCACCTGGGGAAGAGAAGGGACAGACTTAGAAATTAGAAGACTTCGGTTGTGGCTTACACACTACTGTGTTCTGAGTTGACTTTTGCCAGCAAAACAGATTTTTAAATTAAGAATGGAAATAGCTGTTAAAAAGGCTTCTCTGTCCATGGGATTCTCCAGGCAAGAATACTGGAATGGGTTGCCATCTCCTTCTCCAGGGGTTCTTCCCAACCCAGGAAGTGAACCCCAGTCTCCTGCATTCAGGCAGATTCTCTACCGAATGAGCTATGAGGGAAACTCCAAAAATTCAAAAATGGGCTATTAAATCTAAAATTTCTGAAATCAGTTCTACTCCTCAAGATACAATCAGATTCTTGTCTCCCAAGAGGAAAAAAAAAAGAGAGAGAGATTTCTAGAGATACATTCTGGACTTACCTGGGCTGCAATTTTCTTTCCACATTCCACAGTTTTCATTCCAATCCCAAAGAAAGGCAATGCCAAAGAAAGCTCAAACTACTGCACAATTGCACTCATCTCACACGCTAGTAAAGTAATGCTCAAAATTCTCCAAGCCAGGCTTCAGCAATATGTGAACTGTGAACTTCCAGATGTTCAAGCTGGTTTTAGAAAAGGCAGAGGAACCAGAGATCAAATTGCCAACATCTGCTGGATCATAGAAAAAGCAAGAGAGTTCCAGAAAAACATCTATTTCTGCTTTATTGACTATGCCAAAGCCTTTGACTGTGTGGATCACAATAAACTGTGGAAAATTCTGAAAGAGATGGGAATACCAGACCACCTGATCTGCCTCTTGAGAAATTTGTATGCAGGTCAGGAAGCAACAGTTAGAACTGGACATGGAACAACAGACTGGTTCTAAATAGGAAAAGGAGTTCGTCAAGGCTGTATATTGTCACCCTGTTTATTTAACTTCTATGCAGAGTACATCATGAGAAACGCTGGACTGGAAGAAACACAAACTGGAATCAAGATTGCCGGGAGAAATATCAATAACCTCAGATATGCAGATGACACCACCCTTATGGCAGAAAGTGAAGAGGAACTCAAAAGCCTCTTGATGAAAGTGAAAGTGGAGAGTGAAAAAGTTGGCTTAAAGCTCAACATTCAGAAAACGAAGATCATGGCATCCAGTCCCATCACTTCATGGGAAATAGATGGGGAAACAGTGGAAACAGTGTCAGACTTTATTTTTCTGGGTTCCAAAATCACTACAGATGGTGACTGCAGCCATGAAATTAAAAGATGCTTACTCCTTGGAAGGAAAGTTATGACCAACCTAGATAGCATATTCAAAAGCAGAGACATTACTTTGCCAACAAAGGTCCGTCTAGTCAAGGCTATGGTTTTTCCAGTAGTCATGTATGGATGTGAGAGTTGGACTGTGAAGAAGGCTGAGTGCCAAAGAATTGATGCTTTTGAACTGTGGTGTTGGAGAAGACTCTTGAGAGTCCCTTGGACTGCAAGGAGATCCAACCAGTCCATTCTGAAGGAGATCAGCCCTAGATGTCTTTGGAAGGAATGATGCTAAAGCTGAAACTCCAGTACTTTGGCCACCTCATGCGAAGAATTGACTCATAGGAAAAGACTCTGATGCTGGGAGGGATTGGGGGCAGGAGGAGAAGGGGACGCCAGAGGATGAGATGGCTGGATGGCATCACTGACTCGATGGACTTGAGTCTGAGTGAACTCTGGGAGTTGGTGATGGACAGGGAGGCCTGGTGTGCTGCAATTCATGGGGTCACAAAGAGTCGGACACAACTGAGCGACTGATCTGATCTGGGCTGCAATTTGAGTGACAGCCATTCGGAACAAGCTCAGGTCAGTTCTAAAGGTAGTGCATTTGGCTTTCAAATAAAGCTGGACTGGGTTAAAGGAAGGGATGAAAGCCATCAGAAACCTGCAAACAGGTGAAATTTAACAAAATAAGCTAATTTGAATTGATTTTTTAAGATTTCCCCTGACCCAGTTTTGGAGGGACCAGCTGAAGTATTAAATGCTTTTTGTGGATTTGGGTTTGTTTGAATAAGTTTGTATGCAAATACCCAGGGAAACAAACTCTCCCGTTTTGTGAAACTTTGCTTTATTTGAAAGCCATATCCTGAAAAGACCCAAGCTTAATCCAGGTTTGTAAAAGGCAGGTTTTACATTTTGTGAGCTGATTGATTTTTAAGTAAATTGAGGAAGAAGCCTATTTTTGTTTTGTTTTTTAGTTTAAATGTAAGTCAGATTCCATAAATTCCAAGTTGTTAATTTAGTAACTGGGAGTGAAAAGCTTAGAACTGCTGGAAAGAAGAGATTACAAATAGAGAATAATTCAAATAAAAAGTGAGCCGAATTAATAATTTAAAAATTCTCCATTTTGATAATTCAATTCCCAAGCAGATACATACATAGAAGAAAATAATAAAATTCTAAACAGAACATTCTAAAGGAGATCGGTCCTGGGTTTTCTTTGGAAGGAATGATGCTAAAGCTGAAACTCCAGTACTTTGGCCACCTCATGTGAAGAGTTGACTCATTGGAAAAGACTCTGATGCTGGGAGGGATTGGGGGCAGGAGGAGAAGGGGATGACAGAGGATGAGATGGCTGGATGGCATCACCGACTCGATGGACGTGGGTTTGGGTGAACTCCGGGAGTTGGTGATGGACAGGGAAGCCTGGCATGCTGCAATTTATGGGGTTGCAGAGTCGGACACAACTGAGTGACTGAACTAAACTGAACTGAAACAGAAAATATTTGTTACAATTTATCTAGATTATTGATAACAAAAATCCAACTTGTCATTTTCCCCTCATTAACTATTTTTCTAACTAAATCATTATTATAACTATCTGAACCCAACACTGATAAAGAAAACTCAAAAGCTATATTCATCTATAAAAAAAAGGATCAGTCAGTTCAGTTCAGTCGCTCAGTCATGTCTGATTCTTTGCAACCCCATGAATCTCAGCGTGCCAGGCCTCCTTGTCCATCACCAACTCCCAGAGTTCACTTAAACTCATGTCCATTGAGTCAGTGATGCCATCCAGCCATCTCATCCTCTGTCGTCCCCTTCTCCTCCTGCCTCAAATCCCTCCCAGCATCAGAGCCTTTTCCAATGAGTCAACTCTTCACATGAGGTGGGCAACGTATTGGAGTTTCAGCTTCAGCATCAGTCCTTCCAATGAACACCCCAGGACTGATCTCCTTTAGGATGGACTGGTTGGATCTCCTTGCAGTCCAAGGGATTCTCTGTCTTCTCCAACACCACAGTTCAAATGCATCAATTCTTCAGCACTCAGCTTTCTTTATAGTCCAACTCTCACATCCATACATGACCACTGGAAAAACCATAGCCTTGACTAGACAGACCTTTGTTGGCAAAGTAATGTCTCTGCTTTTGAATATGCTATCTAGGTTGGTCATAACGTTCCTTCCAAGGAGTAAGCGTCTTTTAATTTCATGGCTGCAATCACCATCTGCTGTGATTTTGGAACCCAGAAAAATAAAGTCTGACACTGTTTCCACTGTTTCCCCATCTATTTCCCAGGAAGTGATGGGACCAGATGCCATGATGTTAGTTTTCTGAATGTTGAGCTTTAAGCCAACTTTTCACTCTCCTCTTTCACTTTCATCAAGAGGCTTTTGAGTTCCTCTTCACTTTCTGCCATAAGGGTGGTATCATCTGCATATCTGAGGTTACTGATATTTCTCCCGGCAATCTTGATTCCAGCTTGTGCTTCTTCCAGCCCAGCGTTTCTCATGATGTACTCTGCATAGAAGTTAAATAAGCAGAGTGACAATATACAGCCTTGACGTACTCCTTTTCCTATTTGGAACCAGTCTGTTGTTCCATGTCCAGTTCTAACTGTTGCTTCCTGACCTGCATACAAACTTCTCAAGAGGCAGATCAGGTGGTCTGGTATTCCCATCTCTTTCAGAATTTTCCACAGTTTATTGTGATCCACACAGTCAAAGGCTTTGGCATAGTCAATAAAGCAGAAATAGATGTTTTTCTGGAACTCTCTTGCTTTTTCCATGATCCAGCAGATGTTGGCAATTTGATCTCTGGTTCCTCTGCCTTTTCTAAAACCAGCTTGAACATCTGGAAGTTCACAGTTCACATATTGCTGAAGCCTGGCTTGGAGAATTTTGAGTATTACTTTGCTAGCGTGTGAGAGATGAGTGTAATTGTGCGGTAGTTTGCGCTTTCTTTGGCATTGCCTTTCTTTGGGATTGCAATGAAAACTGACCTTTTCCAGTCCTGTGGCCACTGCTGAGTTTTCCAAATTGGTGGCATATTGAGTGCAGCACTTTTGCAGCATCATCTTTCAGGATTTGAAATAGCTCAACTGGAATTGGGATTAATACAAAGCATGTTATTTTTTAATTCTTAGGCATAATAAGTAAACTCCTATTAAACTGTTAAGCTTACTGAGGACATTTTTGAAGTACTCAAGATATCTAACAAGGTGTTAGCAAGATACCAGATCCTAACTGGACTTCATACCTAGAACATATCAAGTTCTGTCCACTGAAAGGATCTAGAAAAAAAATATCAATTGAATGGCAATAACCAACTCTCACATAAATTTCTTATTAACAGGATCTATGGCTCTTTAAAAAAAAATAAGGCTGATTCCATATCTGGGGCAGGAAATATAAAATATATACTTGAAGCATTTTATCATGTCACAAATCAAGGGAACTATCAAATTATACTATATACATAAGAACTTAGAAGCCAACTTGAATAGGTTTACAGTGGCCAATAACAGAACAATATGAGCATTAGTAAGATAATAAAGGCAATGAATTAAAATGCAGGTAATATGTTTAAACACCTACATAATATTACCCAAATCCTTCATTGTTCATCTTTGGAGAATACTAGGAAACAAATCCACTATTTTGAAAACTGGAAAATAATTGAGAACCAAGCTTTTAGTTGTTAATGTGCACTCCAGCATGGTAGCCAATATTAGGACATGAAGGGACAAGCAGAGAATACAGATCTCAAAGATAAGCAAGCTACTGATATAAAATACAGAAGGTAAAGTAAAAAGTTTAAGTCCTCTCCCTCACATCTGTCCGTTAGTCTCTCAGTCATGCCCGACTCTTTGCGACGCCATGGACTGCAGCCCACCAGGCTCCTTGGTCCATGGGATTTTCCAGGTAAGGATACTGGAGTGATTTGCCATTTCCTTCTTCATCTCCCTCACATACCCTTTCACAATTCCAATTACCTCTGCAGATTCAATCACTATTAAGAGCTTTAGTATAAATTTTTTCATACGTGCTTACATACTTCTGTACATAAATGGAATCACACATGGTAATATACATATACTTATCTTCAGTTTACTCTTGAATATTCTTCCACTCATACTATTACAGATGTGCCATAATTTGTTTACTAATTCTCTTATTGATAATCAAGATTGTTTTCAGTCCTTTTAAAGACTGTTTAAAGACATCAAACTCTGCTATGATGCAAACCCTTATTCATACATATCTGTATTCATATGCAATTGTTTTAATAAAATGGACTCTTAAAAGTCAAATAATTGGGTTAGATGCTACCTGCAATAGCCTTTTAATAGCCTTTTTTGGATATAATTAATATAAATAAATATGCAGTTTAATACTTTTTGACATAAGAATACCCTTATGAAGTCATCAATACCCACAAACACATGCAAAACATATCCATCACCGCCATGTTTCTCATGCCCCTTGGTAATCCCTTTCTTTCATGCCTTCCCCAGTCCCCAAGCGGTCACTATCTGCTTTCTGTCACTTGTCAAATGAAATTGCATCAGACTGAGTTAAACAAGCTAGGAAGGGTTTATTCAAGAGTATTGCAATAGGGGTAAGAATTATTTCAGTAGTGAAAAGAGATTAAACACAATCCCACTGAAAAAGGCAGGATTTTTTTAAGCATTGGTGTAAGTTGTAGAAAAATACTAAAGGAAGATCAGGGGAGGCTGGTTAATATGATTAGTCTGTCTGTGTTTAAGTGGTGCTTACCCAATCCAGGCTTCTGCCCTCCTAAAAGGACTGAGAGATAAAGCCCTGTCTTTTTTTTTTTTTAACTGGAAGATTGTTTTACAATGTTGTGTTGGTTTCTACCACACAACAATGTGAATCAGCATAAATATATGTATATACATATCTCCTCCCTCTTAAGCCTCCCTCCACTCCAGCAGTCCCACCCCTTTCCATGATCGTGTGTATGTGTCAATGTTACTTTTCCATTCATCCCACCCTCTTCTTCCGCCACTGGGTCCACAAGTCCATTCTCTACATCTGAGTCTCCATTCCTTCCCTGCCAATAGGTACATCAATACCATTTCTCTAAATTCCATATATATGTGTTAATATACAATATTTGTTTTTCTCTAACTTACTTCACTCTGTATAACAAGCTCTAGCTTCATTCACCTCACTACCACTGACTCAAATTTGTTCCTTTTATGGCTAATATTTCATTGTATGTATATACTACATCTTCTTTATCCATTCATCTGTAAATGGCTGTTGTAAATAGCTTCCATATGCTAGCTATCATAAATACTGCTACAGTAAACATTGGGGTACATGTGTCTTCTAGAATTGTGGTTTCTCAGGGTATATGCCCAGTAGTGGGATTGCTGGGTCATATGGTTTTTAACTCACAGTTTTTTAAGGAATCTCCATACTGTTTCCTGTAATGGCTGTTATCAGATTATATTCCCACCAACAGTGCAGGAGGGTTCCCTTTTCTCCACATTCTCTACAGCATTTATGTCTGTAGATTTTTTGATGATGGCCATTCTGACTGGTATGAAGTGATACTTCATTGTAGTTTTAATTTGCATTTCTCTAATAATTAATGATGTTGAACGTCTTTTCATGTGCCTCTTGGCCATCTGTATGTATTCTTTGGAGAAATGTCTGTTTATGTTTTCTGCCCATTTTTTGATTGGGCTGTTTGTTTTTCTGATATTGAGCTATATGCTCTGCTTATACATTTTGAAGCCTAATCCTTTGGCAGTTGTTTCATTTGCAATTATCAAACCAGTGTATCTATGGGCATCTTATCGTTGACAAACGAGGCCAAGATATACAATGGAGAAAAGACAACCTCTTCAATAAGTGGTGCTGGGAAAACTGGACAGCTATATATAAAAGAATGAAACTAAAATACTTTCTAACTCCATACACAAAAATAAAATGGATTAAAGACTTAAGTGTAAGGCCAGAAACTATAAAGCTCTTAGAGGAAAACATAGGCAGTACATTCTTTGACATAAGTCACAAGATCCTCTTGGACTCACCTCTTAAATAAAAACAAAAACAAATGGGACCTAATTAAACTTAAAAGCTTTTGCACAGTAAAGGAAACCATAAACAAGATTAAAAGACACCCCTCAGTCCTGTCTTTCTTGATGATTATATTTCAAAGAGGTGGCACCCAGGTCTTTGAGAGATAGTTAGTCCTGGATTGTAAAAGTGATGAGAGGCTAGGAGAAGATTTATATCCCAAAGGGGGGAAAAATTTTTTTTAATTACAAGTTTCTACAGTATGTTGTTCAGTTACTCAGTTGTGTCCAGCTCTCTGCAACCCCATCGACTGCAGCATGCCAGGCTTCCCTGTCTTTCATTATCTTCTCCAGAAAAAGGAAGGTCAGGAGCCTATTGTCAGGAAGAAATCTAAAAGTTTCATCATACTGAGAGGAAACATTAAGGCCATCTTGGTCATGCTATAGATTAGTCTGAGTTTTCTAGAATTTTATATAAATGGAATCATAAAAGAAGCAAACTTTTTCTTTGGTGGCTTTTACTCAGCTTAAATATTTTATATGCATCCGTGTTGCTGTATGCATTGATAATTTGTTCCTTTGTATTGCTGAGTAGCATTGTATTGTATCCACACAACACAATTTGTTTATCCATTCATCTACTGTTGAACACTTAGATCTTTTCTGGTTTGGGGCTATTATTACATATAAAGCTGCTATAAACATTCATGTACAAGTCTTTGTACATGAAAACTGTAAAGAATATACTTTAATTTCTTCTGGTTAAATACGTAGGAATCAAACAGTTGGTACATACCTACCATATGTTTTAAGAAACTGTCAAACAGCGTTTACTCTATATTTTCACCAGGAGTATATGAAATTCCAGTTGCTCCACACCCTCACCACCATTTGGTATTATCAGTCTTTTTAATTTTAGACATTCCAGGAGTTGCATAAAAGTGTCTTATTGTGGCTTTACTTTGCATTTCCTTAAAGACTAATGACATTGAACACCTTTTTGTGTAGTTATTTATCATCCATATATCTTCTTTGATAAAATGTCAGTTAAAATCTTTTTCTTATTTTTGTTGGACTGTTTTCTCATTTAAAACTTTGAATATTTAGGATAGAAATCCTTTACAAGATATGAGAGTCGCAAATATTTTCCCAGTTTGGGTCCTATTTTTCCATTCTGATATAAATATTTTAAAAATTGTAAACATTTAAAAATATGTATGTATTTGACTGCACTGGGTCTTAGCTGCAGCAGTTGAGATCTTCCATCTTCATTGCAGTATGAGATTCCCTGGTGGCTCAGACGGTAAAGTGTCTGTCTACAATGCGGGAGACCTGGGTTCGATCCCTGGGTCAGGAAGATTCCCTGGAGAAGGAAATGGCAACCCACGCCAGTACTCTTGCCTAGAAAATCCCATGGATGGAGGAGCTTGGTTCAGGCTACTGTCCATGGGGTCACAAAGAGTCGGGCACGACTGAGCGACTTCACTTATGAACTCTTAGTTGTTGCATGTGGAATCTAGTTCCTTGACCAGGGATAGAACCTAAATTGGGAGTGCAGCATCTTAGCCAATGGACCACCAGGGAAGTCTCTAAAAGTATTTTTTTAAAGCAGTTCTTGATTTGGATGAAGTCTAATTTATCAACTTTTCTGTTACAGATTGTGCTTTGGATAGTTACTAATACTAAGAATTCTTTGCCAAATACAATGTCACAAGGATTCTCTGTTGTGTTTTCTTCTAGCAGTTGTATAGTTTTAGCTTGTATGTTCAGGACTATAAACTATTTTGAGCTGATTTTTTTATATGTATGAGGTTTGGAGCAAAGTGCTTTTTTTGCACACAGATATCCACTATTCCAGCATCACTTGTTGAAAGACTATATTGCCACTGAATTACTTCTGAATGTTTGTCAAAAATCAACTGGCTACATATGTTTGTGGGTGAGGAAATGCCGTGTGGCATTCTCAAGTCTGTGATGCATTTGCTGAGAAAAACGGTGGAAAATTAAGAGATTCTAAATGGCAATTATTTAAAGTAATTACATCAGGTGTGGTTGACATAAACCCATTGTCTCAGATGGATTTTTGTACACATTCTCTGAGTTCTCTCCCAGTCTTTTTCATTCCTTTCATTATGAACAGACTGAGAATTTCCCAAGTGTTTAAAGTCTGTTTCCTTTCTTATTAACAATTATATCTTTAGGTCCTTTCTCTCTTCTCTCACTTTACTGTAAGCAGTCAAGAGAAGCCAAGACACACCTTCAACACTGGGCCTAGAAATTTCCTCATGCAAATAACCAATTTCATTGCTCACATGTTCCACCTTCTAAAAACTATGAGAACCCAAGCATAATCCAGCCGGGTTCTTGGCTGCTTTATAATGAGGATGGCCTTTCCTCTACTGTCCAGTAAGGCACCCCTCATTTCCACCTTGGAGAAAGAAATGTCAACCCACTCTAGTATTCTTGCCTGGAGAATCCCATGGGCAGAGGAGTCTGGCAGGCTACAGTCCATGGGGTCGCAAAGAGTCGGACATGACTAAAGTGACTTAGCACCTTAGCATATTTCCACCTGGACCTCATTGCAGTGGTCTTCACTGTCGATATGCCTACAAAAAAGCCTGTTAAGATTACTTAGGTATTCTCTAAGACTGTCTACAGGCTTCCTCTTCTATTTCTGGGCTCTCACTAAAATTGCCCTCTACAGTCTGTTCACAGCAATAAAGGCTTTTCCTACTATGTACCTCAAAACTCTTCCAACCTCTATCCATTATCCAGGTTCAAAGCCTCTTCCACATTTTTAGGTATTTGTTACAGCAACACCTCAACTTCTCAGCACCAGTTTCTGCCTTAATCCATTCAGGCTACTATAACAAAACATTGTAGCTTGGGTGGCTTGTGAACAACAGAAATTTATTTCTTATAGTTTGGGAGGCTGGGAAGTCCAAGATCAAGGCACTAACATACTCAATGACTAATGAGAGTCCATTTCTTCATTGAAGACTATCTTATCATTGTAGCATCACAAGGTAGAAGGGACAAGGAAGCTTGCTCAGGCCTTTTTATAAGAGCACTAATCCCACTCATGAGGACTCTGCCCTCATGACCAAATCACCTCCTCAATGCCCCGCCTCCTAATACCACCACACTGGGGTTAGGATTTCAATGTATGAACTTAGGGAGGGATACAGACAATTAGTCTGTATCCACCTGTTAAGAGAAAACCTTAAGAAGAAAAAGGCATTCAAATTTAGGAAACAAATACAATACTTAGAATAGAAAAATTGTGCTATGTATTTTATCTTGATTATATGAAATCATAAATCAAGACCTTATTTTTTAATTTTTATTTTATACTGGGGCACAGTGATTCACAATGTTGTGTTAGTTTCAGCTGTATAGCAAAATGATTCAGTTATACATATACAAGTATGCTTTTTCAAATTCTTTTCCCATTTAGCTTGTTACAGAATATTTAGCAGAGTTCCCTGTGCTATATAGTAGGTTCTTGTTCTTATTTTATCTTTCGAACAATGTCAAATGACTTTAAGCTTTGAATACCAAAAAAAGGAAGTAAACTGTAATAAATTGAAGTACTTAAATACTTTTTAAGAAGGATGGACCATGACCCAACAGCTACCATTTGCATACTTGCTCTAACTATTTGTGTGTGAGTGTGCTAAGTTGGTCCAGCCGTGTCGAACTCTTTGCCACCCTACAGACTGTAGCCCACCAGGCTCCTCTGTCCATGGGATTCTCCAGGCAAGAATACTAAAGTGGGTTGCCATGCTCTCCTGCAGGGGATCTTCCCAAACCAGAGATCGAACCCGCCCCTCTCATGTCTTCTTCATTGCTAGGTGAATTCTTTACCACTGCTGCTGCTGCTGCTGCTAAGTTGCTTCAGTCCTGTCCGACTCTGTGCGACCCCATAGATGGCAGCCCACCAGGCTCCCCCGTCCCTGGGACTCTCCAGGCAAGAACACTGGAGTGGGTTGCCATTTCCTTCTCCAGTGCATGAAAGTGAAAAGTGAAAGTGAAGTCGCTCAGTCGTGTCCGACTCTTAGCGACCCCATGGACTGCAGCCTACCAGGCTCCTCCATCCATGGGATTTTCCAGGCAAGAGTACTGGGGTGGGGTGCCATCGCCTCTTTACCACTAGCACCACCTATATTTCTATACATTTTTGTAAGGAAAGAAGTAGGCCTGGCCACAGGTCCCAAAATATTTATCATGTACTCTTAAGGTGAAACTGCAAATTTCTTTCTTAAAGGACCATAGCATCTCCTTCAGATACAAACTCTGATTCTGAGAATTTCTTTAGCTATGGAATCTAAGTGAAAGGCCATGATTTTCCACTACAATAGCTGTTAGACTTTCACCAGCTCTCAATTTTTTCTAGTTATGCAAGCAAAGTGACCCCCTAGTGGGCTTCCCTTAGAGTATCCTCTGGGAACACGTGGTCTATTTGCTACACAACAGATCCTTGTGGGTCAACAGCTGTGATTCCAAATTGCTCCCCATTTTGGTAATTATGTATACCTTTTCCTCCATTGGTTAAATGCTACCAACAAAGGTCTGTCTAGTCAAGGCTATGGTTTTTCCAGTGGTCATGTATGGATGCAAGAGTTGGACTGTGAAAAAGGCTGAGCGCCGAAGAATTGATGCTTTTGAACTGTGGTGTTGGAAAAGACTCTTGAGAGTCCCTTGGACTGCAAGGAGATCCAACCAGTCCATTCTAAAGGAGATCAGCCCTGGGTGTTCTTTGGAAGGAATGATGCTAAAGCTGAAACTCCAGTACTTTGGCCACCTCATGTGAAGAGTTGACTCATTGGAAAAGACTCATGCTGAGAGGGATTGGGGGCAGGAGGAAAAGGCGACAATAGAGGATGAGATGGCTGGATGGCATCACTGGCTCGATGGACGTGAGTCTGAGTGAACTCCAGGAGTTGGTGATGGACAGGGAGGCCTGGTGTGCTGCGATTCATGGGGTCGCAAAGAGTCAGACATGACTGAGCGTCTGAACTGAACTGAACTGAGCCTCTGTTAGTTCAGAATCCTTTGGAATTGATACTAATTTGAGGACACTGTGACAGTTTGATGGCAGTATCTTCAAAATACTGTAAAGCCTGATCAATCAAGGATAGCCATTCCTGAAATTCTCAAACATCTTATCAGCATTGCCCTTAAACACAAGCAAGCAGTCTGGATACCTCCAGGGTACAGACCTGGGACAGCCTGCACTTTAGAGGGGTTTCTTCAGATTTTTCTGAGTTCTCCTCAAGTGCCTGTAACTGGCCATGGCCAGTAGTTTCATACAGGTGGAGAACCTCCCGCTTGGAGCTGGACTTATATCCCTCTTTCTCCTGTTTCGAGACACTCTCCAACCACCTACTCTACATGTAGGACAACTAGATGCCCTGAGAAGCCCCATAGTCCAGACCTGTGAGATTTTCCAGGTCCGATCCCAGTTCTAGGAGAGGGGCCTACAAGGCCAGTGATCCCCACTGACCAGTACAGTTCTTCTTCCACAGGATCACTTGAGGTCGGGTCACCAGAATAGTATTGACACACTGACTTGAGGTGACCTCACTCACGTCAGACACAGGACAAGTTCAGGGCTCTTGGCCAGTGATGGTTACTCTTTGGTTAAGTCACAAGTGTGAGCCCATGCCTTCTTTCACATAATGTGATTTTGAGATCATCTATGTTAGTGTATGTATCAGTTCATTCTTTTTATTAATGAATTATATTCTAGTGTGTGAATATAGCACAGTTTATCCATCTATGACATCTATTTCAATGGTTTCCCATAATTGGCTAGGATTATCAAAGCTGCTATAAACATTTGTGTCTAGGCCTTGTCCATAAATCTGGATGTGTGCATGTGTGCATGCTTAGTGGCTTCAGTCATGTCTGACTCTTTGTGACCCTATGGACTGTGGCCCACCAGGCTCCTCTGTCCATGGGATTCTCAGGCAAGAATACTGAAGTGGGTTGCTATTTCCTCCTCCAAGAGATCTTCCCAACTCATGGATCAAACTCGCATCTCCTGCATTGGCAGGTAGATTCTTTACCACTGAGCCACCTGAGATCCCCTACATAAATGTGGATATTGGTTGTCATTTCATTGGGATAAATACCTAAGAAAGAAATTGTTAGGTATGTAAAGTGCATGTTTAATATATAAGATACTATGAAACTGTTTTCCAAAGTGGATGTAAAATTTACCTCCAAATTATAATTTATAAAAGTTGTTCCATATCCTTGCCAAGAATCAGTATCATCAGTCTTCTTAATTTTGGTCCTTCTAGGGGATATGAAGTAGTACCTCCTTGTAATTTTAATTTGGATTTGGCTTAGATTGTAAAATGTTAATAGTTTCTATATATTAGTATAATGGCATAATTGGTATAATAATTGGCTTATTTTATTTCCAATTGAATCCAACTCTCTCATTGGATTTGATGAAGTTATGTTGAGCATCTTTTCATGTGCTTATTGACCATTCATGTATTTTTTATGAAGTATTTTTTCAATTATTTTCAAATTGAACTATTTGCTGCTATTGCATTGTAAGAATTCTTCATATATTCTTGCTTTAAGTCTTTTCTTAGATACAAATATTGTGAATATTTTCTTCCATTTTGTAGTTTGCCTTTTTTTTTTGTTAACAGTATCTTTTGGAAGCAGGCAGTTTTAGCTTTGATGAAGTCTAATGTATCACTTCTTGTGATGAGTGTTCTGTGTCCTCTCTCTCTCTCTCTCTCATGAGTCTTTGCCCATCCCAAAGTAGCAAAAGTTTTCTCTTGTATCTTTATCTAGAAGATTCATAGTTTGTAGCTTCTATATTTAGGTCTGTGATACATTGCAAAGTAATTTTTGTGTACTGCTTGAGATTAGTGTTGAGGTATATATTTTATGTATTTATCTAGATATTCCAGCATCATTTTTGAAGAGACTGTTTTCCTCCATTGAAAAGTGTTGGCTCCTATGCTTTAAAAAAAAAAAAAAGTTGGCCATACATGAAAGTATCTTCTGGATTCTCTACACTGTGTCACTGATCTGTATTTCTACCTTTATGCCAACACCACACTAAGTTGAAGCTGTACTTTTCTCATTATTTGTGAAAAAGATCATGTAAGTTCTCCCTCCAACTTTGTTCTATCTCAAAATTGTTTTGGTTCTTCTGGGTCCTTTACATTTTTGTACAAATTTTAGAGTAAGATTATCAATTCCTTTTTAACAGGGGAGAAAGGTTACTGGGATGTCAGCTGGTACTCCATTGAACCTATAGACAAATCTAGGAAGAATGGACTTCTTAACAATATTGAATGACAGCTTCATAACTTCTCTTATCAAATATTTGAGGCTTTCAGTGTAGCTGTTTGCACATCTTCTGTTAAACCTAAGTATTTATCTTTTAGACTTATTATAACAAGAATTTTTATTCCATTTTCAAATGTATAGTACATATGAATAAAACTGAGTTTTTCATATTAATCTTGCATTCTGTGACCTTGATAATGTCACTTAATATTTTTATTTTAGACAATTCCTTAGGAATTTCTATATAGACAATCATATCCATTACAAACAGAAGTAAGTTTTTTTTTCCTTCCCTTCCAATTTTATCCCTTTTATTTCATTTAGAAGTTGCCTTATTGCACTGGCTATTATTCCAGTAGGATAATGAATAGAAATGATGGCAGTGACATCTTTACTTTATTTCTATTTCTGATCTAAGAGAGAAAATATCAATTTTTCACCACTAAATGGTATTAACTTGGATTTTTTGTAGATGCCTTTTTCAGGTTGATAGTTTCCTTCTCTTTCTACTAGGCTGAATGTTTTTATCTTGAATATGTATTGAATTTTACCAAAATCTTTTTCCATATTTGCTGAGATGACCATATAATGTTTCATCTTTATTCAGTTAATGCAATTAGCTATGTTGGGTGATTTTCAAACATTAAAACAAGCTTGCATTCCTGAAACCCTACTTGGCCATAATGTAGATGTATCCTTTGTGTATATAATGGGTTTATTTATGCTTTTGAACTGTGGTGTTGGAGAACTCTTGAGAGTCCCTTGGACTGCAAGGAGATCCAACCAGTCCATTCTAAAGGAGATCAGCCCTGGGTGTTCATTGGAAGGACTGATGCTGAAGCTGAAACTCCAATACTTTGGCCACCTGATGCAGAGAGCTGACTTATTTGAAAAGACCCTGATGCTGGGAAAGATTGAGGGCAGGAGGAGAAGGGGATGACAGAGGATTAGATGGTGGGATGGCATCACCGACACAATGGACATGGATTTGGGTGGACTCTGGGAGTTGGTGATGGACAGGGAGGCCTGGCATACTGAGGTTCATGGCGTTGCAAAGAATCAGACACAACTGAGTGACTGAACTGAACTGGGTTTATTTGCTAATACTTGGCTGAGGATTTTTTAATCTTTTTCCATGAAGGATACTTGTCTCTTATTCAATTCAGGGTGCTGTAACAGACCATAGACTAGTGGCTTGTATACAACAGAAATTTACTTCTCACAGTTCTGGAGGCTGAAAGTTCAAGGTCAAGATGACAGATGGCTGTGTTCTGGCAAGAGCCCTCTTACATTTGCAGAGTGCCAACTTCTCATTGTATCCTCATGTGGTGGAAAGCAGACATTATGCAAACTCTGACCCCTTTCCTCCTAATTACCTCCCAAAGGCCACCTTCTAGTACCGTCACATCAGGGGTATAATGCTTCAACATATGAATCTGAACAGGGAATGGAGAAGGACAGTCTATCCATTACAGTCTCTGGTTTCTTCTCTTATAAACCTTTGTCCGATCGTGGTATCAGGATTATACTGATCATGTAAAATGACTTGGGAAGCATTCCTCTCTCTACATTCTGAAGGAGAGTTTATACATTATTGTTATTATTTCTTACTTTGTGCATTATGTAATTTAACAGTGAAACTATCTGGCCTTGAGTTTTGTGAAAAGTTCTTTGATTACTATTATAAATTCAATGTATTGAATAGTTATATGGCTATTCCAGTTGTCCACTTCTTTTTGAGTCATTTTTGAAAAGATTTGCTTTTCAAAAAACTTATTTATTTCATCTACTTGCCAAATCTGTTGGCACCATTTGTTCCTAATCTTTTATTTTCCTATCAAAATCATTAAGGTTTGTAATAGTATTTCTTCTTTTATTTGTAATATTGGTAATTCTTGGTTTGTCCTGTTGGGGCTTACTGATTGTATTAATCTTCCAAAAAATGAAATTTGAGCTATATAAATTTTTCTGTTTCTAAATCATTGAGTTCTGTACTGACTCGATTATTTTTTCCTTCTACTTATTTTAGGTTTAATCTACTTTTTCTTTACCCTTTAAAATGGAAACTTATGTCAATTTTTAAAATTTTTTCCTCTCTTCCATTATAAATTTTTAAAGCTATAAAGATATTTCCCTCTGAATATAAAGGGAATTTTATAAATATAAATATTTTATAAATATAAATTTTATTAATATAAAATTGTATATATATTTATAAAATTAAAAATTTTATAAAATTTTAAAATTTATAAAAATATAAATTTTATAAATATAAAAGCTATAAAGCTATTTCCCTCTAAAGCACTACCTACCCTGTATCCCACAAATTTTGATATTTTATTTTTACTATCATTCAACTCAAAATATTTTATTACTCTCATGTGATTTCATCTTTGAGACACGGGTTATTTAGACATGTACTATTTAATGACCATATGTTTGGACATTTTCTAAATAGTTTAATTATTGATTTATGATACAATTCTATTATGATCACAGAATACAATCTGTAATACACAAATCTTTGGAAGTGTATTGAGATTTCTTTTATGATCTGGTATATGCCTACTTTGATGAACGATCCACATGCACTTGAATGTTTATTCCACAGTTCAGTAAAATGTTTTGTAAATGTCAATTTGCTCAAGATAGTGTGCTCAAATCTTCTATATCTAACTAATTTTTGTCTACTTGTTTACTAATCACTGAGAAAGTGGTGTTCCACACTCCCATGATTTTCCATTTGTTCTGTCAAATTTTTGCTTCATGAATTTTGAAGCTTTTTAAATAGATGTATACATTTATGATTATGTCTTCTGAATGAATTGGTCCTCTTTTGATTTGTGAATGTCTCTTTTATCTCTTGTAAAAGACTTTGTCTTAAAGTCTACTCTTTCTAAAATTAACATAGCTGTACCACCTTTCTTATGCCATTTGGTTGGCATATTGCTTTTTGTGTTTTTATGTTCAAGTTATATATATATCTTTAAATGCAAAATGTATATCTAATAGATGCATATACTTGTGTCTTTCATTCTTATCTAATCTGACAGTCTTTGACCTTCAGTGGAAATTACATTTGTCGAACACAACTGAGCGACTTCACTTTCACTTTTCACTTTCATGAATTGGAGAAGGACATGGCAACCCACTCCAGTGTTCTTGCCTGGAGAATCCCAGAGACGGGGGAGCCTGATGGGCTGCCGTCTATGGGGTCACACAGAGTGGGACACGACTGAAGCGACTTAGCAGCAGCAGCAGTCCTTGTATGGAGAAGGCAATGGCACCCCACTCCAGTACTCTTGCCTGGAAAATCCCATGGACGGAGGAGCCTGGTAGGCTGCAGTCCATGGGGTCACTAAGAGTCGGACACAACTGAACGACTTCACTTTGACTTTTTACTTTCATGCATTGGAGAAGGAAATGGCAACCCGCTCCAGTGTTCTTGTCTGGAGAATCCCAGGGACGGTGGAGCCTGGTGGGCTGCCGTCTATAGGGTCGCACAGAGTCGGACACGACTGAAGCGACTTAGCAGCAGCAGCAGCAGCAACACTACATATACATTTAATATAATTATTGCTACAGTACATTTAAGTTTGTGCTGTGCTGTGCTCAGTCACTCAGTTCTGTCTGATTCTATTGTGACCCTATGGACTGTAGCCCACCAGGATCCTCTGTCCATAGGATTTCCCAGGCAAGAATAAAGGAGTGAGATGCCATTTCCTGCTCCAGTGTTTAAGTCTACACCTTGCTATTTATTTTCTATTTCTCTCTTTTGTTTTTTCATTTTGTTTCTCATTTCACTGATATTTTGTTTCTATTGGTTTCTTAGCCCTTCTTACTAATTTTTAGTATTCTTTCAGGGCTAACAATGCATTCTAATAGAGTCTGGTTAGAGTCAAAATTGTACAATTTCACCCATTACACTTGACAGCACTTCCTTCCTCACACTGTTCACTTGTTCCTTGACACTTGAAACATCCCTTTTCACAATTCATACTTCACACTCCACAAATCTAATAGTCTTATAATGATATAATTCCATTTATCCATCACTCCAACATTTTTTGCTTTTTTGTCATATATTTTCTTCTACCTATACTGTAAAGTACTGCATTTCAGACTTTTTTGTTGACCATGATGGCCACTCCATTTCTTCTAAGGGATTCCTGCCCACAGTAGTAGATATAATGGTCATCTGAGTTAAATTCACCCATTCCAGTCCATTTTATTTTTTTTTATTTTATTTTTAAACTTTACAATATTGTATTGGTTCTGCCATATATCGAAATGAATCGCCATGGGCATACACGTGTTCCCCATCCTGAACCCCCCACCCTCTTCCCTCCCCATACCATCCCTCTGGGTCGTCCCAGTGCACCAGCCCTAAGCATCCAGTATCGTGCATCGAACCTGGACTGGCGACTCATTTCATATATGATATTATACATATTTCAATGCCATTCTCCCAAATCATCCCACCCTCTCCCTCTCCCACAGAGTCCAAAAGACTGTTCTATACATCAGTATCTCTTTTGCTGTCTCGTATACAGGGTTATTGTTACCATCTTTCTAAATTCCATATATATGCGTTAGTATACTGTATTGGTGTTTTTCTTTCTGGCTTACTTCACTCTGTATAATAGGCTTCAGCTTCATCCATCTCATTAGAACTGATTCAAATGTATTATTTTTAATGGCTGAGTAATACTCCATTGTGTATATGTACCACAGCTTTCTTATCCATTCATCTGCTGATGGGCATCTAGGTTGCTTCCATGTCCTGGCTATTATAAACAGTGCTGCGATGAACACTGGGGTACACGTGTCTCTTTCCCTTCTGGTTTCCTCAGTGTGTATGCCCAGCAGTGGGATTGCTGGATCATAAGGCAGTTCTATTTCCAGTTTTTTAAGGAATCTCTACACTGTTCTCCATAGTGGCTGTACTAGTTTGCATTCCCACCAACAGTGTAAGAGGGTTCCCTTTTCTCCACATCCTCTCCAGCATTTATTACTTGTAGACTTTTGGATCGCAGCCATTCTGACTGGCGTGAAATGGTACCTCATAGTGGTTTTGATTTGCATTTCTCTGATAATGAGTGATGTTGAGCATCTTTTCATGTGTTTGTTAGCCATCTGTATGTCTTCTTTGGAGAAATGTCTGTTTAGTTCTTTGGCCCATTTTTTGATTGGGTCATTTATTTTTCTGGAATTGAGCTGCAGGAGTTGCTTGTATATTTTTGAGATTAGTTGTTTGTCAGTTGCTTCATTTGCTATTATTTTCTCCCTTCTGAAGGCTGTCTTTTCACCTTGCTTATAGTTTCCTTTGTTGTGCAGAAGCTTTAAGTTTAATTAGGTCCCATTTGTTTATTTTTGCTTTTATTTCCAATATTCTGGGAGGTGGGTCATAGAGGATCCTGCTGTGATGTATATCGGAGAGTCCAGTTCATTTTAGTTCACTGATTCCTAGAATGTCGACGTTCACTCTTGCCATCTCCTGTTTGACCACTTCCAATTTGCCTTGATTCATGGACCTAACATTCCAGATTCCTATGAAATATTGCTCTTTACAGCATCGGATCTTGTTTCTATCACCAGTCACATCCACAACTGTGTATTGTTTTTGCTTTGGCTCCATCCCTTCATTCTTTTGGGAGTTATTTCTCCCCTGATCTCCAGTAGCATATTGGGCACCTACTGACCTGCGGAGTTCCTCTTTCAGTATCCTATCATTTTGCCTTTTCATACTGTTCATGGGGTTCTCAAGGCAAGAATACTGAAGTGGTTTGCCATTCCCTTCTCCAGTGGACCACATTCTGTCAGACCTTTCCATCATGGAAAACGACAGAATCATCTCTTCAATTCCAAGGCAAACCATTCAATATCACAGTAATCCAAGCCTATGCCCCAACCAGTAACGCTGAAGAAGCTGAATGGTTCTGTGAAGAACTACAAGACCTTTTAGAACTAACACCCAAAAAAGATGTCCTTTTCATTATAGGGGACTGGAATGCAAAAGTAGGAAGTCAAGAAACACCTGGAGTAACAGGCAAATTTGGCCTTGGAGTACGGAATGAAGGAGCTAATAGAGTTTTGCCAAGAGAACGCACTGGTCATAGCAAACACCCTCTTCCAACAACACAAGAGAAGACTCTACATATGGACATCACCAGATGGTCAACACCGAAATCATATTGATTATATTCTTTGCAGCCAAAGATGGAGAAGCTCTATACAATCAGCAAAAACAAGACCGGGAGCTGACTGTGGCTCAGATCATGAAATCCTTATTGCCAAATTCAGACTGAAATTGAAGAAAGTGGGGGAAACCACTAGACCATTCCAGTATGATATAAATCAAATCCCTTATGATTGTACAGTGGAAGTGTGAAATAGATTTAAGGGACTAGATCTGATAGACAGAGCACCTGATGAACTATGGACGGACGTTCATGACATTGTACAGGAGACAGGGATCAAGACCATCCCCATGGAAAAGAAATGCAAAAAAGCAAAATGGCTCTCTGGGGAGGCCTTACAAATAGCTGTGAAAAGAAGAGAAATGAAAAGCAAAGGAGAAAAGGAAACATATACCCATCTGAATGCAGAGTTCCAAAGAATAGCAAGGAGAGATAAGAAAGCCTTCCTCAGTGATCAATGCAAAGAAATAGAGGAAAACAATAGAATGGGAAAGACTAGAGATCTCTTCAAGAAAATTAGAGATACCAAGGGAACATTTCATGCAAAGATGGGCTCAATAAAGGACAGAAATGGTATGGACCTAACAGAAGCAGAAGATATTAAGAAGAGGTGGCAAGAATACACAGAAGAACTGTACAAAATACAGTTAATCACGACCCAGATAATCATGATGGTGTGATCACTCACCTAGAGCCAGACATTCTGGAATGTGAAGTCAAGTGGGCCTTAGAAAGCATCACTACGAACAAAGCTAGTGGAGGTGATGGACTCCAGTTGAGCTATTTCAAATCCTGGAAAATGATGCTGTGAAAGTGCTGCACTCAATATGCCAGCAAATTTGGAAAACTCAGCAGTGGCCACAGGACTGGAAAAGGTCAGTTTTCATTCCAATCCCAAAGAAAGGCAATGCCAAAGAATGCTCAAACTACCACACAATTGCACTCATCTCACATGCTAGTAAAGTAATGCTCAAAATTCTCCAAGCCAGGCTTCAGCAATATGTGAACCGTGAACCTCCAGATGTTCAAGCTGCTTTTAGAAAAGGCAGAGGAACAGAGATCAAATTGCCAACATCCGCTGGAGCATAGAAAAAGCAAGAGAGTTCCAGAAAAACATCTATTTCTGCTTTATTGACTAGGCCAAAGCCTTGGACTGTGTGGATCACAATAAATTGGAAAATTCTGAAAGAGATGGGAATACCAGACCACCTGACCTGCCTCTTGAGAAACCTATATGCAGGTCAGGAAGCAACAGTTAGAACTGGACATGGAACAACAGACTGTTTCCAAATAGGAAAAGGAATGCGTCAAGGCTGTATATTGTCACCCTGTTTCTTTAACTTATACGCAGAGTACATCATGAGAAACACTGGGCTGGAAGACGCACAAGCTGGAATCAAGATTGCCGGGAGAAATATCAATAACCTCAGATATGCAGATGACACCACCCTTATGGCAGAAAGTGAAGAGGAACTAAAAAGCCTCTTGATGAAAGTGAAAGTGGAGAGTGAAAAAGTTGGCTTAAAGCTCAACATTCAGAAAACGAAGATCATGGCATCTGGTCCCATCACTTCATGGCAAATAGATGGGGAAACAGTGGAAACAGTGTCAGACTTTATTTTGGGGGGCTCCAAAATCACTGCAGATGGTGATTGCAGCCATGAAATTAAAAGACGCTTACTCCTTGGAAGGAAAGTTATGACCAACCTAGATAGCATATTCAAAAGCACTTTGCCAAAAAACATCCATCTAGTCAAGGCTATGGTTTTTCCAGTGGTCATGAATGGATGTGAGAGATGGACTGTGAAGAAAGCTGAGTGCCGAAGAATTGATACTTTTGAACTGTGGTGTTGGAGAAGACTCTTGAGAGTCCCTTGGACTGCAAGGAGGTCCAATCAGTCCATCCTAAAGGAGATCAGTCCTGGGTGTTCATTGGAAGGACTGATGCTGAAGCTGAAACTCCAGTACTTTGGCCACCTCATGTGAAGAGTTGACTCATTGGAAAAGACTCTGATGCTGGGAGCGATTGGGGGCAGGAGGAGAAGGGGACGACAGAGGATGAGATGGCTGGATGGCATCACCAACTGAATGGACATGAGTTTGGCTGAACTCTGGGAGTTGGTGATGGACAGGAAGGCCTGGTGTGCTGCGATTCATGGGGTCGCAAAGAGTTGTACAGAACTGAGCCACTGAACTGAACTGAACTGATACTGTAAAATCCAGCTTAGGATGTTGTCATTTTTGGATGTTACCTCTTAAGGAAATTAGGAAGTGATAAAAATGATCTTTTATATCACCCATATATCGCTGTTTCTGGCACATATTTTTCCTCCTTTGTGTAGATTTAGATTTTCATTCTGATGTCATTCCCTCATCAGTCTCAAGAATTCCTTTAAAATCTTCATTTTGCATGCCTACTAGATCCAATTCCCTCAGCTTCCATTTATCTGAAAGTGTCTTTATTTCACTCAATTTTTTAAAGATGTTTTCTGTGGGTATAGAATTCTGAAGTTTTTCTCCCTATTTGCACGTTAAGGACATTTCTACTCTCTTCTGACTTCCAGAGTTTCTGATAAAAACTAGGCAGACATTCTTATTGTTGTTCACTTGTATATTATATGTCCTTTTTCCCCTCTGACTGCTTTCAAGATTTTATTTTTATGTTTAGTTTTCAGCAGTCCACTATGATGTGTCTAGGTACAGGTTTCTTGGTATTTATCTTCCATAGCGTTCTGTTTACTTAGATTTGTCATTTGATGTTTTCCATTAAATTTGGGGAAATTTAGCATTATTTTATTTTATTTATTTATTTATTTTATTTATTTATTTTATTTTAATTATATATTTTTTCTGCCTCATCCTTACCTTCTTCTCTTTCTAGTACTTGAATAACACACATATTAGACCAGCTGATATTATCCATCTGTCCCTGAAATTCTGTTCCTTTGTCTTTCCTTTACAATCTCCTATTTGCTTGTGAAGCTTATCCAATGAATTTTTTCACTTAAGTTACAGCACTTTTCCATTTTAGAATTTCCATTTGGTACTTTTTATGTTTTTTATTTCTCTACTATGATTGCTTATCTATTGACTCAAACAGACTATGTACATATCTGCTCAGTCACTTCAGTCATGTCCAATTCTTTGAGACCCTATGGACTATAGCCCACCAAAATCCTCATTCCATGGGATTCTCCAGGCAAGAATCCTGGAGTGGGTTGCCATGCCATCCTCCAGGGGATCTTCCCAATTCAGGGATCAAACTTGCATCTCCTGCATTACAGGCAGATTCTTTACCACTGAGCCATCATTCTCCTTTAATTCCATTAAAATAATTAAACATTTATTGGTCTTTAGCTGCTTTAAAATCTTTGCAAAATCTAACATTTGAGTCACATCACATTCTGTTTCTATTTACAATTGCCTTTTTTTTGGTTGACTATATAGGCCTTATTTTCCTGATTTTTGCATGTCTGGTAATTTTTTTTTTTTTCTGTGCACTGGACATTGTTAGTGATACAGTATAGACTCTGGAGCTTTTCTGTTATGTTTCCTTTAAAGGACTTTGACTTGTTCTAGTAGGCAGTTCATTTACCGGCTAATAACCTTTATGTTGTATAGGCCCAGTTTTTATGCTTTGTTATAGGGCAGCAGTCCCCAGCCTTTTAAGGCACCAGGATCCAGTTTCATGAAGACAACTTTTCCATGGACAGGGCGCTGGTAGGAGGGTGTGGATGGTTTTAGGATGATTCTCATAAGGAGCACATAACCTGGATCCCTCGCATGTGCAGTTCACAGTAGGGTTTGTGCTCCTATGAGAATCTAATCCCGCCGCTGATCTGCCAAGAGGCGGGGCTCAGGCAGTAATGCAAGCGAGAGGGAGCAGCTTTATAGAGAGGAAGCTTCACTTGGCTTGCTCACCAGCCACTCATCTCCCACTTTGCAGCCCAGTTGATAACAGGCCACAAACCAGTACCAGTCCACCCACGGCCCAGGGGGTTGGGAACCTGTTATAGTGGATAAGTGGAAACCCATGATGTTCCCCAAGCACCTCTAACTTGACAGGACTCAACCTCCAAAATCTGTCTTCCCTGCAGGTCTTATCAAGGCTTGGTTTTGGACTTTGTCAGGGTGGGTGTGGGGCTTCCCCAGTGGCTCAGCGGAAAAGAATCTGCCTGCAATGCAGGAGCCGCAGGAGACTGGGTTTGATCCCTGTGTCAAAAAGATCCCCTGGAGGAGGGCAGGGAATCCCACTCCAGTAGTCTTGCTTGGAGAATCCCATGGACTCCAGAGGAACCTGGGGGGCTACGGACCACAGGGTTGCAGAGACATGACTGAAGTGATTTAGCACACACACACACAGGGTGGGTATAGAGCAGCGGCCTTTGTCGGGAGGTGACTTTCCCCCCAGATGAAACACGGAAATATCTGAAGACAGTTTTGGTTGACACAGCAAGGGAGCAAAGGGGAGTTACCAGCATTTAGTGGATGGAGGTCAGGGATAGTGCTAAACAGCCTACAACACGTGAAACAGGTCTACACAAGAATGATCCATCCTGCAACATCAATAGTGCCACACCGAAAAGCCCAGGTCTACCTCAGGGCTTTCACTAGGGTATGGTCTGCCTGGTAACGAGGTGTTCAGGAGACCTTCCACTCTGCCTGGAATGGACCTCCAGTGACTTGACTCACTACTTGACATCTAATATCTCTGGTAGGTTACTCTCTGGTAAGCTATGTTAATAGTCATGCTCTGCAGATGCTATTTTTGAAGGGAAGACTGAAAGGAAATGAGTGGAGAAATGAGAAGAATTTGTGATTATTTCTACAGCATAGCTACCTCTGCTCTTAGTGCTAATAAATTTTAGTTCATTTAATTTTCTAAATGCAAACCTTTACTTTCTTTTGAGCATTGAACTTAATAAATACAGATTTTCTGAAATTATATCTTCATTATATTTTTAATAGGATGCATATTTGATGATGTGTTTGTGTGACTTTATTGAATATCAGAAACTTATATTCAAAGGACAGCTTAATCTCATAATACAAAGACTTACACATGCTGCCCATATGCTTGAAAAATTATCTGACCCTTTGAACTACATTGCATTAACATCTCCATATTTTTACCCATATTACTGGTTTCTCTTAGTAAGGGAGTTCAAAGACAGTACTTTGTAATTAAGTAGCCAATATATAAATAATGAATAAAGTAAAGGCTTTGGGCTTCCCTGATAGCTCAGTTGGTAAAGAATCTGCCTGCAATGCAGGAGACCCTGGTTCGAGTCCTGGGTTGGGAAGATCCACTGGAGAAAGGATAGGTTACCCACTCCAGTATTCTTGGGCTTCCCTTGCGGCTCAGCTGGTGAAGAATCCACCTGCAATGCAGGAGACCTGGGTTCGATCCCTGCATTGGGAAGATCCCCTGGAGAAGGAAAAGGCTACCCACTCCAGCATTCTGGCCTGGAGAATTCCATGGACTGCATAGTCCACTGGGTGGCAAAGAGTCGGACACGACTGAGGTACTTTTACTTTCACTTTTCAAAGTAAAGGCTTAAGACAAAAAAATGTCAATCCTTCCCAAAGGAGTTTTATGACAAGGTACCACGGATGAGATATGCCACCTTACTTGAATCAGAGTATATTAAGGTCCATGGTGGGCATGAGATGTCTCAAACTCTACATGGTAGTGTTGTCTTGTAGCTCATAGCCTGCTGTACCCCATGGCCTCCTGACACATATGCCAATCTTCCAAAACAAAATTGAGGGCCCAACTCAGACACAAGTAATACAGTATACTGTTTTCACCAGTGTACTGCCTTCCTAACCCGTAACATGAGTTCTCCTCTCTCCCTCTCTTCATTTTCATAATGTAATACACGATTTAAAACAAAACTATTATCCCCTCTTAGAAATTATACTTCATCACTTGATTTGAAATCTACAAAATCACTGCAGATGGTGACTGCAGCCATGAAATTAAAAGATGCTTACTCCTTGGAAGGAAAGTTATGACCAACCTAGATAGCATATTCAAAAGCAGAGACATTACTTTGCCAACAAAGGTCTGTCTAGTCAAGGCTATGGTTTTTCCAGTGGTCATGTATGGATGTGAGAGTTGGACTGTGAAGAAGGCTGAGTGCTGAAGAATTGATGCTTTTGAACTGTGATGTTGGAGAAGACTCTTGAGAGTCCCTTGGACTGCAAGGAGATCCAACCAGTCCATCCTGAAGGAGATCAGCCCTGGGATTTCTTTGGAAGGAATGATGTTAAAGCTGAAACTCCAGTACTTTGGCCACCTCATGTGAAGAGTTGACTCATTGGAAAAGACTCTGATGCTGGGAGGGATTGGGGGCAGGAGGAGAAGGGGGTGCCAGAGGATGAGATGGCTGGATGGCATCACTGACTCGATGGACATGAGTCTGAGTGAACTCCAGGAGTTGGTGATGGACAGGGAGGCCTGGTGTGCTGCGATTCATGGGGTCGCAAAGAGTCGGACATGACTGAGCGACTGAACTGAACCGATCCTACCTAGCAACCCACTACAGTATTCTTGCCTGAAGAATCCTATTGACAGAGGAGCCTGATGGGTTATACTCCACAGGGTCGCAAAGAGTTGGACATGACTGAAGTGACTTAGCATGCAGATATGCACGCACGCACCCTACTGAGCAAATCGCTAGTATTCTGGAAAATTAGAAAATCAAGACATTCTGGTAGGACTAAGTAGAAAACAACAGTATAAACAGGCCAAATATTTAGCACAAACAAGATGAAGATTATGTCTAAATACTAATTTATTCATTGTATTAATTTGATTTTTCTGTCCTTATAGTGTTTTTTTCTTTTCTGAGCAGACTATAGAGTGGTATATGCATCTGACATTCCATGACATTCAAGATTGTTGCCTTTTGTTTGCAAACTTGGGAAAAATGAGGTCAATTTGATTCTTATTCAGTTGGTTTTGTTCAATGTAAAACAAAAGTAGCACTCGACTTCTATTTAATGATTAGAATAATGGCTAAGCTCAACAAGATTAGAAATATGGATAGTAATTTGAACTATTCATAATCCATGATTCAATAAAAGGAATACGTAAATATCATGAAAAGAGTTGTATTTGAAAGACAGTAAACATGTGACTTCCCAGGTATAAAGACTTCACCTGCCAATGCAGGAGACACAAGAGATGCAGGTTTGATCCATGGGTCAGGAAGACTCCCTAGAAAAGGAAATGGCAACCCATTCCAGTATTCTTGCCTGGAAAATTCCATGGACAGAGGAGCCTGGTGGGCTGCAGTCCATAGGGTAGGGAAGAATAGGACATAACTAAGTGACTGAACTGGCACACAAACACGTAACAAAACTGTTTTGAAAAAAAAAATATTGCGTTTTTCATTTTCATGCTTCATACCATGTCAGGTGGCTGTCTGCAAAAATTCCTTTAATAATCAGTATTAAATATGTTATTCTTTAAGCCACCATTCATTTTAACCAGAAAATTATCTATATCTAAGTAAATCAAGTCAGTAATTTTTATGTTACAAATAAAATATAACATCCTATAGCTAAATATTTTGAATAACTGACTTTTGCTTACTTTTCTTACTTTAATTATGACATTATGCTTTGACATTAAATGAAAAACACAATCCGATTTCTTAAAAAGATTACAAAATTAGTACTTTCAGTATACATGTTTATTTTCCAATTACTTTTATTGATCTTACAGGCAGAGTAGTATCTTGATCTCTATTACATTCAACAACACCAAAAAATCTACAGCTCTGGTGTCAATATCAATAATTACTAAAAATCGAGCAAGCAATTTCCAACTATCTGCAATTACGGAAAGCAGATCCAAAAGGCATATAACAGCAATAACAATAAAATAGTATTTGTGTTAAGACATAAATAGCCAACGTAAATGTAGTACCTCAGGCATTTTTCTAATTGTGGTATTTACACAAATTTTGGAAATTAAATTGAGCACACTGGCCAGTCTACTAATGATCATGAAAGACAAAATATGTAAAAGTGCCTATTTTGCTAATAGGATATGTTCAGCTCTTTAGCTTGACATTGTGTGGTACAGTTATCCCTTCCAAGCATTACAGATCAATACTACATGTGCCTCAAGCTCTTTTACAGATGAATGATCTGATGAAGATGCCCTCATCTCAGAAACTAAGGTCATAAATGTTTACCTTCCCTTGAAACATTCAGAAGGCTTGCTGAACCTAGAGAAAGCCCAATCTCAAACTACTGGAGGAACAGCGACACCTAGTGGTCATTATACTCCTAAACAAATATCTTAAAAGTATAAACAAGGGTATCCGTGAAGAAATCGCCACAAATGCATCCCCCTTAAATATGACAGAAGCCTATTTCCAATGAAACTGAATCTGAAAATCACAAATACTTTCATTATCTTTTCTATTGATCAGTAATAATATAAACTGTAAGGAAAAGCCAGCATTGACCTTAAAATGTTTAATCAACAACCCTTTGCCTTTGTAGATTTTTATAAAAATCCAGTTTTGATTTCTTCATGTCTGAGTTCTTGCTTATTGTAGGATGACATAAAGAACTCTGAAACACTCTGAACCACTGAATGATCGGCTTTGTGGGTCTTTTATGAATACATGGATTGGAATGTCCCAGCAACAAAATTAAACACTCTATACAACAGTGAACTAAGGCTCAAAATCAAGACATTATAAAAGCTGCCAGTCTGTTAATTCTTGTTGGATGGAGTTTACACGGGACATTTTATTAATTTCTTGTCAATAGGGAATATCAGGTTCATCAAGATTTTCTAAAACAAATGATTCATGAATTATAGAATCACTTTACCATCAAAGTCATTGTTTAGTAAGTAGGACTGTTTCCTATTAGTGAAAAAATCGGTACATTCTTTAGCCATTTGCACAGTCGATCTGAAGCGGTCCAAGCAAGCTTTTGCTGTTTGCTGGAACCTTAGCTCTGTTCACTACGCATACTTCCCATCAGACCCAACACTGCTCCCCATGTCTTTCTGGCCAACTCCAGAGAAACTGCACCTTCCCGTCACCAGGGAAGATTTTTCCTGAGCACAAACCCCATTGTTGTTGACGGGACATACTGGAATTATCCCTTCCAGATGGACTGAGGTGCCCCCCACAGTGCCAAGACATACATGAATGAATGTAGGTGGAGTCACTATCTATTGACTTATTTCATCTCCCTGTATTTCATTGCCAAGGACCAAAACTAGACTTTCTCCCTCCCTGTAACCTTTTAAGGCTCTGTTGAAGACAATAAATAGATGCAAGGCTTAGACAACAGTTTTTGTGTTAACATACCACCAGCCTCTCCAAATGAAGAATGAGCCTACTTATCACTCCCAGATCACCAAACTATCCCCACCCCAGCCACATGCCATGTCAGTGACTACCTGGGACATTCACCTAAATGCCACTTGGGTGCACAAAAGGGCTGGAGAGGCCAAGGCTTCCAGTGACTGTTTGCAACAGTCCACGGGAGTGACATCTCATAGGTACCTTCAAATTGCGGAACCAAGAAGAAATTTTAGTGTCATTTAAGATTTTCATGTAAATGTTAATCAAGACATGTTCCAGTAGGTATCTCTTGCCCAAAGAGACAAGCAGTTAATTTTATTAAAGTAATGACTGTGATTTATGTGCATTTAAAATTAACACTAAAGTGAGGTGCTGTAAGTTTAAAGCCCAGAGTTTTCTCCAGCCAACTCCCCCCAGTGACTCTCCAGTCCTCTTTTTCCAAGGTCCTCAGTTACACGAGGATGCATGGGCTATAGCCACAAGCAGTCAAATGTAACGTTTACTAAGGGGACAGCAGCCGTGAATGGCATTGGAGGCACATGGAGGTTGCTTTCCATTGCCTTCATTACTTAGCTTCATCCTCCCTTTCCCCCCTCCTTTGTCCCTTTGCCTCCCTTATTTCAGCCTAAAGCTAACAGTGAGAGTATGAAGCACTGCTGTGCCCTTCTGCTGTCTGAACACCTGGGTTGAGTAACAAAGATGACTTCTGAATTCTAGGAGAAAATACTGCAAACTATTCACCACTCAACACACCCAGATAGTCTCAGATGAAGAGTTATGGGCAATCATAGGTTATCATTACTGTCTGCTCATAAGAATAATGTTCTCCCCCAAATAACCCAGAACTTGAACTGGAATTTTGAGTTAAAGGTCTCTCTTCTACCTGTCGGTATTCACCTATCTTGACTTTGTGCATGTTTTAAGTATGAATTAGAAGAGGTTTGCAAATAAGTCCTGTCAGAGTTACCAGCGCACAAAAACATCTTTATTACCTCCTTTTCTCACATAAGCTAGCCAAAGAGTAAAGTCAATTATGCTTTTTACTAGTCGCCCAGGGCCATTCTTCCCTGGACCTGGAAGAGTGGAGAAGGGTCTAGCTGAATGGCTGGATGAATGGCCACCACTAGATCCCACCCACCTAGAAGTAATTTGGTCTGGGTCTAAGCGCTAATATCATGCTGCCAAGTCTCTTTCTGAAAAGCATAAAAGCAAAATATCCCATTCCAGCAAGCAAACCAACCACAAGGGTGGTGCCAAGAACCTTTGGGGCCCTTTTCTTGGCTACTCGGAATGCAGTTGGCAGCACTGCAGAGATTAATATATTGTTGACATGTCCCAAAACCTTGTTAAATGTTTTCCTCTTCAAGACACGCTCGTAATAGGTTTCCAAGTTGGGTCGCTTTCCATTTCCCCAGTTTCTCCTCGCAAACCCCAGGAACTTCAGTCGATGCAGTGTAACAGCAAGTGATACGTCCGCCAGGGTGAAGGATTCCCCGCAGAGCCACGGCTGGCGGCCTTCTTCTAATTGGAGAAAGGGACACAGTGGGTTAAGGGCAAGCCCTGTACCGACAGACAGGGCTTTCCAGGTGGTGCTAGTGGGAAAGAACCCGCCTCCCCACGCAGGAGACGTAAGAGACACGGGTTCAGTCCCTGGGTTGGGAAGATCCCCTGGAGGAGGGCACGGCAACCCAGTCCAGTATTCTTGCCTGGAGAATCCCATGGACAAGGAGCCTGGTGAGCTACAGTCCATGGGGTCACACAGAGTCAGACATGACTGAGTTACTGAGCACACGTGCACGCATTGTACAGACAGACTCTGGTTGGCATCTCTGCTCTTAGTGTTGAGGGCAAGGGTGAGTATAGCAAAAGATGAAGGCTATGGTACATTTTCTTGACAATCACACTCAGTGAGTAATTCTATGTTTAAAAAAAAGGAGGGCAGCATGCAAATGTATCCCAAGCTACGGGACTTCACCTTCCAATGCAGGGAGTGCAGGTTCAATCTCTGGTGGGGAATATATGATCCTACATGCCTCTCAGCCAAAAAAAAAAAAAAAAAAATCACAACATAAACCAGAAGCAATATTGTAACAAATTCAATAAAGACTTTAAAATGGTCCACATCAAAATAATCCATCCCAAAGCTAAGGGACACTTGGTTGACACCTGACAGGCACCTGGGTCCCTAGGTGTCACTAGAGCTACTTAAGCTCAAAGCCTGTCTATCATGCCTCCAAGCCAACAGAGTTAACAGATATTTCCTCGTGGGTTAAAAAAATGACACATGTACTTGAGGATTTAAACGTCACTCAGTAGTTGCTGCTTTTGTTAATTGTTACTTATTTAAAACAGAAGAAAATCCCTATTGTGAAGCAAGTTGCAGGTAACATGGTCTTCAACTTTGTGGTCAGTCAGAATAGTGCAAACAGTCCATGTGTCTGCACTTGGGCTTCATCATTCACTCATTTTCACAGGTACAGAAGACGGGTGCTCACCAGCCAGCCTGCCCATACACACAGGCTGACTCCCATGTTATGCTAAGTTCCTTCAGTTGTTTCCGACTCTTTGCAACTCTATGGAGTGTAGCCCCCACCTCTCCCTGCCCCAGGCTCCTCTGTCCATGGGATTCTCCATGCAATGATACTGGAGTGGGTTGCCATTTCCTCCCCAAGGGATCCTCCTGACCCAGGGATTGAACCCATGTCTCATGTGTTCAGTATTGGCAAGGGGGTTCTTTACCACTAGCACCACCTGGGAAGCCCACCCATGTTATACTTTACTTCAATTTGCAATTTTTCTCCCACCTAAGGAAAAAACTAGAGGGAATGTTCTAGCAAGTAGAACACTCCCAAACTAACCACTGTAATTAAAACTTGTGAAACAGGCCAGGTAGGAATCTACCAACCATAACTTAAGTTATGCAAAAAAAAATTCTTCACTGGCTATATTTCATATAAATGCAGAGTTACAACTAGACACCTGGGTTTTGTTGAATTCAGTATTATTGTTGCTATCATAAAGTCAAACTGTCCGTGAGTACTAACAGTTAAAGATAGTTTACAGAATGTTTTGGGTGAAATCTAAGAATGTTCCCATAAATACCCCTGGTATACAGAAAAAGACAAAAAGAACATAAATGAGAACCTACCTGGGGTTTCTTCATTTCTTCTTTGCAACTCAGTTTCAACCTGATCCAAGACTTTCTCCAATTCATCAAGAATTTTCTTCAAATATTTGACATTGTCATGGTCAAGGAGCTTTGACTAATTAACAAAAACAACTAAGTAGGTTATTTATGCCTGTAAAAATAATCAGTGTAGAGCAGAGAAGATATAAATTTTTATACAGTGGGAGTCTGTTTATATTAGACAATGAGAAGAAACAGAATAACCAAAGCAGAAGCAAACCTGAGCGGAAATGCCCTGGCTGTGAAACTATCCCAGGGGCCAGACTCACTGTCCACTGGCAACTCCTGTGGGACTGAAGGATCAGAGAGGACAAAGAATATGAGGGCATAAAGAGACTCCTGTCACTGGGAAAGGAGTTTGGGGGAGAACTGATGCGTGCATATGTGTATGGCTGAGTCCCTCTGCTGTTCACCCGAAACTATTACAACACTGTTTGTTAATCAGCTTAACCCCAATACAAAATAAAAAGTTTAAAAAAAGAGAGATTCCTTTCATGCCCAACTCAAGAATGCAATTTTTTAGTTGTTTTTTTTTTTTTTTTTTTAATCTTTTGGCCACACCTAGCAGCATGTGGGATCTTAGTTCCCCAGCCAGGGATGGAGCTCCTAACCTCTACATTGGCAGTGCAGAGTCTCAGTCACTGGAGAGCCAGAGAAGTCCTGAAGATGGTTGTGTTGATTTTGTTTTGCTTCGTTGGCCATGTCATGTGGCACGTGGGATCTTCCCCGACCAGGGATTGAACCCATGTCCCCTACATTGGGAGCACAGAGTCAACCACGGACCACAAAGGAAGTTTAAGAATGGAAATTCAGCAGTCTTCAATGAATGAATAACTGAGGGGTCAGAGATGTGTGACTTCCCTGGTGGCTCAGTTGGTAAAGAATCTGCCTACAATGCAGGAGACCCAGGTTTGATCCCTGGGATGGGAAGATCCCCTGGAGTAGGAAATGGCAACCCACTCCCTTATCCTTGCCTGGGAAATCCCACAGACAGAGAAGCCTGGTGGGTTACAATCCATGGGGTTGCAAAGAGCTGGCCATGACTGAGCATGCACGCACACACACATAACTCAATAGCAAGTAAACAATTCAATTTAAAAATGGGCAGAAGATCTAGATAGACATTTCCCAAAGATATGCAAAGGCCAATAGGTACATGAAAAGATGCTCAACATTTTTGATCATCAGGGAAAACAATTCAAAACCACAGTAAGATACTACCTCATCTGTTAGAACGGCTATTATCAAAAAGACAAAAACTGTAAGTGTTGACAAGGATGTGGAAAAAAGGGAATCTTTGTGTTCTATTGGTGGGAATGTAAACTGGTACAGCCATGATAGAAAATAGTGTAGAGGTTCCTCAAAAAATTAAAAATAGAACTAATACACAATCCAGCAATTCTACTTCTGGGTATTTAGCCAAACAAAAACAAAAACATAAATTCTTAATAACGCATATATCTGGGTTCTAGAAAATGGTACTGATGAACCTATTTCCAGGGCAGGAATCAAGATACAGACACAGAGTACAGGCTTGTGGACACAGCAGGTGACGAGAGGGTGGATGAACTGAGAGAATAGCATTGAAACATATACATTATCATATGTAAAACAGACAGCTAATGGGAAGCTGCTGCATAACACAGGGAGCTCAACCCACTGCTCCGTAACAACCTAGACGGTGGAATGGGGTAGGGGGTGGGAGGAAGGTTCAGGATGGAGGGGATATGTGTATACTTATGGTTGATTCACGCTGTTGTACGGCAGAAACCAACACAACATTGTAAAGCTTATCCTCCAGTTAAAAACAATTTTTTAAATTAATCTGAAAGATACCTGCAATCCTATGTTCCTTGCAGTATTATATACAATAGGCAAAACAACTTAAGTATTCATCAACAGATTAATGGATTTTAAAAAATTGTGATGTGTATATATAGAATGGAATATTTTCCAGCTACAAAAAAAGAATAAAAACTTTGCCATTTACAACAATGTAGTTAAACCTTGAGAGAATTATGCTAAGTTAAATAAATCAGACAGAGAAAGTCAAATACCATATGATCTCTCTTATTTGTGGAATCTAAAAAACAAACAAATAACTAAGGTTCTGAAAGTGAAAGTGAAGTCGCTCAGTCGTGTCCAACTCTTTGTGACCCCATGGACTGTAACCTACTAGGCTCCTCCCTCCGTGGGATTCTCCAGGCAAGAGTACTGGAGTGGGTTGCCATTTCCTTCTCCAGGGGATCTTCCCGACCCAGGGATCAAACCCAGGTCTCCTGCATTCCAGGCAGGCACTTTAACCTCTGAGCCACTAGGGAACTAAGCTCATAGATGCAGAGAATAGACCAGTGGTTGCCAGAGGCAGGGGGTAAGAGGTAGGAGAAATGGGTAAAGGTGATCAAAACGTAAAAAGGCAAAAAATGAAAGGTGTGAGGGGAAGATATACAGTATTAAAAAAAAATCCACTGATTGCTTTATTGGTATAAAAAGGTCATAAACAGAGGTCCAGCTGACTCAAAGTGCAAAATACCTGAAATGACAGATTCCTATGATATTTTATTAACCTGCTTTTACATTTTATAACTTGCCTTGGCAACCAGCATGAACAATATCTGCTCTTCAAGAAATTGTCGTTAGGTCTGAATATCAAATCTAATAAAGAAAAATTCTTTCTAAAAGCAGAGCATGAGCCAAAGGTAACATGTGCACTGATGATTTGTGATATTTAATAGAAGATATTCTAAGAAATAGCAATACTTTTACAAAAAGTGGACCATTTAACACAAATAGCAGATGTCAATTGAGGACAGCCTGGTTTACTTACTTTAAGTCGCTTCTGTTTTGCAATGTATGCCTCTTGTAAATCTGGGTTTTCTTCGGCAAGTTTTTTCAGTTCAGACTCCGTGTTACCAATTTGGCCTGATGATGAAATCAGTTTTGAAACAGAAAATTATTTCCTCCCTTCCATATAAGAAACAAGGAGAAGTAGGGAAACTTGATGGTAAGAACATACGCGCTGAGGGGTCACGCCCTCTCTCTGCCCCAGACTCCCCCTCTCTGTGCCTCGGTTTCCTCACCTTTAAATTGCAGCTATGAGACTATCTGCCACGCAGGTTGAGGATGAAATAAGAGGCCCCTTGGAAAGTGCTTAGAGCAAAGTCCAGCACACCGTGAGTGCTAAGTGCAGAATAGTTGTCCTACTTTTCAGTCCCTTTCAAGTCTTCTGTAATAAACTTTTTTTGTGAAGGGAAGGAAAAAGCATTATTTAGAGAAATATTTATTCTGGATGATAGAACTATGGTCAGAATACTTGCTTCAAACCATATGATGGGTATTTATGAGGAGGAGGAGGAGGAACACGAGGAAGGTGAGAGGCCAGGAGAGAGACGAGGAAGATGGAGTGAGGGAGAGCGGGGAACGGGAGAGGACTGAGCAGGAGGGCATCAGAAAGAAAGGAAAACAGTGCAAGTAAGAGAACCCTAAAAACGAGGCATGATGTCATGGGAAGAACGTGCTTGGCGGAATTGGAGATCTGAGTGCAAGTGTTCCTGGTCACTCCTCAGTCTGACCACAGCCCCTTCCCTTCCCACCGCTGGGCCATGAAGCACACCTCCTGCTCCTCATCCCATACACTGACCCATCCCTATGCTCAGGATAGGAGGAAGGAGAGAGGTAGCGGTCACAGTTCAACCTCAGTGGATCACCACTCACTGAACCTAGAGGCAGAGTAATGATGAGACAGCCTTCACATAATGAAACAAAACTAAAGGACCAGAAATGTGAACTCCATCGTCCACAACTGCCTGCAGACCCCAGCTGTTCTGATTCCTAGTCTGTCTGTCCCTGTAAACATGTTACGTTCTTTACTCTTCCACAGGCCACTCTTCTGAGTTTTATCTATGCTTGGTCCTCAAGGCCAAGAACTGGAAAATCAGATCCTAAAGACAACAAATGTCCAGCCAAACAGATGAAGCACAGATTCATCTGCCTGGTACATGGATCGATGTGTAACATGTATGTCCCCGAAGCAAACTCAACAATCCCGCCCCCAGGTCTTCCTGAGATGTGCTGGGTGTCAAAAATGAGTGAAAAGAAATGTGAGGCAGAAGTGCAGGTCTTTAAGACCTCTACATACTGCGAATCCTTGTTGTTGCATAAGCTGGGATCATGGAGTCCACGGTTAGCTCAGGATGTAAAATGCAGCCGTGTGTATAGGCATCCATGGGCAAAGAGTCAAGTAGTTCTCGATAATGCTGGACCCGTGGGTAATACATGCTTCCTTTATCAGGCATTAATCTGGGTGTTTTGTCTAAAATATACATACAAACACATACACAAACATTGAAGAAAAAGTTACAAATGAGACGTTACAACTAAAAGCAAAAAAGAAAAATACCAGCCCCCTCATCATTAACATTTACAATATTATATGAAGGGAGGTAAAGGATGACATTTTCCCAGCCTCAACATTCAAAACTTGAATTGAACTGATGTCCTAGACCAGATTCCAAACCATGATCAGACTTCTCCAACTCGCAAATCACTATTCTCAAGGTCCAGATTTTCATGCCAACTCCTCTGTGAAATCTTCTCCAACCTGCCGCAACTACCAACATCTGACTAGATCAAGTGTGCCTTCCTCTGTACACAAAAAATACTTGGTACAAACTCCTTTATAACCCTTATCACCTTAATTAGTTATTGCATCTTTTTGCCCTATGAACTCCTTCAGGGCAGAGAACATATGATCCAGAGTCCAGCATCGTGTCTCATACACTTCATGTGTCCTTAGTCGCTCAGTCCTGTCCAACTCTTTGCGACCCCATGGACTGTACCCGCCAGGCTACTCTGTCCATGAGGATTTTCCAGGCTAGAATACTGGAGTGGGTAGCCATTTCCTTCTCCAGGGAATCTTCCCAACCCAGGGATCAAACCCAGGTTTTCTGCATTGCAGGTAGATTCTTTACTGTCTGAGCCACCAGGGAAGCCCAAGAATACTGCAGTGGGTAGGCTATCCCTTCTCCAGAGGAACTTCCCAACCCAGGATTTGAACTGAGGTCTCATTTTAGGCCATTGGTAAATGTTGGTTAAGTGAATCAAGGCTCATTATGGAAAGATGATCAGGGACCACACTTTCCAAGGTTCCAGTACATACCAAGAGTGATCCTGTTGATGTATATGGCAGAAACCAACACAATAGTCTAAAGCAATTATCCTCCAATTAAAAATATTAAAAAAAAAAAAAGAGTGATCCTGTTGATGCTATGTGAACGTGAATGGCTAGTCTTCATGGAATTCACCAGGAAATTCTGGTATTTTATCTCTGGAAACTGGGTTTCACATAAATCTTCTGTTGTTGGTTAAACTCTAGACTATAGACTCCTAAAGGTAGGGATCATGTACTATTCTTTGTTGAATCCCCAGTTGCCTAATATAATGTTTGGCTGATAGCAGGTGTTCAATAAATTTCAATTAATAAATGAATATGTCCCCAAATCGCTAGCTATAGGAACATTTGCGCTGGAGAAGCTCTGGAGCAGTTAATGACAACACTGACATATAGAGGCTGAGACATTCTCCTAAGAGCCCACAGCTAAGTAGAGGCAGAACAAGAACCAAAGTCATGAACTCCTAATGCAGTGCTCTGTTGTATTACATCATCATAACATCTTCGAAGGGTATACTTTTCAGAGACTATCCAAGAAAAATAAAGATAAACCACATGATCCAGAGGCCAGGAATAAGTTCCTGCAGAACCAATTCCCACTTTTAACTCTCAAACTGCCTCTAAAAAAGTGCCAAAAAACTTATTAATCCAACGGTTAAAAAGAACAGCCTCTACTCTATACGTTTCTTTTTGCTTATTCACTTATTTAGTTTGGGTTATTTATTTAATTTAGAATCCTTTTGAGCATCCTACACTCATTCATAAGCACTGACAATTCACAATTGGTTGCAGAGCATTTCAGGCAAGATCTCATCATGCCAGACTAAGAAGAACAAGCTTTTAAGTGAATAGGCTATTTCTGACTCTCTAAGAAAAACAGAAGATGGATTACTCGTCAGTGGGCAAGTGTCTAATTCCCTGCTAGCGACTCTAATTCTGAAGTCTGCATTAGAATGACCAAGGCTCACATGTCAGCTGCAAACTGCTCATCAACTGTGGGTTTGCCCAACTAGATCACACTTCCTTACGGACCTTTCAGGATCTCAGAATGTCACCAGTACCCCCAATAATGCACAGTAGACATTCCCATGAGAATAACAGACTGGCAGCTTTCTAAGGTGCTTGCAATTCTGAAGAGTTCTTAACTTTTTGTTTGCCACTGACCTCCAAAATAATGTTCTTAAATGCATAAAATACATAGCATTGCAAAGAAAATTGATTATATTAAAGTATGTTATCAGAGTAAATTTAAATGATAAAATAGTAATATGGGTGTCTTTTATTAACACATTAACAAGATCTAACAGCAGATCTAATAACTACAATAATTTCAATGTAGTGAGGGGCATAAGTGATATTTAAGACATCTGCAATAACCATAATGCTATTAACACATCACCATCATGTGAACATATGAACAAAGTCATAGGCGCTTCTGATACTGCTTTGAATTCTGCCTACACTGGAAATGAAGGAACTGGTCCATTTCTTTTGGAAATTAGTGAAAAACAAAGATGTAATTTTTTTCCCCTCTAAGATAGTAAATCTCCTGGATTTTGTTCACAGACCACTAGGGGTAACAGTTCACAAAGTATGGTAGGAAAATCCCTGGGCTTCCTGAAGACACCCTCAGAGGGTCTACAAATCAAAGCTGTTTTTATAGTAATATTAAGATGTTCATTGCTTTTTCATTCTTAACCTCTCTTGAGTGTACAATGGTATTTTCCAGAGGTTACACAATGTGTAAAAACTCCATTGCTCTGACAGTTAACAGGATATGAGGCTTGTATGTTCTTGTATTTTAAACTTTTCTCAATTTTAATTTCTAATTTGATAAGTATTGATAGCCCATATAAACAAAAGCTCTCTCAAATGTCCTCATTAACTTCTAAAACAAAGGGGCCTTGAAACCTAAAAGTTTAAGAACCACTGCTCTGGGGGGTTCAAGAACCACAGGTTAATAACCATAAATGATGCAGCATTTTAAAATGCTTCCCAGGTTGTTAAATTTATGGCTACTGGCTCTGGCTGCTTTGTGGGGCCAGGCTGGGGTCTTGACTTCAGAAGAGCATACCACTTCCTTCCTGGAAAGAGAATGAGAGCAGGAAAAATAATGTCTAATTGCTTTCTGGGAAAGGTCCATCTGGCCAAGCCTACATCCAAATGTTTGAACGCCTGAAAATAATCTTCTACTCAGTGCACCATGAACTATATAACTATCTCCTAAGACAACTTTGTCAGACAGAGGCTCAGATACCCACTGAACCCATGTTCTTTTCCAAGCTCACTTTCTCTCTTCAAGGACACCCTGTCCACATGACAATGTACTACCAGCATCTTCCTGACACCAGCAACAAATTAGCAACAGACAGCTGCCTCTGGAAAAAGAGTTTTTTCAAAACACAATTGGGAATTTCATTTGAGTGATACAGAAAATCTTCCCTCTCATTCTCATCTTCTTTTACTTTCCAGTCCTTTCATAAAGCACTTTTGTTATGATACTTAGAAAATCTTTTCTGGGTCTATCTTGGTCAGGAGTGAGAAAACAACAGAAGGGTTACAGGGGCAGGAGAGACAGTCAGAGGATTTTAAAGAAAAAGCAATAAAAGAAGTTCCCAGCACTGGGGAGGAGCATTGCCATAGTGGAAGCCAGGATTAGTGACTAAGCTGGAAGAACAAACAAATACATTGGCATAAGAACTGACTTTGTAGAAACACTGAGTAGGGACAAAGGCAAGACTAAATTTAGGCAGCAGATCAGAAACAAGCGGATAGACACAAAGCAGAAAGAGGCGATAAACAAGGAGAGAAAACAAAAGCACGAAATTTGAAATCAGAAAGAAAGGATAAAATCATATTGCAATCCATTTAATGGGGACATCAGCTCCATATATCCTCAAGTCCCTGTGTTGCTAAGTAGACTAAGAATGGCCCTGAGCAATTTTTTTTAAAAATTACATTGTTTCTCCAAGAGCAAACAATAAAAAGAGTTTAGCTTCCCAGGTGGCACTAGTGGTAAAGAACCTGCCTGCCAATGCAGGAGACGTACATAGGCGATGCAAGTTTGATCCCTGGGTGGGGAAGGTCCCCTGTAGGAGAGCGTGGAACCCACTCCAGTATTCTTGCCTGGAGAATCCCATGGACAGAGGGGCCTAGCATCCACTAAAATTGAACAAATCACAGAAAGTGGTTTTAATTACTTTTTAAAACCACTTTTATTGGCATAATCAGGAGTTTTAAAGACTCCGTTTCTTTTCCTTACCATATACCATATTTTCTCTGCATTCAGTTACACACTTTGAGCTAATTTGCAATTTCAGTAGATGTGCTAACAAGTATGTAATGTTACTCAATTATATATGAGAGCCTTTTATTAACAGACATAAAATTATTTATTCTATGACCTTAACAATAATTGGAAATTCCTTTACATAAATAAATATATTATTTAAAGTAACAGTAATTTCAGAATTAATATTATTTTTAAAATCTGAATTAATTTTCTATTGATAAAACTGTATTTATAAAATAAATTTACATGTCCTAATTGGACTTAATATGTGATCCTTTAATCTACCAGGATACTGGGATTCTTTCCAAACCAAATTCTTTTCCTAAGAATATTCAAAATGACATATATGGACATAAGACATGGGACATAATCTTCAGAGAACTGTTATATAACATATTAAGTTACCAAAATTCAATATTTACCATACAACACCCTTGATTCCAGGTTACCAATGAGTTATTTGACAATAATAAATAGTATATATTCTAGTATTTTGTAGTTATTTAATGCTCACCTTTTTTTTTTTTTTAATTATCTAGTGGCCATGTTAAAGTTCATTAAAAGAGATTACAATATACCAAAAGCATAAGGATGTAAATATGTAAATACTGATTACACAGAAAGGTTGAGAAAAGTGTACAGGCCAGCAAGCCATCATTTTTAGTACAGTCTCATTTGGTAGACTAATGAAAGATACCAACAAATAACAGCAAAAGTGATGCCTGCTGACGACTACACTCTGTTCTGGAGATGAATGGATACACTTAAAGCCTCTCATTTGAACCAGGGGCAACTACACACCTCATGAAATTCATTCAAGTGTTATTCATTCTAATTTGTCAACTTTCCTCAAAGTTCCATCCATAATTGACCAAAATGCTGCATGTTCTATCGAGTTCAAATGTAGCAGCTCACAATTAGCCATGCTCTGGATAGAACCTACACTTCTGAAACAACTCAAGATCACACTTGTCTTTTATTTCATTGTTGGCTGTTGTTGGTAACTTATTAGCAAGCCAGGGCTCCCATCCTTCATTAACAAAGCTGATTTTTCCAAACAAAATTCATATACTACTTTTAGTCTTGTTAAACTTTATCTTATTGTTCCATGCAAAGCATTTCATAAGCTACTCATCATTTTAACGACTGCAGTTTACACATCCACAAGTTAACAGTATTTCTTCCATGCCTTTATTCAAATCATTTATGGAATTGTTAGACTCAAATCAGAGAACAGAAGCCTAAAAGAACACCAGCAGAGATCCCTGTCCAAGTTGATATCTATTTTCAATATTTCATTCATTTTAATCATTCAAAAATATTTATTAAGCTCCCATTAGAGAACATTCACCATATGAGGCACTGGAAATATAGTTGTTAGTGAAACAGACACTGTCTCTGACTTCACAGTGCATACAGGGTCTGCCAGTAAATGAAATAATTAAGGTGTGATAGAATTATCATAGGATAAGTGAAATGAGAGAATATAGCTAAATAAGCAACATGGTATAAGAAATTTATAAATGAATATTCTTCAGAATGGTGGTTTATTCATCAGAATATATGCATTATTCTTATCTAGCCATACGTGCTCCTTTATTCCACAGGGCTATCATATGACACAATCTCAAATGCTCTACTTAAATCAAGAAACACTATACCAAGAACTATGCCCAGCACACACTTTTTAAAGTGTTAGAGACATTCTCCAGTAATGTAAAACTTATGCTGGATCCTTTTAATCAAGATACTCAAAAATATTGTTTTTAATTTTTGACAACACATTCTAGAACTCTGCCATACATAAAGAAGTGTTTTACAGCACTGCTTAAAGCTTAAGCAATTACTTAATGCAAAATAATTTGTAGTACTGCTTCTCAAACTTCTATGTATGTATGAGTCACTTTGGAATCTTATTAAAATATAGATTCTGATTCAATAGACTTGCAGTAGGGTCTAGATTTCTGCCTTTCTAATAGACTCCTGCTGCTGCTGCTGCCAAGTCGCTTCAGTCGTGTCCGACTCTGTGCGACCCCATAGACGGCAGCCCACCAGGCACCTCCGTCCTTGGGATTCTCCAGGCAAGAATACTGGAGTGGGTTGCCATTTCCTTCTCCAATGCATGAAAGTGAAAAGTGAAAGTGAAGTCGCTCAGTCGTGCCCGACTCAGCGACCCCATGGACTGCAGCCTACCAGGCTCCTCCGTCCATGGGATTTTCCAGGCAAGAGTACTGGAGTGGGGTGCCATTGCCTTCTCCGAGGTGATATCAATGCTGCTGGTCAATGGAAAGAAAGAAAGTGAAAGTGAAGTTGCTCAGTTGTGTCCAACTCTTTGCAACCCCGTGGACTGTAGCCCACCAGGCTCCTCTGTCCATGGGATTCTCCAGGCAAGGATACTGGAGTGGGTTGCCATCTCCTTCTCCAGGGGATTTTCCCTACCCAGGGATGGAACCCGGGTCTCTTGCATTGCAGGCAGACGCTTTACCCTCTGAGCCACCAGGGAAGCTGGTCAATGGAATACATGTTAAATAACATGTTATCAATGAATAACATTTTCTCTCTCTTGTCTGGCACTTTTCCTAACCTCCATGAATTCTTAATAATAAATATACATTATGTTAATGATCATTGTGATAATGCTTACATGTTTATTTTAGATAAACTTCATCTAGAAACTAGAGTAGCCTTCATTTATATAAAGTAATTGTTTTCTTACTGCCTTCATATCTACTATAGGTTTTAGTTCCCTTAATCTTAATCTTTATTTAACCCTTCCCAACTGAATGACTCTTCTCCTTGGGAAACAGCAAAGAGTGAAATAAGAGTTGTTTGGATTGCTTTATCTCTGCAACTGATAAAACTATGACACCTAGTTCCCAAGAGAACAAAAAGAAAATTCAAGTTTCAGACTAAGAGCTAGGATTCTTCACTGTCTGTTTACTCTATCAGTACAACCAGAATTAAGTTCTTAGTTTCCATATTTTCATCTTAATGTTTAGCCCACAATGCTTTCTCCTCTGATTCAACAAATTGTAGTAAGAACTTAGTATTCACCTTGAGCAGGACTCAGAATACATTCCAGTTTTGCTATGAAATAGTCAAAGAAAAAGAAAAAGCCTAAAGAAAAATTTAATAAAGCCTAATCATCATTAACATGACTATATTGTGAAGTACCATTGTACATTACTGAACAATTGAGAGTAGAAACAATGCAAGGAAGAGGAGGCGGGAAAAGGCTAGTGATAGTAGTTCAAGGGATGCTAAACAAAATATTTAAATATGATTTTCATTTGCTGTATCTTTTTAAAGTTTTTGATGACTTATAGTAGAATTCTTATGCAATTATTTTGTCTTATTCACATTACTATAATCACTTCTCCCAAGAAATACAAATTATTATTTAACAGACTTCTCCATTTCCAAAAAGCTCAAGATTGAGAAAATGTATCTTAAATCAATTAGCCCCCATTTTCTGTACAGTCCCCAGAATTTAGACTTATAAGGGCTAGCAAATAATGATGGATGGAAAAGAAGTTCATTACACCAAGTTAAACTCCTTGGTTTAGATAGATGGCCAACTCCAATCAAAATCCTAGGGAACTAAACACTTAGATTAAGAATAAGGGTAGGCCATTGCTAATCTAATTGCCTGTGGCAAACCCCACCCCTATTTAGGTCCTATACTTATCTTTCTTCTAAGTACCTCAGACTTTTTTTTTTTCTGCCTTAAAATTTCCTTTCTCAGCTTCCAGTAATTTGAGGTTATAGTCTGGTTTTATCCTGCCTAATTAACATTCGCATAACTGGTAGCAGATGAAGAGTAATTGGATCTTATCATGCAGTTCCTTTTTCAGACGAGTTGTTAGCCTGAAAGCTAAGAGCCCTCTGTTCTGTTCTCAGTTCTGCCGTTGCTCAGCTGTATAATCTTGGGCAAATATTAAAGCTACAGTTTACCTGAAAGGCTTGTTATTAGGGAAGGAGCAAGGACAATGCGTAAGTGCCAATGACTATGAGCGACAGTCCATGTGATAGGAAGGTTTGGATTTGAAAGGCTTACATTCCAGCCCATTCTGCTATAAAACATCTATGTTACCTTAGGCAACCTTTTTCTCTTTCCTCGTGTACAAAATAGGAATAATTAATCTACCATGCTTATCTCAGGTTTTTTTGGTTTGTTTTTTTTTTTTTGAAGACTGACTAGAACAGAAATTACAAAATGTCGGACATAGAATAGGCTGTCAATAATATGAATCTGACTTCAAGGCTAATAAATTACCACCACAAATCATACACCTGCAGGGTTTCTTGCAATGAATTTAAAAGGGAAATTTCAACATTAAAATTGGTAGTTTATATGAAATCATTTCAATGGAGTCACAATGGCTTATACAAATTATGCTATTGACCCATTTTTATTTGTGTGCTTATGGAAATGGAAAAGGTTGTTAGCACTAAACCACCATCATGAAACCAAAAGGAAGGGAGAAGGAGGGGAGGAAGGGAGGAAATAGGAAGCAGGGAAGAAGAGAAGGAGGGGAGGAGGGATGGAAGGGAGGAAGGAGGGAAGACATATATTTGTGTTGAAAGTAAATCCAAGAAATCACAAATAGCCTTAACATTACCATCCAGGAAAGTCTGTTCAAGATAATCAATGATCTGAGTGGCCTCACAAATAATGTTTTCCCCGTGGATAAGGACGGGCACTTCTCCAGTTGAGTTCAAACGCATAAACCAAGGCTCATTGTGCTCACTCAGGGGCAGACTTACATCATGTTCCTCGCACTTCAATGCCTTTTCAGCAATTACCAAGCGCACCTGGAAGAGTTCACATTGGTTACCACAACGCAGGTATGCTTTTAATTAAATGACATCCCTGGATACCAGCCAGCAGCCTTTTTGTGCTTCCCTGAGTTATTAATATTTTCAACACCCCTTTCAACTCTATTCCTGGAATTAACAAGTGAGACATATTCTCGCACCTCAATCTTGTAAGTTAGAAAAGATACGTAATGAGAATGATTCTGGCAATATTCAGTGCACGGTCACCCTCTTCATCACTACTACTTTTCTTTGTGTCCTAAACCTTATGATGCGTCCCCATAGTAAGAACCTGAAACAGATACACTAGGCCTGTTGAAAAGTCAATCAACCAAGAGTAAAAGAAGGAACCCTGGATGGGACGGTTGCCGGAAGGCGCTTCCCTCTGCCTCACTCTCCAAAGGCCCCGAAGACGAGGCCTCCCGCCCCAACGCCGAAAGTGATGTTTTCTGTCGCATTTCATGAGTGGCGGTGCCTGAGTCACGGCCTTCCCATCTCAGACTGATTTTCCCTGCTCCTCCATATAAAACGCACCCCTGCCCCACAGGGCGCGCCGCCCGCAGGGGTTGAGTTGGAGGTCTCGGTGGGCGGGCTTCCCCAGGCGGCACCCAGCGGGAGCTGTCCAGGTGCTGAAACCCGATCTGCGCCGCCCGCCCGGCCGAGGCCTTTACCTTTTGAGAGCTGAAGGAATGCGTCCAGTGGTACAGAATGAGCTTAACCTCTGCGTCCGACTTGCCTTCCGCCATCAAGGGCGCTCCCCCTCTCTGCTCGTCCTGCCTCCGAGCCATTTCGGGGTGCGCGAGAGCGGGAGGGCCTCGCCGGTCCGTCCTTTACTTCCTCCAGCCACACTGCCCTGCAAAGAGCCGTTTAGCTTTTCCGGGTGCCACCCGGAGCCGGGAAAGTTGCGTGCGGGCGGATGGACGAACAGATCACTGGGAAGTGTAGTTTCGCCGGCGAGAAAGCTGCGGGGCGAGTCCGCAAAGACTCGGGGCGGGGTCTCTGCGCACGGAAGTCACTTGGGAGGTGCAACTGGACGTTTTGTAGAGGAAATGATCTAAAATATGAGTTCCTGATTATTTAAGATGAGTAATGAAACATGTTAATTGAAAATTACTCATGGGTTTTGTAGATGGAGTAGAGATGGCTCAGGTACAAAAGCATCAGTTTCCCAAGATACTTAGGGTTCCTCATGGAGAGGCTGTGCCTTTGGTGGAAGGTTGATAGACAAAACATTTATCAGTTTTCATTAGAAGATGCTACTATGAGGTCATGTAACAACAACAATAAATCTCCTTAACAATGCGAATTAAAAGTCTAGTTGTTAAATCAGAAATTTTTTATCCATTTAAAAATTTAATTCATTTTATTTAAGTATTGTTGGTTTACAATGTTGTGTGTGTTTCTGCCGCACAGCAAAGTGATTCAGTCGTGTGTGTATGTGTGTGTGTGTATTCTTGTTCATATTTCTTTCCATTATGGTTTATTACAGGATCAAATGTAGTTCCCTGTGCGATGCAATAGGATCTTGCTGTCTACCCCTTCTATATACAATAGTTTGCACCTGTTAATTAACACAGAATTTTTAGAGCAGAATTACTTGGGTTTGTTTCCTAGTTTTTCAATTTTCCCAATTTTTGAAGTAGAGATAGTTTTATTTTCCCCATAAGGTTTTTGTGAGAATTAAATACAATGTTAAACACCCAAAACAGGCTAGCATGTTGTAGACACCAAATATTATGTACAATTTCAGTTGCCTTATAAACATTCTCTTTATAAACATGGTCAAAATCATGATTTTATGATAATCTAGTCATTATTATACACTTCTCAAAATTCAGCACAATAGTAAATCAGCAGAATTTCTCTTTTAGTGAATATGTATTAATATGACCGTGAAATGAATGCTTGTTATAATTCATCCAGCAAATATTTATTGAGTATCTACTGTGTTCCAAGCATTGTACTGGGCACTGGAAATACAAAGATGTATAACTCTTCATACATGGCACCCAAGATATAAGTCTGGTGGCAGGGACAACAAAATAGATGACCACAGTGGAGATGAGAACTATCAGTTTAAGAGGAAACACAAGTACTAAGAGAAATGAAAGGTCTAAAAAAGGCCCCTAGAAGAGATAGAAATCTCACGAGGTCCTTCCTCTCCTTTATAACACTTTATTTGTTGTTCTTTGTAATTATTGTTTAAAGATTTTTATAGTATCTCTTTATACCCTTGCATGCATGCTAAGTTGCTTCAGTCATGTCCAACTCTTTGGGACCCTATGGACTGTAGTCTGCCAGGCTCCTCTATCCATGGGGATTCTCCAGGCAAGAATACTGGAATGGGTTGCCATTTCTTCCTCCAGGGGGATCCCCAACCCAGGATCCAACTCAAGTCTCTCATATCTCTTGTTGGCAGGCGGGTTCTTTACCACTAGCGCCACCTAGGAAGCCCCTTTTTATAGTGAAAGTCACTCTGTAGCCTGCCAGGCTCCTCTGTCCATGGAATTCTCCAGGCCAGAATACTGTAGTGGATAGCTATTCTCTTCTCCAGGGGATCTTCCCAACCCAGGGATTGAACCCAGGTCTCCCACACTGCAGGCAGATTCTTTACCATCTGAGCCACCAGGGAAGTCCCTTTATACCCTTACGTGAATTCAACTGCTACAGCAAAAGTGATCCTTGTTCTTTATCCATTCACACTTCAGAGCAGAAGAAAAAGCAAAATTGTGACATCAGTCAGAGTGGGGTTTAAACTCCGGCTCCACTCTTACCCTGAACTCTCCTGAGCCTTCACTTCATCATGTGCAAAATATGAGCATCTAAAAATATGTGAGTGCCATGGCATTCGCTGAGAGACTGTGTATAAAGAGTAACCAAAAGTGGGGTCCAGCTGCTTGCCTTTCAAAAGCCAATAAAGAGGCCAGGTTGGTGGGAAGGAAAGTTAGTTTTATTCTGGATGCTTGCAACAGTTGGGGGAGTGGGAAACGGGGGCCCACCTGTCCAAAGGCCAACTTCCTCCCCACCTCCCACCCCGGACTATCAAGGGGCAAGACCTTTTAGGGGGAAGAGCTTTTATAGACAGAAGGGCAGGGGTGGGGAGGGGTGGCTACATGCACAGTCATCTCTGATAGTCATCTTGAAATTGGTCATGCAGTGGTCTGACCAACATCATCTTGACTGTTTTAAGTACAGTTAATCTTCAGTTTCAGGGTCAGTTTGTTCCCATTTCCTTGACCAGTTCTCAGAGTTGTAGCAGCTTATGTCATGGTTATAGTCTGGTCATCATGTAGTTAACTCCTTCCACCTGGTAGGGGTTTCAGTATGTATAAGACAGCTCCCAGGATATGGCTCAGAATATTATCCATAGCCCTTGAGCAAGAACTAAAGGTCCTTGACTATGCTTAATGGCTAAACTATTATTATTATTGGGTTTCCTTTGACTGTTTTCCTTTGTTTCTACATGTTCTCACTTCTCTGATTAAACTTATTCTTTGGCTCAAATTATTCCACAGACAAAAGGCAGGCAGAGGACATGGGGGGCAAAGACCACAGGATCCTGCTCCATTTCAAAAGCACTTAGCATGTTGCCTGCAAAACAGCAGTTGCTGCAAAAAGAATTTGTGGAAAAGCCCCTTCATGATGTTAAGAAGACATCACACTTGCTCTTCTCTCTTTAGGCCTCAAAATGTTTTCACTAGTAAGTGAAAGAGCTACAATTCAAACATGACTTTTTGACTACTAGTCAAGTACTGCTTTCTACAACACCATGCTAGCTTTACACCAAATAAAGAAAGTTGTAGACTTCCAAGCTTTACACAGCTGGAGTAGACATTAGGGAAAATATAGCCACTTTCTTGAAAAGTAGTCCACATAGATATATAGATATTCAAGTCTATTAGAACACAAACTACCATATCAAACTACTGCTCACATGTCTTTCTTGTGCATTAGACTTTGAGCCTCAGAAGGTCAAAGACTCAGTATTATTCATTTTAGTATCCCCAAGAATCCGAAATAGTGCTTTGTACATAAAAGATGCTCCCAAACTGCTTATTAATTGAGAAAAAGAGTAGCTAACCACCATCACCGATAGCAGCCGTAAACAATGACAGACAACAATAGTAAAGTATAGCCTATCTACTGCTCTAAAAATGCTGCGTAAAGGTAATTTCATTCAACAAAATTCAGTACTTACAAATCTGGACTGTGGATCATGGCTCAGTAAATTGACTCTTTTTTATGTTAACTTTTAAAACTTGACTGATTTATTCTTGGCTACACAGGGTCTTCATTGCTGCATGAGAGCCTTCTCTAGTTGCAACAAGCAGGAGCTGCTCTTCGTCGCAGTGTGAGGGCTTCTCACTGCGGTGGCTTCTCTCGCTGTGAGGCACAGGCTCCAGGCGCAGGGGCTTCAGGAATCACAGTGCATGGGCTCAGTTGTTGCGGCGCATGGGCTTAGTTCGCCCTCAGGGTGTGGAATCTTCCCAGACCAGGTATCGAACCATATACCCTGCATTGGCTGGCAGATTCTTAACCACTGGAATACCAGGGAAGTCCTCTGTTAATATTTATTGAAATTTGTTATTCATTTAAATATTTCTGAGTGATTGAAGTTAAAATGGATTTGATTGGTACTATGAAATAACAGATGACATGCTCTCTCTGAACCTGAGTCACCTTACCTATAATTATGATGAAAATCTACCAGATATGCTGGATACACAGATCTATTCAGTTTGGAAAAATTCCTTGAGCTAAACAATTAATGGTTTGTGCACTTTGCATTATGTCTTATGCTTCAGTCAATTTTAAAATTATCATATAGAACTATTACAGCTGAATGATGTATATATATTTATGCAGTTGTCATTATGTAAAGTTCTATTACTGACATTACCTATTTTGACAGGTATTAGGTAATTCATACATATTTGTAAACATTTTTTAATGTATGTCAACTAAGCCAGAGATCTTGAAACCTTCTGACAAACTGAAATACTCCAGGTTTGTTTTTGAAAGTACTTTTATGAATGACCACAAGAGGTCTCTATCTTTTTAAGAATAATCAATCCCTTGCCATTGTTTTTTTTTTCCTTGACAAATAAGAAAACTGAAATGGCGATATTCTTCAGAGAATATATATGACTAATTAAGCTATCTAATTCAAAATGAAATTTTCCAAAATTAGGGGAAAAAATCTTTTATACATATGTAAAAAATAGAATATCTCCACTTTCTCCTGATAATAGCTACTAAGCACCCACAATCTATTATGCCTGCCCTGTCTGACCCCTGCCAGTTTTCTGACCCATGTGAATAGCATAGGATTTGTAATTGATATATTACAATTACAATAAGAAAAAGGGGTAGAGGTCCTTATTTAGAAATTATTTTCAAGAATTTTTATCTCAAATGTGTACAATTCCTGTTAACTGATATTCTCAAGTATCTACAAAACTAATTATCTAATTGAATGAGATAAAAGATGGGCTCCTCAAAAATACACTGATTTTATCATATAATTGCAATGGTTCCAACTAGTTTACCGACGAAGCTCTAATCAGCTCCTATACTTACTGTGCTTCTTAAAGTGTGGTCCCTTGACAAGCAGATCAGTATCAACTGGAAACTTGTTAGAACTGCACTTTCTACTCTGAAGGTGGAACCCAGAATGTTTTTAAAGGCCCTCCAGGCTTTTCTGATGCGCGTTAAGTCTGAGAACTACCAGTTTAATGTTTAACTGATGAGCCATCTTAGTTCTCAACCTCCAATTTGCCCCATTGGTAAAATTTGTAGAGCCGAATAGTGCCTGTATGTCAAAGGCTGTCTTATGGTTTCTGGAAGAAAAAAATAATTTGGAACCACTCCTACAAAACAGCCTGGTAAAATCCCAGGAATCCAAGCCACCAGTTAGAGTTTACAAGTGCAAGATATCAAGACTCCTTTGCTTTCCCCTCCAGAATGTAGATTACCCGCTGTGGGCTTCTAGACGAACGCCTCAATGAACTTAGAATAGACCAGACCATCTTCTGAAATTCCAAAGTGCTTCCTCTGGCTCTCTTTGCATCCCAGAAGCAAAGAGTCATAATTAATACCAAGTGCAACTTACTAATTCAAGAGGATCTCACCATGAGGCTACTGTAAATTTATATTTCATTAGTTTCCTAGTTTCTCAAAGAAACACTACTAATGTTAACAATGCATTAAATTCTTTATTTTTTAGTAGAAAATTTGTTTTGAGCCATAATTCTCATGGAAACGATTTGACAGATCTGTCCACCCTATCTCACCCATCTCTATTGTGATGAATGCTGTACATTTCAGAATAAATGTACATGAACATGGACCAGTATACAGTTAAAGGGCTTCCCAGATGGTAAAGAACCTGTCTGCCAATGCAGGAGACACAAGAGATGATGGTTCGATCCCTGCGTCAGAAAGATCCCCTGGAGGAGGGCACAGTAACCCACTCCAATATTCTTGCCTAGAGAATCCCCACAGACAGAGGAGCCTGGTGGGCTACAGTCCATAGGGTCCCAAGGAGTTGGAGTCGAATGAAGCAACTGAGCACGCACACATACAGTTAAAACAAAGATGCATTTGCACTATATGGTTGCTAGTATTTTTTGACATGTTTATTGTGCACCAGGACCCACCACTGAGCGACTTCCCTTTCACTTTTCACTTTCATGCATTGGAGAAGGAAATAGCAACCCACTCTAGTGTTCTTGCCTGGAGAATCCCAGGGACAGGGGAGCCTGGCGGGCTGCTGTCTATGGGGTTGCACAGAGTCAGACACGACTGATGCGACTTAGCAGCAGCAGCAGCAGCATCAGGACCTATGTTGAAGACTTTGTATGTGGACTCTATTGTAACACTTGCAAACTCCCCTAGAGCAGGGGAGATATCCTCCCTGTGTTTTAAATGAGGATATTGAGGCACAGAGAAGTCAGGAAATTTTTCAAACTCATACAAATAAGTAAGCGCCAAAACTGCAACTTAGCCTCCCCACCCTGCCATGTTCATTTCTGGACTTCACATTGTGCTCACTGGAGCATGTCACTAAAAAAGTACTTTGGTGATTATGTTAGTATTAGTGAATATCACTTATGAGGGTAAAGAAATCAAAGAGAAAAAAAAAAGGAGTCACTTAGCAGCTTGCTCTACTGGTATTTGAATAGTATCACCAACATTTCTTTCATTAATGTTACAATAATAGAGAGATCTATTCATAAATGTTTGCAGTGATGAAAGCCTCAAGGATATTTAGATGTGAAAAAATAAGCATATTCCAAAGAGGATACTTACTGCTTATGTATGAAATTACATTTTGATTAGTTATGTTTCCTGAAGTTAATGTTTTCTTACTAATTGACAGTATGCTTAGATATTGATCATCCTTTCATCCTAACCAATTGCCTTCCTCTCAATGGAAGACAGGCATCCCTTGTGGATCAGATGGTAAAGAATCTGCCTGCAGTGCAGGAGATCTGGGTTCGATCCCTGGGTTGGGAAGATCCCATGGAGGAGGGCATGGCAACCCACTCCAGTATTCTTGCCTGGAGAATTCCATGGACAGAGGAGACTGTCAGGCTACAGTCCATGGGGTGACAAAGTCAGACACGACTAAGCGACTAAGCACACACACAGTGGAAGATACTTTTCTTCCTGTTTCTCAATAAATGATTCAAGTCGTCTTCCAGGACACCTTCTTCTGTCACTTTCTTTGTATGTTTACAGGACTCTTTCCAGGCATTTATGATCATTTGGCATTTATCCTGGTAATTCAAATTAGAATATTTAATAATACATTGGAATTTCTTTTTCCAGTGTCCTTGCTTTTGTGTTCTTTTAGTCACTAAATAATAAGCAGAGAAGTTAATTTATGCCCGCATGGTCCCTGGCCACATGAGAAAAATGGCATTAAAGCTCAGAGACATGAGCTTTAAAGAAAGAAAAGCTAATGTTACAAGGATTGCTCTAAGTCGGATTTTGCTTTGTGAATGTATAAATAGGACCAGATAAGGTTCTGGGCAGCAGCAGATCCCAGGCACCAAATTGTCATCTCTGTTCCTTTGGCACCGACTTCAACACACTAGCGTGGTTCTTTTTTCTTAACCACCCAACGTCACCAGGGACGTTGAGAGAACAAACATGACTGCTAGTGCTATAAAAGCTACTTCATTTATCTCTTTAGTCTTAGTAAGATCCTAAAGAAGCATGAGATAATAGTGACAATAAAAGAGTGCTGAAGTTTACATTCCAATACCAAAGTCTAAAGCAATATTTCCTTTCATTTTTTACATACTGCATTTTCTGAATAAAAGCAATATTGTGATCCATGGAGAAAGATTCATTTAAATCCTAAGCATGTACAGTAACTGAAACAGATGAAAGCAGGGAACCGAATCTGTGTTCATGAAGTGACATGAAGAGGGACTTCCCTGGTGGTCCAGTGGTTAAGACTCTGTGCTCCCAATGCTGGGGGCCCAGGTTTGATGGCTCAGTGGTAAAGAATCCGCCTTCCCATGCAGGAAATGCATGAGACTCAGGTTCAGTCCCTGGGTTGGGAAGATCCCCTGGAGGAGGAAATGGCAAGCCACTCCAGTATTTTGGCCTGGAAAAATCCCATGGACAGAGGAGCCTGGCGGGCTACAGTCCGTGGACTTGAAAAGAGCGAGACATAACTGAGTGGCTGAGCATGCACGGAACTAGATCCCACACGCTGCAACTAAGAGTTCGAAGGCTGCAACTGAAGATCCTGCATGCCACAGCTAAGACCTGAACAGCCAAATAAATAAATTAAAAAACATTAAAAGAAAAAGCTACACGAGGGAGACAGGCGACACATGACCACCGTGAACCTGTTTCCAATGACTTATTGCATGACATTTGGGACTGGTTGGAGAGACCAAATGAAAGATCCAGAGAGAAGGAGCTGGGCTTTATATAAGAAATGAAATCCTTTTAGAGCAAGAAAGTTTAAGGGAAAAAGGAAAACTCAACAAATTCAGGTGATGGTTTAGTTTTAAAACACATGGAAAAAAGTCAGGACCATATATTAGCTTAAACTGTTTTCAGCCTAAAAAAAACTATTGCTGTACGCAAGTTACAAAAATGGAAAAGCCCAATTTGACCAAATCCACGTGGCCAAAGAATGTAAAGATGGAAAAACCATAACCACCCAGGGACGTGGCCATATATTATATGAAACTGAAGTACACATGAAAAGGGACATAGGAAGATCTAGCACTTGGAGTTGCAAAAAATGGTGAAAAACCAGTGCTCAGTCTGCAAAGGGAGACCAGGAAGGTTTGAAGGCAAGGATATGCTGCTTCCTCCAAGACCTGCTGGGGCAAAGGTGCTGATTCTCTACAATGAAGTGGCTGAAATCCGATGGGCGCGCTTTAAATAACTGATGACCAACGAGAGCCCTCTTATTCACCTTCCTCGTTACGCATGTGCCTTGACGGCCACGGCAGCTGCAGATAACAGCGAGTTCTCAGGCAGACATGCGGGGAAGTTCTGGGCTCAGTTCTCCAGAGCCCTGAGCCAGCTGTCCGGAAAGCCGATTTAGAACAAACCTCCCTGTGACCAGAAGGGTGCTGAGCCCCCTAGCTCTGCGGTGGGCTCTGTACACCCCACCACCCACCCCTCTTCTTTGTACGCTAAGTCACAGCTCCAAAATCAAGCCGCTTGGTCAGCATCAACTTCTGTGCATGTTTCCTCCAAAGCCCTGAGCCAGCTCCACAGAGCCAGCAGGCGCTGGGTGCCGCAAATGTGATCCCGTCTGTCGTTTTGGCCTCAGCAGAAGAGCGACATGACCATATTTATTGCTGTTGCTATTCTAGGGGCTGGGTGACGTTCTTCTCCCCTTGTGGCTGAGCCCGTTCATCTTTCACCACTCCCTCCAAGTCTGCGAGGCTAAAAGCAGGGATACAAATAGATTCTATCAGGAGGAAAGTTAAAACGAGAAGTTCTGAAGTATTCCGAACCTATTTGCTTTACAGCATGAAAAGTTATAAGTTCTGCCGTTCTGTATTTTAAACGGGTACTATTAGCATCCCATTGTTACCATAAGCTGCTACTGATGGTAACTTTGCTAAGGAAAGAAAACATGAATAAAGGTGGTGGGGAAATGATCTGGCTGATAAACATGGCTTGGAGATTTGGCAAATGTTGAATTTTCCACTGTTGAGTCTTGGGAGTGTCCACATGTTACCAGAACACTTGAAGCTTTCTGCTTGCCTCAGACTCTTCCTTACTAAGCCACTCCTCTTTTGTGACGTGAAAGGGACTAATTGACAAGCCACAGAAACTCCTATTAAGGATACAATGGTGCAGGGCACAGGTGACAGGGCTCCTAGAAAGTAACTATATACAGACTTTCTAAATGAAGAACTTAGGTACATAAATAACTAATTACCGCATGTGTGGCACGCTGCACCAAATGAGAGGGAGTCTGTCTTTACCCCTGACCCCTATTCATTACCGATGGGTCAAATCTTCCACTGTAACTCGTGACCACTCTGTTTGGGCTCACCTGGCTGATCCATCGTCTGCCCTTGGCAACAGTTCTATCTCTGGCTTTGCTAAAATGACTCTTCGGATTCATGTGCCCTGCTGCAATTCCACTCTGTCACATACAAGGCAGCAGAACATTCTAGGGGAGGCAGTGGGTTGCAGAGGTAGGTGCGTGGGCCCTGGAGCCAGCTGCCTGGGTTTGAGCCCTGGCTGGCTGCTGTGGGACCTCGTTAAGCCTCCACTTCCTCTGTAAAATTAGGATGATAGCAGTAATCGCCTCCTAGAGCTGTGGTGAGAATTAAATAGGAGAAAAATACATATGTAAACACAGTTAGAAAAACTAAAAGCCCGAGGACAGGAGCTGTGCTGTCACTTACTGGCAGGGAAATTTAACCTCTCTCTAGCACGTTTCCTTTGGCTCAACTGTAGCTGGTCTTCAAACGGTCTGTTCACTCTCAAAATCACAGTATGCAATTGTGCTCCAGACTGGGACGTTTCTGGCTGTCTCCCTGCGAAATGCCTTTCCAACATCCAGGGTAGTATCTAAAGTGCACTATCAGCTGGCAGCTCAGCTAATTTTCACCTGAAATGTCCATAAATTATGGGAGTAGTTCAGTAAAGCCCTTACAAGGCCTGGTTCTTCTTCTTAAGAAAGTGACATGTACATTCCTTGTAGCTCAGATGGTAAAGAATCTGCATGCAAAGCTGGAGACCTGGGTTCCATCACTGGATCAGGAAGATCCCCTGGAGAAGGAAATGGCCACCCACTCCAGTATTCTTTTTTGGAAAACTCCATGGACAGAGGAGCTTGGCTGGCTACAGTCCATGGGGTCACAAAGAGTCAGACACAGATCTAAGCGACTAACACACACATACACACAGACACACATGTATATATATGGAGAATTCCATGGACAGAGGAGCTTGGCGGGCTACCAGTCTACGGGATCACGAAGAGTCAGACAACTGAGCGACTAACACTTTCACTTTCACTTATATACATACACATATCACAATTATGGCTTTTTTGCCCTAATATGATTTTGGTCTTTCTTCCTTCTTTCTAGTTGCATATTCCTGGACCATCACACCTCAGATATGTAAAAATGGAACTGTTTTATTTCTCTAGGACCATTTAACAGCTCTGAAGACTCATTACCACCAATAGTGGAAAATACTCTTCATTTTGTTCCTTTTGGTGTAACTCAGTCCCTCTCATAGAATACAGATCTCTCTGGAGAAATATTCAGTCACTCTTCCCCCTCCCTCTGGTGGTGGTAGGGAGAGCGAGGAAGGGCTCTAATTTTCAGCTGGTGTACAGTTCACCTGACCTCAAGAGAAGGACATCCGGTTTGAAAACAATCCCCTGGTCCTCACTGGTCTCTCACAAGGTGTCTTGTGCAGCTGGATCTTTGAGACTTGACCTCTGGCCTTGTTGCATGTACTGAAGGCTTCATAACTTGCCAGTTCTTCCAGCATGGTCAGGCCTGGGCAGTGTGTGGCCACCCCAGCCCTCCCTCACAATGCTGACTCTGTCTTGCCTCTAACTGATCCTCTCAAATTCAACCATATCTTCCATCCAGTCCCTGCCTTTGTGACATCCACCTAAAACCTTACCTCTCACCATACCAAGGAAACCCATGAGCAGTCCACTTGCTCATAATTCTTACCAGCATTGAGTCAGGGGAACTCATCTGTGGCTTCCTCCATATTTCAACCCCCAAGCAGCAGAGCTAGAGAGACCTAAGAGACCTGTTGTAGTTAAGGTTCTCCAGGAAACAGACTTTGAGATTTGCCTAGAGAAGGTTTATTGGCAAATGTTCTTCAGAACAACACTTGTGAGAGAGTGTGGGAAGCTGGCTTGAGCAGAGAGAGAAGTGAGGATTGCCAGGGACTTGCAAAGAAACTGATTTTGCTGGCATCTCTGAGCTGGGAGGGAATCTAATAGTTGTTCCAATTGAGACATGGGGTCTAGAACTTTACATCCCCCACAGTGGACTAATCATTGGATATGTGCTGCTCAGTGAGTTCACCTGACCTTGGGCTAAGGGGCCTTCTTTGGCTAAGGGCAGTGCGTGAAGAAGGCTTCCCTGGTGGCTCAGTAGTAGTAAATATGCCTGCCAATGCAAGAGATGTGGGTTTGAACCCTGGGTCGGGAAGATCTCCTGGAGAAGGAAATGGCAACCCACTTCAGTATTCTTGCCTTGGAAATCCCAGGGACAGAGGAGCCTGGCGGGCTATAGTTCATGGGGTCACAAAAGAGCAGACACAGTTTAGCAACTAAACAATAACAACAATGCTTGGAGAAGGACTCAGATGTGAGGCTTCAGCTGCCAGGATTCACAGAGCTGGGGAACAAGTACCTGACCCACATCAGTGTCAATCATGTCTAACATGCCTCTGTCCTAAATGCCTGTCCAGCGTTTCTTCCAACTCTCTGATGAGGTGCTGCCACCCTTCTCCCCAGACATCCAGGAAAGAAGTAGAATATGCAACCCTTCCGCCTCTGAGTCTCTGTATATCTGGGAATATGTCTTGGAATTTTCATTCCCATTCATCCTCTCCCAGACTTCTCCAAACTGCTCTGGTATCATGGCCTGAAAGTGAAAGTGTTAATCATGTCCAACTCTTTGCGACTCCATGAACTGTAGCCTGCCAAACTCCCTTTATCCATGGAATTCTCCAGGCAAGAATACTGGAGTGGGTTGCCATTTCCTTCTGCAGGAGATCTTCCCAACCCAGGGATCGAACCTGGATCTCCTAAACTGCAGGCAGATTCCTTACCATCTGAGCCACCAGGGAGGGTGATATAGCCTATATCCTCCCTCCAACAGAAAGATGCAATATTTTTTATTTCCTTTTTTCTCATTTTTTTTTCTCCAAGGAATCAATATTTCAATATGTTGAGCTATGTGTCCAATGCTATGAAATGAAAATATTAAATAACATATTTATGGCATTTTCTCAAAGACTGAGCTTAAGAAATATTTCTTTTGTTTTACTTTTTTGGGTTCTTACCACCACTTCTTTTAGGAGCAGATCTCCCCAGGGGTGTGTGTAGTCTCCCGACTCTCAGAACAGCCACTGCCCCAGGATTCGCCACCTTCTTCTACCCTCAGGTGAAATTAGGCGATGTGTGTAGCTTCCTTTCCACTAGCGCTCTTCTCCCTGGGCCCTGCTCCTGCCCAGAGCTCTGTGGATTTTCCTCCAGAGGCTGTGGGAACATTCCCTGCATTTACAAGACTCATTTGCCATGGAGATGAGTTTACCATGGATGGTTTCATTCCCAAACCCTTCTCTTCCAGGGACCCAAGGAGACTAAAACTTTGTGCATAACTCCCCTTCCCCCCGTTTTCAACTTTATTTTATTTTTAAATGCATTAAAAATTGTGCTAGTCTCCTTTGCTGCATGGACTTCAAACTGCATGAAATGCAATAACTCTCATTTTAGATTAAAAAAAAAAAACAGAAAACACCTTGTGTTCAAGTCTCCAATGGATAACTTTGGGGAATCCCACAAATGACTTCTTTTTCTCAGCAAAGCCTGAATAGTACACATATTAGACTTGGCATCTTTTTCTTAAAGTTAAAATTTGATTTCAAGCTGAGTTTCAAGTTTAGTTCTTTGTACCGTGCCCACCCCTCTCTCTGAAGTAATGGATATTATTGATAGGTGAAAGACTTTAACACCCTGGAACAGTAAAACTTTGGTTGAAGTTTCATATATATTAACCTAATCAATTTACAGTGATACACTACATGATTTTCTACCTTATCAGAAAATACACATTTCTTTTACTGGTTACTCTTTGCATTTGGTAAATTACACAAATTGTTGAGAGCTCTCAGCTTTACAGAGCCCCTACTCAAATTTCTTTTAGAGCTACTCTTTTTTTTTTTTTTTTTTTGGTCTATTTCTCCAAAATTTTATCTAATTACAGGGCCAACCAGATATTCTGATAAGAAATTTACTTTTCCTTAAGAGAAGGGAAATATTTCCATGGCATTGTTAATAACTATATACATTTCCACCTTTGGGGGGCTTCCCAGGTGGCTCAGTGAGTAAAAAATCTGCCTGCAATGCAGGAGACATGGGTTGGATCCCTGGGTTGGGAAGATCCCCTGGAGGAGGGCATGGCAACCACTCCAGTATTCTTACCTGGAGAATCCCATGGACAGAGGAGCCTGGCAGGCTACAGTTTATAGGGTTGCAAACAGTCAAGCATAACTAAAGCAACTGAGCACCCACTTTTTTTTTTTTAAGGGTTAAAATTTACTTTGAGTACCTGACTTGTGTAAAATTAAAACTTTATAACACAGAAACCACTTTCAGTACAATCGTTTTGGTTATATGAATACATGAAACGATCATAACTTCAAATGCAATTTTTCAACTTTGAATATTTTTACACACTTCTATAAAATAAAAAAAACCAGTCTTAACTCTCCCCAGATTCCACTGCAATAGCAACACGTCGGTGTTTTCTCTGACACACTGCGCCTCTCACCGTCTTCTGCACAAAGGACTCTAGTGCTACAACAGCATTGCCGAAGTGGAAGCTGTTGTTTCGAGTTCTAAGAACCAGCTTGGCAAGGAAACCTTTCTTCTACTTGGTGTAATTAATGTTTGCACACTAGATCCAGAAACCCAGTGATGGACCATGAGAACTAGAATGATGCATCTCAGCCAAGTCTGCCTTTCTAAACATTGGGATATTTTCATTTCCCGGGGGCTGGATTGCTTTCTCTAGTTCCAACAGAAAAACCTGATTTATTTTACAAAGATTTTGGTAAAGAGAGGCTCAGAGATTGGGACTTAGGTCTCCCAGGGCTCTTAATAATTTCTTCCCACACCCCATTGGATAGGTTTGTGCACCTGACTTGGGAGGCTAATGCTGTAAGCCTTTTTCAGCCAACTGGCCAGGAGGCAGAGACATCTCAGACGCCTCTTTTTAATCTTGTCTGTCCTGAGTACCATAGTAGGAACCACAGGGACTTGTGACCACACCCAGGTTGGTCTCTCCTTACACTCAAATCTTAATGATCCCTCTTGACCCTACCAAACCTTGGATTCCACTGATCCCTTTTTAGAAAGTTGGAAGGAACAATTTATTCTGTCTCCATGGCTCTATGTGGGGATGAATAGTGTCCTTTTATTTTCCCCTCCTCTAGGAAGTCTCTGGGGATAATTGGCTCTCATATTTGAAACTGTTTTCCAAACAAAAGTCCACACACCTATGGGAGTTCACCCATGTATTCTAAGGGGTCTGGTAATTTTCTCTAGATTTTTCATCTCTTTGGACTATCACTTGGTTTTGGTGGTTAAGCTTGTGTTTATGTTCAGGCAGACATTGCCATTGAGTCTTTCTACTTTAATTGTTTCTGACTAGTGAGTAGAGCGGAAAAGGCAATGGCACCCCACTCCAGTACTCTTGCCTGGAAAATCCCATGAACGGAGGAGCCTGGTAGGCTGCAGTCCATGGGGTCACAAAGAGTTGAACATGACTGAGCGACTTCACTTTCACTTTTCACTTTCATGCATTGGAGAAGGAAATGGCAACCCACTCCAGTGTTCTTGCCTGGAGAATCCCAGGGATGGTGGAGCCTGGTGGGCTGCCGTCTATGGGGTCACAAAGAGTCAGACACGACTGAAGCGACTTAGCAGCAGCAATGAGTAGAGAGGCACACCTAATATGTAAATGACATATATCCATCAACTAATAGCCAAATGGCGTCCCAGTACTCTATACAAAGAAAGACTTCCTAAGAAATCCTATAGACGAGTCCTCAACAGCATCTGGCAGGATGCCTTTACTGAATCAGGAGAAACTGTGACTCCTTGGGGAATGCTATAAAAAAATTTTTTTTAATGCAAGCAGTAATCTTATTTCATCAAAACATCATCTGTCACATTAAATTCAGGTTGCTAATTTCAAAATTACTTGTTCTTAATTTATGTTGGTTTTATGTTTTAAATAAATTCTAAGCAGACAGAGGTATACCTTATCTGATGGTTTATATATTTAAGTACATGTATATAATGAATATATAAATACGTACAAAATTATTGAAACCACCATGGGCAAGAGGTCTGGATAAATTTTTGCTTTTCTTCAAAAACTGTTGATGCATTTCTTAAGTTTGAAAAACACTGTTCTGTAGCGGGGGGGGGGGGGTGTCACATTTTGCTTCACAGAATCAGTAAGGAGGGGCTGGTTTTAATACCTTTTTCATATTTTCTTTCCAATACTACCCTTCTTTCTCGTTTCCTTTCTCTGCCCTACCCCGAGCTATGGGGGAAATGCCTAGACAGTCATCCTTTCTTAAAAGCTCTTCGACCACAACAAGGCCCTGGTGGCTGCTTCCCTCTCCACCAACGTCTCTTACCAAGATCTTCTTTCTCCCTTGCTCAGTGAGTCCAAGCATACTGTCCTGTCTTCAGTTACTTCAGTGTGCCAAGCTCTTTCTACCTCAGAGTTGTTTCCTCTTCTCCAGCTGATCTCCTGCTTACTTTCCAGGCCATCTCCTCCTCATCCTTCAGAGCCTAGCTAACATGTCACTTTACTGTAAATAATCCTAAAATGTACATGGAACCACAAAAGATGTCAAATTGCCAAAGTAATTTTGAGAAAAAAAGAACAGAGCTGGAGGCATCATGTTCCCTGACTTCAGACGATACTACAAAGATTCAGTAATCAAAACAGCATGGAACTGGCACAAAACCAGAAACATAGATCAATGCAACAGAACAGACAGCCCAGAAATAAACCCACACATGTATGGTCCATTATTCTATGGCAAAAGAGAAAGGAATATACAATGAAGAAAAGAAAATCTCTTCAGCAAATGATGTTGGGATAACTGAAACAGATACATGTAAAAGAATGAAATGAGAACATTAATACCACATACAAAAATAAACTCAAAAAAGATTAAAGACTTAAATATAAGAGTAGACACTATAAAATTCCTTAAAGAAAACACAGGCAGAACATTCTTTGATATAAATCACAGCAGTAATTCTTTGGATCTGTCTCCTAAAGTAAATAAAAGCAAAAATAAACAAATGGGGGCTAATAAAACTAAAAAGCTTCTGCACAGCAAAGAAAATCATTGCTAAAACAAAAAGACAACCTACTGAATAGAAGAAAATAATTACAAATGATATGACCAATAAGGGATTATACTCTAAAGTCACTGGGAAAGGAATGGAGACTTCACAAGTCCACCAACTGATTTGGTTTAGAATTATCAGATTTTTGTTAAGTTCTGGGTTTCAAGATCACCTCATTAATGACTTCTTTTACTGATAATTATTCACTGTCTATTGTACACTTACTCTTAGCAACCACTCACTTACATAGGACTTTTAAATTTTGCCTTTTAAACAATGTAGAGGATATTGTTTACAATTATCAAAGCACTTTGAGGAAGAATTCATATGAGAAACCAATATTAGGATCACTAGTATCAGGAAACTTTGAATTCACTTTATCAGTTTATGGAATCTAAGGTAGCCTACATGAGGCTACATGACCCTACAGTAATGTTTCCCTGAAGACTCAGAGTATTTACTAAAATCACAGATTTGAGCTCAAACCCACTGAAGCAGAATTCACCAAGGAAGAGACCTGGGCATGTTTATTTAACAAGTACCCCCTGATGATTGACATCAAGGGAGTTTGGAAAATTGTCCTACAGACATGATTCTTCATCAGAAATACATTAGGATGCAGGGGATGCTCTCAGAATGTATGTGACTAAGCCTCTTCAGGAGATTTTGCCAGGGAAAAGTGGAGTCTGGACAAGCAATGAAAATGCTTGCCAAGGGACTCTTACCTGCACTTTAATGAAGTATCTGTACTGAAGGAATATTTAGTATGGATCAGAGGTGGAAATGAGGCATAATTTAGCGTGGGCTGTAACATTCAGGAAGGAAATGGTAGTGCATACTTCTTTACAGAAGTAGCAACTCGTTCAGCTCAGCAACCATGCCAGGACTAATACAATGGCATACAGTTCAGTTCAGTCGCTCAGTCATGTCTGACTCTTTGTGACCCCATGGACTGCAGCACGCCAGGTTTCCCTGTCCATCACCAACTCCCAGAGCTTATTCAAACTCATGTCCATCGAGTCGGTGATGCCATCCAACCATCTCATCCTCTGTTGTCCCGTTCTCCTCCTGCCTTCAATCTTTCCCAGCATCAGGGTCTTTTCAAATGAGTCAGTTCTTCACATCAGGTGGCCAAAGTATCAGAGCTTCAGCTTCACCATCAGTCCTTCCAATGAATATTCAGGACTGATTTCCTTTAGGATGGACTAGTTGGATCTCTGTGCTGTCCAAAGGACTCTGAAGAGTCTTCTCCAACACCACAGTTCAAAAGCATCAATTCTTTGGTGCTCAGCTTTCTTTATAGTCCAACTCTCACATCCATACATGACTACTGGAAAAACCATAGCTTTGACTAGACGGATGTTTGTTGGCAAAGTCTCTGCTTTTTAATATGCTTTCTGGGGTGGTCATAGCTTTTCTTCTAAGGAGCAAGGGTCTTTTAATTTCATGGCTGCAGTCACCATCCACAGTGATTTTGAAGCACCCCCAGAATAAAATCTCTCACAGTTTCCATTGTTTCCCCATCTATTTGCCACGAAGTGATGGGACTGGATGCCATGATCTTAGTTTTCAGTATACAGTTGAAATACAGTATACAGTTGGAAGTCTCTAAATGTCCACTCTGTCACACTCACACAGAGAAGCTATGAATCATTCCATCAGTTGGCAAGTCAGAAATTGCTCCAGCCATCTGGATCACGCAGTCTTTTACCATCTGGGAGACTAAGTTTTAGAGTCCGTAAGTTTATCAGGTCCCCATGTAACTCAGCTGGTAAAGAATCTGCCTGCAATGTGGGAGACCTGAGTTCAATTCCTGGGTCAGGAAGTTCCCCTGGAGAAGGAAATGGCAACCCACTGCAGTATTCTTGCCTGGAGAATCCCATGGGTAGAGGAACCTGGCAGGCTTCAGCTCATGGGATCCCAAGAGTCAGACACAACTTAGCACTATCTTTCTTTCTTCTTTCTAGGTTTATCAGGTCCACTCACTGCTGTATATAGGTTACTATTTCATATGCCAATGGGAAGTTATGTTCAATAACATATAAAGGATTGATTTTTTAAAATAGTAACATGCAAAAATGTTGAAGACTGACATTTCAGTGTAGTTATTAACAGGTAGCACAATTTCAAGGTGCAAGAAAAAAACAAATGAAAATATTCTTTAATGAGCATGGCCATTCCCATCCCCTTTAGTTTGATTTGTATCTTTAGAGGGTTCTCCCCCTGCCCATCCTCCCCTACAGCTTTTTACACAGATACACGTGCAGAAAAATTCAACAGGTTACATACATTATTCTGTATATTGCTTTTACCCACTTAATAGATCTTGGGGATTTTTCCATATAAATACACAGAGAGCTTCTTCATTCTTTTTTAAGAACCCATAAAAATCTGATTTTCAATTCAATTTTGTTAAGTTTTAAAGCAGACTTTTTTATTTTTATTTTTATTGAAGTATAGTTGATTTACAGTGTTGTGCCAATCTCTTCTAAACTACAAAATGAGTCAGTTATACAAACCTATACATTATTTTTTCATATTCTTTTCCATTATGGTTTATCTCAGGATATTGAATATATTTCCCTATGCTATACATTAGGACCTTGTTGTTGAGTTTGCTCCTACCAATCCCAAATTCCCAACCCATCCTCTCCCCTACATCATCTTTCCCTTGACAGCCATAAGTCTATTCTCTATGAGTCTGTTTGTTTGGAAGACATATTTTAGATTCCACATATACATGATATCATATGGTATCTGGCTTTCTCTGACTTAGTACGATAATCTCTAGTTGTATCTATGTTGGTGCAAATGGCATTATTTCATTCTTTTTATGACTAAGTAGTATTCCATTGTGTATATGTACCACATCTTCTTTATGAATGCATCTGTTGATGGACATTTAGGTTGTTTAATATTTTGGCTCTTGTGAATAGCACTAAAGGTACATAGGGGTGCATGTACCTTTTCAAATAATACAGCAGACTTTCATCTCTCTTTGACCATGGCGCCCACCTGTAAACATAAACATGTTTATGTATGTGCTTATTTTTGAAAGATCACTGGGTGTATCAGTTTAGATCCTTCAACAAGCAGATGTCAGGATGGAATTAGACACACAAGAGATATACTGAAGTGAACACATGTGAGGGATAAGACCAAAGGAATCAGGAGTAGGTGGGCAGAGTCTTTGGGTCACAACACAGGTCTGAAACCTATGAAAGGAAAGAGGGAAGAAAGCAGGATTTAGTAGGGAGAATTCAGACTGCTGTGTAGCTTGGCCAGGTCAATGTCAGTGGGGAACATTTTAGCCAGGTCAGTGGGGAGCAGAGAAAATATAAGCCTGGCAGAGGAGGCCTGTGTTGAGAAGGAATGGTCCAGCTCAAGCAGTCCCACTGTGCTCAGCTATTGGCTGGAGAGTCCTGGGTTCTCAGTGTCCCTTTCATGAAGGCCATTGACATGTAGCGCAAAATTCTTCACACTCAGGGCCCATTCCCACATGTTCATCCACATGTCTGCTCTACCACCTTCCAGTCCTTTCCCTCACAGACCTCTGACCAGATGGCCAGGTTGTTGGCCATTGCTTAAAATCTACATATGTTCCCCACCTCAGGCCACTTTTCCTTTCCCATAAAATAGATGACCAGGTTCAGCACTCACGGCTCTGTCCCTTGCAAAGATTTTCCCTCTCTGAATACTCCCAAGACCCCTCCTGAGTGGAGCTATAATGCAGCCTTCATTCATTTTCAGCTTTATCCACATAATAGCCTGTCCATTGATAAACCAAGTGTGGCTTCTCTTCCTCCTTCAACTGGTCAAATGGAACCCTAGTTTTCCCATAGGTGATGGTGGGTAAGGAATGTTAGTGCAATCCTAGGGCCACATGGGGCTCTGGGCAACCTGTTCTTGCAGCTTTCTTGTGTCCTTTGGTTCTGCTCATCTTGATCTTGGATATACCACGTTCATCTTACAACAGATGGCAACTGGATTTGTCCATCTTCATATTGTTTGGGTATTTTTGTGTAGGTCACCATTACCCTTTATGTGTGCTATGGTTTCATCCAACTTTGTCTTAGCAGGACCCAGCTCACAGTGGGAAATTCTAAAGTAATAGTCACTTGGTATCCCACGGTCAAGCATTCCTTTTTTTTTTTTGCTAAAGTCCAGTAACTGTTTCTCAAAAATTCTATAATTCTCTTCTGCAGATTCTATGGCCTTGTGTCAGCGCTCCAGAGCCCTGCATTGTGATCCCTCCACTGGGCCTTACCACAGTCTTCACATTGCATCTTTTCTCACCACCTACACCAAACACTAACACCAAAGGATCTGCCTGATGATATGGCCCAAGAGGAAGGGCTGCTAGTACCAGAGCCCCGGCCTCCTGCAAAACGCTTTCCTGCTCTGAGCCCTCTCAAAGCTGGCAGCCTTCGTTCCATGTCATTCAGCATGTAGACTGGAGCTGTTTCTAAGTGTGGTATTGCTCCCAGAATCCAAGAGGCCTACCAGGTGCTCTGCTTTATTTTTTTCCTGTCTTTTTTTGGGGGGTGGGCCGGGGTCAGGGGGGAGTTATAGATCAGAGTTTATGAGATCCAGCCATTTGCCTTTTACTTTTTATATATTTATTTATTTTTGGCTGTGCTGGGTCATTGTTGTTGTCCACGCTTTCCTCTAGTTGCAGAGAATGGGGACTACTCCCCAGCTGCAGTAGACAGCTTTTCATTGTGGTGGCTTCCCTTGTTGCAGAGCTCAGGTTCTACGTGCACCAGCTCAGTAGGCAGCACATGGACTCAGTAGTTGCAGTTCCCAGGCTCTAGAGCACAGGCTCAGTAGGTGTGGCACACCAGCTTAATTGCTCTGCAGCACGTGGGATCTTCCCAGATCAGGGATGGAACTGGTGTCTCTCACCCTGGCAAGTGGATTCTTCACCACTGAACCACCAGGGAAGCCCTGCCTTTACATTGAAGGGGATGTCCCAGGCAGAGCATGGACTTGGTGTGAACACCACAGCAGATCTGAACTCACAGCAGCTGAAGGCTGTCTGCCATGTTCCCTCTGAGCTGCAGGTTCTCTGGGAGGGAGATCTGAGCTGTGTGCCCCCAAGGCCACCCCCTGGAGTGTTCCTCCTTCTGAGTAAGCTTTAAAAAGTGTTTGCCATATGAAAGTAATAAGTGAGATGTAAGCGATGACAAACATTCTAGAATGTGTTTAAGGCAAGGAAGAGGAATTGAAGCTTTATCTGGAATGCAGTCAGTATCTGAAGAATCCACCAGGTCTCTGAGGTGTACGTGCCAAGGTGGTATGTGGGCTTGGACTGCAGCACTTGGCAAGGATGTGGCATTCCCCAGTGGCACTCAGTCAGAGGGCTGCCTCTTCTATTATGGGCCATTGTTTCAAATCCCATCTCAGATCTCTTGGAACCATTCATTCCCCAATTATATTATACACCTCTTTCCTGTCTAATAATGGATTTTGTGTTTTTCTCTCCTTCAACGAGCAGTCACTTGGCAACTACTTACTCCTTAGTTGTGCTTTCAGCAACACTGTTCACCTCCCTTGTTAATAATTTTTTAAATTGCAGCGTAGTTGATGTATAATGCTGTGTTAGATTCTGGCGTACAGCAGAGTTATTCAGTTATACGTATATACATTCTTTCTCATATTCTTCTTCATTATAGGTTATTTTCAGATATTGAACATAGTTCCCTGTGCTTTATGGTAGGACCCTGTTGTTTATCTATTTTATGTATAGCAGTTTGTACCTGCCAATGCCAGACTCCTAATTTACCCCTCCCCCTTTGGGAGGTTTGTTTTCTATGTCTGTAAGCCTGGTTTCTGTTTTGTAAATAAGTTCATTAGTATCATATTTTGCCTGGAAAATCCCATGGACGGAGGAGCCTGGTGGGCTGCAGTCCATGGGGTCACGAAGAGTCAGACACAACTGAGCGACTTCACTTTCACTTTACACTTTCATGCATTGGAGAAGGAAATGGCAACCCACTCCAGTGTTCTTGCCTGGAGAATCCCAGAGATGGAGGAGCCTGGGGGCTGCCGTCTGTGGGGTCACACAGAGTCGGACACGACTGAAGTGACTTAGCAGCAGGAGCAGCAAGCCTGGTTTCTGTTCTGTAAATAAGTTCATTAGTATCATATTTTAGATACCACATACAAATGATATATTTGCCTTTTTATGTCTGATTTACTTCATTTAGTATGATAATCCCTAGGTCCATCCATGCTGCTGCAAATGGCATTATTTCATTGTCTTTTATGGCTGAGTATTAGTCCATTGTATATACGTAATGCATCTTTACCCATTCATCTGTTGATGGACATTTAGGTTGCTTCCATGTCTTGACTATTGTAAAAAGTGCTGCTATGAACATTGAGGTACATGTATCTTTTCAAATTAGGGTTTTGTTCAGATATATACCTAGGAGTGGGACTGGTGGATCATATAGTAACTCTATTTTTAGTTTTCTAAAGAAACTCCATTCTTTTCTCCATAGTGACTGCACCAATTTACATTCCCACCAACAGTGTATGAGGGCTTTTCTCCACACCCTCTCCAGCATTTTTATTGTTTGCGGACTTTTTAATGATGGCCATTCTGACCACTGTAAGGTGATACCTCATTGTGGTTTTGATTGCATTTCTCTAATAATTAGTGATGTGGGCATCTTTTCATGTGCCTAATAGTCATCTGTACGTCTTCCTTGAATAAATGTCTATTTAGATCTTCTGACCATTTTGATTGGGCTGTTCGGGTTTCTGTTATTGAGTTGTATGAACTATTTGTATATTTTGGAAAGTAAGCCCTTGTCGATTGCATTATTTGCAAATATTTTCTCCTCATCCATAGGTTGTCTTTTCATTTTGTTTATGGTTTCCTTTGTGTGAAAATGCTTTTAAGTTTGATTCAGTTCCATCTGTTTGTTTTTGCCTTTATTTCTATTGCTATGGAAGACTGACCTAAGAAAACATTGCTACAACTTAACGTCAGAGAATGTTTTGCCTATGTTCTAAGAGTTTTAGGGTGTCCTTCTTTTATATTTAAGTCTTTAAGCCATTTTGAGTTTATTTTTGTATACTGTGTAAGGAAGTGTTTCAACTTCACTGATTTACATGTGACTATCTAGCTTTTCCAACACCACTTGCTAAAGAGACTGTCTTTTCTCCACTATATACTCTTGCCTCCTTTGTCAAAGATTGACCTAGGTGTCTGGGTTTATTTCTGGGCTCTCTATTCTGTTCCACTGACCCAGATGTCTGTTTCTGTGCCAATTCCATGCCGCTTTGATTACTGTAGCTTTAAGGTATTGTCTGAAATCTGGGAGGGTTATGCCTCCAGCTTCCCTCTCCACCAAGGATTGCTTTTGGTCTTTTGTGATTTCATATAAAATTTATGATTATTTGTTCTGGTTCTGTGAAAAATACCATGGGTAATTTAATAGGGATCACATTAAATCTGTAGACTGCCTTGGGTAGTGTGGCCATTTTAACAATATTAATTCTTCAATCCAAGAGTATGGGAAAACTTTCCATTGCTTTAAATCACCTTCAGTTTCCTTCTCCAGGAGATCTTTCAGATCCAGGGATCGAACCCAGGTCTCCTGCATTGCAGGTAGATTCTTTACCATCTAAGCCACCAGGGAAGCCTGCTATCCATTTTAAGTCTCTCTTTAATTTTTCATTACCTTTTTCATTGTTAGACCTTTCCTGAACCCTCTGTGAGCCTTGTCATTGGACACATATGCTGTCTAAGTCCAGTGGACCTCTGCCCACTAGGAAAAACAGGCAGAGACCACAAGGGACAAATCATAGGAAAAACTGAAGAACTGCCCTTGAGACTTAAATAAGGCTCAGCTGATGTTTTTATATCAGAATAAGACTACTTCTAAATTAGACTCTTAGCCCCTAGGGCAGGATTGCCTAGTTGTATAAAATAAGCCAACAAGTATCCAGTAATTACACAAAATTTGGACACCATGAAGCTATGTTTTGGACACAAAAGATAGCCTAAGGAGACTAGAAAGGAATCAGAAGCAAAACACACAGGGAATGAGACAGCTGAAGTGGGAGGACAGGGGGTGGGAGAACAGAGATAAGCTAAGAGATGTGGGTTGTACAGAATCCGAGGGAGGTAAGTGTTCACCAGTATCAAATTCGCAGCTGCCACTCCTAGCAGAAGAATTGAAGAGGTGCCATCATAGCTGTCAACTGGGAGGTCCCTAAATGGCTCAGACAGAAAAGAATTCACCTGCAATGAGTTCAATCCCTGGGTTGGGAAGATCCCCTGTATAAAATAATGGCAACCTACTCCAGGATTTTTGCCTGGAGAATTCTATAGACAGAGGAGCCTGGTGGGTTATGGTCCATGGGGTCACAGAGTCAGACATGATTGAGTGACTCACTAATGGCTGAACAAGCTGCCCTAGACTGGTGGGCATAAAACCCACATCAACTGGTGTGAGGAGAGGTGGGGAGGAAAGACTTGAATGTAACCTACTCATTCAAGGAGGTGTGCAGTTTTGAGGACAGGAGTCGAGGTGAAAGCAGAACCGGTTAAGGGCTGTCTTAACATGGTAGACATACGAGTACCTCTGTTGGGTAGAAGGAAAGAAATTAAACTATATTCAAAAGAGAAGGAATTGACCCAAAACTTGGAGAGGAAAAAGGACATCTTCACCTCTGGGATGAGGTGGTGGTGAAAGGAAGAAAATGAGAACCAGTGGAAGGTTTAAGAGAGAAAGGTGTTCCCATGGGTTACCACTTTTTCTCTAGGAGGAAGAAGACAAATAGGAAAGAACTGGGGCTGAGAAGGGCTTGAAGACAGTAATGAGCTTCTAGAAGTTTCCTGGGAAGTGATCTGCCATGCAGTGTGGAGGGGTTGGTCTGAGGTTTACCACCCATGATTTGCAATGGCAACTGGTAAATGTTGTGATTATTCCCAGAAGGGGCTTCCTATCAGCAAGGGAGGAGAAACTGATTTAGGCTTGAGGACTGGGCAGGCGGATGAACCAGAAGGTCACTACGGAAAGGAAAATGCAGTGCAAAAGATGCAGTAGGGTTCTTCAGGCAGGACAGGGAAGGGCCAGGAAGGCATGAAGGGCATCAAAGGAGTGAAGACTTTACTAAGAGTCCATGCTTGTTCAGTGAATGGAAAAGACCAGCGAGCGTTTTCAACGAGTCAGATTGTCAAGTTCTAGGCTTCAGCACTGACCTATGTCTGAATCAGAGGACAACCCAGGCTGTGTGCAAGGGCTTTAAGATAAAGGCCATGATGCTGAAAAAGGCGATGGGTGGTGAGGCCAGGCTGAGGTAGCCTGGGACAATGGAAGTGACAGGAGGTGGGGGAATAGCAGATAAGCCACTGATCCTGGATGAACAAGGAGACTGATCTAGAGAAGATGGATTTTCTGAAATATACAGCACAGAGCAAATTTCTGGCTTCCTAAAGAGTGGGCTAACATGAATAGTACAAGTCTCAAAAGGAGGGGCTACTGAAAAACAGCTTTCAGAAAAAGACCTCACAGATTATAGTTGGCCCTCCTTATGCTATATGAAACTCAACACCCACAGATTCCACCAATCACAGATCAAAAATATTTGGGAAAAAAAAATTCCAGAAAGTTTCATGAAGTAAAGTTTCAATCTGCTACATGCTGACCGCTATTTATATAGAATTTGAATTATATTGGTGATTATAAGTAAATCTAGATAGGATTTAAAGAATATGGGAGGAGAGGCATAGGTTATATACAAATACGGTGCCATTTTATATATGGGACTTGAACACTGTGGATTTTGTTATTGAGAGGGGTGGTTCTGGAACCAATATTCCACAGATACTGAGGACAACTATATTTACTTATTGACTAATTTACTTTTAGTTCTTGACCTGTATTAACAACTGCCTACTGAACATCCCTAAGATATATTTCTGGATCATCTGTTCCGATATGAACCTATCTTCCCAACCTCTATAATTTACTCTTCTTCCACCATTTGTTTAATTCTAGATAGCAGCATCACTATTATCCAGGTAGCTGTTCTATAAAATAAAAAGGTCATCTTTACCACCCCTTACGGTCTCCACATATCTGCCTCCTCCCCCATTTGGAAGCTCTCACCCACACGCCAGTAAAGACTGGTAATAGAGTCAGACAGATTTAAATTCCAGCTCAACCATTTCTACCTCGACCGATCCCGGGCACAAAATTGTCCTTAAACTTTATTTTCTTCTGTCGTCATGTTAGTTGCTCAGTCGTGTCCGACTCTTTGCGATCCCATGGATTGTAACCTGCCAGGCTCCTCTCTTCATGGGACTCTGCAGGCAAGAATACTGGAGTGGGAAGCCATTCCCTTCTCCAGATTTTCTTCTGTAAAATGGTAATAATACTAGTACTAACCAATGGGTTATTATGAGATTTAAATTAATTAATGCATGTAAAGAATTTAGTACCTAATCTAGCATAATATAATTTCCTTCAAAATTTTAAAAATCATTAATTTTGTAATTTGCTTCCTCTTCTGACTTCATGTTGTCTACAAAGTTTCTGGCTACATTTCTTAACTTTTGCATTTACTGTGGGAAAATTTCTTAAATTTTCACAAATGCTTTATTATAAATATGCTAGTAATCCTCTATTTTGAGAAGGGCATGGCAACCCAGTCCACTATTCTTGCATGGAGAATCCCATGGACAGAGGAGTCTTGTGGGCTACAGTCCATTATGTCTCAAGAGTCAAGACACGACTTCCAGCAACTGAGCATGCATGCAGTCCTCTATTTTATTGAAGTATAGCAAAGAGATTCCATTATACATATATATATATATTCTTTTTCATATTCTTTTCCATTATGGTTTATCACAGGATCTTGAGTATAGGTCCCTGTGCTATACAGTAGGAACTTGTTTATCCATCCTATATATTACAGTAGTAATACTAGCTTCGACTTATAAATCAAGCAATTTTAATTCTATTTGCTCTCTTACATTTTCAATCAATAAACACACTTTAGGCAACATACACCTTCAGGTTAGCTTTCTGTCGTTTGTAGTTTTATTAAAAATTCTCAATAATTCTAATGTGTAAATAAAGGGAAATCACCAATGAAATTTTAAACACAGCCTCAGCTTGAAAAAAAAGATAAAATTCTAAGCCAAATATCCTCACCACCACATTGTTAGTAACATTCACACTCAAATGGCTTACTTTTTGTTATACGTTTTTTTAGAATGGAAACCTACTAGTGCTGGGTTTTGAACATGGAGGAAAAGCAAGTGCTAGCATGGCTGTTGGCCCCTGGGCTTTAGTGGCCTCCCCCACCCCACCTGTCAAACCAACATTCACATTCTCTTCTTACTAATCCCTTCTTAAAGCTAAATTCAACTCCCCCTTATCCAGGGCAAAGATTCAGAGTGAGAGGGAAAATGAGGACATTACTAACCCCAGCTAGTAAACTGCAGCATTATTCTACTGCTCCTATGAGCGGGGCCATCACTGTCAGCGCCTCTTCTTCTTCCTGGTTCTTGTTCCCTGTCTTCTCCAATCACCACCATTGAACGTGAACACTGACATTAATGAACACATCAGTGAGACTGGAGAAACATCCCACCAGGACAATAGCAGGCAAATGGAAGCATGGCTTGAGTGGTTACTTTGCCAAAAACTGCTCAGTGAGCTACCAAAAATTAGATACTAATTTTCACCCATGAAGAGAGTCAGTGGCAGAGTCGAGTTAGGACTGATTAGTTGAAATTTAATAGCAGACATCTGGTGCTGGAGTCTTCCTTTTAATGAAGGGTCTTTCCAAGGAAGACATCTATTAGGGATAGCAAGAGGAAGAGATTAAGGGCTAAATGGACATATCTTTTGTCATCCTCAAATCTCCATATTCTCCCAGGATGCGTCCATACCACCACCCTTTGTCCATCTACCATAGATGGACTTCACTCACGTCTTATTAGCCAGAAACTCACTCTGTGCTGTATATTTCAGAAAGTTCATCATCTGCCTGAGAGCTAATTAGGAAGAGTAGGTGGCACAGTGGTAAAGAATCTGCCTGCCAATGCCAGACATGGAAGAGATGCGGGTTCGATCCCTGGGTCAGAAAGATCCCCTGGAGAAGGAAAGGGCAACCCACTCCAGTATTCTTGCTGGGAAATCCCATCGACAGAGGAGCCTTATGGGCTATAGTCCATGGGGTCGCAAAAAGTCGGACACAACTGAGTGCACACATGCAAACACACACACAGTATTAAATGATTCTACCCTGCTTGCAAACAAAAGTGTAAACCTCAAATATTCATGTATGTAGATCCTAACACACGAGTGGGTAAAAAATCAAAAAAGGAAAGAAACAAAGGTTGCTCTACAAAGAGAGCCAGTTCAAAAATGAGGGGGAAAAAAAGTATATTGACCTGAGCAATAACAGTTTCTCATATCAAACAGAACCCCAAAATAGATGGAAATGTCTACAGTAGCTCCTGATCCTGGTGTGCCCTGTAACAGAAAAATGGAATTATGGTTCAGCTGCGAAATCCTGGGCCCTCATTTTCCCAGTGGCCTAAATCAATCCCCAGTCCGGGGACAAGATGCTGAGCAAGGTGCGTAATTATTTCAGGCCACTAGGGTAAGCACTATTCCTGGCAACTCTGTAGGCAGCGCCATGGATGAGGGTTTCTAATCCTCTTTGGTGATTTGGTTCTGTGTAAACTGAGATTTTTCTTTCACTATTTCAGCCAGATAAGCAGGAAAGGCCAGCTCCAGTCCTGAGCTAGAGCCAATCAAGGTCAGTTTCAGTTCCTTTTCTGTGCGGTTTAGATTCCTTTTTTCCTTGCTGCCTGCTCTGACACCTGTCCTTATATTTTTATCTGATTATCAGAACCTAGTGAGAGAACCCTTGGCAGCTTCTGGTGCTTACTCTGTCATGCAAAAGCCTCTAAGTCTAAGGGAGACCATAAATACTGTCCTTGAAAGGCCAACCTAAGACCCTGGCTACGCTGAACTGAACTGATGCACCACAGAGAGACATCTCCCATGGGGATTTTAAGGGTGAGGTTGAAACCAGTGCCTGCTTTTACCCAGAGGCAATACAGACGTTTCAACTCGCCTATTAACAAATCTCTCATGTTTGGCTTGACACTGCCCTCACAATAAATTCAGTTATTACTTAGAGAGAAAGTGAAAGGTAAATCTTGACATTCCCATTTGGATGATGATGAAATAGAGGTTTAAAAGAGTTGTGTACAGTGAATTCAACCAAGCAGTGTTGTAGCTGGAAAGTAGACCAGCTGACACCTGTCCCCGGTTTTGTAGGTCACAGACTTTGTAAGTTTAGAGCAGTGTTTTACTTACCATGTTCCTCCTTGAAAGCGTCTATTTACTTTCTTAAATTGTGGGTGCCAGTGGAGAGGAACCAGGTGTACATTCCAGACACTTAGACAACATACACAGGCTGAGCTGTCTGCCTGTTGAGTACACAGCTCCGGGTTGAAGAATTTCTAGGGTTGTTAGAAGAATACAGAAGACTTCAGAGGGAGCAGGCTCTGAGGTGGACGCGAATACCTAAATCCCTACAAAGAGAGATTAAAGACATCCTCTTTATTATTAGAAACCAAAAAACCGAGCCCATGTATTTTGTGCTTTTTCAAACTACACTGCCCTCCCCCCGATCTTCATTAAAGAAATGCAAACACATGTGCTTCAAGACGGGTAGGTGTAAAAGAACATTCTGCACAATTATATCTAGGCTGTCGCAGACTTCTTTCACATGCAACCATCTATCCGGGGGATGTTAATTCACGGTGACAGCTGAGCATGACAAACGCCACGATACACAAGTTGGAATGCCGGAAAACAGGCAACTACGAAAAGCCCTTGCAGACAAACGCGCCTCGGAGTTTTCTCCCTCCACTCACACGTGGCCGCACTTCTAGGCGCTCCAGCACGGTGATAAACCCCACACACACACACACACACACACACACACACACACCGGAGCCTCCGCCGCCCTCCACGCCCGCGCCTCGGTCTCCAGGCAGGCGGGCACTCGCGCGCGCCCCTGGGCACACTCGCCGCCCACCCGCATCCCGCTACGCCGCACGGCCGCGCCGGGCGGTCCCCACGTCCCCCTTCCCGCCCGCCGGGGAAGCGGTGGCTCCCGGGCTGGGGGCAGGGCCGGGGGCGGGGGGGAGCTGGCAAGGGAGGGGAGCGCCGCGGGGCCGGGCCTCGGCGCCTGGGGAGGGGAAGAGGGGCGGGCACGGGGCGGCGCCCGGCTCACGTGGGCGGGCAGGAGCAGCTGAAGGTCCGCTCCGGAGCCCGGGCTGTCCTCTCGCGCGCGGCGCTGGCCCCGGGCGGCGGCGGCAGCGGCGAAGGAGGAGGAGGAGGAGTTGGAGGAGGAAGGCGGCGGTGGCGGCGACGAAAGAAGAGGGGAGGACGGGGGCGGCGTCGGACTGGAGCCGAGCGGCGGCACGAGCTGCCCGGGGCGCTGTCGTGAGCTCGCCCGCCGGGCCCCCACCCCCGAGCTACACCCTGCCGTGCCCAGCTCTGCCCGCGTCCGTGCCCCCGCGGGGAGCGCGCCGGGGCTGCCCCCCGAATGACGGGCGGAAGGTTCGACTTCGACGATGGCGGCACTTACTGCGGCGGCTGGGAGGAGGGCAAGGCGCACGGGCATGGCATCTGCACGGGGCCCAAGGGCCAGGGCGAGTACTCAGGCTCCTGGTCTCATGGCTTCGAGGTGGTCGGAGGCTACACCTGGCCCAGCGGAAACACCTACCAGGGCTACTGGGCGCAGGGCAAGCGGCACGGGCTGGGGGTGGAGACGAAGGGCAAGTGGATGTACCGGGGGGAGTGGTCACATGGCTTCAAGGGGCGCTACGGGGTCCGGCAGAGCCTGTGCACCCCCGCCCGCTACGAGGGGACCTGGAGTAACGGGCTGCAGGACGGGTACGGCGTGGAGACCTACGGGGACGGAGGTGAGCTGCGTCGCTGGCGGCTCGGCTGCCCCGCGAGCTGGGCGCTGGGGGAGGGCTTTGCCCCTGACTGCGGGGCCGCGGGGAGGACGCGAGGCGCACGTGTCCGGAAACCCGCCAAAACACCTGGGGGAGCCTCCTACCCTCCTCCCGCGGCCACTCTCCCTGGGAGGGGGCGTTAGGACGCGGCGGGTGCGCTGGGGGTTGGATCTGACCCGGTTCTGGGGGCGGGCGGTGTGTCCACACCCGGGGGAACAAGGCGTGAAGACACCTGGCCGGCGCCAGCGCCGCGCTGCCCCCGGGAGGGAGCGCGCCCGAGAGGGCTGGACTGGGAAGAGGACGCTGTCACTTGAGCCCGTCACATTACGTTCCTGATCCCTCCCTCTCCCGGCCGGGTTTGAAATCGCCACTCCCGTGGAGTGAGAGCGAGCGCGCTGGGCTTGGAGGCTGGCGGTCGCGGCGCACAGCTCCCGGGATTGGTTTCACGTGGAGTCGTATTTCGCCTCTGGTCCTCTAGTGGCCTAAAGATAGAAGCCAGAACCCCAGAACTGGGATGTTGGGGAATTGTTCCTTATCGGAGCTGCATTTGGAAAGTAATCGTAGTTATGGGAGTGGAGAGGCCACCTGATGCAGGTGGGGTTCAAAGAATGCGGGGTTTTCTTTCTGGTATTCCTTCGCTTTCTTAAAGTATCGGTTTTCTATCAAAAGAAGGTAATCATTGTTGATCTGGAGATATCTGGAAAAATTACTAGGAAAACATTTTAGAAACGAACAGTGAAGTCTATGTTTTAAAAAATACAATTGAAAGGTGTATTCCTATAATAGCTAAATTAACAGCTACTTCACTCCTGAGAATAGCAGTAGGGAATCGCCGGTTTGCCCTAAGGTATGTGATGGAAAACCGTACGCTGGCTGTGAGCAAAATTCACCTAATTTTAATATTTACTAATATTTGCAAAAGAAATTTTGTATACAATAGGGGAGAGCCCCCCCCCTACACTTTTTTCCCCAACCAGGAAAAGTATATATTATTGATACAGGTGTCAAAACCTGATGAATTTGCTTGTGTAATAAACTGAGAAGGGCAAATGGCTTATGCTTTGGCAAAACACATTTTCTGATAATAATCATAATTGAAAAGGGTTGTCACATTTCGGAATTCTGCAGCTCAGAGTTGTAGGATATTAAAGGGGTCCAATTAAAAGTTTGTCCAGCCCAGTGCAACCCCAGTCAGGCAACTGCTTATATAAAAGCTTAAACAATTTGTACACTTCACTTACTCAGAACACTTGGGCCATGTTTCAAATACAAACCGGCAGCATGGTAGGATTGGCTAAAAAGGACATCTTTTCGTCCTACAGTATAAATAAAGGATATAGTTCTCATGGATTAAAAGTGGAGGGGGGGGGGACTGTCTCTAATAATTGTGTATGGGCTGTATGAGTTTCAAGTTCCACAGTAGTTAAATTAGGGCCCTTAAATGTTCTCAATGGGCACAGAGCACCTTAGTTGACACCCGTATAAATGTGTTAGCTTGTGACTGGATTTTATCAGAGGCCCTGGTCTACAATATAACTAAATTCCATGCTCAAAAGTGGAATGCAAATCTTATCTTTCAAACGTGTGCATTAGTTTACAACCTTTCAAGAAGGTGGTGGATAGTTCTTTTACTTCAGTATTTGGAAGGCTAAAAATAAATGAGTCTTCTTTTAAAGTTACTACTCATTAAACAAAATCTCTTGATTTAGGGTATTCATTATACCTAGCAATAAATATATATATAGCACAGTAGAGGTCTTCTGTTTATGTGTTGCAGAAGCTCGAATAAGTGTCTAGGGTGACTATGGATAATTGGCCTCCTGTTTTAAAACTAACTTTTAAAAGAATTTTTTAAAAACCTCAAAATTTGGTATTACCACAGGACTGCGGTTTTCTTTTTCTACCAAAACAAACAAATATGCGACCAATTAGGAAAGGGGGGAACTCCTAAAAATCATTATTGAATTCTTACTGTTACTTTCTTTCATATGTCAATCAGTTAATTAGAAAGTCCTGAATCATAAAATGGGATTCTAAGTGGAAGTGTATTGCTATAACTTATTTCCTGCAAAGATTTTGGCCACAATAAGACAGATCACTTCCACAAGCTTTACTTCTTGCCTCTGCACCACCACAAGTCCATCCCTAGCAGCCTCTGTCAGACTTAAGAAAATCTGATTGCATGTATTTTGTGGTGACGTTTAACTCAGGAGGAAGGAAGTTGTAATTCCATTGACAACTATCACTTGGTTTATTTTACTAGTGATCTGAGTATGAAGTGTTGCTGAAATAGAACCCCCTGAACATTAAGGAAGAATAGTTAGTACAGTGTTCCCAAAATCCAAGTCTAGGTGCCCAGAATATTCGCTAAAAATTCAGATCCTGCTGTGGTTCGTATTTTCACCTGTCATGAAACTATTAGAATATATCTAGAAAGACACATTGTTGTGTTAATTATATGCATTCCTGTCCATGCACATTTTCATTCATAGCATGTAGATTTAAATTTGGCACATTAAATCTAAATTTGACTGGAATTCTCTCTGAATTGGAAGTCTTCCACTACAAACTTATTTAGTGAAAATGGCTGTATTTAGAAAATCAGCTCCCAGATGAAAAGTCATAGATCATCCGTAAAAATATTTTTTAAACTTATGAACTATGCATCCATGTGTAAGAAAGTGAGAGGAACTAATTAGAACTTTGAGCAGCAGGGAGCAGGTGGAACCCACCTGCTTCGTAAGGAAAAAGAGGCCCTTTTCCCCCACTTAAGTTCACTGACTAAACTAAACCTACTTTAAATTTCAGATGAATCACTAACACTTTGACTGTAAATTAGTTTCTAGCAATTCTATGGAGGAATTCTTCCATGTACTGTTTCTCAACAGGGTAAGATGGGAATATAGGCAATCCCATTGTTCTGCCTTCTCTGCTACTACAGTCAAGCAACAACCTAAACTTTCTAGTTATCGCTGTTGCCTTAAACCACTTAGATTTTCAAGCAATGTGTCTTTGGAAATTCTAAATACTAGTCTTATTTTGGAGACAGCAGATTAAGGAAACTAGTAGTTAATTTCCGCTTAGTGTTAAACATTTCCTAAGATAGTGTGGTTGTGTTTTAAAAGTGTAAGTACTTCTTGATATCAAACAGTATGTTTGGAAGTTGTTCTAGCAAAATTAACTTGTAGAAAAGTTAGAGGAGAATGATTATAGTGTTCCTTGTTTATTTAAACAAAATATTTTAAAATAAGGTGGTTTGTGTTAGTGCATGTAAGTCAGGTTGTATAACTTTTAGAACTTGAATTTTTATCTAGGCAAAGGGAAAATCAGTTGCAATTTTCTAATAATTTCAGTTTCCTTCTGGGTTACAGTGGTGGTGTTTGGAGATGGCTAATACTGAGTAGAAAGCTTCTTCATCTGAAATGTTGTATTTGAGTGTCTTATCCTCTGGGGTTTATCCTTTTGGGAAAGTCATGGCCCACCCACCTCCTCAAAAGTTCTAAGATGTCAGGTTAAGATGTTAAGACCTACCCAGAGTAGGACATTCACAGTACCAGACCCCCTTTGTATTGGATTGGCCAAAAAGTTTGTTTGGGCTTTTTGTCAGATATATAGGGGAAGAACCCGAATGAACTTTTTGACCAACCCAATATGTCATTGTCACCCTGCTACTGTCTATTTATATACCAAAAATATGTCAGAACGAACAGAGGGAGATGGTAGTCTTGCAATTAGTCAAAACTTTTGACTTGGGAGCCACTATGGCTTTAACTTTTAAGTGCATGAAATAATCAGTAAGCAGCACTTCTAAGTATTTTAAAAGTAAATGTATGCCATGCAATGGAACTTTTTTCATGGCAATCTGAAATGAAAAGTATACTGCAAAGTAACTCTATATAACCAAAAACTGAAAGAAGTCAAGACAGTTATGATTTACTTTCTATAATATTTGTGAGTTAGGAAGAATACAGTAGTAATTATGTCTTAAAATTTCCATGTAACTTCTTTGGAGGGCTAGTTTAATATAAAATTTGCCTTTAATTAAAAGGAAATGGACTCAATTTAGAAAATTCTAAGTTCCTAATCTTAACATCCAGTTCCTCCTAAAATGATTTAGGAAGTTGCTCCAGGTTAATTTTTAAATGTCTTTGCTAATTTACTTAATAGAAAAACTTCTGAAAACAAATGCTTTAAATTAGAGATTATCCTATTCCTGAGAAGGCATAATATTCATTGAAAAAATGATCTGGTGATGACAAAGTTTTAATGTACACTGTCAAACACACCTTTCTTCTGAGATGAATTCCATAATGTTAAGAATGGAAGTTTCCCTCTGACCTTATCTTAGTTTTCCCAAAGGTAAATAAATAGTGCATGCTTTTTAGCCACCACAGCTGTTTGTTATAAAGTCATCAAACATCTACATACCACAGGACACACAGCTAGGAGTGTGGACATTTTGTGTTCTCCTATGAAGTAATGCCTGGCCTCAGAATGTTTCTGGTTTATGATGTGGTTCATAGAACAGTGGCAGAAGCTAGGGAAACCATGAGGAGAATGGCCAGAAGAAAGCAGAAATTTAGCAAATATGGGACAGATCTTGACCTTTTCACTTGGAAGTACAAAATGTTAAAACAAATTGCCCGTTTTTTCATAATGGTTCACTCTATTCAGAATATATATTCTGTTTGTCAAATCCGTCTCAGCTTAAAAAGGTTCACCCAAAACTAAATAATAATCCTGAATATTAAATAGTTTTCCCTGCCCTAAAAGAACATGATGAATGTGGTAGAAAGAAAATGTAAGAAAACTTGTTTGACAACTCATGTTCCAATCATTCAGATCACTAATAATTTTAGGTCTTTGAGCTTGTTGGAATGTCAAACTGCCAGACCTGAAGTCTTTCATTTTTCAGTTAGATTAGTAAAAATACAGCTCACAAATAGAGCTCATTTCTTCGTCTGCTATTGCACTGCCTTCCTCAGAGGGGGTTTTGATGTGTTAATTTAAGGGGAGAAAAGTTTTCTAATGATCACTCTCTTGTATTAGAAGTCAGTGCTTTGTAAAATGTTTTCAGTGAAAAGCAAAACAAACACATACCTATCGGAAAAACCTATGTAGATTTAGATTAGAGATTATCCTATTCGTGAGAAGGCATAATATTCATTGAAAAAATGGTGTCAACAAAGTTTTAATGGGCACTGTCAGGCACACCTTTGCTCTGAGATGAATTTCATAGGGTTAAGAGTGGAAATTTTCCTCTGGCTTCCTCTCAATTTTACCAAAGGTAAGCAGCACACTCGTTTGGGGGATACATCCCCAAAGCTGATATACAATTACAGAAACGGCCTAGACACAACACTTCAGGGTGGGGATTCACAAAGGGAATTTCCGAAGCATGGCTTAGAGTTGACTAGGCAGTGTGTGGGTTGGGCCTTGAGTCCCCGGGCCCGCGCAGGGCTCTCCATGTGCACACCCACGCCCCCATCGGCCTATCTGCGGCCCCGGACTCACGCTGTGCTCTCTTGCGCTCTCTCGAAGGTACCTACCAGGGCCAGTGGGCCGGCGGCATGCGGCACGGCTACGGCGTGCGCCAGAGCGTGCCCTACGGCATGGCCACGGTGATCCGCTCGCCGCTGCGCACGTCGCTGGCCTCGCTGCGCAGCGAGCAGAGCAACGGCAGCGTGCTCCACGACGCCGCGGCCGCCGCCGACAGCCCGGCCGGCACCCGCGGCGGCTTCGTGCTCAACTTTCACGCCGACGCCGAGCTCTCGGGCAAGAAGAAGGGCGGCCTCTTCCGCCGGGGCTCCCTCCTGGGAAGCATGAAACTGCGCAAGTCCGAGTCCAAGTCGTCCATCTCCAGCAAGCGCAGCTCGGTCCGCAGCGACGCAGCCATGAGCCGGATCAGCTCCAGCGACGCCAACTCCACCATCAGCTTTGGCGACGTCGACTGTGACTTCTGCCCCGTGGAAGACCACGTGGACGCCACCACCACGGAGATCTACATGGGTGAGTGGAAGAACGACAAGCGCACCGGCTTCGGCATCAGCGAGCGCTCCAACGGTATGAAGTACGAAGGCGAGTGGGCAAATAACAAGAGGCACGGCTACGGCTGCACTGTCTTTCCCGATGGCTCCAAGGAAGAGGGAAAATACAAAAATAATATCCTGGTCCGTGGAATAAGGAAGCAGCTGATACCAATAAGAAATACAAAAACTAGGGAGAAGGTGGACAGAGCGATCGAAGGCGCACAACGGGCAGCCGCCATGGCAAGAACCAAAGTGGAAATAGCAAACTCCAGGTATGTAAACGCCGGAGGGTGGTACTGCCCGGGTCTTTGGAAACGGTAGAACATCAGATAATCTGTGTGTGTCAGTCCTTTGGCGGCGTAGGGTTCCAGAACCAGAAGTGAAAAAGGATTCAGCCGGATAGAATGAGGCAGACATGTACCTGAAACTCTTCTGAAAGTCTCCATCCTGAAAAAGTGTTGAAGGCGCATTGCGGTCCCCTTCCTCTTAAAATTACTTCCTTAATACTAAACGTGATGGAGTTCACTCAGTGCCTGTGTACATTTCCCAGAGTCCAGAAAGTTAACCTTTTTTAAAAAAGACAAAACAAAAAAAGTACCACTGAAATACTTCCAGAGAGAACATAGTACATCCTGTACTGGGAAGAAAATATCCATCCACATGGAAACCTAGCCAGTGTAGGTGAACCTTTTTATTCTAATATTAAAGTTGCAGGTGTGTACAACTCCTCCCTAGAAAATTATCCTCATTTATAACATTCACATTCTGTTTATTGATGCCTTCTAGGTGAAATTGGTTTTGAGCAAATGATCAAGGTCTAAATAAGGCAGAAATGGAGAGTTATATGACAAAATCCGTCAAGCATTCTTTGAACAACAGAACTCACCTGTATGGGAAAGGCAGAGGGATTGGGGCTAAGCAGAATCCCCCCATTCTAGGCAAGAAAGATTAGATCACTGGTGTATTAAAAGAAGGGGGGTGGGGAGAGCCTGACACGGACAGATGGGACTGTCAGTGTGCCAAGTTTGAAAGAAAGAGCAGTAGAGAAGGGCTGGAGTGAGTAGGAGAAAGCAGTGAATAATAGATTGAGAAGTGGGGTGTATGTGGGCACAGAAGGTCCATGCACCTAAAGTTTTACCATTAATAGCTGGATTCAAGCATTCCCCCAGGAGGATGGAGAAATTGATTGGGAATAGAAAATGTTATTAGGGATGAATGTCATATGTTAGACAAAAATGAAAAAGGGCTGGTTATACATGGAAAACTTTATTCTTAGGCTTATTTAAGCAAATACTGACAGGCCCCAGTTCTGTGTGATTTGAGATATACGTTTAGCACAGAATATTGAAAATCCTTTTCTTACTTTAGTAATATTCTCCCACTGAAGTAAACCTCCTTATGAAACCAAAGACTTGTAGCAGGTCTTCAAACTTTAATTCTTAACATTAAATTAATAAGCCCTGCCTTTTCTTTGGTGGAATCATGTGTAATTTTTGATGTTCAGACTTTTAATATACAAAAATGGCCGTTTCATATTGTGCAACTTAATATTTCCAGACGTCTGAAATTTCTTTTTAAAAAATGCTCCTGTTTTATGGCTACTGTTTACTTTTATGTGTCTGACACACTGGAAACTGGAAGCCGTCTTGTGTTTTGCAGTATTTTTAGATATAAAAGTACTCAAGATTTACATCTCTATCCCAAACTGACCCTGTTTTAAAGTTAATATTGCCTGTTAATAGGCACAGACTTTGAGGAAGGGTCTTTCCTGTCTTCTCTGCTGAGCATCATTTATTTTAGATGATGGTTTTCTGTGATCACCGAGCATTGCATTGACTTGTTTTTCACTTTGCTTGTAGATAGGGTACTTGGCACATGTAACCCTGCTAGCCTTCGTGGCCCTCAGCTAACTTTTAGAGCTAGTGAGATACTCTTTGTTAGTTCTTAGCCTCTAATTTGAAATGCACTCTTGGCTTCTTCCCTGTTATTGTCACCTAGTGATATACAAGAGGTAATTCAATCTTGGCAGGTGAAAAATGAACCTATGAGGGACATTCTAGCAAATGACTTTCTTATGCTTACTTTAATTATTGACTTTTATGATTAGTTTAAATTGGAGGAACCTACATAATGAAAGGCTGTGATGCAAAGATCTCTGATTATAACAGTTTCATAAAACTCTTATCCAAGTCCTAGCTAGCCACAATCTCTCTGTCGAAAGTCTTTGGGGGAGGAGGGTGTTAAATAGTCTGCGAGTATTCTGTTGTAATAGTTTATAATCAACAAACATCTTAAGACCTTGTACTAACTAGCTAGTTAACTTAGCTAGTTAACTACTTCTTAAGATTTCACTTGGCTTTTTAAAAAATGCTCAGTTCATTTTGCTAAGTGACATAAGTCCATCACAGAACAAATATATTGCATAATTCTACTTATAGAAAGGATCTGTAATGGTCCAGCACGTAGAAGCAATGAAATGGTGGTTGCCAGGGGCTGAAGGAGCATTTGCAAGGTGCTGTTCCAAGGTATAAAGTTTCATGTTAAACAGAAATAAGTCCTAGAGCTTTATACCGCATTGTGCCTGGAGATAATACTGTAAAAAATAAGTGAAAGTGTTAGTCACTAAGTTGTGCCCAACTCTTTGTGACCCCATGGACTGTAGCCCACCAGGCTCCTCTGTCCATGGAATTCTCCAGGCAAGAATACTGGAGTGGGTAACCATTCCCTTCTCCAGCAGATCTTCCCAACCCAGTGATTGAATCCGGGTCTCCTGCATTGCAGGGAGATTGTTTACAGTCTAAGTATTGGGCGCTTAATGTTTAATAGGGTAGATTTCATGTTAAGTATTCTTACTACAATAAAAAAAATACTATTTCAATGACACAATAGGCAAAAAAAAAAAAAAGTTTACTACCCTGTTAACCTTTTATATTTTACTTTGACTGTTTTTAGTCTCTTTCCAGATTCTGCTTTAATGACTTCTCCAGATACAGAGACTTGCAACTTGCTCAGTCCTTCCTGGCCCCTCTAGCAGTTGTTATTTACTTAATGTGTTTTTGTCTTTAAAAAATAATCAAAGGTTTAAGAACATAAAGACACACTTCCCCTTTCCCTGCCCCTTTTTCTGCCCCAATGATGGCAGAATAAGAACTAGAAAGTAAGACTCCTGGCAGCGGCCACTGTTGAAAATCACTGGTTCACCATTAGCAGCAAAGGGAGATGATGTATTAATAGTTACTGACCACTTCAGGTTGCCTGACTGGTAGTGTTAATTACTGTTGTATTGCTATTATTTCTTGTGCTATAGAGATTGTTGCTTGTTTCTGAAATCCCAAGGAAATGGGTCCACCTTTGTACATCACCTTATTTTAGCTTGAAGCAAAACCTTTGAGGGAAAACAATTGTACTCCCCAACAATGGCAGCTCAGGAAAATCAGGAGACATGGTACCAACCAACTTCAGCGCAAAGATTCAGGAAAGCATGGTAAATCTCTGGATCTTTACTTCTTAGAGTAGGCAGTGGTGCATCATCCTAGGAAACACAAGAAGCTTATTTCTGAAGTCTTATTATGGAGCCCTGTTTATTTCTTCTAGATCAGGGAATATGAGGATCACCTAAGAGGTAGTAGGTGATAGAAATGATGCAACAGTCTGTAGATACTGAGTTGCCTTGCAGGTTAGCATTTAGAGTTAGAACTTTAAGGGATGCTAATAATTCGCTGGCTCCTGTAACTTTTCTGTTCTAATTCCATGTTTATAAGATGTAACAGAATGTTTTGCTCCCCTCTTGTCTTGGTCCTGAGGGTAAAAATCATCACATGGAATTAAGATAGTGTCTCAACCTTGATTTTAAAGAAACGTTCAGGAGGAAGGGGAGCAGCCCTGTACATCTCAAGCTCCTCATTTCTGGAGGCAGAGACTGAGGCACTACTTGGGATCACCTCACTCTCCCTGTCATATCATTTACTTTTCTCATTTGGTCATTTTTTTACTCCACTAACTCTTGACTTCAGTAATTCCTTAAGAGAGACGTTCAAATGACTGTTACTCAAGAAAAATATTTTAAGGAAGAATTTTAACATGAGGCATTTGGTTGAAAGACAGCAAATAAGTGACCCTTGGAGAGCCACACTTCTGTGGAAACGAACAGATAATTTAGGAAGGGGGAGAATCCCGGGAACGGGGGAGCCTGGTGGGCTGCCGTCTATGGGGTCGCACAGAGTCAGACACGATTGAAGTGACTTAGAAGCAGCAGCAGCAGCATAGACAAAAAAAAAAAAAACAGCTTTGTAGCATCTGGAACTTAGAGGAAGTTGTTGTTGTCATTTAGTCACTAAGTTTTGTCGACTCTTTTGTGACCCCATGGACTGTAGCCTGTCAGGCTCCTCTGTCCATGGGATTTCCCAGGCAGGAATACTGGAGTGAGTTGCCATTTCATGCTCTGGGGGATTTACCGACCCTGGGATCAAACCCGCGTCTCCTGCATTGGCAGGTGGATTCTTTACCACTGAGCCATCAGGGAAGCCCCTTACAGTAGCTATCTGCTATAAGGGTGGAAGAGCCGCGATGAAAAGGCCTAAAGCAATTGAGAACCATAGGTGTTTATGTAATCTGATTGTGGCAGATCAGAAGAAAGAAAACTAAGGGAGGATGGAGCTGAATGGGAGTGTCCCTAACCCACTGACTCTGTGGCCAGTCTCACTGCAGCTAGTTGGGTGGTGGGCTGGGAGGCCCCCAGGACCGCTCTGAAGTGTCACTGATGGGACAATCCAGTTAGTGGGGTGGGACCATCTGCTCTCAACCTCTCCCCAACCATCACTGCCACTTCCGGTGGTAATGGCGGCACCTTGACCATGTCCCCTGCCCAGTCTTTCTGTGCTTGTCACAGGAGTCACTCTGGGGGGTGTGTGGAAGCAGCCAGATAGCACACGGACGACCTCAGGATCAAGGGGTCTGTTGAGCCTGCTGTGTCCATTTGCAGAACCAGAGATTAGAGTCCCTACTTGCCAGTTTTGAACTTCCATATTAAAATGACATAGTATTTTTGTTTTAATCCTATAGGAAAATCTGTTTCCCATACTTCGCTTTTAGAAAAAAGATACCTTACAATTTCATGCCATTCTCTCTTTCCTCATTGCCCAGGATGACTCAGCTACAACAGTTTTCCTTCAGGAAAGTCTTCGCTTATCCCTCCCCATGCCTGGCACCCCTGCCCAGCTCCCCTGGCCAGCCGCTCGGCGTGCTCCCCACTCTGGTTTAGACCTAAAACCTCCTCTTCACAGAGGGTCTCCCTGTTCCCGCCCCCTCCCACCCCACTGCATCCCCCACAGACCAGACTCTATCCCCGCTCCGCACCTGCAATCAGTCTGCATTGTCATTGTGTTTCAGTATATTTGTGTTGTATTTTTCTCCCAACTGGACTGGAGAGCCAGGCCCTGAGGGAGGCTGGGCGCAGATCTGTAATTCCCAGCAGCTAGTTTAGATCACTGAAGTGACTTAGCAGCAGCAGTTTAGATCAGGGCACTTTTATAAGAGCTCTAGTAAATATTTGATGAATGAGTGAATTAAATCCTCACTGCTTTGGGTTTGAACGTTGCCAGTGCTTCTAATTCCGTTTTGCCGGACGTTTTGAAACCGCTGTTCTCAGGCAGGAAACCTGCTTCTCACAATTCATCATCGTATAATCTGGCAATAAAGGAAGTGCAAAAAATGCAAAGGTGTGTGTTACAGCTGCCCTTTCCCCTAATTAGGTCAACATCATTAAAGTGTCAAAACTAAAGCATAGCCAGGGAATACGAGCTCCTGGTTAACCTTAACTGTTAACTCCTTTTTTCATTGGTATGAGCTGGTCAGGAATACCTTTGAGCACTTACCTAAACAGATGAGAAATTTCCAGAAAGTTAGCTTTTACTAACTGCAATAATGTTGGCTCATCCTTCATAGTTGACATCGCCAAAACTTGTGATAGGGCAGAACATAAGAGCTTATTATTGTCTTTTAGAAATCTAAGTTTGCTAAACATTCAGCTGTTTCCTTTTGAAAGTTTTTCTTGTCCAGTGATTTTGGAGTCATTTTTCGTATTCATTTGAATAAGTGAATACGAAATCAATGGAACAGTCTCTCACAAGATTACTCGACTGGATTCACACTTCGCTTATTAGTAATTAAAACCCAAAGTCAGCCATGAGTCAGTGTGTGTTATGGATCCAGATTAAACTTATCTCCACCAATTATAGGGAAAAGCTCAATTTCTGCCAAGTGATTGTGAAGGGCAAGGAATTTGAGATTCTTAAATTCTGTTGGATAAGAGGATTCTCTTTCTCTTTTGCAAATTGATACTATTATAGTTTATCTTCTGTATTTATGTATTTTCAGTAATACTGGTGGCCATATCATATCTTTAAAAACAGTTTTAGGTTACCTTTTCCATGAGTTGTTTTGTTTCTTCTACAGGGGCTCTGGTTAATTTTCCACTATTAGCAAAAAGTGATTTTTTTCATAGGAAGCTGAATTTCTTATAATGCCTCATAAGTCATTTTAATGAAAAGTATGTTAAAAAAGTAATCTGTGGGGAAGTCACCTAAAATATGGGAATTTACAACAGGGGAGAGAGTTGGCATTTTCTTTAGTTGTGTCTCTTGTGTTCTTCCATATCTGCTTTTGCTGTCTGTCACGCTTCGTCCACCTGCTCTCACCAGCCCCCTGCAAGCAAATTTCAGAGGCTTGATTAAAACACTCAGGCCCTGGGGTGCAGAAAAATTACCACGAGTGGGGATTGATGCTTGACTTTTTCTGTATGGGAGGGTCATTTTAAGGGTCAAATGAAAGAATGGGTGTCATGGGACTTTAACCTGTACATCACTATGTTTAGTTAACATTTTAGAAAGTGTGTTGCCCTTTCGGGTGCCATTCCCAAAAGGGAAGGTTGATAGGAGACTGAGAAGCCAGACTAAGAAGGAGGAAGGGAAGGAAGGCTTGGGAAGCAGAAATAGGGCTAAGCAAAAGGGAAGGAATTAAGTTTACCAAGCTTGACCACCTGTGTGCAGACGTTTGCATGTGTGTGTGTGTCTGTCTGTCTCCACACCCCCACCCCTTTCCCAGAAGCCTCAGTCGATTTGGAGTCAGCATACCGTCAACAGGAGATTAGACTTTTTGAGACCAAAGAGAAGATGAACAGAGAAATGGCACATGTGTTTCTCTGAAGCCAGGCTAGACCGGGGTCCTGTCCGGAAGACAAGAGGGCAAGGACTTCATACTGTTCGGGTATATTCATGTAGATCAGCATTACCCTTAATGTGTGTTATGGTTTCATATTGCACAGAAAAGTGTTCATTTTTATTTTAAGTTTTTTTCTTGGCTGTACTAGGACTTAGTTGTGGCATGTGGGAGCGAGTTCCCTGGCCAGGGAGGGAACCCCGGTCCCCTGCCTTGGCAGCTCCAAGTCTTAGCCACGAGGCCACCAGGGAAGTCCCTGGATTGCCCATTTGAAAAGTTTTAAATACTTGTTTCTCCTTTTTACCAAAAATGGCCCATTTCCCGTGGGAGCAAGTGAGGTGCCCGCTCTGATTTCCTCATGCTCGTCTCCAGGCTGTTGAAAGACACACTTCTTCTTCCTATCACAAGGCCCAGGACTTCTTAAGGGGCCCAAGCAGTCACTGAGAATTCTGCAGCGTGCCAAGAGACAGCTGAAACCACGAAGATGACCTCGGCGTCAGCCCTGTTGTGCCCACGGACAGAGGGCTGAGCCTGGCTATAATGCTTATCTAGAGGCCAAACTCAGGGACCCAGAGCAGGCCCATGCCCGCTCCTCTCCTTCAGCTCTGACGTTACTTAACTTGGTGGCTTAACAGGTCATTACACGTGACATTGGAACACACTGTTACCCGCACCTTGTAAAGTGTTCTTAGGTCATCTCGTTTCTAAAGATCTTTCTTTAAAAAATTCTTCATCCAGCCCTACCAGTGCCAGGCCCATTCAGAAACCCTGGGGCATTGAGGTGAGCCTGAGTTTTCATGATTAACAGGTATGTCCAAGTAATTCCGATTTAATGAAACTCAGTCTTGGGCTGTCATCCTGGGATGACCGCACAGTTACCCACACTCTAGAGCCATTAAAAACATTCCTTGTGAAACCCTGAATGGTGCAGGTATGGCTACCCACTGTGACTGAGCAGGGAGGGTGAGGAGAAGGATGCTGTGCATGGAGTGGACGGGCCATGAGGTGAGTCAGTTCTGCAGAGACCTATTTGGTGAAAACCGGCTCTGAGGACCGGAGGGAAAAAACAATCCAGGGTGATGAGAAGCTAGGTTTTGGGGACGCATGTTGGCCTGGTTTTAACTGCTGAAATCTGAGTTTGCTGCAGACAGCCCAGATTTCAGCAGATTCCATCTCAGTGAACTGTGAAATACGACACTTGACTGATTCAGTCAATATGAAAAATGAAAGCAGCAGATACTTTTTAGTACAACTTGGTTGTAATGGAAACCACCCTAGTACACTGTTTATCGTAAGGCTGGAGGTGTGATTGCATTCAAGTTCCAGCCCATGGGCTCTGTGTGAACCTGCGCTTTGCCCTGGAGAAGCTCTTTTTAGGGGGCCAGTGGCAGAGTTGTGTGCACATGCTCACCTAGCGGCAGACGCCTGGGAGCCGCAGCTGCCAGGCGGCCCCAGCACCCTGCTCACAACTTTCCATTATGGATTAAGCTGACTCTGCCAATCTCACTTTACTCAAGACACCAAACTGGACGCTTGCAAGACCAGTGCCTTGCAAATCTTTGAGATGCTTTTCTTATTATAGATGAAATATGAACATTGTGTTTAGGAACAGGATCCAACAAATGCCAAAGGTATTTATGTAAGTCACTCAGCTTTAGTCCAATGGCCTCTTGAGACTACAACCAAATCAGCTTTTAATAATTTTGCCCTTCTGTTTTGGTTGGTGTTTCATATTTATTTGTATAATATGCTCAACTCAGAATAAGCTGCTTTATCAGAAATTTAATTAAGGTGTGAGGAATCAAGATTGCCTGGAAAGTAGTACAGCTCTTTGAAGTCAAATCTTCTTAGAATTTCCCTATGCACCCAAAGAAACTTATTCAAGCCAAGTAAAATACAATTAATCCACTTTCTAGTGTTTTAAAAACAATTATGCTAGAGATAACACATCATTTGTTATATTTTTTTGTTGTTTTTTAAAACTGGAAATGAGGTAAAATTTTTGTCAATTTTGTTCATTTGTGTCCAACTCTTTTTGACTCCATGGACTGTATGGGGCCACCAGGCTTCTCTGCCCATGGAATTTTCCAAGTAAGAATACTGAAGCAGGTTGTCACTTCTGCTCTAGAGGATCTTCCCAACCCAGGGATCAAACCCACATCTCTTACAACTCCTGCCTTGGCAGATGGATTCTTTAGCGCTAGTGCCACTGGGAAGCTTCTCTACGATATCAGGTCAATCAAATTTTGATCTCAGTTGCTTGGTCTAGATATCTCTGTCAGCTTCATTTTTTTATTATTGGTGAGGAAGCTTTTTGGAATTAATATTTCAAGATTTCATCTGTTTACTTCCATCTGTTAGGGGAAAGGTTTGAGATTCATGGGGGTGGAGCCTCCTAGTCAAAACATGATGAAAAATCCTATGGGAGCTTGGTTTTAGGATTCAAGAGTGAGGATGGCAGAATGTCAGACGATGGAGCTCCATCCACCCTCCACTAGCCCTGGTCACTAGTTCCCACCTCCTGCAGCTCATCCCAGTGATTTCGGAGTCAGTTGAGCTATGGACTGACAAGTTACCTTGTAAAAGATACAAATACCCTGAAAGAGTGGTACCTCTAACCCCAATCCATTGTCAGTTAACACGTTAGTTAACAGTCTGGCCTAGAGTCCCAGAAAAGATACTTGGTTCTCTGTGTGCGCGCATGTTCAGTTGCATCCAATTCTTTGAGACCCCATGGACTGTACTCCTCTGTCCATGTGACTTTCCCACCAAGAATACTGGAGTGGGTTGCCATTTCATCCTCCAGTGGATTTTCCCAACCCAGGGATTGAATCCATGTCTCCTGTGTCTCCTACATTGCAGGGAGATTCTTTACCACTGAGCCACTTGGGAAGCCCAGATACTTGGTTACCAGCCCATTTTATAAGTTTCTTATCTCAGTGAAATACTAATTCTGATTGTTCTTTGTAATATTCACTGATTTCTTACTGTGTAAATATAAAATTATGATTAGGGCCTAATTCAGTCATAGTGTCTGGTTGGTACAGATTTTAAAAAGCAGTTATCTGTTGGATGATTCGCACCTTGCTATGAGTTTAGTTAGTGTGTGTGTGTGTGTGTATGAGACAGAGAGAGAGGGAGAGAGTCACTCAGTTGTGTTCAACTCTTCTGCAACCTCATGGACTGTAGCCTGCCAGGCTTCTCTGTCCATGGGGTTCTCCAGGCAAGAATACTGGTATGGGTTGCCATTCCCTTCTCCGGGGGATCTTCCCAACCCAGGGATCGGACCCAGGTCTCCCGAATTGCAGGCAGATTCTTTACCATCTGAACCACCAGGAAAGTCCAGGTAGTATATCAGTTCAGTTCAGTTCAGTCGCTCAGTCGTGTCCGACTCTTTGTGACCCCATGAACCACAGCATGCCAGGCCTCGCTGTCCATCACCAACTCCCGGAGTCCACCCAAACCCATGTCCATTGAGGAGGAGCTTAATCATAGGTTGGGGCTGGAGGCGAGATTCTGCAGGTGGTATCCAGCTGGGAACTAAAGGCTGTGTAGACATTTTACAGAAGAACATGGTGGATAGTGCAAAAGGACGGTGGGCACAGTGTATTGGGGGTGCTGTAAAATGTTTGGTAAGGTTGGAAAAGAGGGTACTAGGTAGAAGGTGTTGAGAGATGAGGTGGAGAAGTAAGCAAGGGCTCCCTGACTTTTAAGGAGAAATTTGGACCTTATCCTGAAGACAGGAGAGAGCTATTGATAGTTTCAGGCAAAAGAATTACATGATCAAATTCTAGAAAGATCACTCTGCTTGGAGGTGGTATAGAGATTGAAGGGTGGAAGGGGCAGGAAATAAGACTAGAGACAGATTAAGTAGTAATCGGCTAACTAGTAATCCTGGTGAGCACCCATGGGCTGAGCTGAGCCATGGCAGTGAAGATGGGAAGAGGTGAATGTACGGGCAGAAGCCTCCCAGGCTGACTCAGGAGCACCTGATGTTTGGTTGACGGTGCAGAGAACAGAAAAAGACGAGTCAATGACTCAAGTTTCTGGTGTGGCCAACCGGATGGATGCCGGTCCAGTTTATGGAGATAGGGACCAGGGAGGAAAGTACAGATTTAGAGAGGAGGAAGAATTGGGATTTTTTTAACTTCTTGAGTTTTGAGTTGCCGGCGCCGAAGACAAAAGGGGACATGGACCTGGAACTCAGAAAGGGTTTGTACTGTATGTGGAGAACTCAAGACACTAGCCCTGAAGAGCAAAGACATTGATGAGGCCTGCCACGAAGGAAGAATTCCTTGTACATGATACTAGACACAGCTCTTTTTTTAAGAAGTAGCGGTAAAGCAATTCACACATTAAATGCTTGGGAGCCTTTTGCCTTAATGCAATGCAGGTATCAGAATGTCTGTTCCTGAATTTGTGAAATTATGCTTTCTAAGATTTGTGCTCAAGGGACCTACCCAGTGAGCAAGATCTGTTGGCCTGTTTCTGTCTTGGCAACACGTGAGAACAAAATATCATTCTCAGAAATTATTATGCTACAGAAACATCATTTGGCAAACATTTACTTGGTGCCAGCTCTGTCCAGGCATGGCACTAGGCCCTAGGAATAGAGAGATGAGTAAGAAATAACACGTGTCGTGAAGATTGGGGAAACTGGCAGGCTCCTTGCACCAGGACAAGAGCTGGGAGCAAGGCAGGGCTGCAACTTGGAGGGCCCCACCAGAAGCACTTAACCCAGCCTGGGCCACTTATGGTAGACAATTTCCTGTGCTGTTTGCACAGGCGACTCTTGTCCGCCTGGGATGCCTTCCCTCCCAGGCCCCTTTCCTTTGCCTAGCCCGTTTGTCTTCTGTGATCACCCTCAAGATCCATAGCAGGCCTGGACTAAGTTAGAAAAAGTTGATCAAATGTCTCTCCAAACATGTAATCTTATGTGACAGTAGGAATGCCAGCAGTATATATGCTAGAGTATATAAGAATTGTATTGTGCTGAAGGGAAGATGAATACGCATTCTTTTAAAAATATCAGGATGTTTAAATATTTAGTGGGGCTTCCCAGGTGGTGCTAGTGGTAAAGAACCTACATGCCAATACAGGAGATGCGAGTTTGATCCCTGGGTTGGGAAGATCCCCTAGAGAAAAAAAATGGCAACCTACTCTAGTATTCTTGCCTGGATTTAATTTAAATCACATTTTAATTTAAATTAAAAATTCTTCCTAGAGTCTATAAGGTATGATTTTTGACAGTAGCAGAAATCTCATGAGCAGCATATGGATTCAGAGACACCAAAGGTAGCTGTTGAGCAGTTAGTGAATTTTTTGGCAGTGTTTCCAGATATGGAAGTAGTGTATATACTCCTTAACGGTCCCCCATATATATCACACATCAGTGCAAACGCCCTTCCCCTTTTGGTGTGAGGATAGCAGTTGGGGTGCTACCTTTTGGCCAGTTACCTGGAGCCTGGACCCGTGCTGCGACCTTGTCATCAGTCGTCTCCTCTCATCCCCATGGCAACACTGAGCATGTGGGAAACCAAGGCATAAGAAGGTCACAAGGCCAGTAGACAGCCTAGCAAGGGAGGATCCCAGGCAGCGTCACCATCAGAACCCAGGGCTTTAGCCTCCACTGGACTTTGCGAATTGGGTTGGGATTTTTTCTTTACCCCACATTCTCTCTATAGGCTCTTAAAGGAAGATCTGTCTGGAAGCAGAACTGTGAAGTCATATAAATCATTGCAGATGGTGACTGCAGCCATGAAATTAAAAGACTCTTGCTCCTTGGAAGAAAAGCTATGACCAACCTAGACAGCATATTAAAAGAAGAGACATTACTTTGCCAACAAAGATCCATCTACTCAAAGCTTTGGTTTTTCCAGTAGTCATGGATGGATGTGAGAGTTGGACTATAAAGAAAGCTGAGCGCCGAAGCATTGATGCTTTTGAACTGTGGTGTTGGAGAAGACTTGAGAGTCCCTTGGACTGCAAGGAGATCCAACCAGTCCATTCTAAAAGAGATCAGTCCTGAATATTCATTGGAAGGGACTGATGCTGAAGCTGAAACTCCAGTACTTTGGCCACTGATGTGAAGAACTGACTCATTTGAAAGACCCTGATGCTGGGAAAGATTGAAGGTGGGAGGAGAAGGGGATGACAGAGGATGAGATTGTTGGATGGCATCACCGACTCAATGGACATGAGTTTGAGTAAGCTCCGGGAGTTGGTGATGGACAGGGAGGCCTGGCGTGCTGCAGTCCATGGGGTCGCAAAGAGTCAGACACAACTGAGCGACTGAACTGAACTGCATTTTGGTCTTCCCTGATGGCTCAGTGATAAAGAACCTTGCCTGCCAGTGCAGGAGATGCAGGTTCAATCCCTGGGTCAGAAAGAACCTCTGGAGAAGAAAATGGCAACCCACTCCAGTATTCTTGCCTGGAGATGGACAGAGGAACCTGGCGGGCTACAGACCAGAGGGTCACAGAGTCAGATACTACTTAGCGACTTAACACACAGACATGTACTGCATTTGCCGCTGTTTCATTTAACAGATATTATTCATTCAGCAGCCACAAATCTTGTGTCAGAGACAAGAATAAACAGATTATGTCAGTATAACATCATAAATTCTGAGAAAAACCTGGAAACATGAAAGAAGAGGAAGAACACCAAATGCACGTGGGGCCTTCAGGGAGTGGGGCTGAGCGTGAGCTGTGGAGATGAGGCAGGAAGCAGGTGCTGGCAAGCTCCTTTTGCCTGGAGCATCTTGGGGAAGACAGAGTGTAGGGAACGTGCCCAGGGTGAGTTCCTCCAGGAAGTGGGATGGAAGGGCAGTGCTCCCCCAGGTGTGCTCCATCCACCACAGGGCAGACCCCAAGGGCTGCTAAAAAACCCCGGGTCCTGCACCTGGTACTGAGTTATCACACCTTTGGGTGAAGCCCAGAGATCTGCCTTTCACAGACTTCCCGGGTTATCCTCAAGCCTGCTCACGTGTGCTACATTGAGATGTCACAGGAACAAGGTCATAAAGGTTTGGGAGCTGAGTTTTCAACTGTTGGCCTTGGGGAGTCTTTGAAGGAATTCGAGCAGGGAGCCATCTGCCTTTGAGATGGATTTAAGTAGGGTGAAGACTGGAGGCGTGGTCTGTGGAGATGACAAAAACTCAGTCAAGGGCGGGGGTAGTAGTAAAGCAAGGGATAAAATGAGCAGAAGTGGATGAACTGGAAGTGGGGGCTGAAAGGCAGATGCAGACCTAAGACGTGTGTCTGATGCTCTGATGCCCCTGAATCACATTAGCAGAAATGTTCATTCATTCCCAGAATATGGGTGATTTATTTCAAACATAGTGAACAAGCAATCTTTCCAGGTCTCTCGTTCTTACCAATACAATGGGAGTGAGGAAGTGGAAAACGAGACGAGACCGTCACAGAACGCCGCAGTCTGGGTCTCCACCATTGAGTGAATTCACCTACTTTGCCTATTTTTTGTTTTAAATACAGGGCAGCTTTTTTTTGGTGGGGGGGCCGCTGCTCTGGGTCTTTGGTGCTGTGTGTGCGCTTTCTCTAGTTGTGGAAAGCAGAAGCTTCTCATTGCGGTGCCTTCTCTTGTTGCGGCTCCATGGTTCTAGAGTTCCGGGGCTTCAGTTGTTGTGGCACATGGGCTTAGTGGCCCCTCAGCATGTGGGGTCTTCCCGGGCCAGGGATTGAACCCATGTCTCCTGCATTTTCAGGGAAATTCTTAACCACTGGACCACCAGGGAAGTTCCCTTTGCCTGTTTTTGAACCTTGATTTCCCATCACTCTGCCAACAGTGCTTCTTACAGAACTCTGTCCGTGAGTAAAAAAAAACCTAGTGAAACATCAGTAACATTTTACTTTTCCAACTCTAGACTTGTCCGCAATCAGAAGATGATGGATTGCAAGGGGAAATGCATAACTGTGTAAATTGTTAGAAAGAAAATTGTAGTGAGGAGTGTCTAACCAAGATCGAAGCTGTTTTGAAGCACCCTTAACATACCAGTGAGCCTCAGTCATGACAGAGGTATGTTAGATGCTCACACATTTAGCCCTGAAGGGGAAGAGGAAATGTGAGTCTAACCCTTCCCTCCCCCTGCCACACACACAAGCGTAGAGTTGATGGGAGGTAACCTGTACTCATAGGAAGTAGTTAAATAAGAGCACAGAGTAATTCGTTCAGTCAGCTGTTAGCACTCTGCCTCCATTCCATACAGGTTTTGAAGTAGATTAAAATCTCCAAGTGGTTAGTCTTACAGGTATCAAAGGAAATAAATTGACTGTTCATAAAGCAGTTGCAAAGACTTTTTACTTGGCCTCATATCTTAGTAGTATTTTGTTGTATTTTTGTTTAATGTTACTGTATACATTTGACAGTGAAAGCACTTTTCAAAATTATGCTATTCTTGAAACTGAAACATTCGCTCAGTCCTGTCCTACTCTTTGTGACCCCATGGACTGTAGCCCACCAGTCTCCTCTGTTCATGGGATTCTCCAGGCAAGAATACTGGAGTGGGTAGCCATTCCCTTCTCCAGGGAAGCTCCCCGACCCAAGGGTCGAACGCGGGGCGCCCTCATTGCAGGTAGATTCTTTACTACCAGAGCCACCAGGGAAGCCATTCTTCTTACTCCTCACTAAATTAGAATAACCTTCAACTCATTGTTGGAATTATTAAAATGCGGTTTTAAAGTGAGCAGTCAGTAATGTTTAGCTCTATAAATGAAAACAAGGGGAAGAAGAGCTTGTTTAAAGGTTTTCCCTTTCTTTTGCTTTGGAATCTTCAGTAATGCATTCACTTTGTGGCATGGAAGTTCAGTCACTAAACTTTATTGTTTAGAAGTTTTCTTTAAATTAAAGTTGCTATATTTGTAATCGTACGGGGCCGCTGCTGTATTCAGTGCCCAGTAATAAGACTTTAAAGGTATTTCCAGGGAAGTATAGGCATCAGCCAACAAAATAAAGAAAACAAGTCTTAGATATAGCCCATAGAGTGTCTATGTAAACATATATGTATAGGAATGCTGGCCCTAAAGGAAGGCCCAGTAAGGAGAAAAGGGGGAGAAATTAGGCAGCGTGAATAAAGAGGTAGGGATTCTTGGTGTAACTGGTGTGCCTCGTGCCAGATGGAACTGGTCTGGCGTGATTTGTAAGGGATTTGAGCCTTGAGCAACATATCGTTGTTGCTCTTTAGTCACTAAGTCACATCCGACTCTTCTGCGACCCCATGGACTGTAGCCCACCAGTCTCCTCTGTCCATGGGATTCTCCAGGCAAGAATACTGGAGTGGGTTGCCATTCCTTTCTCCAGGGATCTTCCAGACCCAGGGATCAAACCCACATCTCCTCCACTGCAGGCAGATTCTTCACCGCTGAACCACAGAGAAGCCCTGAGCAACATTTTAAACGGACACAAAGGCATGATTTGTCACAGAGGCAAACAGAGATTTTTGCCAGTTGGAGAAAGAAAAGCGTATCTGATGATTCACAGCCTGAAGAGAAAGAAGAACTGCTTAAAGGCAGTGAGAATCATTATCTGTGTGCAGTTCTGCCCTGTGGCTTGCTGGAGTGATCTTTCATGGCTTTATTAATCATCTAATGATCTGTGTTCATGTCCCCTAATGAGTTCCATTGTCAATAAAACCTGAAACAAGGCTCTTTCGCGGGCAGACTCATCACTTTCACCCTCATCCTACCACAAGAAGCAATGATCCAGAAAGTTAGTAAATTTGGGGAGGGCAGTCATGGTGTTGCCCTGAAATTCCTCAAAAATTAACGCTGCCGATTTGTAGAAAAAAATAAAAACACTAGGAAAGTAGGAGGCTGGAACTGCTGGATAGATCCCTGCTATCAGATTCAGACTCCAGAGCTTCATTTCCTTTTGAGAAATCTTACAAATGTTAGTACAAAAAAATGCACTCAAGCCCCTTCTGTATCTCACACTACCCCGTGACATATTTGATCTAAGTGTTTTGCTTTGCAGTGGTGTAGAGCACAGCTGAGTCATGGTGGGAGAGAAAGGAGAGCAATTAGATAAGGGGGAGTGCTGCCTGTTAAAGGAGCCTGAAAGCACTAATCAGGTGTTATGCAACACATAAGTGGAAAGTGTTTCAGAGTTCTGAGGAAGTTAGTAACATGAGCAAGACAACATGTGAGGAGAGTGATTTTAGCTGCCATGCACAGCGTGGACTGCAAGCAGCAGAAGTTGGGACGGGAACATCAGGACGTGAATAAGTCAGTACAGACATAAAGGACTGGGTCCTTGAAATTTATAGAGCAGAACTCACCATGTATACAAGTGGTTGTGTAGAAGGGAGTTCAGGCTCTGAGGATCTGAGCAGAGTTAGCAGCGAGCACAAGAAGAACATAAACGATGATGGAGACACTTTGGGGAGGAGCTTTCAATTGATGGACATTCAAGGAGGAACGAAACAGACAGATGATTTCTCTTAAGAATGGCACTTTGAAGCCTTGTGCATTTAAGAGCTTCCAAGGAAACGACAGCGTGAGAATCAAAGATTTGTGTTGTCATTTGTAACAAAGTCATTAGGAAAATGAATAGAGCGGAGGTTGAGAAATTTATTAGGAAGTGTCAGAAATAATGACCCGTGTTTGGGAAGCAAGGAATTATTTTTTACTAAGATAAGATAGTGAACAAGATTTGGTTATGGTTATAGCTAACATCTCTATTTGCATAATTCCACTGTCAGAAATCACATTAGCAAATCTGTTTTGTTTTTTATTTTAATTTTTATTTTCTTTAACACCAAAAACATTGTGTACTGGGGTATAGCCAGTTAACAATGTTGTGGTAGTTTCAGGTGAACAGTGAAGTGACTCAGCCATACATAGACATGTATCCATTCTCCCCCAAACCCCTCTCCCATCCAGGGATGGCATGTAGCATTGAGCAGAGTTCCATGTGCTAGACGATAGGTCTTTGTTGGTTATCCATTTTAAATATAGCAGTGTGTACATGACCTTCCCAAGGTCCCTAACGACACCTTCCCCCGGCAACCATAAGTTCATTTTTCTGTCTGTAACTCTCTTTCTGTTTTGTAGATACATTCAGTTGTATCATTTCTTCTTAGATTCTACATATATGATATTTCATACGATATTTCTCCTCTGACTGACTTCACTCATATTTTTATTCTATTAAGAGACTAGTCATCAAAATATCTAGATGATTAGCTATACCCTAGTCATAGATCTCATTAGCTCATTAACTTTACATGCTGCCTGGTGTCTTTAACTAACTCCACAGAATGAAATTAATACCCATGATTTTCTTTGCCAGATGCTTAGAAAAAGGCATCTTTCATTTTTTCTCTATTTGAAACATGACTTTTGTCTATGGATTTATTTATAATTATCAGCTGGGAAAACTACATTTAGTATGAAATACTCAAACAGAAAAATAAATCTGCTTCAGTTCAGTTCAGTTACTCAGTCGTGTCCGACTCTTTGCAACCCCATGAATTGCAGCACGCCAGGCCTCCCTGTCCATCACCAACTCCCAGAGTTCACTCAAACTCATGTCCGTTGAATCAGTGATGCCATCCAGCCATCTCATCCTCTGTTGTCCCCTTCTCCTCCTGCCCCCAGTTCCTGTCAGCATCAGGGTCTTTTCCAATGAGTCAACTCTTCACATGAGGTGGCCAAAGTACTGGAGTTTCCGCTTTAGCATCAGTCCTTCCAAAGAACACCCAGGACTGATCTCCTTTAGAATGGACTGGTTGGATCTCCTTGCAGTCCAGGGGACTCTCAAGTCTTCTCCAACACCACAGTTCAAAAGCATCAATTCTTCAGCACTCAGCTTTCTTCACAGTCCAACTCTCAAATCCATACATGACCACTGGAAAAACCATAGCCTTGACTAGACGGACCTTTGTTGGCAAAGTAATGTCTCTGCTTTTGAATTTGCTATCTAGGTTGGTCATAACTTTCATTCCAAGGAGTAACTGTCTTTTAACTTCATGGCTGCAATCACCATCTACAGTGATTATGGAGCCCCCAAAAAATAAAGTCTGACACTGTTTCCACTGTTTCCCCATCTACTTCCTATGAAGTGATGGAACTAGATGCCATGATCTTCATTTTCTGAATGTTGAGCTTTAAGCCAACTTTTTCACTCTCCTCTTTCACTTTCATCAAGAGGCTGTTTAGCTCCTTTTCACTTTCTGCCATAAGGGTGGTATCATCTGCATATCTGAGGTTATTGATATTTCTCCAGGCAATCTTGATTCCAGCTTGTGCTTCTTCCAGCCCAGCGTTTCTCATGATGTACTCTGCATAGAAGTTAAATAAGCAGGGTGACAATATACAGCCTTGACATACTCCTTTTCCTATTTGGAACCAGTCTGTTGTCCATGCCCAGTTCTAACTGTTGCTTCCTGACCTGCATATAGGTTTCTCAAGAGGCAGGTCAGGTGGTCTGGTATTCCCATCTCTTTCAGAATTCTCCACAGTTTATTGTGATCCACACAGTCAAAGGCTTTGGCATAGTTAATAAAGCAGTAATAGTTGTTTTTCTGGAACTCTCTTGCTTTTTCGATGACCCAGCGGATGTTGGCAATTTGATCTCTGGTTCCTCTGCCTTTTCTAAAGCCAGCTTGAACATCAGGAAGTTCACGGTTCACGTATTGCTGAAGCCTGGCTTGGAGAATTTTGAGCATTACTTTACTAGCGTGTGAGATGAGTGCGATCATGCAGTAGTTTGAGTGTTCTTTGGCATTGCCTTTCTTTGGGATTGGAATGAAAACGGACCTTTTCCAGTCCTGTGGCCATTGCTAAGTTTTCCAAATCTGTTGGCATATTGAGTGCAGCACTTTCACAGCATCATCTTTCAGGATTTGAAATAGCTCAACTGGAATTCCATCACCTCCACTAGCTTTGTTCATAGTGATGCTTTCTAAGGCCCACTTGACTTCACATTCCAGGATGTCTGGCTCTAGGTGAGTGATCACACCATCATGATTATCTGGGTCATGAAGATCTTTTTTGTACAGTTCTTCTGTGTATTCTTGCCACTCTTCTGCTTATACCTTTATAAATCCAGTGAAGTAAACCAAGGATTCAAGAAAAAGTTCTTTTAAATAATGTACTGGTGGCTAATTATAGGCTTCCCAGGTGGCTCAGTGGTAAAGAATCCACCTGCCAATGCGGGAGACACAGATTCAATCCTGTCAGATAGATCCCCTGGAAAAGGAAATGGCAGGCCACTCCAATATTCCTGCCTGGGAAATCCCATGGACAGAGGAGCCTGGTCGGCTACAGTCCGTGGGATTGCAAAGAGTTGGACATGACTGAGCACTCACACTGCTGCTGCTAAGTCGCTTCAGTCGTGTCCGACTCTGTGTGACCCCAGAGACGGCAGCCCACCAGGCTCCCCCGTCCCTGGGATTCTCCAGGCAAGAACACTGGAGTGTGTTGCTATTTCCTGCTCCAGTGCATTAAAGTGAAAAGTGAAAGTGAAGTCACTCAGTCATGTCCGACTCTTAGCGACCCCATGGACTGCGGAGCCTACCAGGAGTGGGTTGCCATTGCCTACTGGAGTGGGTTGCCATTGCCTTCTCACACTAATAACTAATTAACATACATGTTTCAGGTATTTTTCCTGATTAAATTTATGGTTATATTTGGAAGTTTTTTTGGTTTTTTTTTTTAAACTTTACAATATTGTATTGGTTTTGCCATATATCAAAATGAATCTGCCACAGGTATACATGTGTTCCCCATCCTGAACCCTCCTCCCTCCTCCCTCCCCATACCATCCCTCTGGGTCGTCCCAGTGCACCAGCCCCAAGCATCCAGTATCATGCATCGAACCTGGACTGGCGACTCATTTCATATATGATATTATACATATTTCAATGCCATTCTCCCAAATCATCCCACCCTCTCCCTCTCCCACAGAGTCCAAAAGACTGTTCTATACATCAGTGTCTCTTTTGCTGTCTCGTATACAGGGTTATTGTTACCATCTTTCTAAATTCCATATATATACGTTAGTATACTGTATTGGTGTTTTTCTTTCTGGCTTACTTCACTCTGTATAATAGGCTCCAGTTTCATCCACCTCATTAGAACTGATTCAAATGTATTCTTTTTAATGGCTGAGTAATACTCCATTGTGTATATGTACCACAGCTTTCTTATCCATTCATCTGCTGATGGGCATCTAGGTTGCTTCCATGTCCTGGCTATTATAAACAGTGCTGCGATGAACATTGGGGTACACGTGTCTCTTTCTCTTCTGGTTTCCTCAGTGTGTATGCCCAGCAGTGGGATTGCTGGATCATAAGGCAATTCTATTTCCAGTTTTTTAAGGAATCTCCACACTGTTCTCCATAGTGGCTGTACTAGTTTGCATTCCCACCAACAGTGTAAGAGGGTTCCCTTTTCTCCACACCCTCTCCAGCATTTATTGCTTGTAGACTTTTGGATCGCAGCCATTCTGACTGGCATGAAATGGTACCTCAGAGTGGTTTTGATTTGCGTTTCTCTGATAATGAGTGATGAGCATCTTTTCATGTGTTTGTTAGCCATCTGTATGTCTTCTTTGGAGAAATGTCTATTTAGTTCTTTGGCCCATTTTTTGATTGGGTCATTTATTTTTCTGGAGTTGAGCTGTAGGAGTTGCTTGTATATTTTTGAGATTAGTTGTTTGTCAGTTGCTTCATTTGCTATTATTTTCTCCCATTCTGAAGGCTGTCTTTTCACCTTGCTAATAGTTTCCTTTGTTGTGCAGAAGCTTTTAAGTTTAATTAGGTCCCATTTGTTTATTTTTGCTTTTATTTCCAATATTCTGGGATGTGGGTCATAGAGGATCCTGCTGTGATGTATGTCGGAGAGTGTTTTGCCTATGTTCTCCTCTAGGAGTTTTATAGTTTCTGGTCTTACGTTTAGATCTTTAATCCATTTTGAGTTTAAAATGTGACCTGCGTTACAAAAAATAAGTATACAAAATAAGGAAAAGAAGCACATGACCTACATGAAGATACATGTCTTAATAATTAAAAATGTGGAAACTCTGCAGTGTATAATTTCAGGCCCCAGCCTTATCGTCCAGGGTTTACCTGTAGAAGGACATCAGTAGGCATGTTCCCCGTGTGCAGTAGGGAGGACAGAGAACGGAGAGTGAGTGAGGAATCCCGAGCAGAGCACTCAAGCTCAGCTGAGGATCCAAACCCAGAGAGTGCTAGAGGCTCGTTTTGTGTTAATCGTGTTCCGTGATACCACCTCGGGCTTCGCAGCTGTCTCTAGTGGTAAAGAATATGCCTGCCAGTTCAGGTAACAAAAGAGACATGGGTTCAATACCTGGGTCAGGAAGATCCCCTGGAGGAAGAAATGGCAGCCCACTCCAGTGTTCAGTCCATGGGGTTGCAGAAGAGTTGCAAACAGCTAAGCATGTGCACAGCACACGGTGATAACAGCTACATCTTTTCTTTCTCTGGCCCCCACTCTTAACTCATTGTGGATTTGTTTTGTTTGATCGCCTCTCTTAACTTGTAATAGAAAATCCACCTGGTCTTCAAGAGCTGAGGTGTCCAGGGGTCCAGTCCAAGCTTCCTGCATAGCCTTAGCAAGTCCCTGCTTGAAAGGGCCTTCTCTTCAGCTGAATCTGACCCACCAGCTGAGAAATCACAGCTCCTGCTAGAAAGCAGGCAGGTGTGGAGGTGCTTACTGAGGTGCAAGGGTCACTGTGGAGCAGTCTGGTTTTTCCGTTGAGAAGAAACTAGTTACTGCTTCTAGTGTGTCAGTGGTTTTTCTTAATGCTCATAAAACAGGATGATATGAAAAGAAAAATATTCTTAATTAAACTATGATCATTTCTTAAGTGAATCAAAATATAAAGTTGTTTATATCATAAACTCTTCAAAGATAATTTATTCTTTCAACATTACGGGTTACATTGAATCACCCTTTATAATTTTGTCTCTATGAGGACTCTGAATTAGCCAGAGATGTGAAAGTTTAAGCTTTTCAAGTCATAGGAATTAAGGAGGGATATCTTTGTAGGAAAAAAAATGAAATTTTTAGGCAAATTGAGATGTTTATGGTTTCTGCACTAAATAGGTATAAGGACCTTTAGGAATTTAAGGTAGTCTGTGCAAAACTAGATTTTCTCATGACATTTTCAGGATTTTTTTCCTCCCAATTTTTCTGTTCCTCTTTTCTCCCATATGTTGCATCTCTGATTAGTGTGAATTCTCATTTAAATTCTAAATAATCTTTAGAAGTCTGAATCAATAAACACTGAACCAATGAGCTGTAAAAGTCTTACTTTTCCTCATAGTTAAGCACAAATCTAAAGCAAGCTAGAACCATTTTCAGTAAGAACTCTGAGGGTTGTACCTGGAATGAAATGTTTACTTATCCTACACACGTGGAAAGAAAATGATCTTCATGAGCAGGTCTCTTTTAGACTTTAGAGGACTATTTGATGCTTATTAATATATACAGTGGGCTTCCCCCATGGCTCAGCTGGTAAAGAATCAGCCTGCAGTGCAGGAGACACAGGAGACATGGGTTTGATCCCTGGGTCGGGAATATTTCCCCAGAGGAGGAGATGGCAACCCACTCCAGTATTCTTGCCTGGAGAATCCCATGGACAGGGAAGCCTGGTGGGTGGCAGTCCATGGGGTCATACAGAGTCAGACACAACTGAAGCGACTTAGCACAATATATACTATCTAGCTAATAAAAACAATACAGTGTTTAAATCTTGTATGGAACCTGGCACAGGTGTCAAGACGTCGGCACTCTAAATACTTGGTTTTGATTGCTCTGTCATCTTTAGGTTGGTATTCTTCCTTAGAGACTTAGAATCCTCAGTACAAGACTAAGATCCAATCTAACAGTTCCTGTATTGTGTGTGAGTGCTCAGTCATGCACCCAGCACTTTTTGCCTAGAAAATCCCATGGACGGAGGAGCCTGGTGGGCTGCAGTCCATGGGGTCCACTAGAGTCGGACACGACTGAGCGACTTCACTTTCACTTCTCACTTTCATGCACTGGAGAAGGAAATGGCAACCCACTTGAGTGTTCTTGCCTGGAGAATCCGAGGGACGGGGGAGCCTGGTGGGCTGCCGTCTATGGGGTCGCACAGAGTCGGACACAACTGAAGCGACTTAGCAGCAGCAGCAGTAGCCAGTCATGTCCAGCTCTTTGTAACCCCAATGGACTGTAGCCTGCCAGGCTCCTCTGTGCATGGGATTTTGCAGATGAGAATACTAGAGTGAATTGCCATTACCTTCTCCACAATACTTTATACATGTATTTTTAAAATCTCTATACTAAGATAACTGTATAAAAATTGTTCAGTTTAATGGAAATGATCATTCATTTACTAAAAGGTCTTTATGGTTCATGACCCTGCTTTCCTAGACCTCAGCTAGAAAAACAAATACAGCCAACAGTTGTTGAATACTTCCACGTGAATTTTGTGAAAAGGCAGCCTTTGCTCTCAGAAGCCTCATATGCTAGGGCAGGAGGTTGAAGAGAAAACCAGCAGATATTACTCGGTGTGATATAGCAAAGGACAGAATGTGTAAGAGCCCAACAGAGGGTCCTTAACAGCCCAGGGAACCAAGGGGCAAATTGGAGAGGACATGTTGGCCTTTCCAGGAACAGAAAGGGGATGATGGGCTTTTCGAGCCGAGGAAACCACAGGGCAAAGGTCAGGGTGAAGACTGGCGGATGGAGCGGTCTCTCTTGTTTCCTCGGCTCAAATGTTATTGTCATTTATGTCCGCCTGGTTCCAGGGCACAGAGAGGCAGTCCGAGGTATTAGTGGGCCTCCCTGGTGGCTTAGACGGTAAAGAGTCCACCTGCAATGAAGGAAACCTGGGTTGGATCCCTGGGTCAGGAAGATCCCCTGGAGGAGGGCATGGCAACCCACTCCAATATTCTTGCCTAGAGAATCCCATGGACAGAGGAGCGTGGCAGGCTGCAGTCTTTGGGGTCACACAGAGTCAGACATGACTGAGCGAGTAACGCTTTCACTTTCAAGGTATTAGTGGTCGAGAACAGACACTGCAATTGCAGTCCAGGTTCATGTCCTGGCGCTGCCAATGGTGTGTCGTGGGCAAGCCACTGGACCTTTCCAGGCCTCACACCCCTCCAGCTGCACATGGGGGTGTGATGTCTTCTCCCAAGATTGTCTCCAGGGTTGAATGAGGATCATCAGTTTAAATGGAAAGTGGATGATAACGGTTTCATGTTAGTGTCAGTTCTGTTTTCATTTTGACTATCTCTGCAATACACGCTCTCTGTAGAGCAAGGGAGATTTGGTGCCCTGGGAGAGATTCAAATGAGAATGACAGGGCCCCATCTTCCCGGACATTCATCACCAAGGGACAGAGGTGGACACGTTGGCAACTAGCCATGCAGCCGGAAATGAAATAAGAGCTCTGTGGAGGTGGCAGCAGAGTGTGGGAGCATCCCCCGACAGCAGGGTTTTCCCCGAAAAATGAGGGATTCTTGGGAAGAAGAGATTGCTGAAGAGTCTCCGTTGGCTGCCCGCTTTGGCTCACTGTGGCTCAGTGGTGTGGCAATTAGGGCGTCCGTCCAGGCTGCTCTTGGCCTCGTTTCATTCCCTGTGGTCGACTTCATCTCGGCTCCTCTCCCATCCACCTGGATGGCCTTCAGCTGCTTCCGGTGGAACTGAAGCTGTCAGGTAGGTGTCTGTGGTCGGCCTGAGAGAGGCACAGAGAGAGCCAGGGCTGGAGCCTTGCTCTCTGGTGGTGACAAGTCAGCTTCCGGTGAGACTCGAGCCCATTGCTGGATCTCCCTCCCAGCCACTTGGCTCCACCTGCTTTGTTGCTGTCAGTTCCAGTGACTCAGCCTTCTCCCATGGTCAGAGGAGTTTTCTCAAATTTGCAGGTTTCATGACTTCCCCAGTGGTTAAGAGCCTGCCCTCCCACTGTAGGGGGCACGAGTTTGATCCCTGGTTGGGGAACTAAGATCCCACGTGCCACTCAGTGTGGCAAAAAAAAAAAGATTGGCAGGTTGCTGCCTCCATGGCTCCCCCAGGGTAGACCAGACAGGCCTGGGAAACCAGGTATGCGAGAGCAGAGGTTAAGTGCAACCCCTGCCTGCAGTGGGGACCAGCCTTCTGTAGAGTCCCTGTTTCTCCAGGGACTGCCAGTCACTTGTGGGGTGACAGGGAATGAGTGTCTGCTGCTCCCTCCCCACCAGTATCTTCCAACAGTTGGGTCCCTTTTGTCCTGTTTCTGACAGCATTATCTCAGGCAAGGGCTGTGTTGTATGCCTGGCTCTGAACTGCAGTTCGAGCTCTGTGAAAATGCCATTGCCTCCTTTGGGTCAGTCTGGGCCTGGGAAGAGAAGGTTCACATGGCAACTGTAATTCAGGTATCATTGCTGGAAGATGAAGCAAGAGGTGAAGGTGAGCTGGTTGCCTTGTGGAGAATTTCAGAAGGGAGGAAAGAGGGAAGCAATTCACATGAATCTTTTAACATGACAGCCTGATTTTCACCCAGAGAATTTTTCTGCGGTCTTTCTGTAACATGGCATGGTAGTACAGCACCCTATATAGTAGGAGCAACAATAAGTCTTGGCTGTCACTTTTCAGCCGAGTGGTCTCAGGCAAACAACTGTACCTCTCCTAGCCTCAGTTTTCTCATCTGTGGACTGGGTGTGATGATTAATAGTGCCTCCTCACAGGGCTGGAGAGAGGACTCCCATGTGTTGGAATGTGGTGTTTGGAAGGGTGCCTGGTGCCAGCAAATCTAAGCAGGTGTGTGCTTTTGTTCTTACCACAGGGCACATGGCAAGGTTTTCGGTAAAGTTGTTCTCTTGCTGCCTTGTCGGGCGTATCTGAGGATATGATGCCTTTTGAGACACTAGCCAGGCTTCCCCAGTGGCTCATTGGTAAAGAATCCACCTGCAGTGTAGGAGACGCAGGTTCGATCCCTGGATCAGGACGATCCCCTGGAGGAGGGCACGGCAACCCTCTCCAATATTCTTGCCTGGAGAATCCCATGGACAGAGGAGCCTGGCAGGCTGTAGTCCAGAGGGTCGCAAAGAGTCAGACACAACTGAAGCAACTTAGTATGCATAAGGCAGTAGATCCAACCAGTCCATTCTGAAGGAGATCAGCCTTGGGATTTCTTTGGAAGGAATGATGCTAAAGCTGAAACTCCAGTACTTTGGCCGCCTCATGCCTTCGCATGACTCATTGGAAAAGACTCTGATGCTGGGAGGGATTGGAGGTAGGAGGAGAAGGGGACGACAGAGGATGAGATGGCTGGATGGCATCACTGACTCAATGGACGTGAGTCTGAGTGAACTCCGGGAGTTGGTGATGGACAGGGAGGCCTAGCGTGCTGTGATTCATGGGGTCGCAAAGAGTCGGACACAACTGAGCGACTGATCTGATCTGATCTGATCAAGTAATAGACATGTTCAGTTATTGGGTTTAGTGGAAAGGTATTGCAGTCATAGGTCTCTGAGAAAGAGGTTCACCCAGTTCTAGAAGAGGATGAAGGATTTTCTCCTAATTCATCACATACAGACGTGAAGAAAGCCCCCAGCCTGTGGTGGATGTGACCAGGCCTCTGGGTGAGGTGCCTGAAGGCTGCCACTCCAGGGTGTGTATGGACGGTGTGAAGCCACTTTGTGAAGCCACAAAGACAGGTTTTTTGTCACGCAGGTTTTCTGTTTTGAGACCAGCCTGACTCTCCTTTGTGTTTTGTCTGCCAGGGAAGTTGAAACAGCTTTGAGCAGAACACCTGTGTCTTTGTCCCGGTCTCGCCTTGCTAAACAGGATTTGATTGAACTTCTCTTTCCAGCACAGTTGCCCACCTACTTGCCTTGCATCTCTGCATTCCGGCCTCATATTGCTTTAGGAGAAAGCAGCCAGACTCGAAAGTATGAGAAAATAACATTAAAGTTAGATAGAAAAATTCTTTGTGTACTACTTCTCTGTTTAATCAAAGAAAAACAAGTGTGCAGCGTCTGTTATTAAAACCTCTTCATTATAGCCTCCTCTGAGTGTTTCTGCTTAGGCTTTAGAGGGACAACTGAAACCAGTCTCTCCTATCCATATAAAGTTGGGTACATTTGTCATTTGGAAAATGACATCAGAAAAATAAAAAATTGGGAGAAGTCAGTACAGACCCATGTGTCATGTGTACTGTGAAAATTCATGGAAGATCCAGCTTGCCCCCGCCCGCCCCCCACACATTTATCACAGTGAACACCGTCAGTGCTTCCATGAGCGTGTACTGCCAGGAGTTCACAAGGAAGCCCGGGATAGCCCCGCATCTCCAGCTGCTTCCACTCCCGTGGTAGAATATGACAGGTCACCGTGATCCAAGGTGGGGAGTCTGTGCCTGGATATAAGCAGTTGTTTTTCTGAATCTTTCCAGTTCTGCGTAACGTTTTAAAGAGCAAAGTGAATTATCCTTTGGGGAGTGTCAGGAAAGGCTTTACGGGGAGAGGGTTAGAATTGGTTCTTGAACCACTAGAACAATTTGGGCAGCAGAAATGGGGATGCGTTCTAAGCAGAGCAAAGCGTGTGAGAACAGGGCACGGAAGCAGGTGTGAGAGCACCAGCAGGGCAGTGGGGAGCATCTTATAACGTACCTGCTTCCTGGAATGCTGCTGAAGGCTGGGGATTGTTTTGCACTGTTTTTGGAGGAGCGGCGCTGTGCTGGGTCTTGGCTGTGTCATTCGGGCTTCTCTTGTTGTGGAGCATGGACTCTAGAGTGTGCGGCCTCAGTAGTTGTGGCTTAGTGGTCCTGTGGCATGCGGGATCTTCCCCAACCAGGGCCTGAACCCTTGTCCCCTGCATCGCTAGGTGGATTCTCAACCACTGGACCACCAGGAAAGTCCTTCTTGTGCACCTTTCAATGAAGTACTTTTGGAGGTATCACCTTTAAAACTCAAAGCTCTGGTTACCATTATAAATCTGCTATACCATCTTACTGTTCTTGCTAAGCAGATGGGTGTTAGTTAGATGGGTGTTAGAGGACCATGCTGTGGGTGGTGGCATGCCTGTGATGGATACAGATGCCTATGGCTGTGACTGAGGTTATGTGAGGCCCTGGTGATCCTTTTTGTCCTTTCAATCCCAGAAAGAAATGACTATCAGATCTAACTAAACAAACGCACCATCTTCTCAAATAAGATTTCTATAGAAAATCTATTTCCTCCTTCTTAAAGGTCGCTTGGTTTAATAGTTCTGTGGTTTTAGAGTAGATGGATTTCTTTGGGTTGGTTGGTGGGTGTCTTTCATTATTTACACAGCAGCCTCCTTTCCGGTATCTCATCCACTCCCTTTGCTGAACAACTCCGTGTTGGCCACACAACAGACTCTTAGGGAGCATTCCTACTCCATGCACAAAAGAAGTGCCTGGTTTGAAAGTCATTTTTTAAGGCCAAGTCAGCTCTACACAGTTATAATATTTACTAGGCATTGCCGGAAATGTAGGAACAAAAGATTATTCGAATAACTAAGGAGTGTCTCGTTTCCTGATCTGTTTATTTAGGGTGGGTTAAGAATAACATACCCATTCACCTCTGTTGAGAATTGTCCACAAACTTAACTTTCTTTTTGTTTCATCTTCATAAAGCATTTCCTTGAACACGTGTGTGTTCCTTAATTATCTCTTGCCTTCTGCCTCTTGCTTTTTCTTGCCTTCTGCTCACATCTGCCTTCTCCTGTTTCCCATTTCTCCTACTTTTCCTCTCAGAGACAGCATCCACCCTCCTTCTAGATTGGCCTGTTTTTACCATAAAGTTATGTGTGTCCATCCAGTCCAGTTGACGGATGCTGACCAAGAGCCTGCTCCACGCCAACCTTAAACATGGCCACAAAAGGGGTTTTCAGAGGCAGCCCTGGCCCTTTGGGTGAGCAGACAAGTAAACAGCTGGTTACAGGAGCTAGTGCGGGTGCAGCTGAAATCCTGCCGAGGAGGGTGACAGGAGGCTCGGGGGTAGGGACAACAGCGAAACCTGTCCCTGCCAAAGCCCTGGTCTCTCTCCCTCTCCCCGCTTCCCGGCTGCCTTTTGTAGCTTCCTCAGTCTTCCTCTCTCCACCCTTGACATTAGGTGCAGACCTCTTGTTTCAATACTTACTAGGCTCTAAGTTTGTGTGTGTGTGCATGCTCAGTCACTCAGTCGTCTCTTCTGGGACCCCATGGGCTGTGGCCTGCCAGGCTCCTCATAACATGTCTCTCACGTCTCCTCCTTTGGCAGGTGGATTCTCTGCCACCAGTGCCACCTGGAAAGCCCTAGGTGTGTACTTGTGTCTTTTTTTAGCTCTTAATAATTGCATACCTGACAGTGCATGGCAGATCGAACACATCCAATAAACTGATTTCTCTGGACTTGTTTTTTTTTCAACTGTAAGGTGAGAATGGTGACTTAGAATTCTTACCAAGGTTTTTCTGGCTTAAAAAAATTCAGTGGTTATCAGTTACAACAAGTACATATTTGTATTGAAAACTATTTAGCCATTCTGTCTTTATTTTGTGACTACATAAACATGGCTTAAAAGTAAATTTCTTGGGACTTCCCTGACAATCCAGTGGTCAGGACTTAGCACTTTCACTGCCATGGGCCTGGGTTCCGTCCCTGGTTAGGGAACTAAGATCCTACAAGCTGCACAGCTCAGCCAAAAAAAGAAAACTGTGTTAAAAAGGGAGGGCACATATATATGCCTGTGGCTGATTCATGTTGCTGTATGGCAGAAACCAACACAGTATTGTGAAGCAATTATCCTCCCATTAAAAATAAATAAATTTTAAAAAATTGTCCTGAAAAGAGAAAGTGAATTTCTATAGTAGGATTAATTTCCAAGGATAAAAAGGAGAGAATATATAGTTTTTATTCAAGATGTTTTTTTTTTAATGGTTTCAAATGCAACAGTTTGTTACCAATGCAAAACAGTGGACTTGGATGAATGCATAAGGGGAAATTTAGCTTCACTGGATGGAATTTACTCTTCTTCAAAAGTCTCTGCTTTCCATCTTAAACTGGACTAATTGGTAAAATGAGTATGTGTACGAATGCAGTTCAGTGACCTTTTCAGAAATCCTTTTGAAGTGATTTCAAGGATTGTAAGATAAGGATTTGGGTTATTTCTATATTTAGTAGCCTATGGTTTTTAAAGATTTTGACTCTTAGTTTAGGTCCTCAGGACTTACCATGATCAGTAGATAACTTGTTTCTTTAACTGAGAGCTTTTTTGAAAATATATTTATTTATTTGGCTGTGTCACGTCTTCATTGCAGCATTCAAACTCTTAGCTGTGGCATGTGGGATCTAGGTCCCTGACCAGGGGTTGAACTCAGGCCCCCGGCATTGGGAGCAGGGAGTCTCAGCCGCTGGACCACCAGGGAAGTCCCAGCTCAGAGCACTTATTATTAGGTCCCTGCTTCCGCATGCAAGAGCACCAAAATGTCACTGGGTTTTCTTTACCATCCGGGCATGTGTCTGCTCTTGGAAACTGTAAATTCAGAGTAGTTCTCTGTCATCCCAGAACTCTACCTCTAATTGTCATTACAGGTGGTATTTGAGCCTTCGGAAACCGGCCTTGATTGTGTTTTCTGTTTTCTTTTCATTATAAAGCTTTCTTGTGAAGTAATTTTTGTTTTCTAGGCTTAATTCCATTTCGCTAATATTTATTAGTATTTGGGCAGGCCCTTGAAGGTTCATTAGGAAGACCCTATATATACACACAGTATAATTAACCATTCATTTAAGAAAAACTGCCAAGTAAAGTTTTTAAAGCAACATATTTTATCCCCACTTTCATGAGATTCCAGTACAATAGGAAAAAAAGACAAATAAGCAAACATATCTGGCCAGCTACATGAATTTTAGAGATGTACAGAGATAAGCGAAGTAACCACAGCTGGGTTAGGGAGACAAAGCCTTCATTTAAGAAACAAACTGCAAACAGTATTTTGAGGAAGAGTGGGAAGTATGTTCAGGACGAGAGTAAAAAGAAACCAGAGTTCACAGTGACTAAGGAAGTTTGGTCGAAGGGACCCACTGACAGTGGGTGTGAAACATTGCCGACCAGACTTGTTAATAGGATGTATTTTAAAAAGATCAGGTTCTTGTAGTATGCATAGAATGGGTGATTTAAAATTTTTTAAATTTTCTTTATTTTTTCAATATGTGATACATGTTCACAGTTCAAATGTTTCAAGTTACAAAATGGAACAGACTGAGTGATAAACTCCCTCACACACTTGACTCCCACTAAGCACTTCTCCTCCCTGAAGATAACCAGTGTTATTAGTACTTCATAAGCTTTTCCTGATAATTTATACATACAGATATACATTTTATTCCCTTTGACACAGATGGTTACATACCACAAGTCCATAACTGCTTTCCAAAACCTTTTGGGTGCAGATGGGTTGTAGAATTCAAAATTTACTGGATTTTAGAAAAGCAATATGGTCCGTAGAGTATAAATGACATAACACCCCCAGGGGATCTGTGCAGCACTAAGCGATAAATTAATTCTCCAGGGAAACTGAATATTCACACCAAAGTGGGATAAATAAGAACCATAAATAGCCTCATGTCAGTTGCATTCAGGTGTTACTGTCAGATATGTTTGAACACTAAGCTTACAAAATTATGATTTTTAGAGGTTTTTAGGTCTTGGAATAGCTGATATAGGATTATAACTGGAATCCCCACTATTCCCTACCCTGTGTTTTTTTAATTAACAGTATGTATTGGAATTCTTCTCAGTACAGAAAGAGCTTCCTCATCATCTAAACAATTAAAACTGCTCATGTGCTAGATTTCTTGCAGAAAGCAGTTTAAACACATATAGTGATTTATGCACATACACATGTTTGTATATAGATAAACAAGTGTTGCTGATGAACAAGGAAGCCTGGCATGCTACAGTCCATGGGGTCGGTCGCAAAGAGTCGGACACACCTGAGCTACTGAAACAAGATTCATATTTATTGGTACAATTAAGAGTATAGTAAGTGAAGTGAAAGTTGCTCACTCATGTCCGACTCTTTGCGACCCCATGGACTATACAGTCCATGGAATTCTCCAGGCCAGAATACTGGAGTGGGTAGCTGTTCCCTTCTCCAGGGGATCTTCCTAACCCAGGGATCGAACCCAAGTTTCCCGTGCTGTAGACAGATTCTTTACCAACTGAGCCATCAGGGAAGCCCAAGCACAGTAAGGTCCAGATCAAATTATTGACTTCTAAGTATGAGTCTCTACACTTAAGCTGCTTTTAAAAAAATTATCTAGTTAGAAATACTAGTAATAACTAGTAAAAACTAGTAATAATACTAGTTTATGGGGGAAAAGGCAGTTTAGCCAAGTAGAATCATAATATGCCTTGCTACAACAAATAAACAGTTTAGCCAATAAGAGTGTTCATGTATAATTGGTTCAATATTGGTATCGATGGTGGTGGAAGGCCTTAAGAATTAGAATTTTAATTGTCGGTGTTCCTTATGGGAATTCTTTGCCCAGTGAAGAGGTTCAGGTTTCTCGGTGATATCGTTACCATTGTTCTGGGTAGAAAGCTGCTGCCCGAAAAGGCAAGGGGCTGTTTAAATAATGACGACACTTTTTGTAATTGGTGTGTCAGCACCAATGACCGAGAGGAGGAGCACTGGGAATAGCATGCGCAGTTGTCACCGTGCACCGGTGTTTGGGCCCAGAAGTCTGACTAAATAAGGCAATGCCCCAGCGAGCCTTATCAGCGTCTGACCGGGATACGGGCTAGCAGCTGATACATGGTGCCCGGCCATGCTCTGCAATTCCTTAGCTTCTTGGCAGATGAGCATCGATCCCAGACATCAGAAGCTCCTACCTGCCATGCCCAGTGTTGTTGTACCTGCATTTGATTTCCTATAAAGCTTGAATATGAGATGTTAAGTCCCTGGAGAGGAGAAAAGAGAGAGTTCAGGATACTGTTCCAAAAATGTGTTATGCATGTAAGCATACTTATTTTTAGTGATGTGTCAGTGGAGAGTTTGTTTAGGAGTTCATTCACTATCCCTGGCTCCCTGCAGCTTTTTCCCCACCACCCCAGTGCCTCCCCACCCAGCCTGAGGTTGAGAGGCTGGCAGGCTCTTCAAGGCTGGGGTTCCAGGAAAGGAGAGGTACCATCACGGCCACCCATGGAATCAGTGGGTGCAGGGGGAGGGGAAAGGAGGGACTTTTCAATCACATCTGATCTTGGGCTCACCTTTCTTTTCATTTCTTTGGTCTCTGTGTTCTGCAGTGTTTATACTCTACCAGTCTGTGTATTTATGAAAAGAAAACAGAGCATTTTTTATAGGAATCAGTCCAAGGGTCCACTTCTAATGCCAGCAAATGGCATTTTCAGTTCCTGTTAGTATTCAAGCCTGCAAACCGGGTCTAATCCAGGCTTGCTTGTACAGAGTTGAGGGGTGACTCTGTACACGTGAGCACATTGGAGGTTCCCCAAACTACTGATGGGGTATTACACCACCAGGAAATAGAACTTCAAGACTACAGTGATGGAGTGGAGGCAAAGCTGTGAGCTGGGGTCAGCGCCCTCTGACTGTCCTTCTGTGCCGTCCCTCCTGCCCCGCCCCTTCCCCTCTGCCCATCCCTCCCTCTCCTCCTCTCTTCTTTGCTGAACCCCTTAGTGTAGAGGGTTGAAGGAATCACGCTTCTCAGGTCCTGACTTTCTGAATGCAGGGCCCCCCTTCTCTCCCCTCTTCCCCTTTGTCTGTTTACCCAGGCCCATCCCTTCCCCTCCAGAAATTCTCAGTAATAGATGTTTTCATCACATGCTCTTGATTCTGTATAATGGGAAAACTGTCGTCTTCAATTTTTTTTTTTTTTAGTTTATGTGAATGGCACCAAGTCACAGTTTGTTGTGGTGGTTTAGTCACTTGGTCGTGTCCGACTGTTTGTAACCCATGGACTAGTCCACCAGGCTCCTCTGTCCATGGCATTTCCCAGGCAAGAATACTAGAGTGGGTTGCCATTTCCTTCTCCAGGATATCTTCCCAACTCAGGGATCAAACCGGGGTCTCCTGCGTTGCAGGCGGACTCTTTACCAACTGAGCCACCAGGGAAGCCCAAGTAGGTGGTGGTGGATTTTATTTGTAGTTATGCTTAATAGATTAGTAACATTCCTATATAACTCTTTAAGTTTTGTTTATATTTTTGCCCCTTGAGAATACTGTGTTAAGATTTATCCACTGGCCATATGTACCCCTGGGCTATTGGTTTTCAGGGTTGCATGGTATTCCAGGGCTTCCCTGATGGCTCAGAGAGTGAAGAGTTTACCTGCAATGCAGGAGACCCAGGCTCAATCCCTTGGTTGAGAAGATCCCCTGGATGTGGGCATGGCAACGCACTCAGTATTCTTGCCTGGAGAGTCCTAGGGACAGAGGAGCCTGGCAGCTACAGTCCGTGGGGTCACAAACAGTCGGACATGACTGAGCAACTAACACTTTGACTTTCATGGTATACCAGTCTCTGCCTGCACCCCAGTGTACTCACCAGTTGACTTACTTAGTGATGGACATTGAGCTTGCCTCAAACACCCCATATCACAGCAGTGTTATCATTGAACTAGCTTTTAAAAAGCCAAGATGCAGTTCAGTAAAATCCCTTTCGTAAAATTTTGTGGTACCTGTTTAAATTCAGACATATCCCTTCTAAAGTTCTTCATTTAAAATGTCTCTCTACGGTTTAGAGCACTGCCACAGCATGAGTATTTTTGACATCTCTATCCTAATAAAGACCCAGAGGAAATCAAAACTTTCTGATTGGAATGCGTTCTGCGCTGGGCAGATAGCCACTGGGTTTTCTGTTTGAGAATAAGATATTCACATGTTTTCCCTGATCATAGTTTGGGACTTTGGCAGGCAAAACTTGAAGGAAGGTGGTAGATGGGCCAGAGAGACAACTTACTCACACTCTGTAATTGAAGGTCCTGCCAGGTGGGAAGAACACGTGCTTTAGAGTCAGGCAGTCTTGACTCCACCTTGGGCAAGTTATTTAACCTCTCTCAGCCTTGTTTTCATCATCAGTAAAAATAGGAGTAATTATGGAGCCCTCCCAGAGGAACATCAGAAGGATTGAATGAGCTAACAGATGGAATTTGTGTAACACCTGACGTGTCTTGGGCGTTCTGTTAAGTGGGAACTCCGGAATATCAGGAAAGTGTCCTCACCTCCACCTGGGTTAGACAGCAACCCAGGTGTGTTTCTGAGGGTTTCTGAGAGCCAGCGTGGTCATTTCTGTGTCACCTCTCCCTGTCTTCCAGCCCATCCTGAGATCAAGGATGGCAGTTGCAGGGCACCCCTGGGAGGGCGGAGGCTGGCAGTGGGCAGCACCAGGGCTTATGAGAAAAGGACAGGGTGTAGGAGGGGGAGTCCAGCTGTATTTAAGGAGATTTATCCCACAACATAAGATCATCGAAGGAGGAATGTGAGGGGATAATTGTGGACTGGGTGAAGTCAGCCTTGGGGTCGATCCCACTGGCCACACAGGATAGACAGGAGCTGATCTGGCGTGGGGAGCAGGGCCTGAGCACTAGGATTCTGGTGATCAAGAGAACACTGAACAGCTTTGATAAAGTCTCATGAAAACAGAATGTTCTTATCAAACTTAAGTGAGAAACGTGTCCGCAAACACTTGCTTCCAGAGAAGAATGGGGCTATTTCAGTGTGTTGGGCCCTTGGATTGGGTCTGTTTGCCTGAAATAATTGGGTAAACACATGTGTCCGCTCAGTATTTTCGGTTCTCTTCACCAGATGGGCTCACTGGCGGCTCGGAAGGGGTTTTGTTCCTACTATATTAAGGCAAGACTGACATGCCCAAGTGACCGCTGGTCACGTTCTGATCTTGGGAGGACAGTGGCAGCAGAATTGGGTTGGAGATGCCATTTAATTCCCTGGTTTTTGTTCGTAGGTTGCAGAATTGCTGACAATCTTTTTATCTGAATGGTCAACTTAGTGAAAGTTTACTCTGTCAGGGTTATGTGTGACTTAAATACAAAAACCAGTATAATAAATAAACAGTTATCACAAGTTGGCAGATTCCCCACACACACATTTTCCTTCATGATGTGGAAGGAAGAGTACAGGCTCTTTCATGAAACTTACCCAGTTCTGATTCTGCTGTGTTCTGTCTACTTGGACAGACCACCACCTTTCAGAGCATGACTCCTTATACATAATAGAATAATAACCTTGAAGGGTTGTAGGGAGACTCTAGTAATTTTGTTCATAAAGTGTTTCACAGAGTTCCTAGAATATGGATGTTTGGTAGTTTCAGGGTAGCAGTGTACATTTATTATCATTTATGTGTGTGTGTGTGCATCAATGCATACATTATAGTAATCTATAAATATTAAAAATTTTCACATGTCTCTTGGGCACTTAGGTTAGTTTGTCAGTGCTAAGCATAGCTCTGGAATATTCCCTGCTTCGTCAGCCTCTGCTGTGTTGAACCCACAGTAGCCAGGGCACCAGCACCATTCTTTCCCTTTCCTCCTCACGTTCCCTGTCCATCTACCTTTCTCTGGGCAGTTGCTGTCGTTCCTCCCTCCCTCCCATCCATTTCATCATTAATAAGGAAAGTGAATGGGTTTCCCAGGTGGTGTTAGTGGTAAAGAACCCGCCTGCCAATGCAGGAGACATAAGAGATGAGGGTTCGATCCCTGGGTTGGGAAGATCCCCTGGAGGAGGGCATGGCAATCCACTGCAGTATTCTTGCCTGGAGAATCCCATGGACAGAGGAGCCTGAGGGCCTATAGTGGGTCACAAAGAACCAGACATGATTCTGAAGCAACAGCATGTATGCATGCAAGGAAAATGAATGCAGTAGGAGTATAGTTAACTAAAAACGAATACTTAGGCAGCATCTAATATTCTACTGAAGAATAGCCCAGTTCTTGGCAATCAAATTTCAAATAGCCACTCCAGCACACAATGCATTCTTAGTCCTAGGAGAATGGCATGGCCCCCAGATTTCACCACCTAATGGCCGGTGGACTGATATTTTTTCCCCAACTACTTAGGAATGTTAGTATTTTGCATCCTGTGTAGCTCTTTTTCTCATGGCCCCTGCCATGCTGTCCCCATGGGTGCTGGTGCTGGGAAGGCTGGGATCATATAATGTATATATCTCGGGTGTGTGTGTGCATGTGTGTGCACGCATGTGAGTGTCTTGTCACCTTAACTCCTCTAGGCCTAAGCTTTCTGATTGGCACAGATCATTTGGTTAGAACTGGATGATCTCTGAGCTCTTTCTTAGTTTCCAGATTTTGTGACATATGTTGATCTCATGATTAATAATTCCAGATTAATTAGATTACAGAATGTTTGAAGACTGTGTCTAGCGTTAGAGATCCACTTACAAAAATAATCAGCCATCAATCCTGGAGGATGATTGGGCTTTATGATCATGTTTATAAACCTCTCTTGTTAGGCTTTTTGATCTGTGTGATTGTAAAAGACATAGAACTTCATTTGTCACTGTGCACAGATGATTTGACTGCTGTGTACAGGCCATTACGTAAGGTGCTTTTATTTATGTTCAAGTTATAGGGAAGTTTTAGTTAGAAGGTATACTCACCTGTCTTACTTAAATCTGATACCTCTAACTTTCTTTACCAAAGAAAATTTAGCAGCAGGTTTAGTAGCAGGACTGTTATCACTCTTAGGAAAAATTAAAAAGCAATAAAGAGAGGCCTAGATTTTACTTATATATAATAAGGGAATTTCTCTAGAAACAAAAGTATAGCTTCCACAGTTACTGAATATTCAGGTAGAAGGGAACTTTAGAACTCTCTACTTTCCCAGGGGTCTTCAGCTTATAGTTTCAGACCTGGGAGTTCTCAGGTTTTATGGAAGGGCTGTCAGTAGGAGGCAGGGAAAAGCTGAGGAGATGGAGATAGGTCCTTGCAAGCCAGAACATAGGCACTTTTGTCTGATTTCATATGGTTGGGGAAAAGTATGCCAAATTTTGATACAAGAATGAATTAGAATTCTCATTCTAACTCCTTTGTTTTATAGATGAAAAAACAAAGCTCCAGCCCACCATGTCAGGAGCACAGAAGGGACAGATTTTGTGAAATATATTGATATCATGATTAATAATTCCAGGCTTAATTAGAAGATGTTTGGGCTTTATGATCATATTTATAAACCATTGGCCTTGCTCTGAGAGGACTGGTGGCTCAGAAGGTAAAGAATCCGCCTGCCAATGCAGGAGACACAGGAGACGTGGGCTCAGTCCCTGGATAGGGAAGACTCCCTAGAGAAGGAAATGGCAATCCACCCCAGTATTCTTGTCTGGAGAATTCCATGGACAGAGAATTCCTGGCGGGTTACAGTCCATGGTGTCGAAAAGAGTCGGACACAACTTAGAAACTGTTGTTGACAGTTTAGAGCAACTCCAGAAACCCAATCCATGTTGGGAAAGTTGGACTAGGCAGACCTATGACACAGAGCACAGGCCATGCCAGCTCTTGATTCCTCAAGGAAAAGTAGACCTGTGTGACCCTTGACAAGAAACATCATCGGGCTGGCCGATACTGGACCAGGAATAGGGATGTATACTCTGCACATTCACCTGCGGGTGTTTCCAGGGTAGAAAGAGTGGCCTTATGGGCTCTGGTAGCTTCGAACTGGAAATAATGCTGTGTGTGTGTCCTTAAGTTTTCATACCTCATTATAGCCCCATAACAAACATTGACAACCACTTCCGTTTCTCCAGGACTTTTAAGTAAGCTGCCCAGCATTGCACAGGTGGGACCAGGACCCCCAGCCCCGCTGCTTCACCTGGGTAGCTACAGTCGCTGTCAACCCTCACGAAGGTCACAGATGCAGTAATTTGGCACAATATGAAACCTAATGCTTTGGTCACAGCTTTCTGGTTACATTTCATGAAGGTGAAAGTGTCATATATATTGCTTCCTGTTTTATAGAAAAGGAGAAAACAGAAACTTGTATTCCTATTTTCTTGTATATCTTTAAAAATAACTGCAGAAATATCTTTTTAAAAAACACTAACACTGGTTAGCTCTGCTGGATTAATATCAGGGTGAGTAAGGAACAAGAGAAGAGGGAGACTTCCCTAGTTTTATTAGATTTTATTGATCCATTTGAATATGTTGCTTATTTGGAAACTTAATATCTCTTTAAATTATTGAGTTAACTAAATGCATAGATATTATCTATAATGGTGTTGAATATTCTGTGCCCAGCTTTATTTGCATCTTCTGTTTTTAGCACTTTACCTGTATCATCTGTAGTCCTCATAATAACTCTGCAAGGTTGGTTCTACCACTCTTCTGGGTTTACGTAAGAAGAAACAAAGATGTCCCAAGGGTGTAGGGAACTTGCCCTGGATTCCAGGCTGGCAAGCAGTGACAGCTGATTCATATCCAGGCAATCTGATTGGAGAGCTCATGCTTGTAACCACTATAGGAAGGGCTTAGACAAACAGCAAGAAACTCAACTTTGAGGGTGTTCCAGTGTGATGTAAGAGATATTTTTAGTTTGGCACTTTTGAAGTCTGTGAATCCTAAATAATACATCTACATTTATAGAGCAAGTCCAGGGAGACCGTGCAGTTTCCATTATGCTATTTAATCCAAGGATTACGTTTATGCTGTGGTTGTAACAGTATGCTGTCAATGGAGGTCTCGGGCTTTAAGTGCCAACAGATTGTCACAAATACTGAGATACCTGAGGGTGCGTCGAGGGTGGTAGGTGGAGAGGGAGACAGCAGAGATCAGGATGGATGACAAGGTGGCCTTGTGGTGGCCCAGCAGGCACAGAGCTTCATATGCCACCAGTGTGGGGGTGAGGTGCCCACTTTGAGGGGTTGGGGTGTGTTACCCACTGAAATCCCAGGGAAAGACAGCAACACCTCAGCATCTTACCAGGGAGATGTTGTCGGAAAACAAAATCCCTTATCTTGGAGCAAAATCACAGGGAAAGCTAGTGCAGCTAATAATCACTTGTGTCTTAACAGTGTCAATTCTACATTTATTTAAACCAAGAGCTGTTTATCACTAAAAGGTTATTATATACACGAATCCACTCATGCAAATGAGAAATGTGTATATTAATTTAATCATAATTGAGAGAGAACGTTCATCTTTTAGTAATTCAGATGATGAGAAAAAACCTGGTGTTCAGAGAGAGAATGAAAAGAAAGACCATCATAGGAAAAGTCTACAGCTTAATTAAGATGGGATGGGGTAGGGGGGTGTACAGTTCTTGCCTTCGATGCAAATTGCTTCCCAACACTAACTCGCTAGTAATCCCCAGGGGGTTGCAGGAGCTATTGCACAGGAAGTTCTTGGAACAGATAATGCAGGTTGAACCTAAAGTATAAAAAATCCCTCAGTAAATGTCAACAGTACTCATCACCCTCATCATATTGATACTTGTAACTTGCTAGTAGGCTAAGTCGCTCAGTCGGAGAAGGCAGTGGCACCCTACTCCAGTACTCTTGCCTGGAAAATCCCATGGATGGAGGAGCCTGGAAGGCTGCAGTCCATGGGGTCGCTGAGGGTTGGACACGACTGAGCGACTTCACTTTCACTTTTCACTTTCATGCATTGGAGAAGGAAATGGCAACCCACTCCAGTGTTCTTGCCTGGAGAATCCCAGGGACGGGGAAGCCTGGTGGGCTGCCGTCTATGGGGTCGCACAGAGTCGGACACGACTGAAGTGACTTAGCATAGCATAGCATAAGTTGCTCAGTCGTGTCTGACTCTTTGAGACTGCGTGTAGCCCACCAGGCTCCTCTGTCCATGGGATTCTCCAGGCAAGAATACTGGAGTGGGTTGCCATGCCCTCCTCCAGAGTATCTTCCCAACCTGGAGATTGAACCCAGGCCTCCTGCACTGCGGGTGAATTCTTTACCATCTGAGCCACCAGGGAAACCTATAAGTTAGGCTGGCCTAACTTAATACAGTATACATCTCCCAGATGGTTATGTTTTCCCAGTGGTCATATTGTGTAGCTTATGAGTCATTGAATCAACTAAGAGGAGCCTACACTTTGTCTGTTGTCCTATCAAATTGTGTAATGACCCAAGGCAGGGGCTGGCTTCCAGGCCACAGAGGGCAGAGTTCACAGGTCACCACCCTGTTCACACCTTCCCGGCCTCAGTGTTTTAGCCCGTCACCCAGGCAGTGTGAAGCATGCCCATCGCTGGTGTACGCTTCTGGGACGTGTCCCATTCATTCACCCACTTCTTCTCCTCCAAACCCAGACATTGGCCTGTGCGCCCCCCCTTTTTTTCAGCTAACAAACCTGTGGTTTTGTCTGCTAATGTTCATTCCTTTCGCAGGCTCCTTAAGAAATGTGGTAGAATTCCCCTCAACTTGCCCTTTACTCTCTCATTCCTAGAAATAATGTATCCATATTCTAATCTTCCCAGCCCAGAGATCGAACCAGGCCTCCTGCATCATAGGCATATTCTTTACTGCTGAGCCAACCAGGGAAGCATGAACAGAGGAGCCTGGAGGGCTATAGTCCATGGGATCCCAAAAGAATCAGACACAACTGAGCAACTAAACCACCACCACTGTTGTGATCTTGGAGTATATGAGATAAATATGTGTGTGTGTTAGTTGGTAATAATCACAGAGAAGCACACAATATAATAAAAGTTATTAAAATAACTAATTGATATTTAGAAAGTTATTAAAAAGAGGTCTTCAGAAGTGCTAATAATCATTTACACTATTTCTTTAATGCCAGATTGGTCTCTCCTGCCTCGATTCTGACCTAAGAAGGTATCTCATCAAGAGCTTTTTTGCTTCCCTCTGTTCTCAGAGCAGGGAGAGCTGGTTATGTGAAGAAAGTCCTAATGACTGTAAGAGCCATCACATTAAAGGCTTTGAGGGTCCTTTAGGGACATAATGCTCCCATTATCTTTTGTGATATAGCCAAAATTATACTCCCCTTGGCAGCGTTTCCATGGCAGGTCCTTGATCCTGACTCATAAATGCATGATTTATTCTGAGTAGTTGTGGTGAAGAGTCCCTCACATTTTTTTTTCATTGTTGTATTGCCTTTAAGACTGAGTTTGAACAGTATTTTAGGAAAAGAGAAAAAGTAAGAAGATATTAGGTTATTTTATTACCTGAAAGAATACCAGGGAGCCTGGGGGAATTCATTTGAGAAAGAAAATGGCATTTTGTCTATTGTAATTGGGAACTAGTTCTCCAGAAGCTTAGAGCACTCAGGGTAATATGGGATTTATTTTGAGTTGTGTTTCCATGATATTAAGAGCATGATGGTATTCAGTAACACTTGTGTGCCTTCTAGTAAAAACAAGCATTTCTTGTTTTGATCCATTTTCTTCTTCTCTGTTTTACTGTGTAGATAAATTTGAAAGCTTGTAGCCCTGACTATATGTAACCAAATAGTCTACCAGAGGGCCCCTCCTTTGTTAGGGAGGTTTAAAAATGGTTTCCTATTAATTCACAAGTCTGTGTGGGTGAATGCTTTTTTAACATGACATTTCTAAGACGCTTTTCTTGCTTATTCCAGAAAAGAGAGGCCAAGTCTGTTATTTACTGCCTGCTTGGATAGTCAAGTTTGTTCAGCAAAAAATCAAGTAGAATCTCAGCTGACCACAGGTGAAGTCTAATGGCCCAAGTGGTTAAAGTAAACATCTCAAAAGTAAATAGGCAGAAATTTTGGTTCTGTACTTGAGCTCCCTAGACCATCTAGATGAAGAGGCTCTTTTAACTGGTCTGGATTTTAATTCCACTGTCAGCAAAATGAGTATGTTCGTACAGCATTGGTACATTAAGGTCTCAAGGCAGACGCCGTAGACTTGTAAAATACTCCCTTAAAAGTTAACTGTCTTCAGAGTCTTCATAGTAGATTCTGGCTTTCAGGTAGTTTTGAGCTGTGAAAGTTTACAGAACCTCAAGAGCAGTTCTCTAGAAAGGTTTTACATTTTATTTAATTTTCAATGTTTTTAAGGGGCTTTTCTGGCTTGTTCTTCTCTGAAGCAAGAGCTTGGCTCCAGTAAGGACATACGCCTTCTGTCTAGCGCAGAAGTGCATAGACTGTTGACAGAGGATGGGAATGGGGCCAGTCAGGAGGGACAGGTTAGAACCAAGTGTTTCTTAGAATGTCCACTGGGCTTCCCTAAAAGCTCAGAAACCTGAGAAAGCTGGCTTTTTATGGGCACGCAGTTTCTCTTAAGACTCTTTGAGTAGATCCATTTTGTTTTATAAAAATTCCTATTGGAAGCTTGGCCTTTGAGAAGTCATTCTGCAAATATTCCAGGAGCATGCAGGCAGGAGCTGGAGACCTCTTTCCTTTTTCTTTCGTTATTGTTCGTGTGTCTCAATTAAGAGTTTTGGGTGACTGCTCCTTGGGCTGTGGCCAACTCTCCTCCCTTCCTGCAGAAGTTCCCCGCTTACCTGCACCTTTCTGGTGGTAAACACCTGGGACGCTGGGCGCGGGCGCGAGGCCAGTGTGTAGGACACAGACTCAGGCAGCTAGTTCGGAGCCAAAGCACAATTGGATTATGTCGAGAAGGGAAAAGGTGCCACGTGAATTTGCCATGTTTCTGCACAGAGCAGGCCAATTTAAATATAGCCTACTACCACAGCTTGTCCAGAATTAAAATAGACCAGAACAAGTGGCAAATGGCAGGGCGCGGGGCTCTCTGCCAGGAGATGGCTAAGGGACGGGAAAATGGGCTTTTGAGATGGATTGTGAGGGCTCAGATAACAACAGCAGACGGGACACCCTGGGATCCTACTTCAAAACTTCAATTTCAGGTCAACGTAAATGTGCAGAGTCCAAAAGAAAGGGCCGATGAAAACACTCAGCAGCCCAGAAGGCTGTTCCAAATGTGCTCTGTGATTATTTCAGAATTAAAATCTGGTCCCTGAATCCCCCTATAGTGACATCTTACCGAAAGTCAAGGACAATACCATTGCAGCTAGGTTTTCCAGGCGTAGATGTTTTTAGCCCATGAATTGAATTACGTAATAATTGTATAATAAAGTCTTATTTGAGCCTGGTGCTGCACATAATGAAATTAGAACTTGAAAATATGATGAACAGCCCTGCCTTTACTGGTTTATCAGAACAGTGATAGTGGTCAGTACAAGAGTTTCAGCAAATATTTCAGTTCAGTTATTCATTCCTGAAATATTTTGTTTGGTTGGTTGATTTTTAGTCTTTCTTGATTCCACCTGTCATGTACCCTGAGATTGAACAACACCAAAGACACATTTCATTGTAGGAGAGTAAGTACGGTTAGATAGATACTTGCTTTGAGAACAAGCCAAAAAAGATGCTCAGCAGTGGTTAATGTTTGCTGGTGCAGATAGACATTTGATAGCCCATGCAATCAGTATCGGAGAAGGCAATGGCACCCCACTCCAGTACTTTTGCCTGGAAAATCCCATGGACGGAGGAGCCTGGTGGGCTGCAGTCCATGGGGTTGCTAGAGTCGGACACGACTGAGCAACTTCACTTTCACTTTTCACTTTCATGCATTGGAGAAGGAAATGGCAACCCACTCCAGTGTTCTTGCCTGAAGAATCCCAAGGACAGGGGAGCCTGGTGGGCTGCCGTCTATAGGGTCGAACAGAGTCGGACATGACTGAAGCGACTTAGCAGCAGCAGCAGCAGCAGCAATCAGGATACACATAACTAAAATGTATGTATATTATATATTTGCATATATTTTTTTATTCTTCCCCCAAAATTAACTGCCACGTTAAACCTATCCAGCAGACGTTTAATACTACTTTTTTAGTGATATGAGGAATTCGTCATCTGATAGCATCTAAATTTCAGACCTTGAGAACCATGGTTGATAAGCTGGTTTCTGAAATTATGCCAGCACTATGGAAGAGATATTTTAAAAATTAAACAGCAAGAAGTTATTTTATCATATTAAAATGTGTGACTGCGGTGACTTACTGTAGTGTCTCAGAGTTCAGGGGGTAACAGAAACTTTTCTCTCTCAGATGAGCATGTGAACCTTTTTAAAAATTTATTATTATTTTAATTATGAAAATATGATAACACATTTACCTGAGACTTGGAAAATATAGAACAAGGTTATATATAGCTCAACTATATATCAGATCAGATCAGTCGCTCAGTCGTGTCCGACTCTTTGCAACCCCATGAATCACAGCATGCCAGGCCTCCCTGTCCATCACCAACTCCCGGAGTTCACTGAGACTCACGTCCATCAAGTCAGTGATGCCATCCAGCCATCTCATCTTCTGTCGTCCCCTTCTCCTCTTGCCCCCAGTCCCTTCCAGCATTAGAGTCTTTTCCAATGAGTCAGCTCTTCGCATGAGGTAGCCAAAGTACTGGAGTTTCAGCTTTACCATCATTCCTTCCAAAGAAATCCCAGGGCTGATCTCCTTTAGAATATTACAGTTTTTTAAGGTAGATAAATTAAGATTTTTACTTGGAGTTTCAATATCAAACTCTCAAAAACTAATAGAATGAACACACAGACAAGTAGAAGTAGAAACCTGAAAAGCACAGTGAACCAACTCAGCATAATTAAGATTTATACAGTTTTCACACAAGAGCAAAATACAAATTCTACTCAAGTTCCCCTAGACTATAAACTAGGAGACCCTGGAACATATCCAGGGACATAAGACCAGTTGCCAAAATTTGATGGTCTAAACGTATTGAAATCATACAGAGTCTGTTCTCTGAGCATGAGAACCTTTTTTATTTTGTCTGGCTGTACAGGCTCACCCATTTATGCTGCTGCTGTTGTGACGTCTAAGAAAAACATTGCAGAGAAGTTTCCTATTTACAATTAACTGTTGCCAACAGTGATCACCAGCCAGAGAGAAATTGAAGGGGGAAAAAAAGCTTTCATTTCACCACCGGAGTTACAGAAGGGTCAGAGCAGGATGGTGACATGGACAATATAATCAGTAGGAGAAGAAAAATGAATTTAGAGTTAAGTAGACTTGGGGGTGTTGCCTGGAATAGCAAATAATTTGAAGGCATTTCTGGGCATTTGTAGATCATTGAGTACACTGAGGTTTTGTTTGCCTTAGCAGACATTAGGAGCTGATCATGAAATGAGAATGTGGACAGCCTTGAAAGGAGACGGGCCAAGAGCGGTTATTTTAGAAAGCACAAATTCACACGTGATCTGAAACCCAGAGACATGTCAGTAGAAAGACATGGGACAGCAGGACATGAGTGTTGTCAGTAAAAGCTCCCAGAAACAGAGTCGTGGAGCAGCAAGTCGCTCACCAGCTTCAAGCTTCCTTGTCTTGCATGGAAAGAGGCTAATCCTTACCTCTCCTCCTTACTCTGGAACAGATGACACTTTGCAGACATTCCCGTTCTTCGTTGGGAGAGACTGGAGTGCAGAGGCATCCCCATGTCCTTCTAAGGATGGTGACTTCTTCGGGATGGGCTTGCTCCAGACTTGATGACCGACTCTAATTAGCCTCCCCTTTCCTTGATGTCCTGTACGTTGTCAGGGTAACTGGTCAGCCCAAAGGGATTGCATATGAAGCTATAAAGAGGGCTTTTTCTATTTCCTGCCCCATCTCATTCATGTCAGAGCAGAGTTAAAAATTGGAAGTCTCCTCCACCACTGTGTCCGTTACAGTCCATTGGGGTCCAGAATTATAAACGTACTTTACAGGTTTCCACCAGAGTCCTCCAGAGTCTCTCAAGGCTCCAAGGTTCTCAGCCTCAAGTAAAAGTGGATTTCTCATGCTTCTACTCCCTAGCACCAGTAAGACAAGGGCACATCCTTCGGTCATCAAATCTGTTGTCATTCTAAGTAAATTCTGTGATTCTACTAAAACTACTGATACCGGAAAAAAAGAACCGTCTGCAGTCCTCCTCCCACTGCCTGACACTTAGCACATTCAGGAAGTCTGACCTGGAAAGTGTAGCCCATTCTGGAAGGTAAACCTGGAGCCTTTCAGCAACTGTCAGAGCTGAGAAGCAGCAGGGAAGGCCCAGGACCTTCATGCTGACACTGGGCCACTCTCAGCCAGGGGGCAGGCAGACTTCAGGGTTTGGTGGGTAATTCTTCCTATCCCTCCCGAGTTCAGTCTGCTTTCTCCTTTACATGGTGCCAGTAGACTGAATTCTTGGGCCTCAGAGAAAACCCCTTCCTAAGTGCCAAGTGAAGTGGAAGTTGCTCAGTCTTATCTGACTCTTTGTGACCCCATGAACTGTAGCCCACCAGGCTCCTCTGTCCATGGAATTCTCCAGGCAAGAATAACTGGAACAGGTAGCCCTTCCCTTCTCCAGGAGATCTTCCTAAACCCAGGGATCAAACCTGGATCCCCCACATTGCAGGCAGATTCTTTACCATCTGAGCCACCAGAGAAGCCCCAAACAGAGCTCAGAGCCTAAATGTTCTGCCTCATTCTTAGCATGTGCAATGTGCCCACTGTGCTTGGAATTCTGGAGACTCAGTCTGAATTTCGGACTGATGAGGGGTATTTCCGTTGGGATCAGTGCATCTGTCACTAAGGAATGGATCCAGGAAGGCAGCCCCACATTCCCCAGTGACAGCGGTTCATCCATCCCACCAACCTACATGGCATTGCCTCCCAGGCCCCGCAGTCCGTTAATCCCATTATAAAGAAAAGTAAAGGTTAAGAGTTCATCAGAAAGTGTCTAGAGCAGAAACTCAAGCCAACAGCAGCTCTTGGTCAAGAATAATCCAAGTATTATAAGTCCCACAAGGATATTTTATTGAGGCAGCTCACTGACAGTCTATTAAGAATGAAGGAAAAGATTCCTATTATTTGAGCCAGAATTTAACATGAGCCTTTTACTTAATTTGTTTGAATTCTGCCTTGCATTTCCACCACCATCTCTAATGAAGGAGAAGCACACAGTTCTTTTTGTCTCAACATACATGTGTTCATCTTCAAAACCGCCTTTGCCCCACCCCACCCCAACCCAGTCCAAATTATACCAAGTGTTATTTAAAGGTACTGAGCAAAAAAGCAACCATCCTGGTTTATATATTTGTTCCAGCCACCATTTTTCTCAGTGTCCTAGGGTAAGTAAGCTGTTATCTTATCCATTGAGTATGGGATGAAAGTTTCCTGTTCTTGGTTTAACACAGCCAAATACTTAAAAACAGATAAAATCACATTTTTTTTTAAGATTCCCACGAGGGGAAAAAAAGAGAAAACTTTTCAAGAATTCAGAAGGAGCTAGATGATCTTCTGATATTTCCTTTTAAACTTGGAGGCGTTAATTACTAATTTGGTGGTTTGGGGAAGGCAACTATGAGTTAGATGAATCTGCAGTATTTTTAACACCACTTAAAATGTTCCTGCTGAAGAATAACCTTGATGAAAACCAGTTTTTTCCCCTAGTCTTTAGTAAGATGTTTTCTAAGCTGCATTTTACTTGAAAGTCAGCCAAAACTGGTTTAAAAAATATGTAAGAGAAGAAAGCACCTCATCTGCATTTTTTAGTACAAGTCAAAAATCTATTAATATTGAAGATAATAAAGAAATGAGGGCAGTATACTCAATAAAGAGAAAGCATGACTATAAGAACTGTGGGTATGAAGGAATATTTATAGCAGAAAGGGACGTTTATAACTTGAAGACGAAATAGATCATGGACATTTGCTACAATAAGATCTGTAGACAGCAGTACAGAAGTCTCTCTTCACAGCATAGCTACCAGCTTTGCCCTAAACCTTTGGAGACCTGGCATCTGCCTGGTCATCCCACTGGATTGCTGTGTGACTTTGAGTTTGTTGCTTGGTCTCTCTGAGTTTTAAATTCCTACAGAAGGGAGAGTCATTATCTGACCACAGGGGAAAGACTTCGTGGGCTCTCCGAGGCCCTTCCAGTTCTAATTGTGGTTTTTAATCTGTCTGGCAAAGCAGAACTGTCAAGAGTCCTCTCCTCAAAACTAGAAGGTTAATGTAAGTCAAGTAAATCCTTTGTGCTCATTACATTAGTGTCCCCAATATCTGTTGCAACAAAAGACTGAAAATTTGAAGTGGAAGCAGTCAAGGACTTTGTTTCTCTTTTTAAAAAAATTTTTATTGAAGTAGAGTTGATTTATAATGTGTTAGTTTCGTGTGTGCAGCACAGTGAATCAGTTACACATATACCCACTCTTTTTGAGATTCTTTTCCCATATTGGCCATTACAGGGTATCATATAGAGTTCCCCGTGGCTTCCTGGGTGGCTCAGTGGTAAAGAATCCACCTGCCAAGGCAGGAGACATGGGTTTGGTCCCTGGTTTGGGAAGATCCCTAGAGGAGAAAATGGAAACCTTCTCCAACAGAGGAGTCTGGCAAGCTACAGTGCATGGGGTCACAAAGAGTGAGACACAGCAGTGATTGAGACACATTTGTTACATACAGCAAGTGCTTATTGGTTACTGTTCTGTACACTGTAGTGTATATGCATCCTAGCTTCCAGTTTACCCCTCTCCCCACCTTACTGGGTTAACCCTCCGCTTGTTGTCAACATCTGTAACTCTGTTTCTGTTTTGTAGATAATTCATTTGTATCTTTTTAAAAATGGAACTATGGAATGTGTCCTTGTCACAGATTAGGTGTGAAATCAGTGGAGTCACTGAATTACAGTTCCTACGAACGTTCCTACAAGGATGGCTAACAAACACATGAAAAGATGCTCAACATCACTCATTATCAGAGAAATGCAAATCAAAACCACTATGAGGTACCATTTCACGCCAGTCAGAATGGCTGCGATCCAAAAGTCTACAAGCAATAAATGCTGGAGAGGGTGTGGAGAAAAGGGAACTCTCTTACACTGTTGGTGGGAATGCAAACTAGTACAGCCACTATGGAGAACAGTGTGGAGAATTCTTAAAAAACTCGAAAAAGAACTGCCTTATGATCCAGCAATCCCACTGCTGGGCATACACACTGAGGAAACCAGAAGGGAAAGAGACACGTGTACCCCAATGTTCATCGCAGCACTGTTTATAATAGCCAGGACATGGAAGCAACCTAGATGCCCATCAGCAGATGAATGGATAAGAAAGCTGTGGTACATATACACAATGGAGTATTACTCAGCCATTAAAAAGAATACATTTGAATCAGTTCTAATGAGATGGATAAAACTGGAACCTATTATACAGAGTGAAGTAAGCCAGAAAGAAAAACACCAATACAGTATACTAACACATATATATGGAATTTAGAAAGATGGTAACAATAACCCTGTGTACGAGACAGCAAAAGAGATACTGATGTATAGATCAGTCTTATGGACTCTGTGGGAGAGGGAGAGGGTGGGGAGATTTGGGAGAATAGCATTGAAACATGTATAATATCATGTATGAAACGAGTCGCCAGTCCAGGTTCGATGCACGGTACTGGATGCTTGGGGCTGGTGCACTGGGACGACCCAGAGGGAGGGTAGGGGAGGGAGGAGGGAGGAGGGTTCAGGATGGGGAACGCGGGTATACCTGTGGCAGATTCATTTCGATATTTGGCAAAACTAATACAATATTGTAAAGTTTAAAAATAAAATTAAAAAAAGAAATATTCCTACTAGGAATATTTGTTAAATGGTTTACTGAGAGAATAACTATACTCCTATTTGTCATTCCTTGAAAAGCAGTGGTGTCCTAAACCCAACAACTTCCAAACCCATATTTTGAATATGATGGAACTTCAGGTGCAGAATGGCTTGCGGAGCCAGTCCCAAGCAAGTTCATATTCAGCGTCCCATGCCCAACAGAGGAGCCGATGCCTTTACTGGTCACTATCTTGGAAGGTCTAGACAGATCAAAGTGTAACTGGTTGATTTGGGATCTTTAGAGAGCCATTTTAGGTAATTTACAAAATGAATATCTTACTACTTAAGAGACTGTGTTTCAACTGAGAGTTCTAGTTTGTGTCATTTTAAAGGCATGAATATTTGCTTTTTTATTTTTTTTGGTGATTAAGTCTTTATGAAGTGGGATCACGTTAGCACCAGCAAGTGCACACCCAGTGGGCGTCTGCCCTGTGAAGAGGAAATTAGGTCTGCCCGTGACCCTGCAGTGGGCTCCATTAGTCACTCGGCTGAACACTGCTAGCTGCCAGCATGTGTTTCGACCACTAGATAGTCTTACATTGCTCTGATTCTTAGTCATACTTTTAATCCGTCACCACAGTGACCATTGGTAAAGGACAAAAAGCATAACAGCACTGACGTGGAAATACAAACAGCCTTGACCTGACAGTTCTCATCACTACCCACAGGGTCTGCTCAGATCCTGAAGGTTGTGAAGTTCTTTTTAGGCACGCCCAGATGTCTCTATTACAACACTAAAAAGAAATGTGGTCATAATTATATCTGATTTCATTTTACTGAATATGCGTCCATTTTGAAATAGTTTGACCCACCTTTTGTGACTAAAGGCCTGATAACTTTAGTGAGATTTAATCAAAATAGGGCCATTTCTATGAAATTGGCCATAGGAAAGAAGCCTTATTTTAAGCAACTAAAAAGCACCTAAAACTGTCATAATAGTCTGCATTTATATGACTTTACAGTTTTCTGATTGCCTTCACATTGGTCAGTGGTTCCTAACTTAACCCTCTGTATTTCAGAGTCTCCCACTGGCAGTGCGCCATTCCCCTCTTCCCAGAGCTCTGAGGTGGGTTCATCTCCATCCTCCTTGCTCAGGTCTCTGCTTTGCATCAAGGGCCCCCTTCTTCCTTCTCTGCTTCTCCTAGAAAAGAGACCCCTGCCAGAGAGAGATGCAAAGCCATGTCAGCCTAAAATCAGGTCTTCCCAGTCCTGTGTCGCAATTCGTTTTCCTTGCTTAGAACTTTAGTACAACACTGATTCCAAATCTTTAAGCACCCAGATTTTCCCTACCAGCCCTACATTTCAGCCAGAGACTAATAGTGGCCATTTATCAACTAAATACCCTCTCTGCATTAGTCCTCAGTACTTCATAGAACTCAGTTCTGACCCTAGCAACTGTACAAGGTAATATCATTGCCATTATACAGGTAAGAAAAGTGAGGCACAAGTGACGCAGCTAGGATGTGATCAGTGGGTTTAAGCCCAGGTCTGTCTGGTTTCCAGAGTCCACACTCTCTGTCCCTTTCAGATTTGCTGTGCTGTGTGCTGTGCTCAGTCATGTCCAACTCTTTGCCACTCCATACACTCCCCTGCCAGGCTCCTCTGTCCATGGAGTTTTCTAGGCAGGAATACTGGATCAGGTTGCAAGCTTAGGATCCTTTCAATAATTTTAAAACATTGAATCAACCCATCATTTTTTTTTTCCTGTTTCTTTATTTTTCTTCATCTAAGACCCGACTTAAACAGTTGTCACCTTCTCAAAGCCTCTTCATTTTCTCCTGTTCTCTGAGAATCTTCTTTCCCGCCTTCCAACAGGATCTGCTGTCATGGATACAAGTAAAGTGCCTTTTCCTTTAGCCCAGCTAATCCCCCTGGTTACTATCCAAATTTCCTCTTCCTTTCTGGGTCAGAAGTCACCAGCATGTGGCTCACACCTGCTTCCTCTACTCCCTCTCTTCCTTCCTCACCGACCCTCTTTGGACTGGTTTCTGCAGTGGTCTTCTTGTTAAAACTTTTTTTCTGACCACATGGTGGGATCTTGGTTCCCCGACCAGGGTCAAACCTACACCACTTGGAGTGGAAGCTCAGAGTCTTAACTGCTGGGGCACCCAGGATGTCCCCTGACCTTCCTGTTGGAACTGCCGTCTCAGAGGTTCTCAACAAACCTACCGTCACCTTTCTCCAGCACAGAGCAAGGTTGACAGACGACCCCTTTCTCAGACTCTAAACCATGCTGGCTCATTTCAGCTGCCTCCAAATCAGCCAGCCAGTGCAGCTGCCTCAGACAAATTCAGATGTGGCCCACTTCATTCCTAAGAGGAGCACAGGTCTTACCCAAGAACAGGAAATTTGAAAGGTTCCATTGGAAGTTCACCTTCTACCTGTACGCCACTGCCTCTCACTTCATTTCCTCCATTAGGTCCCTGGGACATTTTGTCTCCATCCTTGGTTCTTTGCTTTTTTGACATACTCATTTGATGGACTCCTCCACCATCTGTGATCACATGACCCACATTGCTCACCTTGACCCTTAAGTTTGCATTGCAGCCTTCATTTCCAGCTTGAAATGCTTAGGTCGTGTAAAATCCTGCTTGAATGTATCCCCTTTCAAACTGTCCATCCTTCCCACCTATACAACGTCTCGGTGTAGCAAAGCTGTTCATCTGCATACCAAGTTGGAAACCTTGGGGTTATCTTTTAGGTTTCTCTCTTTCTTACCTATTTTATTTATTTTTTAAAGTATTTATGTATTTATTTAGCTGTCTCAGGTCTTAGTTGCAACATGTGGGATCTGTCATTGCAGCCCATGGACTCTCTAGTTCTGGTGTGTGGGCTTAGTTGCTCTGTGGCATGTCGGACCTTAGTTCCCTGTGAAAGTGTTAGTCGTAAGTGTGTCCGACTCTTCTTGACACTACGGACTGTAGCCCTCTAGGCTCCTCTGTCCATAGGATTCTTTTTTTTTTTTTTTAATTTATTTTAATTGGAGGCTAATTACTTTACAATATTGTAGTGGTTTTACCATACATTGACATGAATGTCCATAGGATTCTCTAGGCAAGAATACTAGAGTGGGTTGCCATTTCCTTCTCCAGGGGATCTTCCCAGCTAGGGATCAAACCCAGGTCTCCCACATTGCAGGCACATTCTTTACCATCTGAGCCACCAGTGAAGCCCAGGGATCAAACCCGAGTCCCCTGCAGTCTGCATTGCAAGATAGATTCTTAACCACTAGACCACCAGGGAAGTCCCTTTACCTATTTATTTATTCCACCAATATTTGAGGATAGCTGGTGTGCCAGGCTTTATGGTAAGAGCTAGCAAAACAAATATGGAGGCTGCCTGCATGTTTCAAAGTTCTGACACTTCTTCCCTTAAAGATCCTTTGGCTCTTCCTTTTCTTAGCACCATTCCCCTCACTTGACATAGCTTCCCCAGCTTGCCCTGGCCAGTATTAGTGAAGCAATATCTTGCCTGATGACCCAACCTTTGGTCTTTTCTTCTCACTTCCTCTGGATACATAGAATGTTCTGGAAATACTTATTCATGGGTGATTTTTTTAGATTTTTTTTTTCATTGTAAAATACACATAGCATAAAATTTACCATCTTAACCATTTTTGCATGTACAGTTCAGCTGTGTTAAGTGCATTCACATTGCTATGCAGCCAATCTCCAGAACTTTTTGGTTTTCCAGAACTAAACTCTACCCATTAAATAACAACTCCCCGTTCTCCCTCCTCCAGCCTCTGGCAACCACCCTTCTACTTTGTGACTCTAGGAGGTTGACTGTTCTAGGTTCCTCCTGGGAATGGACTCATACAAAGTTTGTCCTCTTGTGACTAGCTTATTTCATTTAGCATTAAGTTCCATGGAAGGTTCATCCATGATATAGCATACATCAGAAATTCCTTCCTTTTTAAGGTTGACATTCTAACAACCCACTCCAGTATTCTTGCCAGGAGTATCCCATGGACACAGGAGCCTGGCAGGCTACAATCCATGAGGTCGCAAAGAGTCAGACACGACTGAGTGACTAACACACATAGGCAACACACACTCACACACACAAGCAACATTCCATGTGGACTTCGCAGGTGGCTCAGTGGTAAAGAATCCACCTACCAGTGCAGGAGACTTGGGTTTGATCCCTGGGTCAGGAAGATCCCCTGGAGTAGGAAGTGGCAACCCACTCCAATGATCTTGGCTGGAAAATTCCATCGACAGAGGATCCTGGCAGGTTGCAGTCCAGGGCTCACAAAGAGCTGGACGTGACTGAGCCCACACACATTACGTTGCATGTGCAATCGGGCTGTGTTTCAATTATCCCTTCTTTCATAGAGGCACCCTTGGGTGGTTTCTACCTTTTGGCTGTTGTGAATAATGCCCCTGTGAATATGGGTGTACACATATCTCTCTGAGACCCTGCTTTCAATCTGGGGTGGTATATACCAAGAAGTTGAATTGGGGATCACATGGCAGTTGCATTTTTCATTGTGGGGGGACCCACCATACTGTTTCTGCAGCAGTTGCACCATCTTGCGTCCCCACCAGCAGTGCGCCAGCTTTATAAGTTCTCTACGTCCCTGCCAATACTTGTTACCTTGAGTGGTTTTTTTTCAATAGTAGCCATCCTAGTGGGTATGAGGTAGTATCTCATTGTGGTTTTGATTTATATCTCCCTTATAATTAGTGTTGTTGAACACCTGTTCATGTGCTTACTGGCCATTTGTGTATCTTTGCAGAAATGTCTCTTCAGGTCCTTTGCCCATTTTTTAATTGTTGTTCTTATTATATAAGTGGTAAGAGTTCTTTATATATTCTGGATACTATCAAGTATCAGATAAATGATCAGCAAATATTTTCTCCCATAAAATGAAGTTTTAGTCTTATTTAGTGTAATGTGTTTGAACTGTAGAATAACACTCATTAAAAGGACTTTTCTCTAAACATTATTTCAAGAATAAAATATCCCTTAAATTTGTTTTTATACCAGATTTGTCTTAATGTGTAAATTACACAGCAAGGTAAATTTTAGATAAATTTTATAAAACCCAGAATAAAGTAGAAGATAGCCAATTATTTAGCTTATTCCAGCTGAGGATTAGAAATGTGCTTTTGGCCTGGCCTGTCCAGAGAATATAACCTTTAAGCTTATTAAGTTTGATAAAATGTTAGGGAATAGAGCCTGTAATGTACTTAAGAATGAAGACTCATTTTCCAAGCTTGAAAATGTTCTGGATATAAAAAATATATATATAAAGAAAACTGCATGGCTGGCTATTCTGTCCCCAAGTAAATCACATATGTCCTTAAGCATTCACACACTGTCAGGAACTGGAGTTCAGAAAACTTAGTATAATAAGAGCTTATTGATCCTGTAATCTTTCTTCAATATCTGGCTAGTCTCCAAAAAGGATTTGCAGGGCACTATAAGTCACATACATAAGAGCATTCCTGACACCAGGGAATGTTAAGCCATGTTGTTAGAGGAGATAACCATACACATAGATTGACAATAATTTTATTCCAGGTTTCCCAGTAGCTGTAACAAAAAGAGAAACAATAAATAATGTGGTTCTCATTGTATGATGCAAGGAAGCACACCAGCATGTCATCAGACCAGATTTTTCCTGGCACTAAATTTAAGAGGAAATATATTGCCTAGATGTTTATGAACGTGACAGTAATACACATAATGGACAACATTTCACATTCTTCGTATGAATCTTGGTTCATAGACTCTCTTGGTTCATCCTCCTATCTCCGCTGGATAAAAGGCCAAGGCTTGATATGAATTATGCTTCTGTGGAGGCATCTCTAAGGCCACTAATGTAATGTGGTTTAAAACTTCTGATCTCATGGACAGGAACCATCTGTGACTAGATTGGCCTCAGCCTGGTCTCTGGCTACCCATGCTTTCAAAGCCCATGTCATCATACCTCTGCAAGACTTTGGGCCCTTGAAACATCAAAGCCACATTTCAATGGGGATAGCACACCCCTTAAGCTACATTTTATATCTGTATAACTTGATAATGCCTTTAGAAAAGGAAGCAATGAACCACCCTGGCAAAAGAGACAGCTATTTGCTGAAGCTGTCACTTGTTCTAAACCAGGACCTAAGAACACAGTTTTGAAGTGACTATTCCTGGTCCTGCCTTTTACAAAAGAAAAAAGCAACTTCGGAAGAAAACATTAACATTGAGGAACTAATGAGTGTAAAGATGGGACTCGTCAGAAGTAGTTTTTCCAAACCAAATTTACTGAGGCGCTTTTGCTGACTCTCTGCCTGTTACAGATTAAAATCAGCAGCAGCTATGCCAGTGAATAGGTCTGTGTGTGAAAGACTGGAAGTTAGAAGTCAGGAGGGGCAGCTGAGGGCCCCACCTGTGCCTTACCAGGCGTATATGCTGCATCCCATCGAGTTGGTCTGAGTGGAGAAGCACATCGATACGGAGAAAGCAGTTTCTTTCAGATACAGGAACTTAGACATCACGCGTTTGCTTTTTAGCTGAGAGCTGTAGAAACACCAATTTCTTGTTCATATTAAAAGTATTCCTTGCTTAACACACTAATGTCTTTAGAACTACCATTGTATACACGGAGTAACTGGATTTTGCAAGGCTAGCTTTCATAAGTGAATAACGTCACAGCCCAAAAGGAAGGCTAACAGGTCATTTGTTGGCATTTTCTTGAACGTGATACCATAATCCAGGCAAGACTGGTGGTTATTGTCAGGCAGTTTCAGGGGAGCCAGAAGGGAAGTGCAGTGGCGGACTGCATGGACAGACGCAGGGAGATCAATTCTGCCTTTGCGGGAACCAGTGAGGTGCGACCTGGTCAGGAGCAGTGACAGAAGGAGATGTGCTGGGGTCAGGCGTGTGTTGAAGGTCCTGCCAGCCGCCTTTGCTGACCGTGAATGTGGCCTGTGAGAGAAAGGGAGGCAACAGGGATGATTGACAGGGTCTGGGCCTGAGCAGCTGGAAAATAGAGTTGCCATTATCTAAGGGCTGGAGTCTTATGCACCATTGCTTTTTTTTTTTTTTCACATTAAAAAAAATTTTTGGCTGTACTGGGTCTTTGTTGAACTGCACAGAGTCTTCATTGCTGGAGGTTTTCTCTAGATGTGGAGAGCAGTGGCAGCTCTCTAGTAGCGGCATGCAGGCTTCCCATTGCAGCGGCTCCTCTTGTCACAGAGCTTGAACTCTAGGGTGTGTGGGCTCAGAAGTTGCAATGCACAGACTTAGTTGCCCCATGGCATGTGGATCTTAGTTCCCAGACCAGGGATTGAACCCCTGTCTCCTGCACTGGCAGTGTCTCCTAACCACTGGGCCACCAGAGAAGTCCCTTGATTACTGTGGTTTTTAAATGTTGATAATAATTTCCTGTAAGTATATGGAAATCAAAGCAGATTACATGTGTAGCTCCTGAACCAATCAATGACAGCCTCTGCCATCAAATTTTCAGAGTCAGATCAGGCACCTTCACTTTGAACATAACAAATTTGAAGACACATCAAAATCAGCATGTTTTTCTCAAAGCAGTTTTTTGTTGGGAAGAAAATATAAACAGTAGAAATAGAAAATTATAAACATTGTATACAGTTTTACCTTTAGTCAAATTCTGGTTCATTCTAGATTAAAATCTTTATCTGCTACGTCAGTGAATAGGTGCATAAAATATGGAAACAAGTTGGAACAGTTGTCTGAGGGACCTGCGTGTACCTTAGTAGTAGGTATGTGCTGAGCGTGTTCCATGTATTATGTGCTTTTCTTTTTTTGTAAAAACATAATGTTTAAGAAAAACTGAGAAAGCCAGATTGTTTTGTTCTGAGTAAGGTGTTTCTGAGAGTTCATGAAACATGTATTTTAGTCTCTAAAGAAAAAAAAAAATTCTCATCAAATTCCCTCGTGGCTGAGATGGTAAAGAATCCACTTGCGAGTGCAGGAGACTCAGGTTCGATCCCTGAAGATCCCCTGGAAAAGGAAATGGCAACCCACTCCAGTATTGCCTGGAGAATTCCATGAGCGTGGTTGACTGTAATCCGTGGGGTCACTAAGAGTCGGACATGACTGAGCGACTAACATCACTACTGATTGGAAAGCAACAAGCTGTAATGAAGGTTTGCGTGCAGTGGTGCCTGACATTCAGAACTTCCACTGTTGCTGTTTGGGCTGTTCGCAAGTGACCTTTGCAGGGCTTATGTCTGGGTGAGGGTCACTTAACCTGCTATACCAGCTTAGCCAGTGACCCAGAACTCTCCGTAGCTATTTACCCCAAAATAGTAACTCTCTACATGTTAAAACTGGTTTATTGGTAAAAGTAGGACCCTGAAAGAAAGTCAGCCACTGATGCCTGAGAGATGGTGTTTTCCCCTTACTTTTTGCTGCATTTGATACGAGAAAGTATAGGTGATGATGATGGTATTAGGAGATTTTTGAGGGTCTGAAGATTGATGGGTGTCAGCAGTCTTTGGAGTAAACAAAATCTTCTTGGGCACGTGTGAGCGCTCCTTCTTTGTATGTGTTTCACGTGAACAGCCATCTGGAAGCAGCCGGGCATCCACTTTGAGTAGTTTCCACCTGTCTTCTCTCCCACCACCAACCCCCCACCACTGACCCACGAACGATGGCATTTGGGCATCTCTTACTGACTAAAGGGATTGTGCGTTGCTCGAGAACTGAGCCTGGGATTGGAACACATGAGTCACGTGAACTGGGGTCAAGCCCGGATTTTTCCCCTGGACAAAATCAAGATGTATCAGTGGCCCGACCCCACAGCACTTTTGATGACAGCAAACTCAGATGGCTTCCTGTTCTCTCCTACTTTTTAAAAATTATTTATTTATTTTTGGCTAAGCTGGGTATTTGTTGCTGTGTGTGGGCTTTCTCTAGTTGCAGTGGGGGTGGGGGCTGTTCTTCATTACGGTGCAGTGTGCGGTGGCTTCTCCTGTTGCAGAGCACGGGCTCCAGGCACACGGCAGTTGTCATGCATGGGCTTAGTTGCTCGCGGCATGTAGGATCTTCCCAGATCAGGGATTGAATCCGTGTCCCCTGCATTGGCAGGTGGATTCTTAACCACTGGACCACCAGGGAAGTCCCTCTCTTCTATTTCTTGTTACCAGGTCCAGGATTACCAGAAGCTCCTGGGCACACACCTGGTTTCAGGCTTGACTATGGTTTTGACCATCATGGCAATCATGCAGAAGCACTGACACAGGGAGGCACTCAGTGGAAAAGTGCCCCCGCCACCTTTGTCTGATCTTACAGGAAAGAACAAGTAGTAAAGGGTTAAGGCTTTGCTGATGCAGTGCTTCCAAAATATATTTGAAGAAGGGTTAAGCTGTGTTTGTCTGTTTTCCAGTTTAGCTTGCTGTCAGAAGTGGTGGAAATACTTCCGCCATTTATTTCACTCTATGGTGGTGGGTTGTGATTGAGTCAGAATAGATAGTACTTGAATTTTGCAAGTTTATCTTTGAAAGGCTAGCAGATTTTATTATAGGGCAGGATAACTATACTCTTGTGGCTTCATTAATTATGGTACCTAGACATAATTAGGCTTGAGCTAAGTATAGCAGATAAAATGGAAAATAATTCTGGGGACAAAAAAGAGTTGAGATTCTGAGAAACTGAGAGAGCATAAGAGAGGGCATCCACTGAGTCTCAGGCCCAACACATGGAACTAAAGCCTCATCAGTGATGGCTTCCTCGGGGGGTTTTAGGAATATGTTCTAACCCTCTTGATCTTGTCTGCATACCCTATCAACAGGGATCATATATAATACCCTCTGTAATTCATAAATAATAATTCTGATGAATTTGATTTATTCGATTTTAATTCATACACTTTATTTTTTAGAGCAGTTTTAAGTATACAGAAAAAATTGAGCAGGAAGTACAGAGTTTCTGAATACCTCCTCTGCCCACATCCACACCCAATTCCCCTTGTTATTAACATCTTGCAGTAATGGGTACATTTGATACAATTGAGGAACCCATGTGGATATGTTAGTATTAACTAAAAGTCTGTACTATATGGTTCACTCTTTGTACAGTTCAGTGGGTTATGACAAGAGCATGATGTCGTGCCCCCTCCCCCATTAGAGGATTATCCAGAATAGTTTCAGCCCCTAAATATTCCTTGTGATCCACTTGTTCATCCCTTACCTGCTTTCACTGTGAACCCTTGGAAACTGCTGATCTGTAGTTTGGTCAGTCCATTCATTTTTAAGTGACTGCCCAGCTGTTCCTAACATCCTTCATTCTTTTATTTATGAAATGATCCTTCAATAAATACTATGTGTCAAGCAGTGTTCTGTGCCTTGGGAATATAGTGTTGCTGTTATTTAGTCCTTAAGCCGTGCCCGACTCTCTGTCCTCCACTGTCTCCTGGAGTTTGTTCAAACTCATGTCCATTGAATTGGTGATGCTACCCAACCATCTTCATCCTCTGCTGCCCCCTTCTCTTGCCCTCAGTCTTTCCCAGCATCAGGGTCTTTTCCAATGAGCCGGCTCTTCCCATCAGTTGGCCAAAATATTGGTGCTTCAGCCTCAGCAATAATGTTTCCAGTGAATATTCAGGGTTGACTGGTGTGATCTCCTTATAGTCCACAGGACTCTTAAGAGTCTTCTCCAGCACCACAGTTTAAAGCATCAATTTGACACTCAAATTTCTTTATGGTCCAACTCTCACATCTGTGCACGACTACTGAAAAACCATAGCTTTGACTATACAGACCTCTGTCAGCAAAGTGATATCTCTGCCTTATAATACACTGTCTAGGTTTGTCATAGCTTTCCTTCCAAGGGGCAACCATCTTTTAATTCCATGGCTGCAGTCACAGTCCACAATGGTTTTGGAGCCCAAGAAAAGAAAATCTGTCACTGCTTCCACTTTTTCTCCTGTTTGCCATGAAGTGATGGGACCTGATGTCAGGATCTTGGTCTTTTAATGGTGAGTTTCAGGCCAGCTTTTTCACTTTCCTTTTTCACCCTTATCAAGAGGTTCTTAATTCCTCTTCACTTTCTGCCATTAGAGTGGTATCATCTGCATATCTGAGGTTGTTGATATTTCTCCTGGCAGTCTGGATTCCAGCTTGTGATTCATCCAGCTTGGCATTTTGTATGATATACTCTGCATATAAGTTAAATAAAAAGGGTGACATGATGGTATACAGCCTTGTCATACTCCTTTCCCAATTTTGAACTAGTCCATTGTTCATGTCTGGTTCTTACTGTTGCTTTTTGACCTGCTTACAAGTTTCTCAGGAGACAGATAAAGTCATGTACTCACATCTCTTAAAGAATTTTCTGCAGTTTGTTATGGTCCACACAGTCAAAGCCTTTAGTGTAGTCAATGAAGCAGAAATAGATTTTTTCTGAAACTCCTTTGCTTTCTCCATGATCCACTGAAAGTTGGCAGTTTGATTTTGTGGTTCCTCTGCCTCTTTGAAAACCAGGTTGTACAATTTGGAAGTTCTCTGTTCAAACACTGCTGAAGCCTAGCTCGAAGCCATTTCTTCTAAGGAATTCTTGATCACAGAAGTAGATATAATGGTCATCTGAATTAAATTCACCCATTCCTGTCCATTTTAGTTCACTGATTCCTAAGATGTCAGTGCTCAATCTTTGCCATCTACTGCTTGACCATGTCCAATTTTCCTTGATTCATGGACCTACCTACCATTCCAGGTTCCTATGCGATATTGCTCTTCACAGCATCAGACTTTACTTTCACCACCAGACACATCCTCAGCTGAATGTCATTTCCATTTTGGCCCAGCCGATTCATTCTTACTGAAGCTATTAGTAATTGCCCTCCACTCTTCCCCTGTAACATATTGGACACTTTCCAACCTGGAGGCTTATCATCTGGTGTCTTATCTTCTTGCATTTTCCTCCTGTCCGTGGCATTCTCCAGGCAAGAATACTAGAGTAGGTTGTCATTCCCTCCTCCAGTAGACCACATGGTGTCAGAACTCTTCACTATGACCCATCCATCTTGGGTGGCTCTGCACAGCATGGCTCATAGCTTCATTGAGTTACGCAAGCCCCTTCCCCATGACAAGGCTGTGATCCATGAAGGGGTGGGAATATAGTAGAGGACCAAAATTAAGAAAAAAAATCCCTAAAATAAAAATCTCCATGACACTTAACATTATAGTACAGCAAGCCTCCAAGCTCAGCTAGGTCCTAAGTAGGAGTGAAGGGGGCCCCTGCCTGAGAACACAGGGTGCAAGCAGGGAGTTAGAGAAGGTCATTGGAGAATGGGGCCTCCGGCATTTAGCCCCAGATCCTCAGGTCAAACCCTGTCCTCCCTGGCTAGGACACAATGCCATTTCCCAACATTTCCTCTCCTGCTCTCTCTGAAATAAGTGCTGTCACCTGTTTTAAACTCTTCTTAAGCTTTTACTACTAGTTACCATAGCCCTGCCTAGCACTAATAGAAGAAAATAGGAAGTTTATAAAATTATAAGAAGTAGGTGCACAGGGTCATCATCTAAATACCAATTGGACAAGATCTTCTCCTTCGGAAGTGGATGACCCAGTCTCAGCCTCCAAGCCCCTCTTCTTGGGCAGGCAGATGTCAGTCTCCGTGAGTCTTGCCATAGGGAGGCCCATTCTCACTCCTGCTTCCTTCCTCCCAGCCCTAGTCCTCTAGAAAGAGCAGAGGTTTCAGTGGGTAAGGAATTGGGCCAGGGAGAAGGTGGTAGACTGAAAGAGACCCCTTTCCTCCTCTGCAGCTCCACTTCTCTCCTCCTCTTTTGTTTCACACAAGAAACGTGCTTAAAGAGCAACTAAATGGACTTCTTGGAACCATCCTTGGAACCATTCCCCCAGCAGACCCAGAGGGGAGCCCACGGTGTTGGTCTGCTCCCAACTACACATTCAGCAAATCACACTGGTAGCATGACCTGGCCGTGCTGGGAGCATGTCTTCAATACACGACAGAAATCAGCCAGTGCTGGCACTTCCCTGTGGTTAAGACTCCTCACTTCCAGTGCAGGGGGCTCAAGTTTAATCTCAGGTCTAGGAGCTAAGATCCCACATGGTGTGTAGCATGGCCAAAAAACAAAAAAATATTTCTAAAGCAGTCAGTCGATGCTACAGATCAGAGTTTTACTATTTTTTTTGTTCCCCAGAGAGCTTCTTTACTAGCACACCACTGGGCAGATCTTTCTTACTCAAATCCTTATATTGACTCTACCAGAGAAATGAAATATATGGGCTCTATACTAATTTGCATGATCCAGTTCTGTTCTCCATGGTTGGGGGACAGAAAAGAAGAACCGCACCCCCAGCCAAAGTCAATAGGGGATTTGATCCTGTACGTTTTGAACAGTAAGCTTTGCTTTAAGCTGCGCGTAACTTCCATGTACATTCGTCAACCTTGCAAGAAAGATCAAGGCAACTCACAGGTGTTCATCCGCCTTTTTTATCATTGACGTCTCACAGCGAAATGAGTGCAGAACTTCCTGTGGCAGGTGTGGGGCCAGGGTCACTTTGAGCATTTCTTCCCCTCCCCGCCTGCCCCATAGACCATTTTTGCAGGTCCTGTATAATTACCAGGGCACCACCCTTGCTGCGGAGAAGGCAATGGCACCCCACTCCAGTACTCTTGCCTGGAAAATCCCATGGATGGAGGACCCTGGTGGGCCGCAGTCCATGGGGTCGCTAAGAGTCGGAGACGACTGAGCGACTTCACTTTCACTTTTCACTTTTATGCCTTGGAGAAGGAAATGGCAACCCACTCCAGTGTTCTTGCCTGGAGAATCCCAGGACAGGGGAGCCTGGTGGGCTGCCGTCTGTGGGGTCGCAGAGAGTCGGACACGACTGAAGCGACTTAACCGCAGCAGCAGCACACTTGCTGACCAACCCTCTGTGCTTCCGCAGGACCGCCCACGCGAGAGCCAAAGCCGACGCAGCAGACCAGGCCGCGCTGGCCGCCCGCCAGGAGTGTGACATCGCGAGAGCTGTGGCCCGAGAGCTGTCGCCGGACTTCTACCAGCCAGGTGGGACCTGCGATGCTGTTGGTCGGGGGGATGGGAGCAGGTAGGACCTGCAATGGGTGGGGAGCAGGTAGGACCTGCTGAGATAGGAGGGGGTGGGGGGCTAGGAACGTGGCCTCTGGTTTCCTTTCGCCTGCTTTTCTTTATAATCTGAAGATCTGTGCCCCCTGAATTTCAGCAGGACTACAGTAAAATTGGGAGCTTAGAGTAACACATGTCTGAAGTCTTGAGTGTTCGTGCTGGAGTTCTGGCTTGTTCTTCCCGAGTGCGTCTCCCTCGCCTTCTGCTCTCCCACCCAGAGCAGCAAACTTCCAACTGATAGCATAAGCAAGATGAGAATCTAAAATGAGCATCCAAGAAATGGTGTTATGTGTCGGGGTCCATCACAGGTGCTAAAACAAATGCCTCAAAATCAGGCACCTGTAACAATCACATTAGCAAAGGAAAAACTAGAAGTACTGGGCTCATGTTTTTAATACAGCTCAAAGGAATGTTGGGATGTAAAGAAACGCACCACTTAAAGACAGTTGCCTCTGCACAGACTAAGAGGAGAATGTATGTCATGATAGAAAAATGAAAGGGACAACCACGCACACACAAAATCAACCCAGGTCATCTGCCTCTCAAACGTTGTACCGTAGCAGTAAGCAGATATTTACAGCAGGTTTAAATATTTAACTCACTCCTTAGAGCTTTCCTAGTAAACTGTTACCATCCCTTTCTTTAATACAGGATGTTATAGGATTATGTTTAATATGTGTTATAGGAAAAGGTGGCAATTGCCATTTTATTGATTCTGCATTGTTGTAGAAACAACTTCCTGTTGATTGAAGGGATCAACAGGTTTCCAGGCAAAGAGACTAAAAGAAATGTTCTTAATTTCTAAGTATCGAAATTTATGTTTTCTTGGTGAAGAGTTTTTCCCCATTGGTTTCTGTTAATCAAGCTGGATAACTAGCACCCTGCACAACACGTGTGTCCAATACCTGTTTGGTTCCAGTGAGGGTGATAAAATACTGGAACCCACAGGGCATCCGTGTGACTACGTGAACAAGGTAAGTCATGGTGTACAGAAGAGCAAGCTTCCATGTAAAAGCTAGAAAATTGACTGTAATATAGCATGGGAGAATGAGAAAAAAAGGACAGGATTTTTTTTTTTTCTGTGAAGGGTGAAGACAGTAAAAGGCCATGTTAGCAAGACTCAGTTTTTATGAGAGCGCTTTGGGACAGGGCTGGGTTCGGGTGCAGAGTGATTGAGTTACTATAGAGTGACTAGTTCTGTATAGCTCAAGGGAGAAAACCAGGGGCAATGGATGTTTTCTTTCATATGCGTCCTTTGTGTTGTGTTTTATTTTATTTGTGTCCCATCTCTGGGTCGACTGAAATCATTTAATGCATACTTGTTTTATTAGGAAAGGGAAATTTTCCATTTTGGGGGTAGGAATAAACGCTTCTCTGGAAGTTCCCACATCCCTGGGCCTAAGGACCTTGGGAACTACTTGTTGTAGGGTGTGAGAGCTGAAGAGGGGGTTCAGCCACCCAGGAGGGACCCTCTTGTCCCTTTGCAGTAGTGATGCTCTTGGCAGCAGCTGGGCAGTGGGGAGACAAAGCAGCTTCATGACGCAGCCCTAGCCTTGAGCTGCGGTGGAAGCAAACAAACTCATTATTGTCTGCAGATGGTAATTGCTCAGTTCTGTTGTTCACTCCGCTGGGGATGGGGTCCCTGAGATTGCCAGTTGGTGTTAACAGGAGGTAAATGATAGGGGAGGTCATCTCAGTTTTTCAGACTAAAAGGTTTTTTAAAGCCTTTTGTGATGGGAAAGCATTTGAGGAGGGGGGAAAATGTGGGAAAATGCCATTCCACCCTTTCGTAGCTAAAACATCACACAAGCCAGTTGTCCCTCAGTAATAAATACATCAGAGTAGCATGAGATGACAAGGGGTCTATTTGAGACAGGAGCTAAGGGGGGACGGCAGCGATCCCCTTTGACCCACAGCCAGCACTACCTTCAGCAACTGTATAGAAAGCCTTTTCTGTACTGAGTATTATTGATCTTCTCAAGGGAGCATAACTCATGCTTTCCACTGTGTATTCTTCACAGGGTGATCAAATCAGATAGACATTTCTGAAAGGGCTTTCAAGTACTTTTTCTGAGTCAGACTGCGGGTTTCATTTACATATCCCAGATACAAATGTTTCCTTTGTTGGGAATGAATGTGTCGTGCATAGAAGTCATTAACCCTTGGAAAAAAGGGTATCTGTCATAGCTAATATTTTGAACTTTTATGGTGAGTTACCTCTTTGCAGGAGTCGGCAGTATTTTCAGAAGTTTCCAGTCTTAATTCAATCTTATACTTTTTAGCTCAAATCTGTATTATTCTACAGTTCAATTAAAAACGACGGAAAAGGGACTTCCCTGGTGGTCCAGTGGTTAAGACTCTGTGCTCCCAATGCAGGGGGCCTGGGTTCAATCCTGGTCAAGGAACTAGATCCCACATCCCGCGACTAAGACCAGGCACAGGCAAATAAATGCATAGTAAAAACGGTGGCCATGTGGGATAGCTTAATCATTCAAAGGGCAGGGTTAGAACAGTACAAGGCATTCGAATAGATGTATCTGACCGTGTATGTAGGTAATTGCATTCGTGTGTGTAGTTGAATTCATGTATGTAGATAATTGCATTCACACACAGAAACCTAAATTGCCATGAGTAAGAGTGACGCAGTGAGTCATACCCCCAGAACTTAGAAGTAAGATTGCCCTCTGAGAATTAAATGGACATGAACTTGGGCGAACTCCGGGAGGTGGTTGAGGGACAGGGAGGCCTGGCGTGCTGCTGTCGATGGGGTAGCAAAGAGTCGGACACGACTTAGCAACTGAGTGTTAAAATAAGCCCAAGAGACAGCACAGGAATGTATAAAATGATCATACGTGATAGGTAGTATGTCTGTAGTTCAGCAAGATTTCCTTGTGACCTGATTTAGTGTATTAGAACTTACTAAGACTTGGTCACCCAAAGTAGTATTAAAAAAAAAAAAAGAGTCACAGAGGCAAAAATAGGCAGTGTCCATTCGAACACTATCCAGAGGAGAGCGAAGCTGCAGCCAGAACCTTGGAGTATTGTAGTTGCACTGGCAGGGACGTTTTGTTATGGGGAAGGATGCAGGGAGAGGTAGCCAGCGTGTATGGCTTTATTGGCAAGATCATCCAAGTGAGGAAATGGATGCAACAGGCGCGCTCAGCCTGATGCCATTGGATACTTGATTCATCTCATGCCTCTGTCTCGATTCCGCCGTCACCAGTAACCTTCTAATTTTGGTGAAGCTTCTCGTGGAGGTCTGCCAGTGGGGAGAGTGTGCCCTGGTGGCATCAGTGCTGGTCCCGGCCTTTGTGACATTTACCTCGCTCATTGTGAACTGATGAATTGCTCTTCTGGTGTCACATGTCAGTCTTGTGAGCTTCGGCGATGGGAGTCGGCCCTGAGGGGTGGCACGGCTTCAAAGGGCTGATGAAATGGGCTTTCTGAGCCAGGAAAGCCGAGACAGGACTTGGGATGGTCAACGGAGGAGGTGGTGGGGAGCTGGACATGGCGAACGGTAATTGGGAAACTCTGTGTATGGCTCTTTTCCTCCCACTGTTTCAGTTTCCTTTCCATCAAGATGCCTTATTTTGTTTTTTATTTCAAGTGATGTTTATCAGTTGTGGGGGTGACTGGTCATGGATGGAAAAAGCAAATGTGACTACATTATGTAGACTATACTTATATAGCGTATATTATATATACATAGTATAGGTGACTATAGTATGTAGAGCCCTCTTGGGAGGTGACCCAAGCAACAGCCTCACAAGCTTCATCTTCCTGGGTTTAAGCATGTCTATTAGTTGACTTGGGCTGCTACAACAAAATACCATGGACATGGTGGCTTACACAACAGACATTTATTTTTCTTAGTTCTGGAAGCTGTAATTGCAAGATCTGGATGCTAACACGATTGGGTTCAGGTGATTCTTCCCGGCTGGCAGACAGCCTTTCCACAGTCCATGAACCTGGAGGATGAGAACTCTGGTGTCTCTTCCAGTTTTTATAAGAACATTAAGCCCATGAGACTCATGAGAGTTTCCCCTCATGAGCTAAACTATCTCCCCAAGGCCCCACCACCAAGTAACATCACACTGGGGGTTAGGGCCTCAACATCTGAATTTGTGAGGGCAAGGAGACATAAGCGTTCAAGGTACAAGAGCATGTATGTTACACACATGTGCATAGAATGTGTTGATTACTTCAAGTGAAGTCTTTTGGTATAGGTTATTTTGAGACAGTGTCAACTAAGCTCACACTTCTGGTATGAATTAGAAGTCCCAAGAATTGTCTATGCTTTGGAATAGGAAATGGTAACCCATTCCATGTTCTTTTGCCTGTGGAATCCCACGGACAGAGGAGCCTAGCAGGCTACGATCCATGGGGTCACAAAGAGTCAGACACACTAACACACATTATTAATAAGTACTTTTTGTTAAGAAAAAAAAAAAAAGTTTCCTGGAATAGATAACTTCTAAACTCACTTTACAGACCCAAATTTTGGAATAACTTTTTTTCATAGAGAAAGGGAAATGGAATAATCTACTAGTTGATGAGAAATTAGTAATTCATGGGACTTCAGATTATTACCACCTGTGTATCCCACTGTATCCCATTCGACACACATGTGTACTGAGAGCCTGCCACGTGCACCGCCCTGGCTGAGTGTCCTACGACTTGCAGACCGGAGTGCTGCGGTTCTGTTCTCAGAAGTTGCAGGACAGTACTGGATGGGGCCCTGAAGTCCTTTGGAAAGTGTCATTCTGTCCACGTAGCGATCTGCCATCAGTTGTATACTTTTTTTAAAACCTTTCAATCTGGTCTTCTTTTAGTGACTGACAGTCCCCATCAAAAATACCAAAATTCCATGTAATGACTTCTGATGTTGCTACGAAGCGTGTGCACTGCCCTGGGGGGCCTTCGTGGTGCCCCCCACCATTTCACCGAGGCTCACATATGAAGAACTAGCTGAACGCCCCCGCTGTTTTCCATCTGCAGTATCTGTTCAGAGGCTTCATGCCAACTGTAACTCATAACCTCTCCGCGTGGGGGCCTGACATGTGCTCAACAACAATGTGTTGTTGTTTTGTGTTGTGTGGCACGTCAGTTAGCAGGTGACCTGACTTCTTCCCAGAAACATCCCTTAAGGACTCAGAAATACTGTCTGTAAAAACAGACCAAAATGCTGACTGCGGCAACTCTCAGCACTTGTCATCATTTCCTCCCTGGCGATATTCTGACCCATCTTTGTAGTGAGCCGCTGCATCTCATCAGCTCTGTGGTGCTGGCATCGCGGCATGGGCACATTACCACACAGAACAAGCACAGGCACACCATGCGCCCCCCAAGAAAACTGTCCAGGAAAAACTTCTGCCCTCCACAGTATGTTAGATATTTTGTTTTAAAAGCACTTAATCTTACTCTGGAAAATCTAAGTCTACACCCTCATTGAGCTGGCCCGCCCCAGTTGACTATGCCATGTTGGAACCATTTCCAGCTGGATGCAGGTGAGGAAGGCTGGAGTTAGGTTGGCTCTGGTCAGCATACTTCTTGCCATACTGTTCAAATTTATTTTTGTGTGTGTGAAATCAGTCTTTTATTTCAAGGTCTCTCACCCTGGTGTCTTTTTTTCTCTTTTATTTTTAATTTTATATTATAGTTGATTAACAATGTATTAGTTTCAAGTGCACACCTAAGTGATTCAGTTAGACATATACATATGTCTAGTACTCTTGCCTGGAAAATCCCATGGACGCAGGAGCCTGGTAGGCTGCAGTCCATGGGGTCGCTGAGAGTCGGACACGACTGAGCGACTTCACTTTCACTCTTTCATGCATTGGAGAAGGAAATGGCAACCCACTCCAGTGTTCTTGCCTTGAGAATCCCAGGGATGGGGGAGCCTGGTGGGCTGCCGTCTATGGGGTCGCACAGAGTTGGACACGACTGAAGAGACTTAGCAGCAGCAGTGGCATTCTTTTTCAGATTCTTTTTCCATGGAGGTTATTACAGAATATTGAGCAGAGTTCCCTGTGCTCTACAGGAATTCCTTGTTGGTTATCTATTTTAAATATAGCAGTGTGTACATGTCCATCCCAAACTTGCCATGCTTTTAAATGCCAGCTCTGAATACATTAGAGTTACCTGGAACATTTATTAAACCTCAAGATTTCTAGGCTTCAATTAATACTTACTAAATTCTCTGGGAATCGCACCCCACATGCCTCTGCTAGGCAGCTCATGGGGAACACTGCTTTGAAGTACGTTTATTCCCTCATTCAGCCAATTTTTAATGGGTAATAAAGCTGGGAGGTTGTGTGTGTGTGTGTGTGTGTGTGTTTTTAATCTGAAAGATGGTGCTAGTAAATTCTCTGAGCTCAACAGATTCTGAGTATCATCAGAAGCCCTGTAGATAAAACTGAATACGCCTGAAAACCATGTCTGAGAAGATGGGCACAAGTGAAAAATGCCTTTCTGAAAACATTTAAGATTAGAAGCAATGCACGAGAGGCCTACAGATCTAAAGGAGTTGGCTACACTGGTATTTAAGAGTTAATAAACATAGTAAATATGTTCAGTGGAATCCAGAATATAGCTTTGTAAGGCCATTAATACAGAATCCTCCAGGGGCCAGATCAGTCTCAGCTTGGCCTATTCACAATGGCATAAATTAAGAGGTAGGGGGAGATCTATTTACTCTTTACAAAGAGCATTTGAAACTAGGCTTTGTATTCAGGTATTATAGGTCTTTGTTCTTTTTCCAGATAACTAAAGCATATCACTTTTTTTTAAAAAATTCTTTTTCTGGGACCCACTATCACTGAATTGACTGAGTTTCCTCTCAAATAAACCACCTCTTGCCGCTGTTAGCATTTCAGCAGTCTCATCCTTTGCTGGCAGCTGTCACGTTGCTGGGACCTGTCAAAGCAGTTCCCATTTCAGCTTCTCATCTGCTTTCCGCAGTAGACACAGGTAAGACCAGTGGTTACCCAGATAAACCCTAAACTCTTAAGCATCGCAGTTCCAGTCTCACATTTTCAAATTGAAGCACCCGGGCTTTATGACATCTTTATTTCCTGTGGTTCAGTGACTCTCTCCTTCCAACTTTAAGAATGTATAACTAGCCACGTCTGCCAGAATCTATTTTGTTCCTGTTCTTTTTGGTGTGTGTATTTAAGTCAGACATTAGCTTTTCATATGCCTCAATCTTAAGATAGAAAGGTCTGCAAAAATAACTTTTGCACTTACCCCTTGGATTGAAGACATTGAAAGTACTTTGTGTTTCAGAGTTAGGTGACTTTAAGGGGAAAATCCATTGGCTTTAAGAGTCTTGCCTATTAATTACCTTTGCACGGAACACTTACTACCATGCCTAGGTGGGTATTTCAGTCATGCTCTAAAATTGGATGGAAGTGAAGCACAGGTGAAACCAAAGTCTGATGAAATGTGGCATTGAAGGGTGGGAGGAAATATGCCATCAGCATACTGCGGAGGGGGTGTTGTATAAAAATGAGTCTGCAGTAGATGAGGGACTTCTCTGTGAAAAACCAGGATAAATTCTCTTCATGGGTTTTTGAAAGTCAGGGCGAACCTGTTGAAAAACCTGTCCTTCCAGGGCTGCTGCTAATGCTGCTTTCTCTTGGTGGTAATGGTCTAGTCAGAGCCCCAAGGAAGGAGCTGGAAAGAAAAACGGCACCTTTTGAATAATTGCAGTTGCCTCTTTTTCTTCAGGCTTCCCTGATAGCTCAGCTGGTAGAGAATCCATCTGCAGTGCAGAAGACCCTGGTTCAATTCCTGGGTCGGGAAGAGTCACCTGGAGAGGGGATAGGATAGCCAAGCAAGATAACTTTCTCTGTGCCAAGAATTCATGCTGCCATATTTAGTGGATTTAAAAGAATATTGCCAATTCTTGTAAAGAGGGTGTTTAACCTTAAGTTTAGAAAGGAAATCTCGATTGTTGGCATATGATCTTGACCTGTTTGGGAAGTTTGACCTCTGAGTGGTGGCTTTATCTTCTGCAGGATGGACTGTGAGATAGAACTCTTATGCTTTTGTCCCTTAGTGCAACCTATAAATGTGGGCCCTTGGGAATTCTCACTTCTGGGCTTAATATATTACATGTTGCATGATATTTTATCTTAAGGATCCACAGGAGCTGTGTGACTTTGGGTTTTTCAGCTACTGCAGCTGTTTCCGTATCAGTAAAATCAGGATAATGCCCACTTGCTAGGATTTTGGTAAGGCTTAACACTTTGGAAAACACCTTGTATAATAAATGGCCATCTCACAATAAATAATTAGATTGTCCCAGGAAGAGCAGTGACTAGTTGGTAATTTTTTATTTTTATACAATTTTAAAGGTTATTTCCCATTTACAGTTATTCCAAGATATTAGCTATGTTCTCCTTGTACAGTACATCCTTGAGCCTGTCTTACCACTTATATAGCTTGTATCTCCCACTCCCCCACCCATACACTGCCTGTCCCTCCCTCCCCACTGGTAACCACAAGATTGTTCTCTAAACCTGTGAGTCTGCTAGTTTCACATATTCATGATGCTAAGCGAAATAAGTCAGAGAAAGACAAATGCTATCCCTTATATGTCAAATTATTTTATTCCCACATATAAGGGATAACATATGGTATTTGTCTTTCTCTGACTTATTCCACTTAGCATCATGCCCTCCAAGTCCATCCATGTGGTCATAAATGGCAAAATTTCATTAGTCTGTCAGTTTTGGGTGTCTAAACCTCTCCTTTATCCATTCATCTGTTGATGGAAGTAGTATGCATTTTTAATAATCACAGATAATTGTCTTTCAGCCCCGCCTGGGGTGAGGGCTGGGCATGGAGGCAGGAAGGAAAGTGATAGAGGCAATGCTCTGGGATTGACAAGAGCTAGTCAGTTCCTATAAGCAAGTTGATGGGCGAGTTCTCCTTTGGATACTCCAGAGATGATGCAGTCAGCTACCTCCCATTTGCAGAGAAGAGGGCCAGTTGGACTGGGTGACCTTGATTTGATTTCCTTTGATGAGAAATGGTGGCTGGGTGAAGTGGTGGCCAAAGGCTGTAAAGGGGAGGCTACTGGGGAAGGGCAGAGTGCCTGGGCCTTGGAGCACATCTGAGGTCTGCAGAGACTTCCTTCTCTGGATGCTGGCCTCCTGAAGCGCTCATAGCTGGTGGGACAGTCTTGTAGTACAAGTTCTCCTTACTCTCCCCCAAACCTGCCCATAAAATAACAATGCACCAGGGTCCCTTTTTAAAAACATGATTCTTTTTTATAAAAATAACATGTGATTGTTAAACAATTCTAAAGTACTCAGAAAAAAAGTCTTGAGACTGCAGAGCCAAGGACAGCTGGCTTGTCTTAACTCTGATGCCTGCAGAAACGCTGCCGATGCAAAGACAGACTCTGAAGGGCCTCTGAGTAAGTTATCCTGTGAAGTGTAACCTACACTGCAGTGTTTGTTTCTAACTGGGCGGTTTAAATGCTCCTTTAATGAAGGGTCATTAAAAAATAGGTTATTTGCATGTTCTCCTCCTCCAATGTAGATGATTTTTTTTTTTTCCAAATAGCAATTTTTTTTTATTTATTTATTTTTTTTTTTTTTATTTTTTATATTTTCTATAACTTTGAGCTCTCTGCAGCTCATAATTTCTTGTTAAAAATAAATTTAGTTAGTATAGAAAATCATTTGGAGTTCATCAGAACAAAGATGTTAGATTCTTATGTATATATTTTTCAAGACATTTTTTTTTGTTCTCAATGAATTTTTTTTTTATTAATTATTTTTTCCTAAATTTTTAAAAGAAAATCCATCCTGAACCCTCCTCCCTCCTCCCTCCCCATACCATCCCTCTGGGTGGTCCCAGTGCACCAGTCCCAAGATGATTTTTTAAAACATTCTTTTTAATATATTTAAGTGTTCTATTAAATATTAAGCATACAAGTCAGTTTATTTTTGTATATGAGCATATACTTTGTATTTTAGTTATACCATGTAATTTGAACATGCAGATTAATTATGGTGCTGTCAGCAGTGCTCCATCCATATGAATTCTGCCTCCCTGTTCTGCCAGCAGGAGGAAGGGAAATCAGGACTGTTTCACTTTTATGGCTATCAAAATAGTGTAAATTAATGGTACATATGTGCGTGTGCGTGCTAAGTAGTGTCCGAATCTGTGCGGCCCTGTGGACCATAGCCTGCCAGGCTCCTCTGTCCATGGGATTCTCCAGGCAAGTACATAATCACCTTAATCTTTCTCCCAGGGCATGAAACATCCTTGTGCTTAGTCAAAGCCTTATAAATATATTTTAGAGAAAAAGAGGAAAGGCTAAGTTGATTTAGCAAATATTTATATGTTTGTAGCCATGAGAGGAATAAGCCTTTATGCCTTATTTTTATCACCTCCCCTTCTGTTGTCCACTTTCTCCCCAGGCCCAGATTACATCAAACAGAGATTTCAGGAAGGTGTAGATGCTAAAGAAAATCCCGAAGACAAGGTCCCGGAAAAGCCCCCCACACCAAAGGAATCGCCTCACTTCTACCGCAAAGGCACCACACCCCCAGAGTCTCCTGAGCCAAGTCCCAGACAAGGCCGCTGTCCCTCCCCAAAGCCCGCAAGGAAGCAGAACCCCAGTTCAGGGGCGAGACTCAACCAGGACAGACGCAGCGCGGCTGAGGAGAAGGTGACAGCCGCCGTCAACAAGCCCTTGACCTCCAAGGCCCCCCCCAAGGAGGTGGGGGCGGTCGTGCCCTCCTCCAAGTACTCTGGCCGCCACCACATCCCCAACCCCAGTAACGGGGAGCTGCACTCTCAGTACCACGGCTACTACGTGAAACTGAACGCCCCCCAGCACCCTCCGGAGGACACAGAGGAGGAGGGGTCGAGCCAGTCTTCCTCGGCACTGGTGCACAAGCCGTCACCCAACAAGTGGAGTCCCCCTAAATCTGTGACAAAACCAGTTGCCAAAGAAAGCAAAGCTGAGCCAAAAGCTAAGAAGTCTGAACTTGCTATACCAAAGAACCCAGCGAGCAGCGATGCGCGCCCTGCTTTGGAAAAAGAAGCCAATTCAGTAAGTTGTACGAGATGTGGTTCCCTGTCCCTCTGCTCCTCTGGGTTCTTCTGGGTGACATCAGGGGAGATTGATGCCTTGATGACAATAAGGAGCCCAGGGCTGTGAAGGGTAGCGTTTATTAGCACCAGTAGCCTAGCCACCAGGGGCTCTCCAGGCAGCATTCGCGACCTTCCTCAGGCTTCCTACAGGTGGGCTCACGTGACCACCTTGTCCCAGCTCCACTTTCACAAGCCTTTACCAGCACGTGGTGGTAAGCTTCATGGGAGCTGTCTTATTAGCTCCAGCTGTGGTAACAAAAAACTATACCTTGAACTGGGTGGTTTAAAAAGGAAACGCTTATTTCTCACAGTTCTGGAGGCTGAGTGGTCCCAAGATCAAGGCACCAGCAGATCTGAGGTCTGGTGAGAACCCACTGCGTGGTCCATGGACCACGGGCCACCTTCTCCCTGAGTCCTCACAGGGCTAAGAAAGAGGAAACTAATACCGTCAAAGGGCTCCAACCTCATGACCTGATCACCTCCCAAAGGTCCATCCTCCAGGGCTTAGGGCTTCATTGTGTGAATTTGGGGGCAGGGGACACAAACGGGCAGCCTGTAACAACAGCTGACTGCTGGGGCTGGGAAGGAATCATGGGCCTTGGCCCAGAGGCCGGCTGTCGTGCTCTAACCAGGAGAGTTCCACTGCTGTTTGCTACGTTCTTAACTTGCCTTTAGACTCCACCCCCACAACAGTCAGCATCTTTCGACAAAACATCTTTTCTGGCTACTATTGTGAATTATTCTCATAATTGTTTAGTTTGGATTTTATTTAATAGCCAGGCTTTTCAGAACTACTGCTTTCCCGTATAAGAAGTGAAAATTTTCAATTGGTTAAGAAAGTTACTTTGGTTTTCTAATTCCTCAGAGTATAAATCTTCCTAAAATTTCAGTTTTCTCGTAGATGCTGGTTTTATTATGAGTCTTTACCATTTTTATTATTCAACCAGAAAGCTCTCATTGATATTCAGTAAGATTTAAAAGTCTGTTAAATTGTTCACCTGGTCATATGGCTTTGGAAAAGATTGTAATTTAGGGAAAAAGCCACAGTTGACCCAGTATTGACTAGTAATTTCTGAGACATATTTGCATAAAGGCGTAGATTAATATTTTGGCCAATAGGAATATAACCATCAGTTTACTTTTGTCTGTCAGTCTGCTCATAGGGTTAACATTGAAATTCATTTTTCAACTAACTTTTACGTTTGAAATTTCTTGGGTTTATTTTGCTAATATCTATTAACATGGGTTCCCACCTTCTTTAAATTCTCACCTTTTTAATTATCTAAATATAAATTAATCAAATTAACATGATTAACTTTCCAAGAGTCAAGCTTTTATATAGATACGTGGTTTTCAAAACAGTAACTTTGAGACTCACTGTTTAGTAAGCATTTTTTTAACATTGATATATCAGTATCCTGATACTAAATATGTGTTAATGTTATCACTACTGAATTTGTTAAATGTGATAACTTCTCTTTTGGCTTTCAGCATTTATCCATAGGGTTAGTCAAGCTTCCCATATAAATTGGTATTAGTTTGCTTGATTTACAAGAGGAAAATTCAGACAATACAAGGCTATATCGTTTATACCTTTTGGGTACCCGTTAGTGGGGTTCAGTTGATTTTCAGAACTCCCTAAGGGAAAGTACATGCCCCAGTGTCCCTTAGGTGAGTTACCTAGTTCTTACCTGTAATAAACTGATTGGTATGTTTGGTGAATTGGCGCCTTCTTGTTTAGAAACAGCATCTGTTTCATGGATATGCAGAACATTCGGAGTCTAGGAGTCAGCCAAGCATCTTGCAGCTCTGCAGGCTGGTCTCTAGGGTTCCCTTGGACACCCCAGGATAGGAGGCGGCCAGCAGCTCTGTACCTCTGTTAGGAGCTGGAAGTCAGGGCTGAATTGGCGCCTGCTTGTGTATGGAGAAGGAAATGGCAGCCCACTCCAGTATTCTTGCTTGGAGCATCCCATGGACGGAGGAGCTTGGTGGGCTACAGTCCACGGGTCGCAAAGAGTCGGACACGACTTCACTTTCACTTTCGCTTTCTGAAGAGTTTTAACAATTTAACAAGAGATTTAACAATTAACCTTCCCTTCCTTGATAACAGAAAGCTGCCTTTCACACCCCTGATAACTATTTTCTTCACAAGGAGTTAGGATAGTGACAGAATCATCCTAAAGGTAGTCAGTGAATGACCTTTAAAACAAAAGAGCTCTACATAACAATTTTGAAATTAAGACTGTTTTAAGTTAGAAGTTTACAAATAACAACTTGGAAACTCATAGAAACATTCACACTAAAGCAGACATTAGAGGGGAAACCAGACTGAGTTCCTCTTTGTGAAACAGTGTGAGAGGTCCACTTTGAGTCAGAATCACCAAACAATTTGCAGAATTGTAGTCAGCCAACTTACTGAGAGTGTAGGCTACTAGCTAAGGGTGTGGCCTCTTATGCCAGACCATAGGTTCAAATCCCAGCTGTGTTACTTACCAGCTCTTTGACTTTTAGGCAAGTTTCTTAACCTGCTCTGTGACTTAGTTTCTTCATCTGTACCTATATCAAACATTGTGAAGATTAATATCAGTGGTTGTGAGTTGATACTTGTAAAGGTCTTAGTTCCTCGCATAGGGTAGGTATTCAGAAAGCACTATTATTAAGTTCACCTCAATACTAGTTGGAGCATAAACAGTTCATAAATATTTTCCAGTAGATTTTGATCCATCCTCAGGATCACCCTGGGTATTGATTCCTAGAAATAGAATCTTCAGGGACACAGGCTAACACTTGGGAGAAGGGAAGCCACAACAAGGATTACTTAACAACCTTCCTCCAGTCTGTGACTCCTGTGGGCAGTGGTTGCATGTGGACTCATGTCCCAGGAAAGTACATTCTATGTGATGCCAAGATTTTTGTTGGATTTTTGCAATATGGCAACTTGGGTAGAAGGCAGTAAGGAGATATCTTGAGAACCTTATGATCAAAGAGACTAGTGAGGGGTCTTCTAGTTAGGAGACTCAACTCCTGAGAACCCACACTTTTCTCTTAGCAGTTACACTGATCAGCTTCCAAGTTTAAGATTTACCCAACCTTTCTTCTGAATTGTTATAAAACCTAAGGCAGCCATGTCAAATCAGGTCTGAATCATACACACACACACACACACACACACACACGAGTAAACACATATAATTAACTTTTGCTCTTTTCATGTTTTTGGAAAAGCTTGAAGTTTAGCAAATTGTACTAACTCTTCAGAAAATTCTTCATAATTTTAAATGAGTGATAGTCTCTGGAAGAAAAAAATTCTTGAGTTAGAATTTCTTTCCATAGTTTGACTTCCTGCACTTTAGTTTCTAACTGCCTGAAAGTTTCTTCTAATCAAGACTTGTACTCTGCCCTGCCCCAACAGCTTCTTGTATTACACCTGTCTCAGTCAGTCTTCAAAAGCAAGACTGACTTTTTCTTTTTGCTATTTTAAGCTACAACTGGCCACTGCAGTCATGTTTATGAGACTTCACCTTAAAGCTTTCCACTCTGTACCCAGCCCAGGTGTCTGATGAGCACAGAGGTCATGTGTTGATATCCACCTGTTAAACATAGCGTCCCAGAATTTTTTTTTTTTACCTGGCTGTTTGAGCCTTCTATTGCCAGTTTACTCTTATCTCTGAGTCATCTTTAAAAATAGCTTTATAAGTAGATCTATACTGGTAGGATAAATGTATGTGTATATTAGAATATATATGGGAGAAATACTTATTCAGTAAAAATTATGTCTGTATAAATATACACAAACCCAAAATACTAACCAATTCAAAAAGTTAGATAAATTCATGGAACCTTTTAAGGACTCATAGAGTGGGAGTGAAAGGTCCAGGAACACCTTTACTGAAGGTACTTTCTCTATCATTCTGCTTTCTCAGGGTCCCCTGTAAGTCACTGGACTTTGCATCATATTGGTTTGACGTTACTTTCCCTTGTCTTCTTTCATTATCACTCACTGTCTTGAAGAATTATGAAATGAAATCCACTAATCCAAAAGAGTTGAAAGAATCCCAGAATTCTTAACACATTCCTAAGAAAATCTAAACACATTCAGTGAGCAAAGTCTGTTCAGTATGTATATTAATAGCATTTCCGTCATCTCCAGCCTGACTAATAACGTTGAAAGATCATCAATTATTTTCTGAGTTCTAAGAGTTTCCCTACATTATTTATGTGTTCTAAGTTAGCCATAATTGAGGAGTTACATAGGTTAGTACTCTCCTATTAATTTAGAACACAACTATTCTAAAAGACGCATTGGTCATTATCTGATGTTTTTCTGATACTATAGGATACCGATGAAAATGCCATTTTAAAGAAGTTGATGGTAAATTATTTTTAAACTAAGGCCTGTGACTTTAATAGAGATGAAGAACATGTAGTTCTGAAGTGAACAAACCAAAGTTGTTTAATCTCAGTTCTAATTTATTCAAACTGGCTGAGTAACCTTGGGCAAGATACTTACCTTTTTGGATTACACTGTGAAGAATTATTTTCCTCCCCTTTACTTGGAGTTTAGGAACTAGGCTTTTTCTTCTAAGAATCCCTCCATAACACCCATTTTTATTCCTCCTCTCTGTCACCCTGATTTTATGAATCACCCTGTACTTCATTTAATACAGTGAATATATCTGTTCAGCCACCACATGTATAGGACTTGGAAAAGTGGAAGGTGGGTTCTCATTAAAGACTGGTTGTCTGGATGAACTGGACAGCCCTTATGTGTGGGTACACAGTGGTGAACAAGGAGGACCCCTGTGGGACTCAGTCTAGGGGAAAAGATGGCAGTTAACAAGAAAGGACAGTAGTGTGAAGTGTTAGGACACAGAAAGAGGAGGCACTCTGACCTCTACCAGGGAGGATGTGGCCTTATCCAGAAAGGAGGCCTCCATGAAGGACACGGGACTAAAGCCCTGGACCCCGTGAGATGAGCACTAACCAATGGCAGTTCCAGCCTCCCTTACTCACTCACCACCCCCAACAAATCACATCATTACAACATCTGAAGACTGACACAGTCTCACCGTAGGATAATCAACTATAGTACAACTGTTTGCTCGTCCGTAAAATGAGAATACAACTACCTACCCCACCTCCCTTATAAGGCAAGTTTTAGAGCACTTTTAATGCTATTTAAGAATTAGACACTATTTTAATAGTTAACACCAAGAATGCCTCTTTATAGTAAAGATAGCAAAACACAACCAGATCTAAACAGATGGGTCATACAACGGTTTTGTTTTGTATTTAAAAAAAAAGAAAGTAAATTTGGGGCACTTTAGACTGTGTGGTATTTATTATAGTGGTACTTACAAAAAATACGATTCTGTGATTTGTTAAAATATAACTTGGTTTCTGAAATGCTGTGGCTGTAAGCAGAGAAATTAAAAATTAGATCTTGCACAGTAATTTACGAAAGGGTTCAATTTCCCACTTGTAGTTTTTACCTTAAGGAAAGGATGGTATCCAAAAAGAAGACCAGGAAAAAGAAGAGTCAAAGAACCTCCTCCTGAGTTTTTCCTGAACTTTCCCGGAGCAGCCTCACCATCCTTCAGATTTCACTCTCCTGTTCCCAGCTGCCTTGATGAGGAAATGATTTCTTCCTAGTCCAAATTACACCCTACCTAACAAAAATACATCTCTAATTCCCATCAGTTTTAAACCCATTATGGTGAGCTGTGTCTCACCCAGACTGTTGCCTAGTGTTTTAAGGTATTTTAAAATACTGTTTAATCAGTATTAGATTCATTTTTGTATGAAAGTTCAGAGATGACTCCATCTAAATACAGCATAGCTATTTTTAGTTTATACCTTTTAGAACTGTTGTCATTATTCATGCTTTATTTACTGCAACTGTGTTGTTGTTGTTCACACACTAAGCTATGTCCAATTCTTTGCAACCCCTTTGGATGACAGCATGCCAGGCTTCCTTGTCCTTCACTGTCCATTGGAGTTTGCTCAGACTCATGTCCATTGATTTAGTGCTGCTATCTAACCATCTCATCCTCTCCCAGCCTCTTTTCCTCCTGCCCTCAATCTTTGCCAACATGAGGGCCTTTTCTAATGAGTCAGCTCTTCACATCAGGTGGCCAAAGTATTGAAACTTCAACATCAGTCCTTCCAATGAATATTCAGGGCTGATTTCCTTTAGGATTGACTGGTTTGATCTCCTTGCTGTCCAAGGGACTCTCAAGAGTCTTCTCCAGCACCACAGTTTGAAAGCATCAATTCTTAGGCACTCAGCCTTCTTTATGGTCCAACTCACACCTGTACATGACTACTAGGAAAACCGTAGCTTTGACCATATGGACCTGCAACTGTGTTGTGTCTTTTCAAGTATTTTTGGTAATTGGTTTTGTGAGCTAATTTAACTATTGCTATTAACTTGGGAAGGTGACACTTAGAATTTTCTGTTTTGTTCTGTTTGATTTCCAGGGCCCTAATTCAATCATGATCATCCTCGTCATGCTGTTGAATATCGGGTTGGCCATTCTTTTTGTTCACTTTCTAACTTGATTGGAATTAGGAAAGGTAAGAATAGCCTTAATTTCTATATAAAATCACAATCTGTCACATTCTTTTCCCCTATTCAGATTTACATTTTTTTAAACAACCGTGCATTGTCCTTCAATTTAATTTTGGCTGCGCCTGAATATGATTCAACATAGTTACTTAATGATATCACTGTTTTGACCCTTCGGTGAAGTCATGACAACTAGTGGTGTGAGCCCACGGTCCTCTGCAGTGGTGTCATCAGCCCTTTAAATGGCACACTCCAGGCAGACTCAGACACAGGGAAGGAGGCTTGGAATTAGGATGGGCTCACGAGAGAGAGAAAGATGGAAAATTCAACCGGAGGACCTGTCCAGTCCCCCTGGGAAGGCGTTGTGGCTATGGGGTCCTCTGGGAGCTGAAGCAGGCAACCATGTTGGAGAGCAAAACTTAATAATCATTCTTTCTTAACATCTGCTGAAGCAGCCCCATCCGGCGAAGTTCTTGGCATTGGCTACTCCATCTGTCCTAGCAGAGTGTGACTAAACTGGAGATGTATGGAGCTGCTTTTTTTTTTTTTTTTTTGATGGAAGTCAACAGCTGCCTTACTATTTTACCATCTGACGTTGCTAGTAGGGAGCTGGGGAAACAAACGACCGCCCTAGGAATGCGGTCGGAGGACTGTGTTGCTGCGGCCATGGTTCCAACATTCACTCCTGTCTCAGTAGAGGAAGTAGGCAGCAGCATCACTCACCAGTCTTATGCCACGACCTGCTGCTTTCTCATCTCCTGGAACGTCCCGGGAGAGAAGGTTTTGTCGGCTTGTGCACGGTTCTGTTCATTTCTGCTGTTTACTTAAATCTGATGTGTGGTCACCTACAGCGTGCGGTCCTGGCCGGAGGAAGCACACGTGTCACATCTCGAGGAAAAGAAAACAACAGAATTCTAGAGAAAATGTGTTTATTTTGATAGCAATACATCATTCATGTCATTTTTAGTCTTCCTAAACCTGTAAAAGGCTGTTTAAAATTTAGCGATTTGAAGGCATTATACCTAAGAAATCACTTAAACATTTTTAAAGCTACTGAGATGAATTTATTTATGCACTTCAGAGGTGCTAAATTTTAAAAGCTGAAAGACAACAGAATTCTAAGAAGTATAGTCAAAATGTTGCATGGGTTGCAGTAATCAGTGTTTAAAGGATTCAGTTTCATTGCTGACGTACTTTACCAACCAAATAAAATCTTGTCAGTGGCTATGTTAATTCCCATGAAAGTTAAGCAAGATGCTATTAATAACTGCTCTTCTCTTTTTTTTTTTCCCCAACTTACAAATTTTCGTTGAATACATTCAGGTAGAGCATAAAGCTTTGTTCAATCAGTGCTTCTCAATTTTATGCCTTTCGTGTTTTTCAAAGTCCTTTTGTAATTTTATTTCACACTTTAAAGGCGTAGACAATTTTCAAGTATCTGTCTTTTGCAGTCCTTTGTTAGTCTGACATAAACTGATTTTTTTTTGCTGTTTTATAATTTATTCTTTATTACTCAGAAGCATGCTTATTTAGAGAAACTATGTGGGCTTTATATAATTATTTAAAAAGAAAATCAGGGGAGGAAAGTTATCCATTCAATCTTGGTAAAACATTGAGGAGAGGGAGCTATTCCTAAGTATTTTCACGATCTGCATGGTTTAATCAGATTCTTCTTACCTTATTTGCTACCGTTTCAATACAGAAGAGAGAAGTCATATGTTAGCACAGATGGGAGTGAATGTCACCTGCAGGCTAGTGACCCAGTGGTGTTTTTTGCAGAAGTTCAGTATGTTGAAACTCCTGGGTGTGACCAATATGGAATAAAGAAGAAAGCAGAAAGAGAGCAAATGAAAATTACAACTTGTATATTTATTTTTTACATTTTCCTTTGACTTTTAAATCTAGGAAGTACGTTTTTACCCAAGAAACGTTTCAGTTCCTGTGTCGGTCTCCATACTCTCACTGCTCCTTCCTAACCCCATAGCTCTTGATGCTGGGAAAGCTGATTTTTTTTAAAAAAACCGAAATAAAATATTTAATCTTAAGTGTTTATTTCAAATGTGTAATGCTTTGGAAGTAATGGGTAACAGATAATAAAGGATATGTTTATAAAGTGAGCATGTTGGTTCCATTTATAAATATATGTATGATTTATAAGCTTTTTTAAAACAAAGCTCAAATTGTTGGTATTTTTCTAAAATGTGCACAGCTGTATTTTACATGAAAGGCTCTTTCTAATGGGTTGTTATACTGTACTCTACATTTTGGACAGCACATGAAGTCTGCCAATGTACTTAATAAAACATGACTTTGTTTATTTAAAGTTTCTTGCTGTGAAAAAGAACTCCCTACCTGCGAGTTCCGTTATTTATAATCCTTGAAACCAAAATGTATAATGTACAGTTTTCACAACTGTATCTGCTCTAATAAAAAAAAAAAAGTTGGTTATTAATAAAGTTGCAGGTGTGTTTCCTTTAAGAGTAAATTACTGTCTTGAGTTATGTGGAATTTTTTGATGGTGATGGTGTTGAAAGAAAGATCTGCTGAAAAATTAATAATAGAAATGGGGGGGTGGGCGCAGCAAAGTGCTCAAAGAATCCACCTGGCAGAAAGTCACAGTGCTGCACCATTTTTTTTTCTATGTTTCTTTCACCTTGGGCCTTTCAAGTAATTTTGCAAAATAAGATTCTTGGCTCTGCTCGTTGCCTCCATTGTGTATGTGCTCAGTCGTGTCCAACTCTTTGCAACCCTATGGACTGTAGCCCGCCAGGCTCCTCTGTCCATGGGATTTCCCAGGCAGGAATACTGGAATGGGTTGCCATTTCCTTCTCCAGGGGATCTTCCCAACTCAGGGATCGAACCCATGTCTCTTGCATCTCCTGCACTGGCAGGCGGATTCTATCAGCTAAGCCACCAGCCAGAGTCATTAACTGTATTAGTGCCTTATCCTAGGTTTTAAGTCCATTCCTGTTTTCAAGGAAAACATCAAGTTGAAGTAAATCTCCTGCACGGGCACTTTGCAGTTAGTTTTTTGTTGTGGGCCAGAGAAATCGATATATTACTCTAGCCCCTGCTGCTTAGGTACAAGCAGCATGAATAAATTTATACTTCAACAAACCTGCTGCAAATAGAACTTGCAGCCTATGAGGAATAATAAAAAGGGTTTCTCTAGAACAGCTTCCCAGGAAGCTGCCACAGCACCTTTAAATCCCAAATTGGTCACTCCTGTTGCGAGCTAAGGTATCAAAGATCCCCACAAACATAACGCGCAGAGTTATTGGCTCTAGGTATTAACAGATTTATCAACTCAGATGATTCCTCTCCTAGCAAATCCTCCAGGAACAGAACAGAGAACAAACTACTGTGAAGCAGTCAGGAGAAGCACAGGGTGCTAGAACAATTACCGACTCCAGATTCATGTCCAAACCACAGATTTCAGTGGCTGAAGCCAAAAGCTAGGGTGAAGACTGTGTGGTTGGGAAATCTGGAAAATATTCGATTTGCCCTTTTCATGCAATAACTATTTCAAGAGTCGTGAGCAGCTCACTGGGTTTCTGCTCACACGCACAGCCCCTACCCAGCCACCCCAGACTTTGGAAAAACGTGTAGACTCATGTCTTCAATATCACAAGCACTGTGGACGTGCATATCCGCCAGGAAAGTGTAACAATTCATCAGGCTATGTTTGATTATCCCAGGTTTACGAATTATCTGTGTCCAGCATGTCCTTCTTTCCCCAAATACTGGAGAAGTACTTAGGAGTCTCTCATAGGAGTCTGATATATGGGAGTAGAGACTAACATTCTCTCGATAGGGGTCTGATATATGGGAGTAAGAGAAAATATCAAAATGTATAGAATGCAGTGAATACTGATTAACAGTAGTATGAATGAAATTTTGGCTGTGATTGTGATTGATTGTGGATTCTTCACTAATCCGTGCTCCCTGTAAAATGGGCAGAACCATAGCACTGACCTCCCAGGGTGGATCTGAGGAGGAAATGAACTTATTTACATTAAGTGCTTAGGATAGAATCTAGTGCAGAGAAACTGCTTTGGCCACGTTAGCTTTTACTAATGGGAGGAACTGGGAAAGAATTTAATTCGTGTGTCTCAAATTTTTAAAATACAGTAAGATCCCACTAAAGGCCTCTTTATAAAGGTTAATCATGCCGTAGGTCAGAGGTTGTTCTTCAGTGGTGATCTGTGAGTCTCCCTGTCTCTGAAAATCAAAGACCATACTTACAGACCTCCTTCTCTACACTGAAATGTGATTTTTGGTAGAGAATGTGACATTTGCTTTACAAAGAATTTCCTTATCTCATTAGTCTTTTAAGGTCCCTATGAAAGATTTCCTGCAGGTAGACTTGCCTAAGGTTATGTAGCCAAAAAGTTGTAAATATTTGTAACAGAGTCCCAGGTATGACTATGCTTTTTCATTTCAGTATATTGACTACCATTATTCCACACTGTCGTACTTTCCAGCCATGAAAAGGCAGACAATATGATGAAATTCAAGGTAACAGTGTGGGTTCCATGAGCCCATTTCCATAAGTTCCTGAGTTCTACTCAGTTTATGTAATTACAGAAGCCTATCACAAGTTCTGAATAATGCACTTAAAATCCTAAATGTTAAATGTATTTAAAAGTTACATATATTTATTTTTGAGCCTTAAAAATACTAAATATTATCTATTTACTTATACCATATTCTTGAATTGGGAGAATCAATATTGTGAAAAGACTCCACTACCCAAAGCAGTCTACAGATTGAATGCAATTCCTATCAAATTACCAATGGCATCCTTCATAAGAATTAGAACAAAAAATTTTACCATTTGTATGGAAACACAAAAAACCCCAAATAGCCAAAAGGATCTTGAGAAAGAAAAACTGAACTGGAGGAAATCGGGCACCCCAACTTCAAACTATACTACAAAGCTACAGTAATCAAGATAGTGTAACTGGCACAAAAACAAATATAGATCAATGGTACAGGATGGAAAGCCCAGAGATAAGCCCACGCACCTATGACAAAGGAGGCAAGAATATACAACGGAGAAAAGACAGCCTCTTCAATAAGTGATGCTGGGGAAACTGGAGAGCTACATGTAAAAGGATGAAATTAGAACACTACCTCACAGTATATGCAAAATACACTCAAAATGGATTAAAGACCTAAATGTAAGACTGGACACTATAAAACTCTTAGAGGAAAACATAGGAAAAACACTGACATAAACCACAGCAAGATCTTTTTCAACTCACCTCCTAGGGTGATGAGAATAAAAACATAAGTGGGATCTAATTAAAAGATTTTTCCACAGCAAAGAAAACCATAAACAAGATGAAAAGACAACCTTCAGAATAGGAGAAAATATTTGCAAACAAAGCAATGGACAAAGGATTAATCTCCAAAATATATAAACAGCTCATGCAGGTCAATATCAAAAAAACAACCCACTCAAGAAATAACAGGTAGAAGACCTAAATAGATATCTCTCGAGAGAAGACATACAAATGGCCAAGAGGCACATGAAAAGATGCTCAACATCCCTAATTATTAGAAAATTGCAAATCAAAACTACGAGGTGTCACCTCTTACCAGTCAGAATGACGATCATCAAAAAATGTACAAACAAATGCTGGAGAGGGTGTGGAGAAAAGGGAACCCTTATGCACTGTTGGTGGGAATGTAAATTGATATAGTCACTGTGGAAAACAGTATGCTATGCTATGCTAAGTCACTTTAGTCGTGTCTGACTCTGTGTGACCCCATAGACAGCAGCCCACCAGGCTCCCCTGTCCCTGGGATTCTCCAGGCAAGAACACTGGAGTGGGTTGTCATTTCCTTCTCCAATGCATGAAAGTGAAAAGTGAATGTGAAGTCGCTCAGTCGTGTCCAACTCTCAGCGACCCCATGGACTGCAGCCTTCCAGGCTCCTCCATCCATGGGATTTTTCAGGCAGGAGTACTGGAGTGGGGTGCCATTGCCTTCTCCGGGAAAACAGTATGGGAGTTCCTTAAAAAAACTAAAAATAGAACTACGACATAACCCAGAAATCCCATACATACCCTGAGAAAACCATAATTTAAAAGGACACATAGACCTCAATGTTCATTTGTAGCACTACTTAAAGCAGCCAGGATGTGGGAACAACATAAATGTTCAACAACAGGTGAATTGATAAAGAAGATGTGGGGTGTGTGTGTGTGAGAGAGAGAGTGTGTGAGTGTGTGTGCATGTGTGTGCGATGAAATATTACTCAACCATAAAAAGGAATGAAATAATGTCATTTATAGAGATGTGGATAGACCTAGAGTCTGTCATACAAAAGTCAGAAAGAGACATTAATGCATATATGTGGAATCTAGAAAATGGTGCACCTTTTTCCAGGGCAGGAATAGAGACGCAGATACAGAGAATGGACTTGTGGACACAGATGGGGCAAGGGGAGGATGGGACAAATTGGGAGACTGGGATTGACTACCCTGTGTAAAACATAGCTAGCACAGGGAGCTCAGTTCAGTGCTGTGTGATGATCCAGAGGGCTGAGGATGGGGGTTAGGAGAGAGATCTTAAGAGGGAGGGGATTCATGTATCTATATAGCTGATTCCCTTCACTGTACAGCAGAAACTAATACAACATTGTAAAGCAACTATACTCCCAACGTTTTAAAAAGTTCTGGAAAATGTACTTAAAATCCTAAATGTTAAATGTATGTAAAAGTTTCATAACTTTTAGTGAGGTATTTACATATTTATTTCTGAATCTTAAAAAATACTGAATAATAAACATTTAGCTCTTAAATACAAAGTTGCTTGGTATTTTGGAGTAAGAGGTACATTGTAAATGAAGTTTGTGTGGGCGTTTGTTTGAACCTGATCTCTAGGATTAACCCAGAAATTGCAAATAGAAGCCTAATACTTCCTTACTTGTACAGTTTGACTTTCTTCCATTGAAAGTGAAAGTGTTAGTCATTCAGTCATGTCCAACTCTGTGACCCCATGGACCACATTCCACCAAGCTCTTCTGTTCATGGGGTTCTCCGGGCAAGACTACTACTGGAGTAGGTAGCCATTCCCTTCTCCAGGGAATCTTCCTGACCCAGGGATCAAACCCAGGTCTCCTGCATTGCAGGCAGATTCTTTACCATCTGAGCCACCATGGCTTTGAATATTTCTAAGATCTTACCATTTTTTCCCCTAATAATCATGTCTATTTTTTTCCTTCACAAAAGGGGTAGCACTAACCAGAAAAGATCCTAGAAGATGGTATTTTAAAGTCTTCATTGCTTCACTCAAACTATTAATCTATACATATTTGTGTTGACTTCCAAAGACTACCTCAGTAAATTATAAAGGAAGCACTCAAAACTATTAATATTTGCTCTTCTACTCCAAGCTCTCAGGAGTTTTCCTGCTGCCTGTGCGTTCAGTACACTGCCCAGTGTACTGGGAAACCCCAGCTCTCCTTTTCACCTCATGGCAGCAGAGTTTCCTATCCGTCTCCCCACACCAGGGCCAAGCTTAGACACACAGAGTGCACCAGTGCGGTGTAACAAACAGCTCAGCCTAACTGAGGATGTGAAGTCAGAAGAAACTTATGAAGGCTTTACATCAGGCCCACCACTTTCTCAGATGTGGTTTTATGAAACCAGCCACACTCTTCCTTTTGACTCATCCTTATATTCTTTGGCTATGCCAGCACCAAACATCATATGTCCATTTGGGACCCTCAAGGATAGTTTTGGTGTCTGTAAAATGGGAACAATAAAATCTGCCTCATAGTGTTTTTCTACAAATCAAAGTAGGTGATTTCGGTCAGCTCCCTAGCACCTACTAGATTCAGTGTATGGTAGGTAATATTAATAGTCTCACCTTTGTTAGCAATTTGCACTTACTCCATTGATAAACTTCTTGGCCCAAGATGGAGCCCCTCCTGCCAGGAATACCAAGTCAGGAAACCAAAACCAGATACCTTCTGGTCCCTGCAAATGCTCCATTTGACAAGAAATGCAATATATACTCATCCCAGGACTTCCTTGGTTGGCTCAGTGGATAAGAATCTGCCTGCCAATGCAGGGGACACAGCTTTGATCCCTAGTTTGGGAAGATTCCACATGCCACAGAGCAACGAAGCCCATGTGCCACAACCATTGAGCCTGTGCTCTAGAGCCCAGGAGCCACACTACCCTTGTGCCACAACGACTGAAGCCCACTCTGCAATGAGAAGCCTGTGCATCGCAACTAGAGAGTAGCCTCCACTCCCTGCAACTAGAGAAAAGCCTGCACAGCAGCAAAGACCCAGCACAGCAAAAGATAAAAAATTAAAAATAAATATACACACTCAGTCCACCAACCATCAAGCCAGCCTGGGTCTTCTCACCCCAAACAAGGGTGACTCTGTGGCCCCAGCCAATTAGCTATTTTCTATTTTTCTGTTCCTGGTTCTTTATCTGACAAAAGATTCCTGCCTTCTGTCCCATTTTGCAATTCTCTAAAAAGGAAACTATCTACTTCGTCAAGTGTAAAATGAAGTTTGTTTCTATCCCTTAGATTGTTTTATTCTTAATGATCATTGATGTTTAACTGTGTTGAAATTCTTTGATCCTTAAGTATCAGGTCCTGACCTAAGGAATATATTTGGCATATAGAATCAGTTGTACTTTACACTTTAAATGAGTTCCTTCCCAAAAGCAAAGGGTACTCAAAAATCAAAGCTCCTAATGACCATCAGATGGTACAGTGATGAGTACTGACTCATTTCTCATAAGAAGCTTAGGAATATTTAATAACACGAAACACTCATTATATACAGTAGGTACAATTATTCATTAATGTCTGCTATTGTATAATGAAAAGGTACAATTAAGATGTATGAGAAACAAGCTGGAAAAAGGCTGGCCACGATGATTACACTGTTGGTTGTAGGACCAAGCTTCCTGCTGCATGTAGAGTGTCAAGATTTTCACTGATGCCCAGAAGTATGTTAATGTGCCTATTATGTTTAATCATTGTGGTTATGAACACAGGCAAATGGCTGTGCCTTTAAATTAAAATATATTTAATCAGAAATAATAGCATGGCAAAATACCAGGTTGCATCTCCCAGAGCTGAGTAGTTAGTGTAGCAACCATTAGTTTACAAGTTCTGTCATTAATATTTATAAGAAAAAGGACAGAAAAGAGGGCAAGAAGTTATCTGTTCCAGTTAAGTGATCATCCAAGTCCAGAGAGCTTATCTCAAATCCTGCATTAAGCTAAACCTGGGTGCTTTCCTCCAAAGGGTAACAGGAAACAGCGCTCCTGCTTGTAACATTTTATTCACTATTTTAAAGACAGTCTGACACTGGATGAAAGTCACCTTCTGGGACTTTAAATAGCTTTTATATTATTAAAACACACACACTATTTTTTCCCTTTTCCCAAATCTCATACTATAATGACCACGGCAGGCAGGAGACTTTCAGTGGTTCTCAAATTTTAACGAGCATTAGTCAAACACTGCTGAGCCCACAACAGTCTCTGATGGAGTAGGTCCGGGTTTTGCATGTCTAACAAGTGCAGGATGTTGCTGGCCAGGGGACTGTACTCTTGAGAACAACTGCTGTATGGAATCAAGCAGTACACAAGTATCAAGCACCAAGTACTGCCAAAGCCCTTTGCTTGGCTGTGTGTATGGTGTCCTCAAGAGAGGAAAGAAGAGTGAAAAAGAACACTTGCATACTTAACGTGTAATGCAATCATGTTTCTCATGCTCACTCACTCAGTCATTTCCGACTCTTTGAGACTCTATGGCTCCTCTGTCCATGGGATTCTCCAGGCAAGAATACTGGAGTGGGTTGCCATCCCCTTCTCCAGGGGATCTTCCTGATCCAGGGATTGAACCCACATCTCCTACACTGGCATGTGGATTCTTTACCACTAAGCCACCTGGGAAGCCCCAGCAATCATGTTATTTGATCCTTAAACTACCTCTACAACCTACAACATACTCTCCACATTTTGCACATAAGAAAACCAAGGTCCAGATGGTTGAAGAGAATTGTTTAACAAAACACAGCTGATAAAGAGCAGAGCCAAGACTCCCACCCAAGTGCCTCTCTCTCCAAGTCCTGGACATTCCTTCCCCTACATGTCAGCGGCTTTGCCCTCTGGCCATCAAGAGGTGGGAGCACTGGACACAGTCCTTCTGGCTGTCATCAGGCAAGAAGACCACAGGATGGCTGAGTCCTCAGGCTTAACTGGGACGAATCACTGACTTCTGAGGTTGAAGGCAGTGCACTTTCTAATACATGAATGACAGCATTCTAAAAATCCATACAGTATTTTATCTACAGATATTTCTCACAAACCAGAAATAAAATTGGACCTCATTTTCTAAGACTTGCACACTCAAAAACTTGCATTTTATCAGACAGCGCTCACATTTGCAAGCCTGCACATAACTCCCTCTGCCCATCTGTGTAGACCTTCTCCCCTCATTTTGACAGAAGCAGAAACTGTGCAGTTAAAGACGATAGTGTCTGCACACAGATTCCATCAGGTCCAGCTGACCTTCTTCAGCAGCCATCAGGCTAGAAGAGGAAACCTAGTTATCAGAGAGAAGGCAGATACTGGCAGGAAGCAGCGAGGGGGATGGTTAGGAAAACATCCTGATCCTAATTTTTGTCAGGAGATGAGTGTAGGACTTACAAAATCCATCCTACAATCAGCATCAGACAAGTCCCCTATCTGTCACACAGTTTATTTTCAACATTAAGACTTCTCACAAATGGTAAAAACAGATAACACACAGTAGAAAATATACATCGTCAATAAATGTAAAAAGGTGCTCAACCTGACTGACAACCAGGGAAATGCAAATTAAAGTAAGGAGATTTTTGAAAATCCAGTGCCTGCCACACTGATTACATTCTTAGCTGAAATGGAAAAAGGGCTTGATTTGCAGGCAGCTCTGGATCTCAAATCCAGATCTTCTTTACGTTCCAGCTCTGGGAAGCCTTCCCAGACTCTTATCAGAATGTCCCTTCTCAATGTCTCCAGACCACCTTGCTTGATTCTTAGCACTTCACTGCCTAAATCATCTGATTTTCAAATCTGTCTCCAATACAAGGCTGCGTGCTCCTCATTGGTGGGGTATTTGTCCCATGTCTCTACCCCAATAAAGCCTGGTATACATATATGTTCAGTAAGATTAATGAGTGAATTAATAAAACTGAAATAACCTTGCCCACTTGGGCAAATTAGTTATTAATATAAGGTAGCCATAGAAGGCAATGGCACCCCACTCCAGTACTCTTGCCTAGAAAATCCCATGGACAGAGGAGCTTGGTAAGCTGCAGTCCATGGGGTCGCTAAGAGTTGGACACAACTGAGCTACTTCACTTTCACTTTTCACTTTCATGCATTGGAGAAGGAAATGGCAACCCACTCCAGTGTTCTTCCCTGGAGAATCCCAGGGACGGGGGAGCCTGGTGGGCTGCCGTCTCTGGGGTCACACAGAGTCGGACACGACTGAAGCGACTTAGCAGCAGCAGCAGCAGCCATCTTCCACAACTCGCCATGAGGATATGACCTCCCCCAATTTCTTTTGTCTTACTTTTTTTTGTAAGTGTTAATATTACTATGCTAAAGTAGAGGTGTGACTATTTTGAGGAAGAGTAAGAAGTCTTCAATAGTTTTAGAAGCTTAGATAACAGTCATTTTCATTTGCCAAAAATTAGGGCTGAATGCCTTTGTAAAAATTGCCAAGCAATTTGATGATGGATCCAAGAAAGCCAATAGATCATCTATCTTGGTTAAGAAAATGATTTCTAATCAACAGGCATGAAGTTTCAGTAAAACAAGACCTCCTAGGTACCGATGAATCTATTGGCAGGGCAGCAGTGGAGATGCAGACATTCAGAATAGACTGCGTCCGAATGGATGCAGGAGAGGAAGCAGAGGGTAGGACAAATGGAGAGAGTAGCGTGGAAACACACACACTCCCGTATGTAAAGTGGATAGCCAGTGGGAATTTGCTGGATGACTCAGCAAACCCAAACCACGACTCTGTGACAATCTAGAGGGGTGGAGTAGAGTCGGAGGTGGGAGGGAGGTTCGAGAGGGTGGGTACCTATGGCTGATGCGTGCTGATGTATGGCAGAAACCAAGACAATATTGTAAAGCAATTATCCTTAAATTAAAAATAAATTATTCTTTTAAAAAATACTATCACACACACAAACAAGATGTTCTAGACAACCTGCTGTACAACATTTTGCCTGGAGATGACAATACTCTATTTTACACTTAAAGTCTATTAAGAGGGAAGATCTTAAGTGGTCTTACCACAACAAAACAATTTGTATCTTAACACATTGAATATTTTTCAGACATTTAGAATAAGTGATGGCAGAATGAATGCTAGGAGCTCCTTAGAAGAGAAGAGTTCCTGATTGCTTATATACCTTAGAGTGGCAACCGTGGAGGTGAAGAGAACTGGACAGATCAGAGCAACACCAAGGAGACAGCATTAACTGGAAGTCGTGTTTGATTGGGTGTGGAGGGTAAGGGAAAAGTTGGATTCAGGAATAACCCCAGTATACACCAATGCCCAAACTCATCAAATGTACCTTAAATATGTGAATTAAAAAACATTAAAATGATATAAAACTGAGAAAAAATAGTGGTATAGAATAGAAATGGACAAAAGTGGAATTATGTTCTTAATAAATATTCCCTTAGCAAATTTCTAAAAAAAAAAACAACAAGAATGACACCCAGGTTTCAAGATAGAGCAACTGGGTACTTGTTAGGGGCCTTAACCAGAACAGAGAAGGTGGGAGGAGGAACAGATGTACACAGGTGAACTGAAGACACTGAATTCGGTTTGAGACCTGAGGTGTTGGTAAGATAGGCCCAATGGAGAGGATGGCATTGGATATACAGGTCCAAAGTGCAAGAGAACACTTTGTAATCAAGTTATACACTGAGTGTAAAGAGAAGACACCCACTGATATGCAACTATTTGCTCTTCTCTTTACAGATTATTCAGGGCTTCCCTGGTGGCTCAGACGGTAAACAATCTGCCCACTATGCAAGAGATGCAGGTTTGATTCCTGGGTCAGGAAGATCCCCTGGAGAAGGGAATGGCTACCCACTCCAGTATTCTTGCCTGGAAAATTTCATGGACAGAAGAGCCTGGCGGCTTACAGTCCGTGGGGTCGCAAGGAGTTGCACACGACTGAGTAACTAATACACTCACTTACAAATTATTCTACCTATTCATAACAGCAGGTCCCTTAACAAAACTACATTGCGATTTTTTTATTGCAGCAAAATATGTATATTAATTTACCATTTTAGCCATTTTAAGTATACAATTTAGTTGCATTAAGTACATTCACACTGTACATCTATTCCCTCTATCCATCTTCAGAAGATTTTTTGAGATATGTGAAATTTTCCTTTCTTCAAAAAAATCGCTATTTTGTCATTCATTTCACCAATTGGTGTTTTTTTTAAATACAGAGGTGTTTGAAATTACTCTAATAACTTGTTTTATCACTGAGTCTGAGGTCCCTGAATATCACATCAAATGCACAATTTTTAAATTCATTTTATAACAAGGAACTTGAAAAACTACTGTAACTATCTCTGAATTCTTGTCTTCCATGAAGGATCAAGAAAGGTTTTCTTTACAAGGAGGAGCCTAGGCTTTGCCATCAGGCCCGAAGGCAGTAAAGGGGCAGCTGCTAATCACTACCGCACAAGCCCCTTCCTGCACGAGATGGAATTGGCTTCTTTGTCCTCCTTCCTGTTGTTCCAGCTTCCTATGCAACTGAGCCCACTGTTGCACTCAGATAAATTTAAAATGCAACAACAAAGTCTAACATTGAAGTCCACCAGTCATTTTTAGTCATTACCGAGACAGATCTACTATTTATTGCAATAAAAAAAAAAATGCAAAGAAAAGGAATTTAAGCTTCTGTAGGCCCTAGGAAACCAAAAAGGCAAAAAATATCTTTGATTTCTATTATGCCCTAGAAAACAGGGGGACTACCTACTTAACCATGAGACTATCTACCGATCTACAGTTAAATGATAACTCACTGGATAAACCAGAATTTTTAGTTGCCAAAAATCTTATTCCAAAATCTCAGCTGCTTAAAAATCTCCCCACTAGTGTAGGGAGTGATTATCAGGCAACCTTGCTCCTCTTCACCAAATTTTTGCTTTTTTGGTCTTTTTTAATCCCTGGAGGTGACCATGTGATCTAATTCTGGCCAATGAAACTCCAAATTTTCTGGAAAATCCTTGCTTCCCTGATTTAAAAAAAAAAAAAAATACAAAGCACAGAACTCAGTGGTGCTGCAACCTGCCCTTTTGTTCAGTCTTGAAAGTAGATGTGATGCTTTATGCAATGGCAACCATATTATAAACATGAAGCAACAAATTCAAGAAAACCCAACAATTTCTTGGATCCTTAATAATATTGTTGAACTTTCTAGTTAAGTAAACAATTAAGTTTTCATTATCATTTAATTCCCATTAAAAAATCTCAGTATTAAATGGTAACAAAAAATAATTTCAACCTGACATACATGAGAAGATAAATTTGACAAAGCTTTAGCTAGACTCACCAAGAAAGAGGACTTAAAATCAGAAATAAGAGATTGACTGATACCACAGAAATACAAAGGATGAAATGTATGTGCCAACTATGAAAATCACACACCAACAAATTTGACACCGTAGAAGAAATGGATAAATTCCTGGAAAATACAACCTACCAAGACTGAATCACGTACAGTTCAAAAATTTGATTACACTGATTATTAGTAACGAGATTGAATCTGTAATGGAAAACTTTTCAACAAACAAAAGTCTAGGAACAGACAGCTTCACAAGGAATATCAATCTTTCTCAAACTTTTCCAAAGAACAGAGGAGTGAAGAGTGGGCAAAATGAGGGGAGGGGGTCAAAAAGCACAAATTTCTAGTTATGAAGTAAATAAGTCATGGGGACTATTATGTACAACATGGTGACTATAGTTAAAAATCCTGTCTCCTATATTTGAAAGTTGCGAGGAGTAAATCTTAACCACCATATGATCCAACAAGTGGATCACCATATGATCCACTTCTAGGTATTCATTCAAAGAAAACAAAAACACTAATTCAAGAAGATATATGTATCCTTAAGTGCAGCATTGTTTACAATAGCCAAATATGGAAATTACGTGTCTACCAATGGATGAATGGATAAAGAAATGTGGTATCTTTATACAGATACACACAGTGGAATATTATTCATCCATAGAAAAGAATGAAATCTCACTATTTGCAACCACATGGATAGACCTTAAGGGCATTATGCTCAGTGAAGTAAGACAAATACCAAATGCTCTCACTTATATGTGGAATCTTAAAGACGAAAACAAAAACCTCATAGAAATAGATCAGATAGGTGGTTGCCAGATGTGCGGGGCAGAGGGAAGAGTGGGCAGAATGAGTGAAGAGGGTCAAAAAGCACAAATTTCCAGTTATAAAGTAAGTAAGTCACAGGGACTATTATGTACAGCATGGTGAACACAGTTAAGAATACTGTTTCATATATTTGAAAGTTGTAAGGAGTAAATCTTAAAAGTTCTCAAAAGGAAAAAGGATGGTAACTGTGAACGATGATGAATGCTAACTAGACACATTGTGGTGACGATCCCACAGTTCAGATAAATATCAAATCATGACACTGTACACCTGAAACTAACGTTATGTGTCAATGATACCTCAATAAATAGCTGAATGAAAATCTCAGCTGTTCTTATAATGGTAATAAAATAATTGCAACCTTATGTAAGTAAGGAAAGTTATGACCAACCTAGATAGCATATTAAAAAGCAGAGACATTACTTTGTCAACAAAGGTCCGTCTAGTCAAGGCTATGGTTTTTCCAGTGATCATGTATGGATGTGAGAGTTGGACTATAAAGAAAGCTGAGTGCCGAAGCATTGATGCTTTTGAACCATGGTGCTGGAGAAGACTCTTGAGAGTCCCTTGGACTGCAAGAAGATCCAACCAGTCCATCCTAAAGGAAATCAGTCCTGGGTGTTCACTGGTAGGACTGATGTTGAAGCTGAAACTCCAATACTTTGGCCACCTGATGCAAAGAGCTGACTCATTTGAAAAGACCCTGATGCTGGGAAGGATTGAGAGCAAGAGGAGAAGGGGACAACAGAGGATGAGATGGTTGGATGACATCACCAACTCAATGGACATGGGTTTGGGTGGACTCCAGGAGTTGGTGATGGACCAGGAGGCCTGGTGTGTTCATGGGGTCGCAAAGAGTTGGACACAACTGAGTGATTGAACTGAACTATTTAAGTATGCATCTAAGTATGCAAGAGATTATCAACAGTATTCATGCTTGTAATTTGTATCGACTCTTCAAAATAAAAGACTTTCCTAAATCAGTTCATCTCTGTGCTTGGGAAAGTTGAACTTTGTAAACATCAAAGGCCTGAAGAAACCCCAATGTAAACCCTTGAGTCCTCCCTGAGTCATCCCTTCCCTGAGCAGCTCAACTAAAACTGTCCTCTGAAAGATGTCTCCCCACTACAACATCATCAATTGTGCTAATCAGACCGTATCCAGTCAGTCCCATCCAAGTGTGATGTGTGCTGACTTACTATAAATGCTTCCTAATATTTTCTCACTTAATGTATTCTTTGCAAAAAAAAAAAAAACAACTCTGTGAAGTTATTGTTGTTATCCTAGATTTTACAATTAAAAAACAACAACAGGGACTTCCCTGGTGGTCCAGTGGCCAGGACTCCAAGCTCCCAATGCAAGGGGCCCAGGTTCCATTCCCAGTCAGAGAACTAGATCCCACATGTCATAGTTAAAGATCCCGTATGCTACAATGAAGATCAAAGATCCCATGTGCTAAGACCTGTGCTAAGACCTGGCACAGTTAGCTAGCTAGCTAAATAAGTGAATACATGTTTTTGAAAGAAACCATTCCTTTACTAAAAAACTAATCAGTCTCCACGAGGTGACTTGTCTATGCAGTGGCTCCCACACGGCTAGTATTATAGCAACAGAGCTAGAATTTGAAACCACATCTATTTTTGAAGCCTGTCTCATAGGTTTGTGAGAACTGATTTCCTAGTTCCTTTTCGTGGCTTTATCAGCCATCCTTCCTCCAGGGCTGACCCCGGACTTCTGTCTGCTGGCCCCACTACTGCCGCCCACACACCCTGCCTCCCGTGTGTCTCAGATGATCCCCTCTTTCCCAGTCCCACAGCCACCAGCTCGGCTCCTCGTGACCACTGGTTGGTCAGATGGATCACAGAGTATCCAAACCGGTCTCTGCCCACAGCCTGCCCTGTCTATTGCCCCTGCTAGGACTTGCCGGAGACACGAAGCCAACGCTTTCTCAGACTTAGCTCTGAGCCTGTGACCTCCTTAAAGAATGTACACCAGCTCCTTTGCTGCCTTAAAGACTAGAAGAAACAGGGAAATAGGCCTTTGTGCGTTCATGGGGCCAGGTCAGACCCTTTCAGATTCAAGGTTCTTGGGTCAGAAGCATTGTCAGAGGAGGGTACAGCCCCCCTGGTGGGAGCCAGTTCCCTTCTGGGTCTTGATCTTCCAACTGGACAATTCCATGAGAACTCGATTAGAAGAGCCCCCAGAAAACTCACTGGAGACTGACTGTGTGTCTGGGTGTGGGTACGGCTATAGACAAGCCAGTGTCTATACGTGTGTGCACGTGTGTGTGTATACAGTCACAGGCAAATGAGGCAGCCCAGAGATTTTGTCAGGTGTGCAGCCTCCTGTCACTGGTGTGCATGATGGGAGCTGCCAAATAGATGTTCTAGGTTTGCATCGACACAGCCTCAGGCTACTGTGCTCAATGCTAAGACAGCACTTCCAGTGGGGAGTCTCAGCTTTACAAATTATAATTTTGTATGCACAAAGCTGCTTTCATCACCCTAACTACAGAAACTCAATCCTAATGGAACTCGCCTGCTTGGAGATTTGCAGGCTTTGGGCTCCTGTGTCCTGCACACACACACAGGTGATCCTTTTGAACAAGGTATCTCTACATCCATCAAAAGTGGGCGCAGGTTAGAAACACTGAGACTACTTAAGTGTCCCTCCCAGACTTAATTCCCCTTCCCACTCAATGGTGGACCTCATTCTCAGCTAGTCCCTCCCAACTTGCCTCTCCACGCTCTGCTCCTCTCTCCAGGCAGCCACAAAGGCATTTAGAAGATGGTGCTTCCTCCACCCCTCGGGGCACCACTGCCAGCCACTGCCCCACCACACCCCCATACAAGTACACATAAACACTCAACTCTGACCCAACCTGCATTAAAGAGCATGTTCCTCCCAGACAAGAATTTTAAGGGGGTAGTTACGAGGTAGTGGCAGGGGACAGACCCAAGTCCTGTAGGAGCATACACTGGTGGACTCTTGTCTGTGTACTTAGTCACTTCAGTCATTTCCAACTCTTTGCAACCCTATGGACTGTAAACCATCAGGCTCCTCTGTCCATGGGATTCTCCAGACAGGAATACTGGGGTGGGTTGCCATGCTCTCCTCCAGGGGATCTTCCCACCCCAGGGATCAAACCTGTGTCTCTTACATTTCTTACATTAGCATACAGGTTCTTTACTACTAGTACCACCAGGGGCTACTAACTAATCCATCCCCATTCCACACTGATCCCTGCCCTCTCACCATACAACATCCAGGGAATGGTCTAGAATCATGTAGACTCAGCTGCAGTCAGAGATATGAGTTATCACCTGAAACCAGATGTCACAGGTGAGGTTCTCTAAGAAACCAATGGAGACAAATCACTTGGGGAAGAATGAGGAGAAGGGGAGAAGGAGAGGGAAAGACTGAGCTCTGCTGCAGCCCCAAGAAGGAGCTCAGCCGACCCTACAGAGAACTTGAGGGCTAAACTAACCTTCTGAGTTGTCCCAAGTTGGGGAAAACGACCAGGCCTATCACTCAGCCATGGTCAGTCACTGGGCCTGGACTTCCCCTGGAAGGAGATGGGCCCATGAATTGGTGAGTGATACAGTCCTCTTCAGCTGAGGTAATCGCTAGCTGGCGTCAACTGAGGGCCATCTTCATATAGCACACCCGACAACTGAGAGTAAGTCCCTCATTCCTAAAAAGGGTTCCAGGCATCACCTCACAGCACCCACCACCCTGGAATTCCCTCTCTTCAGCCAAGTCCACAGTGAGGTCAGCTTCCTCTAAGAAGCCCCCCATCACCACAGCCTCCCTCAGGGTTGGCTCCTCCCCGGCCTACTAGCACCACAGCCCTGAGGCAGCTTGTGCTCCAAAGGCCGACTTCCCGTGCTAAAGCAGCCAGATGGTAAACTCCTTGAAGGCAGCAACACAGGCTGGGTTATACAAACCCGCTGCATTGGCCTTTCTCTCTATGGAGCAGAGCTGTTCCAGGTGACCAATATGGGCTCTGGGCTCAAATCCAGGCTGGAATTCTGCCTGGCTCAGTTTAGATAAGCTACTTTCAGCCTCAACGACATTATCTGCAGCCTGGCTCTATAATACCCAAGCCTCTCCGGGGTTGTTTGCTCAAGCAACAGACCTATACCGAGAGGCCGTGCTCTATTGCTTAGTCGTGTCTCTTTGCAACCTCATGAACTGTAGCCCACCAGGCTCCTCCATCCATGGCATTTCCCAGGCAAGAATCTGGAGTGGGTTGCCATTTCCTCCTCCAGGGGATAGTCCCAACCCAGGGATGAACCTGCCTCTCCTGCACTGGCAGGCGGATTCTTTACACTGAGCCTCCTAGGAAGCCCCTCAGGCTCCTGGGCAACTATACAATGTCAGTGTTTGTCCCAGGCCCAAAGGTAAGGCAGGCTCTCCCCATCAGCTGGTCCCTCGGTCCTCCCTAGACACCAAGGAGAAGGCAGCCCGTGTCCATTCTCTGTAGAGTTCCTGGGAAAGTGGTCACCCAACGGCCTGTTCCAAGCCCTGCAAGCTCACCTGAGGGTGAGCCGGAAAAGAGGGGGTCAGTTACTCTCCCAGAAGACACTTGGGTGAATGGCATGAACTACCTCTTCTGACAGAATGTTGCTTAAGTGCTGTGGAAAATACAAAATTAAATTCCCCTCCCCTGGCCTCAAACAGCTTGCATGAGACTGACATGCATGGACTCCTGCTCCCCTGGGTTTCTTGGGGCTGAGGATGAAGCCCAGGGGCCTGTAATCTTGCCTTTGAAAACTGGGGTCACAGAAAGCAAAAACAGCAGCAAAAACCTCGATCATCACCATGATAGCCCCACTGAGTGAATTGTCAGATGACATATGCAATTAGACTGTTTTTAGCCATTAGCTCTTACAGCTCTGATCAATGTGTTTCTAGTTCCCAAAGAACAGACTCTGCGTGCTGGGAGCCACAGCTGCACTGCGGAAGAGCTGCGCTCTGTGAAGGCTTGTTTTCAGGGCAGCGTTGGCAGATGAAGGAAGCATGCCAATTATCCACATTTCCTATTCGAACAACAGCTTTTCCTCCTTATGAGGCATCTGCTTGTTCCATGCGGCACTCTAACCAAGGGAACCAGCAGGAAAGCAAATTCCTTTGTATCCACTGGGATCTGGTGAGCTAGCCAACAAACAGAGGAACCACAACTCGGAGCAAAAAAGCAGTGCTGGGAAGTTCTGCCTTTTTTCTTTCCTTCCCCATTGCAATAGTACACATTTGATGCTTTCGAAGTGTGGTGCTGGAGAAGACTCTTGGGAGTCCCTTGGACTGCAAGGAGATCAAACCAGTCAACCCTAAAGGAAATTAACCCTGAATATTCATTGGAAGGACTGATGCTGAAGCTCCAACACTTCGGCCACCTAATGCAAAGAGCTGACAAACTGGAAAAGACCCTGATGCTGGAAAAGACTGAGGGCAGGTGGAAAAGGGGACAACAGAAGATGAGATGGTTGGATGGCATTATCGATTCAATGGACATGGGTTTGAGCAAACTCCAGAAGATAGTGAAGAACAGGGAAGCTTGGTGTGTTGCAATCCATGGGGTTGTAAAGAGTCAGACAGGACTTAGCGACTGAACAACAACAAACTGAAGGGAATTAGGGAAAGACGGAGGGAGGGAAGAAAGGAAAGAACACACACAAGTGTGATCCAGCAACGTGTTAGCATAAGAAATAGTATAAGAAACTCCTTATTCAAGAGCTCAAATGGAAGAAATTGAATAGGGCTTTGTAGGAAGAGTTGAACACATAAGCTTCTTTGAAGACTTCTGAAAGTTTTGAACCTGATCCAAGTTTACTTCAAAATGTAGTACATGCATGTTAAGTAGCTGTAGTCGTGTCCAACTCTTTGCAGCCCTATGGAATGTAGCCTGCTAGGATCCTCTATCCACTGGATTCTCCAAGCAAGAATATTGGAGTGGGTTGCCATTCCCTTCTCCAGGGGATCTTTCCGAACCCACATCTCATAGGTCTCCTGCATTGGCAGGCAGATTCTTCACCACTAGCACCTCCGGGGAAGCTCAAAAATGTAGATGTTTATAAACCATATTTAGGTCCCTAACTAAATTCATCATTTCAGTGAATTAACTACACCCTGTACATCCCCCAGGTTTCCCAAAGCTATAATCCTGGACCTCTCTTTCCTTTTCATTGATTGGCCAAACCTCATCCACCATCAACTCTCATTAATTTAACATTCTGACATATTCCTTGAATCTACCTCTTGCTTCATATCCATTGTCTCTGATTTAGTTGAGCCGCTCATAACTGTATAATAGCAAAGGTCTCCAGGAATAAGGTCTACTCACCTTCGGTTTTTTGCTGCCAGAATTGTAACACAGACCCCTAATATAGTATTTCACATAATAACAACCTCATGTTCATGCCTACACACATCCCACAGTTCCTCATGGGCACCATGACTTACTTTGCATGTGCTTTGATTCCACCTGGAATGTCATCTCTCTCCCTCACCAGTTGTCCACCTGACAAACTTGACCTCATTCTTCAATGCTCAAGTCAATCATTATTTCTTCAAGAAACATCCCCTGAACCTTCTCAAGATGAAGTAAGTGCCCCTTCTGTTGCCATCGCATCCACTAACTGTTGGTTGCCTCGTCTGTGTTCCTTCTCCACTGTTACTTCATTGGAAATAGAGACTAGTCCTTATTCCTCTTTGCATTCTTCTATACTGGAGCCTGACACAAAGCAGTTGCTCAATAAATGTTACTTGAAAATGTGAATAAAGAACTCTCTATTGAAGGAAGATGAGCTAAAACTAAGAGGATATATACCATTTACATGTAATGAAAAATTTCTTGTTTTATAAAAATTTTTTTAATGTTTTACCCCAATCTCACATCATATATAAAAATTTACTCAAAATGAATTAGAGACTTAATATAAGACCAAAAACTATAAATTTTTGGAATAAAACATAATAAATTTTAATGATCTTAGATGAAGCAATCAATGGTTTCTTAAATATGATAGCACAAGCAACAAAAGAAAAAATAACTTGGCCTTCATCAAAATTTAAAACTTTAATTCTTCAAGGACACCAATTGAGAAAGTTAGAAAAAAACAGAATGGGAGAAACTATTTGCAAATCATACAGCTTGCCAATGACTTCTATCTACAAAGGTAAAGAACAGTTACAACTCAACAGCTAAAAAACAAATAACCCAATTTAAAAATGGGCAACACATCTGAACACTTCTTCAAAGAAGACACACAAGTGACCAGTAAGCACATGAAAAGATACTCAAATCATTAAGTCATTAGGAAAATACACACCTCAATTCACACCTCTGCTTACTAGAATGGCTGTAATTTTTTAATGGAAAATAACAAACGTTGGTGAGAATGTGAGGAGGTTAAAACCTTTGTGAACTGCTTATGGGAATATAAAATGGTGTGGCCACTGTGGAAAACAGTTTGTGGTGTCTAAGAAAGTAAGGCATAGAACTACCTTATAACTCCACTCCTAGGGATATATCTGAAAGGATCGACAGCAGGAGCTCAAACAGATATCTTAAACCAATGTTCATAACAGCACTATTCACAATAGCCAAAAGGTCAAACAATCTCAGTGTTGAACAACAGATTCATGGACAAACAAACTGTGTTATATACACACGAGGATGAACTTGGAGGGTGGGAGGGAGGTGCAAGAAGGAGGGGACATATGTGTACCTATGGCTGATTCATATTGATGTATGGCAGAAACCAACACAATACTGTAAAGCAATTAACTTTTAATTAAAAATAAATAAATTTTAAAAAGAAGGATGAACTTTGAAAAATCATGCCTAGTGAAACAGACAGAAAAGGTCAACTACAGCATGATTCTATTTATATGGGGTACCTAAAATAAGCAATTCAGAGAGACAGAAAGTAGAACGGAGGTTACCAGCTGCTGGGAGAGGTAAAAAAAAAAATAGGAGTTACTGTTTAATGGCTACAGAACTGACACTGGGGATGATGAAAAAGTTTAGGGTATAGATAGTAGTGAATGCACTAAATATGCTATGAGTGTATTTAATACCACAACTGTACATGTACAAATGATGAAAATGATAAGTATTATGTATATTTTACAAAAAATAAAGCATGAAGCATACTCCATCATGGGTGAACTTTGAAAACATTTATGCCTGGTGAAAGTCAAGTCACAAAAGCCCGCATACTGTATTATTCAACTTATACCAAGTGCTCAGAATAGACAAATAGACCAATCTACAGAAACAGAAAATAGATGAATGACTGTGGGTGGTGAGGAGTGACTGTTAAGGGGTCCAGGGTTCCTTTTTTTATTTTAGTTTTTGTTGGAGTATAGTTGCTTCACAATGTTGTGTTAGTTTCTGCTGAACAGCAAGGTGAATCAGCTATAGGTATATACATATCCTCTCGTTTTTGAATTTCCTTCCCATTTAGGTCACCACAGAGCACTGAGTTCCTTGTGCTAGACAGTAGGTTCTCATGAGTTATTTATTTTATACATAGTATCAATAGTGTGTATATGCCAATCCCAATTTCCCAATTTATCCCACCTCCCCTTTCTCCCTTAGTATCCATAAGGGTCCAGGGTTTCTTTTGGGGATGGAGAAAATCTGATATTAGATCAGAGGTAGTTGCACAATTCTGTGACTATACTAAAATCCACTGAATTGTACACTTTAAAGGAGTGAATTTTGTTGTATATGAATTATATATCAATAAAGCTGTTCTTTTTTTAACATGAAAAAATTTTTAATCCACTAGAATGGATTGCAAATTGAAAATGTAAATCTTCCTTTCTGAATCTTAAGAGTTATACAAATACCCATTCATGGTATTTATGATATAAACTACTTTAGGACAGGAAGTAGGTAGAAATGACCATTTACACTATCACTTAAAAAGTTAATGTCACAATGAATAAAATTTAAATTGATACCATTTTTACATCAAATTGGAGGAAATCATAAAGGTTAATGATACACAGTGTTATCCGTATTATTTTCACAGTGCTTATCTGAAGGCAATAAGCACTCACACACTGTTGGGTAGAAGGTAAATTAATGCCAACACTTTAGAAAGCTATGTGACAATATATGGTAAAATGTAAAATACAGTTACCCTCTTAACTCAGCCATTGCTCATTTGTAAATCTATCCTGGGGACATAGATTCAAATAATGAGTAAATACATATGTATACATGCAAATGTTAACTGCAGCACTGTTTATAATAGCTAAAATATGGGAAGTAACTTAAATATCTAGCCACGGAGGACATGTTACATAAATTTTAGTATTTCCGCACAATAGAATGCAATACAGGTATTCAAATCAATGAAGTAAGCTTACAAGATGCATTAAATTTTTACATGCAAGGTGTTGAATTTGTGTAAAATGAAGCTGCCAGATGTCTACCCAGTACTCACTCTTTCCTTCATTCTTACTAAATGAAATAGGATTTTATTCCAGGCTGCAGGGTTCCCGCCAAAAGGCCTTATTTCTCAGCCTCCACTGCAGTTAAGGATGGCCAATGAGATAAGTGGGCACTGTAAGGCAGGGCCTCTGAGAAAACTGCTTAAATGAGGTTCACTCTGCTAGGAAAGCACATCTTTTTGTTCTTTCTGTTTTCCTTGTGGCCTGGAAACGGCTGGAGTTCCAGTAACTATTTTGAAAATGTAAAGCAACTCTGAGGACAGAAGCCATGCTAAACACAATGGGACAGAGTGCTCACTAGGAAGCCACTGCTCGTCTGCCTTCCTTCTACCTTCTCAGCTTCCTCTGAAGTTTATAAGACAAAGAATAATAAACCTCTACCTCCCTTAAGCCCTGTATTTGGAAGGTTTGCTATAAGCAGCAAAATCTTATTCTGATACAATCTCATCAACACAGATGAAGGTTGTATACACAGGATGTTGTGGCAAACTACAGATAGTGACTTGAAGGTCTGCAATGGAAGGGAAACTTATTTCTCGCCCCCTCTTTAGTATCGCTTTGGCGTTTACCGTGTACTGTACTGACACACGGTAGGGCCTGCCTGGAATCCTTCAGCTTCATCTCTCTCCCAGATCTCTGGTGCTTGCCCCACTCACCTGCTGCCCTTGTGACACACTGGTTCCCCAGGTGAAGTAAAGGGCCAGCATCGCTGGCTCCTCCCACCACTTCAGATGAAGTACCACACCCTGGGGTCTCACTTCTCTGCAACTGCTAAGGGGTCAGAGGGAAGCAACCTGGGAATGAGGAGAAATAATGTCCTGAAGGTGAACTTCACCCTGTGGAAGGACAGGAAAAGGGAAAGAGTCAACAAATACATTTATTCCTCATTCATCCCCCAAGGAACTGCTCCAGGGTGTGATGTTTCTGCACATCTCATCCAGAGCTACCACTTGGGGCAGAGAAACTGGCTAGACTCGTCTGTGAAGCAGTAGCCACCTTCTGTGTCTATCAGTCATAACAGACCGCCTTATATCTGCTCCCCATTCCTCCCAGGCTCCACAATCCGATTCCCTCATTCCGGCCACCTTGGCATTGTACCTCCCAACGAACCAGAGGCACTTAAACTTTTCTTTAAGCTCTTGTTTCCTAGGCTAAGGCAATATGCACGTATTTCTTTTGCAACTAAAAAAGAGGTGTGGGGTGGGGTGGGGACTTCCCTTGTGGTCCAGTGTTTAAGAATCTGTTTTCCAATGCAGGGGATGTGGGTTTGAACCCTGGTTGGGGAACTAAGATCCCATACGCCACAAGGCAACTAAGCCTGCAGCCACAACTAGAGAGAAGCCCATGCTGCAAGTAAGGCCAAATAATTTTTTTAAAAAAGAGAGAAATATGAGACAGGCAATTGGGGGGGCAATGTAGGAGTAAGGGATTAAGGCGTACAAACCGTTAGGTACAAAATAAGCTACAAGGACATATGTACAACATGGAGAATATAACCAATATTTTATAATAACTATAAATGGAGTATAACCTTTAAAAATTGTGAATCACATATTGTACTCCTGTTAACTTACATAATACTGTACATAAACTATAATTTTAAAAAGAAAAAGAGCTAATTAATTTTTTAGAAACCCAGCAAGCAAAACAAAACTGCAGCCCAGGCCCTGGGTTTGGAGCTATAATGTTCCATAAACTCTTGTATTTCTACAGTTAACCAAAAAAATGAAAATTGAGTCCTTTTTTTTTTTCCTAATAGGCCAACAGCCTTATTTTTTTAGTGTATCTTATTAGGCCTTTTACACAGTCTAACAAGCAATAAACACAGTTTACAACCACGACACATAAAAGGATCTGAATTTTTACTGAATGACTGAAACCCAAAGAGACAGATCTCAAAACCAAGGTCATATAAGAACACCTGCTTGTTCTGTCCTTAGCTGACTCTGTCTAAGACTCAGAGACGTTTAAAATCCCATCATCCCGGAATCTGATCTCACAGACACCAGGATCAACACGAGAGACTCCAGGGCTGTGCAGTGCTTTCTCTGTTGACACGGATTAGAGAATTCACTGGCAGCTGGTATGAAACCTGCAGGCCTGGGGAGCTGTGTCTTTGGAGCTCTGTGACCTAAGTGAGAATCCTCCTGATGGCATTTCTCAGGAACCAGAGTAATGGCCGCCTTCCCCAGGCATTCTTCTGCTGTCACACGGCTTCAGGGTCATCAGTTTCTGCTTCTGTACCAGCGAGCCAACCACCAAAGGATTATCAACCAAACACATGCAGCACTCACTGTTCCAGGATACGGAAGGCCGACCTCAAGCTCGGACACCAACCTCTGACTCTTCAGTAAATCAAGCCCCCTGCCCGTTTCATCCAGTCCACCAAGATCAGTTTGGACATGTCATACCCTGGAAGGGACAGGGAGAGATTCACTTAGACCAACACGTTTTGTGCCCATCCACGCTAATGTCACCCTCCCTGTGGTTTCTCTATTCCTCAGAGTCCCTCCATACAAAGTGAGGAGATGGCCACACACTGTGAACATTCTCGCAGCTGTACCAGGGATGAGATGTTGTGTCTAGGCATTCACAAGACTCTGTCAATATCCTAAGCAAGGCTCCAACAAAAACACTGGAGCCGGTCCCAGTGCTGTCCCACCCCAGAGAAACATGGGTGTCCACTCCAGATGTGAAGTCCAAGTTGTTGCTTTAACATCAAATTAAGGGACTTCCCTGGTGGTCCAGTGGTTAAGAATCCATGTGCCAATACAGGGGACACAAGTTCAATCCCTGGGCTGGGAAGATGCCATATGCCTGCACAGCACCAGCCACTGACGCCCTCGTACCTAGAGCCTGAGCTCCCCAACAAGAGGAGCCAGCACAATGAGAAGCCTGCTTTCCATGACTAAAGCCCACAAGCAGCAACGAACACCCAGCACAGCCGGGGGGAAAAAAAAATCAAATTAAGACTTGCACACCCATGTTCACAGCAGTATTATTCACAACAGCCAAACTGGTCCACTTGTGTGGAAGCAACCAAAGCATACATCAGTGGAGAAACACATGCAATAGAATATTGCTCAGCTTTAAAAAGGAATGAGGTTCTGATATGTGCTACATCACTGATGAACTTTGAGATAACTACGCTGAGTGAAATAAACCAGACACAAAAGGACAAATGCTGCATGACCCCTCCTCCATGGGGCACCGAGAATAGGCAACATCATAGAGACAGAGAGCAGAGTAGTTCCCCAGGGGCTTGGAGGAGGGGAGAAATGAGGGGTGATTGTTTACTGGGCATTTCATTTCTATTTGGAATGGTGGAGAAATTCTGGAAATGGATAGTGGTGATGGTTACACAGCATGAATGGATTTAAAGCCACTGAACTGTACACTTAAAATGACTTTTTAAAAATGGTCAATTTTGTCATGTATATTAACAGTAAAAAAACTTTAAATCAAGATAAAATGTCACTCTGTGGATAAAAGTATTCCCACTTAAAGATAAGCTATGTCTTCAACACATTCATAAGTACCTATTATGTGCTCAGTTTTGAACTAGGTCCCCAACCTCCGGGATATAATGCCTAATAATTTGAGGTGAAGCTAAGGTAATAATAATAGAAGTAAAGTGCACACTAAATTTAATGCATTTGAATCATCCCAATGTTGGAGAAGACTCTTGAGAGTCCCTTGGACTGCAAGGAGATCCAACCATTCCATTCTGAAGGAGATCAGCCCTGGGATTTCTTTGGAAGGAATGATGCTAAAGCTGAAACTCCAGTACTTTGGCCACCTCATGCGAAGAGTTGACTCACTGGAAAAGACTCTGATGCTGGGGGGGATTGGGGGCAGGAGGAGAAGGGGACGACAGAGGATGAGATGGCTGGATGGCATCACTGACTCGATGGACGTGAGTCTGGGTGAACTCCGGGAGTTGGTGATGGACAGGGAGGCCTGGCGTGCTGCGATTCATGGTGTCACAAAGAGTCGGACACGACTGAGCGACTGATCTGATCTGATCTGAAAACCACCTCCCACCCTACCCTGGTCCGTGGAAAAATCATCTTCCACAAAGCCAGTTCGTGGTGCCAAAAAGGTTGGGAACTGCTGTTTGGGGGGATTTAAAGCCTCAGGGAGGGTCAAGGCCCATAAGTAGCTAAAGTAAACAAGAAATTAGAGCAGGAAAAATCTAATAATAATGCTTATAGATGTATAATCTGTATTATGTTTACTTATGACCTCTCAGCTTTATGTAATCCAGACAATGTGTAGCACCTGAACCAAGCTATGGGCTCAATTTAAAACATGAGAAACCGATACCATTATGTCTATTATTATTTTTACTGATGAAACAGGTACAGAGGCTTACAACATCCTGAAAAATTATCACATGGCAATGCCAAAGTCGCCTTTCAATGTCAGCATCTGAGCTCATTCCATGAAATTACAACAACCTCATCAAGTGGTTCCCATGGTGTATGGAGGTGTCTGTCTTTACCAGGGCACAGAATAACCTTTCTCACTGGATTAAGAGACAGTTACTATAGCAAATGCTAAAATAACAGAGGCTTAAACAAATTAGGACACATTTCTCCCTCGTGTGACAGGGTTTGGATAAGTACTTCATTACTAGTCACATTGGCCCTATGGTGCTGGGAACACTGGCTCTTTTGACCTTCTGCCATTCTCCGCAGGCCGTTTCCGTCTTACAGTCCAAGTTCCCACTGTTCCTCCAGCTATGACGTCAACCTTCCAGCCTACAGAAAGGGGAGGAGACTAAGTACAGACCTTGTCCCTTTAAGGGCACAACCCCGAAGCTGCACCCAGCATCACTTTGCTCACATCACAGAACTCATCTGCACAGCTGTCACCTAAGTGTAAAAGAGCTTGACGGCCATGTGCTCAGCTCAGACCAAGCACTCTGGGAATAAAGGAAGAAGTGAGGTTGCTGTGAGAGGCCAATGGCCCGTCTCTGCCCCACTCACCCGTCATGCCTGGGTGGGGGTAGTTACGGCTCCCTGCTCCTATTCTGCCCCAAGCCAGGCCACCCCGGGGGCATCTCCCAGTCAGCAGCCCACACCAGCACCCACTCGGGTTGTGCTTCTCTACTGAGCCCTCAGTTACTGACAAATCTGCTGTTAGGAAAATCTTCACTAGGAGACTGGAGTTTTGAATGGTCCCTTAAGTCAACTCAGTGTGCTCTTTGTGTAACATTAAACAAGGGAGGTGAGAAACAGGAAACCAGGTGACCTGCAGCACCTAGACGGTGGTCCCCAACCTTCTTTGGCATTAGCATTCAATTTGTGGAAGACAATTTTTCCATGGACTGGGGCGGGGGGGATGGTTTCAGGATGATTCAAGCATATTACATGTATTGTGCGCTTTACTTCTATTATTATTACATCAGCTGCACTTCAGATCATCAGGCATTAGATCCTGAAGGTTGGGGACCCTGATCCTAAAACACTCAAGTCATCCACCCAGCCACAACCACAAGGGCATCAAGAAAATAGCAATTTACAGGCCAGGCATGAGTCCTCTTTCTTATATTCCCAGCAACTAGGATGGCATAATGTCCATCACGGTAACAAACATTTGTCTGGCACTTTGCTGTTTACAAAGTGTTTACATAAATAATATCTAATCTTGACCAAAACCCCAGGAAGTTGTTTATTGTGCCCATTTTAGAGGTAATGAAACTGCAGGACAGTGGGCTGAAGGAATCACTGCCCAAGAACACACAGTCAGGAAAGGTGAGAGCTAGCATGAGAGTAACTTAAGAGAGGAAGCTGGGTGTAAAAAATTCCCTATTGTGGCCAAGTCTTTGTCTAAAAAGACCAGTGCTTAGCTTGAACTTTAAAACCCAATCTGAATCATACTTATGTAACAATTGACTATTTGTTCTTCATTGCTATGTTGTTGTTGTTCAGTCACCAAGTTTGTCTGACTCTTTGCGACCCCATGGACTGCAGCACGTCAGCTTCCCTGTCTTTCACTCTCTCCTGGAGTTCACTCAAAACTCATGTCCATTGAGTCAGTGACGCCGTCCAACCATCTCATCCTCTGTTTCCCCTTCTCCTTTTGCCTTCAATCTTTCCCAGCATCAAGGTCTTTTCCAATGAGTCAGTTCTTCACATCAAGTGGCCAAAGTACTGGTGCTTCAGCTTCAGTCCTTCCAGTGAATATTCAGGGTTGATTTCCTTTGGGATTGACTGGTTTGATCTCCTTGCAGTGCATGGGACTCTCAAGAGTCTTTACCATACACCCTGGCGGATTCATGTTGATGTTTGGCAAAACCAATACAATATTGTAAAATTAAAAAATTAAATTTAAAAAAAGAAAGAAAAAAAAAGAGTTGTTACCAGCACCACAGTTCAAATTATTATGCCTGTCACTGAGTGTCAGATTCACTTACATGAAATCCTGTTTCCACTTGCTCAGAGTTCCGACCTGGGCTCTCCTTCCCCCTTGACGCTGACTCACTGGTAAGCATGGAATAAGCTTCAGGGACAGGCATTGAAAACAGGATGGCTCTAAGAGTCTTGTAGCTGATCCTGATGGGATTTCCCTCCACTTCTACCTTCTGGCTCCCTCCAGTGCCACCCACCTTGCGGTCCCTGATGACTGCAGGCACAGGGGTGGATGAGAAACAGATTTAACGATGGGGCGAAGGCCGCAAGATGGAGCAGGGTCAGCTGTGCTGATGACAAAGAGCACTGAATGTGGAGTCCAGTCTAATGGGTCTAATCCTGACCCTGACACTAATTTGCTAAGTGACTTTAAGCAAGTAACTCCACTTCTCTGGCTTCAGTTTCCTCATCTATAAATCAAGGACATCAGATTCGCAGAGAAATAAATGAGAAAATGAACTCCAATGAGACACCACGAAGGCACCCAGCACATAGTCAGCGGCAGTAGCAGTAGCAGTGTTAGTCGCTCTGTCGTGTCCCACTCTTTGCGACCCCACGAACTGTAGCCCTCTGTCCATGGGGATTCTCCAGGCAAGAATACGAGAATGGATTGCCATTCCCTTCTTCAGAGGATCTTCCTGACCCAGGGATCGAACCCAGGTCTCCTGCATTGCAGGCAGATTCTTTACCATCTGAGCTACAGGGAAGATCTGCACATAGTCAGATCCACAGTAAATGTATCCATAGAATTCTACAGCTGTAGGCCATTGTTCCAACCCTTCTGTTTCATAAAAGAGGAAGCTGGGGCTCAGAGAGGTGAAGTATAGTTCTCAAGGTAACCCAGCTGGGCCATACAGAGCACAGGATGGATACCAGCTCTTCTCATGCCTGGCCTCGTGCTTGTCCCAAACACCATGCTGTTCTGACATATGGAAGGTAAGGTTGCAGAAATCCAGATGAGAATGCATGTTTCAGGTGCAGATTTAGAGAGCTGAAATATCAGGGTTGGATATGTGCACAGACATGTGTGCACGCACACACACACAGATACACCCTGACATGCTCCTTAAGGGGGAACTTTACCATGTCATCCACTGCTATATTCAAAGGGCCTAGAAGACTGTTTCAAAGTTAGTAGATCCCAGCCAATAATTTTGGCTTCCCTGTTGGCTCAGACAGTAAAGAATCTGCCTGCAATGCAGGAGACTTGCGTTTGATTCATGGATCAGGAAGGAAGATCCCCTTCCGCAAAGCAGAGCTCTCATTTGAACTCTACTTCCTTGTCCAATAGAGAGTCAGCCCTAGATTTAAGACAGACTCCTTGTGCCTTTGAACTTCCTATCATTTGATAAAGATCCTCTGCCCAGACCTCAGTGCCTTCAACTTTCTAAAAGCTCTTAGGCTCCAAACACTTTCTCTGCACCAGTGTTAGCCTTCTCTCATCACATCGCTTCTGGGCCCTGAGCCCTCAACAATCTACATAGCAACAAGTGGGATTCGGTTAATTAAATAAACAAGAATTTTTAAAAATCTTCGTTCATCTAAGTAGTATAAGGTACTGAGATATAGCAAAAAGTCAATGGGAAGTTTGCCAGGGAACTTTCTAAGAGAATTTAAAAACAGACTTATGTCACCGGTGTTTCCCCTGATACCCAGAAAGCAACACTAAGGGAACCTTGCTCTAAATTCCATCTGCTGTGTTTTTCTCTTTCCTTGAGGCTCTTGACAATTACACATTGTTACAAAGGCAGGTTGGTCCCCACTCTTGAGAACAAGCACTTGAGGAATGTCTCTATAAACCCTGGCTTGTTAACCACCAGGATGTAGGATTCTTAGGATGGACAATGGAATTCAAGGAAGCCAAAAAGGAAGAGATGTCATAGGACAGAATGGAAAGCGTCCAAAGGTTGATAAATAGAAAAGGAAGTGAAAGAGACAGTTATAATCTAAAAGAGGAAGTAGGCTTCATCCATTCTTCATTGATCAATTTATTTACTCAACTAGTACCCGCTGAATACTGACCATCTACAAGCCCTGTGCTTGGCACACAGAAACCTTATAAGCAAACAAAGATGCAGGTCCTTCCTAAAAAGAGATTATGCTCCAATGGAAGAGACAGGTTGTGATCACACAATCACATGTATAAGTTTATTTGGGCAAGTTCTATGAAGAGGAGGATTAGTACCCCACCAAGACCTCTGGGATGCCTTTACTTGTTGGGCTAGGTGAGCCCATCCCTAAAGTCTTCACCTAAAGCCTCAGCATGCAACCTTCTCAAGAGTATTGTCTATCGATATCTCTGGAAGGAAATGCTTGGACGTTCACCCACGCTGAAGCCCACAACCAATCATTGTTGTACAGGAGTAGGGAATACAGGAGCCCCCTTCCACATCTTCCTACAGTCAGGACAGACTCTGCAGTTCAGTCCGCCCTTCAGAGCCCCTCTCTAGATCAGGCTGAAGCCAGAACACAGTGCCACCTTCCTGTGCAACAACTTCTTCATCTCTGTCTTGCCTCCTTCCTTCCCGCAATAAATCACAAGTCCCCACACATCCCTGCCTCAGGCTCTGCTTTTAGAGAACCTCATCTAAGATAACAATATTCTGAAAGTCTGTAACTAGGAGATTTGACCAAGTCAGAGGGGCTAGGGAGGGCTTTCCTAAGAAAATGACGGAGCTGAAAGAGAAGGGAGAGTCAAACTTAGCAGCACGGATTAGAAGAAAGGGGGAAGTCTTCCAGGCAGAGGACACGGCAAGAGCAAACGACCTGTGGCAGCAGACAGGTTTGCCACCTGAATCCGAATGTTTGTGACTGCCTCAAAGAAAGTTAGTGGGTCAAGAGGCCATAGAGTGAGGGGACTTGGTATGAAATGATGGGGAGACAGGTTCAGGAACAGAGAAATCCCATCTAACTCCAAGGGGTAGAAATAGAAGTTACAGAGCTGCAAATTTCCATTCACTAATTCAGCCACAATAAATAGGTTTCAACAGAGGAATTCTTAGACCACTCCTCTAAGAGGGTCTACTGGAATGTTCTGAGTGCTCTGGGTTATTTAAGGACTCTGCATTATTTCCTCACAACATTCACAAAGGAACAGTGGTCTGAGGAGCAGTGAGTTCCTATGAATGAGAATGTACAAGTAGAGAGAGGGTTGGTACCTATCAGGGAACGTATGTATGGCATTGGGCAGGATGGTGGGATAGAAGACCCTTAAGGTATCTGATTTTAAACTTCTGGGGAAGTTATTTGAAGTGAGAGAGGCTTTGGCATCAATCAAAGAGAACCACATGCGAGAGCACCATTTTCTTGGGTGGCTTGCAAACCACCCGTGGTTCTGCTTCTCAGCCTCTGGGAAGCAGTCAGGCCACCACCGTGTAGAAATAAGAGAGAAGAAGCCCTGTCACTCATGCAGCTATTGGGAAGGGGCTGCGTGGAGTAGAGGCTTCCCTAGTGACTCAGATGGTAAAGAATCTGCTTGCAATGCAGAAGACCCAGGTTTGATCCCTGGGGCAGGAAGATCTTCTGGAGAAGGAAATGGCTACCACTCCAGTATTCTTGCCTGGAGAATTCCATGGACAGAGGAGCCTGGTGTGCTACAGTCCATGGTGTTGCAAAAAGTTGGACACAACTGAGTGACTAACACTCAACGAGTGGAGTGGGGACCAGGCCAGGCTTCCTCGCACACGCAAACCCAGGCAGCCTGTGTCCCTGGCCCCTGCAGCGCTCAGTGGTGTTCAGCCACGAAGGACAGGACCACACTTCCTTGGAGGCACTCCTCTTCTACAGACCATGCTGATGCTGAACCCCTTTCTGTACCTCTTCCACTGCAAGCACAAGCATTTCTTAGTCATCTTTGCATCCCAAGAACTCGACAGAGGGCCTGACACATAGCAGTTGCTCACAAAGTCTTTTCCAACTGACAGGTTTATCCCAACAGGCTCCATCCCTGCTCTGGTCTCCTGCCCCACCCCATTCATTCCTGTGGCTGTTACACCAGACAGATTCCAGGGCCTGCTCTACGTGCTTTAATCATATCTGACTCTGTGACCCCATAGACTATAGCCCACTAGGTTCCTCGGTCCATGGGATTTCTCATGTCCATGGCATGGAGTAGGTTGCCATGCCCTCCTCCAGGGGATCTTCCTAACCCAGGGAGCGAACCCACATCTCTTGTGTCTCCTGCACTGGCAGGTGGATTCTTTACCGCTGAGCCACCTAGAAGCCTATGTTTGGAGCATACTTTGGGGGCTTCCAAGATTTCTAAATCTCAGCAGAGACATCCTCATCTGTGACTGTCAGTGGTCTCAGAAGAGGACATTAGCAGAATGTTCCAGCACAGAGTTCATGAAGACCCAGTGCAGCCCAGTCTTTATGGCTCCACCCCAGAAAATTCCATCTCAGCTTGTCCAGGTTTCAAAAGAGGGATTCTTAGACCACTCCTCTCAGAGAGTCTTCTGGAATGTTCTGAACGCTCTGGGTTATTTCAGGACACTGCATTATTTTCTCACGACTTCACTCACAATTTTTGATACAGCCTCTCCGGATTCAAAATAGCAAGACCAGGCAGCCATGCGACAAGTGTCCGTCGTTATTTTAAGATGGTATAAAATGCAGAAATATGCAGTGTAACAACCCTAAAGAAACTGCCTTGCATTTGAGGTTTTCAGTACGTGGTGAATCTTCACAAATATGTAGAAGGATATTCTTCGTTTTACACAAGATTGAAACTCAAGGCTACGTGACTTGTGCGAGCTGCCTGGTGGCAGAGTTGGGGCAAGACTCTGGGGCTCCCAGTTTCTGCTCCTGCTGTATGATTGTAACACCAGAATCCAAGAGGAACTTACAGATGAACTAGTCCAATGTACACCCCTCCAGTGTGATTCAGGAGAAAAACTGAGCTAGTTCTTAAGAAAGCAATAACTGAAGCTACCTGCTGGCTTAGATGGTAACGAATCCTCCTGAAATGTAGGAGATCCAAGTTTGATCTCTGAGATGGGAAGATCCCCTGGAGAAGGGAATGGCAACCCACTTCAGTATTCTTGCCTGGAGAATCTCATGGACAGAGGAGCCTGGTGAGCTACAGTCCATGGGATCGCAAAGAGTCAGACACAACTGAGTGACTTTCACTTCACTTCACAAAGCAAGTCTAGAGTCAATTCACACAGATAGTAGGGTGACAGGGGTGGAAAAAGGCAGAGTCAAATTTATCAGCCACTTCAGCGCCCTAAAGAACAAGTGAATGTGTGCAAATATCAAACATTTATGTAAAAAAAAAAAAAAAAAACCCTTTATGTAGCATACCTAAAACTAACATAACATTGTAGAATGACTATATTCCAATTTTAAAACTAAATAAATTTAGATAGATAAGTGGATAGATATTTAGATAAAGGATGGGCCAATGTATTGCACTAACCCAACCTTTATTTTTTAACTTTTTATTTTGTATTAGCATATAACCAATTAACAATGTTGTGATAGTTTCAGGTGGACAGCAAAGGGACTCAGCCATATATATACATGCATCCATTCTCCTCCAAACTCCCCTCCCATCCAGGCTGCCATATAATGGCATGTGTGCTCAGTCACTTCAGTTGTGTCTGACTCTTTGCAACCCCGTGAACTGTAGGTCTGCCAGGCAGAGTCTCTGTCCACAGAATTCTCCAGGCAAGAATACTGGAGTGGGTTGCCATGCTCTCTTCCAGGGGATCTTCCCAACTCAGGGATCAAACTCAGGTCTCCTGCATTGCAGGTGGATTGAACAGAGTCAATCATTATTTATTGAGGGTCAGGCAATTTGCTAAATGCTGGGGAATCAGAGGTGAAAACCTCAGCAACATTCCTGAATATAAGAAGGCATGAGAAAAATCAGTGGGTTATAGTGGAGAATGGATAAGTCTTACAAGAAGGGTATTCTCAGGTAGGGGAAGGACTAAGGTCAACAAAGCGTCAAAGAGGAGATAACTATCATACCTGGTACTGCAAGGCTAATTGGAGTTTGTCAAATTGACGAGGGGAAGATGAGAGTGTTCCAGGCAAAGGGAAGAGTTTGGGCAAAGGCAGGCGGGCTTGTCGTAACACAGTGGGTTGGGACAACTGCAAGTGTAGCTGAGAATGGCTGATTCATGAAGATTCATCTATTGCGCCAAAGAGTTTTGCACTTTGACCTGAAGATAACAGGTAATGGTCCAAGGATTTTGCTTTAAACTGGATGTAACATGATTGCATTCCCATTTTAGAAAGTTCACACTGGAGGATTGTTTAGAAAAGAGTACTCTGAAGAGGGAGGCCAGGTGAAAACAAAAGCAGGTGAGAAATGATTAGAGTTGGAATTAAGGGAGCATCAGGGAGAGTAAAAATGTTTAAGGGGTATTTAGAAATTAGAAATTACAGATCCAACAACCCTACTCCTGGGCATATATCTGGAGAAAACTTTAATTTGAAGATATATGTGTACCCCAAAGTTCACAACACCACTATTCTTAATAGCCAAGACATGGAAGCAACCTAAATGTCCATCGACAGATAAATGGATAAGGATGATGTGGTATACATATCTGTTTTTCATACAACGGAATACTACTCAGCCATAAAAAAGAATGAAATAATGCCATTTGCAGTCACATGAATGAACCTAGAGATTATCATACTAAGTGAAGTAAGTCAGACAAAGAAAGACAACATGTATAATATTGCTTATATGTGGAATCTAAATAATAAATGATAGAAATGAACTTATTTCCAAAACAGACTCACAAAAACAAACTTATGGTTAACAAAGGGGAAACAAGTTGGGGGGAGGGATAAAATTAGGAATTTGGGATTAGTAGGTCCATGCTACTATATATAAAAGAGATAAACAAGGGCTTACTGTATAGCACAGGGAAATATACTCAGTATCTTGTAATTAACCAGAATGGAAAAGAATATGGGAAAAAACATGTATATCTATGTATAACTGAATCACTTTGCTGTACATCAGAAACTAACACAACATTGTAAATCAACTGGACTTCAATCAAACATAAACAAAGATGAAAAAAGGAATTATTCATCTTAATGATATGGAACACAGGAGAGAGAAAAGTGACTCAAACTTCCAATGAGCAGCTTAGCAGAAAATACTATTCTATAAGGCAGAGGACGAGCTGTTGGGGGAGTAGAGAAGTTCATTAGCTTGGCTAAAATATGTTGAGCTGGAGATACCAGCTGGCCATCTGAGTGGAGTGGTCAGAAGGCAGCAGGAAATAGGAGTTTGGAGCCCAGGAAGGAGGACTGGGAAGGGCCTGAGGGTTTTAAATCATTGATAGGGACTTCCCTCGTGGTCCAGTGGCTAAGACTCTACACTCCAAGTGTTGGGGGCCTGGGTTCAATCCCTGGTCAGGGAACTAAATCCCACATGACACAACTCTTAGATGCATATGAAGATCCTGAGTGCCAAAACTAAGACCTGGCACAGCTAAATAAATAAATAAGTCAATGTACAGGTGGCAGCTGGGATCAGATGTGTGGACGAAATAATCCAGGGGACACACAGTAGCAGAAAAAGAGAACAAGGCTGCGGACACCCTTGAGGAGCAACAGCAGTTCTAGGAGTGGAGAGAAGGATGAAGATAAGCGTGCAAGGGACACAAAGATTTGACTGGAGATGAGCAGATGAGGAAGAGAGTGGAGTCACAGAGTGTGACAGGGACGGGAAGAGAGCAATGGAGCCAACATGTACGGAGCGCTGGTGAGTCCCCAGCCAGGACCAGGAATCTCACATATGTTCTCTCACTTAATCCTCCTGGAAAAATCCCACAAGTGAGGTATTAGTATCCTAGCTTAACTATGATGGAAATTGTGGCCCAGAGAAGTGAAAGGACCTGCCCAGGATTACATAGCTACCAAGCGGTGCATTGGAATCAATGCCAAACCTCTCTGGCCCCAAAGTCCATAATACTCTTTTCATAGTACAAACTGCTTCAAAAAGTCAAACAGGGCTGAAAAGAGCTGGATAAATGTGAGAAGTCATCATCCAGCCAAGGGTGTGGCTTCACTGTGGTGAGCTGATGTGAACAGGGTTAGACAGACAGAGACAGTGAAGCAACAGTTCTTTTTTGAGAAAACTGCCCTCACCCATTCGACAAACATTCCAAAATTATTCGACAGTCCTTCTAATGTGCCACATACTCTTCTAGACTCTGGGAATACCAAGTAACTGTTTTCAAGGAGTTTGTATTTGGGTGATCAGGGGAGAGAGACACTTAGCTATTATATTAAATGCGCGACACAGGGATTTCCCTGTGGTCCACTGGCTGAAACTCTGCGCTCCCAATGCATGGGACCCAGACTCATCCCTGGCCAGGGAACCAGATCCCACATGCCGCAACTAGGAGCCTGCATGCCACAATAAGATCCAGCACAGCAAAAAAACAAACAACAAAAACACATGTCAGACAGTAAGAAGAGCTAGGAGAGGAAATAGTCAGGAAGGGGTACCGAGTAAGAGGCAAGGCACGGAGAAGGGAGGTAGTCTGTCAGGTAAGGTGGCCTCTGATAAGACCTTGGAGCAGATAGTTGAATAAAGACCTTGAATCAGTAAGGCCTGCCAACGACCCAAGGCAGAAGGAACAGCAAACACAAATGCCTCAAGGCGGGATGACTCCTATATCCACCCAGGATCCACGGCTGACAAAGGAGCCAGCTGGGCTGCCCTGGAGTAAGCAACGGAAGTGAAAGAGGTGAGACTCACAGGGGCCGCAGTGCATAGGACTCTGGAGACCATAGCAAGAGATCTGGGCTTTATTCTGAGCTGGGAACCCTCTGGAGCAAGAGGGGCTATCCTTCATCATCCATCCCTAAGGGAAGGGTTACTGGGTCAGGGTTCCCAAGAAAATGGCACTCCCATCCTCACCTCTTTCCTGACTGGAGTGGCCAGGAGAGGGCCTGGAGTGGAAGCACACTCGTGATGAGCAGAATGGCTGGAGGACCAGGGCAATTCCAGAGTGGGATGCTAAGAGGCCTTCCCAGCCTCAATCATCAGGGCCACTGGCCTTGGTAGAGTACAGCATTCATCAAACCAGCACGTGCAGAATAACCCTGGGGAAGTCTGTATCTCAGCCCATCCTGGCCACTCAGAACTCTGTCCTGTGCATGCGTGCTAAATCACTTCAGTCATGTCCGTCTCTTTGCGACCCCATGGACTGTAGCCCACCAGGCTCCTCTGTGCATGGGATTCTCCAGGCAAGAATACTGGAGTGGGTTGCCATGCCCTCCTCCAGGGGGTCTTTCCAACCCAGGGATCAAACCCAAGTCTCTTGTGTCTCCTGCCTTGACAGATGGGTTCTTTACCACGAGCATCACTTGGGAAGCACCCCACCCCAGTCACCCAGAATCCTTTCCCAAGCAGATGTAATTAGACCACAAGAACCAAAACAGAAATAGAACTACTTAAATAGCCACCACCATGAACAACCTCAGAGAGATGCTACGTCCCAAGATACCTTCAGAGAACTAAAGCCTGATCCTCTGATCAGAGGGTTCTCTGGGTGTGTGAACTCCATCCCTGCCCCCAAAAGCTCCTAACGCAAGGGGGTAACCACACTGTGCAGCAGACACGCTCTGCCCAGTGCAGGGATGACCAAGGGCACCCTGCCACCAGGCCCTGAAGCCGACCACACTCAGCCTTCTCACACACCAGGAGGTCTCACGTGAGGGAAACAACAGACTTGGGGGCAGCCTCGGCCCAGGGGCATGTTGTTGTTCGGTCGTTAAATTTTGTCCCACTCTTTGCAACCCCAGGGACTGCATGCAGCATGCCAGGTTGCCCTGTCCTTCACTATCTCCTGGAGTTTGCTCAAACTCATGTCTGTGGAATACTACTCAGCCATAAAAAGGAACGTTTTTGAGTCAGTTCTAATGAGGTGGATGAACCTAGAGCCTATTTATACAGTGAAATTATAAAGAGAAAAACAAATATCGTATACTAATGCACATTTATGGGATCTAGAAAGATGGTACTGATGAACCTATTTGCAGGGTAAGAATGGAGATGCAGAAACAGAGCAGAGACTTGTGGATACACGGGGGAGGGGGGAGGAAGGAGAAGGCGGGACAAATAGAAAGAGCAGCATGGAAACATATATTACCATATGCAAAACAGATGACCAGGGGGAATTTGCCATATAACTCAAGGAGCTCAAACAGGGCTCTGTGATAACCTAGAGGGGTCGGATGGGGTGGGAGGGAAGTTCAAGAGGGAGAGGAATAAGTATACCTCTGGCTGATTCATATGGATGCATGGCAGAAACCAACTATACTGTAAAGCAATTATCCTTCAATTAGAAATAAATAAACTTTAAAAAATTTTTAAAAAATGGAGATATTGAATCAATGCACTGAATGGAAGAATATGTGTCACACACAGGAATGGGGTCCAGCCATAGAGAGACTTAATTTGAATATGTGGCTCTTAAGTTTGGAATTTCAGGAATGAGGCAAGTGAGAAGCTCTGGGCCCCTCATATATTCTGGAAAGGCAGCTGCTTCTTTGGCTCCGCCTAGGTGAGCCCTAAAAATACTGGTTCTCTTTTTCTATCCCTCTCCTCACTCCCTCTTTAATGAGGCCTTAAATTGAGCCCCTGGTTTCTGCCTTACCCCAATCCGTGGGCTTGAGACGTTTTCTCCACATAGAGATTCTGTGTCATCATTCACTTTTCTATTCTGGGCTTCAGGCTTGCTACACGTGATGTGCAGTTTGGAAGAACATCATTAAGTGCACAGACCTCCAAGGCCAAGATCGTCCGTAATACAGTGATCTGGAGCCTGATATGATTTTATCAAAACTCTTCAAATCATTTAAGTTCTAAGTGGCTGCAAAATTTTCTTATATAGAAAGCCCTGGTTTTTCCACTCACTCAAAATGACATAGAATCTACCTGAGTCAGTTACAAATTTTGTTTCCTTTCGTCGTCTACATTTTTTTTTCCCCCAAGAGAAACATTCACTCACTTTTTTAGCTACCTGGTAGAGTCATGCTGGAAAGTGAGATGAATCATCAAGTTTCCACGGCAGCTATAGGGAACCTGAGCCAGGCAACCGGACACTTGTGTATAGAAGGCTGGTAACACCCATTCTACCCAGATGGAGCTCGCTTATTTTCCATAGCATTTTAAAACTGGGCCTGGCACCATTATTCACCCTATTTATAGTTTAACATGCAACATAATATTGACTCCAGGCTCCAATAGGAATGCTTCTTTTAAATGTCAGTGGATTATTTACTATGGTAAACTAATTAGTTGCATAAAGGCTTCCCTTTTCAGGGTGGGTGAGGAGGAGACTGTTAATGCTTCTTGGATTAGCATAGTACTACTGTCCTTTGAAGTTCTTTTACATTTAAGAGTTATTACAGGACTGCTCAACTTATAGTACATCTGTTGCTGAAGTGACTGGAAGCTTTTTTATTTTAACCCGAATGGGGGAAATACAACAACAGAAAAGGAAGGCCATACATCCTGAATTAAGAGAGAATCATTGCAATTTGAACACAGAAAAAAGTCAGCATTCCGTGTTCTTGATTGGAAGTTTTAATTTACACTACTTTTATGACACTTAGATCAACATGCAAAATGGATGTAAATGAAAGCAGCATTGAAGGTCCAACGGTCCCTTAGAAATTATTACAGTGGTTGAAGGCAATTTTCTTCTTGGACTTCTTAGGAATTCAGTTCAATGATGAGAGCAAACAGCAAATGAGATCTATACTTGGGGAACTGTCATATACAAGTATGCTTCATCTTGGGAAGTGGGAAGACATGGTTTTCTCAGTCCTGATCACAAAGAGATTATCAATGTGAAAATATAGGTAATGGAACTTAAAATACAGTAAAAGAGAAATTTTTTTTCAAAAAAAGAAAACAGACGTGTATGTGTGTTTAATACTTTTCACCCAGTGTCTTATTTTTTCATAACAAGATTTTAAGTAGGAGGTGCATTCCTGACCGAGGAAGTGACATAAACTTAAATGCTATATATGAATATCACAGATCGAAAATAGTTGTAATCAACTTCTGTATTTAAAAACCATGCTGGGACTTCCCTTGTGGTCCAGAGGCTGAGACTGTACTCCTGATGCAAGGGGCCAGGGTTCAACCCTGGGTCAGGGGACTAGGTCCCAAATGCTGCAACTTAGAGTTCTCATGCTGAATCTAAAGATCCCTCATTCTACAACTAAAGATCCCACATGATGCAACTAAGACCCAGCACAGCCAAATGAATAAATATTTCTAAAAATAAATAAAATAAAAATCTTATTAGTGACTCTCAAGTTTTCTCTATACAGGCCTGGCTCTAAATACATCACATGAATTGGATCATCACAGCAACACAGGGAGATAATTACTGATATTCCCTCCATTTTAAAGATGAGGAAATTCAAGCCAAAAACCTGAAATGACTTGCCCAAGCACAATGGCCTGATGAGGCTGGAATATGATAAGAGCAGACTCACTGGAGAAGACCCTGAGGCTGGGAAAGATTGAAGGTAGGAGAAGAGGACAATAGAGGATGAGATGGTTGGATGGCATCACTGACTCAATGGACATGAGTTTGAGCAAACTCAGGGAGATGGTGAAGGACAGGGAAGGGTGGTGTGCTGCAGTCCATGGGGTCACAAACAGTTGGACTTGACTGAGCGACTGAACAATGATAAGGGAAAGGCTCTCAAACTGTGATCTGGGGACCCCTGCAGGTACCTCTGACCTTTTGAGGGGGTTCATGAGGTCAAAACTATTTTTATAATAAAGTGATAGTGAAAGTGAAATCAAAGTGTTATTTGCTCAGTCACTACTGACTCTCTGTGACCCCATAGACTGTAACCCACCAAGCTCCACTGTCCATGGGATTTCCCAGGCAAAATATTGGAGTGGGTTGCCATTCCTTCTCCAGGGGAATCTTCCCAACCCAGGGATCGAACCCAGGTCTCCTGTACTGCAGGCAGATTCTTTACCATCTGAGCCCTCAAGGAAGCCTGATTTTTGTAATAATGTTATTATTTGCCTTTTTTACTCTCACCCTTTCACAGGTACACAATGAAGTTTTCCAGATGCCACACGATGTGTGACATCTCAACAGATTATGTCCAGATATGAGAATCCAGCTGGCTTCTATCAAGCCAGACATCTAGGGGATATGTAAACATGGAGCAATGCCACTCCTCGTTGAATTTTAGTTTTGCTTTGAAAAATATACTTATTTTCATTAAAATTATGTTATTTATGTTAATATATAATAGGTTTTTAGAACTAACAAGACCTTTTAGAACTAACACCCAAAAAAGATGTCTTTTTTATTATAGGGGACTAGAATGCAAAAGTAGGAAGTCAAGAAACACCTGGGGTAACAGGCAAATTTGGCCTTGGAATATGGAATGAAGCAGGGCAAAGACTAATAGAGTTTTGCCAAGAGAATGCACTGGTCATAGCAAACACCCTCTTCTAACAACACAAGACTCTACACATGGACTTCACCAGATGGTCAACACCAATATCAGATTGATTATATTCTTTGTAGCCAAAGATGGAGTAGCTCTATACAGTCAGCAAAAACAAGACCAGGAGCTGACTGTGGCTCAGATGATGAATTCCTCATTGCCAAATTCAGACTTAAATTGAAGAAAGTAGGGAAAACCACTAGACCATTCAGGTATGACCTAAATCAAATCCCTGATGATTATACAGTGGAAATGAGAAATAGATTTAAGGGACTAGATCTGATAGACAGAGTGCCTGATGAACTATGGACGGAGGTTTGTGACACTGTACAGGAGACAGGGATCAAGACCATCCCCATGGAAAAGAAATGCAAAAAGCAAAATGGCTGTCTGAGGAGGCCTTACAAATAGCTGTGAAAAGAAAAGAAGCAAAAAGCAAAGGAGAAAAGGAAAGATATTCCCATTTGAATGCAGAATTCTAAAGAATATCAAGGAGGGATAAGAAAGCTTTCCTCAGCAATCAATGCAAATAAATAGAGGAAAACAACAGAATAGGAAAGACAAGAGATCTCTTCAAGAAAATTAGAGATACCAAGGCAACATTTCATGCAAAGATGGGCTCAATAAAGGACAGAAATGGTATAGACCTAACAGAAGCAGAAGATATTAAGAAGAGGTGGCAAGAATACACAGAAGAACTGCACAAAAAAGATCTTCACGACCCAGATAATCACAATGGTGTGATACCTCACCTAGAGCCAGACATCCTGGAATGTGAAGTCCAGTGGGCCTTAGAAAGCATCACTACGAACAAAGCTAGTGGAGGTGATGGAATTCCAGTTGAGCTATTTAAAATCCTGAAAGATGATGCTGTGAAAGTGCTGCACTCAATATGCCAGCAAATTTGGAAAACTCAGCAGTGGCCACAGAACTGGAAAAGGTCAGTTTTCATTCCAATCCCAAAGAAAGGCAAAGAATGCTCAAACTACCTCATAATTGCACTCATCTCACACGCTAGTAAAGTAATGCCCCAAATTCTCCAAGCCAGGCTTCAGCAATACGTGAACCAGAAACCTCCAGATGTTCAAGCTGGTTTTAGAAAAGGCAGAGGAACCAGAGATCAAATTGCCAATATCCACTGGATCTTCGAAAAAGCAAGAGAGTTCCAGAAAAACATCTATTTCTGCTTTATTGACTATGCCAAACCCTTTAACTGTGTGGATCACAATAAACTGTGGAAAATTCTGAAAGAGATGGGAATACCAGACCACCTGACCTGCCTCTTGAGAAACCTATATGCAGGTCAGGAAGCAACAGTTAGAACTGGACATGAAATAACAGACTGGTTCCAAATAGGAAAAGGAGTATGTTAAGGCTGTATATTGTCACCCTGCTTATTTAACTTCTATGCAGAGTACATCATGAGAAACGCTGGGCTGGAAGAAGCACAAGCTGGAATCAAGATTGCTGGGAGAAATATCAATAACCTCATATATGCAGTTGACACCATCCTTCTGGCAGAAAGTAAAGAGGAACTAAAAAGCCTCTTGATGAAAGTGAAAGAGGAGAGTGAAAAAGTTGGCTTAAAGCTCAACATTCAGAAAACCAAGATCATGGCATCTGGTCCCATCACTTCATGGCAAATAATGGGAAACAGTGGAAACAGTGTCAGACTATTTTGGGGGGCTCTAAAATCACTGCAGATGGTGACTGCAGCCATGAAATTAAAAGACGCTTACTCCTTGGAAGGAAAGTTATGACAAACCTAGACAGGATATTGAAAAGCAGAGGTATTACTTTGCCAACAAAGATCTGTCTAGTCAAGGCTATGGTTTTTCCAGTGGCCATGTATAAATGTCAGAGTTGGACTGTGAAGAAAGCTGAGTACCGAAAAATTGATGCTTTTGAGCTGTGGTGTTGGCGAAGACTCTTGAGGATCACTTGGATTGCAAGAAGATCCAACCAGTCCATTCTAAAGGAGATCAGTCATGGGTGTTCACTGGAAGGACTGATGCTAAAGCTGAAACTCCAATACTTTGGCCCCTCATGCGAAGAGTTGACTCACTGGAAAAGCCCCTGATGCTGGGAAGGATTGGGGGCAGGAGGAGAAGGGGACAACAGAGGATGAGATGACTGGATGGCATCACCAACTCAATGGACGTGAGTGTGAGTAAACTCCGGGAGTTGGTGATGGACAGGGAGGCCTGGAGTGCTGCGATTCACGGGGTCACTAAGAGTCGGACAGACTGAGCGACTGAACTGAACTGATAATGGGTTTATTATTCTTATTTTTAAATGAATTAATAAATGATTTGAAATATTTGAAATTTTAATGAAAATTTAATTTGAAATTTAATTTGAAAAATTAATGAAATAATAAATAAAATGTTTACATTTTCCTGGATTTAATTTGTAATATAGTAAATATCCATATATGAACAAAAAGCTCCTTGGGGTCCTCAATAATTTATAAGAATTTAAAACAGTCCTAAGAGCAAAGAGCTTGAAAGCAACTAAAGTACAGTCTTTCATATCCTATAAAATGAGTATCAATATATAACACACATTTTTTAAAAAATCACACACATTGATGACAGAAGAGGTTGTGATAACATATCAGGATCTGTATATTGCCCAAAAATCTTGATGGGGAAACAAAAACACAAATAAAAAGCAACCTAAGGTCCAAACAGAGGCTCTATGACAGGCTGAAGGGTGGGATGGGAAGGGAGGTTGAGGAGTGAGGGGACATGGGTGTATCTATGCCTGATTCTTGTTGATGTATGACAGAAAACCACAAAATTCTCTAAAGCAATTATCCTTCAATTAAAAAAATTTTTTTTAATTTTTAATCAACCTAAGGTCCAAAAGTTTTCAACATCTAAATATTTTGACTTTGGAGTTGAAATTTAAAATTTTAATCTAAATGTGTCTTTGGTTTTGGGGGGTTTTTTTTCTTTTGTGGCGCCTACACTTGGAAACCTTGGAAGAAGCCTCTTTATGAAAAATAGTAAAAAATTATGAATATTTGGTGTGAATGTTTTTCCAGTAGTCATGTATGGATGTGAGAGTTGGACTAAGAAGGCTAAGTGCCGAAGAATTGATGCTTTCGAACTGTGTTGCTGAAGAAGACACTTGAGAGTTCCTTGGACAGCAAAGAGATCAAACCAGTCAATCCTAAAGTAAATCAACCCTGGATATTCATTGGAAGGACTGATGCTGAAGCTCTAATACTTTGCCCTCCTGATGCAAAGAGCCGACTCATTGGAAAAGACCCTGATGCTGGGACAGAGTGAAAGCGAGAAGAGAAGGGGGCAAATGAGGACGAGATGGTTGGATGGCATCAATGACTCAATGGACATAAGTTTGAGCAAACTCAGGGAGATGGTGAAGGACCGGGAAGGGTGGCATACTGCAGTCCATAGGATGGTAAAGAGTCCAACATGACTGAGTGACTAAACAACACGAATGTTAGGGGAAGCACACTGACTGAAACCGCCCACCCTGGCCAGGCACCATAGTAACCACTTACATGAGTTATTTTATAACAGGAGGTCCTGGTAAGGAACATGGAACTACTAAGCCATCACCAATCAGGAAAGTTGGGAAAGGTCAAAAGGAGACGCCACGTGTTACCACCTCCAGAATCCTTCTCCCTGGCATGCATCTTGGCCTGAGCAGCGTGTGCACCATCAGGAAGGATTCAGAGTCAGAATGACTGGCCAGAGAAAACTCAGAAACTAATCCCATCACCATAAAACCCGAGACTGCAAGCCACAAGGCAGAGCAGTTCTCCTTGGTTCCCTGGCCCTACACCTCTCCACCTAGGTGCCCTTTCCCAATAAAGCCTCTTGCTTTGTCAGCACACGTGTCTCCTCAGACAATTCATTTCCAAGTATTAGACAAGAGCGAACCCTTAGGCCCTAGAAGGGGTCCCTCAGGCCACAACATTAAGCAAGAGTAAGCAAGCTGCATCGCTCATTATCAGAGAAATGCAAATCAAAACCACAATGAGGTACCACTCACAATGGTCAGAATGGCTGCTATTCAAAAGTCTACAAAAAATAAATGCTGGAGAGGGTGTGGAGAAAAGGGAACCCTCGTACAGTCCTGGTAGGAATGCAAACTAGTACAGCCACTATGGAGAACAGTGTGGAGATTCCTTAAAAAATCGGAAATAGAACTGCCTTATGACCCAGCAATCCCACTGCTGGGCACACACACCGAGGAAACCAGAAATGAAAGAGACACGTGTATCCCAATGTTAATCGCAGCACTGTTTATAATAGCCAGGACATGGAAGCAACCTAGATGTCCATCGGCAGACGAATGGATAAGGAAGCTGTGCTACATATACACAATGGAATATCACTCAGCTATTAAAAAGAATGCATTTGAATCAGTTCTAATGAGGTGGATGAAACTGAAGCCTATTATACAGAGTGAAGTAAATCAGAAAGAAAAATACCAATACAGTATATTAACACATATATATGAAATTTAGAAAGATGATAACGATAACACTATATACGAGACAGCAAAAGAGACACAGATGTAAAGAACAGACTTTTAGACTCTGTGGGAGAGGGCGAGGGTGGGATGATTTGAGAGAATACCACTGAAACATGTATATTATCATATGTGAAACAGATCGCCAGTCCAGGTTTGATGCATGAGACAGGGTGCTCAGGGCTGGTGCACTGGGATGACCCTGAGGGATGAGATGGGGACGGAGGAGGGAGGAAGGGTCAGGATGGGGAACACATGTACACCCATGGCTGATTCACGTGAATGTATGGCAAAAACCACCACAATATTGTAATTAGCCTCCAATTAAAATAAATTTAAAAAATAAAAAAAGGACTTGTTACCAAGAAAAAAAAGGATTTTTAGAAGTATGAAAAATTGTACTGCTATCATGCACTGACATGATTATGAGAACATAAGGTTATACACCTTGACTAGAGTCAAGAATAGTACTTAATGTGAAAAATTATAATTGACATATATTCAAATTTAATTAAAAAGAGAAGAAATTATATCATACATAACGAACTGCAGGAAAATTAGGTGTTTCATCTAAAAAGAAAACAGAGCATAACTGAATCCAGATGATGTATTACAGCCAAGATATTAATTCTCTATATTGATTAAAATAAAGATATAATCTCCAAAAAAAAAAGAGTAAGCAAGTTGCAATTCTTAGAAAACTAATACCACAAATATCAGAAAATTCAAAAAAATGATATATTTTCATTAATGCCTAACCCATCTCTAATAACATTCTTCACAAGGTTTTGATTACACATTCTCCTGTGACTAATATTTTCTATGCAAAAGAATGGAAATAATTTATTACCATTCTTTTGCATAGTTGATCAAAAGTTTTTTAATGATAATTTATGGGGAAAGATTTTGGTTTCATTTTCAGGACTGTGGTTAAATTTAGGAAAAACTTTATCAAGTTTCTTATTTGCATGGTGAGATTTGGCAGACTTTCAATTTCCTTTTGCAGGAATGATCTATATTATATAATCTTTGAAGTTTGTAGGTGGGTGTGTGGGACACCTTGCGTCCATATCACACCTCGTGAGTCCACTTATTTCTTCCCTCTGTTGCTATGAGTTAACTGAGGGCACGGTTGTTGTGTATTGCTTGCTTTCTGTCTGGATTTCTCTGCCTCAGTTGGGTCTCCTGAAAGAACTTATTCAAACATCTGCCTCACACCTAACCCTGAAGCGCTTTGTTGCAGGAAAAGCCAATCCTTACTCCACGGTGGAATGGCTTCTTTGACTCGCTTTCCCTTGCCTGTGTTATTATAATCAATCACGCAGAATGGCCTGCCTCAGAGAATCCTGCCCTTCTGCCCAGTAAGCTAAGGTGCCCTTGTTCAGAACCGTGTCCACCTGTAGACGGCAGGAAGGCAGAAACGAACACATCCCCATGCCTGAGGCTTGCCATTCTAGGTAATATTTGTAAGTTTAGTGGCCTTCTTACTTTGTTTCCTTACTTTCCCCCACCTCTGATCTATAAAAATTGACATAGATAAGTCAGCTGAGCAGCTATTAACCACACAAATACTATCAACTAAACTCATCAACACGAATCTCTAATTCAACTTCCCCTTAGCCAGATCCCAATACTGCACACAACCCCTCCAAAGTCACGTGACTGTGGGGGACTTTAGACCCAGAGCCAGAGTAAAAAAACAGTATCATTATGAATTGCACTTAAAATACCTTATTTTTTGCAAATTTTACAACATATGACCACATAAGTACATCCCCTAGGGCCCTCCCAGGATCTCAGAGGAGCAGAAGTGGGTCCTTGAAGCTTATGCTTCAATAGCTTTATAGCAAATCCACCTCTAGGCAAGGGTTGCCTCCATAATCAAACACTCCCACAGTCTGGAGCCACACTGCCCTAGGAGAGCATCCTAGCTTCACAGCTTAATAGCTGTAAGATCTTGGGCAAAGTTTTTAACCTCTGCAATTCCCTCCACTCACCTGTATAATGGAGAACACAAGAGTACCTACCTCATAGTGTTATGAGGATTCAATGATTGGCACACTAAATATTCAGTTAATATCAGCTGTTGTCTCTGTTTAATGATGGAGTGCAAAGGTACCAGCTTACCTTTCATTATGGAGGGACTCTGCTTCCTTGCCCCATCCACTTAGCAGATAAACTCCAAATGCTCTGGAGAAATTTTAATGGAAACCTACTCCAGTCTTCTTGCCTCAGAAATCCCTTGGACAGAGGAACCCCTAGGGCTACAGTCCATGGGGTTGCTAATAGCAACTCCAAATGCTCAGTTTGCATATGGATGGGACTCTTCAATCCCCTCATCTTGCTGCTGAAATCAGTGATATCATTACAATGACATCTCTAGAGAACAGTCACTAAAGAAGTTTTCAAAGATCCAGGCTCCCCACAGATCAGATCAGTCGCTCAGTCATGTCCGACTCTTTGTGACCCCATGAATTGCAGCATGCCAGGCCTCCCTGTCCATCACCAACTGCCGGAGTTCACTCAAACTCATGTCCATCGAGTCAGTGATGCCATCCAGCCATCTCATCCTCTGTCGTCCCCTTCTCCTCTTGCCCCTAATCCCTCCCAGCATCAGAGTCTTTTCCAATGAGTCAACTCTTCGCATGAGGTGGCCAAAGTACTGGAGTTTCAGCTTCAGCATCATTCCTTCCAAAGAAATTCCAGGGCTGATCTCCTTTAGAATGGACTGGTTGGATCTCCTTGCAGTCCAAGGGACTTTCAAGAGTCTTCTCCAACACCACAGTTCAAAAGCATCAATTCTTCAGCACTCCCCACATCAGCTGTTTTTTTTCTCCAGGTACCACAAAAAGAAAGGCTCTCTGCGCCCCCCTGAGAGGGAAGACACAGCTTAATGAGCCAGTGGTTGGCAGATTACACAGGGTAAATTCACTCCAGGCTTCCTAGCTCTTTAAATTCTTTCCTCTACCTGCTTACAAAAGATTTTTAGCTGATCAGTTTCATTTGATGGGAGCTGCTATTGAAAACAGCTTTTTTTTGGTCAACTAATCAAGCTAACAAATTGCCAACAGCCATTTGATCGTAGAGAAAGCAAGGGAATTCCAGAAAAACATGATGTTGGGAAAGACTGAGGGCAGGAAGAGAAGGGGGTGACAGAGGATGAGATGGATGGATGGTCTCACTGACTCAATAGACATGAGTTTGAGGAAACTCAAGGAGATAGTGAAGGACAGGGAAGCCTGGTGTGCTGCAGTTCATGGGGTTGCAAAGAGTCGGACAGGACTTAGCGACTGAACAACAAGAAGACACCCTATAGCCCACCCTGTAGCATCCTACCCAGTCACCTAATGCCAGCCTTCCAGTAGCGATTTTCTCTGTCTAGTAGCTATGAAAATTGGCTACTAGCCTGGGAAAGAGTTCAGCTCTCCCTTGAGCTGCCCCGCTACTTCTAACAGCGTATCCCACTCTAATAAATTTTATAATCCCCTCATTTGACCTCATGTCTGGACATTCTTTTCCAACCTGTGCATGGACCACGACACCTCCCCCATGGCACACGTGCTGGGCTGCTTTGACTGGCAAGGGAGGCTCAGTGCATATCTGGGGTTCCAGCTACCCTCTCAGTCCTTCAGTCCTCCTCCACTTCTTCCTTCTAATTCTTCCTGTAACGCTCTGTTGTTCAATTTGGTTGGTGGCAAGCAGAACTTTTTAAATAGAACAAAAACAGCAGACACTTTGCATATAATAAAAGTAAATATTGCTTCGTGATATCTTTGTTTCAGTCATTTTGAGAGGAGTGGGTATGGGTGTGTGGGTGGGTGTTGGTGGGTGGGTGTGTGTGTGTGTCTGTGTGTATGTTGGATCATGATATACAGTATATTTCTTATAAGGGCTATGGCCAAAAACATTAGAAAGCCACTTGTGCAAAAGATGTGATAAAGCTGTAGCTTCAACTAAAGTAATTCAGCAACTTACACCAACTATGAATTTTGTTTTGGGTGACCTCAACCATCTAGCTTCAGGTGGTTAAGACTTTTAGTTGAGGTTCTATCAAGTAAAGGGGGTGCAATCTTCAGCTGAGGGTTTGGATACTGAGGCTTATTATTCATTATCTTTCTCTAGGTTTTTTAGTGCTGTTAGAAAAAAGCATTCTTCCCACTACTCGAGTTCTCATGACTTCATAATGTTCTGTGTCTACAGTAATGGAGTTCCCCAAATATTGCCTTCAGTGAGTGCTTCATTACAGGTGACAATGGACAATAATTCAGAGTATTTGCCACTTCAGATCCAAGGGTTGTCAGAATCCCATGACTAATACAAATGGAATTTTCACTGCCCTACCCCCAGCTTCAGTTTTTCCCATCTAAGGATCTGTTATCTGCATCATACTTCTCATTACCAGTTTATCAATTCATTTCAAGCAAAAATAAAAAACATAAAATCAAAACTCTGAATACCTTGAGAATACTGCTAGTCAGGTGGCACTGTGATAAAGAATCCACCTGTGATTCAGGAGGCCCGGATTTAATTCCTGGGTCAGGAAGATCCCCTGGAGGAGAGCATGGCAACCCGTCCAGTATTCTTGCCTAAAGAGTCCCATGGACAGACGAGCCTGTCGGGCTACAATCCATGGGGTTGCAAAGAGTCGGACACAACTGAGCAACTAACGCTTTCACTTTAGATATACCAGAATTTGGTTCATTAATAATGAGAACCTTTCCTTTGTCTCATCTCTTGGTTCTAGATGTTTCTATGAGGTGGATAATATGAATGCACTTATTTCAAAGAGAGGGAGGGATGCGAGATACTGAGAAGGCAGCCTGGCCAGGTCACACTGCAAACCCCTGGGGCTTCCAAGTTTAGAACTGAAGCCATGGCTGCTAGTTCCTGGTTTGCTGATGAAGACACATGAATGATCACTTTTTATAGATTTTATGACTCCTCTGTAAGTACCAGTCATTTTAAATTCAAAGAAGGTTTCTAATTCCGGCCATCAACTGGATGACTTGGACATTCTTGCTGGAGCATTAGTATGAGTGGATGGCCTTCACATCAGACTATGACATCTATTAATAGTTGTTTGTAGATCTTTCTCTGGACAGAAGCAGGTAAATATTTCAGGTTTAATTCGCAATACTCAGAGACGGGTGCTTGTTCATCTGGAAATGAAAGTATTTTCTGTATTTTATTTCTGGCATTTTCACCCAAATAAGACAATTTTGAGTAACTCCAGGGACCCCCTCCTTCTTAGCCTTTAGGTTTCATTACAATTTTCTTGAATCTGGAGAAGAGGCCCTAAATAAGGCAGATGGCTACAGATTGATATCAGAGTATGAGTTAACATCAAGTATGTTTTGACTTGCAATAGGATTTGCTGGTTGGAGAAGGCAATGGCAACCCACTCCAGTACTCTTGCCTGGAAAATCCCATGGGCGGAGGAGCATGGTAGGCTGCAGTCCATGGGGTCACTAGAGTCGGACAGGACTGAGCAACTTCACTTTCACTTTTCACTTTCATGCATTGGAGAAGGAAATGGCAACCCACTCCAGTGTTCTTGCCTTGAGAATCCCAGGGACAGGAGCCTGGTGGGCTGCCGTCTGTGGGGTCGCACAGTCAGACATGACTAAAGCGACTTAGCAGCAGCAGGATTTGCTGGTTATCATGCTGTGGAAGAAACTTAAAAACTTCTGAGGATCAGATCTTGTCTTGAAGAGAAGTGGCTTAAATCAGTGTTTATAGTGTTTCTTCATGTGTGTGAATTTAATCTTCTGAACCACCAATATTTTATAGCTAGGTTCCCCTTGTGATTATGTTATGGGCTTGATATTATTTTATATTATTGGCATTTCCCAGACCCACCTGAAACACACCTCCTCTCCCAATTAGATTACAAACTCCTAAAGGCAGAGCCTATAACTTAAACTTTTTATCTCTCTAAAATATCTGGTTCAATGTACACACTGCTATATTGAAAATGGATTAACCAACAAATACCTACTGTATAGCACATGGAATTCTGCTCAATGTCATATGGCAGCCTCGATGGGAGGGGAGTTTGGGGGAGAAGGGATATATAAATATATATGTCTGAGTCCCTTCACTGTTCATCTGAAACAACCACAACACTGTTAATCAGTTATGTGTGTATGTGTGTTCACTGTTCAGTCATGTCTGACTCCTTGCCACCCCATGTACTATAACCTCCCAGGCTCTTCTGTCCATGGAATCTTCCAGGCAAGAATTCTGGAGTGGGTTGCCATTCCCTTTCTCCAGGGGATCTTTCTGACCCATGGATTGAACCCATTTCTCCTGCATTGCAGGCAGATTCTTTACCACTGAGCCACCGGGATTCCCTGTTAATCAGCTACACTCCAATATAAAATAAAAAGTTTTAATAAAAAATAAAATATCTGATCCAGTACCTTGAATTAAGTGGGTGCTCAATAAACATCGATCATTGATTGAACTTGCAGAACCTGGAAATGTGGAGGAGATGCCAAGCAATGGGAGAAGTAAGCAAAGCCATGAGCAGAGCACCCAGAGGTTTCCAGCACATCAGTCACAAGCCATCAGCCACCCCAATGAGAGCGACACTTGCTCCTCACTTGAAGAGAATGATTTGGTTTTTGCTGTTTGGGCTTCGTCTCCCACCCCATCTAATTTCATCTGAGATATCTGATTGGCCACTCCACTGTTTGTTCTGCTCACCCTTCCTCCTGCCTCTTCTGCCTCACTCCCAGACTAACAGGGTGGAAAAGTCACCTAAAGGAAATACACAACATGCTGTAACTACTGGGCCCATGCTCCACAATAAGAGAAACCACTGCAATGAGAAGTCCACAAACTGCAACTAGAGTAGCCCCCACTTGTGACAACTAGAGAAAGCCTGAAGGCAGCAAAGACAACTGAGTATAGTCAAAAATAAATAAATTAAAAAATTTTAATGTTACCTATTTAAAAAAGGAAATACACACATATGATTGTCACACACACAATGGGCATAATACTCAGAAAAGGCAGGCCAGGTCCCAAGGGGCACCACCTACAGCCCCGCAGTCACTGATGCTCCTTTCTTAACTGGAGCTTGGACAAGAAAAACCTCATCCCAGTCCTTCAAGGATGTCTGTGATACTGTGGTTCATAATAAGAAATATAAACATGGTCTTCATCCCCATTTCTGGCACAGAACTCCTGAAATCCTTGGAAATGGTCTTTTGAGATGTCAACGAGGTGACTTTTAGAAAGCCCATAAGGCTGGGGGCATTGACAGTGAGCCAATCATATGATTCAAGGATTGGAACTTCCAGTCCCATCCTACTGACCTCCAGGGAGAGGAAAGAGGATAGAGACTGGGCTTAATGGCCAGTGATGTAATCAACCATGCCATAAAAATCTGAAAGGATGGGGTTCTTCTGGCCTGGTGAACATGTGAAGATCTGGAGAGAGGTGGGCTCAGAGAGGCATGGAAGCTCCACACCCTCTCCCCATGCCCTGCCCAGTGCATCTCTTCCATCTGGCTGTTCCTAAGTTACATTTCTTTGTAATAGACCAGTAATCTAGTAAGATGTTTCTCTTACTTCTGTGACTTGCTCTAGGAAATTAACTGAACCCAAGGAGGAGGTCATAGAAACCTCCAATCTGCAGCAAGTAGGTCAGAAGCACAGGTAACAAACTGGACGTATGATTTTTTTCTGAAGGAGCTGGTGTTGGGAGGGGTCTATTTCAGGACTGAGCTCTTAACATGTGGAATCTGATGCTGTCTCCAAGTATATAGTTTCAGGATTGAGTTGACTTGTAGGATCCCAAGCTGGTATGAAAGGCTTGCTTGGATGTATGGGGAACCCTCCCTACCCCTTATCACCACGTTGGAATTAGGGGCAAAATGGCTAATGTTTTAAAAGGTAAAAGGCTGGTCCTGTATTTGGCCTGATTTAGAAAAGATCTGAAGAACAGATTATGTTTGAGACCAACCCTAGATTTAATTCCAATACACAGATAGACCAGTGAACCTCAGTTCAGTTCAGTCGCTCAGTCCTGTCCAACCCTTTGCAACCCCACAGACTGCAGTACACCAGGCTTCCGTGTCCATCACCAACTTTCGGAATTTACTCAAACTCATGTCCATTGAGTCGGTGATGCCATCCAACCATCTCATCCTCTGTTGTCCCCTTCTCCTGCCTTCAATCTTCCCCAGCATCAGGGTCTTTTCCATTGAGTCAGTTCTTCACATCAGGTGGCCAAAGGATTGGAGTTTCAGCTTCAACATCAGTCCTTCCAATAAATATTCAGGACTGATTTCCTTTAGGATTGACTGGTTGGATCTCCTTGCAGTCCAAGGGACTCTCAAGAGTCTTCTCCAACACCACAGCTCAAAAGCATCAATTCTTTGGTGCTCAGCTTTCTTTATGGTTGAGCTCTCACATCCATACATGACTACTGGAAAAACTATAGCTTTGATTAGACGGACCTTTGTTGGCAAAGTAATGTCTCTGCTTTTTAATATGCTGTCTAGGTTGGTCATAGCTTTTCTTCCAAGGAGTAAGCGTCTTTTAATTTCATGGCTGCAATCACCATCTGCAGTGATTTGGGAGCCCCAAAAAATAAAGTCTGTCACTGTTTCCATTGTTTCTCCATCTATTTGCCATGAAGTGATGGGACCAGATACCATGATCTTCGCTTTTTGAATGTCAAGTTTTAAGCCAACTTTTTCACTCTCCTCTTTCACTTTCATCAAGAAGCTCTTTAATTCTTCACTTTCTGCCATAAGGGTGGTATCATCTGCATATCTGAGGTTATTGATATTTCTCCTGGCAATCTTGATTCTAGCTTGTGCTTCATCCAACCCAGCATTTCACATGATGTACTCTGCATATAAGTTAAATAAGCAGGGTGACAATATACAGCCTTCATGTACTCCTTTCCCAATTTGGAACCAGTCCGTTGTTCCATGTCCAGTTCTAACTGTTGCTTCTTGACCTGCATACAGATTGCTCAGGAGACAGGTAAGGTGGTCTGGTATTCCCATCTCTTTCAGAATTTTCCACAGTTTGTTGTGATCCACACAGTCAAAGAAATTAGCATAGTCAATAAAGCAGAAATAGATGTTCTTCTAAACTCTCTTGCTTTTTCGATGATCCAACAGATGTTGGCAATTTAATCTCTGATTCCTCTGCCTTTTTCTAAATCCAATTTGAACATCTAGAGTTCTTAGTTCACATATTGTTGAAGCCTTCCTTAGAGAATTTTGAGTATTACTTTGCTAGCATGTGAAATGAGTGCAATTGTGTGGTAGTTTGAACATTCTTTAGCATTGCCCTTCTTTGTGACTGAAATGAAAACTGACCTTTCCCCATCCTGTGGCCACTGCTGAGATTTCCAAGTTTGCTGGCATATTGAGTACAGCACTTTCACAGCATCATCTTTTAGGATTTAAAATAGCTCAAATGGAATTCCATCACCTTCACTAACTTTGTTCATTGTGATGATTCCTAAGGCCCACTGGACTTTGCATTCCAGGTTGTCTGGCTCTAGGTGAGTGATCACACCATCGTGGTTATCTGGGTCATGAAGATCTTTTTTGGACAGTTCTTCTGTGTATTCTTGCCACCTCTTCTTAATATCTTCTTCTGTAAGGTCCATACCATTTCTGTCCTTCATTGTGCCCATCTTTGCATGAAATGTTCCCTTGGTATCTCTAATTTTCTTGAGATCTCTCGTCTTTCCCATTCTATTGTTTTCCTCTATTTCTTTACACTGATCACTGAGGAAGGCTTTCTTATCTCTCCTTGCTATTTGGAACTCTGTATTCAAATGGGTATATCTTTCCTTTTCTCCTTGCCTTTAGCTTCTCTTCTTTTCTCAGCTATTTGTAAGGCCTCCTCAGACAACCGTCTTGCCTTTTTGCATTTCTTTTTCTTGGGGGTGGTCTTGATCACTGCCTCCTGTATAATGATACTAACCCCCATCCATAGTTCTTCAGACACTCTATCAGATCTAATCCCTTGAATCTGTCACTTCCATTGTATAATCATAAGGGATTTGATTTAGGTCATACCTGAATGGTCTAGTGGTTTTCCCTACTTTCTCCAATTTAAATCTGAATTTTGCAACAACAAGTTCATGACCTGAGCCACAGTCAGCTCCTGGTCTTGTTTTTGCTGACTGTATAGAGCTTCTCCATCTTTGGCTGCAAAGAATATAATCAACTTGATTTCAGTATTGACCATCTGGTGATGTCCCTGTGTAGAGTCTTCTCTTATGTTGTTGGAAGAGGCTGTTTGCTATGACCAGTACATTCTCTTGGAAAAACTCTATTAGACTTTGCCCTGCTTCATTTGGTACTCCAGGGCCAAATTTGTCTGTTACTCCAGGTATCTCTTGGCTTCCTACTTTCGCATTCCAGTCCCCTGTGATGAAAAGGACATTTTGGGGGGTGTTAGTCCCATAAGGCCTTGTAGGTCTTCATAGAACCATTCAATTTCAGCTTCTTTAGCATTACTGGTTGGGGCATAGACTTGGATTACCATAATATTGAATGGTTTGTCTTGGAAATGAACAGAGATCATTCTGTCGTTTTTGAGATTGCATCCAAGTACTGCATTTCAGACTCTTTTGTTGACTATGAGGGTTACTCCATTTCTTCTAAGGGATTCTTGCTCACAGTAGTAGATACAATGGTCATCTGAGTTAAATTCACCCATTCCAGTCCATTTTAGTTCACTGATTCCTAAAATGCTGATGTTCACTCTTGCCATCTCCTGTTTGACTACTTCCAATTTACCTTAATTCATGGACCTAACATTCCAAGTTCCTGTGCAATATTGTTCCTTATAGCACCAAACTTTACTTCCATCACCAGTCACATCCACAACTGGGTATTGTTTTCACTTTGGCTCCATCTCTTCATTATTTCTGGAGTTATTTCTCCACTGTTCTCCAGTAGCACATTGGGCACCTACCAACCTGAGGATTTCATCTTTCAGTTTCCTATCTTTTTGCCTCTTTATAGTGTGGACTAACAGTCCCAGCTGAACTCAGCAGAATTAATCCATTTAAAATATTTGCTCAGAGGCTACACTGCCAAGACATCAATGAGGTGTATACAAAGATGACAGACAGGTATACAGACACAGTACACTGTCTAGAGGAGGAGATTAAAAAAACACATCTGATAAATTATAAAACAACCTAAAATGTGGCCAATGTCATAAAAGAGAGATGCAAAACAAGTGCTGTGAGAATTCTGAATGGACAACTGAATAGACAATTCCCATGTGTTTTCAGGAAAGCGCTGTGAGCCAAGAAAGTTGCAAAATATCCTGAATATCCTGGCTCCTCCCTCACCACTTGGAACAGTCCCACACAGCTAACTGAGAGACCATCTCCCAGGCTTAAGTTCTCAGTACTTAGGAGAACTTAACTCCTCAGGTCTCAGTACTCCTTGGAATAAAACATAATTCTCAACTTTTAAGTTGTGCATTTTTTCAATTAACACTGTGAAACCAGGGCTTCCTTCTTAGTCCATTTATCCCTGCTCAAGCTTTATTTTAAAAGCATCTACCATCTTTTCCCAGTGTTTCCAAAGAAAATGTAATTAGGAAGAGCGTTTTCATCATCTCCAGGTGTCTATTCCTCCCCTCAGATTTCCAAGCTACTTGAAAAATATGGGTTTTTCACTCCCCACACCAAGTAGATGAGAGCCTTCTCCCTCTTCATTGGCCTCATGTTATTCTTCCCAGATTTTTCAGATACTATGTGATGGTGTTTATTAGTCTTCAGTACTTTTTGATCTTTCTTTCTTTACCACAGATCAACCCTATTTTTTGTGGGCCAATAGAAACACCAGGCTTAGAACTCCAGGAGCCAGCCAGTATCTCTACAGCAATTAAGAGTGGCTTTCCTGATAGCCCAGTAGTTAAGATTGCACACTTCCACGGCAGGAAGGCACAGATTTGATCCCTGGTCTAGGAACTAGATCTCACATGCTGCACAGTGCAGCCAAAATGTTTAAAAAAAGAAAGAAAGAAAAAAAAGAGCGAGAGAGAAGATATGAATTCTCAATTTGTTGCTTTGTTTTGGTTGCTAATGTTTACCAAGCCAAATGCACAAAGCCAGGTGAAAAAGAGGTTTGTTTATGGATTTCCTGCCTAAAGAAAGCAAGCCTCACTGACACGTTGCCCATGGATTCAGCTAGGAGCAGTTCCTATAACCATAGATACTGTTTTGGGTGTTGAATTTCTACTAATTGTCACCGTACTTCTTGCTTGCCTACCGGAATCTCTATGGGTGATAAATCTCTAGGACTTCTCCTTGCAGAAACTGTTTGTCTATCTTATCCTCTTTCCTCTTCTCCTGATAAATTATAAGCACAGATGTGTATGTAAGTATCTGTTCTCTTCCTATGTGCAGGTAACTCCACTGTCAATCACTGTTACCTATAGATGTGACCCTCTTAACCCCACTCTGCATTTTGGAAACTCCAGCTCCCTGCAAATTTCCTCTCCCCTGTAACAACTTCTGTGTCTTGGAGTGATGGAGAACACCTCACAGCCATCACCGCCCCCCACCATCCCCTGCTCAGGCAACACTGGTGCCCTCTGCTTTTGAGGCATGCATCCCACTCAGATACGAGAGGAGCCCCTCTGTGCTGTGCCTGCTGGCCTGGCATCAATGCTGATGGGATGCACCTGAAGGGCAGCAGAAAATGCCATCCAAAGTGACTGTAGGAGTTCAGCACATGCCACCCCCACACACGCTTTTGTATGTGAATTATTTTGCGCTATTACTGTTGTTTGAGCTTCCCTGTGGCTCAGTTGGTAAAGAATCCCTCTGCAATGCGGGAGACCTGGGTTTGATCCCTGGGTTGAGAAGATCCCCTGGAGAAGGGAAAGGTTACCCTCTATAGTATTCTGGCCTGGAGAATTCTGTGGACTGTATAGTTCATGGGGTCGCAAAGAGTCGGCCACAACTAAGTGATTTTCAATCAATCATTACTGTTGTTTAGTCACTCAGTCATTTCTGACTTTGCAACACCATGGACTGTAGCCCTCCAGGCTCTTCTGTCCATGGAATACTCCAGGCAAGAATACTGGACTGGGTTGCCATTTACTCCTCCAGGAGATCTTCCCGACCCAGGGATCAAACCCGAGTCTCCTGCACTCCAGGTGGATTCTTTACCCCTGAGTGATGAGGGAAGCCTGACAGGCGATTTAACCAGCTAAACCACTTGAAAACCAGCAAATGCTGGGAAAGACTTTCTCTGAATTCCCTTTATCTGCCTAAAAACAGATCCTCTAAGAGGAACTTGAATGTCATAAACCCCCTCCCCCAGGAGTTTCACCAACCAGCAAGCAATGACCTTTATCACCGGCGAGGAGACTAGAAGTTGACACCACACTCAAACTTTGTCACAAACTGTCATAACTCCCATGTATCCAAGGGCCCACTCACCCTTCCTAAAAATCATTTACTCCCCTGGGAAGCCTACATTCCTCCTCCCTTTTCCCAGTTAAGATGATATAGGCATTACAGTAACCATTTCACAATATGTATATATCAAATCATTATGCTACACCCCTTAAACCTCTACTGTGTTGTATGTCAGTTGTATCTCAATAAAACTGGAAGAAAAAGCAAATTATAAAATTAAAACAATTTTTCAAGATGGTATTGAATCCTGAATTCTAAACCAGCTCATAAGTTACTCATTTTCCCCCCTGAGTATCTCCCTTGCATACATGACATATATGGGTCAACAAAATTCTGTGTGGTTTTCTCTTGTTAATCTCTCTTTTATTACAGCGTGTGTCTGACTCTTTGTGACCCCTATGGGCTATACTCTGCCAGGTTCCTCTGTCCATGGGATTCTCCAGGCAGGAATACTGGAATGAGTTGCCATTTCCTACTCCAGGGGATCTTCCAGACCCAGGGATCAAACCATCTCTTGAGTCTCCAGCATTGGCAGGCGGATTCTAACCACTGCACCACCTGGGAAGCCCCTTTTATTACAGGGGTCTCAGCTAAGCGCTCGGAAGGATAGAGGGAAAATTAGCTTTCCTCCCCTAGACACCAAGGCCAGAAACCAACATAGCTGACACAGGATGCCACTTCCGCCTGCATCTGAGAGCAAGAGCGCTGCTGTCCGAGCCAAGGGCAACATTTCCCATGGTTTCCAAAGCTTTTGATGGCCCTCATTGCCATTAGTGAAGCCTTCTCCTCCTCTCCTTGCTCCTCCTGCTGCTGTGGAAGAAATCAGTTGCTCCAGTAGAACTGGAGACCCCGCTGGCATGCAGGAGCCCCCTAAGTGCCAGAGCTCTGCAGGTGCCCATGCCTCTCTGCCACTTTGTTATTCTGTTTCCCTGCTCTCAGAACAATGCTGCCTTGTACTCCCAATGTTTCAAAGAGAGTCTGTGCACAGACAGCCCTTCCTTTGTTATTCCAATAACTCTCCCCACCCCCACCCAGGAATTAAGGCCTTCCCTTCTCTTCAGCACCTGTGCGTGTGTGCTAAGTCGCTTCAGTCGTGTCTAACTCTTTGCCATCCGTAAGGGCTGTAGCCCATCGCCTAGGCTCCTCAGTCTATGGGGATTCTCCAGACAAGAATACCGGAGTGGATTGCCAAGTCCTCCTCCAGGGGATCTTCCCGACCCAGAGATCGAACCCACGTCTCCTACATTACAAGCAGATTCTTTACCACTGAGCCACCAGGGAAGCCCTCTGTATCTAGCAGTAAGATCAAACTACCCCTGTATTCAGAAAAACACAGAGCATTCTCTCATATGCATTTGAATATACTTGGATACATGAGGTTTACTACCAGGAAGGATCTTAGATAAGCAACTATCTGGCCAAAGTTTATCCCAATAGGTAATAGAACACACCCATACATAGCAGTGGGTGTGGGTACAAAGTCGCTTCAGAAGAGCTGTAGCTAGCCAGGCTCCTTGGTCATGGGATTCCCCAGGCAAGAATACTGGAGTGAGTTGCCAGGCCCTCTTCAAGGGGATTTTACCGACCCAGGAATCGAACCCACGTCTCTTATGTCTCCTGCATTGGCAGGTGGGTTTTTAACCATCAGCACCTGAGGGGAGCTAAGAGACCACAGCCTGGGGCCTGCTAGTATCTCTCCTTCCCAAGATGATTCAAAGAGGTTTGGCCCCTCAGTCTGGCAGACACCTTCCACTGTGCCCAACATTTCTGAACCCCAAGGAAAGACTCTCCCCATCTCAAGCTGCTCTCCATGCCTCCCAACCCCCTGTATTCACAGGTGGTCCAAGGAGATGACCTGCAAAGTTGTGAGTGCTTGTAAGAAGGGACGGTGAGTTTTCATTCTCTATATGGGTACAGAGGAACTGAACCATCAGCAGGACCACTAACTGCTTTCATCAAGGGAAATCTGATCGACTAGGGGAAGAGCTTCATTCCCACAGCATTGGGAAACCCATCTCAACTTGACCAAGTCATCCTTCATCCAGAGATTTCTGAAGATGAGAGATTTGGAGGTGTTGCTTACAACAACAGGATGAGACAGAATCACAGTGAAGTTAGCGAGCCTGGAAAAAAGATGGGGGCCCCCTACTCCACTCTAGATCCCTGCAGTCTTCAAAGGGTGGGGAAGAGAGAGAACAGAAGCCATGGAATGTGCCCAAGGACATGGATGAAGGGATGGCCCATCTGGAAAGAGACTTAGGATTGTGGACCACTGTCAGGGACCAAAGAGAGACACAGCTGACCCCTCAGCATTGGAGGGGTTGTTGTTCAGTCGCTTAGTCATGTCCGACTCTTTGTGGCCCCATGGACTGTAGCCTGCCAGGCTCCTTTGTCCACGGGATTTCCCAGGCAAGAATACTGGAGCAGGTCGTCATTTCCTTCTCCAACATTATTGGAGGGGGTTGGGGTGCAACTGAACTTGGCAGAGACCACCCTAGTTGATTGAAGCCACCAGCAGCACATGCAGACAAGTGGGCCAGGGTAGGACCAGGGCAGCCTCCCTCTTCACACAGGCTCCCCCCGTGGAAGGTGAACCCAGCCATCACCCTATCCCCCCTTCCCAACATATGGGAGTAGCTAGAGCCTGGGACAGAACACAAGGAAGGAGAGGCCCTGGAAACAGACCTGTGCTTCACTCATACACATATGTACACACACACACACACACACACACACACACACTCACTCCTCCAAGGTACACGATTCAGAGCAAAAACAGAAAGGTAAACCTACACCTCCTTCCCCTTCTCCAAGTCCCCTGAACCAAAGACTAGATGGAGTAGGCGGAGACTCCAATTGCCATTAAGATGTCAATTAAAGTAGGCTGTCCTGAGTATAAATATTAATAACTGAAAATGACTGGGAAGCTATCAAATCTGCCCAAGACATTTTTATGGGTCAGTAAGATCTCCTGGAGAAGGAACTGACCACCCACCCCAGTATTCTTGCCTGGAAAATTCCATGGACAGAGGAGCCTGGTGGGCTAGAGTCTAGGGGGTCACAAAAGAGTCTGGACACAATTTAGCAACTCAACAACAATAGCAACCAAGTGAAGCAGAGATCCAGCGCTGCACAGTGGGGACAGTGACTAGAGGAAAAGAAAACTGAACCCTGCCCAGTTCACAGAGCTCAGTAACAAGCTACATGTGTGGTACCCTTCTTAAACACACCTCAAATCGAACACTTTTCTTTCCAGGGCTTAAAGTTGTTGTACAAGGCTGAGATTAGAAGGAAATACAGTAAAAAATTTCAGGAATTATTTTTTACGTCCCAAATTGACTTGGCTGCCTTTTATACCCACAAACTACCCCAAGATGGTATTTTGCCCTTGCCTGCATCTCTGTACCTTCTAAGTTGAAGCTGTGGCTGTATTGGGATAAAAACCAAGAATATGGAGAAACTATAAATAGTGTAAAGTATTCTTATTCCTCCTCCCTCCCACTTTAACCACTGCTCCTGCCTCTGCCTAAAAAAGACACTCAGAACATCTAGTCAGCAATGAATAGACCTCTCTTCATTGAAATATTCTCTTGCAGCATGATCTGCTTGATCAACTTAAGATACAAATGAAATCACATCTTGTTCATTACTCTAATGAATCCCCCAAAGCCACATCTTTCCCTACCCCCCAGGAACTCCCTCTTCTCTGAGATTCCCAAAAACCCAGTGATTTTTTAAACCTGAAGGGAATGAGTCTAGGTGGTCCACACTGTTCCCACGCTCCTGCCTGCCCCAAGGTGTCACTATTGAACATCGGTCCTGCACAGTCGGGTGCCCACAACATTTACCACTGCAGTGATGCTCTGACTGAACAGGTTCCCCATAACCTTGCTTTATAATGGCTCTCACATGCTAAGACACTGTTCTCCAGAGCCAGAATTAAGGTGGCACTAGCAATAAAGACCGATAAGGCAATGGCAACCCTCTCCAGTACTCTTGCCTGGAAAATCCCATGGACGGAGGAGCATGGTAGGCTGCAGTCCATGGGGTTGCTAGGAGTCGGATACGATTGAGTGACTTCCCTTTCACTTTTCACTTTCATGCATTGGAGAAGGAAATGGCAACCCACTCCAGTGTTCTTGCCTGGAGGATCCCAGGGATGGGGGAGCCTGGTGAGCTGCCCTCTATGAGGTCGCACAGAGTCGAACATGACTGAAGTGATTTAGCAGCAGCAGCAGTAAAGAACCTGCCTGCTAATGCAGGACATGTCAGAGACTCGAGTTCAATCCCTGGGTCGGGAAGATCCCCTGGAGAAAGAAATGGCAACCCACTCCAATATTCTTGCCTGGGTAATCTCATGGACAGAGGAGCCTGGCGGGCTACAGTCCATGGGGTTGCAAAGAGACAGACATGACCGAAGCAACTGAGCACACACGCCCCAGCATTTTCCCAAAACCCCATGGGTTTGTGATGAGTCTATGGCACCTAGCACAAAACGGGTCCACTCTACTGACAGGAGCTAACTTGTTAAAGCGAACAAACAACTTGTTAAGCCAAAAGATTCTGTTACAGCCTTCAAAAAGGCCTCGCATTAAACATAATAGAGAGTTTCACTCAAATGACTCTTTTCTGAACAAAGATCTACTTCCAAAATTGCTGTAGCCACCTACAGAGTGAACTATTGAAAATTTCTCTTGTTAAAAACAATCTGATCAGACTCCCTATTTTACATTTCACCTCTCAGTTAATAAATTTAGTACCACTGAGGAACTTATGGAGGGACACTGAGTTTTAAATCCGAAATGACAATCATGTTCTTCCTTCACTGAACAAATGGCAATTTGGTGCCATATTGTTGAATATGCCACTAGATCCACTCTCCCCCTCCTCTGTTCCTGGAAATCCTTTTCCTGGGTTCACAGTACACACCCCTTTCTCCGGATGGGCAGTCCTGTCTGTGTAGCTCCCCTTCTCAAGCTTCTGGTGCTGTGGCTCCCAGCTCTTGTTACCCCTCAAGGCACCAAACTAGCCCTTGTTGGTTTCCCTAATCCTGCCTGTGCCTTGAGAAACATCCCTTTGGCTGGATTATCTTTGCATTTCCAAGTTTGCAGGTGCCATCTGTTTCCTGCTGGAACCCAGAGCTATATATCAGGAGTAAGAGGAAAACACAGTCTCTGTTCTTTAAGCACTGAACCAATGCTTCTGATTAGTGCAACTCTGTATACCAAATGCTCTCCCATGGCCAGGTTCAAGACCAACCATCACTCTATCCCTAGGCCTGCACTTCAAAGAGACCCCTCTCCTAATACCAAGCTTGCTATTGTGGGACCTTAGGGTGAATTATTTCTTCTTCTTCTTTAATATTTATTTATTTATTTGGCTGAGCCAGATCTTAGTTGAGGCATGTGGGATCTTTGCAGCGGGGTGAGGGATTCGGAGCATGCAGGCTCAGCAGTTTCGGCTCAAGGACTTAGTTGCCCTGCGGCACATGGACTCTTAGTTCCCCAACTAGGGATCAAACCCACGCCCCTGCATTGCAAGGCAGATTCTTAACTAATGGACCACCAGGGAAGTCCCAGGGTGAATTATTCCTGCCAAGCAAAACTCAGCAGCTCTTGGCTAATGGCAAGTTGATTTTCAATGCACTGGACTTTCAGCATATTGAAAATATTTTGGCAAGTTGGTTCTGGGTGAAGTGACTTACTTCTGCACTCACTGCTCCCGCACCTTCCGTATACATCTCCTAGCTGTCTTGGTTTGAAGACTCTTCCACTACACTGCAGGATCCTCTGAGAGGGAGACTCATGCGCTACCTTCTTTTTGTTTTCCCCAGACATCTCCTAGGGCCCAGGTACATTGTTTTGCACAAATAGCTACTCAGTAATTGTTTACCAACAAAAAAGTGAATGAAAAAAAATAAAGATACAGTGAAACACCGAAGCAAAGACAGACAGAATCCATCAGAGATATACAAACTGTTACATGTAGAAAAAGAGGGTTTCTATCTCCTTGTGAAAAAATCACTGAGAAAGGAAGAGCAGAGGAGGAAGGGGAAGAAGGAAGGTTTCAGAAGGGAAAGAAGAAGGGAAAAGGAAAATTAAAAAGAAAAGGAAAGGAAATATAAAAATCTGAAGTAAAAATAAAAATTATATACCTGTATAATCATTGATATACATATGTGAGCACATGCCTGAAAGGATTTTGTCACTAAGACAATTCGATTATCTCTAACAAAGACGTTCTTTAAAATCACTAGTAATCACATAAATAACGCTGGACATTATGATTCTCAAACTCTACGCAGATTATTTTCACTCTCCCCAGAAAAATGTCTCTTGAAATTCAAAACTCAAACCAGAAGCCTGACCAGGATCCAAGCATGAACATGGTGGAACTGTCTCTGATTTCTAAAATAGGACCAGAGAAATGACTTTCCCGGCAGTATTTTTAGCGCGTGAGGGGAGGCGCTCCCTGTGCTGCTTCTTGGCAGGCTCACAGTCTGCCACTCCTGAGCCTGTCCCCTGAATCCTCCCGTCACTCGGCTTCTGCACCCGTCAGCATCTGCATTCATGCCTGGAAGCCGGTGAAGAGGTGCGCCCAGCTTACTGGAGCTCCTTTGCCTGAAGTGGGGACATTTAAGCCAGCAAGACCTCATCCCCGTGACAACTGTGCTGAGAATAAAAAGACTCCATTTATCCCCAGTTATGAAGCTCCAGGAGTAGCTCAGTTGCAAAAAAAAAAAAAAAGCTAATTCACACACTACATATTTCATTGGTCCCTGGAAAAGCAAATGTAATCCTCCTCTTTCTATGGATCAGGAAAAAGAGACTCAGAGGGGTGAAATAACATGCCCAGTTCCCCAGCTAGTTAACAGTCAAAGTAATACTTACTGAATAACCAGCATCTGTGTTACATGAACTGTTTATTGTGCCCTGTTGCTCAGTGATCCTTGCAACAAACCCCAGAGGTAGGCTGAATAGGAATTATCATATTCCCATATCACAGAATGGAAAACTGAGGTTCAGAGAAGAAAAACTCTCTAAGCTGACACATCCGGAAAGGTGCTGTGTCAGGGCTCAGCCGGTGACTTCTGATGCCCCTGAGCTGGGGAAGTGTGCAGCCCACTGGCTCTGCGTGCAGGGGCGGGGGGGTGGGGGGTGAGGCGAGGGAAACCTCCTCCTCTGCATTGAGTGTCAAAGAAAAAGTCAGGACAGCCTGGGGAGGAAGTCAGAGTAGTAAAATACAACGGTAGCCCAGTATCTAGATGATCCTTAGATAACTGGGTGGCTCATGGGGGAGGAGAAGGGGGAAGTGTGCAAAGGGAGCGGAGTGGGAGGGAAATAATTGACAACTGCTTATGGAAACCTCTTCCTTGCAAAGCAATGACTCAGGGAAGCTGAGTGAACATATGTCCCATTTCTCTGGGACCATTGCAATCTAGGCTGTTGTCCTGGAATAACTAGGCACGGTGCCCTCTTTTATTCTCAAAAGCTTTTGCCTTGTACAATAAATCATATAGTCATCCTCCATACAGAGATTTGTATCTCATAATGTTCTAAAGCCAAATGCTCGTCCTGCCTTATTCCACACTCCCCAGGGTAACTGCAGCGCGGACTTTAATCAAACAGGTGCCTCACGATCCAGGAAAGACAGGAACACAGGGGAGGGGCCAAGTTGCGTGTGGCATTTGCCCTCCCTCAATATTTTCAAGTTGGTGAACACAACAGCACATCGTGTTTTTCCCAGGTGCACTGCAATTGAGGCTCCCTATAAATTTCCCCCAAGCTATGTCATTGCTAAGAGACAGCAAAAGATATCCTGCTGCTGGAGCTCTTTGTTGCTATAATAATGAGACTAAATTTGGAGTAAAAGAAGCAACTTCACTTTTTAAAAATCACACACATACCAGATATAATCCAAGAGAATATTTTAAGTTTTTAGATTCTTTAAAAAAAAAAAAAAAAGGAAAATAAATGTCGTTTCATCAGAGGAGTTGAATTACGTTTCATCTACTTTCAGACATGGCAGCTCATCGTTGAACATTTTAAAATCGGTGCATGAGTTTATAGTTTCCTATGTAGCCCTTCTGTCTTCTAATTGCCTTTAAAGGGACCAACAGTAAAAGCCAGAAGTCTTTCCAAGCCCCTGGGCTGCACCCCAGGACAGCACATCACACACTTTCCTGCATCAGCAGATCGACTTACACATGTGTGAGAGCCCTGCCCACCCTTCAAGGATCCATTACTGTGTTTTCCAGGCACCAATGGGTCTCCGCCCTCTGATTTCTCACTCACTGGCTTCAAAGGCCACTCTCAATGTCATCAAGATTAAACCAGATCTCAGGGAGGCAACATAATGCTGGAGTTAAGAGCTTGAGCTTCGGAGTTCAAGCCCTGGGTCCAAATCCCAAAGCTGCCATTTACAAGCCTTGTGACGATGCTCAAGTTATTTACCTCCTGTCTGTAAAACGGGGACAATGATGGTGCATAACTCACAGGGCTGGTGTGGAAACTCCAGCAAATAATTCAGGGTAAACCGTAGAGTGCTGGGCACCCAGTATGTCCTCAGAACTGATCCATTATCCATTCTCACAAGTCAAACATGACCTAAAACTTCAGTTAAAATCATCACAGTAGGGACTTCTCTGGTGGTCCAGTGGCTAAGACTCTGAGCTCCCAATACAGGGGGCCCGGGTTTGATCCCTGGTCAGGGAACTAAATCCCACATGCTGCAACTAAAGATTCCATGTGTTGCAACCAAGACCTGGCACAGCCAAATAAATAAATATTAAGAACAACATGTATACCTGTGGCGGATTCATTTTGATATTTGGCAAAACTAATACAATTATGTAAAGTTTAAAAATAAAATAAAATTAAAAAAAAAAAAAAAAAGAATCACAAAAAAAAAAAAAGAACAACAACAAAAACAGAGCCAAGATATTTCTTTAAAAAAATCACCATAGTATGAAGAGTGAGGTTTTCATAGAAAGAAGACAGAGTTTGCAATCAGAAAATCTGATTCACTTATATGGTTTTGGCTTAATTTATTTGAATCTAAATTATTTTCTCCCACCCCTAAAACAATGACAAAAAGATCATGGGGTCAAAGAGAGGCTCCAACAAAATAAAGAAAAATGTTTTGTAAACCCAAATACTTTTTATTAGTGTCACTTCAGTCATATCTGACTCTTGACGACTCTATGGACTGTAGTCTGCCAGGCTCCTCTGTCCATAGGATTCTCCAGGCAAGACTACTGGAGTGGGCTGCCATGCCCTCCTCCAGGGGATTTTCCTCCCCCAGGGATCAAACACGCATCTCCTATGTTTTCTGCATTGGCAGTTGGGTTCCTTACCACTACCATCTGGGAAGCCCTTTTTTAGTATTGAGTTATCTAAAAAGTTCATTCGGGTTTTTCCATAACATCTTATAGAAAAACTCAAAGGAACTTTTTAGCCAACCCAATATTATTACTAAAAATAAAAATGAGACTAAGAACACATCATCTACATAAACCTGAAGGCTAACATAACTAAAATGCCCAGTTTCTCAGCTGGAAAGCTCCAATTTCAGGACCAGGCTGGATGGCTGCAGTATACACTGAAACATAGGAGTTTCTTTCTTGTGAAACACTGTATTCCTGCCAACTCCCCTAGATTAAAAAAAAAAAAAAAAAAAGAGGAGAAGGGGTATGGGAAGGTGACATGGATTTCTATGCCCACAGTTCCCAATCAGAAGCAAGAGATGAAACTGTAGACAATCTCCCTCTTAGAAACCCTCTTGACAGTGCAAAGGAATAGGGACCAGCTTAGCTTGCTGGGGAATTGCTAACCACTCTGTCACATGGTGCAGTGGTAAAGAATCCACTTGCCAATTCAGAAGATATAAGAGATGTAGGTTTGATCCCTGGGTTAGGAAGATCCCCTGAAGTAGGAAATGGCAACCCGCTACAGCATTCTTGCCTGGGAAATCCCATGGACAGAGGAGCTAGACAGGCTATAGTCCAGGGTGTCACAGAGTCAGACATGACTTATCAACTAACAACTGTCATATATGCTTTTGGGGACAAGGGTTCAATGAAGACATTATTTGAAAGAAAGATGAAGTAGGGACTTCCCTGGTGGCCCAGCAGTTAAGAATCTGCCTTGCAATGCAGGGGAAGCAGGTTCAATCCCTGGTCAGGGAACTAAGACCCCACATGCTGCAGAGCTACTGAGCCCACGTACAACAACTAGGGCATCCATAAACCACAGTGAAAGATCCTACCAATGCAAAGATTTCAAATGCAGCAGTTAAGACCTGATGCAGCCAAAGAAAGAAAGATGAAGAGAAGGAAAACAATTGGTATCCTTATTTAATGCCTATAAGAAGGGTCTAAGAAGGGTCTATAAATCACATCTATAGCAAGAAAACAGTCACCTCCAAAGAAATGTTTAAAGCCAAATGCTTTTAAAAGCCCCATCTGGGACTTCCTAGATCACTCTAGTGGTAAAGAATACACCTACCAATCCAGCAGACATAAGAGACATGGGTTCAATCCATGACTGGGTTGGGAAGATCCAGTGCAGAAGGGCATGACAACCCACTCCAGTATTCTTGCCCAGGAAATCCCATGGACAGAGGAGCCTGGCGGGCTACAGTCCAAAGGGTTACAAAGAGTCAGACACGACTGAAACAACTTAGCACACACATATGCTTTTAAAATTAACACAGAATTTACAGTCTTTCATATGCTACCTTATGGAAACCTCCTGTTAAAGTTTTTCCATTCTTTCAAGCAATATTAGACACCTGTAGATAATTACTTTTAGCACTCTTTGGAAAAAAAATTGCAGCATTTATTTTTCAAACAGGAAACTGAAGCACAGAGAGGTTAGGTTATGACAGTCCTCTCTTCACCTAGTAGTGTCACCACAGTAGTTCTAAACCCTTCTGTGTGTAATCAACAAAGCAGCATGTGAATAGCATAACTGTAAATAACCATGCCAATTTCGGTTTACCTGCATTCTCCAGACAATTGGCTTTGTGGAATATGTCAGTTCTCACCACTATCTCTGCTGTAGCACCCATGGAAATAGCTAAAATACCTACAGATTATCTTACTATAGAGCTTTTGGAAAATAAATGCAAAAATAATTTAGGAATAACAATTACAAAGCTCAGTGAATATTTTCACAAGGAACCCAAAATTCTCAGGGTAAACAATCTGTGTCTGTCCTCTATGTCACATACAAGACAGAAGAATTTGGGACTTCCCTGGTTGTCAAGTGGTTAAGATTCCATTCTGCCAATGCAAGGCCCACGGGTTTAATCCCTGATCCAGGAACTAAGCCCACATGCCTTGGGGCAACTAAGGCTGTGGGCCATAACTACCGAAGCCCATGTGCTCTGCAGCAAGAGAGGCCACCGCACTGAGAAGCCCACCACAACAAAGAGTAGACCCTGCTCACCACAACTAGAGAAAGCCCACACACAGCAACAAAGACCCTGTGAGCCAAAAATAAATAAAAAATTTTTAAGGCAGAAGAATTCAAATATCTTCTTGGGGCATCTTCTTCAGGATCGAAGTTGGATCATTTCCAGGTCAGTCCAGGTGGCGCTCGTAGTAAAGAACCCAGCTGCTAATGCAGGAGATATAAGAGATGCAGGTTCAATCCCTGGATAGAGAAGATTCTCTGGAGGAGGGCATGGCAAGTTACTCCTGTATTCTTGCCTGGGAAATCTCATGGACAGAGGAGCCTGGCGGGCTATAGTCCATGGGATTGTGAAGGGTTGGACATGACTGAAGCGACTTTGCACGCACCACCTAGGACCACAGGAACATCTTTTATGGCTTGTCCTCCACTGGGTATTTGCTACTTAATGTTACTTTTTTAAAAAACTTTTTATTTTACATTGGAGTATAGCTGATTAACTGTTGGGAGCCACGTTAGGCATTACTGACAAAATGGAGGCATGGCCCCAACCCCCCCTCTTTCTCCCACAGGCACAGACCCGGGATGAAGGAGTTAGGCCTTGTGGTTCTGACTTGTTCTTTCCTCTCTTTGGCTGAGTTGACTGAAAAGAATACTAAGGTGCTTATTGTTCTTGAGAGGAGCATGAGAAGGCACAAAGCCTTCTGCAGCTGTGCTCAGAAAATAATTCTTAAAGTTAGTCATTGACATTTGTTCAAGGACTTTTACAAAAGAGTGTTCCAGGGTGAGCAGGTAGGCCACAGCTTGAGGCCATGGGAGGGATTGCTATCTGAAGCCTATTTGTGAGAAAAATGTTTATGGCAAACGAGTTTACTGAATTTAGGGCTTAGAAATAATTAAAATAGTTAGAAGTTAGATTTAAGGAATGTTGTATTGTTAGCATATTTTACTATAGCTTACAGAGGTTAGGAATTTTAGAGATACTATAGCTAAAAGCCCTTTTAAGAGATAGTGAGCTCAGGATGTTAGGGGCAAACCGGATTTAGAAAGATAAGAAATAAACTGAGGAATGGAGCATGAGTTACAATGTAATCACAAGTTAACTATTGGACACATAAGAGGAAGTAGATAATAGATGGTAAATCTGATACCAAGATAATCGCTGAAGCAGGAACTCTGTTTGAAGGGCAACAATGATTTATGGAGATAATAAATCTGAGTGAGGGGGAACTGAAAGTGTCAAACCTCTGACCTAATGCTTTTGTAAAAGTATAAAAGAAAATCTTAAGCTTGAAATAAATGTGCAGTCCAAGAAAATTGAGGGGTGTCGTTACTCGCCAACACCGTCCCTCCCTTCAGGTTGAATCCCTGGCTGCTGGAGCTGGACTCCGGCAATTAACAATGTTGTGATAGCTTCAGGACAGCAAAGGGACTCAGCCATACATGTACATGTATCCATTCTCCCCCACAGTCCCCTGCATCTTTTAAATCTTCCACTTCAACCTCCAGTTTTCAACAACTGGAAAGGTGGGGGTAAATGTGATGTTACTTTCTTCTGGCAAAGCAATAGCTTTGGACCACTGCACTTTCCTGTCTATTCTCATTTTTTCTGTAACACTGAGGGTCACTGGACCTCCTTGGAGAGGACATCAAAGGCTGGCTGTTCTGTCCGCATCCCCAACTGTTTATTCCTTGGTCATTCATTTGTATGCTGTTTGCAACTCCATGGACTGTAGCCTGCCAGGCTCCTCTGTCCATGGGTTTTCACAGGCAAGAATACTGGAGTGGATAGCCATTTCCTCCTCCAGGGATCGTATCTGCAGTCATGTCCTATTTGATTGTATGTGTCACCATGTATACAAAACACTGGCCTGAGGTTAGTGAAGATCGCTTCGTCTCCCACTCCTCATCTCCTTCCGTGTGCACCAAGAAGAGCATTAACTATACTAATAGTGTGGGCCAGTCACCCATCCCACCCCACCTCATACCTGGAGAAGTGAACTATGTCACCGATGATTCTGGAGAAATGAACTAGGTGTGCTCCACTCAGCCCATTTGGAAATCTCATTCAGAGTCAGCGTGGCCACAGACCAGTATGCTTGGGGCTGCTCTCCTGGGAGCATGGTAAGGATCCTGTGCATGCAGGTGAGGCCAGCTATTGCCCTTCTAGGCCAGTGACTGGTGAAGATGCCTGTCTACTGCGTGGTGGCTCTTGGGATCTGCCTTTCTCTAGCTTCCATGCATCACTCCACTTAGAACCGGGGATGGGGGGGGTGGTGAGGTGCGGGCACAGATTTGTGGAAAGAGTCTTAAATTGTAATCTCTTAAAACCCTAATTCCTGGAATTCTGTGAGACCCTCCTCACTCTCAACAACTCTGTTTTCTCCATTCAAGCCCATTAGAAGTTGTCATTCAGCTCACATGCCTGCCTTTTCTCGTGCAGTACTCTTTATGATTTCAGCCTCTTCCCATTAAATGCAAGGGACAGAGCTGAAGTGTTCTCACTTGACTGCTCAGTCTGGGAATAAGGAGATCCATACAGAGATAAAGCTGACCCTGCCTAATCTCATTGAGCAAACAATGTGAGCTGTTTTCCCAGTAATGGAAACGGGGTCCTACGAACCATCCTCACCCCCTCCCTTGGGCTCTCATGGTGAGCACACATCCAGCCTTAATGGCACACACAAAGGTTGCCAAAAAAAAAGGATGACAAACAGGTATGAGCATGAACTCCACAACTGTGGTGCCTTGAGCTCAGAATAACATGAGCAAATCACTTCAGGCAAAACAGCAAAAGGGATGGCTATCAGAGTAAGAAAGATACGGTCTTTTCTATCAAAGGAGAAGTTACAAGAAATAAAGAAGTGATTCATTCTTAGAATAGTTGAACAGAAAGGTATAAGACTTGTGAATAAGATTCCTTAAGTGGTGGCTCACTGCCAATCCTTTGTTCTTTTCACTTCCTGATTCTCCTTCCTCATAAGAACATTTTGGTGGGCTAATTTCTCAGGCTTTATTCTTGACATGTGCAAAGGAACTAAAAGGGAGGGGAAATAGTTAATATAAATCCTTCAGTGAGGAACTTACAAGAACTACTCAAGGCCCTCATGGAGACCAGTTGTCCGATACAAACTTAGGCGATGTCCAGGAAAGATTTTTATTCTGTGGTCCTTAACCTTTGAGGGAACCTGCATCTTCGGGAGAAAAACCAAGCAGACTTCCCACTCAGTGTGCCTGCTACGAGACACAGGAGCACACCCTTCTATAGCACACCCTTCTGCAGAAGTAAAGACTGCCTTGCCAAGCCATTTTCAATTATCTGTCTTATTCCTGTGACACCATTTAAGAGCATTTCCAACATCAGCTCAGAGGCAGCTGTCGTGTAGTGGTGGAGTGTGTGAAGCCCTGGAGCTGGCAGCTAGGGTTTAGATCCCTGCTTCTCTATTTACTGGTTTCTTGGCTTCAGGTATGTAACTTTACCTCTGACTCTGCTTCTCATTTGTGAAATGAGGATAATAATAGTACCTACCAGAAATTCCCTGGCAGTCCAATGCTTAGGACTCTGAGGGTGTGGGCTCAATCCCTGGTCAGGGAACTAAACTCCCACAGAGCCATGTGGGACAACCAAAAATATAAAATAAAAAATAATAGCATCTATCTCTCAGGTTTTGTATAGGACTAGACAAATTATTAACACTTCTAAAATATTTAGACAGTGACAAGTATATAAACATTCAATAAATGTTGGCTATCATTATTTGAGTTTGAATGTGATGGTACATGCAAGCAGAAGCATTGGATAAGATTTAATTTTGTCATTAATAATGGTAACAGACAGAAAAACATCTGGTTGTCTCAGCTGAGCATAGCTTCAGCCATCATAAAAAGTTCAACAGGACTCTTTTCGAGGTTATATGTTCAGCCTCCTTCATCTTAATCTAAATAATTGTGTACATTTAAACAGACCCTGGTGCTGAGAAAGATTAAAGGAGAAGAGGGTGGCAGAGGATGAGATGATTAGATAGCATCACTGACTCAATAGACATGAATTTGAGCAAACTCCAGGAGATAATGAAGGATAGGGAAGCCTGGTGTGCTGCAGGCCATGGGGTTGCAGAGAGTTGGACATGATTTAGCAACTGAACAGCAACAACAACATACATTTTAGTTGATTGGTGAATTACGTTCCAAGTGTTACTTGAGCTGCCCCATATAGGTGTGAGAGCCTGACTCTCCCACACAACTTGGAAGCACTGGATTTCCGTTGTCATTGGCCTCAGAGCCTGCTACATAACCTGCTTATCCACTTCCATCACGCCTGTAGCTTTGGGTCTCAGTCTCCATGCGGGACACTACAGAGGCTAGCCCAAAGTAAGGATGGCAAGTGGAAAAAAGGGGAACTGGATAAGAGAGTATCAAGGTCAAAGGCATTCCTCAAATGCTCTAAATGCCCAGGAAAGCAGCAAGGTAAGAAGTGATTAATTTCCTCAAAGACGATCCTTGCAAGACAACGAGCTGAATTCCCATAGAGTCCGCAGAATTCGGGTTTCATTTTTACTCTGAGTTCTACACACAATAGATCCCATTCCCTAATTGCTATGCATTGCTTCAAATGAAAGAAACACAGTATGTTCTGTTTTTATGGTAATTGATAGTCTTGTTCAGAAAATGTAAAACCCCACCACTTGCTGAACCAATTGTTCAATTAAGTTGTCGCTGTAATTCCCAGGCAGGAGGGGGTTTCAGCTGGGTTGCAGGCAGCATCCTTCTCCTTCTCACAGTAGGGGCTTATTTTTGCTTCCTCACATGATCTAACTGAAGACTCCCTGTCACCACTGGAGGAAGAATATGACTTCTGTTTCCTGTCTTCCTGCAGAACAGGACTCTGCAGCAAATCACAAATGCAACAATTAATAGATGCCAAATCAATTAAGTTTTCAACGAATGCATCTGTATATGTAGTGAAAGCTAAGCAGTTGCACTCAACTCGGAGCTTAGTGGAAAGCTGAAAGGCATTTGAAAATGCTAGGAAACATGAGAAATGTGTGCATGTAAAGTGGATTTCGTGGTTGTAAATCCAAGTTGCCAGACACTTGATTGACCTGGTGGCTCCTGCCTGCAAGTCTCTGCTGGGATCCTTGATACATCTGTTACCAATAACACACTGACTGAAACTGCCCACCCTGGCCAGGAACCATAGTAACCCTCTGCATGAGTTATTTTAAGACAGAAGGTCCTAGCAAGTAACACAGAATTAACAAGCTACCACCAATTGGAAGAGTTCAGGAAAGGTCAAAGTTCAGTTCAGTTGCTCAGTCATGTCCAACTCTTTGCAACCCCATGAATCCGAGCACGACTGGCCTCCCTGTCCATCACCAACTCCCGGAGTTCACTCAGACTCATGTCCATCGAGTCAGTGATGCCATCCAGCCATCTCATCCTCTGTTGTCCCCTTCTCCTCCTGTCCCCAATCCCTCCCAGCATCAGAGTCTTTTCCAATGAGTCAACTCTTCTCATGAGGTGGCCAAAGTACTGGAGTTTCAGCTTTAGCATCATTCTTTCCAAAGAAATCCCAGGGCTGATCTCCTTCAGAATGGACTGGTTGGATCTCCTTGCAGTCTGTCCTACCACCTCCTAGAATCCTTCTCACTGCCATCCATCTTGGCTGAACAATGCCTATGCCACCACAAAGGACCTTGAGTCAGAATGACTGGCCAAAGACAACCCGGAAATTAATCCATCACCATAAAACCTAAGACTGTGAGCCACGTGGCAGAGCAGTTCTCCTGGGTTCCCTAACCCTTCTGCTCTCGGCCCAGGCACACCCCTTCCCAATAAAGTCTCTGTCAGCACATGTGTCTCCTTGGATAATTCATGTTAGATAAGAGCCCCCTTTCAGGCCCTGAAGGGGTCCCTCTCCTTGCAACACATCCACTGGGAACCATGGATACATCTCTCCTGACCTCAAGGTGGTAGCTCAGGGAGAACACCTCATGTCACAGGCAGTAAGTGGTAAAGAATTTTGCAGGGACTTTCCTGGTGGTCCAGTGACCAAGACTCCATACTCCCAGTGCAGGGAGCCTGGGTTCCATTCCTGGTTGGGGAACTAGATCTCTCATGCTACAACTAAAGAATTCACATACCACAACTAAGACCCAGTGCAACCAAATAAATAAGTAAAAATAAATAAATTCAAAGAATTTTGCAAAACTACCCCGATTCCAAACCCTCTAGAAGGGTTGGAGGATCTTGGTTTTGTGACATAGACACCCACACCAGCAGGAGCATACAGGTAGTTTTCCAGCTTCCATAAATAGACTTTTAAGTAATACACAGTTCTAATTACAGTTTGCCTTGAATATTGATTCTCATTCTTGACAATAATGAATTAAGGAAAATAGCAATGAATTAAGGGAAGAGTCTTTGACCAGGTCTGCCCAGATTCTCTTATCCTTTAATTACCTGGTTCTACACCTGCACTGTAGCTCTTATGCTAACACAGCCAGCTTTCTGTGACTCTGGCTCCTTCAACACCTACCAAGGCAGCTGAGAATATCCACCTCATTTACTGGATACTGATGTTATTCTCAAACTGCAAGACACCATCCCATCTATATGTGACAACAGACTCTGAGGTATCCTTCTCTGCTCCTTGTCTCAAACACTGTCTCTCATGTCCTGCTCTCCTGGTTCAAACTTTCAATTCCCAGACTTAACTCTTCCGGTTCATGCTGGTACACATGAGCCCTGTCCTGCAGCTCTTTTAGTGAACACTTCTTCGCTTCTCATACAGGAGAAAGTCTTCCCCCACTTGTCATGTTGAAATGTCACCCTAGTTGCTGGTCTAGGAGTGATGAGGAGAGGCAGATCTTGAGAAGCACAGGCTCATCTTGTGGACTGTCCATCTCAGGAGAGTCTTGTGCATGGTCTACAGATGTTACAGACTGAATCATGTCCCCTCAAAATGAGGTTGGAGTCCTAACACACAGCACCTGAGAATGTGAGCTTATATGGAAATAGGGACTCTGCAGAGGTAATCAAGTTAAGGTGAGTTCATCCTGGATTAGGATGGGCCCTAATCCACTATGAATGGTGCCTTTATGAGAATACAAGACACACAGACACAGAAGGGGCACGCGCCATGTGAAGATAGAATATAGCAAACGAAGCAACTGACAAAGAAGTAATCTCAAAAATATACAAGCAACTCCTGCAGCTCAATTCCAGAAAAATAAACAACCCAATCAAAAAATGGGCCAAAGAACTAAACAGACATTTCTCCAAAGAAGACATACAGATGGCTAACAAACACATGAAAAGATGCTCAACATCACTCATTACCAGAGAAATGTAAATCAAAACCACAATGAGGTACCATCTCACACTGGTCAGAATGGCTGCTATCAAAAAGTCTACAAACAATAAATGCTGGAGAGGGTGTGGAGAAAAGGGAACTCTCATACACTGTTGGTGGGAATGCAAACTAGTATAGCCACTATGGAGAACAGTGTGGAGATTCCTTAAAAGATTGGAAATAGAATTGCCATATGACCCAGCAATCCCACACCGAGGAAATCAGAATTGAAAGAGACACATGTACCCCAATGTTCATCGCAGCACTGTTTATAATAGCCAGGACATGGAAGCAACCTAGATGTCCATCAGCAGACGAATGGATAAGAAAGCTGTGGTACAAATACACAATAGAAGATTACTTAGCCATTAAAAAGAATACATTTGAGTCAGTTCTAATGAGGTAGATGAAACTGGAGCCTTTTATACAGAGTCAAGTAAGCCAGAAAGAAAAACATCAATACAGTATACTAACACATATATATGGAATTTAGAAAGATAGTAATGATAACCCTATATGCAAGACAGCAAAAGAGACACAGATGTATAGAACAGTCTTTTGGACTCTGTGGAAAAAGGTGAGGGTGGGATGATCTGAGAGAATAGCATTGAAACATGTATATTATCATATGTGCAACAGATCGCCAGTCCAGGTTCGATGCATGAGACAGGGTGCTCAGGGCTGGTGCACTGGGATGACCCAGAGGGATGGGATGGGGAGGGAGGTGCAAGGGAGGTTCAGGATGGGGAACACATGTACACCCATGGCTGATTCATGTCAATGTATGGCAAAAACCACTACAATATTGTAAAGTAATTAGCCTCCAATTAGAAAAAAAAAGAAACAAACAAAGAAGGACGTGATGGATCTAAAAGCCAAGGAATTCCAGGGATTGCCAGCAACCATCCAAAGCTAGGAGAGAGCCTTGCAACAGCTTCTTTCTTAAAGCCTGTGAGAAGGAACCAACGATTGAGTTCAGACTCTGGTCTCCAGAAGTGTGAGAGAATACATTTCTGTTTAAGGCCCCCTCTTTGTGGCAACTTGTCACAGCAGCCCTGAGAAATGAATGCACCCAGAGGCTGCTCTTTTCCACTTCTGCCAGCCAGCGAAGGCAGTCAAGGGGATTCCAGAGTTTAAACCCTAATATCCTCATCCCAGACCTTGGGATCCCACCTCTTCCCACCTCCTAAAATTAGGAACCTTAATTTTAATATAGACATATATAGAAGTGTGTGCTCAGTCATGTCTGACTCTCTGCAACCCCACGGACTGTAGCCTGCCAGGATCCTTTGTCCATGGAATTTTCCAGGCAAGAATACTGGAGTGGCTTGCCATATCCTACTCCAGGGAATCTTCCTGACCCAGGGATTTTTAGAGTTGTAACTCTATCACATTTACAATCAAATCTTGTCTGATTTTTAGCACAATCTACCTTCTAACTCCAGAAGATAAGGGTCTGTTGAAATGCTGCCATAAAGGTGAGCTTTCACACTGTACCTTTAGGTGATGATTGACTAGTTTGAATAGGTCATTTTCTTTCCTCAGGGTGTCCCTGGCCATGAACCCCAGACAACTAATCACCATTATGCCACATCTTCCAAGCATCAGGACGACTGTATAGGCCATCCGTCTCCATCTTCCGACTCCCCACCCCAGTCTAGCCCTGGTCAGAGTTTTATCTATGTGATGCTACAGGACCCCAGGGGTTATCACCACCACGTGAATCCCAGCATTTGGGCCTGCTCCCACCGGCCAGAGAATTATCCAACTTCAGGATTTCCTCCTAAGACTCTGTTTCCTAACACACATATGTGCACGCATGCTCAGTCATGTCTGACTCTTTGCAACCCCATGGACTATACCCCATCAGGCTCCTCTGTCCATGGGATTCTCTAGGCAAGAATTCTGGAGTGGGTTGCTATTTCCTTCTCCAGGGAATTTTCCTGACCCAGGGATCAAACCCATGTCTCCTGAGTCTCCTACACTGGCAGGTGGATTCTTTACCACTGCGCTACCTGAGAAGCCCCTGCTCCCTACAAACCACTCTTATATCAACTGTCTTAGATTGGAATCTTCTAAATGAAGAGCCCGACATAGGACTAATTACAAGGAGTTTGTTTGGGAAGTGATCCCAGGAAGTATCAAAAGGGAGTGGAGAAATGAGACTGAGAAGGGGAGAAAGCTGAGATAGGTATGTTAATGAGCTGGTTATCACCTTGGGCCAGTACAGCTCATCCCCATTGGAAAATCTGGGAAACTTCATAGATCTCAACTCAGGGTGTACACCCACCAAGGTTGGGGGGCAAGGGGCAAGCAGCTCTCACCTGCTCCTGATACTACAGACTTTCCAGCACTTCTGGCCCGCCCTGTGTAGGGGCCAAGCACACTCCCGTAGCCAGAGAAAGGGTCACTCAGAAAGTTACAGGTTGTTATAAAGCAGCAGCTGTCTGCTTAAAAACAGTGATGCTGAGGGGACACAGGTAGAATACACACCATACTGCTATCCTCCAATATAACATACTCAGGGACAGTGAAATGAATACCCCAGTGCTTGTGGACTTGAGTTTGGATACAGGCGAGGCAGACTCTGAAATAAGAGGGCAAGAAGAAAGCTAATGTCATTTTTCCTTAGTCACTGCCCCCAACAAATAGACCTTTATTCTACTCTTAAGTTCTCAGAGTCAAGAAAGCAAAGAGGGAAATTGCTCAAGTACACAATGAGCGACTGCATTTATTCAATTAAAGTTATTCCAGTCTTCTCTAGGTGTTGGACAGAATATACTGTCTATGTGGGAACATAAGGAGGCCTACTTGTCTTATGTGAGTTCAGTGCTGACTCAGAAGTTTACTTCAGTAACTGAAGAACATCTTCTTGATGGTGCAGTTGCCACGATGCTAACATAATTTTCCTCGGACATGAGCTGGGGAAAGATATCCTCTAGACAGAATGCCAGTCAAAACAAACAAAAGATATCCCACGGAAGTCATTTACTCTGTTGTTATTTCTTGGATCACACCATGAAAAAAGTCTATCTGCCTGGCTAACAAACTCATGAAAAGATGCTCAACATCACTCATTATCAGAGAAATGCAAATCAAAACCACTATGAGGTACCATTTCACGCCAGTCAGAATGGCTGTGATCCAAAAGTCTACAAGCAATAAATGCTGGAGAGGGTGTGGAGAAAAGGGAACCCTCCTACACTGTTGGTGGGAATGCAAACTAGTACAGCCACTATGGAGAACAGTGTGGAGATTCCTTAAAAAACTGGAAATAGAACTGCCTTATGATCCAGCAATCCCACTGCTGGGCATACACACTGAGGAAACCAGAAGGGAAAGAGACACGTGTACCCCAATGTTCATCGCAGCACTGTTTATAATAGCCAGGACATGGAAGCAACCTAGATGTCCATCAGCAGATGAATGGATAAGAAAGCTGTGGTACATATACACAATGGAGTATTACTCAGCCATTAAAAAGAATACATTTGAATCAGTTCTAATGAGGTGAATGAAACTGGAGCCTGTTATACAGAGTCAAGTAAGCCAGAAAGAAAAACACCAATACAGTATACTAACACATATATATGGAATTTAGAAAGATGGTAACAATAACCCTGTGTACGAGACAGCAAAAGAGACACTGATGTATAGAATAGTCTTTTGGACTCTGTGAGAGAGGGAGAGGGTGGGATGATTTGGGAGAATGGCATTGAAATATGTATAATATCATATATGAAACGAGTCGCCAGTCCAGGTTCGATGCACAATACTGGATGCTTGGGGCTGGTGCACTGGAAGGACCCAGAGGGATGGTATGGGGAGGGAGGAGGGTTCAGGATGGGGAACACATGTATACCTGTGGCGGATTCATTTCGATATTTGGCAAAACCAATACAATATTGTAAAGTTTAAAAATAAAATAAAATTTTTTTTATAAAGTCTATCTGCCACCCTCAAGGTCAAATGCAGGATTGCTAGCATTTTCTACTTAACTATTTCTAGTGAGGATCACAGTCTGATTTAGGAAATACTGCCATTTGTAAAGAAATCATTTACATGCTCTCTCTAAAATGTTACTGTTGGTCTTGAAAAAGATTAAAGAAAAAATAAACCATGGAGTCGATATAGCTGCTTCAGATCAGATCAGATCAGTCACTCAGTCGTGTCTGACTCTTTGCAACCCCATGAATCGCAGCACGCCAGGCCTCCCTGTCCATCACCAACTCCCGGAGTTCACTCAGACTCACGTCCATCGAGTCAGTGATGCCATCCAGCCATCTCATCCTCTGTCATCCCCTTCTCCTCCTGCCCCCAATCCCTCCCAGCATCAGAGTCTTTTCTAATGAGTCAACTCTTCACATGAGGTGGCCAAAGTACTGGAGTTTCAGCTTTAGCATCATTCCTTCCAAAGAAATCCCAGGGCTGATCTCCTTTAGAATGGACTGGTTGGATCTCCTTGCAGTCCAAGGGACTCTCAAGAGTCTTCTCCAACACCACAGTTCAAAAGCATCAATTCTTTGGTGCTCAGCCTTCTTGACAGTCCAACTCTCACATCCATACATGACCACAGGAAAAACCATAGCCTTGACTAGACGAACCTTTGTTGGCAAAGTAATGTCTCTGCTTTTGAACATGCTATCTGGGTTGGTCATAACTTTCCTTCCAAGCACTAGCTTTTTCCCTATCCTCTTTCTTTGTCCATATAGTCAAAGCTATAGTTTTTCCAATAGTCATGTATGTATGTGAGAGTTGGACCATAAAGAAGGCTGAGCACTGAAGATTTGATGCTTTCAAACTGTGGTGCTGGAGAGAATCCTTGAGAGTCCCTTGGACAGCAAGGAGATCAAACCAGTCAATCCTAAAGGAAATCAACCCTGAATATTCACTGGAAGGACTGATGGTAAAGCTGAAGCTCCAAAACTTTGGCCACCTGATGTGAAGAGCAGACTTATTGGAAAGACCCTGATGCTGGGAAAGATCGAGGGCAAGAGGAGAAGTTACTCTGACTCTTGGGTTTAGCAGAGAAAGCGTTATGCTGTGGGCAGCAAGTAAACTCAATATGGTAGGTTAGTGTATACAAGATTGCTGATCTTCTACAACTCATCAGCTACGAAATTCATACTGTTAAATAACCCTCCAACCAAGTTGCAGGGATGTTTTGTGTCAGTCTCAGCCACCAATAGGGATGCTATCAAGGCAAGCCCCCACAAACAGTTTCCTTTTCTGACTGCTGTGGCTGGACTGGGCCCTTGTGGCTCTTATTAAGATTGCAAGATGAACCTCAGCAACATCAGAGAACTTTGGGAAAAACAAGTTTATTACTCACAGGTCTTGGAGGATACAAGGCATGCCTGGTACCACACAGTGGTGGGGGATAGTGGGAGTTGGAGACAGAGAACCAGGGTTCTGCATCTATCAGGGTCAAGGGGAAAATGCCTAGGGTTTCTTGAGCTCACTCTTTGCTGGTGAATTTAAAATATAAGAGTGGAAACTGGGCTTCCCTGGTGGCTCAGTGGTAAAGAATCCACCTACCAATGCAGAAGATATGGGTTCGATCCCTGATCTGGGAAGATCTCACATGCTACAGAACAGCTAAGCTTGTGTGCCACAAGCACTGAACCTGTGCTCTAGAGTCCGGGAGCCACAACTACGGAGTCCCGTGTGCCCTGGAACCCGTGCTCCACAAGAGAAGCCACTGCAATGAGAAGCCAGTGAGCCACAGCTGGAAAGTAGCCCCCACTCTTCGCTTGAGCACCAATGAAAACCCAGTACAGACAAAAATAAGTAATCTTTTTAAATTAAAAAAATAAAATAAGAGCAGAAACTAAAGCACTGCAGGTGGTCAAAATGGTCATTGATCTTAGTCAGCCAGTGATTTTACAGAAAGACGACTTCACAGGCAGGTCAGGTTATTAGCTCTTTATCTGGTTGTGTAGCTGGCACTGTGGTTATTTGAAGTAAGTGTACTTAAAGTGGATGCCTGGCCAATCAAAAGCTTAATGCCAGGCGCTTGCATTACAATAAAAAAAAAAATCTGTCAGTGAACTTTCTTAGATTCAGCACGGCTTAAAAGGAATGAGCAACAACCAGAAAATTAGAGGACACTTTCAAATTTCAAAAAATTGGAGGATACTTCTAGTTTTAAAATGACACTGCCCCTTCTCCTGGAAATCACTGTAAAACAAAGACAATGGGAAATATAAATCAAACTACATCCTCGATGACACCAGAAGGCATAAGTGCTCCAGGACACAAAATGAGGAGAAGATGCCAAACTCAGCATCAAACAGGAGGCTAGAAAGATACTGCAAAAGAGCATGCCTGTGACCGCTAACCTCAGCAAAATAGCAAAGCACAGACCCTGTAAAAGAGGTGACACATACAGGTGGGCAAGACCAGTAATTCCTGATTTTGCAAAGCTCTGTGAATCAGTAATGGCACCAAGGAGAAGTGGCGGAGGCAGAGCTAAGTGAGAAATCAATAATCATGCCATATTTGTAGGGCACAAACTGTCTATAAGGCTGGTTAGATACAACTGCTCATTCTTGCTAGTTAAAGGGAGTAAAGGCTACATGAGCCCATATAACCTATCTCATGAAAAATGTCACCGTGAAACAGGATAGATTCTTGCTAGCCTGAATATGACCTGACTCCCACCACTATACAATCCCTTTCCAACACACACAGACAACTTCTGCAAAGACCTGTTTTAAGAAGTTGTCATCTTATTCAAGGAAGAATAATAATCAAAATGTATCCAGCCCTGGGACTTCCCTGGTGGTCCAGTGGCTAAGACTCCACACTCCCAATACAGGGGCCCTGGGTTCCATTCCTGGTCAGGGAACTAGATCCCAAATGTCACAACTAAAAGATCCTGTGTGCCGCAACTAAGACCCCGTGCAGCTGAATGAATGAATGAATAAAGGATCCAGCCCTACAACATAATTTGCTGCGGTATTCACTAACACATTGTTTATAATGACAAAATATTGGAAACACATTAGATGTCTGTCATAGGCAATAGTTACATACTGTTATCTCCAAACAATAGATTGGGCTTCCCAGGTGGCACTAGTGGCAAAGAACCCACCTGCCAATGCAGGAGACATAGGAGACACAGGTTTGACCCCTGGTTCAGGAAGATCCCCTGGAGAAGGGCATGGCAACCCACTCCAGTATTCTTGCCTGGAGAATCTCATGGACAGAGGAGCCTGGTGGGCTATGGTCTACAGGGTTGCAAAGAGTCGGACACGACTGAAGGGACTTAGCACAGCACACAGCAAACAACAGATTACTGTGCATCTGTTGAAAAGACTGATGATTCCGTACGTACTAATAAAGTATTCTATGTCAGCCAGGATGGTCTGGGTCATCGCAGTAACAAACAACCCCAATATTTCAGCAGGTTATCACAATAAAACTTTATTTTACAATCATAAAATATGCATTCCTTAAGCAGGGGAATGTCCTGCTCCATATAATTCAAGGACCTGGGTTTGCCAGCTAGAACATCATAATCATAGTGGCAGGAAGAAGAGAGATAAAAAGAATTATGACCTACTCTAAAGTCTTTCTACCCAGAAGTGACACATGTCACTTCTGATTACACTTCATTGGTTAAAGCAAGTCATATATATGATCATGACTAACTACAAAGGGTCAGAGAAGTGCATTCCTACTAATTAGCCAAAAGGAGAACTGGAAATAATTAATGAGTAGCAATGTTTACTATCATTTCCCAGAGATACTAAGTGAAAGGAAAAAGCATGCTTTATTCTTCATATTAAAAAACATATGACATATACTGTATATTTTTGATATGCATTGAGTATTTCTAGAAATCCATGCTGAAAATCAAATAGTTCTAGGTAGGCATAGAAAAAACTGAGTGGTTTAATTTTCTTGAAGGCTTAATTTTCACTGTATAGGATTTTGTATTTTATGTATTTCATACCAGATACATGTATTATCTACTAAAAACTTATATTTAAAAACAAAAAAAAGTAAAAGGCATCCCCTTTGACCCTAAAGCATAAAAGGCAATATAAGAAATTTATCTGAATTTGACTCCCCTTAAAGAAAACAATGCAAGGGTTTCCCCGAAGGAACAGATGAGTCCTGAAGAGACTTTTTAAAATTATTTAAATTGATAAAGATTTAGTAATCATGACTTATAAAATTTCCAAATGGCAGACATTTTTATATTCAGAGACAGAATCAATAGATCTTGATCTGAAATGAATTTGATAGTGATCAATGTCTATGAAAAAGACGACCAGATCACCACATGATGCAGCTACCCATTTTTAGCCAGAACAACTGAGTCATAAATGCCTTTGCTTGGTTGTATTGAGTGAAATAAGTCATACAGAGAAGGAGAAACAGACTCAGAGACTGAATGAATTTATGGTTGCTGGAGGGTGAAGACTGGAGGGAAGGGATAGTTAGGGAGGTTGTGATGGAAGGGTACACACTGCTATATTTTAAATGGATAACCAACAATGGCCCACAGGGATAGCACCGGGAACTCTGCTCAATGTTATGTGGCAGCCTGAATGGGAGGGGAGTTTGGAGGCGAATGGATACATGTATATGTATGGCTGAGTCCCTCTGCTGTCCACCTGAAACTGTCACAACACTGGCAATCAGCTATACCCCGATACAAAATAAAAAGCTTTTCAAAATGCATTGGTTTGTGAGGAGTAAACTCCCTCACAAGTACACATTATTATTTGATAACAATCAATTAGAAACTTTGGTTCTTGATGACAGCATTATGGATAAGATGTGAACTGTTCTCTGTCCATCAAAGAAAGCCCAACTACTTTCTAAAATCAGCTTGAAAGAGGCTTGTATCAGGGAGAAAAGGATGTTCTTTCCTTATATAAACTGCACGTCTAGTACATTTCCCCAGCCCGAGATCATTTTTAATACAAACGTCATCTTGTTACAGAATTCTCAGAGCTCTCAAAGTTCCATAAATCACTAATTAGTTATGCCACATGTATAGCAACTTCCAAGTTCTGTGTCTCTCCATACAGGTAGTTCTGTTGGGGGAAAAAATAAGACCAGATATTTCTGGGCCCTTGAATACCACCATCTACCCCACATAATGGCTTCCTCCACATCTCTGTCCCAGAAACACAAAAGCTCACAGTTGAAATAAGCCACCTGGGTGCCTCAGTCTGGGACTCTGACCACTAGGAAGAATGAAGCAGTGTCTTGAAAGTAATCACAGGTAGGATCCACTTTGCTCGGGCTCTGTGTCCTGAGGTGGGAGCCAGAGAGGGTCTGAATATAAATAGAGCTCATCACGGCTCCTTTCCAGCCATTCTGCCTCAAATTGCTGGCCAGTTTGGGGTGCCACAGCAAACCTAGGATGAAAGAAGATCTCAAAATAGCCTGCACATTCAGAGACAAGTTCAAGGACTGAAGAATAAAGGTGAAGTAGGAGAGAAGGAAATGCTTTTCTGTTATGGAATCAGCTGCAATAAAATGATGTAATATAAAAGCAGATTCTTAGAAAACCATGGGAAAAAACAGCATCTCCACTGCTTCTGCACCAGGACAAACCATCAGCCCTTAAAGGAATAGGACACTTGTGAGGGAAGGAGCCTAGTTCTCATGAACTTCTCCAGTGGCTCAGTGGTTAAGAATCTGCCTACCACGCAAAAGACAAAGGAGACTTGGGTTTGATCCCTTTCGGGAAGATTGCCTGGAGAAGGAAATGGCAACCCACTCCAGTATTCTTGCCTAGAGAATCCCATGGACAGAGGAGCCTGGTGGACTACATTCCACTGGCTCATGAAGAGTGGAACACAACTGAATGACTAAATAACAAAAACAATAGAAAACCAAGGTCTCAGGAGAACTCAAATTCAGCTCAAAGAAAGTGACTCTATAATCAGAGTATACCAGTTAAGGTCCCCAAGAAAAAGAAATGCAAAAAGGCAAAATGGTTGTCTGAGGAGGCCTTACAATACAAATAGCTGAAAGAAGAAGAGATGTGAAAAGCAAACGAGAAAAAGAAAGATATATCCATCTGAATGCAGATTTCCAAAGAATAGCAAGGAGAGATAAGAAAGCCTTCCTAAGTGATCAGTGCAAAGAAACAGAAGAAAACAACAGAATGGGAAAGACAAGAGATCTCTTCAAGAAAATTAGAGATACCAAGGGAACATTTCATGCAAAGATGGGCACAATAAAGGACAGAAATGGTATGGATCTAACAGAAGCAGAAGATTTTAAAAAGAGGTGGCAAGAATACATAAAAGAAGGGTTCAAAAAAGATTCTCATGACCCAGATAACCACCTAGAATGATCACTCACCTAGAGCCAGACATCCTGGAATGTGAAGTCAAGTGGGCCTTGGAAAGCATCACTACAAACAAAGCTAGTGGAAGTGATGGAATTCCAGTTGAGCTATTTCAAATCCTAAAAGATGATGCTATGAAAGTGATGCACTCAATATGCCAACAAATTTGGAAAACTCGGCAGTGGCCACAGGACTGGAAAAGGTCAGTTTTCATACCAATCCCAAAGAAAGGCAATACCAAAGAATGTTCAAACTACCACACAATTGCACTCATTTCCGATGCTAGCAAAGTAATGCTCAAAATTCTCCAAGCAAGGCTTCAACAGTACATAAACTGAGAATCCCCAGATGTTCAACCTGGATTTAGAAAAGGCAGAGGAACCAGAGATCAAATTGCCAACATCCACTGGATCATTGAAAAAGCAATAGATTTCCAGAAAAACATCTACTTCTACTATATTGACTCCACTAAAGCCTTTGACTGTATGCATCACAACAAATTGGAAAATTCTTAGAGATGGGAATACCAGACCACCTTACCTGCCTCCTGAGAAATCTGTATGCAGGTCAGGAAGCAACAGTTAGAACCGGACATGGAACAACTGACTGGTTCCAAATTGGGAAAGGAGTACATCAAGGCTGTGTATTGCCACCCTGCTTATTTAACTTATCTGCAGAGTACATCATGTGAAATGTCAGACTGGATGAAACACAAGCTGGAATCAAGATTGCTGGGAGAAATATCAATAACCTCAGATTTGTAGATGACACCACCCTTATGGTAGAAAATGAAGAGAAACTAAAAGAGTCTCTTGATGAAGGTGAAAGAGGAGTGAAAAAACTGGCTTAAAACTCAACATTCAAAAAACTAAGATCATGGCATCCGGTCCCATCACTTCATGGCAAATAGATGGGGAAATAATGGAAACAGTGAGAGACTTTATTTTGGGGGGCTCCAAAATCACTGAGGACGGTGACTGCAGTCATGAGATTAAAAGATGTATTCTCCTTGGAAGGAAAGCTATGACAAACCTAGACAGAGTATTAAAAAGCAGAGACATTACTTTTCCCAGTAGTCATGTATGGATGTGAGAGTTGAACCGTAAAGAAGACTGAGTGCCGGAGAATTGATGTTTCTGAACTGTGGTGTTGGAAAAGACTCTTGAAAGTCCCTTGGACTGCAAGGAGATCAAACCAGTCAATTCTAAAGGAAATCAATCCTGAATATTATTTGGAAGGACTGATGCTAAAACTGAAGCTCCAATACCTTGGCCACCTGATGCAAAGAGGTGACTCACTGGAAAAGACCCTGATGCTGGGAAAGATTGAGGACAGGAGAAGGGGGCGACAGAGGACAAGATGGTTGGATGGCATCACCAACTCAATGGACATGAGTTTGAGCAAGCTCCAGGAGACAGGGAAGGACAAGGAAGCCTGGAGTGCTGCATCCATGGGGTCGCAAATAGTCGGAGAGGACTGAGCAACTAAACAGCAACCAACTGGGGAGACATGTCCTGTTCTATGTCTTTGTGTTTTTTTCAACATGACCAACAGAAAAAAATAAAATTTTAAGAAGAATCTATATAAATACACCTACTAATAAGAAAAACATACTTTGCCAGACCATCTGTCCCGATTGTGTATTTTGAAAATCCTATCATATTATTTTGATTTATACAAACAGCATAAATTGAGCACCTACTACATGCAAGGAACTAAGCTGGATACAAGGCATGCAAGATTAAGAGAGCCAGTACCCCAGACCTCATAACTTTACTAGCTAGACATATAACGAAAAACTCATTGTAACAGCTGCATTGAACAGATTGCTCAGCATTTGATGGGAACTCAGTGAGTGTTTACTGAAAAAATAAATTTTAAATAGAGGAATGATAGAGAATTATTTTTAAAAAGACAATGCCTGAATTTGATCAGGAGAGACACATCAGAGACAAGGAGATAAGCAAACTTAGAATTTACAGATAATTTAAAATTCTCCAGGAGGGTGGGCAAGGATGGAGGCAGCCTTCTTGAGAAAGCCTTATTCATGAAACTGCAGACATGCCAGCCTTGCAGCAAGGACTCAGGTTATGGAATTGGCTGCATACTGGCGAAAGGTTGTTAAAGACAAGGTTTGGAGTGTAGGTCAAGTCCAGATCACAAAAAGCAGTCTGAGGAGTTTCGCACTTCTGCTGGAACAAATGAGGCGGTCACTGTGGTTTTGTATTGAAATAATCTCCTTCGCATCTGGAAAATAATCTCCTTCGCATCTTTTCCATCTGGAAAATGAAATTGAGTTATCAGAAGTGGATAGCAGGATGAGAGCCAAAATCAGTCACGGAAAAGAGGAGGTTTCCAGAAACACTTCAGAAGATGGAATGGGGACGGAGGCGTGGGTGGAATCTGGGGGGAAAAGGAGAGAAAGAAAGACAACATTGGGTGACTGTGAAATACACAGAAAATGGGACTTCCCTGGTGGTCCAATGGCTAAGACTCCACACTCCCAATGCAGGGGGTCCAGGTTCATCCCTGGTTGGCAAACTAGATTCCACATGCTACAGATAAAATTCCTGAGTGCCAAAACCAAGGCCCAGCACAGCCAAACAAATAAAAACTTAAAAGAAAGAAAGAAAGAAATACACAGAAGAGATTGGAGAGATGGTGAATGCAGAAAGCCAGGGGTTAGGGAGGTGATACAGGTCATAAATTCTGTTTGAGGACATTGACTTTCAGGTGAGTTGGAATCAGATGGGAAAATCCAGTAGGCAAAGAGAATAGATTTTGAGGCTAGGAGACATGGCTAAGATTAAGACTTGAGGGTCACAGAGTCATCAACACCAGGAACTTTTAGGTAATCTGAAGGTAATAATTAGTATTACCAATACCATAAAAGCAAATAACATTGTTATTGATAACAATATGCCCTGCTTAGTGTTTTATTACAGATTACATGTAATTCTTATAACAAACTTTTCAAAGTAGATATAATTATTATCGAAATTTTTTTTTCAGATGAGTCAGCTGAAACACACAAAGACTGTCCTGTCCTAGGTCTCAGAGCCAGCAAGTGCTGGAGCAGAGAGGCTCTAGACAAGAGAACAAGTCCAAAATCTACCCCAAAATGTGTTTTGCGTGGCCAGCACAGCACTTTCATGAATTAAATTTGACTTTGGCCATTGCCTGCAGCCTGCTCCACAAGTTCACCACCCTCCCCAGCATACCACTGTGTCTTAATCCCACCTACGTAATTGACGGACACTAAGATGAACTGTCCAGATCCCCTCTCATGGAAGGACCTGTCTGTCACAAGCAACTGTCAGCTCCTTCAGGGTTTGTCTCAGTGGCAGGCAGCTGCCTGTCCCTAGATCACACCTCTTCCAGGGCATCCAAAGACTGATGGAGACAAGAAGGGGAGAAAGGCCAGGCCATCTTGGCCCAACACAGGATGACTCTGATGGGTCATTCCCACTTCAGAACCCTGCTGAGTTTGGATGAGGCTCTCAGCATGCATCGTGACTCACCATCTTCTTTCCAGTTCTGCTTCCTTTCCTTCCCTCCCTCCCATGGGTGTTGTTCTCTAGGGCACTTACCAATTAGTGTTTTGCTCACTAAATTCCATCCTAGAGTGCACATCTAGAAGTACTCAGCCTGTGACACGTAACCTGCCCATTCCTTGAACACAGTGAATTTTTACACCTACAAAAGGCACAAGCATTGTCTTAAGAGTTTCTGAATGTTTAAGATTTAGCCTAGTGTATGAACAAAAGCAAGTACAAAGGGCCTGTCACCAGTTGAACAAAAGTTGACTCAGATTCCTTTCCAGGCCAGAAAATCCACTGTGAGCTCAGTCTGGGGGTTGCTCCAACCATGGCTCCCATCTGCCTCCCCTACATCTTTATATTTGAATGCCTACTCTCCAAAGTCTCCAAGCCTACAACCTGACCTGTCTAAGGCCCAGCCCTAAGCTAGTTCAACAGGGGATAGAGTGTCAGGCTGTTGACCAGACTCACTCCTGCCCCATGCATCAACTGAGTCAATGTCTGGAAAGGGGTTAACACATATCCCTGGCACTAACTTTTTCCTTTGGCTGAGAACTTCCACCGCCTCCCTCAAGTTCTTCTGTTAAAATGCAAATAATCTAAGTATATATGTCTGTATGTCTTCATTATTTATGAATTGATAAAAAGATGAGAAGGATTCAGGCCAAAACATAAACAATGGTTTTCTTTGGGTTGTAGAATTGTTGGTATTTCTTTTTTTTATTTTTCTACAGGACTGATGCTGAAGCGCCAATACTTTGGCCACCTGATGTAAAGAGCCAACTCATTGGAAAATACCCTGATGCTAGGAAAGATTGAGGGCGGGAAAAGAAGTGGGTAACAGAGGATGAGATGGTTAGTCAGCATCACTGACTCAATGGACATTGAGTTTGAGCAAACTCCAGGAGATAGTGAAGGACAGGGAGGCCTGGAGTGCTGCAGTCCATGGGGTTGCAAAGTGTCGGACAGGACTTAAGCAACTGAACAACAACAAATTTTCTAAAATGAACCTGGGCTGTCTTTACAATAATGTTTAAAATGAGTTTTCAAAGACAAAAGGACTGTACCCTTCTTCTCTGCAGATAACCTTGGAAAAGGAAGCCCATTAAGCTATGAGCATGAGAGGAAGGTATTAATACCTTGCTGTCAATGATTTGGAAAGTCAGCCAGTTGATATCAGAGCATCGAGGAAAATGAGATGTTGAAAAGTTCTATGTTAGATGAAGCTGGCCACAGTGAGAGGCCATAGTTTTCTGATTAAGGCATCTAAGGTCAACTAGAGGAGGAAGGCTTTGCAAAAATGGACACAGGAGACTAACCTTATTCCTCAACCTCCAGTCATCCATCCCTTTGCCCCTATCCCCATAGCACGCAGGAGAAGGAGCAGAAGCCTAGATGCACTTCTACTCCTTATGGCAGGGGAGTGCTTCTGCCTGCCCCTCTTCCTCCTCTGATGATTTCTGAAGTCCCTTTTATCTCTCACCTGTGAATTTCAAGTCTAGGTCTTCCCTGGTGGCTGAGATGATAAAGAATCTGCTTGCAATGCAGGAGACCTGGGTTCAATTCCTGGGCCAGGAAGATCCCCTGGAGAAGGAAATGGCAACCCACTCCAGTATTCTTGCCTGAAGAATTTCATGGACAGAGGAGCCTGGTGGGCAAGAGTCCATGGGGTAGCAAAGAGTCAGATGTGACTGAATGAGTAACACAGAACTAGGCCAAAGCACTTGATCCTTTTCTCACCTCCTCCAGGCTTGGCTCTGATGCGTCTTACTGTCCAAGATGGGGAGAAGCCTACCAAACAGGAGCCCAAACTAGAACACCAAGAAGAAAGGGCACTGAGCCCTTCAGCTTAGCCTCGTCTATGCTCGGGGATGCCTTTCAGCAAAGCCCAGCTTCACCTGCATTGCCGTGCACTGGCCTTGTGACCTTGCAGCTCTCCCTGCTGCCTGGTTCCTGTGTTCACTGCAGTTCTCACTGGGACCCTGCTGTCCCCTGGGGTCTGCCGCCTCCCGGTTGCCCCCGACCCAGTGCTGTCCGCCTGTGTGTGGGAACATGCAGACATCTTCCGTGCTCTGTGGAAGACAAAGGAGACCCGGCTCTGTCCTGCATGGTTCCCTCATATCCAGTTGTTACTAGAAGCACCCACATTAAAGCTTGGCCCAGGGAGTGGGGAGTCAGGGAGAAAATCAAGGCGCCCCAGCTCCTTTCCTTTTCTTCTCTATGGAGGATGAGGTCAGCACTTTGCACAGGTCCTCTGGGGTTACCTTTATGCATTAAGACAGCTCCCTGGCTTTCACCTTCAACAGCCAGCACTGAAGGGTCTTCTCTGAAAGAGTTCTCAGAGTCCACTTCACCTGCAAGCCTAGAAAGTAGACTTGTCTGTGAATGTGTGTTCCTAGTGCCTAACCCTCTTCCCCTTAGTGGAGGATGAGGAATAAGGTTAGTGTAATGTCTCCCTGCAGTCTTTGCAATCCCAGGGACTGCAGCACACCAGGCTTACCTATCCTTCACTATCTCCTGGCATTCGCTCAAACTCGTTTCCACTGAGTCAATGATGCCATCCAACCATCTCATCATTGGTTGCTCTCTTCTCCTTTGCCTTCAATCTTTCCCAGCATCAGGGTCTTTTCCAATGAGTTGACTCTTCTAATCAGGTGGCCAGAGTACTAGAACTTTAGCATCAGTCCCTCCAATGAGTATTCAGAGTTGCTTTCCTTTAGGATTGACTGGACTGATCTCCTTGCTGTCCAAGGAACTCTCAAGAGTCTTCTCCACAGTCTTCACCACAGTTTGAAAGCATCGATTGTTCGGTGCTCAGCCTTCTTTATGGTCCAACTTTCACATCCGTATATGACTATGGAAAAACCATAACTTTGGCTATGCGGACCTTTGTCAGTAAAGTGATGTCTTGATTTTTAATACCCTAGGTCTGTCACAGCTTTTCTTCCAAGGAGCAGATGTCTTTTAATTTCATGGCTGCAGTCACGGTCCTTAACCAATAGCTAATGGGGCAGGAACATAAGAGCCTCAGCAGTCTTGCTGTGGGTTGGGACAAACCCTCAAGTTCCCCTGGAGGGTTGGGGGTGGAAGTCCTTCCTTCTGAGGCCCCCCTTCCTTCCCCATCTCCCTGGCTACTGCCTTGAATGCATCACTTACTCACACGTGAACACTCTCTCCAGGTCTGCTTCTGGGAAACATGACTTAAGACTCTCCATTTCCCTCTCTTCTTTCGTCTTCCTAGAAGCAATGAGCTCAAACCACTTCTATAGTCTGCTTTCCTTCTACCATACTTCAGTATAATAGAAGGAAACCTCACTTCTTAGAGTGGTGAAATCTCTAACTTTTTTTGAAAATGTCTTTCTAAAGAAATACCAAGACAAGTGATTCAGCACAATCTTCTTTTAACAAGACAGATACACTCTGAGAAAATGGAAACCCAGGAACCCTCTTGGACTTTGCAATAATGACAGTTGACAAGAGCCTTGGGCCATTTATCTCAGAATTTTAAACTTAGAATACCCTGATCCCTTTATTGAATTTTATGTTAAACTTGTTCAATTATTTTCAACCAAATTGCAAGTTATCCTCCAGATGCTAAATTTGACCTGCTTTTTGAAAATAGGTTAGACGTTCTGTGTGCTCCTCTGAAATCTGACATTGTTCCATAACTAACATTAACTTAAAAATCAGAGTGAGCCGCCTTTGCAATAAACTGTCAATAAAATATGGTCTGCAGAGACTTGACTAAGCTTGCTTCTGATTGGTTTTAAAAGTTTAATATGAAACAAGAAGCTCCTGATATTGGGCTAATTTCTTCTTCAAATCAGTCCTGCTTATGTAGTGCATTAGGAAGCACCATTAAGCTTGTGCATGGTATCACAAGGCCAAGCCTGAACTTCATTGACCATAAAATAAAAGATCAGCCATGATGTCAACCTGGAGACCTAGAGCCCCAGTTTCAGGAGGAGGAGATTTGATGCTTCTCTTTCCACCAGTCTTCTAGACTAACTTTAGATATATCATTTTAGAATCTCTAAGTGAAGATATTCCAAAGAATGCTCATGCTTAATGATATAGTGAGTCGGTTTCATCAAGCTAATTTTTGTTCTCCTGTGAATTTCATCAAACTTTTTTTGCCAAACAGAACATGGTAAAGCGAAGAATTATTACCAAAGTTGTAGGTAATTTAGACATTCAGGACCACAATTAAATCTGAAATGAACATTGCTACTAAATTAGCTAGCACACTTCTACCATTATTCTCCTCCTTGTGGCCAAATTAACAATACCAGAAATAGCAAGCAACTCTTGAAAGCAGAAAATTACATTACACGTAGAAGGGAGGTTGTTGTTTAGTCACTCAGTCATGTCTGACTCTTTGCAACCCCATGGACTGCAGCACACCAGGCTTCCCTGTCCTTCACTGTCTCCTGGAGTTTGCTCAAACTCATGTCCCCTGAGTCGGTGATGCCATCCAATCATCTCATCCTCTGTTGCCCTCTTCTCCTCCTGCTCTCAATCTTATGGTATGGAAGGGTTGAGCAAATAATATTCTCTGAGGGTTTTGAGTACTTACCATGTGACAGATACTATCTTAGAAGCTTTATCATATTAAACTCCTTAATCCTCACACCAATGAGGATTATCAGTGAGATAAATACTATTATTATCCCCATTTTCCAGAAGAGAAAATGTAGTTACCAACAGCAAGGCATTATCCCTCATGTACAGTTTTAGGGGGTGAGGAATTAAACTCAGTTTTCCTCCAAAGCCTATACTCTCACCAACTATGGGATCAAGCTGCCTCTGATAGAAGACTGACTCAATCAAAAAGCAAACAAACAAACCTTCCTCCATAATCAACCAGGAAACCTAAACTTCTTTCTGTGGGACCAATTCCATGAAAAAGGCCAGGGCCTCAGAAGGCCTGTATAAACTTGTAAACAAAAGAAGAAGGCAGCACCTAGTGACCCCGGCACCACTGAGCGGTACGGATGGGCACCATTCTCCAAGACCGCAGTGTGAGTGGCCCCCCCTGGAGGCGGGCAGCCCTGAAGCAGGAAGAAAATGACCAAGTCCGTGAAGCACTGGAGATGCTTTGGATTGCAGTGAGGTCCAAAAGAGAGAAGGAGGGAAGCCTGGGGGAACGACTAGGCCAGCCAAGCAGAGGTGTGAGGCTGTGGGAATTTGATACAAAGCAAAAACGTCACCAAAATGGGAGCTGGGAGGTGACTGAAGAAATTCCTGGCCTGCTTAGAATTTTGACAGATTGGATCCTCAATTAAATTTGCTCTGAATTCTTAACTGCCCATTGGCCTCCTCTCAAATCAGTCCCAACAGAATGTACTTTGGGCATCAATCACAGCCTTATCATGGGGAAGGGGCTTGTGTAACTCAATGAAGCTATGAGCCATGCTGCACAGGGCCTCCCACTGATAGACGGGTCATAATGAAGAGTTCAGACAAACAACGGTCCATGGAGGAGGAAATGACAAAGCACCCCGGTATTCTTGCCCTGAAAACTCCATGAACAATATGAAAGGCAAAAAGATATGACACCAGAAGATAAGCTTCCTCAGTTTGAAGGTGTCCAATATGCCCCTGGGGAAGAGTGAAGGGCAATTAATAATAGCTCTAGAAAGAATGAAGCTGCTTGGCCAAAGGCAAACAATGCTTAGTTGTGGATATGTCTGGCAGTGAAAGGAAAGACTGATGCTGGAAAGAACAATTTTGCATAGGAACCTGGAATGTTAGGTCCATGAATCAAGGCAAATTGGACATGGTCAAGCAGGAGATTGGAGAAGGAAATGGCAATCCACTCCAGTATTCTTGCCTGGAGAATCCTAGGGATGGAGGAGCCTGTTGGGTGCTGTCTATGGGGTTGCACAAAGTCGGACACAACTGACGTGGCTTAGCAGCAGCAGCAAGCAGGAGATGGAAGATTGAACATTGATATCTTAGGAATTAGTAAACTAAAATGGACAGAGAATGAGTGAATTTAATTTGGATGACCATTATATCTACTACTGTGGAAAAGAATCCCTTATTTTTTTTAAAAAAAGGAGTACCCCTCATAGTCAACAGAAGAATCCAAAATGCAGTACTTGGGTGCAACCTCAAAAATGACAGAATGATCTCAGTTCATTGCCAAGGGAAGCCACTTAACATCACAGTAATCCAAGTCTATGACCTAACCACAGATGCTGAAGAAGCTGAAGTTGAATGATTCTATGAAGACCTATAAGACCTTCTAGAACTAACACCAAAGAAAAGATATCCTTTTCATTATAGGGGATTGAAAATGCAAAAGAAGGAAGTCAAGAGATACCTGGAGCAACACGCAAGTTTGGCCTTCAAGTACAAAATGAAGCAGGGTAAAGGGTAACAAGAGAACATGCTGGTCATGGCAAACACCCTTGCCAACAATTCAAGAGACAACTCTCTACATGAACATCAGCAGATGATCAATACCAAAATCAGAATTAATTATATTATTTGCAGCTGAAGATGGAGAAGCTCTATACAGTCAGCAAAAGCAAGACTAGGAGCTGACTGTGGCTCAGGTCATCGGCTCCTTATTGCAAAATTTAGGTTTAAGTTGAAGAACGCAGGGAAAACCACTAGACCATTCAGGTATGACCTAAATCAAATCCCTTATGACTATATAATGGAAGTAAAGAATAGATTCAAGGGATTAGATCTGATAGACAGAGTGCCTAAAGAGCCATGGATGGAAGTTCATAATTTGTACAGGAGGCAGTGACCAAAACCATCCCCAAGAAAAAGAAATGCAGGAAGGTAAAGTGGTCGTCTAAGAAGGCTTTACAAATAGCTGAGGAAAGAAGAGAAGTGAAAGGCAAAGGAGAAAAGGCAAGATATACTCAACTGGATGCAGAGTTCTAGAGAACAGCAAGGAGAGATAAGGCTTTCATAAGTGAATGCAAATAAATACAGGAAAATAATAGAATGGGAAAGACTAGAGATCTCTTCAAGAAAATTGGAGATATCAAGGGAACATTTTATGCAAGGATGGGCACAGTAAAGGACAGAAGTGGTAAAGACCTAATAGAAGCAGAAGATATTAAGTAGAGGTGGCAATAACACATAGAAGAACTATACGAAAAAACTTCTTAATGACCTGGATAACCATGATGGTATGGTCACTCACCTAGAGCCAGAGATCCTGAAGTGTGAAGTCAAGTGGGCCTTAGGAAGCATTACTACAACAGAGTTGGGGGGGGGGATGGAATTCCAGTTGAGTAATTTACAATTCTAAAATTCTAAATAATCCTATTTAAAATCCCAAAAGATGATGTTGTCAAAGTGCTACACTCACTATTTCAGCAAATTTGGAAAACTGAGCAGTGGCCACAGGACTAGAAAAGGTCAGATTTCATTCCAACCCCAAAGAAGGGCAATGCCAAAGAATGTTCAAACTATTGCACAATTGCACTCATTTCACAGGCTAGCAAATATGCTCAAAATCCTTCAAGCTAGGTTTTAGCGGTACGTGAACCAAGAACTTCCAGATGTACAAGCTGGGCTTAGAAAAGGTGGAGGAAACAGAGATCAAATTGCCAACATTTGCTGTTTCATAGAGAAAGCAAGAAAAGAAAGCAAGTAGATGTTTTCTACTTCTGCTTCATTGACTATGTAAAAGCCTTTGACTGTGTGGATCACAACAAACTGTGGAAAATTCAAAAGATGGGAATACCAGATCCTCCTACCTGCCTCCTGAGAAACCTGTATGCAGGTCAAGAAGCAACAGTTAGAACCAGACATGAATTGGGAAAGGAGTACGTCAAGGCTGTATGTTGTCACTCTGTCTATTTAACTTATATGCAGAGTACATCAGGCAAAATGCCAGGCTAGGTGAATCACAAAATGGAATAAAGACTGCCAGGAGAAATATCAATAACCTCAGACACGCAGAGAATACCACTAATGACAGAAAGCGAAGAGGAACTAAAGAGCCCCTTGATGAGGGTGAAAGAGGAGAATGAAAAAACTGGCTTGAAACTCAATATTAAAAAAAAAATGGAGATCACGGCATCCGGTCCCATCACTTCATGGCAAATAGATGGGGAAACAATGGAAACAGTGACAGACTTTATTTTCTTGGGCTCCAAAATCACTGATGACAGTAACTGCAGCCACAAAATTAAAAGACACTTGCTTCTTGGAAGAAAGCTATGACAAACCTAGACAGCATATTAAAAAGCAGAGACATTACTTTGCCAATAAAGGTCTGTATAGTTAAAGCTGTAGTTTTTCCAGCAGTCATGTATGTATGTGAGAGTTGGACCATGAAGAAGGCTGAGCACTGAAGAATTGATGCTTTGAACTGTGGTATTGGAGAAGACTCTTGAAAGTCCCTTGGATAGCAAGGAATTCAAACCAGTCAATCCTAAAGGAAATCAGTCCTGAACATTCACTGGAAGGACAGATGCTGTAGCTGAAGTTCCAATACTCTGGCCACCTAATTAGAAGAGCCGATTCATTGAAAAAGACCCTGATGCTGGGAAAGATTGAAGGCAAAAGAAGAGGGAGGCAGATGATGAGACGTTTAAATAGTATCACTGATTCAATGCACATGAATTTGAATAAACTCTAGGAGACAGTGGAGGACAGAGGAGCCTGGTGTGCTGCAGTCCATGCAATTGCAAAGAGCTGGACATGACTGAATGAAGAGCTGGACATGACTGAATGACTGAACAACAACATAAAGAGTAAAATGACCCTCTTCCCAGCCTCCTCCACCCATACCCCTGACTTGCCTCCCCTCCAATGACACCCACCCAGATGCACTTCAAGGGGCTGTACTTGTCTGCCTTTGCTTGGTTCTCTTAGACTTCTAACTCACCTGGGAAATGCCTGATTGTCATTTAGGACAGTTACTATATCATCTGAATAAGTGTGAAAGTGTTAGTCACTCAGTCATGTCTGACTCTTTCCAATGCCATGGACTGTAGCCCACCAGGCTTCTCTGTCCATGGATTCTCCAGACAAGAATACTGGAGTGGGTTTCCATTCCCTTCTCCAAGGAAACTTCCCAACCCAGGGATTGAACCTGGGTCTCCTGCTTTGCAGGCAGATTCTTTATCATCTGAGCTACCAGGGAAGCCCCATATCATCTACAGTGTAGACAGTATATGGTCTGTTGTAAACAACCAGTCCTCATTAGCTGAACAAAGTGGAATTCCTCAGGGCATTGGAGAGGCCACTGAAATTATAGGATGTTAATCTCTCTAAAGAAGGCAATGGCACCCCACTCCAGTACTCTTGCCTGGAAAATCCCATGGACGGAGGAGCCTGGTGGGCTGCCGTCTATGGGGTCGCACAGAGTCGGACACGACTGAAGTGACTTAGCAGCAGCAGCGGCAGTCTCTCTCTCCAGTACTCTTGCCTGGAAAATCCCATGGACGGAGGAGCCTGGTAGGCTGCAGTCCATGGGGTCGCTAAGAGTTGGACACGACTGAGCGACTTCACTTTCACTTTTCACTTTCATGCATTGGAGAGGAAATGGCAACCCACTCCAATGTTCTTGCCTGGAGAATCCCAGGGATGGGGGAGCCTGGTGGGCTGCCGTCTATGGGGTCACACAGAGTCAGACATGACTGATGCGACTTAGCAGCAGCAGCAGCAGTCTCTCTCTCTCTCTCTATATATATATATATACACATACACACATGTATATATACACATACATACATACACACACACACCATAGCTATAAATATAGATACAGATGCCTAGAGAGCAAACATGGTGTGTGTGTGTATATGTGTGTATATATGTAGAAAGAGAGAGAGAGAGAATACATACATATTGTAATTTTAATGGCCTCTCCAGTGCCCTGAGGAATTCTATTTGGTTCAGCTAATGAGGACTGGTTGTTTACAACAGACCAGATGCTGTGCTCAGAATTCAAAGGTAGTTTTAAGTGATCCCTTGTTAATCTCTCCCTCATATAAGCCTCCTAAATTCAGAACCTTATAACTCTCGGTATGTTTCAGACTCACTGGGAGGACTTTACATTTCTGCCCAGGCTACATGCTATAGAAATTCTGATTTACTGTGTTTCATCCGATCTAAGATGTCACTGCCTATTTGAAGTGTATTTTATCTACAACTAAGAAAGAAAAATGCTTCCAATTATTTCATCAATTTTAAGAAGCACAGATTTCTGAAATGTAGGGGAAAATTACATCTAAGAATAGTAGTTTGTCTAGTTTGGGAACCCAGGCATTAATGCATGGGTTTTTTTTTAATATCTATTTATTTGGCCGTGCTGGGTATTGGTTGCAGCATGTGAACTCTTAGATGCAGAATGTAGGATCTTAGTTCCCTGACCAAGGATCAAACCTGGGTCCCCTGCATTAGGAGTGTGAACTCTTCACAACTAGACTATGTGTTTTAAATGAGACTTAAATGATTCTAATAAGAATCACTGCCCTGATACCTCTGCCATATGTCTTACTATTCAGCCATTCTTCATTCAAGAAGCATATTTTAAACACTTACTGAACTGCAGATGGTCTATAATGTGTAATATTACACACACATTTTATATATATATACACACATAATATATATATAATACATAGCAGACATTAATATGGCAAGTTTCCAACCCATATGGAGCTTATACTCGAGTATAGAAGAGATAGGTAAATTAATGAGGGCATTTTCTGTCTCCTTCACCAGATCATGAAAGCAGTAACTCTTCCCTAAGTAAAATGGCTCTATTCCTAATAGAATGGGGAGAGAATATGCAAACCTTCTGTCCCATGGATGAAGAACTTCACCTTTGTTATGCTCCAGTACCTCGACTCTCGATACACCAGACCTCACACATCAGAAAACTATGAACAGTATTGCTCTTTCCAGCTAAGAAGCAACTGGGCCTTGAACAGCAATAACAACAAGGAAGGAGAGGTATACTTGGCTAGAAATAGCTGGAAAGCTGAACACACTGGCAACAGAGTCAGGAAGAAGAAAGATCAAAAAACTAAAGTAACAACTGGAACAGAAGAAAAAGAATAGCAAGCTGCAGGGGTGGCAGATAGAAGATATGACACTAGAGATTAGAAGCAGGCAAGACCACAAAAATGACCAGAAGCAAAAAGTGACAATGGAGAAGAGATCTGGTAGCAAAGAATCAGAGGAGGCGAAAAAAGACCAGAACATTGGCAGTTTGAGTGCAAACAGAAACGCATAGCCAGCATCAGGTGAGGAATTTGGAGAAGGAATGAGTCAAGTCCTACCTGAAAGACACTTCATTACAAAGTAGAAGAGCAACTGACGTTAATAATCATTGAGATTAACGATTATTTTCTATTATTAAAATTGCTGCCCAACCCCATTTAAAAGCTTTGAGAGGCTTACACAGTTAAGACTGAGTCATACAGAAGATTCTCTTTTAAGGAATTGCTGATCAAACTGTTGTAGCCACGCATTCTGGGAAACAAACTCACTCAGAAGGACAATGCAGACAATGGAGTGCAGTTTATTACACCGGCGGGCCCAAGGCAGAGTTTCCTCTTAGCCAAAGACCCTGACCAGTTTTTCTGAAAACCGTATATACCCTAAGTGTACGTGCCCAAACCCACCTCCCCAAATTCCTGAAACTAGTCTGAACAAAGGAAAAGAAAGACACAATCAAAGTTAACCCGTGATCCATATGCCTTAAGCCTAGGTAGTTAACAGTGGACAATTATCAATAGGCCTGTGGTCATACCCCAATAAGCATAATAGAATTTATGATTCTATTCAGTTACACAGATAATTAGGGTATTCTTTTAGGCAACAGAGAGTCTAGGTACGAGCCCTGGGGCTCTTCCATCCAGGGGGCCTGGTTTTCCGGTTGGTATGTCATTTCCATAGATACTGGGCATAGAGCTCAAAGCCCACAGTCTGGCCCAAGATGGAGTCCTGCTTTCAAGATGGAGCCTGTTCTGTCTGTTTCCTCCTTCAAAATCAGTAGAGCAGGCTCTCTATCCTTGCGTCAGTGTGACAGCTTTATTTCTAGAGGAATGTAATCTCACCTGGATGTTACTCATCCCTAGAAAAATAGAACTCCCCACTTAGACTTTACCTGGAAACTTTTTATTGACTTTGCCTTACAAGGGGATTCCCTGGTGGCTCAGATGGTTAAGAATCTGCCTGCAGCGCTGGAGACAGGGTTTAATCCCTGGGTTGAGAAGATCCCCTTGAGAAGGGAATGGCTACCCACTCCAGTATTCTTGCCTGGAGAATTCCACAGACACAGGAACCTGGCAGGCTACAGTAATCCATGGGGTCACAAAGAGTCAGATATGACTGAGCAACTAACAAGTATTTATATAGTTACATTTAACATGTTTATGTCCTCAGTTCAGTCGCTCAGTTGTGTCTGACTCTTTGCAACCCCATGAACCGCAGCACGCCAGGCCTCCCTGTCCATCACCAACTCCCAGAGTCTACACAAACCCATGTCCATTGAGTCGGTGATGCCATCCAACCATCTCATCCTCTGTCATCCCCTTCTCCTCCCGCCCTCAATCTTTCCCAGCATCAGGGTCTTTTCAAATGAGTCAGCTCTTCGCATCAGGTGGCCAAAGTATTGGAGTTTCAGCTTCAACATCAGTCCTTCCAGTGAACACCCAGGACTGATCTCCTTTAAGATGGACCAGTTGGATCTCCTTGCAATCCAAGGGACTCTCAAGAGTCTTCTCCAACACCACAGTTTATGTCCTACCTCACCGAAAATATGGAATTTAAAATATATTAATGATTAATCCAACAGAGAGTTCAGAGTAGGTTTCCATATCTAAATTATGTTCTAATTCATGTATCTCCCATTCCTTTGAAAAAACAAATATGTATAACATATGATCCAGCATAGGCTCAACCTAAGGTGATTCCCCATCATACCCAGAGCACATCAGCAAACAACTTTCTGAAATGTTCAGAATTCTATCCAAAAAGGAACCAGAGGATACGCAAACCCAGTACCAGTTCTAAAAACTCAGTCAATAATGCATTTAATAAAAATAAAAACATAGATGGATCAAAAGGTTAAATTAGAAGACACTTCACACTACATGACTTGAGCACTGGCAAACAATCCATCAAATGAAGAGGATGTATTGAATGCCTCTACTGGGCCTAATATTGTTTCATCAATGAGAGACTTAAATTATGAATGAGATCATGATGCTGTATCATATACTCATCTATCATTTATTGAGTTGCTACTTTATAGCAGGTATTAAGAGACAAAAATCTCATAGTCCACTGAAGGAAAGAAACACAAACACACATAACTGGTACTGCGAGGAATTTGGCACAGCACCTGGTGACTCCAGATCCTGAGTCCATGTCTGCTGACCTGAAGGTGCACAGGTGCTCATGCCACCAGTAGAAGCTCAATTTGGCTGAGTGAAGTTCTCATCATGAGAAAGTACAGACCACAAGGCATTTGCGGGTCGCTCTTTGGTCTGAGTAGACCGAGACAATGCGACGTGGGCTGGGTGGACGGCTGGGAGATTGGGCTGGAGAGGAAACATAGTAAATTGGGAAGAGGACAGAAGAGACAGCCTGGACGCTTGAACCAGTGCAGGGAAGGTTGACAACTACAAGACCTGAGCAGCATCATCCTTTATACCAGAAAGCTCGTGGGCATTATGGGGAAAAAATAAAACAAGAAGAAAGTGGAGGAGGTGCTAGAAGAAGAGGAAGAAGAATATGTAGTGGGAAAGTTTTAGACCATCGAGTGGTAAAGGGCAAAGTGGAGTATCTCCTAAAGTGGAAGGGGTTCTCAGATGAGGATAACACATGGGAACCAGAAGAGAAACTGGATTGCCCTGACCTCATTGCTGAGTTTCTGCAGTCACAGAAAACAGCATACGAGACAGATAAATCAGAGGCAGGCAAGCACAAAGCTGATTCTGATTCGAAAGATAAGGGGGAGGAGAGCAAACCAAAGAAGAAGAAAGAAGAGTCAGAAAAGCCACGAGGCTTTGCCCAGGGTTTGGAACCAGAGCAGATTATTGGAGCTAGAGACTCCAGTGGAGAACTCATGTTCCTGATGACATGAAGAACTCTGATGAGGCTGACCTGGTTCCTGCCAAGGAACCCAATGTCAAGTGCCCACAGGTTGTCATATCCTTCTATGAGGAAAGGCTGACATGGCATTCTTACCCCTCAGAGGATGATGACAAAAAAGATGACAGGAATTAACTCTCTTGAATACCAGCCCCTGTCACATCTGACTGGGTTTCAAATGGGGAAAAAGTTCTCCTTGTCTTGACACCATAAAGGTGGCTTGAGAAGATGTCCTTTGAAGAGCCAGTATAGTTTCTGTGCTCTACAGCAGCCCAAGGGCTTCAAGGCCATTCCACGCTATACAGTTTGCACACCCATCCCAGTGGACGGGAAGGGAAGGAGGGTCAGTGTTTGACGGCAACCCATTCTGAACTTTCCAAAAAAAAAAGCAAATGGCCTTCTCTGAAGAACAAAATGCAGAATGGGATGTAGGAGAGCAAGAGATACTGTAGATCTTCAAAAAGCATCTCCACAATCCACACAGCCTTCTTCCCAATCGTGTTAACTCTGCATTTTTACAGAGTAGCATGTGTGTCATTTTTGGCTATTCAGTTCAGTTGCTCAGTCGTGTCCAACTCTTTTGCGACCCCATGAATCGCAGCACGCCAAGCCTCCCTGTCTATCACCACCTCCTGGAGTTCACTCAGACTCATGTCCATCGAGTCAGTGATGCCATTCAGCCATCTCATCTTCTGTCGTCCCCTTCTCTTCTCCTGCCCCTAATCCCTCCCAGCATCAGAGTCTTTTCCTATGAGTCAACTCTTCGAATGAGGTGGCCAAAGTACTGGAGTTTCAGCTTTAGCATCATTCCTTCCAAAGAATAGCCAGGGCTGATCTCCTTTAAAGTGGACTGATTGGATCTCCTTGCAGTCCAAGGGACTCTCAAGAGTCTTCTCCAACACCACTTACTTGTGTATTATTTGGGGTGGGTGGGATGGGGTGGGAAAGAAGGGAGATGGGTTAGGATCATTTTTGTTAAAATTTGGGGAAACGGTGAAACAAAGGAAAAAACAACTAATAATGATTGGGTTCTGTGTCCAGAATATTGTATCCTTTCAAAAAATGTCATTGGCCACCTAAATGAGCACTGTGAGAGACTATTTAAAAGCTGTGAATGCCTGAAACTTAGAAGCCAAGGTATTCCCTGCTTGAGCTTAATGCTGATCCCAAAAAAAGACTAAGAAGCTACCAAAAAGATACATGCATCACAATGCTCATAGCAGCATTATTCACAACAGACAAGGGAAGCAACCTAAATGTCCATCAACAGGTGAATGCATAAAGATGAGGTACATATATACAATGGAATATTACTCAGCCATAAAAATAAGGAAATATGGCCATTTCCAGCAACATGGCTGAAACTAGAAATTATCATACTGAATGAAGTAAGTCAGAAAGAGAAAGTCAAATACCATATGATATCATTTATATGTGAAATCTAAAACAAAAAAAGATACTAATGAACTTATTCACAAAACAGAAACAGACTCACAGACATAGAAAACAAATTTATGGTTACAAAGGGGAAAGGGAAGGGGGAAGGATAAACTTGGAGTTTTGGATAAACAGATACACTCTATTACATATAAAAAACAGAAAGGTCCTACTGTATCTTGTAATAAACTATAATGGAAAAGAATGTGAAAAAATATATATACATATATAGATATGAATCACTTTACTGTATACCAGAAACTAACACAACATTGTAAATCCATTATATTTCAATAAAAAATAAAGCATTGAGCCTGGAGCCAGGGAGATCTGTTGGAAGAATAATGGTCCCAGTGAATGATCACAAAGGTTTGAACCAAGCCAGTGGTGTCAGGGATGGAGAAAGGGATACCAAGACATGTTTAGGAACAGAATTGAGAGGACTCGGGCTGAATGACGAGTCCCTAAAAGAAAGGGCAGAATCACGAGTGGCTTGGGTAACTGCATAGAAGCTTTTTACAGAAACTGATTACAACAACAAGAGCGAGGTGGAGCAGGAAGGAGGGGCAGGTAACAGGTGCCGCTTCAGTCTCGTTAAAGTTAAGATGACTCTGAGACATCCAAGTTCAAATCTCTAGTAGCCACTGGGAGTACAGAAAAATAGTTGAGCCAGAGTTACCTGTTATATCTCCAAAAGCTGTAACTAAGGAGACAAGAGAGGATGTACACATGGAAACAATTAGTGAACAAAGAAATGTGGAGCATTTAAGATGCTAAAATTCCTTAAGTGGGATAATCAGGGTTCGAAGAGGAGGGAGAACCATGCCAGTTAGCAGAGTAGGAGAAAGGAAGCTTGGCTATGAGGAATGGGAAGAATTTGGAAAAGCAGAGGAAGGACACTTCAGTGGTCAGAACACACACACACCAAGTCAGAAGGCAGAAGTGGAAACTTAGGCAGAAGTTAGGTTACAGAGTACAAGCATGATGACTAAAAACCCAGGGAAGAGCAGGTTACCAGGGGTCCAAAAATCAGGAAGAAGAATGAAGTCTCATCACAATAGGGAACAAGAGGCTGTTATACATTTTGAAGAGAAGAATGTCATGATAGAAACATTTAACCACTTAATTCAAATGTAGTCTAGCAGATTCATCCCATGCGTATTCACATCTGTGTCCAACACAAAATTATCATTTCTTCAGTAAAGCCTTTTGATCATCCACATTTATATAAAGAAATCTTAAAATGGAGAATTTCCCAAAGATACAGCGAGGTGAAGAAGCACAGTAACAGTGAAATTTCATGATGCCAAGTATCATTACAATAAATTACTCTGCCTAACCAACATGTCCACATTCTACAGATGGTCCATTATAACAGTGTTCTGTTGAGAAGCTTATAACATGCCTTCTGTCTGAGAGATCCTGTTTAACACATGCTTTCCTTTATACTTAACCATGGGGTTCACGTGCAATGGTGACTCTGAAATATTCATGAGCTACCCCAAATCTTGGATCACAGATGAATGACAGGAACAGGAATTCCTTTTTTCTTCATTAACAGTTGAGTCAAGAATCTAACAAGGGTTTTCCTGCTCCTCTGGGTAGGACAGTTAGCTTAGGAGTCAGTTTGAATAATAGGGACCCAACTTCTTCCACTCGGTTCCTCTGAGTTGAGCAGACTGACAAAATACCCCTACGAACCATCAAGGCCACTACCTCCATAGCATCACAGGTAGTCATGTGACTATGGGTGGTTGCTGTGATTGGTTCAGGAATGGATACATAACCTGAATTAACCCAGTGAGACACAGGCAAATACTATCAAGGACTGAAACAGCCCGCCTCTTCTTCCTTGCAAATTAAATTCTGACTTTCTATTATTGGGTGACCTTAGCAATATCCAAGGGTTCATATCTAGCCCCTAGGGGACAAATGTCAATAAGCCTAAAACTACCAAGTAATTGTATTCCATTTGAAAAGGATTGGTAAAGCATGAGTGTGCAAGGTAACTGACCCACGAGACCTAGAGGAGGAATTCTGTAGAGGTTTTTTTGCATTCTCAACAGACACAAGCAGGGACTTACTCTTTACTGCTTTTGGACACTGTCATATGAAGATGCGATATCAGGAGCTGCTACAACCATCTGAGATTACGAGGAGGAGGCCCACAGAGAAGCTGACCAAATGCCCTCACATGATTGATCCCCTACATCAACTCACTTTGGAACTGCCTCTATCTCTGGGCTTTCTGCTGTGTGAGAAAGTGAGCCCCTTTGACCCAGTTTTCCGTTACTTGTGGCCAAAACCATCCTGAGTGATTCAGGATGAAACCTGGCACTTTTGCTGCCTCTCTCGGAAAACGGGAGTTCTTCTTCCACTGATGTGACTAATCAGGTGGGGTGTGACCTGGGTGCTCTTGACCCCTATCAGGGAGGCAGCAATCAGAAAAGAAAGTCAACAAGAGAAGCACTGTTTGGAGACAGACGGATGATATTATTTGAACATCTAGGTCCAGGTTTTTTCCATGAAGTTACCTCCAAATTTTTCAGTTACATGAATCAAAAAATTTCCTTTTCCCTTCTTCCTAGTTTATGTAGCTTCTCCTCCACTCGTAATTTAAAGACATCCAACGAGTCCATTCTGAAGGAGATCAGCCCTGGGATTTCTTTGGAAGGAATGATGCTAAAGCTGAAACTCCAGTACTTTGGCCACCTCATGCGAAGAGTTGACTCACTGGAAAAGACTCTGCTGCTGGGAGGGATTGGGGGCAGGAGGAGAAGGGGACGACAGAGGATGAGATGGCTGGATGGCATCACTGACTCGATGGACATGAGTCTGAGTGAACTCCAGGAGGTGGTGATGGACAGGGAGGCCTGGCGTGCTGCGATTCATGGGGTCGCAAAGAGTCAGACACAACTGAGCAACTGAACTGAACTGAACATATACACAGGTATGGAGGGAGGAAAAAATACTAATTGAGATAACATGGAAAACCTCCAGAAGAATGTCAGGCCATAGGCAACTGATAACAACAGTGGGCCCTAAATCTATGCTTTCTGTACTTCTTTTATCCTTCAGTCAAATCATCACAACCAAGAATAACATCAAGTAAGTGCCAATACTCTCCAACTCCCTCCACCTCCCCAATCCTAAATGTCCCACAAGTTTGAAATAAGACCCAGCCAAGCATCCATACCAGCCCCAAAAACAAGGCAGAAGAAAAAGGAAGCAAGGTGGTCAATTATGTGACCTTTCCTTCCTTCCCTTCCCACTATAAAGAAAGTTCTTTTCATGTATTAGATTCTTTTACTATAAATGATTCCCAGCTGTTTCATCCTTAACTGATGCCAAATGGCTGAAAAAATTCCAGCATTTTATCAATCGTATCACATTCACAGGTCACGTCTGGTTCAGTCCTCTGTCACAGCACATTTGGTATATATGCTAATGTTTATCTGTGCTACAAGATTTCAAGTCCCTCAAGACTAGGAAGAGTCTTCTCCATCGAACACGCAGTGCCTAATACAGTACTTACACACTGAAGGCATCTAATAATACTTGCTGATTGAACAGGTGAATGAATTCCACCTCAAGTCTCCCTTAATTTATATGAGAAGGTAGGGGTGTTCTTTAAAGATGAGTCAGGCCAGGGAATACAAATACACCAGATTATTTATCTATCAAGAGCAGTTCTTAGCTGTAAGCAACAGAGGAAAACCCTGACTGATTAATTAGAAAAGAAATGTATTTAAGAGATATTGGGTAGCACAAAAATTGTTAGGAGGTCTGGAGAACCAGTGCAAGGCTTACCTTTAAAAACAAAGCCCAATTTCACACCACAGAACTGGCCAGTTGAGGAAACCAGTACCGTACTAAGCATTGGCAGAGATGCTACCTTGGCCATCAGTGTCACCAAAAATGGAGGCTCCATTCCCATTATGTTATCTTACATTCTTCACATGTGAATTGTAGACTCATCCAGGTGCATCTGATTGCAGAGTCTGGCTTCATATTTGCATTCTCATGGCAAAAAGACTTGAAATTTACATCTATTTCTATATCGAGGAGGTAAAAATTCACTATAAGAGAGGTGTCCCTAAATATAGAAAGGCCACTCAAAAGATGATGAACAGTCATGAATGTAACACATGCTCACTACTTTGGAACTTAGAATTTTAGACACAAAGTCACCTGTATATGTCCCACCCATATTTGGACCAAAGCCCTGAATGAGGCAATAACTGACTCCAAGTCCCTCAGAGATGGCTCTTCAGACTGTTCTCCAGTGGTCTGCTCTGCCATCAGCCACCTAGGCTGACCTTAAGGCAGCGAGGAAACCAGAAAGGAATGCAAGAAGAGTGTATGAGTTTAGTCTGAGAAATGTGTCTCACACAAGTGGTTGAAAGTAAATGATAAGGAATCTGCATCCACTAACTCACAATCTTGGGACGGGGATGAGAAGGCAAAAAGATATGATACCAGAAGACAGCCCAAAAGGTTGGAAGGTGTCCAATATGCTACTGGGAAAGAGCAGAGGGCAAATACTAATAGCTCCAGTAAGAATGCTAGGCCAAAGTGGAAATGACACTCAATTGTGGATGTGTCTGGTGGTGAAAGTAAAGTCCAATGCTATAAAGAACAATATTGCATAGGAACCTGCAATGTTAGGTCCATGAGTCAAGGTAAATTGGATGTGGTCAAGGAGGAGATGGCAAGAACGAACGTCTATATCTTAGGGATCAGTGAACTAAAATGGATCGGAATGGGCAAATTTAGTTCAGATGACCTATATATCTACTACTGTGGGCAGAATCCCTTAGAAGAAATGGAGTAGCCATCATAGTCAACAAAAGAATCTGAAATGCAGTACTTATATGCAATCTTAAATAGGACAGAATGATCTCAGTTCATTTCCAAGGTAAACCATTTAATATCACAGTAATCCAACTCTCTGCCTCAATCACTGATACTGAAGAAGCTGAACAGTTCTACGAAGACCTACCAGACCACCTAGTGAAGAAGGAATTCATAGGGCCCGGACCCCATCTTAGGCCTGTTCATGCTGATCATGCTCGGCCACCTCTCCAACGGACTCTGGACTCTGTGCTTAGTGCCTATGGAAACAACAATAGAAGGATGGGACCCCCTCTGGACAGGGGAATCTTGAAGATCACATCCAGGTTACTCATCGCCTAAGAGAAAACATACTCTAATCACCCCTACCTCCGGACAGGTCATAAATTCTTTCTGTATCTATCGGAGTTTATTGATTATTAACTGTTTGAACACCTAACACTTGATAACACTTGAATAATGGAGTTATTGTGATTGTATTTACCCTTCCTTTGTTTTATGTAAGTCTCAAAGAAATTGAGGTGGTGAGTTCGGATATGTATACATGGGGTATAAAAGATTTTCACAAATGCTGGTTGGGATCCTTGGCTAATAGGAGACTTTGCCTTGGGCCCACCAGTATAATAAACTGCACTCCACTATCTGCATTGTCCTTCTGAGTGAGTTTGTTTCCCGGAATGTGTGGCTATAACACTAGAACTAACATCAAAAAAAGACATCCTTTTCATCATAGGGGACTGGAATGCAAAAGTAGAAGTCAAGAGACACTGTAGTAACAGGAAAGTTTGGCCTTGGAGTACAAGGTGAAGCCAGGCAAGGGTTAACAAAGTTTTGTCAAGAGAACATGCTGGTCATAGCAAACACCCTTTTTAACAAAACAAGAGACGACTCTACACATGAACATCACCAAATGGCCAATACCGAAATCAGACTGATTATATTTCCTGTGGCCAAAGATGGAGAAGCTCTACACAGACACCAGAACAAGACCTGGAGTTGACTGTGGCCCAGATCATCAGCCTCTTATTGCAAAAATTCAGGTTTAAATTGAAGAAAGTAGGAAAAACCATTAGGCCATTCAGGTATGACCTAAATCAAATCCCTTATGATTATATGGTAAGGGTGGTGAATAGATTCAAAGGATTAGATCTAGTAGACAGAGTGCCTAAATAACTATGGACAGTTTCATAACACTTTACAGGAGGCAGTGACCTAAACCATCCCCAAGAAAAAGAAATGCAAGAAGGCAAGAAGTTTGTCTGAGGAGGCTTTACAAATAGCTAAGGAAAGAAGAGAAGTGAAAAGCAAGGGAGAAAGGAAAAGATATACTCAACTGAATGCAGAATTCCAGAGAACAACAAGGAGAGATAAGGCGGCCTTCTTAAATGAACAATTTAAAGAAATAGAAGAAAACAATAGAACAGGAAAGACTAGTGATCTCTTCAAGAAAATTGGAGATATCAAGGGAATATTTCATTCAAAGATGGGCATGATAAAGGACAGGAACAGTAGGACCTAACAGAGGCAGAAGAGATTTAGAAGAGGTGGCAAGAATATACAGAAGTACACAAAAAAGGTCTTAATGACCAAGATAACCATGATCGTCTGGTCACTCACCTAGAGCCAGACATCCTGACGTGTGAAGTCACGTGGGCCTTAGGAAACATTACTAAAAAGTTAGCAGAGTGATGGAATTCCAGCTGAGCTATTTAAAACCCTAAAAGATGATGCTGTTAAAGTGCTGCATTCAATATGCCAGCAAATTTGGTAAACTAGCAGTAGCCATAGGACTGGAAAAGGTCAGTTTTCATTCTAATCCAAAAGAAGGGCAATGCCAAAGAGTGTTTCAACTACCATACAGTTCAGTCATGTCTGACTCTTTGCAATCCCATGGACTAAAGCACACCAGGCTTCCCTGTCTATTACCAACTCCCAGAGCTTGCTCAAATTCATGTCCATCGAGTCAGTGATGCCATGCAACCATCTCATCCTCTGTCGTCCCCTTCTCTTCCTGCCTTCAATCTTTTCCAGCATCAGGATAACTACCATACAAGGGCACTCATTTCACATGCAACCAAGGTTATACTCAAAATCCTTTAAGCTAGGCTTCAGCAGTACATGAACCAAGAACTTACAAATAAATGTACAAGCTGGATTTTAAAAAATGCAAAGAACCAGAGATCAAATTAGCAACATTAGTTGGATCACAGAGAAAGCAAGGCAATTCTAGAAAAACATCTATTTCTGCTTCATTGACTATGCTAAAGCCTTTGACTGTATGGATCACATTAACAAACTGAGGAAATTCTTTAAGATATGGGAATACCAGACCACCTTACCTGTCTCCTGATAAACCTGTATGCGGGTCACAAAGCAACAGTTAGAATCAGACATGGAACAACTGACTGGTTCAAAATTGGGAAAGGAGTACAACACGGTTGTATTTTGTCACCCTGCTTATTTAACTTCTATGCAAAGTACATCATGTCTAAGGCCAGGCTGGGTGGATCACAAGCTGGAATCAAGACTGCCGGAGAAATATCAATAACCTCAGATATGCAGATGATACCACTCTAGTGGTAGAAAGTGAAAAGGAACTAAAGAGCATCAAGAAGCATTAAGAAGCAAAAAAAAAGCTGGCTTAAAACTCAACATTCAAAAATACTAAGATCATGGCATCTGGTCCCATCATTTCATGGCAAATAAATGGGAAAAAAGTGGAAGCAGTGACAGATCATATTTTCTTGGGCTCCAAAATCACTGAGGATGGTGAGTGGAACCATGAAATTAAAAGACGTTCGCTCCTTGGAAGCAAAGCTATGACAAACCTAGACAGCATATTAAAAAGCAGAGACATCACTTTACCAACAAAGGTCCATATACTCAAAGCTATGGTTTTTCCTGTAGTCATGTACTTATGTGAGAGCTGGACTGTAAAGAAGGCTGAGGATGAAAGACCTGGTGGTCTCAAATTGTGGTGCTGTGGTGCTTGTCTCCCTTGGACAGAAAGGAGATCGAACCAGTCAATCCTAAAGGAAATCAACCCTGAACTTTCACTGGAAGGACTAATGCTGAAGCTCCAATCTTTTGGCCACCTGATGTGAAGAGCAGACTCATTAGAAAAGACCCTGATTCTGAGAAAGACTGAAAGCAGAAGGAGAAAGAGTTGACAGAAAATGAGATGGTTAGAGAGCATCACTGACTCAATGGACCTGAAGTTGAACAATCTCTGGGAGATAATGGATGGCAGAGGAAACTGGAGTGCTTCAATCCATGGGGTTGCAAAAAGTCAGACTGATTTAATGACTGAATAACAGCAACAACATATCAAGGAAATCAAACAGCAAAGAATGCTGTTCAACAGGGATGGAACACCATTGCTGACCCAGCTCCATACCTCCCCACCTTCTCTGATGGACCCCGTTGCATTCTGACAATATTTTTAGTTTTAAGTCCTCTGGCACTTGTGTATTTAAACCTTCTCAGCTAAAAAAACAAAGTGTTTTTATTTCTGTATCTATCTTTTCATCTTCCAAATGTTTATTATGACAGATTCTCCAAAAATGCTTCTTGAACAACAGAACACAGACTTTACAAAAGCTTAAACTGTCTATAATCTCTGCCAATATTGATCTGAACCCCGTGTATCACAATTGCTGAGAAAGCCTTGTTTCCTGTGAAATAACTTCAATAATTACAGCATGCCACATAATACATACAATGCTCTTTAACCAGCATAACTACGTTTACCCTCACAGGCACTCGTTTTCTGTAATTACTGCTTATATGAAAATAAACCTCGGCTGAAAGCAAGGGAAAAAAATCAATGCAAAATAACACCTCTAACTTGCCAACCCTGCAGAGATGTTTACCAATATGCACACACCATTTCTGTGTGCTGCCCACTGAGACAGCACTAACAGTTCACAAATTCCTCTAAGAATAATCTTATTGACAAAGGCAACGAAATGAAATTGAAAAGTGCTGTCAGCTCAGTGATTTGCTGACAAATTATCCACAATAATCAGTGATTCCTGACTTCAGGATTTCTAGAAGAACCCACTCCAGTGAATGCTGTGGTTTTTTGGTATCCCATAGTGAGGACATTGTGCATTATCATTACCTTTTGTCTTTAATTGAAGGAAGCTGTTGTTATAGCAAGACATAGGCATGAATTCTGGCCCTGTCTCTGGCTATCTGTTGGATAAATGATTTCACCCCCTCTAAGCCTCTATTTTACTATCTTAGAACTGATATATATCAGGATTTTTTGAGCGGGCCAAAATAGGCATTCACAAACAGGAAATTAATAAATGTTGATATATTTAACAAACTCACAGTGTAAATTTCCAGTAGAATTCAGTCATAGGAATAAATGTTACTTGCCAGATACACTGATGTACTTTCTTTAAACTGGACTAGGCTGCTTTGTAATAGACCAGGAGGTAATCAGATCAAGATTGCAAAGTAAGAACATGCTTCTCTCATCTCAAATCCCCATAAATAGTAAGAAAATATTTTAAATTGAAAACAGCACAAGAAAAGAAGACTTGGTGCCCCCAATAGATCAGAAATTGTAATAAAGTTCCTAAAATATTAAAGGCAGAGGAGTTTATATTGAAGGAAGAAATAATGGCCAAAACACACAAAAGAGAGAACTGATGAAGAGTGTGAGAGTATCTCAGCTTGGGCTTCAAGCTGAGAGAAAATAGATGAAAAGAGAGGATCCAGGGTCAACCACCAGGATGACTGACTGACGCAAGATCCAAGGGGATCTTCTCCTTGTGCCATGCAGGATCCGGAGAGGTTTGTGTCCCTAGACAGAAGCCATGCACAACCAGGAAGATGTCCCTCCTGGTGGTCAGGGCTTGGGACAGAATTCACTGCCACCCAGAAGAAAGGGGAAGCCTCCATAACTGAGGCGGCCACATTGCTGCCTGGAATTCTAGAGCCAAGCCAGGTAATCACATATAGCATGAGACCGACTAACCTAGGAGCCCAGATCCCATATAATCATGCAAACCCAGCAATTTGGTTTTCTTTTTTCTCTTTTGGACTACATCATGTGGCATGTGACACCTTCCCCAAGCAGGGATGGAACTGTGCCCCTTGCATTAAGGAGCATGAAGTCTTAACTGCTTGACTACCAGGGAAGTCCCCAAACCCAGCAAATATTTAAGGAAAAGTAACTCTTTAAAACCTTAGTGAGGCTCAATGGTAAGAATTCACCTGCCAATGCAAGAGATGCAGGAGATCCAGGTTCAATCCCTGGGTTGGGAAGACATCATCTTCTGAATGAAAGGGACCATAATCATCATATGGATAAACTAATATCCAAAGAAACAAAGTTTAAAAATGAGATTTTTAAAAAAGTATGTATGGTACATATGGGGCTTTCCAGGTACAACAGTGATAAAGAATCTGCCTGCCAATGCTGGAGAGGCATAGACAAAGGTTTGATCCCTGGATTGGAAAGATTCCCTTGAGTAAGAAATGGCAACCCGCTCCAGTATTCTTGCCTGAAAAATTCCATGGACAGAGAAGCCTGGTGGGCTTTAGTCCATGGGGTCACAGAGAGTTGGACACAACTGAGCACATTATATATGATTAACATCCTAAGAGGAATAAGAAGATAATGTCCGTTTTAATAGAAACATATTCTAAACAACTAGGGATCTTTGAAAGGAAGGTTGTAATTATTGAAAAAGTCTGAAAAACTCAATAAATGTGCCAAGTAACAGAAAAGATATAACTAAAAGATGATTACTTAACTAGAAGATACAACTAAGGATCCTCCTAGAACACAGCTCAGAAAGGACAGATAAAAAGGTGAATATGGGTGGGGAAAAAAAATTCAAAGGTTTCAACATTTGCCTAATAGGAATTTCAAAAAAAGAATAGAGAGAAGAAATAGAAATGAGAAAAAAAGATTTCCAGAAAAGATAAAAATCCTCAGAATAGATGGGTTGAACCAATGTCCACAACTTGCAGATACAGAGGACAAACTAGTGGTCACCAATGAGGACAGGGAAGTGGGGAGAGGCAATAGAGGGATAGGGGATTAAGAGGCACAAACTATTAGGTATAAAATAAGCTCCATGGATATATCGTAGGGGCTTCTCTGGTGGCTCAGCAGTAAAGAATCTGCCTGCAATGTGGGAGACTGGGGTTCGATCCCCGGGTCGGGAAGATCCCTGGAAAAGGAAAGGACAACCCACTCCAGTATTCTTGCCTGGAGAATTCCATGGACAGAGGAGCCTGGTTGACTGTAGTCCACGGGGTCTCAAAAGAGTTGGACGCGACTGAGTGACTTACACTTTCACTTTCAAGGATATATCACAGAACACATGGAATATAGTCAATACTTTATCCTAACTATAGATGGAGTATAACCTTTAAACACTGTAAACAAATCATTACATTATACACCTGAAATTTATACAATATTGCGAGTCAACTATGCCTCAATAAAAATCAATCAATAAAAAGTTTCTCCACTTCTTTCTTACTGACAGACAACATTATCAACCCCCAGCCCTCCAGAGGCTCAACTCCAATGCCGCAGAAACCCTGCTCAGTGGCTGAGTGTCATCAGCATGTTTTCAGAATGCTTACTGAATGGAGTTCAGATCCTGATATACTGGTTAATGCTTCCTTCAAGCTTCCTTTGCGAACTTGATCTTTGCTGTCTGTCACCCAGTGTTCCGTGCCTTCCCTCAGGACCAACTTTTGCCATGTTCCGCAGTCTACAAAACTTATCCAGGCACGGAGCAGTCTTTGAAATCAAAGGCACACTGTGCTCAGACCTACTCTAAATGCTGCATGAGTTTCTGATCCAAACTTTTGATCTGCCATTTGTTCCCTGTTCCCTCCCTCCTGGAGTCCTGGTCCAGATGGCACTTTTCACTGGTGCTGTGCCCCATTCCTGTCACAGAACAACAAAGGTTTTAATTTCCAAATATGGAAGCAGTGTTTCAGGACTGAAGGTATCTACCACGTAAGGTAATGTATTCCTCAAAATATTTCCAAGATTTGGATGTCTGTTACCACAACTGATCACTCTTCAAGTCTGTGTTTGTTGACTAAACTATAAATATTTTAGCAATGGATTCATTCATGTTTTAAAGACACTATGCACTTATGAAAACACAAGGCTCATTATCCATAGACTATTTCATGTAGCTTAGGCAAAATACTTCTACATGTAGTAAGGGAATACAAAAAGGTTAACAGATGGGATGTATTTGCATTAGTGTCTTACTCATAGAAGTGAGGAGGTGAAACCTTTTTTTCTTTGGAAGTTACTTGGCAAAGAAATTGGCAAATAGATTAGAAATTATAATGTTGAGAATCCAGTAGCAGAATTAGAGCTAATTCCCATTTAAGTGCCCCCATGCAGTCTCATTTACATGAAGGGATGGGGGGCAGGTAGGAGGGGGAGGGAGAGAGAAGCCTAGTAGAAAGAAAAAGTTGTGAACTTACTATAACAAGTGACAAAACATGTGGAGACTTCTCTGTGGTCCAGTGGCTAAGACTCTGCGCTTCCAACGCAAGCGGTCCAGGTTCAATCCCTGGTCAGGGAACTATATCCCACATGCCACAACTAAAGATCCTGCATGGATCTTTTCATTGGTGCGTGTTGTAACTAAAACCCAGCACCTCCAAATAAATAAAATAAAAATAAATATTAAATATAAGGGATATAATATGTGACTAACATATTTTCAATTAAAACTCCAAGCCAAAACAATCTGCATGATAAATTATTGAAAGGGGTTGTCCAAGGCACCAGAAGAGATACAAAGAGTAGCCCATTTCCTAAAGATATAAGATAACTCCTCTCAAGAAACACCTGGAGTAACAGGCAAATTTGGCCTTGGAATATGGAATGAAGCAGGACAAAGACTAATAGAGTTTTGCCAAGAAAATGCACTGGTCATAACAAACACCCTCTTCCAACAACACAAGAGAAGACTCTATACATGGACATTACCAGATGGTCAACACCGAAATCAGATTGATTATATTCTTTGCAGCCAAAGATGGAGAAGCTCTATACAGTCAGCAAAAACAAGACCAGGAGCTGACTGTGGCTCAGACCATGAACTCCTCATTGCCAAATTCAGACTGAAACTGAAGAAAGTAGGGAAAACCACTAGACCATTCAGGTATGACCTAAATCAAATCCCTTATGATTATACAATGGAAGTGAGAAATAGATTTAAGGGCCTAGATCTAATAGAGTGCCTGATGAACTATGGAATGCAGTTCGTGACACTGTACAGGAGACAGGGATCAAGACCATCCCCATGGAAAAGAAATGCAAAAAAGCAAAATGGCTGTCTGGGGAGGCCTTACAAATAGCTGTGAAAAGAGAAGCAAAAAGCAAAGGAGAAAAGGAAAGATATAAACATCTGAATGCAGAGTTCCAAAGAATAGCAAGAAGAGATAAGAAAGCCTTCTTCAGAAGAAATAGAGGAAAACAACAGAATGGGAAAGACTAGGGACCTCTTCAAGAAAATCAGAGATACCAAAGGAACATTTCATGCAAAGATGGGCTCAATAAAGGACAGAAATAGTATGGACCTAACAGAAGCAGAAGATATTAAGAAGAGATGGCAAGAATACACAGAAGAACTATACAAAAAAGATCTTCATGACCCAGATAATCACGATGGTGTGATCACTGACCTAGAGCCAGACATCCTGGAATGTGAAGTCAAGTGGGTCTTAGAAAGCATCACTACGAACAAAGCTAGTGGAGGTGATGGAATTCCAATTGAGCTATTTCAAATCCTGAAAGATGATGCTGTGAAAGTGCTGCACTCAATATGCCAGCAAATTTGGAAAACTCAGCAGTGGCCACAGGACTGGAAAAGGTCAGTTTTCATGCCAATCCCAAAGAAAGGCAATGCCAAAGAATGCTAAAACTACCACACAATTGCACTCATCTCACACACTAGTAAAGTAATGCTCAAAATTCTCCAAGCCAGGCTTCAGCAATATGTGAACCATGAAGTTCCTGATGTTCAAGCTGGTTTTAGAAAAGGCAGAGGAACCAGAGATCAAATTACCAACATCCGCTGGATCATGGAAAAAGCAAGAGAGTTCCAGAAAAACATCTATTTCTGCTTTATTGACTATGCCAAAGCCTTTGACTGTGTGGATCACAATAAACTGTGGGAAATTCTGAAAGAGATGGGAATACCAGACCACCTGATCTGCCTCTTGAGAAATTTGTATGCAGGTCAGGAGGCAACAGTTAGAACTGGACATGGAACAACAGACTGGTTCCAAATAGGGAAAGGAGTTCGTCAAGGCTGTATATTGTCACGCTGTTTATTTAACTTCTATGCAGAGTACATCATGAGAAACGCTGGACTGGAAGAAACACAAGCTGGAATTAAGATTGCCAGGAGAAATATCAATAACCTCAGATATGCAGATGACACCACCCTTATGGCAGAAAGTGAAGAGGAACTCAAAAGCCTCTTGATGAAAGTGAAAGTGGAGAGTGAAAAAGTTGGCTTAAAGCTCAACGTTCAGAAAACTAAGATCATGGCATCCGGTCCCACCACTTCATGGGAAATAGATGGGGAAACAGTGGAAACAGTGTCAGACTTTATTTTTCTGGGCTCCAAAATCACTGCAGATGGTGATTGCAGCCATGAAATTAAAAGACGCTTACTCCTTGGAAGGAAAGTTACGACCAACCTAGATAGCATATTCAAAAGCAGAGACATTACTTTGCCAACAAAGGTTCGTCTAGTCAAGGCTATGGTTTTTCCTGTGGTCATGTATGGATGTGAGAGCTGGACTGTGCAGAAGGCTGAGTGCCAAAGAATTGATGCTTTTGAACTGTGGTGTTGGAGAAGACCCTTGGACTGCAAGGAGATCCAACCAGTCCATTCTGAAGGAGATCAGCCCTGGGATTTCTTTGGAGGGAATGATGCTAAAGCTGAAACTCCAGTACTTTGGCCACCTCATGTGAAGAGTTGACTCACTGGAAAAGACTCATGCTGGGAGGGATTGGGGGCAGGAGGAAAAGGGGACGACAGAGGATGAGATGGCTGGATGGCATCACTGACTCGATGGACGTGAGTCTGGGTGAACTCCGGGAGTTGGTGATGAACAGAGAGGCCTGGAGTGCTGCGATTCATGGGGTCGCAAAGAGTCGGACATGACTGAGCGACTGATCTGATCTGATCTGCTTAAAAGAATTCAGTACCTTTTTCCACCAGGGTTCAGTGGGCCCCCATGACCCGGACACTGAGCACATCGCCTTCACCCCATAATCCAGGAATATCAATGACATTAGTATTCTTTTATTTTTTTTTTTGAGAATAAAATCACTTCATTTATTTCCAAAAGTGTAGAGGTGGGAAAGCAACATGATAAAAATTAAGTTCAGCTCCCTATGGATCCATTCTGTCTCAGGGGAGGGACAGTGGCTCTTTGGGCCAGTGTGTTCTCAGTGGGAGGGCTTCAGGTGGTTGGATCCGTCGTTGCCATGGCAACCCTCAGGTCCATCACCAGCCAGAGCTGGTCCCTCCTGCCCTGCCCTCCCCTGGAGTTATCTATGGGTTAATGGGTTAATTTCCAGATGCAGCAGCTCTGGATCCTCCCAGTGGCTCCCAGGTTCCCCACCCTCTCACTTTCCTGTCCCCTCAGCTGTCTGGCCTTCAGCCCCAACCCCTCCTTGTCCCATTGGGTACCCCCACCACCACCAAGTCCCTGGCTTCTCGGGGTCACCCTCCTCTGGAACTCCTTCCTTCTGTCTGCTGACAGTCAGGCCATGGAGGTCTCAGTGACTGAGCCCAGCTCAGCCCACTGTGGGGCCTGGGGAGGCTGCAGAGGGGTGGGGGTGGGAACAGGCAGATCGTCCCAAGGCCCAGTCCCACTGCCACCCCCAGCAGAACGCATCCTGTAGCAAAAGGTTAAAAAACGAGTAAAAGAAACAAGAGCGTGATAGACCGGGAAAGAGCATGTCCACGCGGGCAGCCCCAACATAGGGAGGGGCTGTGACAGGCTTCTGGGCTCCAGTGCCCACTTGCAGCCTGTAGGGCCTAACTCCATACCAGCCAAGTGGCCAGGGACTGGCTGGCACTGCCTGGCAGTAACGGAGCACTACTAGGGGAGAGTCCAAATCCTCTAGAATCTTGGATCTCCCAACCAGAACAAACATCTGAACCTACAGGCCTGGCCATTGCTTCCGCTGAGCTCATCTGTGGCCCCACCCCTGGATCCAAGGTCACAGGCTCTGGACTTGGGAAGTGGCGGGATGGAACTGCTGGAGCCCTGGGTCAGAGGGCTCTGGTGGGGCCAGGATGTTTCCCTGGGCTCAGAGGCCTGAGCTGGCTGCAACACAGCCGAAGGGAGCCTGGCATCAGGGCCAGGGCCCTGGACATCTGAAGAGAAAGTGGGGCCTGGAGGAGCGCCCCCTGTACCGAGCCGGTGGTGGGAAGGAGACCCGGGGAATCAAGCACATCAACTCACAGAAGGGCAGAGGGTGGGTGGCTGTCCGAGGGGGTGGGGCCGACCTGCAGGCTCACGGAGCTGTCCCACCTGCCGGGTGGGACCCAGCCCTGAGGACCTCAAGAGCAGGTGAGGGAGAAAAAGAGGGTGGTGTGTGGCCTGGAGGCCAGGCTGCAGGGGGCTCATAGGCTGCACCTGTGCACATCTGGTCTGGCAGATGCTTAAGGACAGAGGGTGGAGGTGGGGCTGACTGGCCGGGGCCCAGGAGGGAGGGTGTCAGAGGGAGGTGTGAAAGCCTTGAAACCAGACAGCGAGAGAGGACAGACCAAGCCTGAAGTCTGTGAGCCACGCGCCACAGCCTCCGGACGCCTCTCTGAACAAAACCCCACCCTCCCCTTCGCCGCCATTCCCACCTGCTCCTCCCCCACTGTCCCCCGTGAGCGCCCCGAGGGCTGCAGCTTCATTTGTGGAGGTAGGCGTCCAGACACAGCTATCCAGACTTCCTCAGGGACCCGATGATATCTTGCAGGGCCCGGAGCAGCAGCTTCTCCAGGTACTCAGTGCCGTGCTTGGCGCACAGGAACCTCACCAGGGGGGCGACCTTGGGCAGATTGTGCCAGGGCATGGTGGGGAAAAGATGGTGCTCGATCTGGAAGTTGAGGTGCCCAATGAACCAGTCGTTGAAGAAGGACTGCTCCACGTTGCAGGTGGCTGCCAGCTGGCTGCTGAACCAGTCGCAGTAGGGCTCTCGGTCAATCTCCATGACGATGTGATTCATCTGTGTGATCCACACAAACCAGTGGCTCTCCAGGAACCTGATGAGGTTGAGGAAAAGGATGGCTCCCAGGACACCACAGAAAGGGATGTAGCTGATGAAGAAACGGGTATAGTAACTGATGACCCAGGCCAAGTCTACCCAGTCCTTGTGAACGATCACGGTCATGATCATATGGTACTGGAAGTACAAAGGGATGAGCAGCGGAGGCCCAATCAGGAAGAAGTACTCATGCTGGTGGTTGTAAGGCAGGTATTTCAGCTTCTTCATGCTGTACTCAGTGGGCTGCCACTCGCCCAGGACACACACATGCAGCAAGTTCACATCCAGATCCTTGTTGAAGACGTTGGGTTTGGCGTGGTGCTGGAAGTGGCAATGGTTCCACCAGTTAGCAGAGCCACCCTTTAAGTGACCGATGATGAACTTCTGTACGATATGGTTCCACATGGACTTCTTGTAAACAGAGAGGTGGCCGTAATCGTGTTGCAGCCATCCAGCCTGGACCTGAGAGGTAGCAAGGACAACTGCCGTAATGACGGTTGGAATCCAGCTATTGCCAAAGTAGAAGACAGTGAACCAGGCGATGCTCTCCATGGCGATAATGTGGGCCAGGTGGAGAAGGAAGAAGAGCTGGTTACTCTTGAACAGGTTCATGTCCTCAGCGGTCTTCCTTAGGGCCTGGAAGTCCTCGATGATCTGGGAATTCTTGCCGTGGTCCTGGTTCCTCAGGGGCCAGCTCTCCAATCAATAGGGGCTTCATGAACTCAGGCACAAAACCGAGGTTGCGGTGGAAGGCCAGGAAGGCGTCTGTAGCATCTTCCCCGGCGTAGTGCCCGATGACCCGCTGGCCCCCCAGGTGCCGGCTGGACCATTTGGTGATGTTGTAGACCTTGCGATCGATGACCAGCCACCTGTCCGGTGCGCAGGTTGTGCTTCTGAATCTCCTCCCAGAGGAAGGTAGGCATCGGTGCCTCAAGCTTGGTGGCCCCCTCGCCCTGGTTACCCCACTTCCCCATGCTGCCTGCTGACCGGGTGCGGTGAGTGCAGTCCGCTTTAGGCTTTTGTCTTCTCCTCCTCCTCCTCCCACGACATCCCCTCCCCCAGCCTCCTTGCCTCGGCTCCGGAGTATCCATCCCTGCCTTTCTTCTCCGCTTCCAAGTGCCCCCAAGTGGTCCCCTCTGTCCGCGCCCCACCTCCACCACCCCCCCTCCCCGCCCACAGCTTGCAGTGGACTTTTGCCTCCAAAGAAAACTCCCGGGTAGCTCAGGGCCTCAAAGCCTCCTCTGCCCGCCCCTCCGGCTCCCCCGACTAGCCCAGGGCTCCGCATCCTCCCGCGTTCCCCTCCGCCTGGGTTTCCACAGTGATCAGCAGAGCGACTGCACCAATCCGGGCGCGTTGCCCCTCCTGCCTTTGGCCCAGGCGGATCTTTCGAAGGCCAGCGGGCTGGGGCAGCGGTTCCCGGGTCCCTGGCCACGCGGAGTCCAGAGGGCCCGGGAGGCCGGTTACGTGTCCGAATTCCTTCCTCCCCCGACTCCAGCCGGGGGCGCCCGAGGAGATCCCAAGGGAGCCAGGCGGGCAAGAGGGGGCGGCGGTTGGGGTTCCCGGCGCTTACGCGCACGCCGGCGACCCGCTCTCCTGGATGTGCACCTGATGCCCGCACAAAGAGGGCCGCGCGGCTCCTTGTGTTTTGCGGTGGGGCAGTATTCTTTTTTTATAACTCTTAGACAGGTATCACATCATCTGTTTTTTAAAATATTTACTGTGGCTGTGTTGGGTCTTAGTTTGGCACACAGGATCTTCACTGCAGTACAAGGGTTATCTAGTGTGGCATGCAGGCTTAGTTGCCCTGGGGCATATGAGATCCTAGTTCCCAGGCCAGGGATCAAACCTGCATCCCCTGCATTGGAAGACAGATTCTTAACCACTGGACCACCAGGGAAGTCCCCTACGTTAGTACTCTGTTATGTCACTTTTTCTTGTCTATGTACATGCTGTTCAATAGCTTGTCTACCCAACAAATAAGTATTAAGTCATTCTTCAAAATCTGACTCAGCACCTCTCCTGTAAGAGAATTTGGAGGAGATACCTTCAGTTGGTACCACAAAAATGTGCCTTCAACAAACCATGCCCTTTTTTTATCAATAAAGACTCTTCATTTGAAAGGCAGCTCTTGGCTTATTCCCAAGCCCTGGTAGAGGGTGAAAGCCTAGACCATGTAGCATCAAGTGATATTGCAATTTTGAGCTATCATGAATTAGTTGTTTATCTGATCCACCAAATTACAAAGTTGACTATATACAGCAGCATTCCATCATAAATTAGAAATTGTAGAATTGTAGGGACTTCCCTGGTGGTCCAGGGGCTAAGACTCCAAGCTCCCAATGCAGGGGGCCTGGGTTTGGTCCCAGGGAACTAGATCCCACATGCTGCAACTAAGAGTTCACATGCCGCAAATGAAGAACTCAGGAGCTGCAAATAAAACCTGGTACACAAATAAACCAACTAGAAAGTCTACAATACAGATCAGACTCAGCAATGTCTGGAAAGGACATCTCTCCCCCCAATCCCAAGGGGTCACTGGGAGTTTCTTGTGATCAGTTAAGAGAGGAGAAAAATGCCTAGTCCTGCTAAAAAATAAATCTCCACCATATGCCTTTCAGGTCACCCCTGCAAAACAGTGGCTAGTGTAAACCCTCCCCACAAGAAAAGCTTTGGGTTGTTTGCTTTGTGAAAAAGGAAAAGCCACTGAGATCTAGATCGACACTGACTCATGGGCAAGACCTAATAGTGCTGGCTGGCTAGTCACAGACTTGCAATCAAAATTGGGAAATGGATGGTGAAGGTGAGCGGGGGAGAGATATGTGGTTGGACTCAGAATGCACATGAGGTATGAAGACATTCACCACAAGGATCACTTTGAAGGAGGCTCTCAATCAGGTAGACAAAATGACCTATTTAATTTCTGACAGTAGCCTCTTTCCTTAGCCTCTTCAGTGTTTGCTCAGTGGGTCCATGCAAAGAGTGGTTATGGGGGACCTCCCTGGTGGTCCAGTGGTTAAGACTTTGCCTTCCAGTGGAAGGGGTGTGGGTTGGATCCCTGGTCAGGGAGCTAAGGTCCTACATGCCTTTTGGCCAAAAAATCAAAGCAAAAAACAGAAGTAATATTGTAACAAACTCAATAAAGACTTTAAAAATGATCCCCATCAAAAAAGTCTTAAAAAAAATAGTGGCTACAGTAACAGGGATAAAGGCTAGGCATCAGCTTATCAAAGCTCATCCAGCTACCATATCTGCTGAGTGTTCAGCATGCCAACAGTAGAAGCCAACACCAAACTCCTGATATAAAATGATCTCCCCCCCCAAAATTAAACATATAAAATGACTCTCCCAGAGGTCCAGCCAGTCACCTGGACTTACACTGGCCTTCCTCCGTGATGGAAGGGGTGAAATTTGTCCCCACACCTTAGACTCATATTCTGGATATACGTTTGTCTTCTCTGCCTAAAGTGCTTTTTCCAGCCCCTCCATGTGGACTTACAGAATGCTCTAACTATTGCCAGTGGTGTCCCACTCACATGCTCCATCCAGAGGAAATATTTTAAGGCAAAAAAAGAATAGTAAGGGTCGTGTGTATATATAATTGATTGGTCTTTCCCTCCAAAGGTAACTGGCTTGATAAAACAATAAAATGGCCTGTTTAAATATTATCTACTGCACTAAGAGACCACTGGGAAATACTATGAGGTTGGGATGCCACCCTATAGAATACAATATATGCCTTAACTACAACATGGTTCTATGTCCTCCAGAGCCAGAGTTCATGGGTTCAGGAACCAAAGGGAGAAGGTAAACGTACTCCCTCTCACTGTTATCTAGTGAATTTTTTCATCTTCCTTGCAACTCAAAGAAATTTTGTTTCCTATCAACGTGACTTTGAGCTCAGTGGATTTAGACATTTTAGTGGCCAGGGGAAACACAGTCACTGTTCTGATGAATCCTGAGGCTGACCTCTGACCTTTCTGAAATTCTCATGCTGCTGAGTTGACAGAGGAAAAAGGTTTCTCTACTGGCCAGGGAAATTGATCCCAATTACCAGGAGGAAATTGGATTGCTGCTATATAACAGAGGTATGAAGGACTCTATGTGAAAGACTAGAGCACCTCCTAGAACTCTGGTCAATGGAAAACTGACCAATAGCCTTGACCAATGAAAAATTGCAGCAACTCAATTAAGACAGACATCCAAGGATGCAAATCCCATGGGAATGAAGGTTTGGACCACCTCACTAGGAAAAGCACACTATCTGGGTGAGACGTTAACAGAGGAAGCCTTGGCTTTTTGTTCAGGATTGGCTCCTAAACAAAAGCAATAATGGCTACCAGTTAACTCTTGGGGCAATCTACAGAAGTATTAATATTAATAGAAAACATAGCAGCAATACTTTATATTATTTTTCCCTTTCTCCCCCACATCCTCATGATTTTACAGGAAGAACGCTGGTGATTGCTAACATTTTCAGCTGAGAGTACAACCAAATTGATGACATACGAATCAATGATTAACTGATGGGACAATGTTTCCTCTGTTGGGACACAAACACTTACCTGAGTGAAGGACAAGAGTGGATACACAGGGAGGTAGAGAAATGGACTATGCCCCCCGCCCAGACCTAGTCTCCCCTCTCCTCCACCCTGGTCTCTGCTGACCTCTAAGAACCACAAGAACCACATCAGTGAACTTCCTTGCCTCCCGATGTCTGGTTGAGGAATATCAGGAGATCAGAGGACAGAAGTAGAGTGAGATGAGATGTTTATTCTCTCTACCCATTTAGTCCCTACCTGTATCACCCATCTAAGATTTCAGCTCCATCCAGGAACCCTGACTGTCTCTTTTTCTCTAGATTCCAGTAACTGCTTCCTTCCATGGACCCTTCTGAAGCCCTGCACTCTCCCTTACGGGCACCCTACCCATGGCCTGTAAAGATCTCATTATTGTTGTTGCTGTCATTTAGTCACTGAGTCATTGGATAAGGAAATGGCAACCCACTCCAGTGTTTTTGCCTGGAGAATCCCAGGGACAGGGGAGCCTGGTGGGCTGCGGTCTATCGGGTCGCACAGAGTCGGACACGACTAAAGCGACTTAGCAGCAGTAGCAGCAGCAGCAGCAGTCACTGAGTCATGTCTGACTCTTTGGCAACCCCATGGACTGTAGCCTACCAGGCTCCTCTGTCCTTGGGATTCTCTAGGCAAAAATACTGGAGCAGGTTGCCATTTCCTTCTCCAGGGGATCTTCCCGACCCAGGGATTAAACCTGTGTCTCCTGCACTGGCAGGTGGATTCTTTACCACTATTGGGTCCTCTTCAGTTTACTCAATGGCTATGCCTTCTGTTTGCTACTGTGACACTGACACAAGCCTCTTTCTCACCCACTATATGAATTCCTTGAGGAAAGGGGCTGAAATCCAGTCTACACAGAGTTGGCACAGAGCTATGTGAGATGAAAATATCTCCTGTGTATTAATAAACAAGAAATGTCACAGCCATCAGCGATTTCTAGCCTCCAAATGTGAATGAGGGCTTCCAAAACTATAATTCAGGGGGTGCTGCCACCCGCCAAGGTGATTGCTGAGGAGCTGGGGGAATCAAGAAGGGTGGACAAGGAAACAGGGTTGGCCCCGAGAGCTGAGGTGCACGTGAAAGGAATGAGCTCAGTGAGCCCAGAGGCTTGCATCTTCCATACTTCCAGTGCTAAATTCTCTTTGATGTTCAGACTGCCTGCTCCCTTTGTTGCAAAGGGAGCCTGACCTCTCCTCCTGCCTCCTTAGAGCAATTTTCTCAGAGCTACTGAGATGCTGTCTCCTAGGCTTGGAGTCCTAAACATTCCCACCAAATAAAATGACTCTCTCCTTTCAGGTTGTGACTGTATTTTTTAGCCCACAGCTGTCTCAGCCTGACCCAGAGAAGGGCTACCTTTTACAGACTTAGTCCAGCCAGTGAGGTACCTCTTGATAATATGCACAAAGAGATGGTAATTCCCCACAGGTGGTCTTGTGTAAGAAAAAGAAATGACCTAAGCAATTTGGGGCAGTAAGAAAATATGTTTATAACAGCTTGGGGACAGAAATAAAGACTTCAGCTAAAGGATATCTCATGATTACATTTATCATGAGATAAAAGCATTGCTATTTGGTTTTTATATGATATTTACAATGTTTTAATATAAGAACAAGACAGGGTATTTTTAGACAAGGCTACATAACCCCAGACAAATCATAATAGGATCTTTGTTTTTTTAACTCCAGGCCAATTAGTTGAGGGCTAATTTAGCAATGAAAGATGCTTCCAAATACTTAACACATGACTCAGCTGTATAAATAAGTGGTGGCAAATGAAGCTGAACAAATTTCTCATATGTTCTGATTTGGCCACTGGTGCACACACACACAGATTTATACAAAGCTTGAGTTCTCTCCATAAAGAAGAAAAAAGTCCAAAGCCAATAAATTTTTTTAGGTTACTTTGCTTTATTTGGTATATCTAGATTCATTTCAAATAGCTGTAGGAAATACTGAATCCGATTTTGCAATGATAATTTAAGCAAAACCAAATGCTCTAGTATAAGCATCTGTGAGACTCTCGGGTCCTTAGTAAAACTATAGGGTTTGAGGTTCAACGAAAGGAGGATTGGTGAGCATTCATAAAAAAGGCGTTTAAGATTTCTATGGCAAAGTGGATTAGCCAATAGAGAATTCACACATTTTTATGGTTGTATCTGACCAGTCCTATTG